>NC_140464.1:4588092-6010592 GCF_051167445.1 Perissodus microlepis | reverse complement strand
ACAAATACTATAACAAAGACGCCATAATCATGTCTGCCTTTGTCCTGTCGCAGACCTGCCTCTTCTTTTCCCTCCTCCTAACACCTCCAATGCATCACGATGAACACATGCCTCATAAGCTGGGGCACTGTTAAATCACCCACGCACTCACTCGCTTTTTAAATGCCATCAAAACAAATACATGCACAGACATCTAGAAAATTACTGGGCAGTCATGATATATACCACTTACCATAATTTTGAGTATAATTTGATGATAACTGCAAATTTCCTAATTGTATTTTCCAATTTCCTGTTTGAAATTGGTAGTTGATTGTGACCAAAAGCCTTCTCTGGTGTGGAGAGTGGAATAGTGAAGAGGTTTTTTTTCTCTCTCTCTTTTTATTTTGTTTTAATTAATTGCACCCTTTTATTTTTAGAAAAAAGTAAACTGTATGCTCAGGCAAACATATCTAAGGGGTTAAAGAGCATCATGTTTTGCGTTAGGGCATACACTCAGGTCAGTTTTAACCCATGGGTTTAAAAGAAGACTTATCAGATTTTATTACTCATTGTAAAAACACACACATCAAATTTAAAAAAACGATCCTCTGTATTATGACAATGCTGTCAGACAGGTTTGTCAGGTTTCATATATTTGAGGAACAAACAGGGTACAATGTACTGTAAAATAACCGTGCACGTTAGCAACAACTCACCTCTTGTGTTTATATTTTTGCTTTCGTTAGTCTTATTATTGCTCACTTCATCACACGGTTCTTCATTATTTTAATGAGTCTTGCATGTTGGTATGACTGGGTCCTGATAGCCTTATCTTATGACTGTATTGATCTTTTGTGGTGTGAGTGTTACTTTCATTTGTTTCTCTTACATAGCGATGATCTTTTTAACATTTTTAGACCCACTTGAGTTTAGATTTGATTGATGTCATGGCATAAGTTGATCTCTGAGCTTTTTATGGTTACGATTTTAATGAATTTTTCAGATTGTGCTTTGTATACTGTCTGTATACTAGCTGTAGTTTGTGATTAGTAAACATTCCCCTCTGTGCTGTACCCTTGTCTTGCACATATATCTACACACGATCACCAGACAAAAGGTTAATTATGGCAGGGAAGCTGAGCTTTAGTATGTAAACATCCCTCCATCTGTCCTATGAAACATTTTAAGAGGAACTCTAAACACCTGGATAAATTGATTATTGCATGTATGCTATAAATGAGGATGTTGATGGACAGAGCTTAGGTCTCACAGTGTGTTGCTTCATAATTTCATGCTTGTCAGCTTGTTGTTGTCTTGTGATGAAGTTTTAAAAGCTGTATTATAGCGACATAAACATCCAGTCACTCTGTCTTGAACCCCTGAGTCCTTTTTCAGTTAATGCCTTCTGGTTCTCCTGTCTTATTTGCTAAATGCAACTGGACCTATTTCTTAATATAAATGTTACAATAGATGGATGGATAGTTTGTCACATATATGGGCACCCTGATGTGTGGCTGCATGCAAAAGCCAGTGCAGAGCACCCCCTGCTGGGGAAAGTGTGACAATAGCGTCTCACGTGAGAGGATAAAACGATAACTTGCCCATGATTTGAGTATAGCCTTTTATTTTCAAGTTTTTGAGTTGGATCAGCAGCTAGGCGAGCCAACAGCTTCTTTTGATCTTATTTAGTTTTAACATGTAAGAACAATTAATTCAATGTAGATTTCCATGGTTTTATTTCATTCTGTACAAAGGATAACTCCAAAGCCATTAAATCATCACATTTTAGAAAATGTCTGAGTACCGCTGACACTTGAATGGCACAAAGTACTTTCTGTGACTGAAGGTTTACTGTTAATTTGAGCTTGCTGTGCAGAATAGGAAGCAAAACAGATGGATTTTTTTTTTAAAGAGAAGCCTTAGAAAACAAAGAGCTGACCTTATTGCTTTTTCAAAACACCTTTGAGTGCACAGATCTTTACAACAATCTTGTGATCATGCCTTTTTAAAAACAGATCTGGTTATTGTAGAGTCCAACTCTTTAACATAGGATTACTTCACTCAACCAGCAGCCATTTTTCCCCACCTAACCATCTTTATTCACATGTACAAAAGTTCTAATTCTACTGTGTGTGAACATGTATGTTTTCTTTATGTCATTTTAAAACGGCCCTCTGGATCCCAGAGAATGCTTTAAAAATCAAGAGAATTGTATCTTAAAATGCTGTGTTTGTCACTCTCTGTTAGCAGTTCGCCAAGGTACAACTGCAAAATCTGTGAATTGCAATGTCCAAGTCTAATAGAGCAGACAAGGTACACTTTACACTGGTGCCACAAGGCTCAGGTGAATGATTGCAGTGTGACGTTTTATTGTTAAATCTGTGAATCATTTCATTTCTGTGCTACACTTGATGTGGAATTCCTTTTTTATTGCCGTTGTCATCAAGACATTTTAAATGTATGCATCTTTGAAAGTGTGTTCTATATTACAGACATGACCTGTGGATTGAGGTGGCCTTACAGCAAAAGGATGCTTGGACTGTATGCAGTCTTTCTCCTCTCTTCCTCCTCCTCTCTCTTGCTTAGTTGTAGTATGGTACATTTTAAAATGTGAGCGCCCTCTTTCTACGCCAATATACACAATCATTTGTGCATATTTTTGTTTTTATTTTTTTTTTACATGCTTTTGGAAAAAAATAAATAAATAAAATGCTGGTGTTGATTTAACACACTGAGTTTTACATTGTCTTTATTTGTGGTGAAATACTTAGATCTAATAAAGTTTAGCTGTAATGGAAGTAATCCAAAAGGTAATTGGTTACATTTAAGTACAACTTTGAAGTACTTGATACACTATACTTATATTCCAATACACTGCAGTGAAAAATATTGCCCATCTTACTCTG
Organism: Perissodus microlepis; assembly: GCF_051167445.1. NCBI lineage: Eukaryota > Metazoa > Chordata > Actinopteri > Cichliformes > Cichlidae > Perissodus > Perissodus microlepis. The sequence goes on along the minus strand of NC_140464.1, from coordinate 6,007,704 downwards.
CAATATTTATATTTATATTACAGCTTTTTTGTTATATTTTGTAATATATTTTGTTTTTGAATGTGGTTTAGTTAGTTACTGTTCTTACTGGAGTAACTTTGACCACAAAATATTATCTGGAATTAACAAAGTATTCTGATTATGAATATAGAACTGTCACGGCTGCAAAGCCAGTGCGTTAAAGGAACGGACCCAAAATCAGAGACAGGAGAAAACGAACTAAGTTTAACAAAAAGCGAGCCGTTTATTTGGCTGAAAAACATGAATACAAAATCCAAAGCAAAACTAACAGTAGCGAAAACAAAACTGGAAAGACTAGACCAGGGGTGTCGAACTCCAGGCCTCGAGGGCCGGTGTCCTGCAGGTTTTAGATCTCACCCTGGGTCATCACACCTGAGTTCATTACCAGGCCTCTGGAGAACTGCAAGACATGTTGAGGAGGTCATTTAGCCGTTTAAATCAGCTGTGTTGGATCAAGGACACATCTAAAACCTGCAGGACACCGGCCCTCGAGGCCTGGAGTTCGACACCTATGGACTAGACTAACAGCTATGACCAAAGAGAACATGAACATGATTATGAGCAGGAGCATGAGAGAAGGTATAGGACCAAAAAAAAAAAAGTGAACTTGAAACATGAACATGCCCTGAACAGAATCATGGAAAACACTTGAAACCTGATGTGGAGAAAGGAAAACAGACAACCTGACAAAGACTGAATGAAAACTCACAGACTAAATACACAGAAGAGGTGATCAGGGGAAGTGGAAACACATGGGAAAACAGCTGACTGGAATGAACATAATGACAAAACACAATGAACGTGGAAACACCCGACTCTTCAAAATAAAACAGGAAACACTGAGAGACATAGACATGACAACACAAGCTTGGCAATATGGAACACACAAACATAAAACATATGACAGACTAGGGAGACACGGAACGCCAGAAGAGACATAAGAATGGATAAGGGAGATGAGAGCACAGGCATAACTAAAGGTAAAACACTGAGGCCAAGACAGAAAAAAATGATAAATAACTCTAAATATGTTTTATATTTTAGATTCCTGAAAGTAGCCACCCCTTTGCTTTGTTGACAGCACAGCAAACCCTTGGCCTCTCAATGAGCTTCATGATGTAGTCACCTGGAATGGTTTTCACTTCACAGGTGGGCCTTGTCAGGGTTTATTTGTGGAATTTCTTGCCTTCTTAATGGGGTTGGGATCATCAGTTGTGTTGTGCAGAAGTCAGGTTAATACACAGCTGACAGCTCTATTTGACAACTGTTAGAATTCATATTATGGCAAGAACCAATCAGCTAAGTAAAGAGAAGCGATAGTCCATCATTACTCTGAGAACTGAAGGTCAATCACTCTGGAAAATTGGTACCACTTTGAATGTGTCCCCAAGTCCAGTGGCAAAAACCATCAAGCACTACGATGAAACTGATTCACATGAGGACCAGCCCAGGAAAGGAAGACTAAGAGTCATCTCTGCTGCTGAGAATAAATTCATCCGAGTCACCAGCCTCAGAAATCACAAGTTAACAGCACCTCAGATTACAGACCGGATAAATGCCACACAGAGTTCCAGCAGCAGACAGATCTCTCCATCAACTGTTTAGAGGAGACCGTGCAAATCAGGGCTTTATGGTCACTTAGCTGCTAAGAAACCACTACTAAGGAAAATCAACAAACAAAGAGATTTGTTTGGGCCAAGAAAGACAAGGAATGGACATTAGACCAGTGGAAATCTGTGCTTTGGTCTGATGAGTCTAAATTTGAGATCTTTGGTTCCACCCGCAGTGTCTTTGTGCAACGCAGAAAAGGTGAACGGATGGTCTCTACATGCATGGTCCCCACTGTGAAGCACAGAGGAGGCAATATGATGGTGTGGGGGGACTTTGCTGGTAACACTGTTGGGGATCTATTCAAAATTGAAGACACACTGAACCAGCATGGCTACTACAGCATCCTGCAGCGACATGCCATCCCATCCGGTTTGCATTCAGTTAGTTATTTTTCAACAGGAAAATGACCCCAAACACACCTCCAGGTCAGTAAGGGCTATTTGACCAAGAAGGAGAGTGATGGATTGCTGCCTGGCCCCTACAGTCACTTGGCCTAAACCCAAATTATATGGTTTAAGACGAGATGGACCGCAGAGTGAAGGCAAAAGAGCAAAAAACTGCTCGTCACCTCTGGAAACTCCTTCAAGACTGTTGGAAAACCGTTTCATGTGACTATCTCATGAAGCTCACCGAGAGAATGTTAAAAGTGTCCAAAGCAGTAATCAAAGCAAAGGGTGGCTATTTTCAAGAATCTACAGTATAAAACATGTTTTGAGTTATTTCACACTTTTTTGTTTACTGCATAATTCCATATGTGCTCATTTGTAGTTTTGATGCCTTCGGGAAGAATCTACAGTAAATAGTCATGAAAATAAAGAAAAACAATTAAATGAAAAGGTGTGTCCAAACTTTTGACTGGTGTGTGTGTGTGTGTGTGTGTGTGTGTGTGTGTGTGTGTTTCTGCTTCTTTTTATGTTTCAAATACATGCAACAATAATCCTATGATATAATAAAGTACAACCCGTTGACCTTTTTACATAAGTATTCCACTCCCTCCAGGTCCAGTACTGCTGAAACCAAAATAAAATGAAAATACTTGACTTCAAATACTTCACGTTAGATTATTCTAACGTGTCATTTAAATTCAATTAGGGAATGCACGTTATTGTTCAATCTTAAAGGAAACATTGGATGACTTAGACGGATGAGGACTGTTATGTTAAAAGCTGTGAATTTCGGATTTTCCAACTCTTTTTCACGGCAGCAAACGCTTCACGACGTCACAGCTGGTCCGCCCCTCCAATAATATTGTGCGCGCTCCAGAAAGAAGACTTCCACCGAGTAACAGCGCGTCCCCGCGGCTGCACGGCTCTAATTTAGATAGTTTAGGAGTCAGAAATCCCCCCGGGAATAAATCATCGTTATTACTTGCGTTTGGATGCCGGACAGTGAAGCATCTGGGAAACATGGATACAACCTTTTCGAGCCGTTTTCATGACTTCTTGGAAGCATAAAAGCTGGTTCCGGTGGCGATATTTTTTCTGTCAGGAAGTTTGACGTATTCAGCTGAAGATTATTTCTTGCTTTGTTTTGGTTCGGAAAAGTTGTGGACGACCGCTGGTTCCTCTCAACAAACTACATCTTTGTTACTGTCGCTGAAAACAGACCGAGCTCGTCTAATGTACGTTTTTTTTGTTTATTTGTTTGTTTTTTAAATATCACTTTGCTGTTTATATGAATACTCCAGGTTCTACAATTTTAGAGTCTGCAGCCCTGCGAAGTTTAAACATCGGTGGACTTTATCCTACTTGGCTTCGCATGACATAACGCATCTGGTTAAAGTATATAATAAACTCAAAGGTAGTACTTTTTCTGCCAATGTCCCTATAGTCTGTGTTATTTTTAAGTCTGAACCCAGAACGGTGCTATCTCAATTAAATTAATCTGCACATTTTTATAGGCCAGATAGGCCTTCGTGTATTCTTCCCTGATTATGTTTATATCATCATTCACGTTGCAATGCGATGCAGTTATGTTCAATGCAACAATGAGAATAAAAACATCTTCTGCCTAGAATATTGTGGATTCAAACCTGGAACCACGGTCAAGGAAAATCTGCAAACTTAGCAGGAAGAGAGGCCATCAGAATCACGGAAATCGTACGGTCTTTCCTCTGGCGAGCTGCTACCCACAAATGGATTTCATACAGGCCATACGGTTACTGTTACACTTTGGTTTGGCAGCTTTTGTTCGTATTTAACACTGTAATGGGACACGGCTCTGAATACATTTCTAAATTCATCGATTTTTAGTGTGACTTCTAAAGATGTTTTGGAAATTTAAGTTTTCCAAGGATCCGAGGCTACAACGGCGCAAAAGTTTGCCTCTGGGCCACAGCTGGAGCTGTTTGATGTAGGTTTTCCCATCGGAACATTTTCTCTGTGAGGCTTACAGCTGCCTCATGTGACCGTGCTTGTTTTTACAACCTGGAAAGAATCGGTTTGTGTGTGTGATCTAACTTTCCGTTAAAGAAGACAAGCCCCGGTACCTGGGGGGGTCAGCCCCGCCGATGGCACCTTTACAGTCACTCACACTCTTTGGTGTGTTGGTCTGACCGAGGACACTAATGGACGTTAACAACAGCTGGACCTACTGCGTCATTCCTGCCGCTAGACTACGGTGACCAGTCGGCTGTACGCGGGAGAACCTCGGTCCTGACCTGACCTGACCTGCCGACGCTACAGGTGAGGGTTGTGAGCTACACCTGAGAGTAGTGACAGGTGTAAATTATGCGCTGTGTTCATGCGACAGGGAAAAATGTATATATTTGAAATATTTTTTATATCTGTCTGCCAAAAACAGAAATGTAAACTTTTCTAATTATTTGCGTGGGTCGGGTTTATTATTATTATTATTGTTGTTATTGTTATTATTACTATTGAATAGGCTATGTCCTGGAAATTATTTGTTTTGCTGAATTAGTTGAATAAAGTCTAAGAAACTGACGGTATAAAAAGCTGGAGGGAATTGAAAATGAATATTGATTGTAGTTGTAGTATTTTCTAAAAGTTTCCATCAAAAAGGATTTGTCTGTGATCTCTTGTCTTAATCAGTCAGGGTTGAAAATGCCATCCAGCTTTCCACCTTTTTAATTGAGAAAAAAAATAAAATTCATATTCCATAGTGAATATATAACAGCTGTGCTTACAAAATTTAATAGCTTATCTTCCTCAAGCATGTGTGTTATTCCATTCTGTTCCGTTTTCTGTATCTATCCGGTTCGGGTTGCGTGGGCACTCCATCTCATCTGGGGGACTGCTGAGACATTTCCAAGTCAGCCAAGACATTATCTCTCCAGTGTGTGCTTTTTCTACCCTGGAGCCTTCTCCCAGTTTGGACATGCTCAAAAAAACCTTCCTAGCACGGGACCTGGAGGAATTCTAGTTAGATGCCCAAACCGCCTCAACTGGCTTTTATCAATAGTAGAGTAATGGCGCTAACGTGAGTCCCTCCCAAATCACTGAGCTCCTCATCTTTTCAATAAGGGAGAGCATCAGGCAGCAACTCGTCCCTGGCTTGGAGTCAGCAATCCACCCTTTTCTGGCTGAGGTTCATGGATTCAAACCTGGAGGTGCTGGTTCTCATTCCAGCTACTTAACACTTTCTTGCAAACCAGCCCATGTTACGCTGGAGATCACTGCCTGATTAGGACGGAAAAACCACATCATCTGCAAAGAGCGGAGACGTGATCCTGAGGTTGCCAAAGCTGAAGCCCTCTGCCATGTGGCTATGCCTTAAAAATTCTATCCATAAAAGTTATGAACAGAATCTGCAACAAAGGGCCAGAAGCACCATCCTAAACTTCCAAGTGATGCTGCAGAAGCATGTCAAACGAGACAGCCACAAGTTCAGAGTCTTAAGGAACTCGGGGCAAATTTAATCCACCCCAGGGGCTCGACCACTAAAGACCTTTTGACTACTTCAGTAAATCAGTCACAGTAATGGGCCAGTCACCCCTCCTTGTCCCCAGACTTTGCTTCTACTACAGAAGGTGTGTCAGTGGGCTTGAGAAGCGACTATATCCTCTATTGAGGTCAGCAGAACTCCATCCCCGTTGTAAACAGCGTGAGCAGGAAGCTGCTTCCCCTTCCTGAGTCACCTGACAGTTTGCCATAATTGCCAAGTGAGACCAAAAGTCTTGCTTCATTGCCTCCCCAGACTCTCAGACCCGTGTTTTTCACTATATGTTTGGGGTACGCCAAGTCTGTCCAGCATCCTCTACCACCACCTGTTTTAACTTATAGCCAGGTGGTGATCAGTTTACAGCTCTGCTCATCTCTTTACCTGAGTGTCCAACACAAACTGCAACAGGCAGATGGTCTGATAACAAAAACAATTACAAAGTCAATCTGCCTGACCAAATCACTGCCTGTGGATTGCCCCCTTCCTCCCAAACTTAACCACCAACCAGCGATTGACTCCAGGGTGGGAGTAACCCTATCCCAGGGTATCCATGCACCTTTTTGTTTGTTTGTTTGTTTTTCCTTCATCTTGTGAATCACTCTTAGTTTGGCCCCTCAAACAGGACCAATTTGCTTTGGGAGACCATACCAGGGGCAAATTGCACTCAACAACATAGCTCCTGGGATCATGTGTGCACACAAACCCCTCCATCATGATAAGGTGGCAATTCATGGAGGGGGAGGTGGCTGTACTATTTTGCAGCATACCCCCTTCTGCAGTTAAAAGTTAAAAGCTCCACAGTGCAGTTATTTTTATTGATCTGAATTCCAGAGCAGCACAGGAAAGAGAGTGTGTCAGTGAAGTCTGAGATGGCAATGAACACCTACACTCAAGTATAGTCATTTGACAATATTCAAAGGTCTAAATTTAAGTGTGACAGAGTTTATCTTAACTTAAGTCAATAGGGGAAGTCTTTGGGCCAGATTAGTTATGGGCATATAAAAGCATACATCTGTTTTATGGACGATAAGTCAGGACTTCTGTGTCAGAACCTCCAGATACACAGTAACGTTTGTGTATCTGGACATGTAAGTTTGTTTTCTTAACAATTACTGTTGAAAACTAACCTTGAATAACTTCATGTTACTATTTAAAGGAAAAGAGGAGAATTGATAATGAGTGATGCAATTGCTTAGTAACTGCAATATTTTGCATGATGAAGTATTGAGAGGAGACATATTAGAGGATGCTTTGAAAGGCTAGATGCGACTATGAACCTAGAACAGAGCTCACTATAGGCTATTCCCCACGCCATCCTGGTTAGAGTTTAATTTTTGTCATATTTGTATTGAGGAGTAAGCAATGGGCCCATTTGCTGGATACATCTGACTTTGATTGCCAACTCCTGCTACTAAGACAACTTTGTTTTAAAGCTAATATACAGTAGTATATTAGCTTTTGCAAGCCTATCCATGAATGCAACAGAAGGTGCCAGCTTTCTGTCTTTAAATCTTTTTCGGTGTTTTTCATATTAACATGCACAATGAACATTTTGATGTACATTGTACATAAGCTTTGACTTTCAGTGTATTTCCATGTGTGAAAACACTACAGAGGACATTCTAAGACTTCACGTAGCCAACACAAGCACAAGCTCTTTGTTGAGATTGCAATATTTAAATGTGGTGGGTTGCACTAAATGAAAAGCACATGTGCACCTGAAACAGGACAGACATCAGGCCATGGGATTTTGCTGCGAAGTCCTCAGTCCTAATGCATCACTGGCTTGAGACAGGGGACTGTGGCTGAGAAAAACAGCGTCAGACTAAACACCTCTTAAAGCAGACAGAGAAGAGAGGGTGGAGGAAAATCCATGTAAATCCTGCTAGTCCTGGAAATGCGATACAAGGAAAATAAAGCAGGCACAGCTGACTGGACTGGTACAGTGCAGCTTTACTCTCCATTGAATTCCCCGAATTCCACTTGGGAGGTAATTAAAATCAGGAGAAGCAAGAGAGAGATGAGGGTAGCTTGGGGACTTGACAGAGAAGCTTGTTGTTGTGCTGTTGACCATAAGGACCACTTGAGTTGAGGTTTTGTTTCTAAATACTGTGTTGACTGTTCTCTTTCTCACACATTTTTTTAGGTAATGCATGAGGTAATTGCTCTATGTTACCTCAAGTGTCTGTACACTAATGCAGCAGTGAGAAATACACGCTGCATAAATTCAGTGTTATTTACTTTGGAATTAGATGCTATAAACAAGTTCAAGGACTGCAGGACAAAACTATTTGGCACCTTCACCGTTGGCAGGGCAACTTGAGAGTAGCATAAGCTTGAAAGCAATGTGGCAACGCTCCGGCGACCACAGACGGACATGCCCTGCATTCCTGTGGGTGATTATTACCCAGAAAGCCACAAAGTCAATGAGTTGCCTCAGGTGCCGATGCTGCTTATTTCATGTACAGTAGAGTTTCTCGTGTTCTTGTTTTCCTTTAAGACAGCCTTTGACTACAGAATACAGACAGACAGCCTCTGCTGTTGGCTCCAGACTCAGACACTGTTCAACTTCTTGTCTGACCTTCTTTGACTGGGGTTTTTTTAGTCACAGCTATATTCTAAATCAAACCAGTCGTTAGTTTTCAAGACTTACTCAGCAGCTAATGATAGAATTTGTGTAGAGGGATTGATTTGCTACAGTATATTTCAAGAAAAATAAAGCATGTGTCAGGATAAAACATGCTATTTCAATCTTTGGGTTCAAGTTTCTGGTCATAAACGTCTTCCTAAGGATGCTGTGTGGTACACAGTTTCTACATAATATCACCAGATATTACGTTGAGGTATCAGAACTGGGTGAGAAACAAGTCGGTGCATTTCTGGGGGAACAGCTGTTTTAAACTGTAGTTGCTGGCAGTGAGTCACTTGTATCTGGTTGACTGAACAATATTTACTCATTATTTGGTGCATTTGTGAAAACGAAGTTTGTGTTGAGACCTCAAAGTCTCAAGAAACTCTAAAGTGCTTTGTATTTGCCTTTGCCGAATTAGTTTAAATTCCATGGTTTATTGGTACAAATATGAGGGAAACCCTCTCCATTGAAGGAAATGCCTCAGTTTATAATGCTGTTGACGCCTTGAGCAGGGCTGATAATATTGCCTCGTTAACATCAACAATGGAGTTATGACACAACCGACTTTGAGTTTTGCAGCTCGTGCAAAGGAGGCTGTTTAAAGCTGGTAGTTACTTGAAACGGCAGAAAACTCTTCACAAAGAACATTTTTCCCATATGAACAAAGCCAGAATAATCACTGCCAGGGCAGCTTGAATTTCAGCCGTTTCCAACTGTCATTCTTTCTCATGGGCAAACTCACAATACACATTCTCACATGCACTGCACACTTTCACATTCGCCTAGCCTTCCAGTCAGAAAAACTCTTTAGGTCTGTGGTCTGCAGGGTTCGGTTACGTGCCTGCAAGGAATGAGAAGGGATTTGTGTTGTAAATGAAAAAGAGATTCTCTGAAACACATTAAACACTAATGTGTAATTTTATTACTGTAATTTCATATAAGACGGGTACAATATAACAGGTTCTTTGTCATGCCAGCGTTCTGGTCTTATTCTGCGATTCCTTTTTTTCCTATTGTCTCCTCGTATACATAACATTTACCAGTAAAGTAGTGCAAGTTTTTAATGATGCCCTTTGTCATATCTGTTCTTACCTCAATTATTGCATGCTTTATTCTCATAACTAATTGATTTCTGTGTTTACCACTAAAGGCTCTGGGAGTTGGTTGGCACAGCAGAGGCAACCCTGCAAGTTTCCGAAGACTGGTTTGTAGACCTCGATCACAAACAACGCCACAATGAGTAAGTCTTAGAGTGTAGTTTTCTAAACAACATTAAAAACAGACACACACACCAATCACCATCCCCGAGGGCATAGCTGATGCGACTTGCTTCTCCAGACAGTCAGGTGAAGAGGACTGGTTTTCAGCATTCTGGAGATAGGGGTCTGGTTCAGCCCCAGGGCTGTATGATGTCTGTCCAAGCTATACAAGGGGAATATTTTTCTTTCGTGAGCTTTTCCAGACAAGACAGAACTTGCGCTGAGATCAAATGTGGGAATAAGGATATCAAAAACAAAGTACTTCTTTCAAGCCTCCAATACTCAGTCACAGGATAGTTTCAATAAAGCTGCAATTAAAGATGACTGATTGTATTTTCACACCTTTTAGTGCAGAGCTCATATCTCTTTCACTTTGTGTCATGCTCACACCACTTATTTGTTAATCCACTATCTAATTGTCTGCTTTTTGCCAACCTATTTTCCCCTGTAGATGAGAGGCAGGCTCTCCACTCTATAATGAAGGACCTCGTTGCCCTCCAGATGACGCGGCGGCAGCCTGTGTTGTCTCATGACAGCGGTAAACCCAAAACACCAGCACAGGCCAACAGACAGGTACAGCATCAGTCCATCGCAATTTGACTATAAAGTAAGAATTAATTATCTAAAATTTCAGAAAATTAATGAAACTGAAGAACTTAAAATTACAAAAATGTAAATTGTCTTAAATTTTATCTCTTACAAATCAAAAACAAAACACACTGATCCAATATGAATACACAACATCAAGATTTTGTGAGTCTAAAAACACATAAGGTGAGTTTTTTTAGCAATGCAGTTCTGAAGACGTAAAGTTGTCATTTATTAGGCAAGACCCTTTAGAAACAGGTCTAAACAAAGGTTAAACCCTATAAATTTGTTTGTCTTCATAAACTGCTTCCTCAGTTGTTGTGTCTTAAATGAATGCGTTGTTATGTTGTGTTTTGAAGGAGTATATAAGTTGTGTAGTGAGAAATGTGTAATAAACATAATCATAACATAATGAGCCAGAGTGATATTTGTTCTATAATTCAATTTAAAACCCCGAGTCTAGAGATCAGGGGGGACAAATGTGTCAAGCAAAGAATTTTTATTAGAGAAAACTTCTTTAATAGAGCTCAGTGTAAGTGTCCAGGAGTATTTGGCAAAATTTTTTTGATGCTTTTAGTATTTCTCCTGACGCACATGGTACATAGTTTTAGCAAAATTACATGAATTTCCAAAGTCACCACCAATTTGTCAAATAATTTTTTAGCTTTTCTAAAAAAGAAAAAAGAAAAAGTGGCACTTGGCCCACCTAAAATTTAATCTTGGTGTTTGCCCAAAGCAACGTTCTGGGAAATAAAACTCGTTCTCATTCCTGCAAAAGTTGCATTTAAGATTGATATACATACTTGACTTTTATCTGTACAGTGTGTGTGTATATATAAAGCTTATGTGAGCACCTGACAAGTTTACAAAAGATATTGGACACCAGGGAGCAAGGACCCTGGTTTTGTCCAAAGGTAGAATGGAAAAGTTCACAAGTAGTAAAAACAAATTCTTCCTCATTTCACAGTTTTACGTGGGCTGTTTGAAGAATCTTTGCCCAGGATATAATAATGCAAATTGTGGGGGATAGTAATAGTAGTGATATGACAATATTTAAAAGAGAAAAATACATCCAAGCTAAATTTGACCCAGGTTGTTGCTGTTCATGGGTTAATGGTCAGCATCCTGAATCCTAAGCTGTAGTTATGTCCTCAATTTCCAGTATTACACTTTGGTTTTTTTGTCCAAATGAAAGCAATGGGAAATAACTTAGTTGGTAAGATTTAGAGCTGGTGGTAGGTGTAGTTTGTTACCTTTGGACAGGACCGTGTTAGCTGATCTCTCCGTTTCCAGTTTAAGCCAAGCCAGCCGGATCCTGGCTGTAGCTTCATGTTTTCTGATGGTCAGTCAGGAAGCAATCTCCTCATGTAACTCTACAAGAAGGTGAATAAGTTTGTTTCCTGTAGAATTATTGCTCCATAACAAGAAATTCTCTCTCTGCTTGGCTATCCATGTAATCTCTGTAACTTTATTTGCAGTTGTTACGAGTGCAAGTTCTCTAAGAAATTAAAGAGGTACACATTGGCTCGGCTTTGTGTGAGACCCACAGGTGAAGTCTAATTGGTATGATCACCACTACTCCTCAGTGCAGCCTGAACTCTTAGGCAAGCTTTCTTGTAATTTACTTAATTAATCTTCAGCAATAATTTTACAGACGTCTTGAAGGACATTCTTAGGATGTTGGCAGCCTTTTGTTGCCTTCTGTCCGATTCCACGCCACTTCAGTAATAATACGATCTATCATTTGAGGAGGCCAATCCATGACTGCTGGAGTTTCATTGTGTTTTTTCTATACTGATATGCTCTGGAAGTGTGTTTGGGGATATTATCACACACTTTCTAGATGGTATTGCATGGTGGATCAAAATCTGACAGTATGTTTTTTCATGCATAATTCCATCAGTTTTGACAAGATTTCCAACACCACTGGCTGCAGCCCCAAACCAGACAGAGCCTTAATTGTGGTTTACAGATGGCTGTAGACACTCATTCTTGGCCCTTTTTTCTGACGTCATTTGACGCACGTACTGACGATTTGAACCAAAAATTTGGAATTTGTATTGATCACTCTGTAAGACCTGTTGGCACTGATTTTCACTCCAGTTCTCGTGGAGTCTGGCACACCTCAGGCTTTTCTCCCTGTTTCCCTTCCTTAAGAATGGCTTCTTGACAGCTATTCACTAAGACCATTTCTGATCAGGGTTCAGTGAACAGTAGATGGATCAATTGGAGGACAAAATGCAAAGGCCTGTGTCAGGTCTAAATTAGATTTTTTTTTTTCTTATTTCTTAAAGACACGACTCATCCGAATCTTTGCCACCTTATTTTTGTTCTGCTTGTCTAGTTTCCTTAAAATTTTAAGGACACACTGCATAAGATATGCCAAGTGTGCAGCATATAGCTCTTTGCGAATCATCTTACTGGTGTAAGAATACTGTTTAGGGCTTAAACTTTGTTCTCATTGGCATTTTACATAGATTTAGTAAAGAAACAAGAAATAATTATGTGCTTTTCCACCGGGCCGCTAGTAACAAAGAATCAGAAGACGCAATTTAAAATAGGTTCTTTCCTAAGTTGTTAGTTATGTGTAGATACAACTTTGAGTAAAACAACATTTCTCTGAAAATGTTCAGGTACAACGACAACTGGTCTAAGTAATGAGTGAAGAAGCAGTCAATCTCCAAAAGAAAATCTTTTAAAGACTTTCATTAAGATTAGAAAACCACTGCTCACTTTTTAAAAAATTACAAGAAAATCTGGCTCCTGGAAAGCAAAATATAAAGAAATGAGAAGTTACTTGAGACTTTTGTACATTACTGTATTAGCACTCTTTGACCTTGCTATTTCTGCTTTCTTTCAGGACGATGTCAGGATAAAGTTTGAGTTCTCAGGAGAGAGGAGGTGAGTTTGGCGTGGTTTGCATTAACATGCATGTTGTGAATGTGTGGGTATCGTGCTTTCCAGTAGTATACATTCATATGCAAGTGAGAGGGACTAATAACTTATGGAGGAGACATAAACACATTCACTTAGGCATGCAGCTGTTGTCACATGTTCCAGTTCATGAAAGAGCACTTCTCACAGTCTGACACACACTTAATTCAGACTGGTATGTGAGCTGGAGAAGAGAAGGGAAAAGGACTGTGGTTAGCCAGCGACTGCCAACATAAACCACAAATATGCAAGGTGTACATAGAAAAATCTGCACACACTCAAAACATCAGCTTGTGTATTTTGTTTGCATGTGTGCACGTAATTTAATGCAGTTTCTTTACCAACTGGTGTAAATCTTTCATAATTCCTTTGTCTGGATGATTCATTGCTGCTTTTCTTTTTGCAGGATCCTGGTCTTTGGACGACCTGTGCAGTTTGAGGAAATTCAGCAGAAAGTCAAGACGGTCTTTGGCCAGCAGCTAGACCTGCATTATATGAACAATGAGGTAAAGTGTTATACTGTGCCCCCCCCCCCCCCCCCCCCCCGCCCCCTTCACCCAACCACCCACCCACAGCTGCTCCTTCCTCAAGAATTTGACGGATCGTTGAGTCGAGACATGTTCAGAGTCAAGTAAAAGATGCAGGAAGACACCGTGACATCATTCAAATTGTACTTTAAATCTTAAGATGTTATGTTCTTAAATAGCAGTTGTAAATCCGATATTGAGGAAGGGCAAGTAATTTGGTAAATGGAAACATGAGTAATGGATCATCCGTTATCAACTTTCCAATTCTCATTCGCTCAATTGTGCCTTCCTGCATGTCTGTTTTCTGTGTTGATTTAATGTTCGTGCATTTTACGTTTGAACAGCAGCCTGTGTATGCTTGTAAATGTTGGCAAGAATTTTTTTCCATGTCATTTTGAATATGTGTGTTCTTTTTGTTGTCTGGTTTCTTGGCAGTTGTCCATTCCTCTGCGAGGACAGGATGACCTTGACAAGGCAATCGACTTACTAGACCGGAGCTCCAACATGAAGAGCATCAGGATACTGCTTCTCACTCAGGAGCACAGCAATGTAAGACTCAAGACACACACACACACACACACACACACAGGGGCGTGCATTTACAGCATACAGTTGCATCACTACCATTTCTTCACCACAGCGCCATGTTGTGAAATACCCAAGTTCCTGATTTACCGACACTAACTGCTTTGATGACATGAGGAAATTGTTAAATGTGTTAAAGCATTGTTCACATCTTCTGTTCTCCTATCTTTTCCCAAACTACAGGCATCCTCTCCTTCCCACCACGTGCCATGTAAGCAGGTGAGGATCAAATCCTCCCAGTCCACTGGAGATGTGAGCACAGTGTACCAAAGCTCCGAGCCCAGGGGGCGTCACCTATCAACTGGTAAATACTGTGATTTCAGGTCTATTTAAAGTTCTTCACAGTTTTACTCATTTGAGAAAAAAAGAGATCTGATTGACTTGAACTGGATTATATCTCCTAACAGTCACTGAATTATCAGTTATGGATATTTTTGTTGTGCCTTGATTTCCCTGCCTGTCTTATTTTACTCTCTTGTACTGGTGTTTCTTTTGCTTCCCCTTGTTGCAATGGGTCCTCTTCCTTTTCCTGTTCACCATCACTAGACGATGCCTGCTGGACAGCAGCCAATCAGATTACAGAATGCTATTAGTGTGGCGGACCAGTGGTCTGTTTTAGGTTTTTTTTTTTTTCCCCCTCTAGAGGAGGAGGGGTCAAAGTAGCTCCTAGAAGGCTTGAGAGCTTTGCATCATAACAAGTTTAAATGCTGAAACTAGTTCTCATTGTTGCCTTATCTTTGTTGGTCAGCAAGAAGAAAACCCCCAAAATTACAACATGGATGTGTCCTCGAGTTTTTTGACTGTAGTCTCAACAGCAACATGTCCGACTTTCATGTGTACAGGAAAATAAAAATTAGTTTCAGTAGAGAGGAACAGAGCCTAACAATTTTTAAAATCAGGCAAACATGTAACTAGCTAATACACATCATTTCTGACTGATTCCAGGTTCTCAGAACACAGGGCGTAGTTCCCCACCTCCTGGCTACGTCCCTGAACGCCAGCAGAGGATCGCCCGCCAAGGTTCATACACCAGCATAAACAGTGAGGGAGAGTTCATCCCAGAAACCAGCGATCAATGCGTGAGCCATCTCTTTATTCATAATGGGGAAAAGAAAACTTATAATAGAAATCATATGGATCTTGTGTCTTTGTGATTACGACTTTTAAGATTTGTTTACCTATGAGATTCAATTAAGATCTTTTCCGACTTTGGTTTTTAATGGGCTGTGAGGCTGACATGATGAGATTTTGTAAACACGTTCCTAAGAAGTTCAAATTAAGTTTGGGAGTAAAAAGCTGAACTAAGTGCTCGGCGAATTCCCCAGATTTGCTCATCTCCATTTTCCAGTGCAGCTGTTCTACAGAAAATGAAACTTTTCAAAAACATAGTCCTGTGTGTACACAAACCACACGCGCATAAAAACGGACACTCTGAATTTTCCATTGTGCCATGTGCAGGTGCTGGATCCCTGGAGCAGTGCAGAGAACTCAATTTCTGGAAGCTGCCAGTCTCTGGACAGCAACTCAGACAGGTGACAAACAGGCTCTGCCTGCTAAATACAAAACTAACATTGATGCCTCCTGCCAGGAGCTTACTACTTATGCCTTATTTTATCATTTCTCCATTACATTTCAACTACTGGTATTTGTAAAATAAAATAAATGCAACGTTTTGCTGATGAAACGCTTAGTTTATTATGGGACGGCTTCTGAACATACCTCAGTCTTCATCCTTTCTGTTCCTCTTTCACAGCCCCTCACTGAGGAAGTCTCGCATGCACAGAGCCAAGAGTTACCCTGATAATCGTCAAGAGTGCTCAGGTAACAGCCAAGCCAAGTATTTCCATTACCTATATAGAAAGATGATTACAGCACTCATGTAATAAGACATACAATGTGTGCATTCAGTCAATACCTTAGTATGTCTTTAAAGCCCTGAAAACAAGTTTTTAGCAAACTGCCCTGTGCTTTGATAAGCTGAGTGCATAACATTAATTACTGATCTGTTATCTATCTATTATACGCAATAAAATCATTTAATAATAATTTATCTGTTATCTACTTTTGTTAATCAGTGTTTTCTTGTCAGTGATAATGTAAACTGGCTGCAAGCTTACATGAACAGCATTTTTTGTAAGTACAAGCTACAAAATAGAATATCAAAGAAGCTAAATTTAATGGTACGTGACACCGTGCAGCTAACTAAGCTGTTGTTCAACTGCAGCTTCCTGCTGAGCTATGACACTCTGGGTGTTTGTTTTCAGATCGGGAGAATCATGTGTATGACAGGGTAGCAGGGAAGGGAGGCACCTTTCCTCGAAGGTACCTTGTGTCCCTCCCTTATAAGGACAACAGTGAAGGTGAGATTAATGATATCTACTATATATGTAGCATTTTTCAAGTAGGTACATTTTTTTTCCTACTGCCTCCATCTGTAGTATAGCCTTCCTTAGTCTCACCATTCACAATGTTATATTAGAATCAGCCGCACTCTTTCCTGTTCTCCTCAAGGTCGCCGAACGTTTCCACGGATTCGTCGCCCTCAGGGGAACCTTTTCACTCTAGTGCCCTCAAGACGGTCACTTAACGGCAGTGAGGAGAGTCTGGGCAGCTGGCAGCAGGTCGACGCACAAGGCAGGCTACGCCCCCAGGATCGTTCTGTTCCCCATAAGTGTGAGTAAAACACAACTTTTTAATAAAAATACGCATACGTTCATACGCAGTGCTTATGACAGAGGTGAATAAATGAGTCAACAGCGCTAATTATATTTTTCAGCTGAAGCTTATCTCAATCATGTTAGTTCCTGTTATACTGCATCATAAAGAAAAAAACATTTAATTTCATACTCTTCATAAAATCACCCACGGGAGCAAAATTATAGTGTTGGTAAATGAAACATGTAACTAAATTTGACAGGAAGTTCGGTTTGTTTTGTTTTTTCAAATTGTCAAATGACAATTTTAACTCCGGGTACTTGGAGCCAAGTCTGCCTTAACCTCCTAGGACCTGGCGTCCACATATGTGGACATCACATTTTGGGTTATTTAGACTAAAATACTCAATTTTGCTCTACATGGGCCTGATATCCACTTACGAGGACATTATACTGCTACTGTTCTATGAAAATTTTAAACAAATATCCTCATATGTGGCTCTTATTTTTCTTAAAAACAAAAATATGGTTAAAAAAAAAATCTGGTAATTCTTTGTTTTTACATTCATCGGGCCCCAATATGCCCAAATATCAAAGAGAAATTAAAAATGCATGCTGTGGAAGAGTTCGGGTCTTAGGAGGTTAAAGACTGGATTTAAAATTGTAACTGGAAATGACCATTTAAGGAAGTTGTGTAACAGAACGAGTAACATTTTGTTTAATATTCAGTTATATTTCTGAAAATGTAAGCTGGTGGTTAGCACTGTTGCCTCACAGCAAGAAGGTCCTGAGATCAATTCCACCATTAGGCCGGCGTCTTTCTGTCTGTTTAGTTTGCATGTTCTTCCCGTGTTTGTGTGGGTTCTCTCAGAGTACTCCGGCTTCCTCCCACAGTCCAAAGACATGCAGTTAGTTGGGATAGGTTAATTGGAAAATCTAAATTGCCCATAGGTGTGAATGTGAGTATGAGGTGTGTATATGTGTTAACCCTGCGACAGATTGGCGACCTGTTCAGGGTGTAGCTGCCTCTCGCCCTAAGACAGCTGGGAAAGGCTCCAGCCCTGTGCGACCCTGAAAAGGATAAGTGGAAGAGAATGAATGGATACATAAAACAACAACCAACAAATGTTTTGTTTTTTGTTTTTTGTCTGTTTGTTTTCAGCCCCCAGTGCTCCGGTGACGTGGCGCCGGGGGAAGCTTCTGGGCCAGGGCGCGTTTGGTCAGGTTTACCTGTGTTATGATGTAGATACTGGGAGAGAGCTGGCTGCCAAGCAAGTCCAGTTTGATCCTGACAGTCCTGAGACCAGTAAGGTGAGGAGCTAGGAGATATTCATTGACACGGATGGTTTAACTTTATGCATACCTTCACAAACAGAATTTTTTTTTTCACGTGTGTGGGTGTTCTCACTATTTCTCTCCCTGGTACTCTTATTTCCACGGTGACTTTCTTGTTATGCTCACATGTTGTATATTTGCAAACTTTTGCTTTTGCTTGTACATTAAAATTGTGCTGCGTTTGTCAGAAGGTTACATCACATCCTCTTTTTACTGTATATCTCATGAATGATGAAATCGTTTTTTTCTTCTTGTTTTTTTTTAATGTCAAACTCAAGGTTGCACATTACTGACAAGTCATGAGTCGGGACCAATGTCCAGCTGAAAATGTGCCAAGTGTGACTTCATACGATAATCTGTTCAGGTCATTATGCTGGAATGTAGATTGTTAGCAGGAATAGCTGAGCATGGGATTAATAAATCAACCAACATCCACAGTTTAGCTACGGCTCTGGATTCAAGCTTCCAATTTTATTTTATCCCCCGAGACAAAAATAAAAGCCTGCTGGAAGGAAAATCAACAAACTAAAAGTGGAATGCATCGTAGAAGTTGTCCTTCCACCATCAACCCCCCTCTTCCCCATTTTAATTTCTTTTCCTGTCTGCCACAGAGAAAACACGCACTGTCACTTCCTGTATCTGAGAGCAGCCAGATATTGCAGTGGTGACGGAGGGGCGATGGGTCAGCATTGCATTGACCTCTTGTTACCCCTTCACACCCCCACTCCCACCCCCTGCTTGTAGCAAATGTGATTCAGTATTTGTTTCTGTTAAAGCAGCTTCAGTGCTGGGACCTGGGGATTAGTTTGTGTCCCTCTGAGTTCCTACTCTTCCTTTCTCTCTGTGTCTCTCTCTCTGCTGTGGCCTAATTCTCTGAAGTAAACACAGGAACTACTTTTAGGGAACTGTGCTGTTGGCTTTTATTGACTCTCTGCATTAGTTTCCACTTTTGGCTTGACTTCACATGCAGTAAAGAAAAAATATCATTTGTTTATGGCTGCATTTGTTTATGATGACTGTGTAATGGTAACTGATATAACAGGGCCTGGGGCGGGAATTAGCTGTAGCTGAAATCCAAATTTTGCAATTTGCAAATCCATAAAAATGCAAAGATGTTGAAAAATTATAGATTTTCTGTTATTTGTTGCCCTTTCTTCAGTTTTTAATTTTCCCTGTGTTCACTGTTATGTGCAGGAGGTCAGCGCTTTAGAGTGCGAAATCCAGCTGCTGAAAAACCTACATCACGAGCGCATTGTTCAGTACTACGGTTGTTTGAGGGATCACAACGAGAAAACTCTCACTATTTTCATGGAATACATGCCGGGGGTGAGTCTCAGCAGCTCTCATTTTACAGATTCAGGCAGAGCAGTGATTGTTTTCATGATAATCATTTGCTCAATCGCAGGCTGTGTGTTCATTTCCATTGCATGTAGGACTGAAACCAGTCGCACGAGGGCAACAAAGACACAAATGTCCACGAGTTAATGTTTTGCATTGCTGTGTTGACAATATAAACATATTTATTTATTCAGTAAAGCAATTTGACCACTGTACTTTTATTATAATGGTCAAACCACTACAGTTACTCCATTTAGCTCACAGTAACTGGGCAGTTTTTTGTTTTTTAACTATTCCAGAAACTAGTGACAGAAAGTGACAATGTGTGATTTTAAAAAAATCACACATTGAAACACGTTTGTTTCCTTTTCATTCTTCTGTCATCTTCAGCTTTTTAACTTGATTTCTTAGCTCATTGTCTTTACTCTTTATTGCATTCACTATCTCCGACTTGTTAAGCTGTTGTTTTAAGGCGTTACCATGTAAAACCTGTGATTTCTTCCTGTCAGGGTTCTGTCAAAGATCAGCTGAAGGCCTATGGGGCCCTGACAGAAAATGTCACCCGCAAGTACACAAGGCAGATACTGGAAGGCATGTCCTATCTGCACAGCAACATGATTGTACACAGGGACATCAAAGGTATTCCTGTTTAACTGCAGATACTGAAACATCATGCTCTGCAGAAAGAAAACGTTTAGTGTTTTATAATGAGATGCTTGGTTCTTACTGCGTGTGGATGATGATTATTGACATGTAATATTTGCATGTTTCATATCAACTGTGGCTTTCAGGTGCCAACATCCTGCGGGATTCAGCGGGAAACGTGAAGCTTGGAGATTTTGGTGCCAGCAAAAGGCTCCAGACCATCTGCATGTCTGGCACCGGCATACGCTCTGTAACCGGCACCCCCTACTGGATGAGTCCGGAGGTGATCAGTGGAGAGGGCTACGGAAGGAAAGCTGATGTCTGGTAAGACCAAAAGATCCACTTCAGTTTAGTTTTGTCCAAGTTGATCAAGGCGGTGTGTTAAACTGAAGTTGACCTCTGCACCGTTTCAAAAGGCTTGCTGACATACAGTTTATTTGCTAGAAAGAGAGAGAGGCTTAGTAGAAACTATGGAACTGATACAAATGCATGATGGTGGTACAGTTTTTGGTGTTGACATGGATGCATTAGATGGGGCACAAAATAATGACTAAAACTACAAGAACTATATTCTTAATCTGTGTATTTACTCAAGGACTGCACCTTGAGTACATCTTTTTATGCCTCCTTGCTTTATTCTTTTGGTACACTGCTTCTTTACAGCAACATCCATACATGAAGCATTCTCTACTTCAGTTTTTTGTGTCTCTCAGTTAACAAATCAACTTACACACTAAACAGAGTAAAAAAAACAAGGTTTAATGTTGTCAGGTCACGGAAATCTTATTTTACATACAGATGTATCTTTACCCAAATCCTTCAGTAGACTAGCAACCTGTCCAGGATGTACCCCCTCTGTCCCAGTGACAGCTAAGATATGCTCCTGCAGTAGCTGCAGTAGTGAATGAGATCACCAGCAGTCTTTATTCACTAACAATCGGGTGTTTGTTGCTGCACATTATGATTCCTGCGATTGGTGCTGGAAACTTGTGTGAGAGTGAAACAAACACATGAAGCACCTTGATTGAAGTAACAAACTGCTAAGTTTATTGGGCAGAAACACTTGAAGATGAAATTAGGATCACACAATGAGGGAAGGGGGAGGCTGAGACGTGTGAAAATACCAGGCTATTACTTGGTAAGCAGGAGTAACAATGTTCTCTCAAAAGAAAACACTAAATTGTGTGAGGAGCCTGCTGTATGAAACCCACTTTCTACTACACTCCCACACACAGCAGACCACATTCCCTCATGCAGTCTAATTGGGTGGTGACCCACCAGGCGAGTGATGTGATTGGCTGAAGGCCAGTCAAACAGGTCATTACAGAAGTTGGTATGTTCCAGGTTTTCAGTTTGTGCTGGAAGGAGAGTAATGCTCCCAGATAGGTGGCAGAGGCCATCTGCAGACAGTGTGTGTCGAAGTTTCCACCAAACACATTCCTGTAAGGCTTTAGGAGTGAGTCGCACAGACAAAAAATGTGGTATTTGTTTCAACTTGTTTTGAGACTCCACTGTAAGTCATATTAAAGCTAAATTTATTGTGCATGTCTTTTGTAGGAGTCTTGGTTGCACAGTGGTCGAAATGCTGACAGAAAAGCCACCGTGGGCTGAATATGAGGCCATGGCAGCGATATTCAAGATCGCCACCCAGCCCACCAACCCGCTTCTGCCCTCGCACACTTCCGACCAGGCACGGGACTTCATCCGCAGCATTTTTGTGGAAGCCAAACACAGGCCCAGTGCTGAGGAGCTGCTCAGACACCCTTTCTCCCAGATACTGTGTTGAGACCTGCGTGGTTTCTGAACTGAAGCTGCAGCTTCCTTAAGATCCCAGAAATCCAGACATAGAGATGACTGAGATGTCAGTGTTAAGGGCACTGAGCTTCTTCCAGGACTCAGATACTTCAAAGAAGATTTCTCACAAGCACATCCAAAGAACACAAACAACGCTGACCATGGCAGTCAACACGAAGCCTTAAAAATGCCAGTATGTGCTCTTACAAGAGTCTCCACAAGGGGGGAACAAAACACAGATTAAGTAGCTTGATAGATTCAAGCTCACACAGTCACACACACCAAATGATGCACTCCAAAGGCAGAATGATGTAGTTAAGGCTCAAGCACCAGTTGCATCAGCTCCCATGTTTACATTCACTTGTGCAGTTATGAGAAATACCAGATATCCTTAAGTATTTAAATCTAAACATGCAGCTTCAGCTCATTTTAAAGCTACAGTGAGCCGAAAGTGTAAGCTGAACCACAGTGTCGCTAAATGGACAGGATTGCTGTTCTGTTTTCCCCATCTTGTCCATCTCCACCTTTCTGAGACAAAGAAATCTCTCTTTTTTAAGCTATTTGTGATGCACTTTTTCAGTTTTTACCCCTTTAAAATTAAGATGTTTTAGGATGGTTTAGTTATCTTGGTAAAAGGGAAGATAGGAAATTTGGATAACATCATGATAGGACACAAATACACAAAGCCTGATGATATTATCTTGAATAGACGATGATCCTCCACAACTATGAGGGTCATTTGTTTTTCTGTTTATTGCATTTGAATGGATCTAACATTAGTTTATCTGGAAAATAATCATCCTGCAGTCTTTGAACAGAATATATAAGAAAAATCTTAATCCAGCATTATGTATGACATTTTAAAACATGAAGTAGAAATCAAGACTTTGTAACTGCCAAAGAGTTGTCGTGTGCGGCTAAAGTAAGAAATGCACGTTACTCCCAACTTGACCAATTAGTTTAAATTAGTTTGTTTTTTCAGTTAAGTTTCATTTTGAGAAACTACATTTTTGAAGCAAACTTTTCAACGATTGCCAGGCGTTTTGTTTTTTTGACATGCTTCGCTCTTTCACTTGAAACTAGTTTTTATGTGTGAGAGGTGCAAACAGGAGCAATGCCTGATCTAAGAGAGATTTTTCTAACAGTTAGTTTTCAGGTAGAAGAACAATATCTACTCTTTCAGGCCGTCTTAATGCATTCAGGTAAATTCAGAAAATCAGTGCATTTCAATACAGTCTGGGGACTGAGCTGAATAATGTAATAAACAGTTTAAGGGATGTTAAGGGTGGAACTTCACCTCGTAGTAACTAATTTTTCTGTCAGACATCCTCCTGCTGAGCTCAGAGCAGGAGTAGATAAACTAACCTTGTATGTATAAAAGTAAATCAGATGACGCTTTTTATTGTTTGAAAAGTCAAACTAAAGGCCTTAATGTGATGGGCCTTCTTTGTGTTCACGTGTGTCTGGCCCAGACCTCCCTGACTGAGAAGCTTTAGCGTAAAGATCAATTTAAATCAGATGCACTTTTCTATAAAAGGAATGTTTGTGATGTTTTGGTTTGTTTAACTTCAAATGTGAAAATTCTTTCACTTGTATTTATATCCCCATGTCCACTCCAGTTAGATGTTTATAGGTATATATGTTTAAATATATTTTTTATATTCAGACTCTGTCAAAGCTAATGATACTTTGAGGACTTAGTTTTGTTAAAAGTGACTCATTGAAAGCAACTGGTTTTGCAGACATTTCAGAAATGGGGTTTATAAATGAAAAATGGATGGAAAACGAACTCAGGCTGCCTGGTTTTTGTTCCAGTGCAGAAAAATGTTTCCACACATCCTTAGCTATACATTTTGAAGGCAGTATTACCTGACAGGTTATGGAAAATTTGCATGATTGGCCATACTGTTTTGACTCATCTAGGAGACTCATGAATGAAACCTTTAGGGGTTTAACTTACAAAAGAAATTTCTAGTAATATTTTTCTGTGAACTCAGTGTTATTAAAGCATAAGTAAGTGGTGTGTGAGCCAAAGACAAACAGGATCAGAGCCAGCGCTGAATGTCAGAGTTCGCTGTTCAACCCAGACGACGACTTTGTTTATCCCAGGGTTCAGACGAGTCCAGTATTAAATGATTTTTCTGGGCAATAAGCTTGCTACTGCCTTAACTGTAATAGAAAACTATTTCTATGGGGCTGCTACATGCTAAAGGCAGCTAAAATGTGTTTTAAGTGATGCAGTTTTAAAGAAATTAAGGACCCTAGGATGATCAAATGAATACAGACTAGCTGGTAGAAATCAATATATGTAAATGTATTATATGTATCATGACAAGATTTGCAGTGCAAAGTCTAATGTATCAAATTTATTTTACAGCAAGAAAAGAATAGTATGTTATATATAAATATATACTGTATATATGTCCTTCCCTGTCTCAAAAACAAATAAATAGTTTTTAAATATGTTGTCTAATTGTTATCAGTGTATTTATATGCGTGGGAGGACGAGCCTGTCCAAACCCAGTGAGTCCTGTAAATGAAGGGACACAGGAGACTGAGCTCATTGTTGGCAATAAGAAGCTACTTGATTGATGCGCTCGTTTTTCTTTTCTCTCCCTCCCTCGCTCTGTTTCTTCCTCTCTTTTGGCTCTTTCACTCCTCTCATGAGGGAAAACAGGAGGCAGACACAGGAAGAAGAGATTTCTACAGGCCGTGTCCGCCTGTGAGATGGATAAACAGACTGTATCGAACAAAGGGTCTTTTTTTTTCGTGAACTGGTGTCATATAGACATTCCCTTACTTTTGACAGGCTTTGTTTTTATTGTCTTTTCACTCTTTTTTTTGAGAATGGGATTATAGTGTAGAGTGAGATTTTAGGGTAAATGACAGCTTTCTTTTCTTTTGTTTCAACTAATCATTTTACCACAAATGTGCTTCATAGATTATCCATAAAGAAACCATTATCATTGGTTTTAATTGGTTCAAAACTGTTTGTCAAAGCACATCCTGTAGTATTCTCATCCTATCAAAATACTTTGCTAAACTAATGACATCTCTGTCTCCTATATAACTTAGAAACTAGTATTTGCAACATGTTAAACATGGAGAACGAGGCCTCTAAATATCTGAAGGTTAGGATTATTACTGTGAGCTGATGATGTTAACACTTATCCAACAAAAACTCTAGCGTGCCCTCTCTTTCTTGTCTTTAATGAGGCTATAAATTCTGACATGTTAATGATTTTCTGACCTGAGTATAATCAAGTGAAGCTTGGGTTGTTATCTGAGTGCCATCCTCATTATGTGATGTGTAGGGTAAGCAGAGCTATCTGTGTGTATTTGGGCCCCCAGCATTCCTGCTGACAGGCAGACTGGAGCTTGGGCTCTAAACCCCGTCTCTCTGACGTCTTCTTTGTGGCTACGCTCTGTTTGGACCTAGTGGTGCTGAGTCATATTGCTGTTCAGTCTGTCCCAGTTAAGCCCCCCTGATTTTCATTAAAACCCTTTTCCCATAAGGCCTTGCAGCTTCAGTAGAACCCAAGCATTCAGCTGTGTTGTTTTTAACTGTCAAGTCTCCATCGGCACCAGCCTACAGTCAGTACCAGCAGTGGAAGAGTGCTCAGATCCTTTGTTTATTGCACAAGAACAGGTGTTTTCATTTATTTTCCCCAATTAGTCCTCTTTTTTTTTTTTTGTTGGGCGAGACTGTTATGGAAATAATCGAAGTATGAGAACCTTCCTACTGTTGAAGGTGAATGAAGCAAGTAGGAGATTAAGACAGACAGGCACGCTCCACACACTCCTTAGATGGGATCTAATTAAGCATATAAATTAAAGGAGCTCAGTGCCCCTGTATTATATGTGACTAGTAGGGAAAATTGGAAGTAGGTTTAAGAATTTTATATGCTTTTAATATTGAACTTATAACAGGATGTTTTTATATAAAGGAAAGAACCATTTTTGTATAATGGCAGAAAATTAAATCTACTTATTTTCCCTCCACGAGTCTCAGTTAATCAGTCAAGAGCCCTGCACACCAGGTAAATGTAAAGATATGGTAGGTTCATAGTAATCTCATGTACAATAATTTCTCTCAAGAAGGACGAGGAGTAAAATGAAAACTATACTGCACCATGAGGATCAGTTTACAGACAAGAATTACACCTAGTTTTAGGCATAAATAAAATCTCCATTAAATTATGTTGTTTTTTTAATATTCCTAACAATATCAGTGTCTGAGTTGGCTCAACTATGCAGGGAATTATGCAAAGTCACTAAAAAGTATAATTTGTCCTGACCAAACAAGTGCAGCAGGGGTGTGAGGGACACAATCAAGCACTCTCCCCACCCGCGTAGTCGTTGGGGGATACAAGTCTCATGTTCACAAGGATTAATGCAGATAGGTTAAATTCATCTTGTTTAATTTGTTGCAGGACATCATTTTGTGGGTGTAACACTTTTTTTTTAAACCCAAAGCACCTAGTTTTGATTAAGGCCTATCCCTTAATTTAAACCCTGTCTGTCCTTGATGTAGTGATGAAGGTGGGGCTGAGATAGTCGTGTTTCCAGCTTGTTGGTCAGGATTCAGTTTGGTATGTGGCCATGTACATTCAGACATCAGCCAGGTTGAAGAATGGTAGCTGAGAGGTTCACACTGGGGTTTCTGGACGCAAAATGCCAGAGCAGTCAAACTTAGCTGGCTGCAGTTTTACCTTGGCCTGAGATCATTTCAGTTTTAAGATTCTGCCCCACACCCCTTCTTTTTGTAAGTCCTGCAGATGAGATGGTCTTCTTGTGCTGGATCTATGAATCAGCTGTTTGACTTGGCCCTTCATAAAACTCTTGCAGCAGGGAGCAAAGAGAAGGAGAGGTCTGCAGCACCACTTTTACTCTCTTTCTGCGTGGATGTTTAATCATCAGGTCATATTACCTCAGTGACCAGAACTGGGGCAACGGTGGTGATTGCCGGAAAAATTCAGAGGGGCGAAACAATTACTGTCACCTTAATGATGCAAGCATGCTATTAATCCTTAGAGATGGAGCCTTTTTAATCAACAAATATCTGCCAGACTTACAGTGTGCCATCTTGTTTAACCTGCATTAAGAGATACCAATTAGAATTCAAGACAGTGCGTTGTTGTTTTTCTTCTTTACTAGCAACAACACTCAGAGGCCAAATAGTAAAGTCCTAGGGCCTTTATTCACTGTCTCCCACTGAATAAAGGCACTATGATTGGTCTACAGTCCCTGTGATTTTATGGCCTAGTAACAAAGAAATCCTTTATGAACCACTGCTGTTGTGGTTTTTACACAGCCCGAATGTAGAACTAAACAAAAGGCAAGCCTTTATAGAAGAACTAGGAAATGCCAGGAAACATGAGGACACAAGAGCAGGACACACACTGAGGATTACACAAATGACACCAGAACAAAGAACAGAAGGAAGAGTGAGGTTTCTATAAACCCAGAAGGCTCATTAGGGATAAAGCACAGGTGGCAAAATCAAACAAAGGTGAAGAACAAAAACTTGCATGACCATCCAAACATTAATACAAAAGACTTATATGAAATATATAAAATATAAATTAAAGATAGTGAGAAGGGAACACCTGAGGAGAAAGACATGAACACAGAAAGAGGAGATAGAGAAAAGAAAGAAACTTGCTACACAGTTACCGTAGCTTTTCTCATTAAAATTACTTAGAGTTATTTACTGTATCTTGTCAGCAACATAAAACCAATATTACTCATAGTTTTTTCAGCAGTATTTCCCTAAACCTTTAGTACTTTTGTGTCTTTTTCAGCTCTGTTTTTAATAACATTATTGTCATGCCAAAATACTCTGTTCTTGACATGAGGGATATATTATTGCAGAAGGAAATGGGCACTTGGTCAAAATCGCATTTCCATAAATCACATCTTCTTCAAAAAGATCAGCTGAGGTGGTCTGAGGTAGCCAGCTCTGTGGTTGTCAAGGTAATGGATGATAATGGTTTTGCAATGCAGACTCTGTTAGTCCTCAGAGTTCAGATTAAAAGGCTTTACTCACCAACTCCCTTCCTCCCCACATCTCACCACCTGACCCCACTCATCTCTGCCATCCATCTGTCTTTGGAACCAGCAAGACATCTAATAACCAGACACAGTGAACATCTCCAAGTCTTAACCGTTTCATTGGGAAGTGTTTTTCTTCTTTCTATTGAAAGGCAATATCTATCTATCTATCTATCTATCTATCTATCTATCTATCTATCTATCTATCTATCTATCTATCTATCTATCTATCTATCTATCTATCTATCTATCTATCTATTAAAAGCTCCTGCTTTGAGATGAAGTGTTATAGATTAATATTTAATGGCATATATAATGAAAACCCTGGGTCTTAAATAATCAGGTGCCATCTCATCTTTATAGTACCATAAGGTACTATAAGGTAAGATACCTTATAGTACCATATCACACTATTAGAGCACTTCACTGTAGCACTGCAGGCTTGCTTGTTGTTCCAAGAGTATTTAAAAGTAGAATGGGAGACATAGCATTCGGTTTTCAGGCCCCTCTTCTGTGGAACCAGCTTCCAGTTTGGATTCGGGAAACAGACACTATCTCTACTTTTAAGATTAGGCTTAAAACTTTCCTTTTTGCTAAAGCATATAGTTAGGGCTGAATCAGGTGACCCTGAATCCTCCCTTAGTTATGCTGCAATAGGTGTAGACTGCTGGGGGATTCCCATGATGCATTATTTCTTCTTCAGTCACCTTTCTCACTCACTATGCGTTAATAGTAGTGCTGTCAGCGTTAATCTAGTTAAAATGACGTTAACGCCATAACTGCATTAACGCGGCAAATCTCCATTAGCGAGTTAATGCGGATCACCCCGTATGTGGGGCTGCATGGCGCTAATGCATTAACAAGCTAACTGCTGTGCAGCCCCACTCACAGGGCGAGCCTAACTTGCTAATAGAGATTTGTCGCGTTAATGCGGTTTTGGCGTTAAGGTCATTTTAATGGGATTAACGCTGACAGCACTAGTTAATAGACCTCTCTACATTGAATCGTACTTGTTATTAATCTCTGGCTCTCTTCCACAGCATGTCTTTTATCCTGTCTTCCTTCTCTCTTCCCAACCGGTTGTAGCAGATGGCCCCGCCTCTCCCTGAGCCTGGTTCTGCCTGAGGGGTCTTCCTGTTAAAAGGGAGTTTTTCCTTCCCACTGTCGCCAAAGTGCTTGCTCATAGGGGGTCATATGATTGTTGGGTTTTTCTCTGTATGTATTATTGTAGGGTCTACCTTAAAATAGAAAGCGCCTTGAGGCAACTGTTGTTGTGATTTGGTGCTATATAAATAAAATTGAATTTAAACTGAATTGAATATACTTAGTTGAAAATGTATTTTCTCCAATCTGGGTAATATGAACTTTTTCATCATACTTTAGTTTTCATTACTGATTAAGCACATTTTATAATAAATATTCCCATTAAGGATGAGTTCATGGATAATGTTATGCCCTTTGTTATATAACTGCTGCCCTGAACTGTGATTGAAAGAGCAGTGACAACAGCTCTTAGATTCTCTCCACACAACTGACCCTGTGAAATCATTTGACCCCAGTCTCAAATGATTTCACAGGCTTTTATTGTGCACACTTCCAATACACTCAGCAATATTTTTAATATACTAATCTTTCTTTGTATCTGTACCTGCTCCACCTGCCAATCTAAAGTTATTTTCTGATTAGAGAGTGAAGATCTCTCCCCAGCACCCTTTTGTTTGATCAAACTGTGTTTCTGTTTTTGTGAGAGCGCATGTGTGGTCAGCTTGAATTGGTGGCCAGACCCTGTCACACAAATTCCTTTTCATTCAGCTCAAACAGAAAGAAAGAGAGGAAGACAAAAAAGGGTGAAAGTAAGAGTGAGAGAGAGAGAGTGAGTTAGAGGCTGGGGAGAAGGGAGGAGAAAGGGGGAGAGGGAGAAAGCCAAGAGACATTTGTAGTTGAGTGGACGAGCACAGACAATCCCTGGCACACAGCTTTTTGAGTGTCATGTAAACCACCCCTTCGCTCTCCCTTTTTGTCCCATTCACTGCCTGCCACCCTCCCTTCTCTCTGCCCCACCCTGTGGCCTCTCTGCTTTGGTCTTGGGGGGGTTGGTTGCCTGGCTGTATAAAAGCCCTGTTTGTGCCCAGATCGAGCTCCATTCCCCAACATGGAGAGTCAGAGAGTCCAGTCCTCATACAGGAAGCGTTTTGGGCCCCAGAGCTCGAGCAGCTCTGGAGTCAGAATTGGTGGCCTTTCTTCTAGCCGCCTCTCCTGGCATGGCACCCCTCGCAATGTCACCCACTCCAGTCCTGTGTCGCGGATCTCCCTGGGCTCAAGCAGCACAGCCCTGCTGCTGGGGAGCCCTGTTGACCGGCTGGACTTCTCAGCTGACTCTCTGTTGAAGGCCCAGTACAAGGAAACACGAACTAACGAGAAGATGGAGATGATGGGCCTGAATGATCGCTTTGCCAGTTACATAGAGAAGGTGCGCCTGCTGGAGCAGCAGAATAAGGTGCTGGTGGCAGAGCTGAACCAGCTGAAAGGGAAGGAGCCAAGCCGACTGGGAGACATCTACCAGGAGGAGCTCAGGGAGCTACGACGACAAGTGGATGGTCTCACCAACAACAAGGCTCGACTGGAGGTCGAGAGGGATAACCTGGCTGCAGATCTGGCTGCACTTAAGCAGAAGTAAGAGGGAGCAGGGCAGGACTTCTGTGGGTGGAGGATCATGTAGATGTGATGTATGATCACACAGTAGTACCACCCATTTGTATCTCTTGTAGAGATTGCATATGTATGTATAAGAAATGCAAATGCAAAGAAATGCAAACTCCTTTTTCTTTCTTTTTACTTGAATGCACACTCTAATAATCAAAGACTTGATTTTTGTGATATCATTGGCATTTTGTGTTATGTTTAGGGTTACAAGCTAAAATTTAAATGAATAAACTTTTTTTTTTTAAAAGAGGGAGGAGTAGGAATAAACCCCTATGTGCTTCCTTTACTCAAATATTATAGATTTTTTAGAGTTATGTACTGAATTTCAATTTCATATTTCAGTTAGTGTGTAGATGTTTTGGAGCCTTGTTTATGTTAAACCTTTCCATGTTCTTGATTAAAGCATAGTAGAACCTGAAACACACTCTGAAAAATATATTTGGACTGTGAAAAACCCCCCACAAAGTGTGTTTTCTAGACAAATGCTTTTGGTTAGCTGGTCTTTGATTGGAAAACACATTCAGCTGGAGTAGATTTTATGTATTTTGGCACAAAATAAGACAAACTCTTTCCAGTGGAAAGGTTTTTTTTCTTAGTTTTCTTTTATAATTGCCAGTTCATTTATATGCAGATTTCAGACCCGCTGGAATGCAGCCCACTGTGCTCTGCCCCAGCTTTACTCCTGGATCCCTCTTTACAAACTTGATCCTCGCTGAACCCCTTGTCCCCATTGAGTGAGTGCGAAGGAATGAGGGAAACACAATGGTAGCCCAACACAAAGGGAACGGCCAGCCGGGCAGATGTTTACTAGTCCCCTGTTACTCCAAAATACTGATTCACTGCCATTGCATATGCACCTTTTTTAAAAAATTTTTTAGATGCATATGTGGCATGAATCTATAATTTAATCTTGTGAATGAGTGACTTGAAGCCTCTAAAGGTTCGAAAGGTCTCTCTCACACTATATCCTCCAATTACCACGCAGCTGCTGGTCCTCTAAAAGAATGCAGCATGAATAGTGATGATTCTGGTCAGAGGTCACTTTTGTGATTCATGCTGCTCTTCTTGAAGCCCTCTATTCAGCAATCGCTCCATGAAGCCATACAGATGCTTAGAGTTCCATGTCACTGTGTGCATGGCAGATGGATTGTAGGGTGGTGCCTATCTGTGCACGAGGCTGTGCGTACGTGCGTCCTTTTTATGTCTCTGTGTGTGTCTGCTCCATCCCGTGGGAAAGGCCTCTGGCTGCTAGATTGGAGTGAATGTGTAATGATGCGTAAGCTGCCCTTTCAGCTGAGCCCCGCACATCCCCAGCAGCATGGGGAGCAGCGGTAAAGCTGATATCACAAATCTAATCGATGTGCTTAAATATATGTTTTTAGCCCTTGCAGATGATACTCTGTTAGACATAAATGAGAAACTGTAAAAAAAAAAGTTTAAATCCTTCCACGCTTGTTTCCTTCTTGCTGAGATGTGAAGGAGTTGGCAAAAAGGCATACTCATGCACAACAAGTTAACTCAAAATAAATGCCGTGTTTATGATTTTTTGTCTATAAAAGTATGTTGCAGAGCAAAAACTGGAAAGACTGGATGTTCTATTAACCTACAAAAAACAAATTTGAGTAATTTTTTTTTTAATTTGGTGATTTTTCTCCTTTGTGTGACTTAGACTGCAAGATGAAATCGGGCTCAGACAGGATGCAGAAAATAATCTAAATGGCTTCAGACAGGTAATTCTGTTCCCTGAAATCATCAACTAAATAATTTAGACATTCGGTATGACTGACTATCCAACTTCATCTCTCTGTGTGCTTCATTTCTTGCATAGGATGTGGATGAGGCATCTTTAAATCGTGTCCAGCTGGAGAGGAAGATTGATGCACTGCAGGACGAGATAAACTTCTTGAAGAAAATTCATGAGGACGTAAGAATACAACTGAAGGAATAGAAGTCACGGAGGAGAAATATTAAGGCACCAATAATTGCCACTAACAACAATCAAATTTGGACTTCCTCCTTGCAGGAACTACGTGAGTTACAGGAGCAGATCATGGCCCAGCAGGTCCATGTTGATCTTGATGTGTCTAAACCAGACCTGACTGCTGCTCTCAGAGACATTAGGGTCCAATATGAAAACATGGCAAGTTCGAATATGCAGGAGACTGAAGAATGGTATCGATCCAAGGTGAGAAGAATTAGCTGTCTGACATAAAACACATATTGTATATGTGTGACAATTATTTTTGTATTTCCTGTGAAAATTTAAAATAAATGCACAAAGATAAAGATAATGTTTCACAGCTAATAAGCTAATGCACACACCACATACAAACTAGCTGTTTCACCTTTGTACACAGTTTGCTGACCTGACAGATGCAGCCAATAGAAATGCAGAAGCCCTCCGCCACGCCAAGCAGGAAGCCAACGAATATCGTCGTCAGATCCAAGTGGTCACCTGTGACCTGGAGGCTCTTCGTGGCACAGTAAGTACACCAGATCCCGCAGATTACACAGACATTTTGAGTTCACAAATTACACTGCAGTCAGATGGACTTTTGGCAAACACACACTTTTTTGTTGTCTATAAAATAGCCTGTTAAAACTATAATGAAACAACAAGTGTGGAGCTGAAGCACTGACTTCCCAATTTTAATTTGAGATAACGTTTTCTTTCCCTTTTCCACCTACTTCTGGATCATCGGGAGGCAACTCAGAAACTTGTGAATAGTCTGGTCTTGAATTGAGATTGAAGAACAAACAGTTTTCTCTTCTTTGTCTTCTACCTGAACTCAAAGTAGCCTAATAAATCTTTTGTTTTGTTAATCCTGCATCTGTACAGTACTACCAATATTAGTGGTATGAAAAAAGCAGTTCATATAGACCAGAAACAACAGTGGTAGATGCTGTAGAAGTAGTAAATGCAAAAGTTGTATTAGCAGGATTAGCAACAGTAGAGACAGATCGTAGTAATGGTGTAAAATTTTGCATCAACAAGTTATCTAGGAAGAACATTAAACAAAATCTTACTTATCTACATTAAATCCTGGTGTACAGAATTTGCTCTTTCACTCCATTTATTCTGTGGTCTTCTCTCTTCTATTTAAGAATGAGTCACTGGAACGCCAGCTCCGGGAAATGGAGGAGCGCTGTGCCATGGAAACAGCCGGATACCAGGATACAGTGAGCCGACTGGAGGAGGAAATCCAGGCACTGAAAGAGGAGATGGCAAGGCACCTGCAGGAGTACCAGGATCTCCTCAATGTCAAACTGGCTCTGGATATTGAGATTGCCACATACAGGAAGCTCCTGGAGGGAGAGGAGAGCAGGTGAGTTAGAGTTTGTCTGGTCAGATTTAACTATAAATCATAGTATGTGATACTGATTTTTATTTATTTTTTCTATTCTCTTTTCTTCCAGGATCACGATTCCAGTTCAAAGCTTTTCCAACATGCAGTTTAGAGGTCAGTTTAAATTTTGAACCCCGGTATTTTCTTCCCTTGACTGATTAAATTGTTTTTGCTGTAGAATACCAGCAGTTAAACTGGACAGTATTTATTGGTTAAAAAGAGATTAATCCTGTACCTGTACTCTAAACCAAATGTGAACAGAGGATAGTGTTTCAGCAGGTTTGGTCAGAGCTAATATCCTTTCACTCTCCCTGTGTTTTTCCCTTAGAAACTAACTTGGACACTAAAACCCCTGAGGCCCATGTGAAGAGAAGCATCCTGGTTCGAACTGTGGAGACCAGGGATGGGGAGGTATGTGGATGAACACAAAGAGCAACACTGGATCGTACAGACATAGCATACCTCACTCTCCTCACCACAAATTTATTTATTTAACTTTAATTTATCTTTTTAATCTGCACACATTTCTCATTTTCCATGGCATGTCAGTGGTCTGCAGCATATGTTCTAGGAGTCATAAGGACAGAACTTGGCAAACTAACTATATTCTGCTACTGTAATCAACCAGCCACTTAGTAAACCGAGTGAATTAGTGCTTGTATAAGTCTTTCACACTGCTTCAGGATGATCTGCACATTGCACCTCTAACCCATTCCCTCTGGAGGGCAATGTTGAACTCTTCTGCAGATTTTCACAGATTCACTGTGGCTCAGTACACCTGATGCCTTGTGCAACTGATACTAAAAACCCACGAGAGATTTGTTCTTTTTGTTATTTTTAACTGCGTTTTTCCCTTTTTCAGATCATTAAGGAATCAACCACTGAACACAAAGATCTTCCTTAAAGTTCCAAGACCAGCTCATCCATATTTTCCTTAGTTACTACCTGGGGATTCTGAATGTGCATTATTGGATATTACTACCATTTTTATTTGTTTGTCTCCAGACACAAAAGCTACCCCTTCAAATTCACTGCATCCCTCTCTTTTCCCTCCTCCATCACCTGCTTCTTTTTATTGGAACCACAATATAACCACCAATTGTACTTAGTCTCCCTTGTCAGAATTTCTCCTGAAAGATATCTCGGTTAGGCTTTGTGTACAGCTCCACCATAAACCTGAAGTGTTTGCAGCCCAGTCACCTTACACCATCTTTAGATTTTTCCAATAAAAACTAAGTAAGCTGTTCTAATTTTAACTTGAGCTGACAGGACAGATTTTTAGCATTGATTCTGATTAAATGACACAGAAGAGGCACAGAATCATAGTGATTATGTTTAGCACGTAGCATGGTGGAGATTGATGTGCATGTGAAATGTGGCAAGTGAAATAAAGGAGGGAGTTGCAGATGCAGACACTTTAAATGGATTTAGGCAAGTAATGGCAGATATATGTGTGTACTGCAGCTTCTGTCAGAGCATGTGAGTCTGAATTGTTGTTTTTTTCTTTTAACCCTTCGTTTGGTTTTATTTTGATTTTTCACTCCCTTTCTTCTAGTCTCTACTTGTTTATTACTTATTGAATGTAAAGTATAGCACACATGCATAGGTAGATACATTATATGCATTGCATTGCAACGACTGCCCAAACAAAGCTATCTCTGCTGCTCTGCGGACTTAAATCTGCACAACCAGATGGAAGTACAAATAAATGTGCAGATACAGGTCATGAGGGAGTAACTATGGCGACTTCTAGAGCGTTCATTCGCTCTATAAAAAGTGTAAGAGCTTGTCAGCAGCACCATTTGTGTGGGGCCTCTAAAATGCCCTCCATCACTGTCCTTTCACTCCTCTGTCTCTTCTTTAGCATCCTCTGCCTCTTGAACACAACCTGATAAGGGCAGAGTTTTTTGACACCAGGATGCGTCATGACATGCCCACTTAACCAGTAGCGATAACAGGAAAAGACAGGCAAGTTTACAGGTGTGGGTACTGACACGGCTTTTGCCCTGCAGCCTCCACCAAGTGTCAGCCAGCTCCTGTATTTTAGGCTGATAGCAGAGGAAGACACAGAGACCATGCGGTTGTTATAATAACCTCACATATAAACTGTGCTGCAGTTCCGACTTTTCCTTTTTTTTCTTTTTGAATGGGAGGAATTTAGATTTTTTTAAACTGCTGGAAGCATAGATGGACATCACAGTTCAAACGCTGTAATCCAAGCCCCAACTTTTGTTGAAAACCCCACAGACTGAAGCAGTGTTGACAGGACCTGCCACTAATGAGAGTGGTGCTACGCCAAAGCCGGCTGTGTCTGTACTTGTCGCCAAGGACACCATGTGTTCATGCCTAGCACCCTTTACACTGGGACTTTCACCCCCATCCCTCAGCCATTTCTCCCTTTTCCTCTAATAACACTTAGCAACTTATTTTGTTTTACTGAATGTCAAATCGAAGTTTTTGCTCCTTTGCTCTTTAGAAACCTCTGCAGGTGTGAATATAACATTAGTTTTGACCAGTGCTATGAGCTGTGATGTCATGTTAACAAAAATAAAACAATTTGTTTGCTGATTCTTCTTGTTTTTTATAAAAAGTCTGTCCTAACAGTGTTTTCATGTGTTCATAGTCATGTTCCTTTGCCTCTCATACAAGCCTGACACATTCATACAGTATATCAGCTCTCATCACTTTCAGCTGTGTTATATATCCTGATAAGAGGGCTGCCAGCAGCGGACAGATATTATTCATTGTAACTGATTGTTTCTGCCCTTCAAGCAGGCTGTACCGCTGAGCAGATGGGTTCACTTCAAGGCCCTGTGTGAGTTTAGTAGTAGTTTAGATAGTATGGCTTGAGATGCAGATAAACATTTCTACTGGACTGTTTAACACATGATCTCAAAAAGTGAGTTCCCTACATTGTCAGAGGTGTCCTTATACGTCATACGTCAATTTGAGTTTGAGTTAGGATAGATATTTGGATTTTTTTAAATTATTTTTTGGCTTTTGACTTTTATTTGCAGGCAGGAAAGAGAGCAGGGGAAAACACATAGCAAAGGGCCACAGACTCGACACTAGGCCACTCCATTTCAGGCACCTACACAACCATGTCTGTCTCAAACTACTATTCAGGTGTTAAAATATAAACTTTTTTGCCCCTGAAATTATTCCTCTTATTGATACTGGCCACTAGTCACTAATTTAATTTAAAGTTTTAATGAAAGCTTAAAGACTTTTTTTAGGGATTATTTTTTGCGCATATTCACTGTCTTTGATTTTTGAAGACTTTGGTCAATTTTAAAGATACAAAACTATATAAACTTCAGATTTTTTTTGAATTTATTTTTATTTTTATCTATTTATTTATTCATTGCACAGGATGGGGACGTTTAATTTTTTATCACTTTTTCTTTTTTAATCTCCAAACTCTTATGGAAGGATTTATTTTAGTAAGCAAAGCATGTTTTGATGTACCAACAATGGGAATAGGAGTACTGTTGTAAGACAATTTAAAAACAAAAAACAAAAAAATCTTTGATTTACTCGTTTTAAGGAGTTGTAACAGGCTCTGAATCTGGTCTGTTAACCAACAGTTACTGAAATGGGTCAAGCTTGAGCTGCACTCCAGTGGGTGTTTTTAGTTATAGAGTTCAAACTATACTTCGAACTTAAAGGATTTTCTTTGCCTTAAATAAGGATTAACAAAAGCAGCTAAAAGGCTGAAAAGACCAAGTAATAAAATACTTTAAATGTGATCCATTTGTTCTCCCTACTCTTGTTTGTCTTATGGGTTTGTCTGCCAAATTTATCAAGATGTAAACTGTCTCGAAATGGTGAAAAAAAAAACATGTTGATCTGTTGATCTGTTAAAGCAAACATTTGAGTAAATGAAGTAAATGCAATGTTTTTCAATACCTAACATGGTAAATTCAAAAAAGCTGACTGGTTTCAAGGTTTTCCTCCTAAATTTAGAAAAACGTCACACCCTGTCTCACTGGCATTAGTGGGGAGTTCTTTTTATTTTCTTACCAGGTGAATGGAACATGTGTATTAACTCTATAATGCCCTTTGTATCATATTTGATACGTGAATTTCTGAGACCTCTATCTCATCAACAAGATCAATACTTGCCATCATTTTTAAAATGTTATGGACAAACCTCTTTTTTTTTGTCTAAAATTAACATTGTTGTTAACAAGAAGTTGCCAAAAAAGCCCAATGTTTCAAATGCAATACAAAAAATAGATAATAAATATATAATTAAAATATATCATACACAACATGATACAGCAAAAGAAAAATTGTGGATTTTGCTATAAAGATTAATAAACATCAATCAGAATTTTCTGGCTATTTTTTTATGGGTTGGGTTAAAGTATGATCCAGTAACAGTCAGTAAGCACAGCATGTGTCTGTTTTGTCCAGCTTTTATCAGAAGAATGGAGGTTCTCAGGTCTTAACTGAAGGCAACCCTGAGCTGAAGGAATTCCAAGCAGATAAAACTCTCAGGCAGTTGGCCTCGTTTCCCATCTAGTGCTTTTCCACAAGGTTGGGAAGGTACAAAGGGTTACAGAGACGTGCATTTTTCAGGCTTATCTTTTTACGGTGGATGTGAGGTAGCAACAGCTGTCATGCATGCATATGTTATGTACAGAAGTCACAAACACACAGTGCCAACACCTTTTTTGAACTATGTAAATCAGAATATCAAGAGAAAAAATAAACCTCTGAAATTGATTATTTTCACCAGGGAATTCTATGTTCCTCTAATAAGTTCTGCAGAGATACTCAACTGAAAGAAGCCAACTAAATCTTGCAGGTGAATTACAGAGAGGATTTATCTACACCATTTAGACAAACAATTTGGATTAGCTTGTTCTAGCGTCTCAGTTGTTAGGATTTGCTGCAAAATATGGTTCGAGTCACATGGACGACAGCAAAGACTCTCACAGCGGCCGCTTTTAGTATTTTCGCAGTTGTTGCTTGTTTTTTTTTGCCCAACAACAGGTGAGTCGAAATGATAGAATTACAGCCACGGGAGATACAGTCATGAAAATTTTAAAGTGTGTATCTGAGATCAAAATGAAGGTTGAGTTCAAAGGCTTGTCTGATTCCACAAACACTAAGTAAAGGGCATCTTTACTAGAGGAGGCAGATGGTGCCTTACTTTACACTCCTGTCCCACATGTCTGTTCATTTGTAACTTAACCCACTTTTGTATCATTGGCATACCAGCTGGTATTATCTAGACATTTAAAGCTCAAACAACAAATCAAATTACTAAGCAAATACATTTAAAAAAAATTATACTTGGATGTTCCAGAAGATATTCAGGAAAGTTAGATATTACACAAGCACCTAGATGCAAAACTAAACAAAAACTTTTCACCTAATTTTACATATTCCTAATTGTTTTTTTGTTTTGTTTTTTAAGACAAAAATAAGAATATCAAATCACACTGGAGTGGTGATAATACATGTTCATTAACTTCTCATAGAGGAAATAATCAGGGTGATGGCGAATCAGGGCAAATTCACATGTATAGCCTAGAGTTCCAGTCAAAGCTCTTTGTCTTTCGTTGCCCTCTTTAGTGCACATTCCTGTGTGAGAGCCCTTTGGTGGCTCTCACACCACAGGGTCATGGGGAGGCATGTCTGCTCCTTGGTTAATTTTAGCCCTCATTTCATCAAGGCTGTTGAGACAAAACACAGAGCCACTACCTCAACCCGTCTAGTGAAAGGTGAACCGTCTGATCTCCTAACACCTTTTTCTGTCTAGGTTTCAGTGAACACATGTCTTTGGACAAAGTGGAAGGATGACTTCTTAAACACATTTGTCTGCTGGCAGCTCAAAGGGTCATGAGTGGCTTCCTGGTGGGTTTCTGTCACATTGTTTGAGTTTTTTCATGGTGAAGATTAGAATAACATATTTACATAGACTCTGAAGGTTCAAAAACCATTTAGAGATATTGTAAGTGACCGTATTTTTACTAGTGGTGGACAAAACACGGAAAAATTTGCAATAAAAAGAGGAAGGGCCATTAAATATAACTCAGCTCTGTTCAGCCTGCTTTGTCTGTGAAACTCTTTTGTGTTTTTTCCAAACAAAATGTGCACAGTGTGTGAGTTTGAAAAGGCAGCTGCAGCCTGCAGGTGACCTTTAACTAGGTACACAATAGAAAGTCTGGCCAGGATGTCTGCTCCATCTCGGAAGACACTGCCAGTGCCAGGTAATCGTCTCCTTGCTGCTCCAATTTGAAGTTAGGATTGAGGCCTTTGAGTTATAAGACTAAAGCTCAGGCAAGAACTCACAATATGAAAGCTAAACCCCATCTAGCTTTTGATTTAGTCAAACTTGAATTTTTCATTTTTGCAACTCAGATCGAGTCACACTGTTTGAGTCTGCATCCTCACGTCTGGCTGTGGCACAATAAAATCCAGACTGAAAGTTTCCAGTCTCACAGTCTCAGGCTTGTTAAACACAAAGTAATCTATCTTCTCAGTTTACAACCATGTTTTGAATCCCTTTTTCTTTTTTTAGTTTTGACAGTTACATTTTTTCTGCAGTGGCACTTGCGCGCCTAACCGGTGCAGTGTATAATTCATTTCTCCCACAGAAGTCCTGAATTACTTTCACCTACAAACTTAAAATGTGCTTTCTGAACAATTTAAAAAGGGAAAAAAAAACACTCACGGAGGCACATGTAAACACAAACAAATGAGTGCACTTTTAAGATTACCATCACTAGTTTAATATAATACTTCAGAGGTGCAATGGCAGCCACAGAGTAAGAGGATGCTGCTATTTTCAGCACAGTCTTCAGATGTAGGGTGAAGCAGAATAGACTGCTGTGGGTCTGCACTCTATCATTGTCAAATCACTGTCGAGCTATCCACAATGCCATAAATAGATAATGTCAGTATATACATTTCAAAATAAAACATTACTTTAATGAGAAACAAAGTACAACCAGCTATTAGATAAAATATATGTAGCGCCTAAGGAATAATGTGCCAGAAATGTAGAAGAAATAATTAATATGATTACAAAACCAGGATTATGAATAACCAAATTCTTCATAGCTTTTCATCACGAATATCTTCTAACCTGACTGACAGTACAAGCCATCAGTGATGCTAATGAGTAATGTTATGGGATCGCTTCCCTGATTTAAAATTCCATACCGTATGTCTTCTAAGATATATCTAATATATATGTAGAGAGACTTAAATACTTATATATACATAACTGATGCTTCCGCTGTCTTCTGCCTTCACGCTGCTGATGGGCGACAGGGGGTGGTGCAAGGGGAGTGGATTGGGATCGGGCTAATGGGAGCTTCT
The DNA here is from genome assembly GCF_051167445.1 of Perissodus microlepis. NCBI lineage: Eukaryota > Metazoa > Chordata > Actinopteri > Cichliformes > Cichlidae > Perissodus > Perissodus microlepis. The sequence continues at coordinate 5,966,436 of NC_140464.1, read as the reverse complement.
TCACTGCCATCCTTATCACGCATTGTCCAAAACTTGAGGGAGAATGCAGCGATTATAAAGCAACGAACGGATTCTGCGCTCTGCAGCTTTTGTTCACAACTTGTCCCACAACAGGTAACCTCACTAAGGAAAAGACTTCCGAATCGGTTTCATACAGCTTTTGTTGTATCCTAGTCTACTTTTTACCCCCACGTTATCAGCGTGCAACATCCTGCATCTGCTATTGCCCTGGCAACCAGCCCTCCTCGCCATCATTCTCCGGCGCTTCACCCCTCACCATCAGCGGCAGGCTCCGAGGGAAGCCAAAATCTACTGCTTACGCTCGCCCTCCAAGTGGAAGTGGACCCTTTTGTTCATTGGCGTCAGTTCAAATCTCTTTGCTTTTTTACTTATCTAAGGTTCATGTGTCGGAAGTGTTTTCTCTCAGCATCAAAATGCCCGTGAGACGCGGTCATGTTGCGCTCCAGAACACTTACTTGGATACTATCATCAGGAAATTCGACGAGCAAAGTAAGTGCACATGAAATTAGTTTCAGTTATGCGTCTGTGCTGCTGTTAAGGTCCGAACAAAGGGTGTGATATTTAGATTCCAAACATTTTACAAAATACATATTTAGTTTTCCCATTTTAAACATTTGGACTGGTTTTTGCTGCGATGGTTTAGCTCGCAAATGCTTTAAATAAATCCGAAAGAGATGGCAGAGACGGGGGAACTCTAATTTACGCTGAATTAATTACATTCTCTATTTTAAAAGGGATAACTGTGCTCTTTGTCTATGGGAAAAGTGTTTCTGACAGCTAGTTCATCAGTAGGAGTGGTAGCCTGTATTTATTTCAGATCTGTTAGTGTATCCAGTTAAATCTTGTTGGTATAGTTTTGTTTGCTTTATTTTTCACACGTCTGTGTTTGTTTGTCGGTCAGTCTCATTGCTTGAACAGATGGTAGAAGGACAGGCTTTTTATATTATAATAAATTAACACATCTTATCTTATCTGTATCAGTAATGCTGACAGAACCCAGCTGCTGCTTTTATGTTTGCGGGGTTATTGCACCTGCATGTGAGTTTGTTTGTGAGAGCTCACCTTATGACTTACATTGTGTTCCATTAGCTCACATGTTCCATTGGCTGGAAGAAGAGACCACCTCTCACTTATTGGAGAGGAAAAAATCCCTTTCCCTGAAACCACTAAGGCCTCTGATAGAACACATATGTTGCTGTCTTCTTTTGACCTGACCATTATTTGTATGCAGTTTTACCTTCATCCATTTTCTGTACTTAACACTTATTACACGAGCCTGTAAATCTTTGTTAATGCTACTTTAGTTTAAAAACAAAAACACTGAAAGACACCATGCCACATTATATCTCATGTGCAATAATCAGTACATTTCCTCACCACTAGCAGCGTGTTGACACAGGACTGAAAATAACCCTGCCATCCTGATTAGATACTGACCATACATGGAGAAATAGTTGATTGCTGACAACTCTCAGTCTGTTTTAGTATGATCAGCTCTAGGACCAGTAATGCTTGAATCTCCCAATATCCCCTAAGAAACCCGTATTATGTAATGCCTCTACTGTATCCCAAAAAGGTGTATATGTGTGCACGCGCAGTCACATACACGTGCACGATAAGGTGAGTGCACGTGCCACAGTGGTGCTGCTTAGCAACGGTGTGACGATCAGTGTTTTTGCTTTGAGCCCCAGATAATGACTTTGGACAGAATGTGCTTTTCCACTCTAAGAGCTCACCCGTTTATATTAAAAAGGGGGCCAAGAGAAGAGTCTCCTGCTCTCATCTGTGTGGGCAGGAACCAGCTGTTTAACCCAGTTTCACCAGCGTGTAATAAAAAGGCCAATGAGAGGCGACAGAGGTTATGTATGTACTTTTCATTCAGATCGTTCAACTCCTCCATTAGCAGCCTTCGAACAAAACTGCCCCAATTCCCTGTCATGCAGCATTTTTGGGACAGTGGGTGTTTCTGTTGCCACGAACAGTATCATTCATTTCATCGGTACTAGGCACTGAAGGACATATGAGCTTGGAGTTACTGTTAGGGATGTTTCTGAAAGCAGGGTGACTCTGAGAGACTCAGAATCAAAGCTCTGACTGACCAGGAAGAACCATTATTGTAACTGACACTGTACAGCCACAGTGTTTCCCCCATGATGAAAGATCTCTGATGGTGGTGGTCAACGCCCCAGTGAGTGTCATTAGCTGATGAGAAGTCCAGCAGCTACCATGCAGTTAGAGATTTGATCTCAACTTTAATGGCATTATTTTATTTTATTATTACTGTCACATGTTTATCTTATTATGAAATTTCAATGTAAAATGATCTTAATATTGGGTTTTCATGAACAAAACTATGTCAAATGTATGCAAGTACATACAAGTACTGACCTTCTTAAAAGACAGACTGGCAACATTTTTAATACAAATCAAAGCTGGTGGCAAAAATATCAACTGTACAGTGATTGTACTTTTAATATTGTTTACCACTGTTAAGATATGAAAACTATTTGATAAACAATGTAAATCTGGAAATGTAATATTTTTACTGTTTAAGTAGCCTTGCTAAACAAATAAAATATATTTATAGGCAAGTGGCTGATACCAATGTAATGATGTAATTAAAAAATGTCAGATACACAGGCTCCAAAACCTGTAGATTCCCATAAGTTACCTGGCGCCATGTGCTATACTCCAAATACCCTTATGCTGAAGTGCCCACCTGCTCCTTTTCAATCCCTTGGGAGGAATTGTGACGCTAATAACATTAGCACCATGGAAAAGTAGACTTCATTAGTTCCACTTCAGCTGATTGTCATGCCTAGAGGAGGAAGAACAGACTTTGTGGGCCGTGAAGTCAATGCATATCCACAACAGTCTGCACTTCAGCATCTTTAAATCAAATTAAATCTTAAACAGTATAAACAGTTTAATTGTCAGCATTAACAAACTATCTCTTTCAATCTTTCAGTGACAGGCATAAGTGCAATCACTGGAATCAGGCGTCATTACCCTCTGCGAAGTAAAAGGCTAATTTCGTTGGTGAGATAGTCATGGCTAAGCTTAATTTATAAACCTCTATGCAGTATATTATTTCTCCTTTAATGAGCAGAAAGTTTATTAATATTTATAAGCAAGAAATTGGCTTTATCAGTGTTGCGTCTAACCCAGCTTTAATGGGCGGTCGTTGTACTGCCACATGGATATCTTGCCTTTATAAATTGTCAACTGACACTGTGTTCCTCCCTTCAGATCGCAAGTTTATTATTGCCAATGCCCAGATGAAGAACTGTGGCATCATCTACTGCAATGAAGGCTTCTGCCAGATGTTTGGTTTTACCAGAGCAGAGATCATGCAGCAGCCCTGTACCTGCCAGTTCTTGGTGGGTCCTGGCACAATGAAGAGTTCCCTGGCCCAGCTGGGACAGGCCCTGCTTGGGTCTGAGGAACGCAAAGTGGAGATCCTGTACTACTCTAAGGAAGGTAAGACACGCAAAAAACAAAAACAAGACAACGGAGCTGGAGGAAAAATGACTGGAGTAAGCCCGTTTATAGCTCGAGACCTAATGAAAAGAGTCTTCTGGCTGTCACAAGATATGGCCTGCTGACAGCTTGATTGTTATCAGAACAGTCCAAATAATCCTCCATATGTTCAACTAGTTTATCCTTTATCTTCTGACAAGAAACCTTGTTACAGAGATCTTAATCCAGAATGTTACCTCAGTCCACCAGCCATTCGATTGGATCTGTTTTAAAACATCTTTCCTGCTTTCCAAGACTAGTCCTTTCATTTTGATAATTCATCATGATAAATGTCTGGATCTGATGCACAAAGATGATTTTCATGTGAATAATTTTTGCAATCAAAACAAGTAGATAGTAAAAAATCGTCTCCCTTTAAGTTTGTGTAGTTCAGGAAATTCTTTATTCATCTCAGACCACTATGTTTGGCAGGTATCCGCGTTTAGCTGCTATCTTTTGCTGGACTCCCATTGATATTGCGAATCCGTCACCATGGCCAGATTATGCTTTTATATTTAGGCTTATATTTAGGCAGGCAGACTCAGCGTCTTAATCACTTCTTCAAACCTGCTTTTTTTGGTGTATCCTAATTCATACTTGCGTGTATTCTCATCAGTCCTATGCATGATTCTCTGCACATCGTTTACTTTTATTTTTAAAGTTTAATTTCCTGTTTATTCCAAGTTATTTGGGATGCCAGTGAAACACTGTCCTCTGCCGAGGTCTGTGTTTAACCTCCATCATCTCTTTTTCTTTATCATCTTTTTCTGGCACAAAGGAATTGAGGTAGACACACATGAGTGAGCATGAGTTAGACAATGACAGTTACCGACTATAAACCATACATTTACTGTCTACATTTATACAAGGACATTCATAGTACATGTCTGTTATAACTTTTGCCATTTGGGCATGAGGAGCGGAGTTTAGAGTGCTGTTGTCATGGGAATGGGATTGTGTGCCAGATCAAATCCACTAAGCATCCATTTGTTTTGTTTCCCTGCTTCCCACTGTGCTCCCAGGCTGAACAGACCGGGGAAAAAAATCTGAACATGTGATTGCAATGTGATTCAGAACAAGACTACAGCGCTCACAGGCCGATTTTTTTCTTAACCTCCAAACAAAATCTCTGTTCAAGGTCTTTCAGGGTGAATGTATGAATGGAAGTGAATGCATGCACTGTGTGTGTGTTTGTCTGTTCTGCCCTCTCTCCTGTTTCTATTTTTGGAGCTCACTGATTGTGAAGTGAAGTCAGACCTGACAGAAGTATTGCTCATTTAGCCTTTTTTTTTTTTTTTAGCTTCCACAGTTTTTGAAACGATTCCTTTCTTTCTTTCTCCTTTGCTCATATTGCTTTCTCCTGTGTGACCTCCCTTAGAAACATAACCTTGTTAAACTAGGCCAGCCTTCAGCTGATCACATTTTAGAAATAACTTCTGGGTTACCAACAGGGGGTATAGCTCAGTGGTAGAGCATTTGACTGCAGATCAAGAGGTCCCCGGTTCAAGTCCGGGTGCCCCCTGCATAACTGCTGTTTCTTACCTTTTGTGTCAATAGGGACCTGCAGACCCTGCCTTGTGGGAATCGTTCCAGTAAAAAATGAAGAAGGCCTTGTGATCATGTTCATCCTTGACTTCCAGGAGCTCATCGATCCCTCCCACAAGAAGACTGCTCTCAGGCAGAGAATCACCCAAGGATGGGCCTATTGTAAAGCCTTTCACACTGCATACTGCATGTTTTGTTTGTGTTTCACATTTATAGAAGCTAAACATTTTTCTGTCTTTCTCTTTTCCTGTGAATTCTGCAACTGTAAATATAAATTAGAAATTAATGTGTGTAATTAGTCTTGATTTTCTCATCATATTGGTCAGAATGTGCACTACTGTCTTGTCTTAGCAGAAAAGTTGGATATTTTAAAGCAGAAAAGTTGAATTGAATACATTTTGAGCTTCGATAGCAAGTGAGCTGAAGATAAAGTTTTCTCTTTAGGCCAGAATCGCAGGCTAAAGATGAGGCTGCCGGTGCTGCGATCCATGCGACGACCTTCACTCTCAAAAGATCAGTTTGAAGGAGTGGTAGTAGACTACCTGCAGGTGAATAACACATGCATGCAGTGTAGTCCATTTGCATGAATGCATGCTTTGCATTTTGCTGGAGTACATAAACACATCTGGCAGTGGAAAAAAATCTGTACAAAGATAATACGTCATACTGTGACTCCTAGGCATGACATTTGCAATGATACAATTTTAAAACTTACTGACATATTATGCCTGCAATGCTTCTACTGTTCTTCAATCATGCATGAAGAGCACTAATCAAAATGTTCTAAATACTATAGTAACAACAAAGTCTTTGATTTGCCTTTCAAGTGCTATATATACAATTTTAGTTTTATATGCAGTTCTAATAGTTAAATACGAACCACCTTAAATAGCAGAGAGATGTTTTTGAAGCAGAAGTTCTTGTTTCTCAGCCCAAAAAGACACCAAATGGAAGAATGAGGGGGGAAAGCAACTGGTCTGTTCATCTTTCTCTTCTTAGAATTTTCCTTTACTTGTGTTTAGAGTTCTCTCTTTTGATGAATGGCACCTTGTATGAAAGTATTTCCTGCCAGTATCCTTACCTGACACTGGAACTGTACTGAATCAGATAAATTGACATGTTGGGACTGTTTTACATTTACGTGCTGGCAGGGAGGTGACATTCCTCTCTGTTTCAGAACAGCATTTGTGAAGTGTGAAATATGACAACATTTTTAAGAAAACATTTAGAAGAGAAAAAAAAGCATTTCAAGCCAAAAACCAGCAGATATGGTGTGTAATTATTTGTTTGAACTATAAAGAGACACATGGCCTTCATTTACATAATATTCAAAGTAGCTTGTGCCTTATTGCCCTTCCTTGACAGCCAAACAGCGAGGAAGTCCCTCTGAAAGAGTTTCGGATCCCATCTAAGGAAAGCTGTATGCAGTCTGAGACGGAGGCTCTGATAGAACAGGACATGGATCCCCCATCGCCGGCAGCTCAGCCCTCCACCAAACGACGCTCCCTTCTGACAGATCGACTGGACCCCATGCATGCCTTCCCCCGAGGGACATTACCTCGAAGTTGCTCGAGGGACAGTGTTCGGAGCCTCCGACGTGCCTCGTCACTGGATGACATCGATGGCATGAGGGCAGAATGGAACAGTCGGCCTGGAGACCCCCGGACTAACAGCAGTGAGTGTCTGATGGGGCATCTCAGAGGCAAACTAAAGCTGTGAATAAAATATAGAATTAGTAAGAATATCATCAGGTTATCGTTGCTGTATTTGTGTCTCAAAGAAACTATGAAGTCTTTACAATGCATATTTTTTTATGATGTTAGTGGAATTTAATGTGTGTTTAACTTTTTTTCAGGTTAACCTTCTGACAGGAATATAAAGCAGCATCCTAATAAATTAAATCACACAAAGCACTTTTCACAGCTGGTTTCTCTGACTCTAACTCAGAAAATGACACAGAATGCAGTTCAAATTTTTTTTCTTCATTAGCCTTTTATCTGTTAAAAAAAAACCTGCTTTGAGACATAAATTTGCCTTTGTTATTATTGCCACCTTGGTTTGCATACAAACAAACATTTTCACTGTGAGATCTGCTGGAAGGTTTGCTGGTATTAAAGGGATCTCTAACAAGTCATGTCTATTATTTGCTATTTTAGGATACAGTAGGATCTCAGACTTGAAACAAGCTTGCAGTGGTGGCAAACATGTTGACAGATGAGGTCAGGCAGGATGTTCACAGATGACATTGTGATCTGCAGAAAAATTAATGGCGGGAGAAGCAAGACAGAATACATGTGTGTGAATAAGAGGGAGACAGATGTACCAGTGAAGATGCAAGGAGCAAATGAGTTTAAATACCTGGGGTCAAACATCCAAAGCAGCAAACAGTGGACAAGAGAGCAGAAGAAAAGAGAGCAGGCAGGGTGGAGCAGGTGGAGAAAAAAGTCAAAGGTGATTTGTGACAGAGGATGCTAGCAAGGTTCACAAGATGGTAGTGAGAAATGCTGTGATGTGTGGTTTGAAGATGGTGACACTAACAAAAGACAGAAGGTGAAGCTGGAGGTGGCAGAGCTGAAGATGTTAAGAATTTCATTGGGAGTGTGCAGAAAGGACAGGATTAGAAATGGGTACAGCAGAAGAACATCTCAGGTTGAGTGTTTTTGGAAAACCTAATTAAAGAGGCAAGACTGAGATGATCTGAATATGTGCAAAGAATGGTTAGGGGAGGAGGAGGAGGAGGGTTATGTATTGGACAAAGGATGCTGTATATGGAGTTACCAGGCAGGAGGAAAGGGGTAAGACAACAGAAATGATTCATGGATGTCATTAAAGAGGACATGGAGGCAGATGATCAGCTGTAGCAACCCCTAAAGGGAGCTGAAAGAAGAAAAGGAAGTTTACATCAGATTAGAAAGTGAGGTGACACATCAAATCATTAGTATTATCAAGTTAAATGCAGTTGAATTAAATGTTTAGTAGGTTAAAATGTCTTTGGCATATCCTAAAACACATAACTGCAAACTAATCAGAATCAAAACTGATTTTTTTCAGCTGAGCTGTAACAGCTTTCAACAGATTTCTCACCAGTTCGGCACTTGTCAGGTTGTTGATGTCAGATTGTTGCTCTGATATTTATAACACAGAGAGTGTCCCAATGTGCAGCTGCCTAATAAAAATTCCAGTAGAGACACGATAATCAATTCTTCTGTCAGTGATTGGGTTTGTGTTGAAATTGCTCATCACTGCACATCTATTAACCTCCGCTCTCAGGGGAAATACTTCATGAGGAAACGTTTTCTTTTGTACAGGTTCCAATCATACTCTTCCCTTTTTCTATTCAATCTACTCTTCCACAGATTTTTTTTTTTTTTACTTGACTGCTGATGCTGCTGTTTTGTGTTGTAGATCTCAAGCCCAATACTCTGAACTCCACTTCAGACTCAGACCTTATGAGACATCGAACCATAGGCCGCATCCCACAGGTTACCCTCACGTTCGGCTCTGACCGAATGAGACCGCCTTCCCCAACTGAGATTGAAATCATTGCACCCAGCAAGATTAAAGACCGAACGCAGAACGTCACAGAGAAGGTCACTCAGGTCACACAGGTAAGCTGCTCTTTACATTCTCAAGAGAAAAAAGGGAGAATAAATGCCTGTTTCCTTTGCACTTTACTCATCTTCACTCATTTTATGTCATCACCAGGGTCTTAAATTTTCCATTTCACATTGCTGGCTGCATATATATTTTCGTATTCAGTAACTGGCTACATCAACCGAATTGCTGTCTGATCTTTAAGAGGCGAAATTGCTAGAAATTGCTTGCTTCTCACCTGTGAGATTGGCCAAATTGTTAAATGACTGTAATAACAAGGGACCAGCGTTCCTTTCTTCCCTTTGTTTGGTTAATTCACAACAGCAGATATGTCTGCAGCCGCTGAACAGCAATCAGTGGTAGGAAACACTAAAAGGAAGAAAATGTTCAAAATTACAATACTTATGTCCTAGAAAAGGAATCAGTGACACAGACTTCGGCTGGTAGAATTGGTTCTTATATCATCTTCTGCTTGGAAAATGCTGTGTTAAACTACTGCATTTTTTATTGTTTCAAGCTAATACAAGGAACAGCAATAAATAACTGAGTAATTAATATTTTCAGGTGTATTTTTAGCTGTTTTTGGCTCTTCCTGAAAGAGAAATTTATAATGTTTCTAACTGGGAAAAAAAGAAATATGATCATTAACATCATATTTCTGTCAGATAGTTCAGTCAAAGGTGTCTATAAATGGTACATGCTTCAGGGTGACTGAAGACGCGAGACATCCGAACTCACAGGGTGAAAGCGTGAACGAATAATCTCACCTGAGGTGTGACATCTATGGCACCAGCAGCAAAACACATTCATCAGCCACCTGTCATCACACCATGGTGTCTCTGTGTACATTTTGGCAAACTGCCTCACAAGAGTGAAAGAAGGACCACAATGGAAAATACCTTAAAATACCCAAGAAGGGAAACCGTTATTTCCAGTAAAATACAGTTAGGTCGATAATTTCTTTTTTTGCAGTTTTGCCGCTATACACGACAAGTGATTTAAAATCAAACAATGAGTACATGTGATTGAAGTGCACAGTTTCAGCTTTAATTCAAGGTTTTTTTTTTTTTACAAAAGTACAGGATAAATTATTTATTATTAGCAGTCATTTTTATACACAGTCCCCCATTTTTAGAAGCTTAAAATTAAATGAACTGCCGGCTCACAGGCAGTTTCATGGTGAGGTCAGGCCTGAGCCCTTGTAAACAAATGCAGCAGACATAATATTTGAAGCTGATTCAAAAACCTCACTTGATGCTTCATAGCTTTGCACTTGAATTACATTTGATAGTTTTAAAATTCACTATGCTGACGTCATATGTTAGTAAGTAACATGAATAATGATTAAGAAAAGCAGTTTATAGATGCCAAAATATTTTTTTAAATGCATTATTATTTGTACAGCAGTATGTCATGTTTTCTAGTAGTAATAATTAAATTATTAAAATTATTATAATTATTAAATATTTTTAATAGCTTTGATGAAGTTCTCATGCCGCACTAGACACGCTGCACAGCAGGATGCTGCCATTAGTAAGTATAAATGGATCTACGAATGTTATATTGAACATAAGAAAAAATGATAAAGCTTTTCTTTCTGACTGTAACAATGCAAAAGCCTGTTTGCTCAGGTATAAAGCAGAAAATAAGGCGATGCTGGGCTCCCTAAGTGCATCACATTAACCCAGTTTATCTGAGAGGCTTTCAGGACGGTCAGTTGAGCCTCTTTTCAGCCAAACTGACCAAAGAAGGGTTTTTGTTTGTGTCCCATTTATCTTTTTTTTTTTGGAGTGGCTGGTTTGTTATTTTAGCAGGATATCAGATATAGGAGCTATGGGTTCACTATGAGGTGTTTTGTAAGCTATTTACATGGTTCATGACTTGTAACATTTTACAAGATTTTAATTATCTGATTCATTAAAGTCTTTAAAATTTAGAGCATCAGCTGATTTAATATACAGTATGATTTTTTTTAATCTGGGTTAATGATTCATCTATCAGTTCCTCCACAAATCTATATAATCCAGGCTATAAAACTACACACAGTAACTCACAGTAAGTGATTTGATTACATTTGGTTGCAGTTCACCCCAATTGAATCTGCCTCTGGGCATTTAAGCGACCATGACTCGGTTAATCTTTGTGAAGTTCAATAAATTACTTAGAAAGTTGAATAAACATTTCAGTACGGATACCACCTTTTAGGAGATGTTAGTTGTTTTCAAATTTCAAAAGTGCATTTGTCTTTGCACAGTGCTGTGACCTCATGTGACTGCATTGTGACTGAATGGTGCTGCTGTGGTGGTGGTGAGATATTGCTTCTTTGCACTGGGAGTGATTGTGGTATTGACAGCCGGCTCTGACTCTATATGCAAGCAACGTAGCTTCTGTGGTCCTGGAAAAAGTGACTGCACAAACAGAAGACCTCTCGAAAAGCCTGGCTGAATACTTCATCTGCTATCTTGGCTTAGCTGACGTCATGAACAAGATTGGTTAGAAAGTAAGCGTTCCTCTGTTTAACCACACAGACAGAGTTTGTCTGCTTGTCAGGGAGGTTTGTTTTAGTCTTGTTATGTTTTTGTTGGAAGGTAGAAGGTAAAAATAAAAATAAAGATTAATAAATCTCTTTGGTATGCCACTTTCTGGCAGACCACACACCGTCTTAGATGTTTAGTTGTTTTTAGATTGATAAAGTGCTTTGATGAAGAAGATTATACAACATTAAATAAACTCAAAGCATTTCCATCCATCCATCCATCCATTGCTGCTGCTTTATTTAAAATTAATTAAATCTATTCCTGTTTTGTTTTTTGATATTCTATGAATGTGAAAACATATTTCTTTTTCAAATATATAACAATGCACAAAACATTTTAACCTACTTTGTTGAAAATTGTCAGAGTTTGTGCACCTGAGGTTTCAGGTGTTTCCCTTCCTGGTCACCACTCATGTACACAACTTAAATACATATGAACCATAACAGTAAAATCCCTCCTAACTACATGACTGTTCAATCCTTTTAGGGTTAAATTCTGTAAACACAAAGGTCAAGCATCCAAATAAAGAAAATATGTCTGTGTCTTATAGAAATATAAACGTTTTCTCCAACATTCAAAAATGAAAAAAAGGTTTAATTAATTGCAAATGCAAATGGAAGTTATTTCCAAACTTCTGTGTAGTCATATTGCTGTGTTTTCTTTATGTAATGTCAGTACATGAAGAATGCCTGGATGTATGTAGGGCTCACAGCTGCCTGTGAGTGTGGAGAGGAGTCCTGCTGGTGAGCTGGATTTATGAAAGGGAGCGAGACTATTGAGCGGCACTCGTGGCTTGATGCTGCCAGTGACCTTGGCTCCTGGAACTAATGGAAGTGGAGGGCAGTGGGCTTGGTCTTTGTGCCTCTGTCAGACACTAAATCACAACTGCGTGTTGTTACCGCTGTGAGTTTTTTCCGGTTAAACCAACTTGCTTGAGTATCATAATGTTGAGTTCAGAGACAAGAAGGTCATTCTAACGTCACAGTAATCACGGCTGCTGCCATGTGAACTGTAGCAGTGGTCTTTTACTGACTGTGAGTTTTCTACAGGTACTGTAATAAATAGTAAAGCACATGTTGCCTTTCTCTGTGGCCCCAGTTTCATTATGCATAGAATGTTTTCTTTATGCTGCCCTTATAATTGAATTTCGATTGGCAAGTTAAAAAAAGAGGGAGGATGTTTGTCATTGATCTTTGTTCATATTGATTTGTCTGCATAACACAAAGCACACTGCGATTGATTATAGACTGTGGCTTGTTAAAGACAGATAACTGTACAAGAGCCTCAGCACACTGTAACTAGTACTGTGTGTCGGTGTGTATGTGGCGCCCCCTGGCGTTGACTGATCTTGCAACAGGGCAACTTGGAAATAGTTGCAGCTTTAACTGAGTGTGGCTTTGTTTTTTGCAGGTTTGCACAGTTATTTTTAGTATTTGTCTCCATGAATGTGTGTGTACAGGTTGATAACATGCTCGTTTGAGATCTGATTGAACTCTGAAGCAGTCACACCCAAATAACGCATGCTTCTAAAAAACAACATCCTCACAAGGCGTGTTAGAGACTAGGCAGTTAAAAATGTGTAAATATATTTTCCAAATATCAGGGTTGAATATGAGGTTATTTGAGTTTTTTAATGGAATTTATTAGTTCATTTACAAGACTTTGCAAAAAATATTTAAAAAAAAGAATTACATTAATTCAGAGGGGAGAAAAGACATGGCAATGTTACTGTAAACCTTTATTTTTTGAAAATATAATAAAAGTGATTGGAGGGTTATTCACAAAATGACAAGACCTCACATACACTGCATTAATTCAGATAATAATTTGCATATGCAAAAATACTAAACAAAACCAAAACAGCAAACACGCACAATGTATTTGCATTCACAAACAATTCACGCAAATGCTTTTATAATTATTTCCCCAGCAACTGACAATAAATCTCACCTCCTATAAAGATTGTATAGAGCTAAAGGGAAATTTTACTTCAGTCAAGAGCTTAAAATTTATTTAGCTGTTAGCTTTTTATTGTCAGGCCAAACACAACCACCTTTGATTTTTTTTCTCCAATAATTACTACTTGTTGAGCATCACACAGGAGGCAGGTACCATCATCCATCACTTTTTATGTGCTTGAAAGAGGATCCCATGATGAGGGCAGGGCTACAATCAGGGAGGAAGAGCAAGAGGAGCAGAAGGGAGGGAGACACAGACTGACAGAGTTCCCGTCTCCCTCTCTCTTTCTCTTAGTCGTAGTCTTGTCCTGCTTTTTACCCTGTGGTGTGTGTTTCAGCATGAGCGTCAAGCAGAAACTTCAGCCTGTGAGTACAGCCTTACTGGGTCTTTCATGCTCTCTGCAGTTACCCTCAAAACTCCATTTCTTTTTCAGCTCCACATTCCTGTTTGTTAGCTGCCAGTGTTCCTTTTCCTGTTCTTCCTCACCCCATCTTTAGTCATCTTCCACCTCAAACTTCCAGCTTACTGAATATTTCTCCATGAGTTAGAAATGATCACTTGAGTCAAGTTAAGCTGATGACATGTCAAAGTGACGTAACTTCACAAAGAGATTACACGAGAACTGTGCAGAGTTAGAGCACTTTCAAATTTACTGAGGGGTTTTTAAGCTGAAAATAAATGCTACTTTCATGTCTGCATTCTATTAATGTGATATTCACATCTTAAAGGCTTAATTTTATCTTTACTTATTTTTTATAGATACTATGTAAACTTTGAACTAAAATATTTAAAATGTTTTGTGCTTTGCATTGTAGCTTTATCCACAGTTGTCATATTATTATGAATATTTTATATTTCTGCTCTGAATACCTTAGAAGAAGCAGTTTCATATATATATCTATATCTATATCTATGTGCATGTCTCTCACTTTTTCTCTCTCTTCATATATTTATATATATATATGCTGGATTATTACTATTATATGATATATATATTTTAAATCGTGTTCTCTGATTACAGCTCTGCTGTCTTTTAAATCTAGTACAGCTTGAAATGTATCAGCTTGATCTCTTCCCATGATGACTTTAAAGTCGGAGTACCAACAGAGAGTTGTAGTGTGCAAATTAGAGGTGCCTGTCGTTGTCTGGTCATCATTATCATTAAACAGAGCTGTGGTGGACATCAATAACGTAACATTTCTTGGATGAGTGAACCTTTGCTCATGTGTTTACATTCTCATTACTGTGTTGTCTCTTCACATCTGTTCAGCTCCTGTGGTTAGTTGCTTACACACAAAAGGTTGTCACAGTTTGTTGTCCTAGATGGAGAATTCAATCAATTCTGTGCACTTTCTTCCATTTATGTCTGTTTTCCAAACTGAACGCTGTCTTGTTGGTCGTAAACCCAAATTATGAAGCAAGTGAAGCAGCCAACATCCCTTTACTGCAAATATTATTGAAACCTTGGTTATTCCTAATGACCATCTTTTTTATATATAGTACTCCGTCTTGAGAAAAAGTTTACTTTGACTATTTATGGACACTGCTTTCATTCAAGCTGGGAAAGTGGAAGGGAAATGCATTTTTGAGGAGACTTTTTTTCCCTCAACGAACAAAAAAGTCTAAATATATATTATATTTTGCAAGGGAAGATGGGTTTACTGGTTTCTTGTACCAATATGTGACAAATTAAAGGAAAAACTCTCGACTTGTGGAGATCCAAGGGCCCTGTTTTGTTGTTGGGACATTTTTCTGTGTGCACTTCTCCCCTTGGATGGATAGCTCATGTATCAATCAATGCAATGTTCTTCTGAGTCATCAGATTTATCCTGTGGTGAAACATTTCTAGCTCGAATTAAGAGAAAAGAGAGAGATCCTTTCAAGCTTTACAGTGTCATCTCCATCAATAGGAGGGGAGGGATCACTTAATAGTTAAATATAAATAAGATGCACATCATATGTCATGGCCTTCACAGTCATCAGACTCTATCAGCTGGATACATATGGGAGATCTTTGGCCACAGGGTTACACCACATTCTCTTCATCAAAACACCAGATAAGAAGCTGTTTTGGTGAATATGGTTCATTCCCTGCAGTGGGCTTCAGGACTTGAGCTATAGCACACCAAAGCTTTTCCCTTTTAATTTCTCACTGATCTGTGTGCTTGCCATACAAGTTCAGCTTCTTTTGTCATGATGACTATCAACATAATTATACAAACTGAAATGTAAATGACGGTCTAACCGCCAAAGGGTTTGTAAGGACAAGAAGGACATGGAAACCCAACAGCATGTACAGCAGTTTAGCTCTCTGTGGTTCATGTAGATGTGAATGTCAGTTATAGTGCATTAGAAGAATAAAGCACTTTGATTTCTGCAAAGCCAGTTTGGCCAAATAGAGCTGACCTTTCCATTAACAGAAATTACCTAAAATCACTCCTCTGCATGAAGCCCAGTCGATGCCAGCACTTATTCCAGTCCGAAATTGATCAGATCGCTGGCAGAAAGGGTCACGTGGCTTAGACAAAGTGGCAATCACGTGGTGCGGCGGAGGCAGGTGAGGCTGCAGTGGACTCTCTAGAAAGGACAGTGATTTGGCTCGGTTAAGTGCATTTGAAGAGAGGATAGAAGAAGGCAGGAGCTGGGATGTGTGTTCATGGCAGTCATCAGCAAACATATTTATCTGGAAGAAAGTGATGAAGGAAGGGAGATGGGGAAGAAGGCAGGTGGGGCTGCAGAGAGTTTGGAGAAGCCTCCTCTGCTGCTGTGGACGCCAGGATGAGAACCTGGACATGGAAGCTCTTATTGTTGTACCGGTCAGTGGATCTTACTCATCACTGATTCAGTCATTGGTAATTTTCTGATTTGTGTTGGTCTGCATGTAAATGGTACTCGACATATGAGTGGATTTGTGTTTTGCTCTGAAAGAAGAGTCAAGGGTTGTTTTTGAACCTCTTGCTGTTTTAAAAATATGCCCCATTGTTGTTAGAGCTTTCTGTCATTTTGTGTGCAAACTTGCTTAGAATATTTTGAGCAATGCACCATTTATTATAAATTAAAGCCGTGTTCATGATGAAGTTCATCATCTGAGGCGGCATGGCACTATCAAAGGACATGCTGGGCTTTACTTTAAGGGTGCAGTGGGGTGTGGTTAATGTAAAAGTATTCCAGTGTCTATCTATTTATCACAGTACTGCTACACCTTATGGATTTTTGCAGCTTTTATTGTAAATACTTGAGATGGCACTAAAACTGAAAACTACAGTTCTTGGGCTCTTGGTCTCTCGTGCACCATGTTCCTGCATTAAATTCTGCTTGTTTTTCAGTTTTCCCAACCTTCGTCTTACTTGGTCAGCAACAGCTACCAGACTGTTTTAACATACACTCTTTTAACTCTGTCTTTAATTTTTTTTAAGGCACTATCAGTATGTTGGAATCTTTAAAAAATGACTGAAATGAGTTTTGGCTGTTTTGTAAAGAACATCATTTTCATTTTAACTAAGAAAATTTAAGTTTCTTATTAAATATTGCTTTATGGATAAAACCTGAAAATGTTAAATTCTAATAATTAAACCGCAGTGAAAGCTGTTTAAATGATAACTTAAGATGCTGACTTACAGACCAAAAACATTTCACATTTTTATGTCAGAATTAAGTTATTGTTTTTGAATAAGGATAGTTGTTTGCTTTGTGAGAACTGTGCACTTACTTCCTTTACTCTCGTCTCAGACATTAGCTAATGTACACGCCTCCCCCTTCTTCCTGTTTTAATTGTATGCTTCATAAAGTACTCTATATAGTATTTATATTATACTTTCTGGCTATGGGCCTTGATCTTTCCTCCATTATTAATAACCTCCTCTGTATCCCATTGGCCTCTTATCAGGTGTTATCCCTCGGAGCTGACGTGCTGCCAGAGTATAAGCTCCAGGCCCCGCGCATCCACAAATGGACCATCCTTCACTACAGCCCCTTCAAAGCAGTATGGGACTGGGTCATCCTGCTGCTGGTCATCTACACGGCCATCTTCACGCCATATTCTGCTGCCTTCCTTCTCAATGAAGCGGAAGAAGAAACACAGAGAAGAATCTGCGGCTACACCTGCAACCCACTCAATGTGGTGGACCTTGTGGTGGACGTCATGTTCATCGTGGACATCCTCATCAACTTCAGAACCACCTATGTGAACCATAACGACGAGGTGGTCAGCCACCCGGGACGCATCGCACAGCACTACTTCAAGGGCTGGTTCCTGATCGATATAGTTGCTGCCATCCCCTTTGACCTGCTCATATTTCGCTCTGGGTCTGAGGAGGTGAGAAAGCTATCTGAATATCACTTTGTGTTTCAGACAAAAGATTAAATGAAAAGTCTCCTTTTATAGCCTTTATGTGTAACAGATTTTTACAGTTTTGCAGTAAAACTGGAAAATTACTCAAAACACAACTTTTTTTATTAAAGTCAAATACAGAAAGTCCCAAAATACAATCAACTAGGACATAAAACAGGTAACTCAGGAACAGACTAGGGTGGATAAGTAGACACGCTGACAAACGCTGTAAGGGAGAGAAGACTATTTATACACACAGAGGGCAATCAGGGGAAATGGAAACAGCAGGAAAGTGAGGCATATCCAAGATAATGATATACAAGAAGCAAAACAAAGCATGTAAAAAATAAGAGGCACAACACTGACACACACAGCAGCCTGGCACAGAGAAATATGAAGGAAAGCTAGGAAAATAAACCAAAATACAAGGACTTATGTTTAAATAGCAAACTCTCAGCCTTAACAGAAACTGCCATCAGAAGTAGCCTCCAAACACTGGTATTATCAAAAAACAAATACCAATCAAAACTCAACTAAATAAACAAGTATACTAAACTCAAAATGCATGAACAACCCCCCCAGCGCCATGGCACTGCTGTTATGAGTGGCAGCTCTTGGCCTTTTAACTCTTACTAAGTGAACCAACTAATGCGCCTGTGCTTTTTGTGCTACAAATGTAGCTGTATTTGGTTTGGAGAAACTTTTATCTGTGATGTCCTTTTCCTTTTACCAGTTTATGTCAAATTGATATTTTTTATAATACTATGATGGAGTAATTGTTGCAGGATAGCTGGAAGCATTATGGACAAATTAGAAGTGTTTATATGCGTTTTAAGAAGATGGAAAACCCGCTGAGTTACACATGGTAAACGTCCAGTCTGGCTATCCCATTGTGCCCTCATGTAACCTAAAACTGACTGCTCAGCTTATTGACCAGTAAATAGTTTATTTCTGCATAGATTCAGTTTCATTGCTATTTTTTGTACTTATAAAAGTCCGCTAATAGCACTAACATTAAATCTTCTCTGTCTTCAACAGCCTCAAACAACCACTCTTATTGGACTACTGAAGACGGCCAGACTTCTGAGGCTGGTGCGAGTGGCCAGGAAGTTGGATCGTTACTCAGAATATGGAGCTGCTGTTCTTTTCCTCCTTATGTGCACCTTTGCCCTCATTGCTCACTGGCTGGCCTGTATCTGGTACGCCATCGGTAATGTGGAGCGTCATGGCTCTGCCCGCATCGGTGGCATGAAGATTGGTTGGCTGGACAATCTGGCCGACCAGATTGGGAAATACTACAATGACAGTGACCCAGCCTCTGGCCCTTCAATCAAGGACAAGTATGTTACAGCCTTGTACTTCACCTTCAGCAGCCTGACTAGTGTGGGCTTTGGCAACGTCTCACCCAACACCAACCCAGAGAAGATCTTCTCCATCTGTGTCATGCTAATCGGCTGTGAGTAGAAAGGAAAAGGATCAGAAACATGCAACACTTCAGACTTCGAATCATTGAAGTAGAATCCAGAATATTTTCCTCTAACTCTGAAGCTCATCTTAGAAACTCTGGAGTAATTCAATTCTTCTTGCATATATTCAGTCACTTAGGTTATATTTCCTCATTTTAATATGAGGAAAATTACAAAGATAATGTCAAACAAATCAGCAAGTTCAAGGAGAATCATGTCAAAATATTAGGTCAGTCACTGTTTGTTAGCTGGTAAAATAAGTCCTCCAAGATCTTACCTGTTTTTATGAGAACAACTTGAACTATTTACATAAATCCAGTACATCCTGAGCATACATACAGCCTTTGCTAGCCTATTTTTTGATGGTACAGAGATAGACAGGAGAAATATAATCAAATTTATCACAACCCCAGGAATAAATTGTTTCTGCTTTCTGTTCCATGCAGCTTTGATGTATGCCAGTATATTCGGAAACGTATCAGCCATCATTCAGAGACTTTACTCAGGCACAGCCCGCTACCACACCCAGATGCTGCGGGTCAAGGAGTTCATACGTTTCCATCAGATCCCAGGAGGTCTGAGACAAAGGCTGGAGGAGTACTTCCAACATGCCTGGTCCTACACAAACGGCATCGACATGAATGCTGTAAGGAAATGAAAAAACTTTGACTGCTGCCTTCCCCTTATGAGCATGCTTTCAAAGTGCAAACATCAATGTGCACGTTCAAAGCACCTAACTGAAGTACAATTAATGTGTTACAATTTATAGAAACACTTGCTGTCCTCAAGTTCTCTGCATGTCCTGTGTTTGACCTACACTGGCTGCTTGCCGTATTCTATGCTGTTGCAATGGCCCAGTTTTTGTGCGGTGATCTTTTAATGTCATGTAGTTCTTAAAAGTAGTAATAAGTACAAATCCAGGCTTTGTTTGATGCACTTGCTCCCAGAAAAAAAAGTTTTCGTAATATTCAAATAAAACCTTTATAACACATTTTATTTCAAACGTTTTCAGAGACTTTTAGGTGCATCTTTGTGTTCATGGGGGTATAGCTCAGTGGTAGAGCATTTGACTGCAGATCAAGAGGTCCCCAGTTCAACTCTGGGTGCCCCCTCTTCATTTACAGACATTCATTGTTTCCAGTGTCTCATAGAGAGACCCACTTTTCAGATGTGATGTGCGTCATGTTGCTGTTTGGGACATCCCTGCTAACCAGAGCGCAAGAGCAGAATCAGTGCCTGCCAATTCAATGAGGGAATAGCTTATCAATTGTAGCTCTCATCCTTTATGCCCTGCATGCATCAATCTGATACTCTGCTCCCCTTCTCTCCCCTCCAGACCTTTTTCATGTGCTTTCACGTTACTTCTTTTTTTATGTTACAGAAGCTTAAAAAAGAAACATAACATGAAGACAAAGTTAGATTTCCTGTGTCCCATTTGTTTCTTCCTCCAGGTTTTAAAGGGTTTCCCTGAGTGTCTGCAAGCTGATATCTGCCTTCATTTGAACCGCAGCTTGCTGCAGAACTGCAAAGCTTTTCGAGGTGCTAACAAAGGCTGCCTGCGGGCTCTGGCCATGCGATTTAAGACCACCCACGCTCCGCCGGGTGACACCCTAGTCCACAGTGGGGATATTCTCACTGCCCTATACTTCATTTCCAGGGGTTCTATAGAGATCCTCAGGGACGACGTGGTGGTGGCCATACTGGGTGAGCTGCAAGTTGCTAATAAAGAGCTTTTTACTTGTTAACACTTTAAGAAAAATCGTTTCATTTTCCATTTAGTTAAAATAATTATGACCAGAATACAATTTTCAAGGTTAAACAAAAAAAATCACCTATTTTGGGTAAAACCAGTTTAATTTGTTTATATTTATCTGATTATGAAATGTTTTTTATCTGTTTTATTTTGCAGTCCTGTTTGTTTTCCACTTAGTTGTTCTTTCTCTTCCTGCAAAGTCACAGCCAGAACTGACATTGGCCCTTAGTTCACATCAGCACACACTTGTGTGTGTGTGTGTGTGTGTGTGTGTTGTGTGGCCAGAGGTGTTTGGGCACAGCTCCACTTTCATTCCACAGCGATTGATCATCAATAGAGCTAGCACTGGCTTATCCAGGCTGCACAGGTCACATCTTTGTGCCTGTGTTTGTGGGGACCACTGATTTGTGTTGAGCTGCTGTACTGCTGTGGATCAGGTCACTGTGGTGCATTATTTTTTAATAATGCATTAAACATTAAACAAAAAATAAATAAATAAAAGAACTGACATTACCCTGTTATTGCTTATACAAGGATGGGCTTGCCTAATTGAATTTTCCACTACTTTTGCTGTGATGTATGTAGGAAAGAATGACATCTTTGGTGAACCCATCAATCTGTACGAGAGGTCAGGGAAATCCAGCGCTGATGTCAGGGCTTTGACATACTGTGATCTTCACAAGATCCTGAGGGACGACCTTCTGGAAGTGCTAGACATGTATCCCGATTTTTCCAACATGTTCTGGAACAATTTGGAGATCACCTTCAACTTGAGAGACGTGAGTGCCACCAGGGGGCGTTTCAAACGCCATAAGTAACTTTGTAACTTTGTGTGGGGTCACGCTTTTCTTTTAATTTCTTTTAAGGGTTAGGGCAGAAATACCTGCCTTTCTCTTTTGGAAACAGGAACTTCCAGTTTGCTGATCTCTAGTGCTGTCAAGAAGATAAACTAGAACCATGTCTATCATTTCAAAGTAAATGAATCTATTACATTTTCCAAAATGCTCCCATATGACTTCATGACGTTGTTATTTCTTGTTATTTGTAACTAATATTTATAACAGTACAATAAATAGAATAGAATCGCCCTTTATTGTCATTGCATGTGTACAATGAAATTGTGATCAAACATGTATAAAATGTCCATTAAAGACATTTCTTTTCATATATTACTCTGTCAGTCCTGAAATAATCACACTGGCTAACTGGAGCCTTCCTGGTTTCTGAGTGTGGTGCCGTTTCAACTTAAAACTAAACGGTTTGGAAAAGCACTTAATGTGAGGGCCCTCCAGGCAAATATGTAAATATAGGCAAAGTGTGCAGGAGGGTTTAGAGGCAGTATTGAAACTGGGGCATTTGAACAACACACTCAGTAAGCATTGTGCCACAGCGCTACAAGTGGTTACCAGTATCAGAGGTAATCTTAAGTGGTAAAATCATAAAGATCTCACCTAGATTTCTAAATATACTGATGGAAAAGGTGCTGTATGTTTCTTTTAAGCAGGAGATGTGGTTTGTAATTTTGAATTACTGAAGCTGATCTGTATCAGGTAGATAGAATAAACCAGACAACCCCAGGCAGGGACTCTGAATGTGGCTATCGTCTGACGAGGCATCGGAGAAGCTCACTGCGTCGGAGAAACAGGCCAGGTGAGTAAGGGACGCGGCCTAACGCCAAATGCTCCTGTATCAACTTATTGTCTTATTCCTATCTGTGCTGTGACTCTGTGTGGACAGACGGGATGGATCGTGAAGACTCTTATCCAGATCAGTCACGTTCGATGTCAAACCACCACCGGGGAACAATGGCAGGATCTCATTGGGAAGACCTCTGCAGCAGTGCTAGTATATGTTCACAGTCTAGTGATGAGGAAATGAAGCCCATAGGACACAGCAAAGGGGAGTTGTACCCACATGCGGGTGATACCAGAGACTATCCATCCGCAGTAGTCAACCTTCTGCCTCACAGTGGACCTTCAGCTGGACTCGGCCCGCCTGTAGACCTTGGAGGACCTCCATACTCAGGTAAAATCCACTTAAAACACTTTTGGAGGCACAGAGAACACAAGAACACAACGAGATGGATGGATGGTTTGAATGCAGCACTGATAGATAAATAAAAAATAACTGTGGAGTAATACATTTGCATATTTTAACAAACATTTTTTCAAGAAATGATTGTTCTTTTACTTTTGCACAGCAGCAACCCCTATCAGCATGCCAGGCCTGTATAGCTACTGGCCAGACCGCAGAGCAAGTCAGTTTTCAGACAGCCAGAGGCGGCCGTCCTCAGTAAGGGCGAGTTTTCACCCTTCACCCTGTGCTGAAGATCGGCCCAGTGAGCTAGAGTCTCGATTGGAGCTGCTTCAGTCACAATTAAACCGGTAAGCTTGACTTATGTTGTTTTAGAATTAAAGAAATAAACAATAAGGGGGCACCCGGATTTGAACCGGGGACCTCTTGATCTGCAGTCAAATGCTCTACCACTGAGCTATACCCCCGGTGCTGAGGCCCCTGGGAGGTGGATGCATTTGTCACTGTTGTCCCAAGGCAGTGTTTGCATTTCAGCTCCACCCTTTCTGTGTTTGCATATCAGTTTCCAGCTGAGTGCTTACTACATGTGTGTACATACATGCATGTGTGTGAGAGAAAAGGAGGAGTAAGAACAAAATAAACAGAGATAAGAAAGGGTCAGGGGTGAGACTGAAAATGTCCATCATGTGTGTTTTCTTTTAACTGCCTGCCTGCTTCCACGTGAATGATCGTGATGATTCTATAGCGACAGATAGAGAAAAGTGTATTAACACTCATAACCCCTTATAGAAGTGTTCTGACCAGGATCAAATCATAGAAATCAAAGAAAAAATGTGTGAAAGAGTCTTGAAGCCATATATCTTTGTCTTCTTGTCTTGTCCAGACTGGAGACCCGTATGACTGCAGACATTAATGTGATCCTGCAGCTCCTTCAGAGACAGATGGCTCCGGTGCCTCCGGCCTACAGCGCTGTGTCCCCCAGCCCTCACCCACCTCATCCCACCACACTGTACAGCACGGGCACACCCACAATCCACACCGTCCCTCCAAAGCAGCCACCACAGATCGACAGCACTGCCTCACTACTCCAGGTGCTTTACTTATCATATGCTATGTGCAATAAGATTGCTCCTCTATAGTCATTACTTTTTTGACACTTTTGCCAGAAAAACTATTTAAGCAATTCAATTAAGTTCATCAGAGTTGAAAAAGAAAATAAGAACTTAAGACATCCATAATCCTGAAAGGAAAAAGAATAACAGAGATATCTGATAAATCTACAAGTCGAACGATGATTGTTATCTCCAGGTTTCAAGATAACAGACTGCCTTTTCGCCCCAATCATCATTTATGTCTTGCATTATTTGTAGCAAGAGATCAGTTAATGCAGGATCTTTCTTCCTTGCTTTTGGATTCAGAGCACTTTTTTGAGCCCAAAACATCCATAATATTAAACTTTTTTTTTTAAATTAGACTCTAAAAAAGATTCTGACCTTTGTGTCCTGTTATTTAATATAATTAAATTATACACTACATACATCTAATCTTGTATGAACTAATACTTCTCTGTCTTTCCAGAGTCCAGACTCTGACTGCAAGCACAAATCCAAGGATTCCCTGTCCAGCGGGATCCATCTAACTGTGGCATCAGATGACACTATGTCCATGTCACCAGAGGCAGACCAATCACATCTACCCTCTGTCGACCTCACTCCTCCTCAGATCTTCTGCTCTGGAGACCAAGAGCCTTCGGGACTTCTGTGCGGCACCCAG
Source organism: Perissodus microlepis (assembly GCF_051167445.1). NCBI lineage: Eukaryota > Metazoa > Chordata > Actinopteri > Cichliformes > Cichlidae > Perissodus > Perissodus microlepis. Next base: position 5,941,905 of record NC_140464.1, on the reverse strand, counting down.
CGCTTCCCCTCTCTCCCGGAGCACCTGGAGATCTCCACAGAAATGCAGGAGATCCAGAGGCATGTGTCTGATCCTGTCCTGCCGGGCAGCTAGAAGAGCTATCACTGACCCTCACACCCTACAGCCTGGTACTTTGGACAGTACAGCCATATTTTCCCCACATCGGTACTTCCTTCCCATTTAAACCTCCTTTCCTGTTCAGATGCTGCTGTGGAGCGTGGGATGCCTTGCCTTTCACATCACAGAGGGTACACAGTGTCTCGAGTTTCTCAAGCACAGACCGAACATTGCTCTCAAGACTGCTGTAGTTTTGTGCTCCAGCATCCCATCACTCAAGTCCTGTGCAATAAAGAGCAGGATGGTGCACTGACATCTACAGGACATGCCAAGCAGTCACTGGATCTCAAAGCTACACCAACTGCTCCTACATGGAGGCGTCCTTGAAGAGAAGTGAAATGACAAGAAAGAATTAAGACTTTTCACGTTTGAAGAATTATCTGCAGTCACTTTGTGTAAGAATTGCACATTTAGATTTGAACATAGAAAACTATAATCAGCTATTTGGAAATGAAATTATTTTCATATTGCAAATATTTATAGGTACATTCAGGACCATGCACTTAGTAAATGTAACAACTGTGAGTGGTTTAGGTTCAGTGTTTTGTCGTTGTTGTTTATGTTTAAAAATATCAAAAAGTCGTACAATAACTGTCTCACACACCGTGAAGGATGACGATTTATGGCAGACGTAGGAGAAAGCGTCGTTTTCATCTCATATTTCCTGTTGCAGCATTTTGATGTGAATGAAAACGTGTCAAGCGTGTCATGAGAAAATATTAGAATATACACAATGAAGCAGCACAGAACAAAACAAAAAACGTCAAAGTTTCATGTACATTTAAATATAGCTCTTACAGTTTTGTTTTTGGTCACGAATGCTTTGATTGCTCCCGTTTCTGTGTTTGTTTATCCGCTCACCTCAGACGTGTGTCGACTATTTCTCAAAGCAGCGTGGTCACACGGTGTCGTAACGCTCCTGATGTGTTTATCTGAAAGTGCCAACAATGAAGGACTTGTTCTCTCAGTTATTTTGACTCGCAGTGGACAAACCGCACCCTGGACGCACGTAAAGGGAAATCAGCTTAGTGGCAATTGAAGTGGATGGTAACTGTCAATCGCATACAGACGCAGAGACGACGTCTAAATGTGCGCCGAGATAATCTCTCAGTTCCAGCCACGGGGTGAATGTAATGACCTATTAAGCATTTAAAATTCTGTGAAAGGCTTCTTCAAGCACAGATTCCTGTTATTTGTCTTTTTTAGATTAAAGACACACTGCAAAGTTACTTCCTTTTGTTTTCCAAGTAACTTACCCGAGCGCTGGGATAATAACTGCAATGCCAAATGAAACATTGCAAACACTTCAAAATAACAGAACACACTAAAGCTAAGCTTTTCAATGAATATATAATAAATTGTCATTTAGGAGGACGGGTTTTCCTAAATATTGTACACCTCAGTCTGATGCCTGTTTGTCTAAGGCCCGATCAACAAGTTGTAAGAATACGTGTATAAAAGCAAAAAATCTTGATGTAAATTTGGCCAACCTCACATTCAAGGTCAACTTTTTTTGCACTTCTGCACCGTTTTCAATTAGGCTGATGTTTTCAGGTCTCTCAAAGGAAGGCCGCTTATGTCCCCTTGCTGTTGTATCACTTGCAGTGGCAGCTGGATGTCCTCTAATGTGTCAAAATAGCAATTCTGCAAAGCCAAGGGGAGCAGGTGATGAGGAAGTATGACTCGTGTGGCCAAAGAACTCAGGGCATCACACTAGAACTCCTTGTTGATAGTTTCACACTCGGGAACACTTTATAGTGCACAACCGGATGAAGCCAGTTTAGTATCCTCCTGGGCTTCCTCTTAACCCGACATGTGAAAAGGAAACTATCCACTCTTCACATGAAAACTGATGAAAAAGCTCAGTTCCTGGAAACCCAGCTTCCGTTGCCAGTGGTGATCCGCCGCTCAAAATTTGGGTCAGTGCAAAAGAAAAGTTCATGTTTAATTTCTGTGACAAATTTAAAGCATGTGCCCAGCATAAGTGGTCATAACATGACTTCTAGGGAGTGATCTAAATTTATCAGCTGCACAGAAAGCTGAGTGGAAGAGCAGATTAGCCCAATTTAAAATTGGAAGGCTGCACCTTTCAGAGTTTTCAGGAGGAATAGTAGTAAATTCTTATGAAAAGCAAGTATCAGACCTTAAAATTATTGATGGGAAGTGCAATGTTGAGGTTTTTTTGCACTGGAAAAAAAAAAGCTACCTTTTTTACAAGAACAGTGTTTTTGACCTATCAGGGAACTGACAACTAAGAAGAGAAAAGGACAGTACTGCACTTGTAGGGGGTATAGCTCAGTGGTAGAGCATTTGACTGCAGATCAAGAGGTCCCCGGTTCAAATCCGGGTGCCCCCTCTTTTCACCCTTCTACCAACACAAACTGAAATTATGTTTATTGGAGAGAGGCAACTGAGCGTAAGGTGAAAATGACCCCGAACTGTAAATAGACAGCTCTGGCTCTCTGAGAACTGCAGGATGAATGTGCTGACAGCAGTAGCTTTCTAAATAGATTAACTCGTGCCATGCAAAGGCAGCAACAGTAAAATGATCTTACAAAAGCTGGGGGGCAAAAAAGAAATAAGGCAACACAAGTTTGTAAGACATGGAGGAATACAATTTATTTGAGTAAATTCCATATTAAACTTTATGAAAAGAAAAAAAACTACGGCATGAACACTTGTCTTACAAACAACTTGAGTTGATATATTTATATGTATGTACAATTTGCCTTGTAATGGCATGCTACAAGGACATGACCCTTTAATTACTGAAAACAACAACAAAAAAAGAGGCAGACATAAACAGTCAGAAAGTTGTTTCCTCCCATTTTTACAGCTCACGCGCATGAAGAAAAAATGCAGCTTTCCAAGCACAACTTTCTACATGTAAAAATAAGACAAAGAGGAGAATAATTGAATAATTTTTGGGGGGGGGGGGGGGGGGGGGCAATAAAAGGTTGAACAACATTGCTCTGGTAGGTTTTGAGTGCTGCTGTACACGGTTGCTTCACAGCATCGCCAGCCGAACTAAAACACAACATATGATGACACACCACTGCACTAACCTCTCAGGTTATTTTACACTTTTCGAAAAGTTGCACCAGTCACAAGCTTGAGGCTGGGCACAGTCATCTGAAGAGAGTACACACACACCCAAATTTAACAGCTTTAATTGCCACAAGGGTAAACAAGACTGCAATATATTAATCCTCGAATTATCGATAAAAAGGTATGCATTCACGAGAAAGGCTACAACATATTCCTACATATTAGAGAGGCCATCTTCTGGCACCTACAGTAGCTGGTATCAACCTTTAGAAAGGAAACAGATGAAATGTACAAGGAAGGTAAACCCTTCATGAATATCACACGGCTGGCTACAAATCACACCGAGGAGTACAAAAATCGGACTTTCATACGCAGCAGCTCAAAGCACTCGTGTCTCTTCCAGCTGCTGAACACTACCATGTGAGCAAAATAAATAAGTGCTTAAACACGGTTAATATAACAGTAAAGACATGGAAAAAACATTGTAAACCAGGTTATTGCGGAGCAGGTGTTTAATATTCCAAACACATTCAGAGAGTTCACTCGACACCTCATCCTCGTCTTGAAAACGTAGGAATGAGAACGGAAAAAAAAGTCCATATCTGAAATGGCGCTCCTTCTCCGTGACTTCACACACGCAGGATCTCCAGGCAGTTGTTATAGCAGATGGCGATCCAGTCCGGCTGCGTGGAGGCCCACTGCACGTTGTTGATCTCGCCTTCGGCGGTGTAGGCCAGGATCGGGTCCTCAATGGCCCGTGGCATTTGTTGGATGTCCCAGATCAGGGCCTGGTGGTCGTCAGCTTAGAGGAGACGGAAAGAAAAGGGAACAATAAAATGTAAACAATCAATGAATGAATTTTTTAAAAAAAAAAAGAAAAGGAGACCCGGGAAGCAGGCAAAGCAGAGATATCGGTGCTGAGGTGGAAATAAAATGTTTAAGTGCTTCCTCTAACATAATTATGCCAGGGCTGGGCAAAATAACTTTAAAGAAAATGTAACAAAATGAGCACACTGCTAATATTGAATTTTCTTAAAAGCAGCAAAGAACAGTGCACCTTTCTATCCAGACCCTGGCTTAAAGCTGGAAAACTGCCGTTCTGATCTATTCTGACGTGATGATGTGCGGCAGAGTCATCTTAAATTGTGAATGGAATCTTTGTTATGCTTTCTACGGCAACGAACACAACATTTGGATAACTGCTGCACTGAATATTTGGCCTATCCACGGGCTTTTTATGACCGATTTTATTAACTTAATCACTGACATACTGACAACAAAGAGAAGGTTGTTTCAGTTCCCACAAAAAAAGAAAAAACTAAATGGGTCAGGCAAAGCACTCTTCTTTAAAGAGAAGTCTCGCCCAACACACTTTTACAACACTACAGTGTTTTTATTAAATATCGTTTTGTATTTCTGCCCAAACTTATTTTAAGTAGACAAATGTTGGTTTTGGTGTTTAAAGTAAAATCATTACACTTTGTTAAGGTTATGGTTTACAAGACAAATCAAATCATTTATGCAATATTTCATGTCCTAAAATACGTGAGACTCGGTACAGAAAAACCACCCATAAAGAAACAGCCTGACACTGTCAAGAAAAGGAATTTCCGATAATTCTAATGTTTGTTATCTCAACCTCACGGTCTGCAAAACATCTACAATAAACTGTAAATAGAATAGAATAATCATTTAATTGTCCCACAAGGGGAAATTTGGTAAATAAACCATGCACTATTTCGCTCCATATCCTCATCCAGCAAACATTTTGGCTATAAGGGGAAACCCCCGCTCACGGCGTGGGGAGTGAGTGCAACATTCAGTATTTATCTATTTGCATTTTTCCTAAACCAAAATAATTCAAAGAACGGACACAGTTTGCTATTTCAAATTAAAAATTCTGAAGAAACGAACAAAGACCGATCAAATCTGTTTTTGCATGTTAATCTAGATGTTTTGACATTTTAAAAAAAAATCTAAAAAAAAAAGTTTTGTAAAAAAAAATGTGAAGACAAATAAATGAAAGTGCTGAACTTTAGGTTTTTGCATGCTGTGTCGTTTCCTTTTGTTGTTTTCACTGTTGCTTGGCAGTAGGTAATGCACCTCCCTTGCCCAAATATGGTCGAAGCTGTTTGCCAAATATCATAAAACCACAAAAATAAAATAGCATGTTGTAATCTTTTACATAATGCACCAATTAAACATTTCATGGCCCGTAACATCAGAAGCAGGACATACGACTACAGTCAAAAGCCTCAATTATAGCCCGTTACAGACATGGACAGGTGAAGATTTGATGGCCAAATAATCATGACTGTTACACTTTTTTGTAGTGTGCTTGAAGTCCGCTGCCTGTGGTAGCTGGAGCGTGTTTGTAGTTTGTGGAAATGGAACAACAGTACTTAATGGGCCAATCACAACATTTCACAAATTTCCCACTGAAGGATAAAGCCCCACTAAATGGTTAAATTACCCACACGTAGTTTTTTTTCATATTGTATATGTCGCTATTTGTCTTAAGCATATCAAAATACAAGTGAATGACTTTGTAGCATGAGTCCTGGTTTTCTGTTTCTAAGAAAAGATAAGTTAATATTACAAATCAAAATCCAGCATATTGGTATCTTACAAGCCTTTAAAAACACAAATATAAACTTCTAGTTAAACACTGAAGTGTGTTATTTTATGTCTTAGCGGTACCTGAGATCACACATCTCCGTGAGTGGTTCTAATTTTACTGAAGGCCTGCTTGCAGTTCGCTTACCTGCGGTGCAGATGTGACATGAGGAGTGCGGTGCCCACGCGATGCCATTAACACAAGCGCGATGGTTGTTCAGCCGAGCCACTGGAGTGCAGGGCACGCGTACGTCCAGGATAACCACCTATTAAACAAAAAGATTTCAAATTAAATAATAATAAAACAATTTCACTCAAACAGATAAAATGTGGCCTGATGTTACAAAATGGCTAAGGTCTTTCTGGGAATCTCCTTCTGCTGAGGTATTTAATGGAAAACTCTGGAAGAGGTACTTTGATAATTACATGCCCCAAAAAATCTAAATGTTACTTTTTTTGCTCCCTAAAACAAACAAAAAAAAGTGTTATAGTATTTTAAAGCAAACCCACCTCCATGCCGTCCATGGCCATCGTGGCCAGGTAGTTGGGGTCCTGTTTGTTCCAGCAGAGACGGAGGAGCGGGTGGTGCTGGGGGTCCTCGTAGATGATGGTGCTGTGCTCGAGGTGTCGCAGGTCAAACATGCGGACGGATCCATCGGCTCCAACAGAGGCGAACATGTCTCTGCCACCTCCTGCACGGCTGAACGCGATGTCATACACCTGCAGAGACAAACAGCTGGATTCAATTAAATATTCCTGTGCATACACAGCAACACAGGGATCACCTCTGGGCTCCAAACACACACACCTCTTTGTCGTGGGCGATCAGCTGGGTCTTCACGTGTCCAGACACAAGGTTAACTCGTCCCAACACCTGGCCGGTTTCCAACCCCCAGATTGTGCAGGTGGTGTCAATACTGGAAGTACCTGCAGAAAAAGCAACAAAGCTTAACGATTTCAAAGGTCACAAAAGAAAGAAAAACTACATTCAATTTAGTAACTCTTTACAGTTTATGACATACTGGGTTACTTACCAAGTAGATTAGGATCGACTTCATTCCAGTCAAAGGAGGTGAGGGGAGCGCAGAAGTCTGAGTTCTTGTTGTTATTCAGCAAACATTCAAGACGTGTTTCTGTGTCGCTGACCTGCAACACAAACCCAAGGACTCTTACAACAAGTGCTACCAGCTAATGTGCCACCAGCCAGCCACCAGGACGAAAAAAATCTTTTAGTCCTTTTACATGCAGTTGTGCATTTCAGCAGCAGACAAGTTAAATAAGGCTGGAAATACCGTTTTTACTTTTGCTATGAAAACATTAAAAAAAAAAAAAAAAAGACCAAATGCATCTTCTTAAAAGTCCTCAACAATTCACAAATGTAATATTTCCTGCTTTTAAAACAGCTGGATATGTTTTTAGCAACTAAAGAGGATTAAATCATGCATTTGTTCCATGAGGTAATAGTTACAACAGCGGGACACTTTCAGTTCATAATAAAGAAGTAAAATGTGGGTCATTGATGTGTTATTAATATTTTTTTTTTTAACAACAGCAAAGCTCCATAGCGCAGAGACACAAAATAGCTCTTAATTGTTAACACAATTGGCTGTCTGATCCTCCAGTTACATTTGTTATCTGCTCATTTTATCTCCTGAGACTTTAACAAGCAGAATCATGCATTCATTTCATCCCAGTTAAATTAATGCAAATTCTTCTTCGCCCCACAGGCTCTTACATTTAATCAGGTGACTTACTCCCCGTCTGTTTTAGAGTACAACTTAAAACATAATAGTAGGTATTAAAAATATTTAATGATCACTTTAAAAGCCAGTAGGTCATAAAGAGATGTCATCTTGATCTCTTCCCTGTTATTCTTCATCTTTCAACTGCTGCTTTTAGAGCACAGCAGCTCATCTCTCTCCATCTCACCCTGTCTCTAAGCATCCTCTTCTGTCACACCAACCCTCTGCATGTCCTTTCTCATTACATCTACAAATCTTCTCTCTGTAGTCCTCCTATTTTACTCCTGTCTAGCAGCTCCATATTCAGGCCTCCTTTGACCAGTATTCGCCATCACTCCCTATGGACATGTCCAAACCATCTCAGCCTTGCCTCTTTAAATCTGGCTCCAAACCACTCAACCTGAGCTTTCCCTCTGATGTACTCATTTCTAATCATGTCTAATCTCACTATCACTCTGTAAACCTCCCCTCTCACTATCTCCTATCCTTGTGCTACAAATCACCCCTGAAACTCATCTCCACTCCCTTCCCCCTGCCTGCACTCTCTTCTTCACCTCTCTTGCCTACCTATGCTGCTTGCGTCTTCATTGTTACACGTGTCACCCTCTCATTCACTCACATATATTCTGTTTTGATTCTTCTAATAATTTAATCTTCTCTAGAACATACCTCCACTTCTCCAGACTCTCTTCCACCTGCTCCCTTCTCTCACTACAGATCACGATATCATGTGAACATCACAGTCCATGGATGCGCCTGTCTGACCTCATCTCTCAGCCTGTCCATCACCAGTGCAAACAAGAAGGGGCACAGAGCTGATCCTCACCACTATCACGCTGTACTCATACATGTCTTCCAACACCCTCGCTCCTGTGTGGTGACCCCTTTGCTCACAACATACTACTCTAACCATGTCTTGTTTGCCGTTTTCTTTTAAGTCACTTTTGGAAACTCGCGGTTTTAATTCATATTATCTATTATATTTTACTTGTTCTCTTTGTGGCGTGTTCAGGATTTTCCTATATAAAACACAGTTATCTGTATTCTTACCCTCCAAATGCGCAGGTAGTCCCCACTGGTGGCCAGCAGGTCTGGATAGACCCCCTTCGTGTCTGGGATCCACATGATCTTGGTGGTGGGGTAAGGGTGGTCAAATGTGTTCCTGCAGACAAACTCTGAGCTCTCTTCCTCCAGACCCACCAGCTGAACCTGTGCAGGAGGGAAAAACATCTCCTGTCATATCAAACAGACGACCTGATATATCGGGAATGAAACCAAATGACTGTTCCCAAGGGGGTTCGGAGTTAGAATTATCCATTTATAGTGGCGTTACTAAGGGATATTATTAGTAATACACAACAAAAGACGCGCTGGTTATTAACACATATGCCCACTGTTGTTGTTTTAGTTTTACTGGTAAATAACAACAGATCGGACAGTGTTATTGTACGCTAGGGCAGCTAGCATTAGCATTAATTCGTCAACGCTGCGTTAGCTGCTGGCGGCCCAAACCACACTGCGCACCTTGTTGTTGTATTCCTCCACGAAGCTGCCGAGAGCCAGCCGAAACCGTTTGTCCGGACGGACGCTCCAGTTCATGGCGTACACCGTCCATGGCGCTTCGTATTTGTAGATTTCTTTTCTTTTGCCGTGAAGAGACATCCCCCTCGAACTGCAGCCAACACACCAGCGTCAGCGAACTGCGATTTAAGTAGTCCCACAAGCGAAGTTCGACCGCTTCTTTAACTTGTATGAACAAATGACGGCAGACACGGCGACAGAGGCTATTTAAATGAGCAAATCTTGTCTGAAAGCAACGTTTACCACCACGTTACTTAACAAAGAGTACCATCGCTGGCTTCAACCTGAAGAAAAGGTCAAGTCATACGATATCCAGATGACTTCCGGTTAGTATTTCCAACATAAAAGCCCCTCTACTCTTGAATTTATTGGCGGTCAGCGAAGAAGCTTAGAGATGCATTACCGCCACCTGCTGGTTGGATGTAAATAGCGGGTGATTAAACGGTGGAAACTGCTGTATTCTCCCTGTCTCCCTGTAACGCCTGTGCTTCTTCCCAGGTTAAACCAAAACGAAACTAAAAGCTAAAACTAGTTGTGAAAAATAATGTTGTTTACTAAAATAAATATAAAAAAAATTTTGAGAAATAATTAAAACTGAAACGATTTTGTGAACGTGGAAAACAAACTGAAACACTAATCAAGTTGTCCAAGTTGAACCAGTGTTTGAAAATGCTGAAATAGAGCAAATATTTTCTCATTTTTCTTCCCAAAAATTTCCCGACAAACATACAATCCATCATCTCATCACAAATGCAATTTCCTTTTACATGCGGAAAAAGTCGAAGAATGTTAGTTACTTTGCCTTTCTGGGGACAGCAACAGTACGTCAATGAGTCTTAATCACCTATGAGTAAATTGTCTTTAGTAATATCATATTCATACAGCTTACATCTATCAAATAATGTATGATATTTGCAACGATTGCTTTCTTCTCACTCGTGTGCTTTTGTTGTATAATGGCAGAATAAGGACTACACTACATTTTTCATAATGCTTAATCAGCATTCACACTGATTTGTTAATGTGTGATGTACTGCAGTGTTTTTTCTGCAGTTACTCTAAATATATGTTAAAATAGTATAAATGATTTCCAGTTAATATATTTATTTAATGATTTTAACCAATGACTGTATAAAAGATGGACGACGCGACAGCGCCTCCTCCCATCGTGCAAAAATAAAGCCCCCCCCCCCAACAACAAAAGCAGCCTTCGTCGCGTCGCTGTGACGTAATCGGCCTTAAAATGCAGCCTTTAAGGCTGCAGACCCTGATTTGGGATACATCCTCTGTTTTTACAGGTAAGCTGGGTTCCAAATAATACATATGCGATAGACAACAGTAGCAATCGATCATAAACGTAAAAGCTAGAGAGCCAATTCACGAGCTTGAGGGTTGATAACGGTGAATCACCACCAGGTGTTGCAAAATTCACCTTTGTTAGAGGGAAGTCACCTTTGTTAGATAGCAAAGTATTTAAAAATGAATTTCATTTCATTATGTATGATCTGAGCATGCGCAGAATGATCCACAGCGCTCTTTGATCCTTTTTTAAAATGATTATTAAACTGTATTGAGAAACAGTATACAGAACGTGTATACAACCAGAGCAAAATTAACATATGCCAGGGGGTGTAATACAAAGAATTACATACATCCATCCATCCATTCGCTTCCGCTTATCCTTTTCAGGGTCGCGGGGGCGCTGGAGCCTATCCCAGCTGTCATAAGGCGAGAGGCGGGGTACACCCTGGACAGGTCAACACACAGGGACAGACAACCATTCGCACTCACCTTCATTCGCACATGAAGGTGTGCACATTCACACCTAGAGACAATTTGGATTATCCAATTAAATTGGACCGTGGGAGGAAGCCGGAGTACCCGGAGGGAACCCACGCAAACACGGGGAGAACATGCAAACTCCACACAGAAAGACCCCGGCGTGATGTTGGAATTGAACTCAGGACCTTCTTGCTGTGCGGCAACGACAAATGGTAATAGTTTTCATAGCATTTTTGTTAAGTGATCCACGAATCAATTTCATGTAACATAAAACATCATTATAGTAATATTTAAAATTAGGCTTTTGGTTACTGTATTTGCATTTGTGAAAATAAAATTTAGCTAAGATAACTAGCAAGTTTATTATAAAGTAAACATCATCTTATCCTGTCTGCTTCTGTGTGTGTATATGTAATATGCATATCCACATAATTATGGATTATTATAATTATGATATTTAATAAATACACACTGTATTTTAAAGAACATACATTAAGAAACTGATTAAATTTTTATTTAAAATATATTTCATTATATTTTCTGTCATCATTTTATTATAGATTAAGTGCAAGAGTAGTTAACTGTGGATAAATAAATAATAGTTTATTGCAATAGCAAATTGCGCCTTGTTCTCAGGTGGACAGCAAGTGGAGAGTGATAGATGAGATGAGGAGATGGGAGGGGGAAGAGAGGCAAAGACTGTTTCACAGGCAGAGCCTAGTTTATTTACCACAGTTTTTGTTGCCTTATGGTTCCACCATAAGGCAACACCATCATAAGGCTTTCACCAATCTTTACATTTTGTTATTATCTCATAACACTTGTTTAATCAGCTATCAGCTTGAGCCCCTTTAAAGATCTCTGCATGGCCCTGACCAGGAGGGGATTAAAGAAGAGTGGGGTCAAGAGGCAGACTCAAGAGGCAGACACACAAACCACGAGCGCTGCCGTCCATTGTCTTTGCTAATGTGCTAATGTGACAAGCTGCAAGCCTGCATCAACCACTTCCATGAGCACAGAACTGCCTCCGTTCTGGCATTTACGGAATCGTGGTTAAACAACAGCGACGACAACAGCACGCTACACATTGCTGGCTTTTCACCACCCCTTCGTCTGGACAGAGACCGTGAACGCACCGGGAAGCAACATGGCGGCAGCGTGTGTCTGTATGTAAACAACAGCTGGTGCTCTAAAGTCATCGTGAGGGAGAAGCTGTGCACTTCAGACATCGAGCTTCTGGCTGTTTCCCTGTGCCCCTACTACCTCCTCAGAGAATTCCCACAGCTTTTCATCATCTTGGCCCTGACAACATCAGCAGTGGAGTCCTGAGGCACTGTGCAGGGTAACTAGGAAGTGTGTCCCGGACTCACTGTTAGGATCCACTGATTTAGTCACTGATCAACCTTCAGTCACGTAGGAGGACAGAGCTTCATGTTTATGGGATTAATGTGCAGTTTCATTGAATCTGTATTTATCTGTAAACAGGGTTCACACGGGTGCTTGAAATATGTGATGTTTGGTGGGGAAGAAAGGCTTTTTAAGCCAACCTAAGATGATTCGTTTTCATTTTCACATGGTCTTAGTGAGGTGATGCAAAGTGAAACATGCTTTCTGTGTTTTTTTTGGCCATGTGCTGGGAAAGCTTGAACATGGACCTTGAAAGTGCTTAAAAAGTGCTTGAATTGGAGCCAGAAAAAGGCGTATGAACCCTTGATTTGGAGGTGTTGGAGTCTGAAACCATGTGATCACTGTAAGCTCTGTGATTTATTACCTGATGGACCAGCAACACCTTCACTGTGTTTAAATGAGAATGAATCCAGCTTTACTTTAATATAGACGGCACTGTGCAAAAGTCTTGTGCCCTCGTTTCTTTACATTTTGCAGGAGAATTGGAAACGGGTGCAGCAATTCACTGAAACGTGCAAATATTCATTAAAAATACAGAATATGTGGCAAAAATCAAGTCTTTACAGTTGTAACGAGCTTGAACGTGAATGGTTGGTCTGACCTTCATCCTTCAGTTCACTCTAAACTCTCTGAGCAGCTCTCTGTCGTCTTTGTGAGGACCTGCAGGAACACTTCTCCAGACTTCTTGAAGGACATTCAAAGCTCTTCTGCCTTTTGTTGATGATGTTGATGATTCCACACTGTTTATGTCCTGCTGAGCTTTGTGCTCTGGGAATGCCAGACCATGACTGATATTTTGTAGATCGGACTGCGTAGTTGTGAACTGAGTTTTGTAACTTTGTAAACCGAAAGATCAGAAAATTTCTAGTCATTCACATTTATTTAATGGGCTAAATTAAGTTTTGTCTTCAGGTCCTGGGATGATGGAAGGCGGGAGGGATTTGCTCAGATTAAACGGTTCTTCTTTCTAAACAAAAAGCTTGCAGATTCTGGTTTCATTGTGTAGAATAAAATAAAAAAAATGTTTTGACCTGGTTTACAAACGTAAAACAAATGGAGTAATGTGCTTATGGACGTAGATCCATCGATTATTCACTTTATTCAGTAATATGTGGCCTCATTAGTAAAGAACTGACCTGCCTAATGTACTGCAAAGCACATGTACATATATTTCAAGATCACTGTAACCTCAGCGGCTTGAAATAAACTTTATTTTGGAGTTACATATTTTGATTTTGGGCAGTTTTCTTTAGGAAACAACTGTTTCTAGTCATTCACATTTATTTAATATGCTAAATCAAGTTTTGGGCATGTGTGGCACCATGATATAGATGAATACATGAAAATTGCAGCCCCCCATTTTATTTTTATGCTTCATGTCACTTCCTTTTGGGAAAAACTACTGTTAGTGTCTATTTTGCTGCAATATAAGTTCCGCCAGCAGAGGGCGCTCGGTGTCTCACACATCAGTAGCCGACACCTCGCTAGAAGAGTAGTGCAGAGCTGGCGCACCAGGTAGTTCCTGATACCTCCTGTTTCTCTGTTTTTACAGGTAAGCTGGGTTCCAAATAATACATATGCGATAGACAACAGTAGCAATCGATCATAAACGTAAAAGCTAGAGAGCCAATTCACGAGCTTGAGGGTTGATAACGGTGAATCGCCACCAGGTGTTGCAAAATTCACCTTTGTTAGAGGGAAGTCACCTTTGTTAAATAGCAAAGTATTTATAAATGAATTTCTTTTCATTATGTATGATCTGAGCATGCGCAGAATGATCCACAGCGCTCTTTGATCCTTTTTTAAATTATTATTAAACTTTATTGAGAAACAGTATACAGAACGTGTATACAACCAGAGCAAAATTAACATATGCCAGGGGGTGTAATACAAAGAATTACATACATTCAAATAATTTGTAATTACTACAAATGGTAATAGTTTTCATAGCATTTTGTTAAGTAATCCACAAATCAATTTTATGTAACATAAAACATCATTATAGTAATATTTAAAATTAGGTTTTTGGTTACTGTATTTGTGAAAATAAAATTTAGCTAAGATAAAAGGTTTATTATAAAGTAAACATCTTTTTTGTTGCCTTCGAAAGAAACAAAATACAACATATTCCCATTTCACAGTAAAGTCTTTGTAGAGATGTCCAGCAATGAATCTGCTGAAGTCTTTCCAAAATGTTCTAGCGTATGAACAGATCCAGAAGAGGTGCTGCACAGTCTCAGGATGGCTTCCACAAAATCCACAGTTCACATTTATGTCTCCTTTGAACTTTGTCATATAATGATTAGCAGGATAAAATTTATGCAGTATTTTAAATGAGACTTCCTTCACTTTATTTGTTACCAGATACTTGTTAGGAATTGTCCATGCTCTTTTCCAGTTAATGTCACTGACAAAGGAATTCCAATAAGAGAGCATATGTGGAATAGTTAGAGATTCTGTCTGGAACAAAGCACGAATATTCCTATTACTTTTACTATGGTTTGTTAGACAGATTCTTCCTATGTGTGAATCCAAAGGGTTGGGGAGAGAAACAGATGATATGCAAGGTTGAATACCTTTAAAAAGCATTATAATACCCATAGGTATTGCATCAAATAATATGGCATATTCTTTGGGTGTTTAAGAATTCTGAATAGGACATAAGCTGCCCATTAGGATTAAACAGCTGATTCACTAAAACGATCTGTTTCTCAACCCACATAGAAAAAAATAATGATTTATTTTTATGCACTATGTTCCTATTATTCCAAATATGGGGTGTAAAGTTGTGTTTATATATAAGGGACCAAGCTAATAGAACTTGTTTGTGAAACATCGACAAGTTTTCTGGAAGCTTATGTTGGGTCTGTGTTTCCACAAGCCCCGCTAATTCTAGAGACTTATTCATCATGAAGAAAACAAGACAGTCGATCGATCGATTATTTGCGCAAGGGAGGCCTCGTCTGTGTCCACCACGAAAATGACCCCCAGATCTGACCTCCTCCTGCTCTTTTTATTGAGACACAGTTCACACAAAACACGTCAGAACAAAGCCACTCCCCCTTGGTTCTGAGACAAAGCATTTGTATGTATATGTGTGAACTTCTGTAAGTGTGTGTGTGTGTGTGTGTGTGTGTGTGTGTGTGTGTGTGTGTGTTATGTGAGAATGTGTGTGTGTGTGTGTCAGACCTCCTGCTGACCAAAGGGTCGTAAACCCAGGAAGCTTACATCAAAAGAAACAGATCTTTCAGATAGGATGTATCTACAATAAAACCTCCCCCAGCACAGAGTGGTTGGAGAGGTGGTCAGGATCAAAGGAATGGCTTTGATCCTACTGCTTGAACTAAGACTGTACAAATTTAAGAAACACAATGGCAACATTCAACAATTAGACTTAACATTTCCCTCCTTTTTGTCATTGTATACTTAAATTTCAACTTATGCACCCTTTGTTTGGACAGTGTCAGTGTAGATTTCATTCATACACAGTAAACTACATCCTATACATAAGCAAATCAATGTCAACAGTCCAAAAACAGGAATTAATATTTTCAAAAGAAGATGCCACCAAGGACCAGACAGTAACCAAGCTATCCAGCCTTGTGGCGGATCTACTCCTGCCGTGCAATTCATTATGTATTTCTGCAAGTAAACAACTGAATGTCAACAGTCGAACAAGAAGAATCATCATTCTCAAAAATCATATGTCACTACAATCCAACTGTATACAGACATAGGCATTTAAACGCATCAGTTGACTTTATTGTTTGTCCATGTGGCTCTCAGCTAACTTCAAAGCTGCAGCCTGGTCAACACCCTTCTTTATGACTCCTATCAACCCCCCAAATCTCACTGTAGGCATCCTGTGGGGGTTAGAGTCAACTGGCGAATTATCTGCATTTACAACTCTTCTCCTGTCCTGTTGTCACCACAGAAAAAGCTTTGTAAAGGAAATTGGATCAAGGTGTTTTGATCTTCTTGGCTCAAAACCTCAAGTGTTCATGATGAAAATGTAGACAAAAGGCTTCTCTGTTTACATCCTTCTTGCAGAAGACAAAAGAATAGGTGATGTTGCACAAATTCCATGGTTAATCTCCAACTTGGACTAATCCATTGTCCTTTATGCACATAGGCAATTGACCTGTTTCCAGTTCGTTTAACTGTTCAATGTCCTGCAACAAGTCATATTCTTTGGGTCAGACGAGCAGGTCTGTCGTACCAGAGCAGTTCACCTTCCCAGCTACTGGTGAATCGACCTTCCATTCAAGTTCCGAGGAGTTGAAAAGTTAGCAGTGTTCCAAGTAGGTTTACTCCTGGATGTGTTGCTAAAGCAACCAAACAAACTGTCTCGCTCTCAGTGATGATATATGGCCACAGTCCAGAAGAATGTGTAGCCAGTGGCATCACAAGCATAACCATTGGTCTCGTTGTTTATGTGAGCGGTTGTGTTCTTAAACTGCCACCAGTAGTTGTTGAAAACCCATGCGGGCACTGGGTGTGGGTTGCTCTGTCCCAGTGCGCTCCCTGTCATCCCACTCTGGGTCCACAGGCTCAAGAAGATGCACAGCACATTCCCAGCCATTCTGATGAGTACCTGTGGCTCAGTTGGTTTCTTTACCGGATTGAGACGAGGGGCCCTGGAGGCTTTCCCCCCCCTTTGTACCCGGTCTTCCTGCCACTTACTCCGAGCTGGCCTGGATGTGTGTCACCTTCTTGCAGTGCGCTTGATGTATCCAAGTGTTTCTTCCAGCAATCTTCACTGCTGTGGTCGTTGTCAGCAACACCCGATAGGGACCTTCCACCGTGGACTGGACCAGCACTTCCTCTCCATGGCCTTATCAACATCCAATCTCCAGACTTCAGACTCTGCTCCTGCGGAGAAACAGAATCATCTGGCAGATCATTTGTTCTCAAGACTTCTTTACTTTTAAACATTTCGAGCATCTAATCTGCTAATATGCTCTCTCTTCTGCTCTTCTATCATCACTACAGAAGACTAGAACTCTAAATGCTCTAACATATGTAATCTCAAAGAGTCAGACCATTCTGTTGGAGTAATCCTCATGTATATCTTAACTAATTCTATACAGTCTAACCATGTCCTGCCTGTCTTCCTAAGTCTTAACTTTACTGTTCTATTAGTTCTCTCTGCCTGCAAATTTTTTTAAAGTATTTAATAATCCTAGAGTATAAACTACTGCTCATCATTACTCTTCCTCCTGTGGAGACATGGCAAAGCCCATGGCTCCAAAATAGCAGCAGTCTTATACCAATTATTAGGCAGTATTGGTTTATCACACAGATAATAAACACCAACCTGCAAGCTCGCTCCCTTGGTGAGCCACAACTGTTTTCCTGCAGTAGGGGAGTGGCCCTACATGTCTGCTGATGTTGTACTGCTAAAATATGAACACCATGTTCTCCTAAAGCTGCCTCTTTTGCGATGTTATCTGCAAAAACTTTCCCTAATGCAACTGGATCTTTCCCTCACATGTGTGCTGCACATTTATAAACGGCAATTCCACTGGTTAATACCACTGCCTCCAGCAGATTTTGCACAAGTTTGGCGTGTTCTACAGGTTTCCCTGTAGAGGTTGTCACACCTCGTCTCACTCACTGCACTACAAAGAAATGTAATGTAGCAAATACACACTGGCTATCAGGGTATATTGTCTCTCTGCAGCTTTACACGCTTCCGTTAAAGCTAGAATCTCTTGAAACATGCTAGTTGTCATGCATAGATAACCCTCTCTCACTGTCTGCTACAATAAAACCTGTTTTAGTCTGTCCCTCTGCTGTCGTAAAACTCAAATCATCAACAAATCAAACCTTTCCCTCAACGAGTGGCACAGCTATTAAGTCATCCCTCGGCTTACAGTTCTTCTCCACGTGCTACTCATGAGAAGTGCCCTCTTCTTTCGTTGGCAAAAAGGGTTTACAGATTCAGAATTGTGCACCACTTTATGGTTATGTATGGTTGTGAGAGTAACAGTAACATTAAAAGCAAGTGTCTTGTAGGTGACAGAAATGTAAGTTTAGTCTGCAGTAGTAAACATCTACCTCGTGTGGAACTAACAATGTCAAAAGGTGAAATAAACTATTTCCTGAAACATTGTACAGCTTAAGCTGCTGCACATACTGATCTCACGCATGGAGGTAAAACACAAGCAACTAAAGCTAATTTTTTAGGATAGTAAGTTACTGGCTTCACTTGTGGAAAAAGTGCTGTTAGTTATTTTACAGTCACCTGGCATTTGTGCTGTTCACAGAACCACAAGTTGATCGCTGGACCTCCTCTGCGCTGTCACTTTTTGGAGCTTGGCACGCTCCCTCAGGTTCCATTTTCCAACGCTGCTGAAGATTTTAAGGCAGAGCACGTCGTACACCTTAGTTGTCTTCCTTAACGTCAACGTCGAAACTCTTTCATCTTATTTAAGATTTGCTGTGCAAAGTCTCCTCGTGACAATCCTTTGGAAGCCCAGTAGCACAGCTCTCTGTGCTGAAGGTGATCTCCAATCCTCCTGAAGACTCTCTCCAGGCCTCAGCTTCCATCTTGTGGACGATCCTCTCAGTCACTCCTTCTCGTCATGGCACCTCACGACATCTACAAATTAAAAAATGACACTCCTCTCGCCACACGGCTTTCGCCATGTGTCAACTCCCCAATGAGACATGTACAAGAATGTTGCACAGTCTCCCTAAAACAATCTCCAGGGTTTGTCCCTTGGAGCGGCTTCACTCCAAGCTGTAACCCTGTGTAAAAACATTAGTCACCAATTAAATGTTTAGCTTGTTTAACTCCCAGCTCCACCCAGAGCATGTATCCTAGAAGAAAAAGTCTTAAAGTTAAAACAACTTCACATTTGCAACCAACTATAGATCATAAGAGTAATAAAGTATTCAGCGTCACAGAGACAAGTATCATTGCAGGCTTATTCTAAACTCATTAAACTCCTACTTTTCCCCATAATTTGCTCCAAATCATTTAACATCTCAACGTCATTCCACATTGTAATCAGTGACTTCCCTTAAGTTTGTCACTCACCATGAGCCCAATAGCGGTCAGATAACGAGCCCCATGTAACTATTCTGTAACCACTGCACATCTGTTCAATTGTCTGTGCTGAATCCTTTACAAGCACTCTTAAAGAAAACAAACATTAGCCAAACACACGGTTCATCCTGGTTGTCAGGTGTCGGCCATCCAGATTCCAGAGGAGCTATGAAAAGTCATAAAGTTAACACTTGCTGTGGAAAAGTAACACTGGTTTCAAACACAGTATGTCTCAAACTGTATTAATTTCTCCCCTGTAACGTTCACATTTTCTCCAACATTCTCTCAACAACACAGTGTAATTTCATCATCAACATATAGCCTGTAACTACAATTTTCCTTCACACAAAATCTCAGTAATCCTGTGGTAGAAAAACATCATTAAGTTGTGTCCTGCTATAAATCACATGATCGAATCACATGATTAACCATCTGCTGTAAAAAGAAATGTAAATGTTAGTGCTGCGCAGGTGTATACACTCTTTCTCACAGTAATCTCTGTGAGCAACATAAGGTAGTGAATGGTACCTGGTAAATTCACAGACACAGAAAAATTTTTAAACTAAAAAGGTTAAATTTTCAGAGTTCACATAGTCATGTGACCCAAATTTCCTCCTGTGGTCTCCTTCTGCTCCTGCAACAGAGACACACACAGAGATACATCCACACCTTTGTCAGGTGGGGGTTAACTTCACACAATGGTGTTAAGTCAGTCAGTCTTGTCAGCTTTTGTCAGTCAGTCAGTTCCCCATTTATTTTAAAATTCTCACTCATTCACTCAGTGATTCCTTCTTTTGCTAATTGTGGAAATTATCGTCACATTCGTTTCCACGCTCAGCAAAACGACGTCATTTCAAAAAGAAAAACAATTTAGACTGGATTTCCTCGTTGAATCCTTTTGGACAGGAACTTGTTTCCTAATTGTCCCAATAAGTGACTTTCTCCTGAGCCCATTTTAATTTTGGAGAAGCTCACTTTTCAACAGTTTTCTCGACGACGCTTCGGTTCTAATCGTGCAGATCTGCTCAAACAAAGATCATCAAACAAAACTTTCAGTGCACCATGAAAGTAACAAAATAAAAGGAAAGAAAGAAAATAAAGGAAAACAAAGGAAAGAAAGGCCTTGTTAAGTCATGACACGTGTTCTTCATGCCAGGGGGATAAATCGTACCAACCCAATTGGCAGGCTCAACTTAGTAACAAAAGACAAATCAACAGCCAGTTTAATCTCAAACATTCATCCAAATCAGCCATACACACAACATACAGCATAACCCTGTTGTCTTAGCACATAATAAGTTTCTTCTCATGTAACCAAATGTGTGCCATGGTAAAACTTCTTCACACACCAGAAACTCAAAATCAGCTCACTCATTTAAGACCCCTCATCAGCATTCTGTTTTCTCCTCTATGATGTAACCATCTGTCCTCCTATAATATTCAGTCCACTAGTCTATGTATCACTTTCATCTTACTAGTGACTTGGACAAGATGACAAACAGAATCTCATGCTTAAGATGCTGTCTGGTCTTCATGAGTATCATTTATTGTGTATATGCATGTAAGGGTTAGTATAGTTAATGCATTTTCTGTATGTTTTTGTGTTTCTCTCTCATCACACTTTCATTATTCTCATCACTGCTTAATCAACACACATCTCTCTCTCTGTTTTTTTTTTTTTTAACTGTACTTTTCTCCAAAACAGAAAATAGCATTACAGCTGTTTCAGACTGAGAAACACCAAACACTCTTCGTGCTATCATTCATCCACACAACTATTTTATTTATTTTTGTCCACTGGGCAGGTGATCTGCAGAATCACGTCTGCCCCAGCTGGATACCTTTTCACACACACCGTGACGTCAGACACACTCACACTCACTTCTGCTTAGATCACAATTACACTTCATTCGTCAACAATCCACACACCACGTGCTGCCCAATGAAAACTTTGCAGTGTATTTCATCCTCTTTCAAGGCAGACTTACACAGTTTATTCTCCATTACAAGACAACAATCAGCCACACTCACGCAGACCACGTCTGGCCCACACACACACAACATAGGCCTATCGCTTGCGTCTACACGCACAGCTAGCGCTCTCTGTTGAAAACTCTCAAACGCCCCATATGGCGGAGAATTCAACCTTCGGACACTCTCTAACGCCCCAAATGGCGGAGATTCCGGACTCTCTTCACGGCGGAGTCACCGAACCTAGGTTGTCTCTACGCCCCACACGGCGGAGAAGCCTGCGTCTCTCTCACGCGGCTAGGGCGCTCCCGTACCTGCGTTCAACGCAGGGTCACGTAGCCGCTCTCTAAGGCCTTCTGTACTCACTGTTTGTTTACGTTCATGGGAAGAGTCTCTGGATCCCGTCAATCGTCATCCATCCCGAGGGGAGTTCAGGCGCAAACTTCCCGGCCTGGTGACAAGCCAAAAACACCAGGGCTTTACTTCAATCATCCCAGACGTTGCGGTGGCGTCCTCTCCCTCTCCTCGGTGGATGCAATGTGTTAGGCTCCGGCTCGAAGGACCAAATAAATGTTGGGTCTGTGTTTCCACAAGCCCCGCTAATTCTAGAGACTTATTCATCATGAAGAAAACAAGACAGTCGATTGATCGATTATTTGCGCAAGGGAGGCCTCGTCTGTGTCCACCACGAAAATGACCCCCAGATCTGACCTCCTCCTGCTCTTTTTATTGAGACACAGTTCACACAAAACATGTCAGAACAAAGCCACGCCCCCTTGGTTCTGAGACAAAGCATTTGTATGTATATGTGTGAACTTCTGTAAGTGTGTGTGTGTGTGTGTGTGTGTGTGTGTGTGTGTGTGTGTGTGTGTTATGTGAGAATGTGTGTGTGTGTGTGTGTCAGACCTCCTGCTGACCAAAGGGTCGTAAACCCAGGAAGCTTACATCAAAAGAAACAGATCTTTCAGATAGGATGTATCTACAATAAAACCTCCCCCAGCACAGAGTGGTTGGAGAGGTGGTCAGGATCAAAGGAATGGCTTTGATCCTACTGCTTGAACTAAGACTGTACAAATTTAAGAAACACAATGGCAACATTCAACAATTAGACTTAACAGCTTATCTATATTATAATCACAACCGAGGATAAAATTTAGACCACCAAACTTAGAGAAAATGTGGTGAAGAATAAAATTCCAAATGGATACCGGATTTTTAAGAAAATGTTTAGCCCAATTAATCTTAAATGTATTGTTTAGAGTAGTAAAATCCAAAACATTGAGACCACCGTGTTCATAGTCATTCATCACTACACTTTTTCTGATGTAATGTGTCCCGTTTTTCCAGAGGAAGTTGCCGTCCACATGGAGAGAAATTGCTGCATAAGTCAGTCGAGACAGACCTTCTGCTTTTGAGAGCAATACCCTTCCTCTTAAACTTAAATCTCTGCAACCATTGATTTAAATTGGTTTGAGATTTTTTAATAATTGGGGGAAAATGTAGTGAAATTCTGTCTTTTGGATCTTTGCAGATAATCAGACCTAAATATGTTGCTTCATTTTTAACTGTTATATTACAAATACTCTGAACATTACACTCTTTGACAGGTAATAATTGACATTTATTTAAGTTTAGCACCAATCCAGACCCTTTTGAGAAATCCTCTATTACATGTAAAGCAATTGGCACTTGGCTGGCATTTTTAAGAAAAATTGTGGTATCATCTGCCAATTGACTGATGACAGTCTCTCTGTCTGCTATATTTATACCTTTCACAGTGCTATTCGAAATATGAGAGGCAAGAATTTGGGTGCAAAGTAAAAAAAAGATAAGGGCTAATTGGGCAACCCTGGCGTACCCCTCGATTAAGACTAAAACGAGAAGTGGTGCCATTTTTCATTCTAATAGAACTATTAGCATTGGAATACAGAGTTTTGATAGCTTTGCAGAAGATATCACCAAAACCAAATTTCTGAAGTGTAATATCTTAAATGTATAATATATAAAAAAAATATATAAAAATTATATATTATAAAAATATTATAAAAATTATATATATATAAAAATTATCTCTCAACAAATTTGAGAGATAATTTTTGCATCATCACTGACCGTACCATTTATATTCAATTTATGAATAGTATTGGCTTTAGATCTACTTTTTTCTATGCGGAAAAAATAAGCAAAATTCTGCTCTCCCTCCTCTATCCATCTTTTTCTTGAACGAACAAAAGCTTCTTCAGCTTTCTGGCGGTAGAGCTCATCCAGTTTAGATTGAAAGGACCTAAGATGTAATCTATCCTCCTCCGAGACCTTGTCTGGTGGGAGTTGATATATTGCGGAAATTTGAACAATTAGATTTTCTTCTGCTGCTGCCCTTGACTTAGCTATTTTTGCCCCATACTGTCTTAACATTTTACTCGTCTCAAATTAAAAAATTTCCCAGTTTATGCCATAGGAATTCTCAATATTAGCCTTGTGTATAAAATGCTTTAACAGTCGTGTGATTTCAGATTTTACAATTGTATGGCTCAAAAGCGAACTATTTAATTTCCAATATGAGGATCTATTGATTGCAATAGTTGGAAAGAGTTGCAGGTTAATATATATATTGCTCTATGGTCCGTAAGTGGAGTTGTAAGGATATTGACCGTGACCCTGTCCTTTGATAGACTACTTGATATTAACCAGAAATCAATACGCGATTTTCTTGCATGGTGTCACAATGGCGTCATAAAGTTAATTTTTACATTCAGGCAACACGACCTGACAAATCTCAACAGCAACTCTCCATGTATCCTCCTGTTGCTCTTCTTTGACACCAAACAGCCTGAGGTTCCACCGTCTGAAGTATCGCTGGAGATCTGTGATTCTTTGCTGGTTTTTATCCATATGCTCTTCCTCTTTGGAGATTTTCTGCTCCAAAGTGCCCACTCAGCATTTGACATGTTTTATCACTTCACTTGCAAAGTCCACAGTTTTTCTGATCCAGGTCATCCATTCTTTCGTTTATTAGCGTTGACAGAGTTTCAACAATATCCACGCTATCTACCTTTGAATGCAGCGCTTTCTTTGGCGCCGGAGACTGGCTGGGTGAGACGGGTAGAGGTGGAAACTCGTCCATTACGTCCTCGGTTATTGGGAGAGGTAGTGAAAAAGCCGTGTAGTCATGGCAGTAGTCAAGCAGTGGGTTTACCGACCCGGCTGTTTGGCTAGCGTTAGCCTTTAGCAGTAGCTTCGTTCTGGAGCTAGCCGAGGGTCTTTTATTGTCACGCTGTGACATTTTGTCGTTTTATTGATCAAAATCAGACCTTTTCTGGCTTAAATACTGAAAAAGCTTCTGAGGTCTGAGTTGACACAGTGTTCCTACAGTATTATAGCGTTACATTTGCTAAGCTGGGGAGTAAGCGGTCCTGTCCAAATTCATGGGCTGCATCCTCCTGAGGACCCGGCCTTCGCGGTCTACGTGGGCCGGGTCCTCAGAAGGTCGGGTAGGCCGGAAGTAAACGGCTGGGGAAATTGGACGGTCTAGCCTTCTGATTAGTGTCACCGCTGTCTCGGTGGAGTTTAATAAACTTTTTTTTTTTTAATTTGCACAGAAATGTACAACAATTATGGCAATCTCTACAAAGATTCATACAAAGATAATATAATTTTTAGAAAATTCAAGTAAGTTTGGAATCTTTTGGAAAGAGCCAGTAGTGCACATCGTTCCACAGGGCTTTACAGAATATACAATCATAAAATAAATGTTCTGTTGATTCAATATCCCCATCACAAAAAGAGCAAGAATTATTATCAATAGCAAAGCGACGTCTGAGAAATTCTTTGGAAGGGTAAATACCAGAGAGTATTTTGTAGTGGACCTCCTTAGCTTTGCGAGGAATGGGAAGTTTTAGGTAATTTTTTCTGATCCCTTTCTTTTGATCACCATAGAACAGATGTGAGATGGAATTTGGATTGGATCTATAAGGGAAAAAAACATTAGTAAATAATTCCCTAATTTGGGAGTTCTTTAGACTGTTAGCTGTAATGTTATGCCCATTTACCAAGAGTTCAGGGGATCTATAGTCAGGGTTTTGAAAAAGATTATATGCTGTACATAGAATGTTTTGAGGGATAGCCTTAGTAATTCTTTTAAATTCTTTGCTATTTATTTGCAGATTATAATTGGTGGTGAAATCTTCTAATAAAATTTTACCTCTATCATTTAACAAATGCATCACTGACCAGATGCCCTTATCGTACCATTTTTATAAAGATTGATTTGTTTCCAACGTTTATGTAGCGACAGTTCCATAGGGGAGTGTTGTGTGGGCTATAGTTATGTTTGTATATTAATTTCCAGTATAATAAAACTTGCTGGTGAAAGGAAGAGAGCTTTATGGGGAGTTTTTTTATGTCAAAATCACATCTAAGTAAAAGATTAATTCCGCCTAGATCTGAGAATGTTTTGCTTGGAATGTGAAACCAAAGGCTATTTTGACTTCTTAAAAATGACCTAAGCCAATTTATTTTTAGGGTGCCATTTAAGCTGTCAAATTCAATACCTCCATCTTCAAAATGTTTGACTAAATTACCTTGCCTAATATAGTGGGTTTTGCATTTCCATATAAAATCAAAGTTTAGCTGGTTAATAGATTTGATTGCTGATTTAGGCACTCCTACCGTATATGCAGGATATACTAGCCTGGAGATACTTTCCATTTTGGTGAGAAAAATTCTACCCAGAATCGCTAAGTCTCTCTGAGCCCAGTTATTTAAATGAGTTCTACAAATTTGGATTTTCTCCCAAATATTAAGGTTATCTAAATCAGTCTTATTCTTGGTTATGTACATACCCAAATATTTGATAGTGGATTTAACAGGAATATTAAAAGTGTTAGAAATAGTACAATCATTTAAGGGTAAGATCTCACATCTGTTTAAAATTTAGATTTAACCCTGAAGCTTTTGAGAAAGTTTCAATAATCTGCAGAATTTTGGGGATTTCATTCAGGTTATTTAGGAAAATAGTTGTATCATCGGCTAACTGGCTGATAGAGAGCTCTTTACCCAGGATAGATATCTTACCAAACTCAGCATTTTTAATCAGTATGGAAAGCATTTCTGTTGCTGCAATAAACAGCAATGGTGAGATTGGACATCCTTGTTTTATTCCTTTGCAAATCCTAAATCTTTGTGAGGTGCCACGTGGAAGACACACTGAACTGTTAGTATCTCTGTACAGTAATTTGATTACATTAATGAAGTTACCTCCAAAACCGAACAAATCAAGGGCTTGAAACATAAATTCATGCTCTATCATGTCGAAGGCTTTGTAAAAATCTAAAAATAGAACAAAACCTTGGTTTTCAATTAGGTAGTTGTAGTCAATCAAGTCCAAAATAAGGCAGATATTATTATGAATTGAGTGGCCTTTTATAAATCCAGACTGAGTGTCAGAAATAATTTGATTTATGCCTGATTTTAACCTGTTTGCAAAAATGTGTTAAAAGTTTATAATCATTATTTAATAGAGTAATTGGTCTTAAATTATCAAGAAGAGTCGGATCTTTCCCAGGTTTTGGTATGAGTACCCCTTGTTTCATAGTGTGTGTGAGAGAACCATTTTCTATTATTTCTGTAAGCATTCCAAACACAAGGGTTCTAATATGAACCCAAAAATGTTTGTAAATGTTACTGGTCAAACCATCACAACCTGGTGCTTTATCTTTGGGTAAAGCACTTAAGGCTTTATCTAACTCTTCAATGGTAATTTTGCCCTCACAGGTCTTTTTAAAATTTTCATCAATTTTAGGAATCAGGTGTTTGATAGATTGAAAAAAAGCCTCAGCCAATGGTCTAGAGTATGAAGAGGAGTACAAATTACTGTAAAAGGTAAAGATTTCTTTAGATATTAAATGAGGATCAGTGCATAGCTGACTATCAATTTGTAGATTATTTATGGTGTTTCTTTCTTGTCTTATCTTTTCTAATCTACAGAAATATGCTGTACTTTTTTCGCCATCCTCGATCCACTTGGCTCGGGATCTCAGATATGCTCCTTTTGTTATGTGTGGCTGTGTGCAGACAGGAATAGGACCCAAGGTGCAGACTCCGGAGACAGTCGTGAACTCAAAACAGCTTTAATATAGAACTCAAAATATAACATAACTGGAAAATCTCAAAATCAACTTAAACCGGCGGACTGACAGAACACACAGCTAAGTAAACGGTAGATCGCGACCCAGACACAAAGAAACACAGGGCTTAAATACACAGAGGGAGCAATCAGGGAATGGGTAACAGGAGGGAAACACAGCTAGGGCAAATCAGAACTGACGAGACAAGGAAGCGTAAACTGAACACACTGAGATGAGACAGAGACCTTCAAAGTAAAACAGGAAACACAAAACACAGACTGAACAAAAGACACAGACTCACATGCAGGCACTACAGAGGGAACAGAGACGTGGGACCAGGGCAGACACAGACACTGACTGGACACGGGGATTATAGCAACTAAGGATACACAGAGACGCGAACTAGACAAGGGGATATAACTGACAGGGGAGACAGAGCGACTAGAGAAGACAGAGACATAAACCAAAAGACAGAACTCTAACAAAGAAACCAACGACTAGAATTTATAAATAATAATACACTCAAAAACCCTGGGTCAACGACCCAGGCATCCTAACACCTTTAGCCTTTTTTAATATAAATATCGTCTAAAGAAGACTGTAGAATACTTCTACGTTGTTTGTCAATATCATTAAAAAAGGGTTTCGAGCAGATGTGATTAAGTTCTCTGATAACTTAAGTTTCTTTTTGCTTGTTCTGATGAGCTATTATTTTACTGTGTTTAATTGAGATTTGACGTACTTTAAATTTAAAGAATTCCCACTTTTCTGTGTAAGAACTTATGTTTTCATTAGCTGAAATAAGTTCTAGTTGTCGAAGTATTTCGTTACTAAAATTTTCATTGGTAAGCAGGGATGAGTTAAACTTCCAGTAACCTTTATCATGAGAGTTTTTAAGTTGAGGAGTTACACTGAGATTTATCACACAGTGGTCGGTTAAAGGTGCAGCTGAGACACCCACATCTATACTATTCTGCATTAAACTGTCTGAGATTAGCCAGAAATCGATACATGATTTAGCCGAACCATCAGGCTTGAACCACGAAAAGGACTGAACAAGTGGGTTTGCTAATCTCCAAGGATCTATTAGGTTAAGATTTAGACAGAAGTTGTGTAAAAATGCATTTATATGATGGGAATGGAATTTAGAGGGTGATCTATCAAGCCATTCGTCATAAACCATATTGAAATCTCCACCTAATATAAGATTGTTTGTGGAGTATTTGTGAGATAGTTCTTTTAGGTGACTGGTAATCTCAGTTAATAAAAGTTTGTTCTGAGCTACATTGTTGTAACCATAAATATTACATAAGATCAAAAAGCTATTATCCACTTTGAGTACACAAATTAGCCAATAGCCCAGACTGTCTTTCCTATGAGTTTCAATTTTATTACCAAAGTTTTTAAATAGTAAGGCTACCCCAGCTGATTTGTTAGTACCGTGACAAAGAATTATTCTTTCCCCCCACTGACTAGACCAAAAATTTTCATCTGCCTCCACAGTGTGTGTTTCTTGTAGCAGTATACAGTTCGCCTTTACATTTTTTCAGAACAAAAATATTGATTTTCTTTTAACACTGTCTCTTAAGCCCCTAGTATTTAAAGACACACAGTTAACATTGGAACTAGGAATGACATAAAAAGGAAGTGAGAAAGCAAAATAAAATAAAAATAAAAAGGTTGACTGTACTTCAAGTACCCAGATAAAAGTAGAACTCTATAAAATTGGGAGCACTTAATCCCTTAAAACTGAATTCACAAAGTGCAAACGACCTCTATGAAAAATCATTACAGTAACGTACCAAATAGGTAATATAAACAGTAAGTATTGAACCTGCCTATTTAAAACTTTTGGCATTCTTAAAATTGGTTAAAGAACGTGACCTAAATAGAATTGTTAGCAAAACGCATTGTACTCATAGAGTAATATGCTGACTGGTTATTTGGAATAGTTCGACAGTCACCCAGGGAATACCCGAACTCCGTTGATGTAACCGGCATGCCCTCGGTAGTAGACGTTCTTCCCTTCAGCTCTGGCTCGCTCCACTTTGGGCCAAACTGCAGCTCTTGCCTCCCGGTCTAGTTTGCAGAAATCTTGCTTGAAGTAGACGCCTAGCTCCTTGCACACCTGGGAATCCTTAGTCAGTTTCCAGAAAGCGTCTCGGTAGTGCCTCATGGTGAACTGAACTATTATTTGTCGATGTCTACCCGCTTCTTTTTTCCCTAGACGATGGACGGTGTCCACAGCGTTGCCCAGTGAGGAAGCCCAATGTGGCGCGATCTTAGCCAAGATGTCGTTAACTTCTTTGCGGGTATCTTCGTCATTTTTTTCTTTCCAGCCCTGGATTTTCAAGTTCCAGCGACGCATGTATCGTTCTAGTTCCAACATTCTCTCTTTCAGCTCAGCGTTTTCTTTGTTTAGAGCAGGAATGTCTTTTTCCAAACCAGACAGTTTAGCCTTACAGTCTTTTATATCGGCTGCGTTCATTTCAGCCAGCTTGGCAAGTTAGCCACCATTATCATGTTGTTACTTAGCTGCACACCGAAGTCATCGATCTTGTTTGTTAGCTTGTTAATGGCTTCTATTATGGAGTTGTTGGTTTCCACACTTTGGGACACAGTACCCTGGCTAGGTGGTGTGGGTGCTTTGGTGGGCGTAGGTGGAGTTTTTCTTTTGGCTGACGGTGTTGAAATCTCCATTGCATATTCGTGGCCAGTGGGTGCAGAGCTCTTGGAAGCTACCGCTGGCTTAGCTGAAGCTTCTGCTTTTTCCCGCGTCATCTTCTTCTCCTTTTAACGGCAGATTGGGTCCGTTCAATAGGTTTCAAGAGGTGAATCTAGTCCTTAAAAACTATAGGCAAAAACAGCAACCTACTTGGTATTCAAAAGTAGAGGTCTAAACAGGTCCACCGGGATTAGTGCACGACGGCTTAAAAGAAGTTGCCTGCCCCGACAGCCATCTTGCCGGGGAGTTTAATAAACTCGGCCGTCTGCTCCTTACTATCTAAAATATAACAGGACACTGGAGTAAATTCTCGACCGTCTCACACTTCTGTTTAATCAGTTTTCTGTTTGACGTTTATTCAGCTGTGTGAAAATCCCGGAGGAACCCATCTGGGGGATTAATAAAGTTTTATTTTATCTAATCTAATCTAATAACTTTAATCTCAGCCAAACCGATTTACTCACGAACAAATAAAACACTGAAAAAAAGCCCAACAATAACATTTTTAGGTTGTCTAAGTGACTTATATATTACGTTTAACCTGAGTAGCGAAACTCCGCGGTGATCTGAAAATGATGTGCCGGGAGTTGTGCCGTTCTCGGCGGCTTCAGTGACCCTCGAGCTCCCGGCTTGCTATCGAGATGGTGGGTAGCAGATGCTCCGAAAACGTCGAAGCACTTTTGCAAATATGCGATATCTTGATAAACCGAGCAGATATTTGATGTTTACACAGCTACTTTCAAAATTTTATTTTGTGACCCAGAAAGATTAGTAAGAGTAATTTTAAAACTTAGTAGCGGCCGCCATTATTTGAAACTGGAGTTTGGCTGGGCTGCGCTATGAATTCTGGGATATGGTAGGCCACGAAGGACACAACCGACCCATCCTTCAAATTCGGGGAAAACGAGGACGCATTTGTCGGCTGCATTCGGAGGAGTCTACGGCTGTGTCCCAATTCAGGGTCTGCACGCTTGAAGTACGCATTTTAAGTGCAATTACGTCACCGCCACGCGACGATGGCTGTCCCAATTCGAAGTGTACTTCAAATGCATACTCCAAATGTGCCATCGATTTCCCCAAATATCAAGCGTAGTCCGGTGCACGCTTCGTGGTCCCATATATCCCACAATTCATAGCGCGGCGGTGGGTGTGGATAATTTTGCCGCAAAATACGGCAGAAGGGAGCGGCCGAAGAGTGAACTGTCAAAAGTAAGTACTGACTATGATGTCACTTATTTATGTGCGAATGTTTAATAACAAAGAACATCAAAACATTATATATATATATATATATATATATATCACTCATAATAATCTGACAATACTATAATATTGGCCATATTATATTTACATTACCACAGGGAGATGATTTTAGTCTCATGAACAACATTAGCTAATTGTTATTTACTAACTAATCTTGAAATGACTTTTCAGTACAGAAATGAAGCCCAACAATCATGTTTTACAGTCCTGTGGTCTCAGCCTCAGATACTCAACTGATCAAAGTGATGTCATGACAAAAATGAATGACCAATGTGGAGAGCAGGGAAATTATTTTACTACTATTGTCCAGATTAATAATATAATCTACAGTATTGATATTGCATTCAGATGTTTAAAACAGTGTGTGTCTTTCAGAAAGACTAAGTGGGAGGCCGACAGGAAGTTGCAGGTTTGCAGAGCGGGCTTTTGCAGAACTGAAACCGAGAGCAGAGTCTAAGTGCAGGTTATTCTGAGGAGCTGGTTAGATGAGGCTATTTGAATAACCAGGTTGTTCATTGTTATCTTTTATTTCATTTATATCTTTTATTAAGCTGTTAGTAGAGGTTCTTGTTTATAACATTTATTCAACATAGTACATATAGTTTCAGTTAGGTTGTTACACATAAGGATGAGCCTCTGTTCTGGTGAAAGGTCAGAAGTGCAACGGGTGAGATGAGAGAGCATATAAGGACGACACATACACACACACACACATTAGTTAGACTCATTTATAGGTGAGAGGTTAGCCATGTCTGCTTGTAACTGTGAAATTGTCTCTGCAAAAAAGAGGAACGGTGTCTTGCAGGATGAGTGTCTTGTGACTAGAACTGGAAGTCAAAAGGTTGACAGGAAAATACCTGCTATGAAGATAGGAGACAATGTTCTTTTTAAACTGTGTTAAAAGTCATTGTGGTTTTGATCTGACCTATGTATAAAATGTATCTCTGACGTTGAAGGGGCGTCATTAAAGTTAAGCCCTGATGGTATAAAATATCTGTTTATGTTTAGATTAAGTCGGAGATCAGCCCTGTCTGCGAACGGAGCTGGTCTTCCCACACGTGTATTTCATTAAAATCAATTGTCTGACCAAGCTCTTGTTGGACCTGGTTGTTTGTACTCTCCTTCCTCAATATTTGAACCTTAACATCAACAAAACATTTTTTTCGACATCATTTGTGTCACATCTCCTTTCTCTTTCATGTATGTAACGTTTCTCGCGATTAGTATCATGGTTGCTTGGCAACCTGAACAGCGCGACGAAGGCTAGACCGTCCCATTTCACAAGCCTCTCACTTCTGCACTTCTCGTACTTATAGTACGCACCGTACGTAGTACGCGTAGTGCGCGTACTTCAAGCGTGCAGACCCTGAATTGGGACACAGCCTACGAATTTGGAAAGCCTTCGGCGCGTCGCTGTGACGTAATCGGTCTACAAATGCGGCCTCAGGAGGATGCAGCCCATGAATTTGGACACGACCAGCGTGTACTTACTCGGCCATCTTGGAACGCCCCCGCCACCATTCTGACGTCACGGTCGACTTCACGTTCTCTGCTAGTCCTTAACCCTTGTGCAGCCCTGGGCCTGGACCAAAAGAAAAAAAAAAGAAAACGCTCAGGGAGCGGGGTCACGCAGGCCCCCACCCCGTGGTGCAGCTGGACCTTGCGCAGAGGCTCGGTGAGGGGGGTGGAGGGAGAGAGGTGTGTGCATGTGAGGGGGTCACGCGGACCCCGGCAGCGCGGACCCAGGTCTCGTCGCGAAACGGGAAAAAGGGCTGCAGCGGTGGCTCGGGGTGGGGGTCAGGCGGACCCCTGGCTAAAGCGGGTCTCGTCGCAGCATCGGACAAAGACACCTAAACGTCTGTAGCCCTCCATCGATCGCGACGGCGACCGCGCGGTTGCGGTGGATCGAAAATCCACGCATAGTGTCGGAAGACGTCTCTCGCTGTGTATCTCGTTGTTTCTGGGGTGGCGTTTGAAGCGGGATGCTCGTTCGGGTTCCGCAACGATCGCTCCTCCCCCGGTTCGCGCTCTCCGATCGGTCCGATTTGGTCCGATTCGGAGACCAGGATCCCCTCGTCGCCGTTCTCGCCGTCGTTGCTGCCGTCGCGACCGAACGGGTCCATTCTCAGTGATGTGAGCCTTGGAGAAAGAGCTTGTAAATGTCCTGAGTCGTCGACGCGGCTCATCGCAGCGGGAATCCGGAGCGGAGAAGGCTTCTCCTTCTTGCCTTCCTCGTCGCGTTCCTTGTCGTCGCCTGGCCTCGAGCATCGGGAGAACGAGCGCTTTGCCCAGACGCTCGAGGAACAGCCTTCATTTGTTGAGTTTGCCCGACATCCAGTCCGGGTGGATCTCCCTCCAGAGGACGAACGCATTGTAGGCCGCCGCGTCCACCATGTTGTGGAAAAGGGCCACGGGCCACCTAGAAGTCTTTCTCCTGCAGCTGTAGGTCCCCACAACCTTGTCTAGGTTGTCGACGCCTCCCTTGGTGTGATTGTAATGCAGCACCATTGCGGGTTTTGCGGGGCCGCCGCCGCCGCCGGGGTTGCTGCTCGGTTCCAGCAGCGACCCGGAGGGCCCGACGTAGCGGGGAGAGGTGGTGAGGAGCAGCACGTTCTTGTTCTTCTTCGCCACGTAGGACAGGACGACCGCGTTGGGCGACCAGCCGTCCGGGCCGCCACGGAGCACCGTGGCCTCGGCGGAGCCGACGGCCCTGCCCTTGACGCAGCGCAGCTCTCTGGGGATCTCGGGCCTGTTGCCTCTTTCGCGAAAAAGAACTTGTCGCAGGTGACGTTGCGTCCAGGCGCTCGGTGAGGTCCATGACCACTCGGGCGGCCAGGTTCTTTTCGGGAGGACCGAGCTTGTCGAGCTTGTCGGGCTTGCCGGCGTACACCTGCATTTTCCACGCGTAGCTGGACCGGGCGTCGCACGCGACCCATATCTTGATCCCGTACCTGGCCGGTTTGCTGGGCATGTACTGCCTGAACGGACACCTTCCTGTGGGTGATACGACAAGAAACCAAGAGAGAGTTCAGAAGGTGTCCGAGTTTCACAAACATGCAGGCAGAAAACCAAATAAAAGTACACAAAAAAATACATTGAGGAATTGAGGAAAGCCTAATATCCGTCCCATACGTGCCAATATCATCACAATCACCACAGTCAGACACATATGCACCAAGAGAGTGAAAGAGTTCAGAACGTATCTCAGTTTCACAAGCACACAGGGAGAAAAACCAAATAAAAGCCCCCCAAAAAATACAAAAAGTACAAAAAAAAAATACATTGAAGAATATAATTCATTAAAAGCGACTTTCCCTTCAAGAATAATGAGCGGAGATAAAAATAAGAAGGGACGAGCCCCTGGCCGAAGCTTAGAAATGCGACTTGAGAGTAAGACATATGAAACACGCTCCAAGCAAGAGGGCGAGAAGATGGCGGCGGAGGCCGCAACATCAGCGCTAGGCCCCCTCAGACAAGTGGTGAGTGAAGTAGTGGCGGAGGGCATGCAAGACCTTAAGGCAGAGATGAAGAAGGAGCTATCGCTGTTTGAAAGAGGACATGAAAGCCCAAATGAGCGAGTTAACACACGAGATAAATCAACAGGTTACCGCCGCCACAAGCAGGATCGAGGAGGTGGGGAAACATCTGGAAGAAATGGAAAGAAACATGGTAGGGAAGGAGAAATGGGACATTGGAGTGAGGGATGCCATTGTTCAGCTGCTGGATAACCAGAGGCAGCTCCAAGAGAAGGTTACGGATTTGGAGGGGCGCTCACGCCGTAATAACATACGGATATATGGCATCCCTGAGAACATAGAAGGCACCTCCATGCTAAGGTATGTGGAAAGCATGATGATATCGGCGTTGGGGGACGGTGTGGACTTGGGCAGCGAGAAGAACCTAGGGATAGAGAGAGCTCACCGGGCGCTGGGAGTGCAGCCGCCGCCGGGGGCGCCCCCTCGATCAACGGTGGTGCGCTTCTTAAAGTTCAATATTAAAGAACAAATCCTACGCGCTGCATGGAAGAAGCCTGTATATATAAAGGAGAAACGGATTTTCTTTGATCACGACTATGCCGAAAACATACAAATGAAGAGAAAAGAGTATGGCCCGGTTAAAAAAGTACTTAAAGCAATAAAGCTGTGTGCTTTGAGTTACTTCCGCCTCCGTGAGTCTTGCGTTTTGGGTCTGTCAGATTATAATATTATTTTATGCCATGTTAGACCCTTAATTAAAGATGGTGAATTATTATGTAGTTTTAGTTTGCATTATTCTCCTGAATTAGAAGAAGGTGATAACTATTGCATTTGTTAAGCTGAGTTGCATTACATTAGACTGCTGGTTTATTGTGAATGAATGATATTGTTTTATGATGCATTATACTGCTGAGTTATGAGAAATACTGTTTGCAGAAAGTCATCGCCTTATTTGTCTGATTAGAAGAGAACAGAACACACTGGAGTTTTCTGCCCCATCTCAGCGGGAGCAGATAAACAGGGAGCCAAGGTTGTAGCTTAGACACTGTGTGAGAGAAAGAATGTGAATGTTTAGGCTTTTATGATTAGGTGGGGGCCACTAGAGGGTATAAGAGTTTGATCAATGCTCCACCATTTTGAGATCTGATGCTGTCTGCGTACGGTGTCCATCTCCCACGCGTGTGATCATTAAAATCATCGTTTGACTCAACCCGGCCGGACCAGTGTTGTTATTGTGGTTTTTCCTCTTGTATCCATCCCCAATATTTGAATCCGTAACAGTTTTGGGGGCTCGTCCTGTGGTATTGGGGTGGAATTTTGGAGGTTTGGACGGTCCGAGGTTGTCGAACGGACAGGCACAAGCCAGTGGTCTGATGTGAGTGGGCATAAGCCGGCTTATACAAAGGTAAGGCACTACCTGTTGAATTATTTCCAAAGTGTGCCAAATTGGACATGATAAAATTAAAGTCTACTCACTGAAAGTACTGGTAAATGTCTGTTTTGATTTTGATGGAAAAAAATCTCATGAGTTGAAGCAGTTCGAGGCTGCTGAGAGAAATTAATGCAGTTCGAGGCTGCTGAGAGAAATAAATGCAGTTCGAGGCTGCTGAGAAATAAATGCAGTTCGAGGCTGCTGAGAATCTAATGCAGTTCAAGGCTGCTAAGTTTGGTAGGGAATTGGTCATTTTTTGTGAGTTCGAGGCTCCATTGGTTATGGTTGGACCTGAGTTGGTCATGTTGTGAGTTCGAGGCTCCATTGACCACTAGGTTGCAGCTGCTTCAGTCATACTCTTGTTTTGGGGTGCTGACTGTTGTTTCAAAGTGTTATAAATTATTACAGGACGGCAGTTCGAGGCTGCTAAGAAGCGCATAGCTCGGAGGTTACGCTCCCTCCTGGCCGTGGACGCGCGACCTTGACCTGTCGGCGAACAGGGTTAGTTCAGTTTGGCTTAACTGTGGGGTACGGGGCATCCTGGAATAAGCTAGGAGTTCGAGGCTCCTTACCGTGTTAAACGGTATCTGCGCTTTTTTGGACACTGTTAAATTGAGTTAGGGACTTTAGAGATGAGGCCAGATACAGTTCGAGGCTGATACTGGTTAATTGATCACAAAAAAGTTGAACTTTCTTCGGTTAGACCCGTTAACTTAAATTTGTCAAAATTGTGTAGGCTAAATTTTGCCAGGCCTGACAGTGATTGTAAATATAAGACGTCTTTGTAGTATAAAATAATAGAGCTGTGTGTGAGACGAGACTGTGTGTGACGAGAGCGCGCTGCAGCGCTGCGAGCTATTTTTAGACGGTGTGTGAACATGCAAATGAGGTGGCTGCTGTAAAGCGCACAGAGGACTTTTGCTTCCTGTTTAGCGTGTTATTGAGTTTTTATAATTATGATTTGCAAATACTGTTAAAGACCTGTAAATAAGACGCTGATTTTGCTGATTATAATATTACAAATAAGGTTTTGAATGACTAGGGGAAATGTTTGATGTTTGGCTGAGTTTTGATATAGAAAAGACAAATCGTGCATGATTTAGACCGACACTTCAGTCGGCAGAGTAAGACTGAGTGATAAATACAGCTGTGATTTGTTTCAGTTTTGTGGTAGGAAGCAGGATTTATAAGATTTTTAAAGTGTCCCTTGGTTCAGCTCAATAATATAAGCGGTTACATTTGATTTACTGTTGGTTTTATCATAATATAGGGTGTGATCAAGCACGAATTTCAGCTGTGTGTGTGGCAGGAACTCTGCATGCCCATAAAAGGCAACGGCCAGACTGTGAGAAGTATGCACCGAGAGAGAGAGAGTAAAATCTAGTCAGATGAAGTGAATCAGGATGTTTTTAGAAAAGAAATAGTAAGTGAAGGTTTTTAGAAAAGAAATGGTAAGTGAAGGTTTTCAGAAAAGAAATGGTAAGTGAATGTTTTCAGAAAAGAAATACTAAGTAAATGTTTTAGTGTGTTAATACAGGTGGATTTCTCCCAACCTGGAAATCTGAGTACAGCGGCAAAAGCATAAACAGAATTGGGACGACAGACAGGCCAAGCTTTGGCTAAAAAATTTACAGCTTGACCTCACTCTGTCCCCACCCGGAAAAGAAGCTTAAAGGACATCTTCTCCTCCAGTTATCGGTTACCACCACTGGAAATTTTCAGGCAAGTTTTTGACTGAATTGTTATTGGCACCATGTGTCCCTGAATCTCACAAGCAAGCTCTAACTCCTGGCTGTAGACATGGAATGCTGTTATTTAAGGTGGGAAATCAAAATTTGGGAAACAAAATAAAAACACACACACAACCAGAGAAATGCATGAGAAAGGCACGTGTTAGAGAAATGCCTTGTTTGAGAAAAAAGTTAAAATAACCCACCTACAAACGCACACACACGCAATGAAGAAACAGCTTACATTCATGAACATGTGAAGATTTTCCAGCAAGGTTAAAGCAGCGAAACTTAACATACACCTGTTATTAAATGATAAAGTTTATCCACTACTAACAAATAAACTTTCTGGGTTGCAGGACAACAACTTAACTTCAAAAAAAGACACTGGTCTGACCAACCAGTGATGACATAACAAACAAACTTCAATCTGACGTGTACAGAAAAGACTCTGAGGTTTCTGCCCTCAGTAAGAGCTCAAGGCATCAGAGCAGAAACTGAGCATGGCTCAGGAGGAGCTGGCTGATAATTGAACCCATCAGTCAGGCTTGGAGTCCCAGACACAGGACTTGAAACCAGGCCGGAGCTTGCTGGAGCAGGAGGTCGCCAAACCTGACAAGAAGCTCCTACAGCAGGAGCAAGCCCTGAAGGAGCTACAGAAGCAAAAGGGTCAAGTTAAGGAGGAGCTGGACAAGGAGAAGATGCAGAGAAAAGGACTGCCTCAATTGAGGCCAGAACCAGTATGGACAGAACTTTGAGCAGCAGCACCAATGGATGCAAACAGACTGAAATGGAGGAGGGCAGGACCCCAGGGCACGCCTCAGGCCGTGGTTTACCCAGAACACCAGAACAGGAAAGTGATGAACACAAACACACACAAACACACACACATCTACATACACTGACTCAGAATGAAGAGAAACACACATATGAACACATATGCACTCGTTGATTCACTGACACACACACACGCGCTGAGTCAATTGAGTGAGAAATGACACACACACACGCACACAAATCGAGATGCTGATTCAGTTCACTGAGAAGTGATCCACACACACACACACACACATGCACACGCTTGTGCAATGAAGAGTGATACACACACACACACGCTGCTGCAATGAAGAATGCTTTACTAACAAATGCTTATGCTGACACGCAAAATGCTGCACACAAACATCCAAATTCAGAATCTGTTACAACAACAAGAAGCCATTGATTGTTTATTGGTTAAATGCATTTCATGTCACCCAGAGGGCATTTGTGTAGATTTAGGGGACAGGGTCTAAGGCAGTTTGGTTATGAAAACAATGTCTGTGCGTGATGTCTGTTTATGGCTCAAGGCCTCGACTGAATTGTTTACTGTGCTTCACACAGCCTGATAAGGAGCAGTGGTACAGAGTGAAAATGATGAATTAACGGTGTGAGCCTTATTTCGGAGCGCCACATTTTTGTGATTGAGATTTAATTGAAGGAGGAACACACTGAAAAAAAAAAATAATAATAATAAAAAAATAGAGAAAAAAAAAAGGGGCCAGCCCTTGGATTTACGTAAGCATCTCGCGTGTGTTAACACAATTGCCTCAGGCTTTAAAGCTCTGTACGAAATTCAACAACTCAATTTGTTCTCATTGAGATGACACGATACAATCTAATAAGAGTGGTTAGTTGCTGAACTCACGGAATCCACAACACCGCATAAGATTTCAAACTACAGGAAGATCACTGGAGTTATAAGAGGCAGACAGCGACACACACCCCCCATGCATGCTATTGCTATTTATTGTGAATTAACCTGTCAAGGGCAAGAACAAAATAATTCTGCATGTGAATGGCTGTTTGTTTCTATCTGATAGACTGGTCAGCTGTCCAGGGTGTACCCTGCCTGGCAACCTATCACTTCAGGGTTATTTCCCAGCCCTGGTGCAACCAGGAGAAAGATAGGAGGATGGTAGTTGTTGTAGACCCATTCAATTTATATGGTAACCAGGATCTAGACTTTGTTGAGCCGTATGCAATATGAAGACAACATGTAGTATTTAAGTGACCAAGTAGAATTTGAATAAAAGTTATTGAATAGTGTTGACAGAAGTGTGAAGGATTAAAATATTCCAGGAGCTCAACTTACTCCATCTGAACATGTTTCAATCGTGTTTTATGAACACAAAATGCACAGGTTTACTGAATATGAAAAGGTTGTGTTGATTTAACTCAGTTGTTTAAGTTTCTGCCAAAGCAAAACATTTGTGTGCAACCAGTGTCCACTGTTAAATCAAGTAAATCCAACATGCTTTTGTCAGGGCAAAAGGGAGTTACGGTCCCTGTATTCCTACACAATATTGTCCCAGGAGGGAGAAAAACCTTCTGGCGAAGTTTTGGTTTATTTCTGGGTTTTGCTTAACACTAGGTTGATTTCATCAGTGAGGTTTGGATTGTTTTCTTTCTCTAAGAGAGAGAAAGATGGTTTTATGCTTGGACATGTTTGCAATGGGCCCCAGTATTTGTTATTATATTAGTATTTTATTGGTTACATTTGATTTTGCTTTTGTTACAGTGCACTGAAATAAGAACATCTGAGAGGTGTGATCCACCGGTGGTGGTATTTTGGTATTTTGTGAGTTCCTGATTTAACAAATCAGCTCTTTAATCCAGGCCTGAGAGATTGAACTTTAAAGCGCTATAAAATATTCTTACTGGAAACAGTCGCAAAGTATTTTTCTCCATGATTATAATGGGCTTGGGAGAAATTCACTTATATGGGACACTGATCACATGAGAAGTCCTGAGCCTAAAAGGATTGCAGCGAGTTAATCCAGTCAAAAAACAAGGAACTGTTTTCCTTTAAAATGATGACGTCATCTTGCTGGTGAGGGAGGCTCGAATAGCTTGCACGTGAGACTCCATTATCAGCAACTTCTGGTATGAATGTGTGTGGATGTATGCATGTGGCTGGACTGTGATGGACTGACGACTAAAAGTTTTAACTGATTTGATACTGAGACAAAAACGGTACCGACTTTAGGATTAGTAAATGTCCACAAACAATTCACCCAGCCTGTAGAAGAAGGGTGGATGTTTTGTCTTGCTTTGATTTGTTTTTACAAGAACAGAAGGATGACCGAGACAAAAGGGGGAGGCTGTATCTTCACATGAGCGTGAACTGCAGACTGAACCCTTTGGTGGCTAATTTTGAGTTACTGATGTTTGCATTAAGAAAATTGTGTTTTAGTAGCTCTGTTTCGATTAATGTATCACATTATATTGTTGGAAAGGTCAAATGCTAAAGTGAAGAAAAGGTTTGATTTCACTCATGACTGAACATGTTATTATTAACCATAGCAGGCCACTGTTAAAGTCAATTAACTTTTATAGAGGAAAAAAGAAAAGAAAAAAGCAAAAAAAAAAAACCCTCTATTGATGTCTATGAATAACAGGGGAATGATAGGCGTGTCACATTCAAAATGGAGATATGTAAGGATAAACACTGGTCCCCATCTTTTAGGTCCTTTCATTGAAATAGTCAATAATTCAGAAAAGTAGAGATATAACCGACAGGGGCATGTGCTGAGAGGTGGTGCTGCACAGGAACAAGAGCAAAATAAAGAAAAATTTTGTGTTTAGCTTTGAGAAATTCAAATTAAAATGTACCATTACACTCAGAGGATCAATATGAAATCAAATATATGCTAATTTTGTATGAAGTACATGACTGGTGACTGTTCTGTCCTGAGCTTTTGTTTTTACAGCACCCACTTGACCACACCAACAGTTTCTCGCCACCAAAAGGGGGTACTTGCAAAGAATAGGGAGGAATATCATCAAAACTGGGAAAGGTAAGCCCCAAAAGGGGGTGATAACACCATAACTTTCACTTATGGTCAAATTCTCAAAATTTGATCCCCACCTTGAAAAATTCTTCAAAGCATTTAGAGACAGAGTGGAGTTTTAGATAAATATAATGTGCCAAACCACATGCGGATGGAGAGCTGGAATCGATAAGATGGTGAAATAACACGCAGGAAAATATTGACCATGTTGATTATGTTTATTCAAGTGTGCAGAGATTGGCTAATCTGACCAGGAAATGTTATAAAATGAATTGTCGGAACAGCCAGCGTTAAAGTCACCTTTGACAGTCCAGAGCAAGGTTATTATCGTTAATAATTCGGTCTAATCTGCTGCAAGTGAATTGGAAACAAAATTTGAATGAATTTAGAACACTTCATACTTATAACACAAGTGATTTTAAGCCATAACTTGATTAGGTAAAGCTATTATGATAATTATGAGCTGCCTTGACACAAAGAAAGTGGAGTCCTTCACCCTGAAAGGATGGAGTGATGCTCTGCCTCTGTAGTCAAGTTCAGACATAGGCCTTAAGCAACCATGAGCCACTAATAAGCGTGACATAATTCACAAATTTAAATAAACCACATTGGGTGAGCGACCCTGACAAAACAAAATCTATGAGCACGCGATAAAGTGGATTTGTTAGAGCCCGTTTAACATTTGCCTTTCAGAAAAATAAATAAATAAATAAATTGATTTGCATTTACAGACACACACTAAAAAAAATCCCATTTGACACTGATAAATCCCTGTTCAAATAGAGTACATGTAAACGAAATATCGAAAACTAGAAGTGAAAAGAAAAAAACATTTTCATTAACAGAAATAAAAATAAGAACAAAAAAGGAAAACTAACTAAAACTGTAATGAGCGTTCACAAAACTAACTAAAATTAACTGAAGTTATAGCAAAATGTGTTTAGTTTTCATTGAGGTGTGCGTGTCCTACAATAGTAAGGGCCATAATGAAGTTTAGTTTCCAGATTTTTTCTTGCCGTCTCATTAGGCCAGCAGGCGACCAGTACGTTAGGCGAGTCGTCTGTGTTGCTGCGCCGTCCACGTGCAGAATCATGTCAGGAAAAGTCGGGAGAAACCGCCAGAGTCCAATTTGGAATTACTTTAAATATGACTGTGTTTAGTATAAAGCAAGTGTCTTGTAGTGAAAAGAGACAAATTATGAGGGACACTTCTAAAGGGAAAAAAAAAAATCCCACAGACCTTAAAATGCACTTGAGAAGCTCACACAAGAAGGCTAACCTAGCTTACCTTGAAAAGGTAAGGGGGAGCACACTCCCCCTCCTCAGAGAGCTCCCCCCACTCAACCCTCATCCCCAGAAAACAGAAGCTAACCCCATGCAAGGCAGTGTGATGCATCCCGAGACAGCAGGACTGGGACATTTATATAACTGTGTGAGTCAATTGCCTACAAAAAGATTATCAATTGACTTGAACCCAAATTGCAAACACCCGGTGCTGCAAGAGTTAATAGTCTCAATACCCAAGGATAAGCAGAAGAGCATGACTGATATGATAAAACTGGGATTTTGTTGCACTTAATTATTGCAAACACAACTAAAACTATAACTGAAACTGATCAAAACTAAACTGAAAC
This sequence comes from Perissodus microlepis, assembly GCF_051167445.1. NCBI lineage: Eukaryota > Metazoa > Chordata > Actinopteri > Cichliformes > Cichlidae > Perissodus > Perissodus microlepis. The sequence continues at coordinate 5,898,373 of NC_140464.1, read as the reverse complement.
TAAGGATTTTCAAAAAATTAAAACTAGACTGAACTAGCAAACAATTGGTAAAAACTAATTACAACTGATATAAAATTGAAAATCTGAAGTCGAAACTAAATCATAGTCAAAACTAATGAAAATTGCAAATCTATTAGAACCCTGATCCAGACTAAGATGGCATTGGACATCTTCAGGGCGGAAAAAGGTTGGTGTGACCAAGGTGTGGTTTGGCTTGTTGTGTGTATATTTCGAGATGATATGGCTCTGGATGGACCAGTTACCAGGGCATGGAAGGAGGACAGACTTATTAAATGAGGAGAAGGAATTTTCTGGGATTGAAGATCCTCTGGGTGAGTGTTTGACTAAAAGCATGCATAAAATAAAAGCTATTTTTCATTATTGCTTGGTAATAGATTGATAATTGGCCACATTTACAGCTGTATTGACTTGTTGTGGACGTAGTCTACTTCATGTTTAAGCACTCTAATTAACAGATTGAAAATAGAGACATTAAAGGAAGAATATGCAGCGCCACCCTGTCAGACGCCAGTGGCGATGGGGTTCAGTGATGAATCAGGTGAGCTGGATTCATGGCTGAATCAAAACATAGGTTCCCCTGCTGTGGTCAGTGAGGGAAAAACAGGGGGAAATAATATTAAAAGAGGCATGGATAAACGTTTATTTGTGAAGTTTGTAAACGGGATAAAAGGGGGTGTTTTACTGTTATTTTAGCATCAGCATTATTATTGCATCAGAATCAGATAACAAGCATTGCATTAATGATTTATTGAAGCTTTTGACATTATATTAACATTTGTGTTCCGGTGATTGTCATAACCTCAGGTTAATCTTCTATTTACAGGTGTCAGGATAATCGTATGATCTTTCATTGCAGGTGTAACCATGATCATTTTTATACATATTGCAGTTTGTTGCTCATTATAGAGTTGTGCTCAAGTTAATAAGGGTTAAGAGCTACAGTCAGCGCGATGTCTGGCTGATCTATGGACTGGAGTGACTTTGAGCATAGAAGGCCGCACGCGCTTACACAAGACAAATATCATGCTTTTCTTGGCTCCGGGCGGAGCCTACTGGAGCTATGACACTGGATAGGAGAAAGTCTGATACTTTCTGAGAGATGAGGTCACTAACCTTTTCTTTTAATTTTCTAGCTCCGTTGATTTGACACATTGGAATGTGTAGTGTAGTGTAGTGGGTGATATCATGTAAACACTGTCATGATTTTATGTAAACATTTTGTCATTTGTAAACTATAAATGACATGGATTCTACACTGTAACAGATGTGATGTTCTATAAGGTGGTTTTAATAAAAAAAAAAAGAGGCAAAAATTAGTTTGTTTCTTTATTCAATTTTTGAACAGTGGGACTCAGTCAGTACATATTCAGTAAATGCAAATTATTTACACGGCAGTGCACTACAGGCATAAATCTAGACCCCTAGATAAAACATTATGGCATTATTAGCAGTGACAACTCCTCCACACTAGCAGGTGGGATTTTTCTTTTTTGAGGACGGCTCCTTTTACCTTTCAATATGGATGGTCTGTTTATGTTTTGATCAAGAGCCTTTTTTTGGGCAGCTGAAGAGGAGAAGTCTATCTTATAGCCAACCACTGACTGTATCTTGGTCATATTACCCAGCAAAACCCAGTATGCAGGTTCATCTGTAACAGTCCTTGTGCCACAGATCCGCACTGTTGCTTCTACATTAAACAGAAGAGCAGGGACATGGGTGCAGGTCTCCGCGACTCCGGCCTTACAGGTGTAGTGGGCGGCTTCAACCTTCCCTGTGATGCTCACAATGACCCATGGCTGCAATGCTGGTTCATTCAGTCTTTGAGAGTGCAGGACCTGAAACACACACAGACAAAGTTAATTTAAAGACAAGAACTATGAGCCAAGGCTGACATAAATGTGTTTTATCTACTTTATCATAAATGTAACAAAGTGTTTAGAAAGTTAGCACATACATGTAATTTTTCATTTCTTTATGTGCCCATCTATAGAACGCTGCAGGGGGTCCTTTTGTCCCTCTGTGGGGGGATACTCCCACTAGGTTTATATCTGGGACTCTCCACCATTTGACCTTAGAACTGAAGAAGCTTCTCGGATGAGAGGTGAAACGTCTTCAAGTAACTTAAAGAAGTCCAGACGCTTTTCTTTGCAAGCTCCTTTGACTACGATGACCTGGATGACTGAGAACCTTCACAGACATGCTGCATGTTATAGTGTAAATCTGCCTGTTCTCTGTCAGAAACCTGCCTGCAGAAAATGAACCTAAAGTATGTAATGTGTAATGTCATCACTTTAGAGATGGAGAAAGCATAAAGTGACAATTATGAATCACTTAATATGATAAGGAGATTCTGCAGGTCATTAATCAATGTATAAAATTAAAATAATATGTATTTTTAGTGACACAAGATACAAATATGGAAGCAAGATGTATAATTAGAATTATTTATAATCCGATCGTTCAGTCTGACGTCACTAGCCGTGTCTGGGCCTAAACTCTGCTGCAGGTCCATATATCAAACGAGCACTATGGCATTACTGAGAGTTGAAAAACTGTCTAAAGTCTTTCATCTTTAATAAAATGATCCCTCTCCTCCTGTCCCTCTCCTCTTCAGTTCACCTCAACATACGCTCGTCATATTCTGTGATATGATTTACTCTGAGGTGTTTGACAAATTTTTGGTGTTGCCACAACACCTCACTTTCTTGCCACATGTATCGCAAACCACGTCTCGGCTGTTTGTGGATGTAAAATACGTCCGCACATAACTCCAATTACGCTCAGCCATTGTTGTGAGTGCGCACGCCACGGGGCTGCCACATTTATACAGCCATATTTTGCACATGACTATGAAAGGTGGAAGAGGAAGTAGTTCCTTCCAATTGTAGCCAATCCGAATGAAATAGTTTCTTTCCCCTGTGTTCCTGTTAATGATAAACTACAAATTTACCCTAAATTACTAAAATATCGATATTTTAATGTGAGAATCGATTCTAGAACATAAATGATTGGTATCGGAGGAATCGATATTTCAGTATCGATCCGCACATCACTAGTAACAATTGAGTTTAACATCCAGGCATCCATGAAAACGGAATTTATGACATTTATGAGTTAGAAGTTAGCAGGGAGTTAGCTCGCTAGCTTCTATCTAAATACAATATAGCATGTCCTGACTGCGGGGTTTTGGAAACAAATTAAAACGTACAGCTCTGTTATCACTTCCAGCATAAATGAAGACAGAAAACTAAACAGCAGTGACGTTTGTAGGGTTACTGAAGTTGGGCTAGCTGGTATATAATGATGTGCTACGTGACCGCTAGCGACACAGCTATGTTAGCATAATATAAACAAGCTAACCTTTTTCCCACTCGATAAAAGTTAACGTGAGTGTTCTCGGTGGTCAGGAACAAATGTAATCGCATGGCAGGATGCTGTAAAAGGACCAAACTTCAGCCAGGAGAACAACTGAGATAATCCATCCACAATATGAGGTTAGTCATTCATATACTGCTGCATGGGCTGGGCTGTAGTTACATCCTAAGGTTTTAAAAACTGAGCTTAAATAAATGATTAGCGGTAATAAAAGCCGAGGGAGGTCAACAGTGATCACTGACTGTTTTAGGAGCTTTTTGAGATTAAATAGAAGAAAATACAAAACATTAAACATGTTAACAACATAAAAGCCATATTAAACGCAGACTACTTTAGGCCCGAATTAAAAATACATATATACATATTCATATATATAAAAATACAGTTATTTTCAGTAATGAAAATAGTTTGTTGCGCTAATTTTACATGGGATTTTGCCTTTTCCAAGTGCTTTTAGATATTAAATTAGGAACATTTTAATGTGATTAAACAATGAAATTACCTATAAGCAAGGTCAATGAATGTGGCAATATGAATAATAATGCTTAAATTTACAGAAATATACAGTTAACAGTTGGGTGAAATAACATTATTTGATGTAAAAAAAAAAAAGTTGTATATTCAATTATATTTGAATATATCTACATTATACAGCACAAAATAATTTGATTTATCTTTTAAAATGTGTCAAAAAACTAGATAATGGCTTCATAATTACAATTTACTGTTAATTTTACACAATATCACATGTTAATTTAGATTTTAAGTGTAATTTAACATCCTGAATATTTTCCTGAATATTTACTGGACTTTCAGTTTGAATTAAGTGTGCTCCCTGTAAGATTGTGGGTTTTATCTGTCACAAAACACCCAAAGAACCCTTATTAAACAAAACCCCTGATTATAATTAGGAGTATTTTTTTTTAATCTAGTCTTTTTAGGTACAAAAGCCTGCATGTAAATATAAATTACGCTTGCCATATTATCTGAGGATCTGATGTTTTTATGTTTTATATTATATATTTTATGTTTATATATCTATTTGTTTATTTGATTTACTTTTTTATCGTTTAGAAATAAGAGCGTTTTATTGAATCCGTTAAGATTGACGGTAAACGAGAAATATCGTTAAGATTAACATGTGGTTTATGACAACTCAGGTTTTAAGTGTAACTGTAGTTGCGCGCTGTGTCCGCCAGGGAGCGGCAGTGTCGATAGACCTTAATGTAGACATGCAAATACTTCCGGTTTTAACAATCAAAATAAAAGTTTCATTTTGGAAATGTACAGAAACAAATCCACCACATCCGGTCGCGATACTTTAATTTTGAAAGGTTTTTCTTGATTTTCAGGTGTACCGTCACCACAAGGGCAGTTCATGCTATTTAATCTACACGAGCACTCCTTTTACCGTCACAGGTCGACTTCAGGTGAGCTGTTTATTCACTAGTTTATGATAAGTGGGCTTATTTTAAACGAAAAGGCAGTTTTGTTTTCCTCAAATCGTAAGCGGTGTTGTTAGAGACGTGCTGTCATGCTAGTTAGCTACCGTTAGCATGCTAATGTCAGATTTGCTAGCGGTTAATGAGTGAGTGAAAGCTGGGCGGCAGGGGGGATGGGTTGGGTGATATTAATACTGTTTATGCTTTAATTATATAGCCATTACTAGATAAGGCCGCATTTATAGTTTTAACACAAATGTCACTAAAAAAGTCAAAGACTTAAATCTCTGTTTTAGCTGTTAGCGAGTGTTTAGCAGAGATTGGGTCGGTGGCTAAAAGTTACTTGAGCTAAAGAAAGCTCATAGGATTGAAGCTGCTTAAGTTACTCCCGGCTGGCATGTGTGTCTACAGACGTTTGAAGGTGTAGTTTTATAAGTTTTTTTTAATGATAAAGCGGAGATGCGACAATTAAAGGTACTTTTTTTATTAGTCCTTTCTGGTTTCTGTCGCTATACTGAGAGCGCTTCCTCTTTGGGAATTTGTCACCTTAATATCCCACTGTGTGATGAGATTAAACTTCCTTAGAGTTTAATCTCAAAGAAAGATGGTGGTTTTAGATTAATACTTCAGTCTTTGGGTTAAAGATCTGCTAAACGTAAGACGCATATGCAAGTTCCTGTGGTCAAGTGTTGCTGAATCCTAATAAGTTAGTGGATCTCTTTCTGCTTATCTTGTATTTTCTTTGTTGTTGGAGCTCTGTCTTTGGCATCATTAACTTGATGAACTATACACTCGTCAATAATTACTTTACCACACCTGTCCAAAAATATTGTTCTTTATAATATGTTGTTATATGCAGTTATCAATTTTTAATGTACAGTACAACAACCACATAAATATTTAATGTCCGATCTCATCGATATAGTTCTCAAACACGCTGGTCATAAAGAATGACATTTCCATACCAGATTGGGGTGCCAGTGGAAACTGCGTTACTGTTGGCTGAAAACAAAGGAAGAGGAGAGAGGGAAGGAATATTAGGAGACTGCAAGAGAAGGAAAGGCAGGACTGTAGATGTGAGAGTAGGGACTTGACTGGTTCATAGATGTAGTGAAGGGGGCAGATGTCAACCCCTAAAGGGAGTAGCCAAAAGAAGTATGACCCTTGTCTCTTAGTGGGTGTGGATGGGAATGGTCCTAGGTGGTTATAATTAGTGTTATGGTTTTATTTTCTATGCTTCAGTATGTCTGTCTTTATATCTTAACTCTAAAGTTCTCAAGTAAGTGGCCTTATGTTCTTCTGTTGGGTGGAGTAAGAGAAAGAGAGAGTTAAACTTTAAAATTTTTAGTATCCAGTTGAGGATATGGTACACTTTGAGGTTGTAAAATTTCCCTAAAGCCACAGTTCAGTTTATTTCTCACAGAGAAAGAATTAAAAAAACAAAAACAAAATCAGGTTATCTCTTTTTTTGTGTGTGTAAATCATTCACGGCGGGCAGAACTGTGCAAATGACCTATTTTATTTTGTTGTTGTTTGCTTGGAAACCTGCATATTTACATAGCAGTAGATATCAGGGGGAAGATTTCTTTCTTTTGCATTTTTCCACATGAAAAACCAAATCTGTCCTGAGAACCAGCTCCATGCATAACATCAAGCTATCCTTAAGAGTAAACCAGCATTATAACTTATAAGCGTATCACTAATAAAGCTCTGACACTGCATGTTAAAAGCATAGCACTGTAAGTGTAGTTAGTGATGTATGGAGCTTACAGTTTTTGGTGTTGATGCTAAACAGTCTTCTGCCTGAGGGAGGGTGTCATAACAGTTTATAGGCTGGGTCAGTGGGTGGGTGGGATCCCTCATAATACAGACCATGAAGGGGAGGGAGCTACAAATGAGCTGGGCAGCTTCCACTATGCTCTGCAGCGGCTTCTTCTCAGCAGCATACCAGGTGGTGATGGGGTGTTGAGGCCAACCTGCCTCAGCCTCTTGAGGAAATGAAGTCACTGGTAGGCGTTCCTAATGATGCTGCAGGTGCTACTGTTCCACGTCATGTCCCTGGAAATGTGTTCTCAGATGTATTTGAAGCTGTGGACTGTTTCTACAGCTCCTCCTCTGATGAAAAGGGAGATGGAGTATTGCTCCTCTTCCTGAAGTCCAAGACCAACTTCCTTATCTTCCCCACATTGATGCAGAGGTTGTGCTTCCCACACCCATCTATTATATCTTTCACATCCTGCAGATATCATTCTTTTCTACATTAACAAAAGATTTTGCGTATAAAAGTTTGGCTTTTCACCAGAACTGGTTTTATAAAATGGACAATGATTAAAGAAAAATGCACAGATTTCTGTTAAATGAAGTTACACAATACTCTTTGAGTATTTACAAATAAGGTGACATAAGTGGCTTTAATGTTAACCCTTATTTTCCTGTTTGTCGCATCAACATTCTCTCTGATGCAGGTCCCACCATGCGAAGCCTCTATCTCCTCCTGATACCTGCTCTGCTGCTCCTCTTGGCCATCCCCGTCTCCAGGGGGCGTTACAATGATGATTTTGACGATGGAGAGGACCTAGCAGACTTCGATGACAATGACTTTGCCGAGTTTGAGGACATGACCGATGATTCAGCAGCTGAAGCAGAAACCGCCCCTCCGCCTCGGGCTTCACCATCCTTGCAGCCGGATGAGGATGAAGATGAAGCCACAGTGGAGCTGGAGGATGGACAGGATGGTTTTGAAGACCCAGACACACAGGTTCATTACCTTCTAACTCTTTACGTCTCAGTATTTGAACACAGTTTTCATACTAAATCATGTTTGTTTTGATTTATTTTGTTTTCGTATTTTACTAGGATCAAGATATATACAGCAAATATGACCAGGAGGAGTTTGAGGGGATTGGAGACATGGAGAAGACGGGACACTCCATGAAAGACCCCCTGATAATCCACACGGTAAGCCGGGCGTACTGCTGAAATCTCCTAAAAAGCAAGTCTGGCATAGTGAGTGGAGCATTCCTAATCCTTAAATATACTTTGCATGTTTGTGAGTCCACTTACTCCTGAGAAATAGGACTGTGAGTGCAAGGGTCCATGCAGATCACTAATTTGACCACACATAAATTCTCCATTTATATGTGGAGAGTTTACATTATTGTGCAACAACTTGACATGCTCTCCAGTCTGTGGACTTCAAGCAGACTTCAAACAAGTAAAATGGGGATGATGACTTGGATATGTATTGCTAGTCATATAAGTGAAGTGTCCAAATGAATGCATAGATGAAAGAGAACTCTGCCTAGATGTGGTGTAGCAAAACCTTCCACAGGGGAACTTGTTCTGCCATCAATACTAATCAATGATCATTATCATATGTTAAAAAACAAAAACACTAAACATGCTGTCTTATAATACAGAAAGATCAGCAGTTCAGGAAAGGTTTATGCCAGTTTATGCCAATGCTAAAGACACAGACATCAACTTTATTAATCCCACACTGAGGGAATTTACATGATACAGCAGCACAAAGAAGAAAAAAAATCAGTATTATACGTTTAGAAATGGAAAGAAACGACTGTGTACAAATTAAAAAATTAAAAAAGCCAAAATACTGCACAAGAGTAATTTGTACTGTATATTAAAGGTTGCTTTATCCAGTAAAATACACTCAGATTTTTTTTTTTTATGTTTACATAAAGTGCAGTGGGAGTGATGGTGTATACACTCATACAGTCCCGATCAAAAGTTTAAGGCCACTTGAAAAATGTGGGAAAAAAAACATATTTTGTATTGTTGGATTTTAACAAGGTTCCAAGTAGAGCTTCAGCATCCAACACGAAGAAATGGGAGTGAGACTAAACATTTTTTTTCAAGCATGCAATTTATTGAAAACAACTCTTAAACTGAAACAGGCTGTTTTACAGCTGATCAAAAGTTTAGGACCACATGCCTTTAAAAGGCCAAATCTGTGCAAAAATGTGGATTCATTGTAATTTTCTGTCAGGTAGTCACTGTCATGACGTTCTGATGGCAAAGGCAAAAAAACTTTACCTTTTGAATGTGGATTGTTTTTAAATTATTATTATTTTTTACATTTTTCAAGTTGGTCTTAAACTTTTGATCCGGACTGAGTTTTAGCACATGTAACACACCCTATTATGTGTGTGAATTGTACCATCTAACTGCTGTCAGGAGGAAGGAGCTATGGTGCTCTGTCCTACACAATGGCTGTAACTGTCTAATGCTCAAGGAGCTGCTCAGGGCCTCCACATTCTCATGCAGGGGGAGAGAGAGGAGCTGTACATCGACCATAATCCTCCTCTCACCACCTCTATAGAGTCTAGGGGACTGGCCAGGACAGAGCTTGACCTCCTCATCAGTCTATTGAGTAAAATAGTCTCAGAGTTGCACTGATTTGAGCTAGATTACTAAATTAGTCAGACTGATACCCTGGCTGTTATTCACCTGTTTCATACACAGTGGTGTCTGTGTATGTCTGCAAAGGAATGACCGATCTCAGAAATGTCAAACCAGGTTTGGGGTTATTTAGAATCATTCCAGAACAAAAGTAGCAACCTGTAATATCCCCATGATGTTACAGTCAAAAAGAAATCAACCAAGTTTTCAACCTGAAGATTGTTTGTTTTTTGTTTTTTTTTAAATTGCCATTGTTTAATAGTTCAGAACATCTTAAAAAAACAAACACAAACTTCAGTAATTCAGGGCAAAAATCACATTTAATCATTATTTTAATAAACAAGCCTCATGTAGTTATTGAACTAAAAAATTGAATTTAAAGTTTAAGGACAGATTAATTTAAATAAAACATGTACGGCTGAACAAGTGGATGTGTTGGAAGACACAAGGTCATTCTGTAGTCATTAGGCTCAGACTAGCAAGTGTTTTGTGTTTTTTGACTGTAAACCAGTCTTTCCAGGGCTGCAGTCAGTCCCCGCTGGCCCACAGCATGCCTGTGGGTGTAGATGGGGGCAACAAGAGCCCCAGGCAGCAATGAACTAATCCACCTAGGGAAGAACAGCGCAACATCACTGGGGAAACAAGCAACAACCAAATGGCACAATGTATTAGCAAACAGCTGCAGGCTAATAATGATCCTAAGGAAGGACCACCTGCAAAAACCTTTTTATGAATTTACTTCGAGATCAGTGAGGCTTCCGGGTACTTTTAGGAGTCATTTTGTAGTGAAGTGTAATAAACTTTTAATTTAAAATCTTCTAATTTTATTAAAGATGCTGTTAAATGTTTACATTAAAAACAAGGATAATAAAAACAGGCCTTAGAGTGAGAAATTATAAATTAATCTTTATTGTCTTTTTTTTTTTTTTTTTTCTTTCAATTTAATCTTCATTCCTGACTGAGCTGCCATACTCTTGGCTGTTTGCTTCTCTGCAGGTTCCTGCACATCTCCAGAACAGCTGGGAGAGTTACTACATGGAGATCCTGATGGTGACGGGCCTGCTGGCCTATATCATGAACTACATCATTGGAAAGAACAAAAACAGTCGCCTGGCTCAGGCCTGGTTTAACTCGCACAGGGAGCTTCTTGAAAGCAACTTTGCACTAGTGGGTGAGTTCTTTCCACACTGCCAGAAAGATTACTCAACAGGCTAGATCTGCTTCCTTGTATTTAGTGTTAATGGTTAGCATGAGGTTAACTGTTGACACTTTGTAGGTGATGATGGCACCAGTAAAGAAGCAGTAAGCACTGGGAAGCTGAACCAGGAAAATGAGCACATCTACAACCTCTGGTGCTCTGGACGTGTGTGCTGTGAAGGCATGCTGATCCAACTCAAGGTGTGGGCAATGTGTTCTAATATACAAGTATGAGTATTAGATATATGTATGCTACATGTATCTCATGTTTTTATTGTCTTTTAAAGTTTCTTAAGAGGCAGGACCTGCTTAATGTTTTGGCCAGGATGATGAGGCCCGCCTGTGACCAAGTGGTACGTTTTCACTTTTTCTTTTCTCTCTGCTGTATATTGCTGCAGATACACTTTCTAACTAGCCGCGTCTGTGGGTTGGTTTTTGTTGTTGTTTTGTTTTGGGTTTTTTTTTTTGCAGCAAGTCAAAGTGACTCTTAATGATGAGGATATGGATACTTTTGTATTTGCTGTGGGCACCAAGAAGGCCATGGCCCGGCTTCAGAAGGAGATGCAGGACTTGGTGAGTTTCCTCCTCAAATTGGACATGTAATTTTGAAATTCACTGTTTTTATGCAAATACTGACTTGTGTAGTCTGAATTCTTTGAATTTTTACCAGCTATGCATTAATATTAAAATAAAAGCCTTGTTTTTATGTATTCATTTATTTTTATTTTTTTTATCTCTTTTTCCTCAGAGTGAGTTCTGTGGTGATAAGCCAAAGTCTGGAGCCAAGTATGGGCTCCCAGACTCCCTGGCTATTCTTAGTGAGATGGGCGAGGTTACGGATGGTGTGATGGACAACAAGGTGAAGTCTGGCTCTCATATCAAAGCAGTGTCATAAAAGAGCCTGAATATTCTGAGAATACTCTTTAAATCTGTTGCTGTCATTAAAACTCTGTGTTGCCTCCCTTTTTTTGTCATTTAAGATGGTACATTATATCACCAATCATGCTGATAAGATTGAGTCCATCCATTTCTCGGACCAATTTTCTGGTCCAAAAGTTATGCAAGAGTAAGTAATCATTTACTTTTTCAGACTATAGTTAAGAATTTCTGTCTACTGATGGATTTATTTGATGCTTCAGGGAGGGTCAGCCCTTAAAGCTGCCTGAGACCAAGAAGACACTGCTGTTTACATTTAATGGTGAGCATGTCATTTCTGCTACTGTCTTGGACATCGTCATTAAACCTAATTTGATTTCACTGGTGTTTATTTTAATATATTTTATGTTTTTATATTCAGTGCCTGGCATGGGCAACACCTCTCCCAAAGACATGGACGCTCTGCTTCCTCTCATGAACATGGTGATCTACAGCATCGATAAAGTCAAGAAGCTTCGTCTGAACAGAGAGGTGTGTACAGTGCACCCACTATTGCAGTGTTTTAATGTTTTAGCTTCTTTTTTTAATCATTCTTGTATGTTTAGGGCAAACAGAAAGCTGATAAAAACCGTGCCCGTGTGGAAGAGAACTTCCTGAAGCAGACTCACGCTCAGCGTCAGGAGGCAGCCCAAACACGGCGGGAGGAGAAGAAGAGAGCAGAGAAGGAGAGGATCATGAATGAAGAGGACCCTGAGAGACAACGTCGTCTGGAGGTCTGCAACAAGAACTTTTCAGACTGAATACACTCAAAATGATATGATATGGTATGCAGTAAATGTGCAGATGGCTTTAGCTAAAAGAAAAAGAAAAACTGACCAAACATGGTAAAACCCACTAGTAAGTGAGTAACTAAAATATTTATATACCACTTTTCATAGACAAAAAACACACAAAGTGCTGGACACAATTAAAAGACAATATCAACAGAGAACCATGTTTTAAAAAAAGAACTTAAAAAACATAAATGAAGACTGTGAGAAGAAGACTCCACAGAGTCAGATAAACAGAGCTGGAGTGGTAATCTGCTCCAAAGCCTTGGTGGCACAGACGGAAAAAGCTCTGTACGAGGGAAAACTAATAGATTTTGCGCTTGGGAGCAAAGACAACAAGCAGCAGTGTGACAAGAAGTCTGGACCTTGTCCATTTGGTGTTCTGGTATGCAAGTGTGATAAAAAGCAGGACCTAATGACTGGTTGCAACATGTTTTCAAACTAACTGTCTGTTATTGTAAATCAGATTGGTGAAAGTTTGGAAATAACTGCAATCTGAGTGATTGCAGTTAGCCTGAGTTTGAGATGGGTTGCCTCCCATCAGGCAACATCTGCAATCAAAAGTGGCCAGAGGTTGAGGGAGTTTCATGATCAGCAATTGACTGCTGCAAGTCCATCTCTGAATGCAATCGGCTTTGAATATCTTTTAGATATCTTCAGTTCAAGTGACTAATATTATCAGTTATAATGTACATTGATGGTGTTGGGGTGTCACAACACTTTTAATTAAGACACTTATACCTTAGCAAGACAGCAAGTGTGCAAACTCTGCAAAATTCAACTCTCTCATGTGACATTTTCAGGAAGCTGCCCAGCGGCGTGAGCAGAAGAAGATTGAGAAGAAGCAGATGAAGATGAAGCAGATCAAAGTCAAAGCCATGTGAAACATCACCACAGGGATGAGGATACAAGCACACATAAAAGCAGTGCTCAGCTCAGACCGTTTTCTTCCAGCTTGTCTCACCACGTCCACAGCTCTTCCTTACAAGTCGCTCAAAGCTTCAAACAGACGTCCTGCACCTCTGGATGTGTCGAGCTTAGCTGTTTGTATCACCACCTGCTCCATGTCAGTGGCTAAATCTTAAAGACTGTGAGTGAATATGAGGACTTTTTTTCACCATTGAATCTGTCACCACTTCTCACGCCAAGATTTTTCCCTGAATTTCATGAACGTTGCGTAGCTCAGTGAGCTTTTTAACCTTAATTTGCAGGGAAGGAATACGCTATTTGGTAATACTCACACATTTTTTTTAAAGGAATAAAAGGATTGCTGTGGTTTCATTGGATATATATTAGCATTAATATAATAAATGATACTGTCAAGGACGTTTTAATTTATATATGCAATGTGGTTGATTTCTTGCAAGTTGTTTCTAATCTTTATCTGAGCAAACAATAAAATGTACTGGAGTCTGTTGGAAAACTTTGTTTTTAATGGTAAATGACAAGGCAGCTGGTTATGGGTGTTAGTGTGGTGTGTGGGTAATAAAATAGTCTCTCACTATTAAATTGATATACTTCTTTGGGTGGTAGTTGTTGAAAGCGTGAAGGGATAAAATGGGCACCAGAATACGGGTGGGGCTTAGTGCTAAATTTAACTAGTAGACTCCGTCAGCAGTCTGAGCTACATTTGGTAACATCGGCATGGTCGTGTCTTAACAGGCTGAAATATTATAGTCCTGTGAGGCTGGAAGTCATTTGTAATCGTGAAGGTGTTTAATAGTTTACTGAATCTGGAGAAATGAAGTGCAGAAATGGACTTGTCATTTTGTCAGCTAAAATAATTTAATCCTTGTCTTTGGTAAAATGTTAGTAACTTTTTTTTTTTTTTTTTAAAGTGTGACAGTCCCAGATGTTTGTTTAATGAACTCTCCTCTCTGGTTAAAGTAACAGAACAGAAAGCACTTGTTAGTATTATTGGCAGTTTATTGCTGCCCTGCTTTTAAAGGTGAACTAGAACTACATCAATTTACTAAATGTACAATTCAGCAGCACAAACCAGTTCTTAGATATTTTGACAGGTAAGTTCTTTTTCATCTCGAATAAATCAGAGAGATAATAGATATTCGTCACACTCTAACACAAAGTCTGTTAAACTTCAGGCAATTGATCTGTCCAGTTAGAAAGCTAGAACCAATATGAATCCATTTCACCTGCTTTGGGACATTAAAAGTGACAACTGATGCAATGGAGAGTCAACAACCTTTGTGTGACTCTGCCAGGTTGGCAGAGTCACACAAAGGTTCTGGTTCTTGTAGCAGTCTCAAGAGGTTAGAGGGGCATCAGCCCAGCAGCAGGAATAATATCTGCTCCTTTTTCCATAGAGAATCAGAGGGATCCCTACCAGAACTCTGGAAAATGCCCTCCAGCCTGGTTCATGTTTGTGACTGGACTCTGAACCTGGCTCCATGGTGGTGACATGAGGTCCTGGTATCTTTTAGTAAGATCTGCAATCACAGTTGTGCCCCATGCAGCTTGATAGGTCCACCACTGGCACCCTGTTCTTGTGCAAGTGACGGAGTCTAGGGAGACCATGGCGAATGTTATGCTGCCCCCAACAACATGGATTTGCAACAGTTTATTCTTCATAACCGGACAGATTGCTATCCCTGCAGTGTAACCAACTTGGTGTTAATCAACTTATTTAATAAATTATGGAATTTCCTATCCAAAATGTCTAAGACCAACTTTATTGTCACACTATTCAACATTACAAGGCAGGTACTCCAGAAGGAGCTTATAAGCATATTTTACATCTGGTTAATTATTGAACTGGGGACAAAAATCTTGAGTGCCCACCTTGAAGCTTTGGAGATTGTTTAGATCTTCTGTGCCTAAGGTCAGTCCGAATTATTTGAATTTCATGGTTTGTAGCTTATTTACAGCAAGTTGCAGCATCAATATTCCAAGTTGTGCCCACTGGCTGCTGTTCTATCAGAGATGACTTTATGATAAGGAAATCCCATCATTGCTTCTCCTACTTTAGATAACGAAAAAGGACTTCAAACTCCTGGCTGGGAGGCTCAGGGACTTCTACTCTTACACTATAGAAAGCATCCTTAGTCGGAGCATCACAACGTTGATGGTGGCCCTCAGGAGTGTAGTTACTTCAGTCAAGAGAATGAGGCGGAACTTTTACCTTCAAGCCGCGAGACTGCTAAATGAGACTGCAACTCACACACTGCCTATCTGATACTCAGCTACTCAACTGATAGCTGTTAACCAGCTATCTAACACAATGGGGGTGCTGATTGGAATACTTTTCTCTTTCTTTTGTACAGCCAGTCTGGCACTTAAGCATTTCACTACACATTATAGATGTGTAATTGTGTATGTGGCAAGTAATTAAATTCTTCAAGATGTAGCGGCATAAATACACTTAATATGTTGAAATAAATTCATTTAAAGTGTTCACTACAAGTATAATATGAGCCTTGAAAGATTTTAATATACAATAAATTACATTTGACAGTAATTTTGAGGTAGGTTTGTTTATCAGCCGCTAGAGGGACCTTTGGCCATTTTTTATACTTGCGAATGTAGGAGCAGATTCAAACCAATTTTTAAAAATGCGTAAATTTCACGCTGAATAAAACAAATGACTTTATTTACATTAACAATTTTTAATGCTGTTGTGTGTACAGTGTTATGTGTCAATGTGAAAGTTCCCTGTATTTAGTTTCAGCTTTGACGAAAGTGCCGGTGAGTAATCGCAGGTTGCATTTTGAACACACTGATGGAGAACAGGCGAGGCTTTCAGGTTAGTTACGCGATGGCCGCTCTCTCAACAATGTCAGGATTTCGAAGCGAAAACAATGGCTCCGTTGCTCGAACAGGCGTGTTGCTGTTTTGACTAACTGTCGGAATGGTAGCGGTATCGTTTTAGCTCATCGGTTTTGCGTTAAAGCCGGGCCGGAGGTGAGCCGTTTCTGTTAGGAACTCAGTGTTTTTCTTGTTCGTCTCCCGGGCCTGGCTGGAGCTGCCTACACTGTAGCGGCGGGTTGCTACTTTCGGATGAGCGGGCAGTAGGTGTCGAAGAGGAGAGGGGTCTGAATTTAATTAAACTGAAGGTGAAACGAGTCTACAGATCCTCGTAGTGAGGCACGTAACTGGTAACATTTTATCGCTGTGGGTTGAGGGACACGAAGAGCATAGTTTTTAACTCCTAACGTGATGTTCTTGCTAACTAGCATTAGCTTACCGTACCGTTGACTTGCCCTAGCTAAAACGAGAAGGCATAACTAATTTACAATCACATCGCTCTGATCTGAGGTGAGAGAAACGGATAGGTGGGCGTTTTACTGAGTGTTTCTGAAGCCCGATTCAATGCGTGGAACGTGAAATCTGTCATGATGCCGGAAAGCAGCAGTTTGCATATTCTAGGTTAGCCGTTGCTAACAGCAGGTGGCTAGCTGAAGTATATGGTCAGTGACGTAACGGTGATCATTGTTTTGACAGCACACGGCATCATATCCGCGGCTAAGACCGTCCCATTTGCTAGTCTGTTTAATTTACTTATTTTACCCATGCAAGAAGAACTACAACTGAAATATAGATGTCCGAAAAGTTGATCGTTAGCAACTGATGTGACGCAGCTCGCTAGCCTGACAGGTTGCCATACAGAGTGCTCATAGTCTGTAATTACTGCAGCACTTTGCATCTGTTTGGCTTAATTCCGCAGGGATTTTTTTAAAGCTTACTTCCCTGTGCTGATGCCCGGTCATTTTTTTTCTTCTATCAGTAGCTTCTGCACTGCGTGTGTAATGGTGGTCTTTCTTTGTGTGACAGTTGTAGGATGGATCCAGACGGTGGGGCAGATTCACAAAAAGCTGTCAGTTTGCAGTGGAAAAGCTACAAACTCGTCCAGGACCCAGCCATTAGGCGTGTCACCCAGAAGATCTACAGATATGATGGAGTGCATTTCAGTGTGCCAGTGAGTTAATGTTCACTTTTATTTATTTATTTTTATCTTCAATCATTTCGACTATTGTTTGTATGTTGCATGCTGTTTATTTTTTGTCCCCAGGACTCTGGATTTCCACCTGTGGGAGAACTGCGAGATCCAAGACCCCGGAGACTGTGGTCCAGATATACAGAGCTGTCTCTGCCAGTGCCAAAGTTTAAGGTGAGAATACTTGGATTAGTGTTCATTTGACACGTCTCGGGAGCTTTCTGTTTGATTATCTTTTCACTGATCCTTTAATTTGTTACCGCAGCTTGATGAGTTCTATGTGGGTCCCATACCTCTCAAGGAGGTGACCTTTGCTCGACTCAATGACAACATCAAGGAACCCTTCTTGGCAGAAATGTGTGCCAAGTTTGGTGAGGTGGAGGAGATGGAGATTCTGTTTCACCCCAAGACTAGAAAGCACCTAGGCCTGGCCCGAGTATTGTTCACCAGCACCAGAGGAGCCAAGGACACAGTCAAGCACCTGCACAACACCTCTGTCATGGGGAACATCATTCATGCTCAGTTGGATATAAAAGGTAAGTTAAAATGTCTCCTCTTTGCCATCTGATGCACATTGTTACAGTGATGCTTTGGGCAGTTTCTTTATATGCAGTTTGCAATTTTAAATCAAAAGACAAAGAGAATCACTTTTTCATGTAATCTTTTGAGCAGTTCCTCAAAGGAAGAAGACTTGCTAACAAAACAGTCAAATGACACAGAAAAAACTTAAGCTGCAGTTAAATCTAAAGTTTTTCATACAAACCATGTTAGATATAAATTGTTTGTGTCTGTTGATTCGGTTTGAGAGCTTGCATTTAAATAGCTGTGACTTTTATTTTTATACAGGTCAACAGAGGCAGAAATATTATGACCTGATAGTAAATGGGTCCTACACTCCTCAGACAGTGCCTCTAGGAGGCAAGGCTTTGACAGACAGGCTTCAGCCTCAGGCTACAACACAGCCACAGCCTGACACGGTATTGTGACTGCACAAACATCTCTTCACTTACTTAGTGATGTCATGCTTGAGTGGTAATCTGAATGAAGATGGATTTAATTTTATACATTTTTACTCTGTTTCCATAGCCATCAGAAATGAGGCGAAGGCTTTCCAGTGAGCTTGCAGTTTTGGCAGCAGGGGTCCAAGCCCTCACATCGGGAAATGTCACACCTTCTGTAGAGACTGGCTATGATCAGCGTCTAGACACGCCCCCCTCCTCCATGGCAGGTCCTTACACCCCAGGCTCCTCTGCGTCATCTCAGGGTGGGGGAGGAACACCTTACAGCTCAAGATCTGGGACCCCTTTTTCACAAGACTCGGGCTATGCTGGTGGAAGGTTAGTTTCTGATAATTAACTGGAACAAAGCATCTTGAATAAAATTTACCTTAAGTGGTCTTACTGTTGTGGTTTGGTTCAAAGTACTGTGGAAAAGACTGAGGCACCCCTTGTTTCGATATATTTTGCTAGGAAAATGAGAAATGGATGCAGCAATTTATTGAAACGTGCAGTCATACATGAAAATACAGTATATGAGGCAAAAAAACAAGATTTGTACAATTCTAACAAGTTCGATAGTCTTGAAATATTTGTTTTGACAACCTTTTATTTTTCCACATAGCCTGAACCTTCTGAGGCAAGCTTTCTTGTAATTTACTTAAGTAGTTTTCAGAAATAGTTCTCCAGACTTTTTGAAGGTCATATCTAAGCTCTTATTTGGATGTTGGCTGTCATTTGTTCCTTCTCTGTTTCCTCAGTAATGTTGAGGTTTGGGCATTGGAAAGACCAGTCCATGACTGATGGTGTCCATTTTTTGTTATTGCTTTTATTGTGTTTCTATGCTTTTACTGGATTGGCAGTATGCTTGGGATCATTGTCATGCTGAAAAATGAAGCTATTGCCAGACACTTTCTAGATGGTACTGAGTGGTGGATCAAAATCTGATGGTACTTTTCTGCATTAATAATTATAAATACGGTCCCAAACCATAACCGAGCCTCCACCATATTTTACCATGTACTTCTTTCCTGAACTTGTCGGTGCATATGATATGAAGGGAAATTTTTGGTACAAAAGACCTGGTCTGGTCTTATCATCTTTCATCATTTTGTTGTGTTTATTGTGTCCTTTGTTAGCTTGGCTTGCACAGAGGAGGGAAATGCTCTCAGGTTGTTTGTTTCAGTTGTGCGACATTGAGTTTCCAATAGTATTCGCCACAATTAGATTTCACTGTATGTATGTATGTATGTATGTAAACCTCAAAATCCTTCTCATGTCATCCCTTTTAAAACAAAAACATTTAAATGACGTTACAACACAAACCACATTTTACCTTTTCACATAAAGTCAAAAAGCATCATTGTATGACTTAGTGGTTCATATATAAATTCCTCATTTCTGCATTTTAGGCATCCTGGTTACAATACTGGCACAATGGGCAGCGGCTACCCTCCCCAGGACATGTTACCTTCCTCATCTTCGTCTTCTGCAGTCTCCTCGACGGTTGGAGGATACAAAGTGTCACGCTACTCTGATGAAGCACAGGAACCTTCAGTGTATCACCGGGGTCGTCCTATGTACCCCCCAACCACATCATACCGTCCCAATGAGCCACCATGCTACCCCCCTTACCCTAATGTTGGAGGACCTGGGCCACACATGGCACACCACTCCTCAATGCCCCCACCACCTCTTGCCAACCAATATGATCAGCCCCTAATGTCAGAAAGGGAGAGGGAGCGTGAAAGAGACTCAGGGGGACGGTATGGGCCAGCAGGGATTGGTTCCAGGAGGTCATCTTATCATCACCAGCAAGACACAAACTCTTCCTCAAAGTACCATTCCCATCATTCCCACCACCATTCAGATCGCAGGGATGACAGGGGGTACAGGCGAGACAGCCTGGGCTCTCGGTCAGGTGACCACGGCCACCAGAGACACCGCAACCACCACCATTCTCACAACCACCATGGCAGCAGCAGCCGCAGAAGAAGCAGCCATGACCGGGACAGGGACAGAGACAGAGATCGAGATAGAGACAGGGACAGTGACTACTCTAACAGTTCGGATCCCAGGTACAATTCCAACTCGTACCGCTCTTCATCTAACAGCATGTCTCCTCCCCCATCGTCTTACTCTACATACTCCTCCAAAGAGCCTGCCCCAGCCCCTCCTCAGGGATTGGACGTTTCCACTCGCCTAGGGAGCACAAGTCTCACAGAGAGGGGTTCTCTGCCTTCATTAGGTGCTGAAAAAGACTACCATGGTCACCACAGTGCTCTCCCTCCACCTCCCACACCTCCTCTCCCACCAGCTTCTGTTATTGCAGCAGCTGTAGCAGAAACACTTGGAACACTGGACTTCAACCAGGATAGTCCTGCCGGTGAAGAACAATGGACAAAACCCAAACGTCGTCCCAGCACCCCACCTGCCCCACCCAAGACACCCCCGCCTTCTTCTCCGCCCCACCCCACCATTGCTTCCTCTTCTAATTCTCCTTCTTCTACTTCCCTTCCCCACCATCTTTCATCTTCTTCTAGCTCCCCTCCACCCCCTCAAAGGGACTCGTCCTCCCCAGAGCCAGATTCCACCAATGAGAGTTTACCGTTTGTCTACCACAGCAGCAGTCTGGACTCTCGTATTGAGATGCTTTTGAAGGAACAAAAAGCTAAATTCTCTTTTCTTGCCTCTGATGA
Organism: Perissodus microlepis; assembly: GCF_051167445.1. Lineage (NCBI taxonomy): Eukaryota > Metazoa > Chordata > Actinopteri > Cichliformes > Cichlidae > Perissodus > Perissodus microlepis. The sequence continues at coordinate 5,877,568 of NC_140464.1, read as the reverse complement.
AGAAGATGAGGAGGATAGGAAAGAGGAGAAGCATGGGGGCGGAAGTGGAGATGGCACAAGACGTGGGTCAAGTGATGCGAAAGGGGAGCGGGAACAGGTGGGGGACAATGGCGAGAAAGACCACAGGAGGAAAGGGGAAAGAGACAGAGATGGCCACAGAGGAAGAAAAAGGGGAAAAGGGGGAGAAGGCAGGAAGAGCCCCACAGTACTTACAGCATCTACACCACCCGTTTCTACTTATTCTCCCCACATCCCACCCCCAGAGGAAACTCAGGCCCAAGTCGGCCCAGCTGGTCCTGGAGCATTGCAGGAAGAGTCTTCACAGGCTGGATCTGCTGATGCACAGAGCCGGACAGGAGCGCACACACCACCTTTTAATGGACAGAGTCAGGTATGATCTGTCCTGATTCCATTTATTTTTATAAATAGAATCAGTTGTTTTGATAGTCACCCAGAAATACCTGTCTGTGGGCAGAGAAATAAATATTTGGTGGAAATGAATAAAAACCTCCTCAGTACCGACACAGTGATTAACATCCTGAGTGCTGTCAAACATAATGTTCATGTTTTGGTTTCTTGCTTTTAATGTGCCCGTTTCTATGTTAGAAAAGTGGGACAGAAAAATAATTCAGTAAGTGTTATTTTGAGAATTTGCTTCAATATGTGGGTGGTTTCTCAACTTAAGACAGTAAATTCTGTTTTCTTTCAGGCCTCTCCTCATTCCTCAGGAGAAGACATGGAGATCTCAGATGAGGAGGAGGAGACTACGACCATAACAACCGTGACCACCCACCAGCCATCAGTCACCTCAGGATCCTCACCTTCTTCATCTCAGGCTGCCATGACTTCACAAACAACAGACCCCTCGTCTTCACCCCCACCCATCTCTGACTCTGCACAGCACTTTGGCACCTCCATGCACCCTCCCATACCATCCTACCCCCCTCATCTGCCCCCTCCACCACCCCCTGGTTACTCCCTACAACCCCCACCTCCACCAGGGATTCCTCCCCTTCCTCACATGGAGCTGCACCCTGAGTATCCTCCCCCCATGCCTCACCACATGTATGACTATGCCAGCTCCATGGAGCTGATGAACCAGTACAGTGGTGGAACCCCTATGTCTTTCCAAATGCAGACCCACATGTTAAGTCGCCTACACCAGCTGCGCATGTCATCATCCAATGGCACCACAGGCCCGGGTGAGGCAGCTACTGCAGACTACAATTCCTACCATCTCCACTCTATTCCACAACATCACACACACCACCCCTACATGGACCAAGAGGGCAATGGGGCAGGCACTCATTATGACCAAGACCACCGATACATGCCACCCCACATGACCTATCCCTACCCTGATCCCCACAGCACTCAAATACCACCCCATCCACACCATGGTATCCCGCCTCCACACACTGGCTGGCCTCCACATGTCTTACCGCCACACTACCCATCTTATATGCCCCCACCTGGCTATGGCACGATGCTGCCTGGGGATGGAGATGAGTACAGGGCTCCAGGGGAGGAGATGTCTATGCTGGCAGAGAATCCTCATGAAGCCACAGTGCAGATGGTCTTGGCCACTCTTATCCAAGAAATGAAGAACATCATGCAAAGGGACCTGAACCGCAAGATGGTGGAGAATGTAGCCTTTGCCACCTTTGACGAGTGGTGGGAGCGGAAAGAGACCAAGGCCAAGGTAAGGAAGCCCAGCCTCAACAATAATGAAGGTCATCTTTCTAAGGTTGCAGTTAATTTTTGTGTATGTAAAATAAATAGGCCCACCCTGTTACTTAATAATTTTACTAGTTTATGTATGTGCTTCCTCCATTTAACTGTAATTGATTTTTTTATAATTAGCATGTTTTTTTGTTTGTTTTTTTTAATGAAAGATGTCATTCCTGTTACTATTTCATCTCAGTTTAATGATGCTTTTATTAGTCGGTTAACTATATAAAAGAAAGACTGTTGTTACGAGGCCAGAAAAAAGTAATATCTTCTGTAAATGTCTATTTTTTTGTAGCCATTCCAGACGATGGTTAGGGGGGTTTCTGCGTTACGGGATGAAGAGAAAAAAGAGGAAAAGGTCAACCGTCCACGGGAGCCTCTCATGTCGCTTGTGGATTGGGCAAAGAGTGGTGGCATGGAGGGATTTTCTCTCCGTGGAGCACTACGACTGCCTTCTTTCAAGGTAACAGTACTTTATTGCTGCAGATTTTGGTTTCATCTCCATGTTACTGTATGGAATCTATACTGCCTTCATATTTTATGTTTGTTTGTTGGAGTGTCTCATTTGCCATTACACCACCAAAACACTAGGTGGCAGTGGTGCTTGTATGCCACCTTGTTGAGGCACTTTGTTGATGTCACTAAATGGTAACTGAAACTGTTCTCCATGTTGGACCTAATAAATACAGAATTTATTTAGTTGTACTGAACTCTGTTTTTACAAGGGAGACCTGTCCAGTGTCAGGAGTTAGAAAAGACAGTAATTTCGTTCATACATGGACTGAATGTGACATGAACATAATAAAACAGCATAAGTTTCACTGCATTATCATCATGCTGTTTTCCTGCTTATTGTTTCTCAGTCAATAGTGCAGTATTTACAATGCATGTTAGTACCAAATGGACCAATAATAATGATTGTGTTGGTGCATTGTGTAGTTGGGTTTCTTATTAGATACTCTTCAAGCTACATTTAAGGCTGTCACAGGTAAACCATACTGTATAAATGTTTAGCACAGTATATGTCAAGCTTAAGTCAATAAATGGTGTCAAGAGTAGTTTAAAATAGCTGATATTGTCATTCTAATATTTTGAATTTTTATGTGGTACCACAATATTCAAAAAGTGCACAAGTGTTTGGTGTTGTCAGTTTGTGGTACTTCCTCTAGTTCTGAAAAATAGTCAGACTTTGTAAAGTCAATTTTGGGGTTTTTTGGGGTTTTTTTATTCTTAAAAAATACTTTGAACTATGCAGGTGAAACGGAAAGAACCTCAAGAGTTTGAAGAGGGCGACATGAAACGGCCACGACCCTCAACACCACCGGACGAAGATGACGAAGGTTTGCTCAATTCAGACTTTAAAAAAAGGTTGGATTACTTGATCTGCTCCATGTAAGTCTTAAATTATCCTGTTTTCAGCTGCTGACGAGAGATTACCAGAGGCAGACAGGCATGGAGCTGAAAGGGACAACAAGAGGAGAAAAAAGAAGCCAAGAAATCGGAAACCCTGGGAGCTTGACAGTGAGGGAGAAGAAACATCTGATGGTTCTTCTACTGAAAAGGTTTGTCTGTTTGTTTTAAAATTGTGATTCAAGATTAAAACACAATTTTTAAAAAATGACTTTAGATTATTAGAATATATGAATGTGATAACATGAGTTTATAATTCATGTTGTCATTTATTTTAGTTAGCTACTGATAAGAACAAAATTATTAGCCTCGTATGAAAATTAAAGTTGTTTTCAAAACTTTCCAAAGTAGTTTCTACCTCTCAGCTGTAAAAGGCTGATGGGATGTTGCTGTCACCCCATTGGGCAGGCAGGTGGGCATCCCAAGTTTGTCAACGAGGCGGCATAGGATTTTGAAATTCATACCACTGATGCATCAACTAAAAATCTCACATGAGTTTGACTCCCGGTGACCTTGACCTTCTGAAAACCCTGTGAATACAATAACTCAAGAAGGAAGTCGCCTAGGATTTTCAAATTTATGCTATATGTGCATCTATTAGGAGGCTGAGGGGTAGAACTGGTGATCACCAGTATTTTAAAATGTACAAGGGATTTTTAACATAGCACTTCTAAGGATACTATTTATTTAAATTTTTTTAGAAACCATAAGTTAGTTGTTTCTTGATTTGTTTTTACACACAATAACAATTTTTTGAGAAAACAAACATTACCAGTGTCACCTTTATAAGTCACCAGAAAATGTGACCTTTTTATTGAGCCATAGCACAAACCACTGCTGTGCAATGATGTGCTTTGACTTTGTGAAGGTTCAAACTGAAGGTTATTTTCCAATTTGCATGCAGTACTAAAACAAGCAAGGGTTTGAGGTGTCTAAAGAGCCCATTAACAACTGTCAAGACACTAGTGAATGACTAAGCAAAGTTGGAACCAAAGAAATGTTTCCTTTGGTCAGATGAGACAAAAGTAGAGTTCTTTGGCCATGGAGACAATGCTTATGTTTGTAGAACATAAGCTTTGTTCTCCAACTCAACAACACCCAAACATGGGTTGTTCCTGGTACAGAAAGCCAAGTTAAAATTGAGCCTTGACTTGAGTCCCACTGAAAATCTGTGGGGTGAACTGTAGACTGAGGTCTGTGCCAGAAGACCCATTAAATCTCTGGAGGAGCTTGAGAGATTTGCCAAAGAAGAATGGGGTGTGTGTGTGTGTGTGTGTGTGTCTCTTGATGAAAACTATAACAAACAACTGCAGGCTGTTATCCAGGAAAAGGATACGCAATTAATATCAAGGGGGGTAATAACCCTGGTAGTTTTTATGAAATCTGTGTGCAAAGTAAAATAATGTAAGCATCCAAAAAAAACCCAATATGTTTGGAAAACCTGTGTTTAAAAATTCCATGCTCTCTTTAACACCACTTAGGAAATAGTTCTGTAGTGAATTGAATACAATAAAAAGAAATTTTCATAGCAGGGTTACAAATTATGTCCTCACCTGTAGATGGCAGGATGTCACTGTGATTATATTGTGATAACAACTTTTTTTCCCCCCCATGTTTAGGAGGATGAGGAAGACGAAAGTGGAAAAGAGTCTGATGGTAAACCACAAACAGGAATCTCATAACTTTATGTTCTTATTTTCAGCTATCATGACTGTTTACATTGACTTTATTTTTTTAGATGATGTCCTCAGTGCAGACAGTGACGACGAGAGCCTCTCATCCTCTTCTGAAGGCTCTTCATCTTCAGGATCTTCATCTTCATCCTCAGAAGAGGATGAAGATGAAGAGGAAGGAGAGCGGGCAGAGAGTGAAGGACCAGACAGCATGGATGAGTCAACTATGGATAGCACAACTGAGAAAGACAATGAGAGGTACATCACTTGTACTGCTGTAATCAGAATTATATAACAATGAATGTTGTACTTTTCAACATTCAAATGCTTGTTTTGTTTTTCTCAGGGAAAATAATGCAGCTGTTCCAAAGGCAGAGGTCAAAACAGGTTAGTCAGAAGTTGTTATAAATCACCAAAAAGCACCAGTAACATAATAGCTTCAGTTCGAGTTCAATCTTTGAAAACGTGTATCTTTTCTCAGGTGATACAAAAGATGGCAAGGCAGACACAACGGCGCCTACCAAACATCCCCCCTCACCACCATACCCACGCCCTACATCCCCTATCGTTCTTGTGCCCCCTCTCAAGAAGCGCAAAAAGACAGTCTCCTTCTCTACAGACGAGAACGAAAGCAAAATGCAATTGCCAGCTGCACCACCATCTCCGTCGCAAGTTTCGGGTGAATCTCCCCTCCTCTCAGGCAGGCTTCCAGACTCACCCATCACTGCAACCTCACCCAGTTCATCTCGTCCCAGTCTGGGCATCCAGCTGCTTCCCTTTGCCTCTAAACCAGGCGAAGGGAATGCTCTCATTGTGCCCCCATCTGGACGAACCCAAGATACCGAGGAGACCAAGAGAGGACCCCTCATTTCTCCCCAGACTACCCCAGTCAAATCCCCTAGCAAACGCGGTGCAGGCAAAGAGTCTCCCAAATCTCCTGCTCCTCCTGTTATGGTGTGCCGCACTGTGCAGAACCTGCCTTTGGACCATGCCTCTATGTGTAGAATGGCCTTTGAGGAGGCCCCAGCACCACCATCTGTCAACAAAAGGTCCAGAGGCAGACCACGGACATCTAGCCTGTCTACTTCTTCCTGTCACTCTCTCAGAGAGGAAGATGAGGATGAGGAAGAAAGTGAGCAGAGGTTAAGACTAAGAGAACAGGTTGGGGCCTCCAGCCTCCTGCAGCTGGCCTCTGCTTCAACAACTGACCTTTCTGTGTTAGCTGATGTGGCTTTGAAAATGGACCCTGATCCTGGAGACTCAGAGGAGACAGAAACATCTGATGAAGCAGAGGAGCACAAGATGGAAGGAAATTACTTCGCCCCAGAGTCACTGGCCCTCCTTATGAGTCCAGGGGCTGTAATCGTCCTTATGGAGCACAACTACTGCAAACCCCCTGTTGTCCCAGTACCAACTGGTGCCAAAAGGACTTCCTCCAGACAAGATTCTTCTGTTTTGCTCCCAGCCGACCTCAACTCTATTTCTGGGGTGCTTGAAGCACCAGAGGAAGTCATTGGAGATCCACTTACGTCACGGGGAGATGCAGGAGAATTCTTTTCTGCAGTGGGAGAGATGTGCGACTCTGAGGATACGGGCCAGGTTACGCCGGTGTCTCCATCACCAAAGAAGAAGAACCTAATTGGCAAGGGTTTTGAAACTGAAGAGGAAAAGAGCAAAAAGAGGAAGAGAAAAGATAAAGAAAACCTTGAGGTTCATCACACAAAAAAGCAGAAGGAGCAGCCAGGCAAGAAACAGAGGAAGCGGAAATTAGAGGTATATTTGTCACATTTGTTCCTGTAAATGTTTGAGATTGTCATAACCGTAAACATGCCACAGGCAACAATAGCACTGACTCATTACCAGTAAGCCCAAAGTTGGAATTTTGAAATTGGTACAGTTGAAGAGTTTTACACGTCTCGAAAGAATTTCCGCTGGTAAACCTTTGGACTCTCCAGACCAGGAATATATTTCCAGTGTAGACAGAAATGTAGTTTTTGTGCATGTTTTTTTTTTTGCATTTACAGAACTGTGTGATACAGTTTTGTTTTGTTTTTTTATTCTTGGGTGTGTTCTGGCTGAAAACAGATGGGGTAACAACAGGGTGTACCCTGTAGAAGCGCTCTGCTCTCAGTCTTACTGGTGCAATCACACTAGAATTACTGACATTTTCCTTAGCATTGCTTAAAGCTAACGTCAGCCAGGTGCTTTGCATCATAAAAAACTTCTTTTACTTGCGCAGATGAGTTTTCATTAACCATAAACTTGCCACCTGCCAGTGACATGTCTAATGTCCGATGGCGGTCTTTGCAAATACAGCAGGTAACAGTCCAGAGACTTCGTCTGAATCAAACTGTCTCAACTCGTGCACTATATATGAAAAAGTACCAATTTGGATGAGTTTCTGATTTGTTTCTTGAGTCTCTGCTGTTTTCACCCCCTGAACTTAGTCAGACGGATTCTGAGGCATCTCCTCTCTTATAGTTATTTGAAATACCAGATGGTGCTCCAAACAATAGGTTACCTCAGGTTCAGGTTTGAACTGGCACAACTTCACCTGCTTCCAAAGTGTGTGGAGAGGATGAAAAAAATCACAATGCAGGGACTCCAGCAACGCTTAAAGTGAAGATGAACAACTTTATTGACTGACCAACGCATTTTGGCTTGTGGCCTTCATCAGGGTCATAGTAACACATAGTAGAAGTGTGCTTCAATAAAAGGCAGGAAACAGAAAAAAATTCAAATTAACCAATCACATCTTCATAGGTAAACCAGCTGACATATAACAGGTTGGTATTGGTAAATTGGTTAAGGCACGCCCAAGTAAACACTGGACTAGATAATTAATTTAATTTATTTTATCAACAAAAGAAAGAAGCTTTCTAGACATCTCGTTTTAAGACATAATTGCGAAATGCGTTGGTCAGTCAATAAAGTTGATCCTCTTCCCGTTAAGTGTTGCTGGAGTCCCTGCATTGTAATCTTTGATCTTTACCGCATTTTGGCACAACACCTGTGCCTTTTTTCTAAGAACACTTATGTTCATCAAAAATGTCAATGACATTCAGTCACTGAATATAGTTATGAATATTGTTATGGATTAGATCAGCGGTCCCCAACCCCCGGGCCTCGGACCGGTACCGGTCCGTGAGTCGTTTGGTACCGGGCCGCGAGAGTTGAGGCTCGGGTGTGAAATGTAAAGTTTTCAGGGTTTTTATCGGTTTTCAGCGTTATTTTGTTATCGTTTTGATCGTTAACGCAGTTTTCCTGGGTCTTTTCACGTGTGTTATGAATAAATCTTCTTTTTTTCGGTACCGGTACTAGTTTTATTTTGTTGTATTTATCCGCGACACCTTAAAGGCCGGTCCGTGAAAATATTGTCGGGCATAAACCGGTCCGTGGTGCAAAAAAGGTTGGGGACCGCTGGATTAGATGACTTTAACTGGCCAGAGAAATGTCCAATGTGTCAGTCTGTATTAGTGTAAATACCGCATAGATTAGAAACTAAAAGACTGTTTTTCTTTCCTGCAGGACTCAGATTTGGACGAAGATGTGGATGTGGAGGAGCTTGAATCTGGGGAGCTGTCTAGCTCAGACACTGAGGAAGAGTTGGTTGAAGAAGTGAGGAAGAGTGAGCGGCTCTTTTTGCAAGAAGCAGGAGTAACAACATCCCAGAACTGGTCGAAACCTGTCCCAGCGCCTGAGCCACCAGCTGTGAAGTTTGACAACCGCAGTGAATTTGAGCAGATGACCATCTTGTATGACATCTGGAACTCTGGTCTGGATGGTGAAGACTTGTTGTTTTTGAAGAAGACTTATGAGAAGCTGCTGCAGGATGACCATAGCTCTGACTGGCTCAATGACACTCATTGGGTCAACCATACTAATATCCTTTTCAGTGATTATCTTTCACCTCAAAGATGTATGGGCACTAGGTTTGATTTACATAGAAGTGACACAATATCCAAAAAGTCTGACTGTTATGAATTTACTAAATTGTCTGCATAACGTGACGTTTTTAAATTCAGGAATGCTTTGATATTTGGTTCCCTGTTGTCAGCCTTGACCTTTGGGCTGCACTAACCAATTTGCCAAATCCTCGCCGCAAAAAGAAGAACACAGATGGGCAGCTTCGTGAGCATGTGACCGGTTGTGCCAGGAGCGAGGGATACTACGCCATCAGCCGCAAGGAGAAGGATGTCTACCTGGATCTTGACCTACCCGAGCAGGTCATACGGGAGGTGGAGAATGTCGACACCTCGGTAGGCAGATTCCAAATCTTTTTGGATGCATCTTCTTTTATTTCTTTTCCATTTATTGAATCTGTTGTTCTCACATCAGTTTGATTTTGTCTGTTAAAGCAGTTGAGAAGCTTTGCTGAAATACTTGAGATATCTTGCAAAACTTGTTTAGGTTTTTCCTTAAAAATGAGTCGGCATCGGGTAACAGGCTGACGCACTTGGACAGTTCAATGTTCATGTTCACTCGCTCACAGATAACGTTCACTCTCCTAATCCAATGTTTGTGAGATTGGAGATTCTGTTGTGCCTGATCCTTCATTTGTTGTTGAAAGAACAGGATAAAATGCCCGTGAGGTAAATCTGTGCATGCAGCACAACCTAAAGTCAGTGAATCTGATTGGCAGTGGAGATGTTGGTGTGGACGTGCTTTCGATTGTGTGGAAAGTTGAAGCCGGGTTTAAATGGAATTTTAATGTGATATCCAGTTGAACCTTTTTTTTTCCAGGAAAAATATTTTGCTGGTCTCCACTGCCTCAGTAATCAATTATTAGGGGTTTGTAGCTGTTTCAGGGTATTATTATAAAGTCAACATTTGGCTAGATAGTGCCTCTCAGGCATTTGGAATGGAGGTGATTCATATTTGGCTTAGTTGAAGTGGTAATTTTAGGATTTGAGATGAAAAAGGTGAGGGTTTTCAAATGACAGAGAAGTAAGATGATGAGTATGTGGACATTTACAATACAGAGGTTTTAGGCATTACATTTGTGCTGTCTGGTGGTTGAGACAGACTCATGCAGGGAAAACAAATCATATTTAATTTCAGTCACATACATCACTGCTCATATGTTTAAAGCATGGCATGTATTCTTTGTCAGTAAAAAGAACATTAAATTCAACAAAACAACAACAGTGCTATAAGGGCTGATAATAATCAGTAAATTATTGATTTATAATCATGCTAAAAAAAAAAAAGAAGGACAATACAAACTGAAAAACTGTGTGAAATAAGAGTCATGGAGAAACGTGCGAGATGCGTGTCGTTTGTAGTCGGGCTTCCTGATTATCAGGCTTGTATGAGTCAGAATGTGGTCGTTCACAGGAATAATGTGATGTCTGAAAACATCAGGCTTTTGTTTTTCCTTGCAAGACTACTTGAAACAAAAATATTTCTTGCTGACTGACATTTTTTTTCTTTTTTTTCTCATCATCTTTGCTGTTAGAAGTGGGTTTAGAGTGGGGATAGGGTGTGATGAATTTAACAACAGACGAAACAAGTGCGGCAACCTTGAATGTAAACGTGTAGTTTTCCCTTTGTTTTCCCGTTTTGTTGGCAGCCATAATTGTAACATACTTGAAATTCCAACTTCAAGTTGTGTCCACTGCTTTTGAGTTTAATGTTCATATCACGTATCTTATCGTCAGTATTCAAAAACAGTACAAATGTTATTGCATTCCGAGAATGTTGAAGAGTGAATTCTTCCTCTGGGCCAGTGGCAGGATGTTTCAGTCCGGGCGTTATTTCACGTAAAGCACAGTGATCATTCCTGTTTGTGACACAGGAAATCCATAATTCTTTTTTCCTGATGTAGATCCGGATTTGTCACATGTGAATTACTCCTTCCTGAACAAAAGATGATGAATCCAATTTACGTCAAACGATCACATAAATTCTCATGAAGTTCCCTGAAAAGTTTGATCATAGTGAGTGTCACACCTTTAAAGTGTTTTGGAAAGAATAATCAGAGCGAATGTGCAACTCCAACTTTCCTCAAGCATGGTTAAACAGCTCTAGAAATTTGCACAGCACATGTATTCTCAATCCAGAATTAAACCAATTCTCCTTTCTTAAAAATAAAGGAGAAAATATCACATATTCAAAAATTGGACGATTTATGTTTTTTACATTAAAAAGACTGGGTTCAGTCTGTAACTTCCATGAAATACTGCTGAATTGGGTGCCTCTTAGCTGGAAATACAAACAGGAAACATGAGCGCAGCATTTATTTACACAAACACACTAACCACTATGTCTTCATTAGAATTTACTTAGAAAAAACAAAAATAGTAAGGCTAGACCGGTTGTGCACTTATCACTTTGTATTCCAGGGCACGATTTGCTCAAGCATAGACATCTCCCAGTCTAAAGCGAACACAGACATGCAAATATAAATATAAAAAAAAGTCGGTTTTTTATTTACAGCCAATTCATTTCAAAGACCTGAGGCATGAAGCCACTGAAGGAGGCGTGTGGACAGAGGAAATAAAAATGTTTGAATGAATTTAGGGAAAATAAGTTGGAATTGCTGATTGTATTGCGCTAACCTTTTAAATAGAGTTCAGCTTGGATGCTTTTTTATTTGTTTGTAATGGCTGATTAAACATAATGTGTGAGAACCATTTCCTGTGTGCCAGGAGTAATTACGGTTGCACTACATGCTTATAGTCATACTGCATATATGTTCGTGTGGTCAGCTTTAACCTACAGAGCTATGGTTGCCCGGTGCATAATGCTGGGCAGTAACATAGTATGTGTCCTGAATGCGTCACAGTATTTTTAACAGTTACTTTCAGCTCTTTGTGAGTATTACTTTGGTGTAAGTGCAGGGAAAGCTTTCTGATAAGTCTGCCTAGAGTCAAAAGCAGAAAAAAAAGGAGTAAGAGGGGTCACAGATCCCCACACATTTATCATAGGCCTAAATTTGGCTATTACTGTGATGATTCTATGATTTCATCATGCAACGTTCCTCTTTTATAATGCCCGCAAATAAGGTTTGGGTCACTTGGGGGTGATGATCTTGATGCTCGTCAGACACTCATATGATGCACCATCATTGGTCCCATGTGCAGCCAGTTATCCTCCACACAATGCCAGATTGTCATGGAACGTAGGAACATTTGAAAAATCAGCTCACTTAGTGTTTGTGTGAGTTAGTGGAAAATCCACGTTATCGTGTTGCTGTGCAAGGTTTATTCCTCCGTAATGTATTTCCCATTTAGCCGTTGTGCTTTCCCTTACTGCTTCCATGGACACAAGCATAGTTCCTTAGAATAATACACACAAATTATTATATTTTACTGTGGCATGTTTTATGCAGTCTTGCTGTTTCTAGAGTTACAGACTAATTCAGACTCTGCACAGAATGAGATGTAACTGGGGCACCACATCAGTCTGCGTCTTTTATTATCTGATCCAAGTGTCCCAATAACTGAGATATGTCTCTGCTGCTTTGAGGTTTTTATGTGCTTATATCAGGAACAAAGAGATGTGTCGTGATGAATAATCCCTGTTTATGTTTTCAAACCAAAGATTTGTGGCAGGCTTAAAGAGTTACTGATACTCAGGGGGATCTCTCCCCCCTCCCCCGCACACAGAGCAACACAGACACACATGATTTAACTTCATGATGATACATTGAAACAGCTGTTTAACTTAGCTTTATAGGTGAAACATGAAATGTAATCTCATGGATTATTATCTTGATTGTAATATTGATCTTTTTAGTACTGAAAGCAAAGCATTAATTGGTTGTAAAAACACAGAAGTTGCATAGTCTGACAAAATCTAAAATGATGTTTGAGACGTAGCATGAGAACATGTCAGTTCATTCCGTTTCAGTTTGAAGTTTCCAAGGAAGTTTCAGCTGATTCATTTTTTCCATAGATTCCTTTTCCTTGTTTTTGGAAATTTGTGCTACAGTTACACTGCTGGGCTCCCTTTAACACTCAAGTTTTTTTTCACAGTAGTTATGAGAGTAATTTTTGATATGTATAAGGAACACAAGTTAACATCTGAAGAATTTAATTATTGAACCATAATAGAGGGAAGGCAGTGGTTGGGACTGAAGTATTCGAGGGCAGACTTGCTTCTATTCTTGCGTAATAACTTTTCCAGTCATATCTCTTTCGCAAATAAACCTCTGCTACAAGAGCAGGGGTATTGGAAATTAAGGTCAAGATGTTTTTCAGGTTCATGCTGTTACCCATCAAGGCCATCTGATGAAGTCTTAGTGTAACCGTTGCACTCTCTGAAGCTCTTTTGTTTGTTTCCTGGCAGGGTGCTAACCGAGTGCTATCAGAGAGACGTTCAGAGCAGCGCCGCCTCCTCACTGTCATCGGCACCACTGCCGTCATGGACTCTGACCTGCTTAAACTCAACCAGCTTAAGGTACAAGCAGTACTATATTCATGTGGTCACTTTTTTACAAGCTAAAGGACAAAGTTAAACTGCAACCTGCGACTTGTCAACAGATTTAACTTTAAAAAAAAAACAAATCTTTGCTTAAAAAAACAAAAACACTGTAAGTTATGCCACCTGACACAATAAATTAAATGGTTTACAGTTCACGAGTGTAATCAAAAGGTCATCTAAGGAATAAATTTCCAGAGCCTGAAACTGATTCCATGCTTTTAGAAGCGCATAGCTGAATATACCAACATGTTTTACAGTCTAAACACAATACAAACAAGACATCTGTGAAGGTTCTCAGTCATCCAGGTCATCGTAGCTTGGAAAGAAAAGCATCTGGACTTCTTTAAGTCCAGACTTAGACTACAAACAAGACCAATTTTGACACGAACTCTGTGGTTTATTAAGCAAAACTCGCAAAAGGTTTTTCCCAAGCCTCACAAGATGAAACTCAGGGCTGAATGCAGAAGTTTTACCTTCACAATGGTGGTTTTATCTTTTGGTTTCAAGATGAATTTGTTTATTTGTTAATGCAATGTCTGAATAGGAGTTTTTTTGGAAGGTGGCTCTGCTCTCGTTTTTTGTGTGCGTGTGTGTGTTTGGTTTTGAAAGAGGCTGTATCTCTGGCTTTCATTGTTACACAAATCCAGGGTCGGAGTCACAGATCTGCACAGATCATGCAGATTTTCTGCATGCTAAACATGCAGAAAATCTGCTCACTACAGTAGGTCAGTGGTCAAACTTTTGGGTGTGGGCCTTTTTTGCATGTTCTTATTCTAGTCAACAATTTTTTAAAAAAAAAACTTTTTCTGGTTTTCACACCAAATTATCAACTTGGATTAGTTTACCTTTTTGAATTGTTGAAGATCCAATTATAAAACAAAGATATAGCCTGTAAATACTTAAAACTGTCTGTTAATTCAGGACAGGTTAGTTTATAAAAATATCTATTGCTAGTAAGGCTCCTCTTAAATTACATCCGCTCTGTCCTGATGCAGTTCCGAAAGAAGAGGCTTCGTTTCGGACGCAGCCGAATCCACGAATGGGGCCTGTTTGCCATGGAGCCCATTGCTGCTGATGAGATGGTCATTGAGTATGTGGGTCAAAACATAAGACAGGTATGACTTATAAGGAGTTTTGTGTTTAACCAGTGATGGTTTTTGAAACTTTCCAGCCATCTTGACATCTAAATGTTTTCATTATCCACTGTTGCCACTAAACAAATCTGTAAAATACTTATACAATAATATATTTCTAATAGTCCTGCTGTGTTGGACCCTTACTCTTGCATTGTAATATTGATATGACGGTATGTGAACTGCAGTTTATCGGACACTTTGAGGGTGTGGTCAGTCAGAAAATGTTCTTTGTGCGCAGATGGTGGCTGACAATCGAGAGAAGCGTTACGCACAGCAGGGCATCGGGAGCAGCTACTTGTTCAGAGTGGACCATGATACGATTATAGATGCCACCAAGTGTGGGAACCTGGCACGATTCATCAACCACTGCTGCACTGTAAGTCTGAAAACACTCAACAATAATCTGCCTCTTACATGCTTTAGATATGGACTGATGTTAAGTTCTGCAGCTGTCGCCCATCAGTCTCTCGATGCTTTTTTCCCCCCTTGCAGCCAAACTGCTACGCCAAGGTCATCACCATAGAGTCCCAGAAAAAGATTGTGATCTACTCAAAGCAACCCATTGCCGTCAACGAAGAGATCACGTACGATTACAAGTTCCCACTGGAGGAGAACAAGATCCCTTGTCTGTGCGGAACGGAGAACTGTCGTGGGACGCTCAACTAGTCAACGCACTTCTCTACCACACTTGCCAATGGCCAGCCATACCCGTAAACACCTCCCTTTCCCCATGAGTTCGCTCTCCTAAATGTGTAACTTGAACCACCCCAGTACCCTATGCTGCCCCTCCTCATGGCCTCATAGCCAGCCTCACAGTACCTAGGACGTAGACACGCACACACTTGGCACTTTTCACACGCAGTTTTCATTCTCTAGGCAGTTCCACAAGCTAGTGGGTGATGGATTGGCGTCATCTGGCTCTCGATGCATGACAAGGCCTTTAGCATCAGCTCGTTAGTGGCAGTATTACTGGACAAAACCGGGTGCTCCAAGGAAGTTGTTGCGTCAGTCAGGGCATGAAGGATTTGTCTGATTCCATGCCGACATCCGTTTGAAAGGAGACAATGTGGAGAAAAAAATGGAAAAGGACAAACGTTTATTGGCACTCTCTCAGACATGGCTTCATTACTCTTTTAAAGTGACGGCATCAGTCAGACATGGGTCATTTTTATGTTCCTCATGACTTACTTTCAAAAGGATTATATTTTTGTAAATAACTATTGTTAGTATTGACTTTAGTGAAGTGAAACTACACTTTCGGTGTTCATTTCCTTTGCCATTATCTCTAAGAGCAGCACTTGTTCACGTGTTTGCATGCTGCTGTGAAAGTTGTATTGTGCGTCTCATAACCAGCCTCTGAAATATTGTTTTTTCTTTATTGGGTGTAGATGAAACAAATCTGTGAGGGACGCTTTGATCTTTAATAAAAGCAGTAGGTAGGAAAAATGTCGTCCAGAAGTTACTGCTGATTAGGGCACTTAATAATTCACAAACATGCACAAGACGTGCAAAAATAATATTGTGCATAACTATCTGTAAACTTGGCAGCATGCAGAGTTGTGCCAGGCTCCTACTCTCTAAGATTTTCTTTGTGACAGTTACAGAAGCCAGGGTGTTTATCCAGATGTGAAGCAGATGCATTTGGATGCCGTCACGTTAATGATAAGGAGTTCATGTCTGAAAGGGGCTTTCTTTTGTCGGCGGCGTCCAGGAGTCACTCCTCTAGTGTCGAATTCCTTCTGTAACCACGCACCCATACAAATCCGCACAGAGACGCACACGAATACCAGAAAAATTCAGGGTTTTTAGACTCGCTCACTAAGGGCGTAACTTTTAAGATAAATCACTTCAATCAATTTGGTCTTCAGTTATGCAAGATTTCCAAGCGTGAGGGTTGTTTTGGAGCTTTTTTTAAAATTTCATTTCATAGTATTATATTATATTACTATTGCTGTTATTAATGGTATTGTTACTTATTTGCATTAGCTGTAAGTATATTACAGTGAAATGAGCTTCAGTGTACCCATCCACTGTCTTCAGTGGCTTTGTGATCCACCAGCCCTATAAATCCTTTCTCCTCTCTCCACTGTGTGTTACTCTCCTGTTTTGCAACAGTCTGTATGAGAGTAAAGCCGTTTTAACCCACTGTGAAAATGTGTAATTTAGGTTTCAGCTTACAGTGTGCGTGGTTTTTTTTTTTTGTTTTTTTGTTTGTTTGTTTGTTTTGTTTTTTTAAATGCCACTGCTAAACTTTTATATTCCCCTTTTTATGTTTTTTTTTTCTTCTCCAAACTTATGGATACTGACATAGGTGCTTTTAACAAATTATTTGTGCGCTCTTTGTGGGTTCTTTATTCGTCTACAATAATTAGGGCTGTGCTTCTGAAATGCAGTTGAGCACATGTCCAGTGGGGGTGGGATCAGAAATTGTCAATGACTGTTTCTATCACCAACACAATGGAGGGGGAGTGTATACGTTCATAACTCACATCGCTTGTTTGTCAGCGATGATTTGGCACGCTATCTGCTGTGTCATCCTGTTTCGTTTCAACACGCGCACAAATTCCTGTTTAAACAATTGACAAAAGCGTTTTCTGCAAATCCTTCTCCCTAGTTGCTTTGTTAGGTTCTGAATTACACAAGTGAGTTTGTGAACAATGCTGCTGGCTTTGCAGCCATTTGCTACAAGTTTGCATTTCTAGCAGAGCCCCAAGTCAAATAAAATTATAATAATAAGAAGAACTCCTTCAAGGTAAACTTGGCAGATCTTTTTGTAAGGCACATTTATTTGATTTGGTTGTTTCTGTTCAAAGACTTAAAGTTCTTGTTTTCCCCTTGTGTTGCAGATCTTTGCAGAATTCATGAGAATGCATTATATTTTACTTCAGTCATCCCTTCTGAAAGATCGTAACTCAAAAAAAAATCCTGCTTACAGTCTGTTTGCATTGTAGATAGGTGAAAGTGTCCGTGTCCCTGCGAGGTTAACAATCCTAGGCAGTTTCTGATACGTTGCAGACGGGGACTTCAGTGACCTTTTGTGTCGTCTTTTTTTTATTTTCATGGCTATGGCCGTCCAAAGTTTAACTTTGATGTTGAACTTTTAACTAAACTCCTGTTTTTTGTTCTTTCCCAAACAGGAAAATGTGTAAGATATTTCTTGTTGCAATGAAAGCCTTTCAGTACAAACCAACCCTCTTTAATAAAGGAGAAAAAGATGAAAGGAAAAAACAAAAGCAAAAACAAAAAAACAAAGAAGTACATGTAAATATTGTAGAGGTGTTTGTTTCTTGTAGAAACACACTGATTCCAAGCTGTAAATATGTTGTTCCGTTTCCTTACTCAATGAGGAGGAAACATGTACATACCTTCCATTCATTTATTTTTTATTGTTTTTCCTTTTAATTTGATGATTATTTTAATATTATTTGCAATATTTCTCTTGTATTAATGCGTTGGACCCTTTATTAATGGTGCATTAAAATATTTTTTAAATAAATGAAAATCTTGTGTTTTTCTTTACCAAGTCAGTGTCCTGCTGGATATGGATGTTCAGATTGGAAACAAGCGTGAGAGTCTGAGTGACTTCTAGTTGATCGCTCTCTTATGCCACTTTAAAGGCATGTTGGTTGAGCAGGAAGTTGTGTGCCGGAAATGAATGCATTTGCAACTGTCATAGACTGTAAGAGGAAGCAGTGAAATCTGATGAGAACAGATGGTGACCTGAGTTGACGAGGCTACAGCTGGCTAACATGTGCCCTTATATGCATTTCCAACTCCCATCTTTTTAGTGCTCTCCCTATAAGGCCAACTTTCTTCTGATCCACTGTTCCTCACAGTGAAAAGCAGGTGAGTGTGTTCAAGAGGCAAACATATTAAAAACATGGACCATTTTGTGTAAGGGATTACTTTTACATTCACAGGTCTCCTGATCCACTTTACTATAACAATATATTCATGACAGAAGGAAAGTAAAGGAAGCAAGATGAGGCCCCCGTAGCTCCCCTCATCACTTCTGAAGCCATTAGCTGCTGGTTAAAAGATATTGAGGGCAATAAAGGCACCAGGTTCATGTTTGTTGTTCTCAAAACAAGTTGGCTAGAGCCCGTCAAATATTTTTAAGTTCATGATCCCCCTCAGGCATAAGGAAGGGTATGTTCTCAAACTAACACTGATTACCTTAGAGTCACCAGTTAACCAAACAGGCATGCCTTTGAACTGAGTACATTTTTGGAAAACACATTTCAACTGCCATGGTTAAAATTAAAAGCATTACAGCTGCTAGCATGGCTGAAGACTCCTAGCCCTGTAACTCATCTGGAAGCAGTAAAAAAAAAAAAAAGTTCTTAACCTTTAACCATCAAGTCATTCTTATCTGCTTCCTTTTGAAATGACACTATAGAAATGTGACCAGTTTTCTTCCCTTTTTTCTAATGACGTCCTCTGTTTAAGTATGGTGCATAAAGTGTGGTCAACTGTTAATACATTTTATGGTTCATGGTTGGGATCAATCCTAGCTCCCCTCAGGCACAAGGATGGGTATGCGGTGTTCCTTAGTCTATCACAACAGATCATTTTTATGTTCTTAAACATTAAACATCATTGGTCACCTTAAAATCATCAGTTAACCAAACAGGCATGCCTACAGACTACTGGATTTATTAGTACACAGTGGGTTCGAACACCCAAGTTGAAGAAGAGGGCTGTAACAGTGCTGACCACTTCAAAAGCATTTTTTTAGTAAACTTGAGAAGCAGTTGTGCACTTAAAGGTAGATGTAATCAAGCAATGCAACATGCTAAAACAATTACAGAGCAGAAGATTTTCCAAAGTGTAGTCCGCTGTGCAATGGAGATCCTTTGTAACATTTAATGAAGCATGGTGAACACAAGAAGGACCAGTTTCTGTCATAATGCAGCATAAATGCCTCTTTTCTCTTTTCTATCAAACTAGAAGTTGTTGACCCAAATTACCCTCACTAATGGTTGCCAACCAGCAAAAAAACTAAAATAAAATAAATCTATGGTTTGCAATATTGTATAATATAAACTAATATTTGTTTCCAAAATATAGTGAAATAGAAGCAAAATGTAGCATAATTCTTATATTTATTTTATAAACAACATAAATATGGAACTGACTCCATGTTTATTTAACGCAACATGTATTTATATCTATGTATATCAACTATCTCTTGTACAAAAAAATTGTTATAAAAAAAATGAGTACTGCTACACTGCTGCTTCATCAGCCAGACACTGTCCACGACTGTCAAGTTTGTTGTGGAAACATCTGCATGAAGACTTTGTTCTCTCAAATATGCACCTGAAAACTAGAAGATGACTCCACAACTTTCATTGTGGTTGTATATTTTTATGCTTTATTGTTTAACTACACATATCAGTGACATGAACCTGCCAAAATACTTCAGAGCATTTCCTTAAGTCCATTTTTATAGCTATTAATCTGACAGTAAACATTTAATAAACTCGTCATTTTAGTCTGTGGTGTGAGGTCACAATATATCACATAACATAGTATTTGAAATTGTTATTTTAGGCTTGCATTTTACTGTAGTTAAAATGACACAGGGTGTTATTATTGAAAATATTACAGGCAGAGGTAGAGAGTAACGAAGTAGAAATACTTTGTTACTGTATTTAAGTAGAATTTTCAGGTATCTGTAATCCAGTAGTTTTTTTTCTGACAACTTTTTACTTTTACTCGCTACATTTTTACACAAATATCTGTACTTTTCACTGCTTACATTTTCAAAACAGACTTGGCTATTCGACATCAAACAGATTTAACACATAAAAGTCAGTCCTGTTCGTGTATTAACCATCTGGAGACTTGACATGAAAACAGATGAAAATCAAAAAAACATGTGCGATAGTCAGAGATTAAAGTGGGCACAACAACAATAATACAGTCCCAATCAAAAGTTTAAGACCACTTAAAAAATGGCAAAAATTCATATTTTGCATGGTTGGATCTAAACAAAGTTCCAAGTAGAGCTTCAACATGCAACAAGAAGAAATGAGAGTGAGGCAAAACATTTGAGCGTGCAGTTTATTGAAAACAACGCTTAAACTGAAACAGGCTGTTTTACAGCTGATCAAAAGTTTAGGAACACATGCCTTTAAAGGACACAATAAACGTGGTCACCGTGACCCCCGAAGTTGGGAGGTCGCCTTGTAATTGAAAGGTTGCCGGTTCGAGCCCCGGCTTGGACAGTCTTGGTCGTTGTGTCCTTGGGCAAGACACAAGTTTGAACAAGGTGTTTATTTTACACACACCGAGACACAAATCTGGAGTCTGTGGCTGTAGCTCAGGTGGCAGAGCAGGTCAGCCACTAATCAGACGATCGGTGGTTCGGTCCCACGCTGCCTCCTGCCTGCATGCCAAATATCCTTGGGCACCCCATGTTTGCCTACTGGTGGTGGTCAGAGGGCCCGGTAGTGCGCCCCAGGGTGGCTGTGGCTACAATGTAGCTTGCCCTCACCAGTGTGTGAAAGGGTGGATGACTGGATGTGTAAAGCGCTATATACCACTTGACTGGCCATTTACCACTTAGCTTACATAAGGTGTAGCAGAGATGAATGTTCATTAACTGAATTCTAATTTCATACCAACTTAATTCAGTCTAGTATAAAGTTTGTATAAACAGTATACTGTCAGTGTAGAGGATGGAAATTAGCCAGGACAACTCATGAAACATCTGATGACATCTGGTTGAATTCAGTCCACAAAGAGAAGCAGGCCAGCTGATCACAGCCTGTACAGTAAGAAAATCTACTGGAGCCCTCAATAGAAAGTATTGGGAGTTGTCATTCTTTTCCCCACGCTTAGCCATTAGAACCAATTTTAGGGTTCCTCCATGCGATGGGCCGAGCAGTGAAGGAAACTCTGGCACAGGTTAAAGTCCAAAATAAAGGTTTTTTCTTTTTATTTAACCCAAAAACAAAGTTGGTTACATTACACAAAAAAATCTAAATCTTGGATCAAAGTAACAGAACTCTACTCAAAGTTGACAAACAATACTTATAACTCAAACAAACTGACCTACCTAGCGAGACAAAGGGGAAACTTAAAATAGTGGCTGATCAACCCACAAAAACACAAAAAGGGGTAAATCAGAATCAGAATCAGAATATTTATTGATCCCTAGGGGAAATTATGTTGGTTAGAGTGTGCCAGTACAAACAGTAACAAAAACAGACAATACAAGAAGTACAAGAAGTAGCACAATATATACATACATATAATTCACTTACTGATAAATAAAGGAATGATTTCCTGTGTCGTGCAGTGGTGCTTTTTGATGTCAGTCTCTCACTGAACATGCTCCTGTGGCTAGCCAGCATGTCATGGAGTGGGTGGGAGGAATTATCCAACATTGTCTTTATCTTGGACAACATTCGCCTCTCCGACACCAAATTAAGAGAGTCCAGCTTCATCCCTAAAATAATGCTGTTTCAGTTTATTGAGTCTGTTAGCATCAGTGTCGTAGTTTGGCACAACACAGGCTCATCATCTCTGTGGGCGGGGCTGACAGTATAAAAAAGCTCCAGCTCGCCGCTGCAAAGCACAGAGTTCACTAGCGTAACACGATGTCGGAACACCAGCGGGGTCTTGTGTATCTGCTCACCGGTGCCTGTGGGTTTCTCGGCCAGCATTTACTGAGAATTCTCCTGGAAAAGGAGGACAGTCTAGAGGAGATACGGGTGTTTGACAAACGCGTAGATCCGACCTTGAATGATCTCAGCACAGGTAAGATGAGCAGAAGCGCTTCGTGTCTGTTCGTGACTTATGTCATGCAATGCTGTTTCTGTTTATAACGCGGAACTTCGTTAGCTAATATACCGATTTAACGTTAAATCTTTCACCGGCAAACAGACATACGCGCAGATATATTGTCGTAAATCACTCGAGCTGTTTGTTTTATTCGGCAGCATTTTTCCTTTTCATGGTAATTCTCCAGAGAAAACAAAACGGTCTTCATCACTTCGCCACCGCATTCCTGATAAGAATCCTAACTCAAACCTTTAGCGTGCCAGCTTTATGTCATCTTAATTAGAGTCTGTTTGAATGAAATACCTCGAGCAGGTACAGCATTGACTTATAAGGAAAAAAATGGCATACCCTGATGTTTGTGTCCCAGATATGCTTTTAATCACCTTGGCAACATAAAGAAAGCTGTGTTTTGAGCGCACCCTAATTTACCTGTCGTGTCTTGTTGTTGCACCTGCCGTGACTTTCAGCACTTTCTGAATAATTTGAATGCCAACCTGTTGGTTTACATAGAACCAGGAGTCGTGACCAAAGGTGGTTCACATGATGCGTTTGGTTTTGTTCCCTGCTTCCTGGGAAACATTACTGAAATCATTTGGAAGCCAAGATATGTTTTGTTTCCTTGATTACTGGTCTGCTTACAGTAAAATACAGAAGTTAAGCAAGACAAGACCCTCAAAGCTGTGACTAATGCCCCAACAAAAAGACTAGTGATCCATCTAAGAATCAAAACCCATAAAACAGTTTGAATTTCAGCAGAATCTCTGAGTGAAAGTCCAGGTGCAGAGCTATCAGCGTTTCAAGGACAAATGGTAGATAATTTATAGGTTCAAGGCCTTCATTATATTTTTGCCATGTCAGCTCAACAGTGGAGACTGATCTCTTATATTGTTTTAAACTTCTGTGGAATTTAAAAATAGGACATTATCACTTTGGATAGGTTCTTTTGAAGTTCCTTGGTAAACAAACTGTTTGTTCCTCAGTGTATTTGTAACATCCTTGTGGAATTCTCAGGAAAATTCGGACATTTATTTTCAGGTTTATTTGTTTGTTTGTTTTAACTTTGTGTTTTCATGTTTTCTACCCAGAGCGGACAAGAGTGGTTGTCATTCAGGGAGATATCACGGATTATGAATCTGTGTTGGAGGCCTCCCGTGGAACCGATGTTGTCATCCACACAGCCAGCTTGGTTGATGTTTGGTACAAAGTCCCAGAGCCCCTCATCTACTCTGTCAACGTAACAGGTGAGGCTTGGAAAGATCAAAGTGATAACAAGGAAAAGGGATGGGGTGGAAACATCAATCAACAGTTAAACTTGAAAAACATTTTACCACAGAAAGATATTTAGAGGAAAACCTTGGCTGCATTTACTTTGGATGACTTCCAAGGCTGAACGTTTCCCTTCAACCAAAAAAATGAAAAATAGTTGTAGTTCACATATTCACATTTCTGGTCTGAGGTGTGGTTTCCTCTTGCCTCAGTGTCAATGGAAAATTGTACTTAGTAGTCAGTATAATATTTTAATGATATAAGTTTGCATATGGTAGAATACTGCATGTAATCATTAGTGTTTAGAAGTATATAGTTGGTGGCATATTGAAAGAATGTCTCATCCTAGGGGGTCTGTAACATTCCAAGGTGTTCTAGCGTTCACCCCCACATCCTGGGAGTATGGGAAGAGGTCGTACCTTGTCTTATTGTTTTATGGTAGGATAAACGTAGCTGTATCTGTCTTAGTCTAAGTGCCTTTTGGTTTGATGAACTGCTGGACTTCGAGACCAGCAGGTTTAGGGAAGTCTTTATGGGGTCACACTCTGACCCCACACACACACGCACCCACTGAAGTATAAATAAAGACCGGGGCAGTTTCTCAGTGCGAGTCTCAGTTCTGGAGGCTGCCCTTGCTAGCAAGAAGTTCTGTGTGTTTCTCTTCTCTGATTCTCTACTGAAGAAGTGTTTTAGAGTATATTTCTTAACACTCAGTCAAGGACTCATTTTGTGTGTTCAAAGTGTTGTTTCGTCTTTATGAAATGATACTTTGTTTAAACACCAGAGGTCTCAGATTCTCTTAAACTTCAAGTTCAACTCTAATTGGCTGATGCTGTTAGTGTGGAATTTAGCGGTGAGTTTAAGTGTTACATGATGCTGAAGTTGTTATTGGAGATGGGTTTCCTTTGTGCAGACGAGAAGCGAACTGCTGGGGAAACCCATTTTGTTCCCCTCTACTTTTTTGGAACATGATGAGAGTAGTGTCACTATTCACTGACTGAAACTATGACTAAATAGAGTTGGTTGAATTATACATTTAGGTCAAGGTTTAACTGATCATATGTCACTGTAGAGCTCTATTTGCACATGAGAGCATCAGAGACAGACTCCAGATTTGTGTGTCAAGTGTCTCAGTTAAATAAAAACACCTTGTTCAAACCTGGAAAAGTTAGTGACTCATAAATGTATTGGATTGCCAAAAGCAGCTCCTATCAGTCCAAAATAACAGTTAACCAATGAGTTTACTCTTGACTGGAGAACCATTTTAAATGGTTCCCAAAGGTAGCGTTTCTTCGGGTCTGTGGAATTTACTGGGTTTATTTTACTATTGTTTCTAGGGGTTTTTTGAAGGTGGGCAGGTTGTATTCTTTAAAATCTGTCTAATCATTCCTTCTACTGTTTTATGTAGCAAAATGGCTCTCAAGAGATGAATTTGGCTCAAACACTGATGAAGCTTTTGCTATCATTAATCTCTATAATATTTTTGGTATTTGGACATTTAAAACAGTAGGTTGGCATCATGTTACACAAACTCAAAAATAACTGATGCCCATATTCAGCTAACTGAACCTTAAACCAAATGGTGTGTGGAAAACAGTGGAGCTCTGTGACAGAGGAATAAGCTATTCAGCCTTTATACTTAAGAGGTATTTGTTTTCAGTGGACTTGTTGACTACAATTGTCAGCCAGGAAATGCTGCAGCCTATTTTTCCTGAGTTCCTGAAATGTCTCTGGCGCTGACTTTCAAGTGACTAAAGAATTTTATTGACGGCAGCATGCCAGATGTGCTGCGATGAAGGAAAACAAAAACATTTCATTGATCTGAATCTAGAACCAGATTGAAGACACTGATCACAGTAATAAAGAAGGGATGAAAATGTTGCTGGTGGGGCTTTGCTTTTAATATCTGTACCCCAAAAACAATCGCTGCAGATTAAAGGCAGTTTTGTCTGTAGGCTCCCAAAAAGATCTCGTGCAGAGGTCAGCTTTTTTTCCATCTGGATGTTAATTATTTGGATTGCTAAAGTGTATATGAACAAACCACTACAGTTAAAGTTTTTCTTCTGTAAAAATCTGTGATAAGATCCAGTAGTTGCATATGATTGTCTGTTTTACTCTGTCCAAGGAGATTGTCCCATTTGGCTTCACAGACCTGAAAAATATTTCAAGAATTTTAATATTTCCCCTGTGTTGGCGTCAAGGGGTTTTCTTCAACAGATTCTTGTTAGTTCCTCCTCCTTTAGTGTCTGGTTAAAATCTCTCTTCTTCTCATAACTGGTATAAATTTAAAATGCTAGTCTAACAGCACTATATTGTAAACACTAATAGCCTGTGTATTTTAGGCTGTAGCTGCAATGTTTAACCTCCTTTCAGACCACATGCAACCATGTTGGCACCAAAGCTAGACAGCAGAGCTTGCGGAGAGTAAACGTTACTGCATCAGGAAAAGCACAGATCAAACAAATTTAATTAGGTGTCCTAGAAATCGTGCCAGTGAGCCACTATGCATAGAAGACTGTGGAACTGGTTTACCTAAATTGAATCTTAAATTATGGTCTGTTCCTCTGTCTTATCTGTGTCCTGTTCTATGTATTTTTGCCTTAAAGTGAGATTAGTTTTAACTGTGCTAGCAGCACAGCTGTAGGTATGACAGTGCTGGTAATTTCAGTTCATCACTTTTGCCAAGAATAGAGTATCACAACACATATTCAGCAAATTTACTGTTAGATTTTGTAGAGGTGTTTTTGGTCTGGCTTTTTCAGTTTTTCTGTAGCGAGTGAAACCTCTCGCTCTGTTGTGAAATATGGCATACGTTCCTGGTAATCTACTACCACATTGGTGCTGATAAGTCTGTCACTCTACAGGGAGTGGTATGGTTGTCTGTGCAGCTGTGCATGGTATTTGTGAACTCTGTGGGTTTCTTTTTTTGTTTTGTTTTGCTCAGATGGCAAATTAAACACATCAGCACTTCTTTTTCTCATCAGCACTTGAACAAATTTTAACTATGCAGCTTGTCAAGTGTTTACTCCGTAGATTTTTTGTTTTTAACTTTCAGATACGTAAACAATAGCCTCAATATTGGAAGCCAGAAAGATGCAGGGAAAAACTAAAGACCCCGCTTTACTTCATGTTCACTGTTTATAATGGAGGCCATGTTGTTTAGGAGCAGAAATATTTGTGGCGTCCTCTCATACAAACAGAACACACATGGGTCCCGTTTAAATTATTCACATAGAGATGTTTCATATAGTAATTTGAAGCAATCCATTTAAAAAAAAAATAGCAGATTTCTTCAAATCTGCACTGATGGAATAAACTCTGTGTCACAGTGTCCTTTGAGCTACGGTCTGCTCTATCAACACAAAAGTGAGCAGACTTGCTAAAAACAATGTTTTCTTTTCCTCTTAGGAACAAAGAATGTCATCAAAGCCTGTGTGGAGTGCGGCATCGAGTGCCTCCTCTATACCAGCAGCATGGAAGTAGTCGGTCCCAACACCAATGGAGATCACTTTAAGAGGTGAAATTCAAAAACTAACATTGTTAGTTTAAAATGTTGTTGTTTTTTATGCTGACTGAGCCAACATAGTAGACATCTAAACCCCATTTGAAGAAGTGCTTTAGCTCATCTAGTTTCTTTTCTGTAGTTGCTGCCTTGTAACTGCTCTTATCTTAAAAGCACCATCATTTAAAACACATGACTTGTGCAGAGCAAGATATGATGGGGTGGAGTCAAACGTCAATGACAAATGCAGTATTTAGTATTTTCTGTGTCTTATTCAACCGAGTGATCAAGGTAGTTTATTCTGATTAAAAGACATTAAATGGGAGCTACTGTCTGAGCTTTCTTTTGCCAGTGCTTTAATATTTTAATTTTTTCCAGTCTTTTATGTCACGCAATTGTTATGTAATGTTGCTGCAGTTATACAGCTTTTAAATCTGGAGCTTAAAGTTCAAACTGTTTTGCCACCATCATTTGCTTTGGCATGCTATTAACAGTTATGTCACTCAAGGTTGGTTAATACCAGAGGAATAGTTCTGAATTATTTAATAACAAATAAAAATTGTTATGTAATGTACATTTGCCAGGTTTTTTTGCCTGTCATGAGAGGAAAAGGCAACACAATGTGATTTCTAAATATGGGCTGTCTCCGGGTATTTCTGTGTATTCATCATTTTCAGTGACATCATTTGAGTGGCATGTCCATACCTGTGTAGCTCTGGAATATTTTGGGTAAAAATGAGCAGAAACCAAAATAGAAATGACTCTTGAGTCAAAACTGATGACAAATGGAAAGTTCACTCCTAAAGGCATGAGTCAGATCCAGGTGTATAGTTCACCGTCATATTTTTTGAGTATAGGAATAGGAGACACAGACAGACCATTTACTGGCATATGTGGGTTAGACGGAATAGTTTTTGTGCTTTGGCTGAAAGCATTTCAAGGTAGGGTTTTTCCCATTGTCACCCATGACCGAAATGAAAAACCCTGGTGTGCAATGCTTGTATGCACTAAGGTTAAGGTGACGGTGCACAAGTGGGCATTCGTCAATATTTAAGTGTCTGGTTGGAAATTCCACCCAGTTCCTGAGGTTTATGGTTAATCTATTCTGGTCAACCACTACCAAGGGTTAAAAAAAAAAAGAGTTTGTGCTGCAGAAACTCTGACCTAATATTTAGCATGTGCACCCTTTACCCTCCAACCTGTACCAGTAAAATTCTGAGTGCTGCCTGCTAATCTCAGACTGGCTCCATGATCTTGAGATTAGGGCTTTACAGAGGCCAGCGTCTGAGGCTGGACTGCTTGTTCTTGTCTCTTTTGCTGATTCTTTGGGCTGTTTGTGATGCTACAGAAGGATCTGGGACCAATCAGGCACCTTCTTGTTGATGTGTGACGTAGAACATGCGCAAAGCTTTTTTACAGTATGTTCTCAGATTGTTAGATGAAGATTCAAAAGAAAAATATTGATATAATCATTCCAAGTGGATGCCCTCTTTTATCTACTGAGATCTTTCTACGTCAGCCCATCTCCAGCCATTGAGACAGATTAGCTTTCTGGTATTTCCTAGTAGAATTAAAGTCACAGCATATTACTATCAATATCAAAAATGGATTTACAGTAACAAATGGATTTAAAGAATTCCACATAATGCCCTTGTCACATGAGGAAAATCACGCCCAGCAAACGTGCTGACAGCACGTCTGCCTTCCAGATGGTGTGCACTCTTTGCACGTACACAGGCACCTTGGCAGCTGTTGTAGTTCTGACGTTACCCTATAAGAATGAACCTTTGCCTTCTCTTGGTACAAATATTTGTTCTATTTAGACAGATTTGGAAAAAAGATAAGAACAAACTTTGAAAAACTTGCAAATAAACATGGATATCAGGTTTGTTCTTTCCTTCTTTGCCAAGGTTCATTTCAACGCTCCTGTTGAGCACGCCTTGTTTAAGCACATTCCTAACACACACAGCAAGGTCAAGAAAATACTAGGTGATTATCTTCTCCTGAGCACTTCTCTGAATGTTTGACTTCTTTCTTTGTAGGGGCAATGAAGACACACCTTATACAGTGAAACACAGCATGGCCTACCCCAAGAGCAAGTCAGAGGCAGAGAAAATTGTGCTTGATGCTAATGGCACCAAGGTAAGATATATTTCACAAATTAATGGTATGTGTACTTTGTGTAAAGAAAAGTGGTAAACTGTTTGAACTACATCAAAATGAAACAGATTTAGTAAATGTACATTTGAACTGAACTATGATAATGCAGTGAAACCAGTAAAAGGATTAGAGTTTTCTAAAAAGGCTTAACCTGGATAAACTCTGACTGGGCAGTTCCATGCAGAGGCTCTAGATATGCAGATGTTTTTTTTTTTTTTTTTGTTTTTTTAAAGGCTCCAGTCCAGCTCAGCAAGAGACTAAAAAACAAAGTCATAGTGTGGGTGTGGGGGGGGGGGGTGTTTCTTGTGCAACTTTGCCACAGAATGTGAGAATTTCCCTTGTGGCTATGCGGTGGTACAGTGGTGTAATTTCTGCTGTTTACAATTATATCTAAATCTTTTTCTTTTATTTTATCTGCCTCTGGCCTGAAAACTAAAAGTTGTTTTTATTTCCTGTCCAGGTTAAGGGTGGTAAGCACTTATACACATGCTCGCTGAGGCCAACGGGGATCTATGGCGAGGGGCACCAGCTAATAAAGGACTTCTATAAGCAGGGTGTTCAAAGGGGAGGCTTGATTGTTGGAGGCATCCCAGAGCATGTTGAACACGGTCGAGTTTATGCAGGTAAAATTACCACTTCTGTGACGTTTCCTATGTGGCACTGAAAACTTGGTTAAAGGCGCCGTCATTTTTAAAGCAGATGTAGCATGTAGAAGCACTTCCTCTGCACTTCGCAGGAAGTTTACGGTTTTACACCTAACGCAATTCATAACATTAGAATTTCAGATGATAATATGATAAGAAACCCTGATGCTCTTAAGCAGGCTCTTGAACAACTTTTAATCAGTTTATAATAAATTCAATACCAGATGGTCATTATCAGTGAACATGTATACATGCATCCAATTCACACCACAAATCCTCTGATCTCCTAACAGAATATGATTGCATTTATGATATTAATACATTTTACAAATGCATGCATGTAAGGCATGCAGTATCAACCACAACTGGATAGAAAGGATGTCACTTGGATGCAGATCAAATGACTAAAGTAGTATCTACAATTGATGTATTTTAAGTATTTGCACTCTTTACATCACCATAATTAAATCTGTTACTTATCCACTTGTTTGTCTACCTAGGCAATGTTGCCTGGATGCATCTCCTTGCAGCCCAAGCTTTGAGAGAGCGCCCGGAGAAAGTTGGAGGAGAAGCGTTCTACTGCTACGATGACTCACCCTACAAAAGCTACGAAGATTTCAACATGGTGTTGTTCTCTGAGTTTAACTTTCGCAAGGCGCGGATACCCACAATGGTGTTATGGTTTCTGGCCATGTTTAATGATTTGATGCACTGGTTAGTAAAACCCATATACAACTACACGCCGCTGCTGAACAGTTACACCTTGGCCGTTGTTAGCACCACCTTCACAGTGCGCACCGACAAAGCTGAGCGTTATTTCGATTACTGCCCCTTGTACAGCTGGGATGAATGTCTGGCCCGCACAAAGAAATGGATTAGCACATTTCCTTCAGAAAACTCCAAAGACCGTTGATCTGAGCTCAACCACAGCAACATTTATTAGAAGCTGCTATGTAGACAGACGGGATCGCAATACGTAAATAATGCCTGTTGTCTATTAATGTTGTAGAGAAACAAGCAGTACTGCGCCTTACAGTAGGGACAGTGTAACAAAGCTTTTATACAGAGCATATAAACAGTTTTATAAAAGATGTCTCAATAATTCTCGTCGTAGTAGATTAAAAGGTGCTTTCATAACATTTTTGAAACGGCATTCATTTCGACATTCAAGCTTTAAAAACTATGCAGTACCGATAAAGCAGTATTGTTCTTGGTCTTTCTATAGTGTTGGTGTTTTCAGTTCTGCCAACATCCACAGAATGCCTTAATTCAAAGTTAAAATAAGCTTCATTATAAAGTGATGACCACTGATTCCATCAGAACCGTTAACTACTTGATTTGTTAATGAACTAGTTCTAGATGGGGCAAACAGTGAAGACGACTTAATTATTACGTTGTTCTATCCATTTCTGTGGCGTGTACTAATTTTAGATATGCATTTCACATTAAATATTATCAATATGCACAGTATTAATGGTGACAATGTAAACTCAATTTACATGCATTTACTACTCAGGTTACTAATATTTTATTGATTTAGCAGAGTTTATAAAATGTTTTATTTTACGGTTTGAAGAAATATTTGTTATTGTGAAACAATTGGAATGTTTAATTTTTTCTCATTACAAATAAAGATTTATTTAATCCTTTCTACAAGGCTTCTTGTGTTGTGCTTGGCATCAGGGCGGTGCCCTGATCTCATTGCCTATCATCCCAGTCTTTGGTTGCATAACAACTCTCATACACATCACTACATCCCATCCCTGGAAACCACTTGCATAACTTTAAATCATTGTTTTTGTTTCAGTATGCATATTTGCCCTCACCATATCCCCATGGTTACATTGTGTTCTCCGGTTTCTATGTATCCAAGTGTTTACCCATTACGGTAGGTAGAGAGAATCACTCCTTGAAGTCATGTGGAAACTTGTTGTCATGCTATACTAAAACCAGCTGGATTTGAACTTCTATGACTCAGAAGGAAAAGGGAGTTCCTTTAGAGAGTTTGCTAAACAGTGTTCCTGTAGACCTGGGTTTCCCCCCCCCCCCCCCCCCCCCCCCCCCCCCCTATTTTGAGGTTTTGCATAGCAATCTCCAAAACACTACCATGCATGGTGCTAGGAAATACAAAGCAAAGACTAACAGTTTCCAAACAAACTCATAAATCCTTTTTCGCAAACAAAACCAAAAGATGTGGAAAAATTACGTTTTTTTGTTTTTACATTTCCAGTAGATTTTAATTTGGTCTGACACAAAGGCTAGGCTTTCTTGTTAAATGTTTCTCTCTGATGTAAGAGAAAGCATGTCTGTGGGAATACAGCAAAATATCTGTATGAGTTTAACTGATGTGTTTTGGTGGTTCACAACTGGAGTCTCTAGGTGTGTCAAACCTGTTTGAGTTCACGAGCCAACCAGGAGCTATATATAACAACCAGTAAAACATAACTGTATAACATAGCGACCTACATGAAAACAAACACCTATATCTTTCATGAGAAGTGAATAGATATTCTGAACATTTTTCTATTTACAAAAACATGAACAGCCTGAGATGTCTTAAAGTTTCATTTCAACTCTCTGTCTGAGAGTCTGCTGTCATAACAATCGACAGATCACATTGATTCTATAAAGAAAAAGACTTTACATGGATAGTTTTTGGAATAAAACTATATTATTATGCATCTTTGTGATTGAAACACCATTGTTATATTGTTGTAATGCTGGCATCACATCCTTACTCCAGGAATAGCAGAAGACA
Source organism: Perissodus microlepis (assembly GCF_051167445.1). Lineage (NCBI taxonomy): Eukaryota > Metazoa > Chordata > Actinopteri > Cichliformes > Cichlidae > Perissodus > Perissodus microlepis. The sequence goes on along the minus strand of NC_140464.1, from coordinate 5,845,067 downwards.
AAAAATAATGCAAATTTTAAAAAAAACTATTTAAAAACTATGCAGTACCAATAAATCAGTATTGTTCTTGGTCTTTCTAGAGTGTTGGTGTTTTCAGTTCTGCCAACATCCACAGAATGCCTTAATTCAAAGTTAAAATAAGAAATAGAAAAATAACACTGACACTTTTTTTTTCTCCCCCCCCCCCATAAGCTTCATTATAAAGTGATGACCACTGATTCCATCAGAACCGTTAACTACTTCATTTGTTAATTAACTAGTTCTAGATGGGGCAAACAGTGAAGACAACGTAATTATTACGTTGTTATTCTATCCATTTCTGTGGCGTGTACTAATTTTAGATATGCATTTCACATTAAATATTATCAATATGCACAGTATTAATAGTGACAATGTAAACTCAATTTACATGCATTTACTACTCAGGTTACTAATATTTTATTGATTTAGCAGAGTTTATAAAATTTTTTATTTTACTGTTTGAAGAAATGTTTGTTATTGTGAAACAATTGGAATGTTTAATTTTTTCTCATTATAAATAAAGATTTATTTAATCCTTTCTACAAGGCTTCTTGTGTTGTGCTTGGCATCAGGGCGGTGCCCTGATCTCATTGCCTATCATCCCAGTCTTTGGTTGCATAACAACTCTCATACACATCACTACATCCCATCCCTGGAAACCACTTGCATAACTTTAAATCATTGTTTTTGTTTCAGTATGCATATTTGCCCTCACCATATCCCCATGAGTATGAGTTTAACTGATGTGTTTTGGTGGTTCACAACTGGAGTCTCTAGGTGTGTCAAACCTGTTTTGAGTTCACGAGCCAACCAGGAGCTATATATAACAAATGGGGTGAACCAGTAAAACATAACTGTATAACATAGCGACCTACATGAAAACAAACACCTATATCTTTCATGAGAAGTGAATAGATATTCTGAACATTTTTCTATTTACAAAAACATGAACAGCCTGAGATGTCTTAAAGTTTCATTTCAACTCTGTCTGAGAGTCTGCTGTCATAACAATCGACAGATCACATTGATTCTATAAAGAAAAAGACTTTACATGGATAGTTTTTGGAATAAAACTATATTATTATGCATCTTTGTGATTGAAACACCATTGTTATATTGTTGTAATGCTGGCATCACATCCTTACTCCAGGAATAGCAGAAGACAAAAAATAATGCAAATTTTAAAAAAAACTATTTAAAAACTATGCAGTACCAATAAATCAGTATTGTTCTTGGTCTTTCTAGAGTGTTGGTGTTTTCAGTTCTGCCAACATCCACAGAATGCCTTAATTCAAAGTTAAAATAAGAAATAGAAAAATAACACTGACACTTTTTTTTTCTCCCCCCCCCCCATAAGCTTCATTATAAAGTGATGACCACTGATTCCATCAGAACCGTTAACTACTTCATTTGTTAATTAACTAGTTCTAGATGGGGCAAACAGTGAAGACGACGTAATTATTACGTTGTTATTCTATCCATTTCTGTGGCGTGTACTAATTTTAGATATGCATTTCACATTAAATATTATCAATATGCACAGTATTAATAGTGACAATGTAAACTCAATTTACATGCATTTACTACTCAGGTTACTAATATTTTATTGATTTAGCAGAGTTTATAAAATGTTTTATTTTACTGTTTGAAGAAATATTTGTTATTGTGAAACAATTGGAATGTTTAATTTTTTCTCATTACAAATAAAGATTTATTTAATCCTTTCTACAAGGCTTCTTGTGTTGTGCTTGGCATCAGGGCGGTGCCCTGATCTCATTGCCTATCATCCCAGTCTTTGGTTGCATAACAACTCTCATACACATCACTACATCCCATCCCTGGAAACCACTTGCATAACTTTAAATCATTGTTTTTGTTTCAGTATGCATATTTGCCCTCACCATATCCCCATGAGTATGAGTTTAACTGATGTGTTTTGGTGGTTCACAACTGGAGTCTCTAGGTGTGTCAAACCTGTTTGAGTTCACGAGCCAACCAGGAGCTATATATAACAAATGGGGTGAACCAGTAAAACATAACTGTATAACATAGCGACCTACATGAAAACAAACACCTATATCTTTCATGAGAAGTGAATAGATATTCTGAACATTTTTCTATTTACAAAAACATGAACAGCCTGAGATGTCTTAAAGTTTCATTTCAACTCTCTGTCTGAGAGTCTGCTGTCATAACAATCGACAGATCACATTGATTCTATAAAGAAAAAGACTTTACATGGATAGTTTTTGGAATAAAACTATATTATTATGCATCTTTGTGATTGAAACACCATTGTTATATTGTTGTAATGCTGGCATCACATCCTTACTCCAGGAATAGCAGAAAACAAAAAATAATGCAAATTTAAAAAAAAACTATTTAAAAACTATGCAGTACCGATAAATCAGTATTGTTCTTGGTCTTTCTAGAGTGTTGGTGTTTTCAGTTCTGCCAACATCCACAGAATGCCTTAATTCAAAGTTAAAATAAGAAATAGAAAAATAACACTGACACTTTTTTTTTCTCCCCCCCCCCATAAGCTTCATTATAAAGTGATGACCACTGATTCCATCAGAACCGTTAACTACTTCATTTGTTAATTAACTAGTTCTAGATGGGGCAAACAGTGAAGACAACGTAATTATTACGTTGTTATTCTATCCATTTCTGTGGCGTGTACTAATTTTAGATATGCATTTCACATTAAATATTATCAATATGCACAGTATTAATAGTGACAATGTAAACTCAATTTACATGCATTTACTACTCAGGTTACTAATATTTTATTGATTTAGCAGAGTTTATAAAATGTTTTATTTTACTGTTTGAAGAAATGTTTGTTATTGTGAAACAATTGGAATGTTTAATTTTTTCTCATTACAAATAAAGATTTATTTAATCCTTTCTACAAGGCTTCTTGTGTTGTGCTTGGCATCAGGGCGGTGCCCTGATCTCATTGCCTATCATCCCAGTCTTTGGTTGCATAACAACTCTCATACACATCACTACATCCCATCCCTGGAAACCACTTGCATAACTTTAAATCATTGTTTTTGTTTCAGTATGCATATTTGCCCTCACCATATCCCCATGAGTATGAGTTTAACTGATGTGTTTTGGTGGTTCACAACTGGAGTCTCTAGGTGTGTCAAACCTGTTTGAGTTCACGAGCCAACCAGGAGCTACATATAACAAATGGGGTGAACCAGTAAAACATAACTGTATAACATAGCGACCTACATGAAAACAAACACCTATATCTTTCATGAGAAGTGAATAGATATTCTGAACATTTTTCTATTTACAAAAACATGAACAGCCTGAGATGTCTTAAAGTTTCATTTCAACTCTCTGTCTGAGAGTCTGCTGTCATAACAATCGACAGATCACATTGATTCTATAAAGAAAAAGACTTTACATGGATAGTTTTTGAAAGAAAACTATATTATTATGCATCTTTGTGATTGAAACACCATTGTTGCATTGTTGTAATGCTGGCATCACATCCTTACTCCAGGAATAGCAGAAGACAAAAAATAATACAAATTAAAAAAAAATTACAATCTTTTGTCAGAAAAGCCACTCTGTGGACCTGTGGCAGGTGGGGGTCCTGTTCCAGGAAGCAGGAACTATAGAGACAGAGAAAACAGAGACCTCCACTCTGTGGACAGTAAGGGTCAGCCAGCTTCCTTGCACTGCAACATTTATTGTAGGTCACTGTAGCAATCATTGTTTAAATAAAAGACATCTGTTCTTTGTTTTGCAATCAGTCACACTAATGGAAACATTTTGTGTTACAGGTGGAACCTTGGATATGATGTGGATATTTGGGTAAGGAACAGAAATGAAACAGAAATGATTTTTAAGACTAAGACTAAACTAAAGGAATTTAAAGGGGTGTTTTAAAAGCAGACAGACTGTCTGAATGTAATCTGATTACATGTAATGTTTGTCTTTGTTCAAAGATTGAGATTCACTTATTATGTCAAACAGCATTTGAAAGGTACAGTGTCTGTACCACTGAAAATCACATAAAGCAGACTCTGTGGGTCTGCCCAGAACTGGACCCAGCTGAAGGTATTAGAGGCTCCATAATGGAGCAGCAAACCATGTCCAACAGAAAAAGATCAAGGACTCAAGGATCAGGTTCAGCATGGCCATTTTGCAGCTCATCCTGTCTAGACTGAATTTTTATGTTCATATTTCATTTATTTTGTTTGTATTCTGTTCCCCGGTCCTTATCTAAAATGGTTCATAACATGTTTGCCTTTACAGATAAAACTTACATTCAATAAAGACCTGTAAAGCTGCCCTGCCTTTTTTTCAGTTAAATAGGAAACCATTACTATGATCTAACTATGACTATTAACAATAACTCGATAAAACATCTCTCCTACGGCTACAAGAGAGGAAACAGTGAAGGCTGATATTAGATTAGATTAGGCAAGTTTATTTATATAGCACAATTCAACAACAAGGTGATTCAAAGTGCTTTACAGAGACATTAAAGAACAAAAACAAATAAAAAGCATGAGTTAAAATTGATTAAAAAAACAGTAGATAAAACCAGGACAGTAGATAAAATCAGTTGTTAAAATGTAAGTTTTGAAATTTAAGCTTAACAGTGTGGATTTGGTGTTTTATTCAAATGCAGCTGAGAATAAGTGAGTCTTCAACCTGGATTTAAATAAACTGAGTGTTTCAGCTGATCTGAGGCTTTCTGGGAGTTTGTTCCAGATATATGGAGCATAAAAGCTGAATGCAGCTTCTCCGTGTCTGGTTCTGACTCTGGGAACTGATAAAAAACCGGATCCAGATGACCTGAGGGATCTGGAAGGTTCATACTGGGTCAGGAGGTCACTGATGTATTTTGGTCCTAAACCATTCAGAGCTTTATAGACCAGCATCAGAACTTTAAAGTCTATCCTCTGACGGACAGGCAGCCAGTGTAAAGACCTCAGAGCTGGACTGATGTGGTCCACTTTTTTGGTCTTAGTGAGGACTCGAGCAGCAGAGTTCTGAATGAGCTGTAGTTGTCTGACTGATTTTTTAGGTAGACCGAATGAAGTTCAGCTGCCACTGACACAGGAGGGTTTGTTAGCCTGTCAACTGTAGAAAATAAGACCCGAGCATTATGACTGTTTTTGGTGATGATGTCAGAGAAGTAGGACCTCCTTGCACTCCTCAGTTGTAAATTATAATTGTGAAGTTTCTCTTTATAGATGTCATAATAAACCTGGAGGTTTGTTTTTCTCCATCTGCGCTCAGCTTTCCTACACTCTCTTTTTTCATTTTTCACCAGTGTGGAGTTTCTCCATGGAGACTTTTTCCTTCCAGAGATCACCTTCACCTTAATGGGAGCAATAGTGTCCATGAGATTTAACATTTTAGCATTGAAGCTATTGACGAGCTCATTGACTGAACCTCTGGACAGGTCAGGTGTTAATGGGAAGACCTGGTTAAAGATCTCACTACTGTATTCAGTTATACACCGTTTTGTGATCACTGCTGTTGATATATTTGTGTGGGCTGAAATTAGATTAGAAATTACAAATGGCCACACTGGGGAACATTACAGCAGAGTTTTTCCGTAACTCTTATTAAGAAATACAGTCCATCCATCCATTTTCAGCCCCTTGGAGGCAGAAGTCTAACACAAAAGGGAGGACCTCCCTCTCCCCAGCCACCTCCTCCAGCTCATCTGGGGGAAATCCTAGGCGTTTCCAGACCAGCTATAAATATGTAATTTTTCCAGGCATGAGCAGCAAAATAAGGTTGTTAAATCCATCAGGGTTGTGGATTTCTCTATTACTATGGGTGTGACGATCACAGGTTCATAAATAAACTGTGTCCCCATATGTTTTTATGGTCAGTTTCTTTCACATGCAAAATTTTATGCTACGATATTGACAGAGTGGTCCAAGCTAATCAAAATGACTTTCCCCACCTCCCCTCCTGCTTTCTAAGACAGTAATCCTTACTTGAGTGCTCTGAGACAGACGGTCATCACTGACACGCACATTCCTGGGCCCACTGGATTAAAAAGGAGACGCTCCTCTTTATTTTCCCGTTGCCATGGTGAAATCTGCATCTAGAAACTCAGACTTAATCAACTCGTCGCAATAAAATGCAACTGCGCTATCTAGTGGCGCAACTGAACACACCAACAAAGTTAAAAAAAAACAAAAAAACCCCGATAATAGATTGATTTCATTGACCTAACTTCCCATCATTATTTTGATGTGGGAAATCTTGTGGCCTTCTCCTTTTGATATGACCTATTTCTTTGAAACTTCCCTTTAGTTCGTTACAAAGTATAAATAAATACAGTAACTGATTGATTTTGATTGATTGATTTTTTGATTTTATTGATTAGCATTCAAATATCTCAATGAATACAGAACAAAGATCTACCACAAAGCAAGAAAGCATGAGACAAGGCTAATCAAAAGGTATTGGCTGAAGCATTTGCTTATTACGCCAACCCTTTTAACACAAGATCTTTTTGCATACAGCTCCTGTGCACAGGGCTCGAAGCAAAGAATAAAACAAAGCAAAGCAAAAACAAACAAACAAAAAAAACCTTTCCACCTTAGATAAGTAACTACATCAAAGAAAAACAGTCAAGAGTTTCAGCATTATTATTTTTGCTCTTTTCATTCTTGATTTATATATTTTTCTAATACTCTATTTTTAAACATGTGTTTAAACAAGGAAAATGAACCACACCTTTTTAAATCACTGTCATAACTATTCCACAGGTTAACTCCTCTAACAGAAACACATCTCTGCTTTATATTTGTCCTTATCTTGTTTGTTTTTTTTTAAAGAAATCTGTTCCCCTTAAGTCATATTGACTCTCTCTGACTTTAAACAGCTTCTGAGTACTGGGGCAAAGCAAGTTATTTTGTGCTTTATACATTATCTGTGCCATTTTATATTCAACTAAATCATAAAATTTCAGGGTATTCAGATTAATAAAAAAAATGTTAGTTGGTTCTATATAGTTTGATTGATTTATAATTCTTATAGCTCTTTTTTGTAACTTCAAAATAGGAAGAGTATTTGTTTTATATGCATTACCCCATATCTCCAGATAGTAAGTCATATATGGAAGCAACAGAGTACAATAAAGTGTGTATAATGATTTTTTATTCAGGACATGCTTTGTTTAATAGAGAATAGCAATGGTTTTTGACATTTTTGTTTTCACATGGTTTATATGAGACTTCCAACTCAGCTTATCATCAATTATCACTCCAAGAAATTTATTTTCGTACACTCTTTCAATTTCAATTCCATTAACCCTGAGTTTAGATACATTTTTCATGTAGTGCCAAAAATAATCAATTTTGTTTTCTTTATATTTAATGATAACTTATTTACATCAAACCAGTTTTTTAATATATTTAACTCCTTTTCCACTGTAGTCAGAAGCTGTTCTAGGTTTTTACCTGAGCAATACAGAGTGGTGTCATCAGCAAACAATACACATTTTAACAGTTTGGAAACACTACATATGTCATTTATATATAATATGAATAATTTAGGGCCCAGCACAGAGCCCTGAGGAACACCACAAGTTACCTTCAACTGCTTAGATTTTACATTATTGATTTCGACATATTGATATCTGTCATCCAGGTAACTTTTCATCCACTTGTATGCTATCCCTCTTATGCCATATCTCTCTAGTTTATTCATTAATATAGAATGATCAGTTGTATCAAACGCCTTTTTTAAGTCTATAAAAACACCAACAGTATATTCCTTATTATCTATTGCATTAGACATCCCTTCTACAAGTTCCATCACTGCCATCGAAGTGGACCTTTTCACTCTAAAGCCATATGGGTTATCACTAGGAGATTATGTTTCTCCATATATTTATCAAGTCTATTAACAAATAACTTTTCTAAATTTTTTGAGAACTGTGGGAGCAGTGATATTGGCCTGTAATTGGTAAACTGACATCTCTCTCCGTTTTTATGGATTGGAATAACTTTAGCTATTTTCATTTGTGAGGGAAACACACCAGTTCGAAAGGACAGATTACAAATGTATGCGAAAGGTTGCACTATATATTCTATAATACTTTTAACTAATATCATGTCAATACCAAAACAGTCAGTGGACTTTTTATTTTTAAATGCCTTCACAATGTTAATTATTTCTCTATGAGTTACAGCACCAATAAACATGGAGGACACATTCTGAGTAATATGTTTATTTAAGTCGTTATTATTTCTTGACTCTGGAATTTCTTTTGCTGAATTAAAGCCAACATTTACAAAGAAATCATTAAATTCATTTGCAATGTCTTTAGTTTTATCAAGCACAATATCTTTATCTTTTTTTAAAATAATCTGGATAATTCTTATTTTTTGAGCCCTTTTTGATTATACTATTTAATATCCTCCATGTTTCTTGTGTGTTACTTCTACTTTGCTCCAATAATTTGTGGTAATATTCTTTCTTACTTGTTCTTATAATATTTACTAATCTATTTTTGTATAACTTGTACTTTATTTCAGCATCTTTTGTCCTCTGTTTTATGAATCTCTTATATAGATTATTTTTCTTTTTACATGCATCTTTTATCCCCTTTGTGATCCATGGCTTATTTGATCTGTGATGCTTTCTAGTGATTTCCATTAAAGGACAATGTTTTTCATATAGTGAGATTACAGTTGATAGGAATGCATCATATGCACTATTTGAATCTTCATTTGCAAAAACCTCATTGCAATTGTGTTCCTTTAAGTCCACCTGGAGGGCAGCAATGGCTCTTGTTGTTCTATGTCGTATCATATCAAATGTTTGATTCTTTTGTTTAGTTTTAATCCCAAAATAATTTTGGAAAATTGCAAAAACAGGAAGATGATCGCTTATATCAGTTATAAGAAGTCCACCTACTATTTCATGGTCAATTTTATTTGTGAATATATTATCTATCAATGTAGCTGTATCAATTGTTATTCTACTTGGTTTTATAATTACAGGGAAAAGGGAGTTACTATACATTGTACTGATGAAACCTGTTGTTTTCTGATGTCCAAATTATTTGCACTTTTTTATCATTTAGGTTGCTAAACATAGCAGTAAGTTTTTCATTTAAACTGACACTAATAATTGAAAACAGCTATGAAGCAAATGAACAGCGGAAGACATCTGTGTTTATCTATGCATTTGGAGGTATGGAGATGTCTGGGAGAGAGGGAGGTGGGCTTTTTGTCAGGGTCCTGGGTCCCATGACCCAGCGTGTTTAGTTCTTTGTGATTTTTTGTATTATTGTACTTGTGTGAGTTATTCTATGGTTTCCAGTTTCGATCCCTTGCCCTTCATGTTTCTCTGTGTCCCCTCTGTTCTGTGTATGTCTGTGTCTGCATGTTTGAGTTTCCCTCTGCGTCTTTCGGTTCTTAGAGTCCTCTGCCTTATGGTTTATGTCTCTGTGTTTCTTAGTTGCTGTCTCCACCGTGTTAAGTTCGCATCTCTGTGTGATACTTCCTGTTTTACTTTGAAGGTCCGTGTCTTATGTGAATGCGTCCTGCTTTGCTTGTCTCGTCAGTCCTGATTTCTCCCAGCTGTGCCCTCCTTCTGTGTCTCATTCCCCTCGTTACTTCCCAGTGTATTTAAACCCTGTGTTTCTCTGAGTCTGTGTCGCGTCGTCCCTCATGCTGTGTGGATCTCCCTGTGTGTTTAATTTGTATGTTTTTTCCTGCCAGCCAATAAAGCTGTGACTTTGAGTTAACACCTTGAGTCTGAGCGCCTGCATTTTGGGTCCACATCTCCTGCCTGCCACACAGCGTTTCATGACACTTTTAATCAGATTGTTTAGCACAGTCCTGGAGAGTGAGAGGATGTCTGATGAATTAACTGATTGGTACTTATTTTAGAAAACAAGGATGATGTTATTTTTTCAAAAATGATGTGGCAAGTGGTTCACAAGAGCTGCAATCTCTCCCCATACTTTCAAAAATATGCACCCCTGTGGCACAACCCCAAAATAAAAATAGGTAAACAAACAATTTATTGGCCACAGTGGCACAAAAAAGGCATAAGATTAATAAGTGATTTATATGAAGATAACATGTTTATGTCCTTCAATGATTTGACAGTAAAGTTTAATTTGGAAGGATCCGGCCATTTTTGGCGATATTTACAAATGAGAGACTGTCTGAAAGATAAAATAAAATTGTCTCAGGAGAAAAATGTCATAGAGAATTTCTTTGTACTTCCACCCTTAACTGCAAAGGCATCAAAATGGTATCATTTATGTCATTGGGTTAAAAACAATATATGTAAAAGTCTTAAAAGGGCTTGGGAAAAAGATCTGGATTGTTCCTTTGATGAGGGAACATGGGATTCAATTATTTCTGAAAATGGGTTCTACATTAGGGAAGCTAGAGGCAGATGTATTCAATATAAAATTCTCAATAGGTACTATTATACACTAACGAGACTTTATAAAATGGGAATCAGTAAAGACGACCTGTGCTGGAAGTGCCAAGAAGGAAAAGGTACGTTAGTACATGCTTTATGGGAATGTCCACTGGTCTCCCCAATATGGGAAAATGCTTTCAAATATATGGGGGGTTGGGTGAAACTTAAATTACCTAGATCACCAAGACTGTGCCTATTGGGGGACAGAGGTGAGCAGGCTTTAGAGTGTTAAACACTGGGATTGTGACGTGTGTTCGTCTCATTTTAACACTTTAGAAAGACCCTCGGACTCCAACCCTAAAAAAGTGGAAGGAGAAAATGACTGAAAATGCCGCATGTGAGAAAATGCTGGGAAGACTGAGCAGTAAGACAGAGACTCTAACAGAACAATGGGACAGTTTTTTTGTTTATATGGGCCTACAACATGAAGACAATGTGAGATACAGTATGAATTAAGAATTAACTGTGTGTGCAACAGTTTATCTATTTATTTATTTATTTATTTTATATATTTATTTATTTTTCTTCACTGAGTGTGGTTTTTTGTTGTTTTGGGTTGTTATGTTATGGTTTTCTTAATTGTTCAAAAATAATAATAATAAAAAACTTTAATTATAAAAAAAAGAAAACAAGGATGATGTGCAGACCTGTAATAATTACAGAGGGACAAAAGTAATGAGCCATACCATGAAGATATAGGAAAGAGTTGTTGAAGCTAGGTTGAGGACAGAGGTGATGATCAGCGAACAGCAGTATGATTTCATGCCAAGAAAGAGCACTGCAGATGAGATGTTTGTTTTGAGACTGCTGATGAAGAGTAGAGAAGGTCAGAACGCGTTGCTCTGTGTCTTTGTGGATTTAGAGAAAGCCTACAATAAGTTGTCAAAAAGAAACTGCAAAACTGCAATGAGGAAGTCAGGAGGCAGAAAAGTATGCGAGGGTCGTGACATGTACGAGGACAGGAAGATAGTGGCAAGGTGTGCAATAGGTAGGGGTGGGACTACATCGGATATTAGCTCTGAGCTCTTTCTTGTTTGCATTGGTGTTGGACAGACTGACAGATGAGGTCAGGCAGGAGTCTCTATGAACTATGATGACGATGAAAGTAGGTAAAAGGTGGAAGAAAACCTGGAGAGGTGAAGATATGCTGAATTAAACTCAATAGAAGCAGAAAGGGGGCATATGTCCTATTAACCTGTAACAATTGTGATACTTGCTTCTAATAAAAGATATATGAAACATAAACTCAATAGAAGCATAGCAGAAAATGTGTGTGAATGAGACCGAGACAGGTGTAATAGTAAACATGTAAGGAGGAGAGCTAGTCAAGGTAGATGAGTTTAAATGAGCCGCACCATCAAAAGTGACAGACAGCGCGCAACAAAGTTGAGGAACTGCATGGAGGCCAGGTGAAGCAGGTGGGGACAAGCACCAGGGGTGATTTTTCACAAAAGGATAGCAACAAGAGTGAAACACTTTCCATTAACATAACAATCCAAAGTAGTAAACAGTGCAGTGGTGGTGTTTAACATAGATATGTAAGAAACAAACGTCATTGTTCACAACAATAAAAAATTAGACATATCTATTGATATTATCCCGAATTTCTAAATTAGTTTTTATGGAAGCGATGACAGTGTGTAAGCAGGGAGGTTCCTGTACGTGTGCGTGCTCGTCGTCTTTTGACGCGAACGCGCGCGTAGCTGTCAGTAGGAAATACAGGCTGTTCGTGTCTGCCGAGCCCCTGCGGCTGTGCCTGGACATCTGATCACAGAAAGTCGGCCTATTACAAAATGAAAATTATCACTTACAGACTCGCTTGACTTTGGTGAGAATGCGTCGAACAAGTGCGCATGTGTAACCGCGGTACCGAGGCATCCCGCTAGCTAGCACGGCTAACAGAAACAGAACACTATCGGGGCTAATGCTAATAGTTAAATAAGCTAACTTAGCTAGCTGTTAACTTAGCTAGCTAGCTCACGGATTGCGGGACGTTTGTTCTCCCAGCTCATCTCCCCGTTCAGCGGTTCCTGCCCCTGTGTCGCCTTTTCGTGTTCTCATTAATTGGATAAGGTTACGGAACCGGAGCTGTGGCGGGGGGACGAGACGACAGGAACCCCCTGGCTGGCTATCCAGGCGGACCGATCACAGTGACACGCCGGTGTGGGTGAGTTGAAGAGTGGAGTTGAAGTTATAGTTGATAGGGGGGCAGCGGGGTGGACAAGGCCTGTGGACGTTGCTCAGCTGGGGCCTGGCAGGGAGGCAGGGTGGGTGTTAACTATTAGCTGGTCGTAAAATGTTGCCTTAGCGCGCTGAATCGGGAAGTTGAGTCGCTTGTAGCAAGGCCTCTTGAGAGGACATAACAACAAAGTGACTGTGACTATTGTGGTGGTGTTATTAGCTGCTAGCTCGTAACACATAGCTGTCTGGAGAAGCCACCACAAACATGAACCTGCTCCATCAGCAAAAAAGCTGGATCACCATGGTTGTCCGTCCGCTTTGTTGAATACCAGTGCACTCGTGCATTTAATGATGAAATTGCATTTTCTGGGACACTGGCTTAATCATCGATTAAGTACATTTCTCATGTATTTGCTAAGAGTTTTCATTTTTGTGTGTTTTTTGCCGTGAGCCTTTGTGTGACTACAAATAAGAAGTTCCTGAATTATGTAGACACACCACTATCACTTCACTGTACAATATAGGCTTTCGTGGCAAAAGAGGAAATGTAGCTTCGTGTATCTATTGGTGTTAGGTTTATGTTGATAGCACACTTGATGTTATGGGGGAAATCTGGGATGGGCTGTGAAATTTTTTTTATAGTGAATGTATTATACTAGTTTAAAAATAATATTAATTTACAATTTTGACTCATTCTTAAACTGCTTCTGTTTTAAGAAGAGTTGCAAAGGAATTGTTAGAAGTCTGTTTTCATACACTTTCACACCCATGCTTTATTTTATTATTGACCCATTGCTGTTAAGATTTGTGTCTTTATCCCTCTGTAGAAGCACTATTTGTGTAGCTGTGAGTTTAATATTATTACAATTAAAATTCAACTGCTTGTCTTTCTTTTCTTTTTCTAAAGGAGAGAGTGGAACCATGGCTGAGCTTTCCACCTTATCCCCATCCCCACCTGCTTTGGGTGATCCTCATGCAGCTCCATCTATCCCTCCGTCATCACCAGGGCTTCCTCCACCTAACAGCACTGCTACAGAGTCTCCCAGGGAGGTGTCCATACCCAAGTCTTCCCTTTTTAATGACAAAGCTTTGAGTGGAAAAACGTCTGCAGTACTGGCAGGGGGGTCCCCCTTGATTCCCCACCGATCCTCAAATCCTCCCGACCTCACAGCTGAGGCTCCCCTTCTATCATCGGTACAGCAGCCTGCTCCAGGGAATGAAGAATCAGCAGGAAAGCCACCAGCTCCAAGCGAAGTGGCACAGGCGTCCCCCTCTCCTGATCTAAATCCTGGTCCTAACCTATACCCTAACCTGCAAGTCACCTGTAACCCAAATCCTGTTGTAGAAGAAGCTCAACTTAAAGTGGGACAACCCCAGACGACTGCAGGTCCCAATCCCGCACCTGCTCCTCCAGTCTTATCATCATCATCAGCAGCAGCTGAAGGAGAAAAACCTCAGCCGCTCCAAGAAGCACAAAATGCTCCAAACGAGCCTCCACCTTTGTACCCAAAGCCTGGTACTCCCAATGAAGCGAGGATGGGAGAACTGCCTGCTACTCCTACCAGAGCTGAACCCCACAGCCCACCACTCCCACTGATCCAAGAGCCACCGTTGTCCTTCGCTCTACCCAAACCCCGGCCGGCACCAGACACCCTCAGTTACCTTGAGTCAGCCAGCCTGATGTCGGGAACTTTGGAGTCTCTGTCTGGACTGGGAGAAGATGGCAGCTCCGTGGGGTCAGATTCAGAGATTAATGGCCTAACTGTCAGACGCACTGACAAGTATGGCTTCCTAGGTGGGAATCAGTACAGTGAAGGGGGGTAAGTACACATTAACCAGTCACACACACTCCCAGCTACTGTACAAAAGCATGTGCTGTGTAATATTAATATTTTAAACAAAACAGAGCAAAAATCTGCTTTTTCATGCTTAGCTTCACTGCAGGTGGATCACTATTTGAAATATGAGACACTATTAAATCATGACCACAGAATTGGTTTACTCAGAAAAGTGTAACTCTTGCTTGACTGTTTTCCTATGGCCACTTTACACCATCTGACTCACAGAGATCGTCTTCTCCATCCCAGCCTCCCTTTCCTGCCTTCCTCTTCTTCTATGCTACTCTAAACATATCTGTCTGTCCTTTATCTCCCCTTGGTCTGACTCAGATAGTGCTGAGAGCGCTTTTGTGACTCATTATGTACTGACTCTGTCTGTGCTGTATTTCCCATCGCACCCATCTGCTCTCTTCCTCCCCTTTTTTTTTTTGTCAGATTTGCTTTTACTTTTCTGGCAAGCTAATTGCTCTTCCTCTGTTGAATAATTAAAGTCTTATTGATTTGCCCTGGGTGTCAGTGCCAGTCAATTCCTGTCATTGTTCGTGATTTTCTGTGAGTTAGCAAAATGTTGTGCAAATTGAGGCAAGCCATTCGTGTCATTAGATTCAAGTGCTCAAAGTGTAGTTTTTAGTGGTATCAAAAGAACAAAGAACTTCCTCATTCTGTCAGCATAAAGTCATTTTATATTACTCACTATTGCAGTGAAAAGGAAGTTCGAGTTGAAGTTGCACGACAGCGGGAGATGAAATGGATTGACATGTTCTGCCACTGGGATAAGTGGGTCAAACATCGCTTCCAGAAGGTACACACACAGCAGCCTTTCAGTATGTGATGGTAAAAGTGAGAACAGAACTGCTAAAAAATTAAATAACAGAACAATCAAGTCACACATCTGATCTTTATTAATGAAACATTCAAGTTGAAAATCTTTATTTATAACGTCACTGCTGCCAGTAAAAACTAGAATCACACACACAGAAACCCCCCAAAGAACATATAGTATGAATTAATTATGGGTAAACGTTATGTCAGAGCCGATGGCCTAAATGTCTGCCTTACAGGTGAAGCTGCGCTGTAGGAAGGGGATTCCATCCTCTCTCAGAGCAAGAGCCTGGCAGCTGCTGTCCAACAGTGAGGAGCTTCTAAGAGACAACCCTAGGAAATTTGAGGTATCACAGTTGTCATGTCATTTTTAGCACTAATGAACTAGTTTTCATTTATTCAATGTAGAAAGTGGAATAAATACAAATTATTTGATCTCTGTTATTCAACTTAATTCTCTTTCAATTTAAGACAATTGCAGCTGGTTTGAAAACACTTTGGGAGATATCTTTAGTATTGACTAAGTGGCTTGTAGTGGGGTTGAGAAGGCCACTTGCAGCTCCAGGAGTGCTAAAGGGGCGCAGGCCTAGTGAGCAATAAGCCTCTTATCAGGACCAGTAATCCTGCCTGTTGATGCCCTGCCCCTCTGAGAGGGTCTGGCCTTGACTAGGCGGTGTCCAGCCATTTACTAACTTATTGTTCCTCTTATCTATGAAAGAATTTCTTTGCCAGCATTTTTATTTTTAGTTAATAATTAAATGTCCTGTATAATCCACTTTTATGGCTAAAAAATAATTTTCAGAGAATTTATTGATAACCTTTTTGTTTGTTTGTTTGTTTTCTCTTTCGCTACAGGAGCTGGAGAGAGAGCAGGGAGAGGCTAAATGGTTGGACATTATAGAGAAGGATCTCCACAGGCAGTTCCCCTTTCATGAGATGTTTGCTGCTCGCGGTGGCCACGGGTAAAACAATAAACACAAACACAGCCTATTTTATACCAGAGGAACCATGGCATGCATGATTGATTAAAAAAGGAACACCATGCACTCTGCACTACTTGGAAATGATTTGATCCTTGTAGCTGCGTATCAGGGCAGGGTCACAGTAGGATGTTACTATATCTGTCGGTAAACATTAAGGCTGTGCCATATAATAATATCCTGAATAAAACACAGAATCACAATAGCTCATTGAAAAAGGACTAATAAAAGCTGCTGGCTGTGGGTCTGCAATCAGCAATAAAACGTTAAATTTTTTATTTATTTATTTTTTTGAGGCTTTATCAGACACTCCTGGTAAACTTTTGTTATTGTTTTTTAGGGAAATTTGGCTTCCACAATAAAACAAATTGGATTCGATTAAAGGCAGAATCAAAGATAGCAGTAACAGTGATATCAGACATTCAAAGATGAAATGAAAAAAAGGGTAACGTGACAAAACAGAGCCAATGAACAAAACAAATGTCTACTTTAAAAAGATGTTTGAAGTAATCCTTGTATAGAATAATTAATATTCTTTCATTTTCTTTCAAGTTTATTGAAAGAAATTCTTTATTTATTATTATTTATTATTTATGTAATTTTTTTTGAATAGCTTATGAACTGGAGGTAACACCCAAGTTCCCCTCATAAGCCACTGAATAATTGTCATGCTTGTTCTTGCAGGCAACAGGATCTGTACCGAATCCTCAAGGCCTACACCATCTACCGGCCTGATGAGGGTTACTGCCAGGCCCAAGCGCCGGTGGCTGCAGTGCTGCTCATGCACATGCCTGCAGAGGTGAGGGGTGGAATGGTTAGGGTACTGTTTCTCATTAGGTTTTGAGTGTTAGTTTCACAATGATGACTTCAGAAGCGTGATTTCTTGAGAAAGTCTCATGAATATATGAACAATGACTTGTGGTGAAAGTCTTTTTTTACTACAAAAGAACTAAAGTAAATGCAGGTACGTTAAATACCGTCCAGTTTACTTTTGTCCTCCATATCTAAACATGTATCATTTGAAGCAATTTTTTAAATCCGGTGTGCAGCGTTTGTTTTCATATAAGAGAAAAAAAGGAAACTGGATGAATTGACGCATTGGATGATGAGTTAATCTTACAACCTTTAGTTATGTGTGTGGTCAGACTTTCTTAGAAATCAGGGATGTTTTGTTTTAGCCTTGATCTTTCTATTTATCCCTCCTCTGCTGACACGTTAATAAAGAGAGGGCGTGTGACAAAAGAGAGTAGGCAGAGCGAGAAAACAAAACGCATCTGAAACGTGACTTTATTTGGTTGTTATTTTACTGGAAAGTCTTCTTAATTAAAAATAGGAGACCGAAGAAGCCTAAAATGCTTATTGCACCGCCCCTAACCCATATTACAAGGTGACATCATTTCTTTCTGTGACCTCACTTCTGTCCGTGATGGAAACAGCGTGGGCTGATGTTTTTACAGTATTGTGACCACGCCTGCTTAAATGTTACTGTCGCAGTGTGAAATCTAAGTTTGCTCATTTCTTTAAATAAACAGGTGAGTGTGAACTGTGTTATGTAAGGCTTGTTTTCTCACGTCAATACCTCATAGCAAACTGCGCCTTTATCTCTTTGTCACAATTAGACTTGTAGATTTTTTTTTCAGATAATGCTTTCTTATGAAACCAACATCTATTTAAAGCTGGGCAAGCTGATTTTTGTTTGTTTGTTTGTTTGTTTGACATAAAAAGATGTATTCAGGAAATAATTGATGTTGTTCAGTCAAGTTTTGCTCTTTGTTTTAGTGGTTAATGCTTTAATATTAAATACACTTGCTTAGCAAACACATGTAGCAGCAGAGGGCATAATAATGCACATATCTGCTTTAAACGCACTCGGATTATACTCAATTGTGGTTACAACACTGATGAGAAGTTCTACTTTTTATATTGTTTCTTAGTATTTTGCAATCTACTTGTAGTGTAGTGTCCACATAATCCTCTCCCACACTATAATAAGTCAGAATATATTTGTTTTTCAATCTACAATTTATTGTTTGCAGTGCAAGCCTTTAACTTTTCTTTCTGTTTCACAGCAAGCGTTTTGGTGCCTCGTCCAAATATGTGAGAAATATCTTCCTGGCTACTACAGTGCAGGGCTGGTGAGTGAATAAACATGTATTGCTAGTCTGTTACACAGTTATCTCAGTTTTAATAATTTTGTTTTATTTATTTTTTTCCTTTAGGAAGCGATTCAACTTGATGGCGAGATCTTTTTCTCTGTGCTGCGTCGCACGTGTCCAATGGCGTATCGTCATCTTAAGAAGTTCAAGATCGACCCCATTCTCTACATGACGGAGTGGTTCATGTGTATTTTCTCACGCACTTTACCATGGTCCTGTGTCCTGCGTGTATGGGACATGTTCTTCTGTGAAGGTACCGTTAATATCTGCAGGTTTCACAGCCAGTTGTCAGCGCTTTTGTCTGTTTAGTGAATTTGATCCATGTACCTCTGTTTAGAAATTACTTGCAAATGTGCATGAAACAGTCTGACCTTAAATATCCAATCCAATTTTATTTATAAAGCGCTTTAAAATAGCCAGCACAGGACCAGAGTGCTGTACATTAAATAAGTTAAGAACAATAGAATAAAATAAAACAGCAAAAAAATAAAACCTAAATGCATCAAATTAAATTTAAAATGTAAATAGCAGGTACTTTACGACCAGCAACCTGATTTGATTAAATGCAGGAGCTGTAAGAATGCAGCATTTTAGTGTTTTTTTTTGTTTTTTTGTTAAATAATTTTTATTTTAATCCTGTGGAAAAAGAGAAAAAAAAAGATGTTTTTTTCCATCTCTGTATTTTTGCTATTGGATTCTGCTGTAGTAGTTTTTCATGATTCACCGTTCAAAGTAACCCACGTTTATCTGGCGCTGGGGCTTTTGCAGTCATAGTGTTGATCCTCTTCAAGCTATTGTAGCTCCCCTTTCTCCTCCCTTTAAAGCTGCTCTATTCAAAAATGCTCGAAACATGGCGGTGTGGCTGCAACCACAGATGCCCCGCCCTCTTCTGTGGTCGCAGCCAGAGCGGTGTGCCTGAGATGACCATATTAGGAATATCAGCCCTCATTTACATCGTACTCAACCAAGAATAGAAAATGTCTGTGTCCTCAATTGTATCGGTGTTTGACTTGTGAAAATAAGAAAATGCATAATTATCCCCCTTTAACAGAACTTTGAGAACTGCTTTTTTTTCTAGACTTTTTTTTTCTAGATCTAGTTTTTCTAGATTGAAAGAAACCTAACTTAAGTGTCTGTGTGTAGGAGTGAAGATAGTCTTCCGTGTCGGCCTGGTGCTACTGAAACAGATGCTTGGTTCTGTGGATAAACTTCGGGAACTTCAGGGCATGTATGAGACCATGGAGCGTCTAAGAAACATCTCACCCGACACTATCAGAGAGGACATATTGGTACAGGAGGTCAGTGTTTATGGAGGCCGTGTACATAAAACTTGTTTCTGTTTTTACTCAGAGACACGAGTTATTAGTCATTTTATCCTGTTGTGGCTCATCTTGTTATCCTCACTTCCTCTGTCTGTCTCTACTTTGTCTGATGTTTTTTTGTCCAGATTGTCGCTCTCCCAGTGACTGAGGCACTCATAGAGAGAGAGTGCAACATTCAGGTGAGGAAGTGGAGGGAGTCCAGAGGGGAACTTATGCACCAGCCGGGACGCCGCCTTCACGGTACAAGAGCTATCTTTGAGTACAAACGCAGAGCTGCTTCCATCAGCTCTGGTGGAAGCTTCTCTTTCCTAGGAAGCTCGATCCCACCACCAGGACCCCTCAGGGCCTCTTCCAGTTTGCTGTCACTCCCTGGCTTCCGCAAATCTAAGGCTCCTTTCCACTCCCACGCCAAGAAGGGCTCCTTCTCAGGGCCGTCAGGATTTGAGGGCTTTCCACCTCCGTCACCACCCGCAGTAACATCGAGCTCGAACCGAGGGCCCAGCCAGAAACCACCTATGCCCCCAGGGGCAGGTCATAAGGCAGCACCACAGAGCCCCTTAGTATCAAAGGTGGCTAGTTCATCTCATGGTCCTGCTCCAACCTCAGAGAGCACATCAGCACAGGGCGAGCCTGCTTCTTCGGCCCCAATGCAAAGCACACCACAACCCCCCGCTACTCTGGCCCCCTCTCCTAAGATCGTCTCGGAGCAAATTACTCCCACTATCCCGTCTCCTACTGCAAACAACACCCCTCTGCCCCCATGCCCAGATTCAAAAAAAGAAACGGCACCTCCATCAGCCGATGCCGCAAATGTGGAGGAAGAAGGAAAGAAGAAGAAGAAAAGCAAAGAGGACAAGAAGAAGGAGAAGGAAGATGAGAAGAAAAAACAGAAGGAAAAAAAGGAAAAAGAAAAGGCTGAAAAAGAGAGGCTGAAAAAAGAGAAAGAGAAGCTAGAAAAAGAGAAGAAGAAAGGGGGCAAGAAAAAAGACAAAGGAGGAGGAGGAGGGGATGCAGAGGACAAAAATGGAGCTGCAGCAGCGAAAGAATCGACCTAATTTTCCACCTCGTCATTCCAGGATAACAAAAAAAGGGAGGCTGAACAAACAAAACAACACAAAAAAAGAGGTCAGGGGAACAAAAGATCCCCAAAAACAGTGACTAATATAAAAATGGGATGGCTTCCTATATAATGCATCATTTCAAGGATTTAAAGTAGTCTAAGGACTATGTTGGAGAAAACTGGATCATGGTTTCAACAGCACTTTTTGCCTCTCGTGAGATGGGACAAAATTTCCTTTTTTTCTTTCTTTTTTCCCCAACTGGAGCATGGACTGTGAAACTTTTTTTAAATTATTATATATATAAAGGATTGCAGTCACTTTCTGTTTTAGTTTTTTAAATTCTTTTTTTTCCCTCTTCATTTTTTTAATTATTTTAATCAAACTGATGGCAGTGGTGTGAGGAAAAATCATCTCAAACGCTTGCAGAAGTTGTTACAGTGCCATAGAAAATGTAAATAAAAGGTCTACCTACGATACATAGGATCGTGTTAACACTCCATATGCCCCGTCACGTCTCATCTGATGAAAAGGGTTATTTGGGGGAGGGGAGAAAACGAAAATAAATCATTTAAAGTCTCAAACGCAGGCACTGAAGACAGAAATGCTAGTAATATTGTTGAGGATGTGTTTATTGTCACGTTTAATGTTGTCTGTGCCTTAGTAGTGTAGTGAAATGTGTCAATGTGCTTTGTGTGGCCTCCCTTTTTTGTTTTAAGTCAAACTACCATTGAATCCCTTCTGTGTTTTCAAACTTTTACTAGATTAGATTAAAAAAAAACAAAAAAAACAAAAGAGGGGAAAGTAGAGGAAAAACAGTACCTTGTAGTCTTGTAGTGACGGCAGTGTTTTAATGGGTCACTCTTTTTTTTTTTTGCTTTTGTTTTGGATAAGCAGGTAATGTTTTTATTTCAGGTTTTAGGGTTTGTTTGTTTTTTAGTTTGTTTTTTTTCTTGTTTTTTTCAAGGGTTAAAAAAGGGGGTACAACATTATCAGTAAATTGCTTGTGTGCTAACATGCAAGCAGTATCTGTGCACAAGTCCTGCAGACCAAATAGCCTTCTGTGAGTTTAGTATTATTTCAGTTTCATTGAACAAAATAGTGTGCACAGGTATGGGTTCCTTAACTCATTAGAATGTGATTTCAATTATCATAAGAGAATGAAGAATTTTTCTTTCTTTTTTTTTTGTTTGTTTTGGGGGTTTTTGCACTCGTCATTTTGTCACAAAGCACCACTGAAGGTGACCACTCTTTTAGTGCGGTGACATCGAAAACAAGCGTCTCAGCAGGCTGGTTTCAGCCTTGTGGACCTATAGGAAGCCACTTGACTGGAGGTGCCAGGTGTGCCAATGTAGCATTAACCTCTGATCTTTGACCTTTTGGGCTCTGATGTATTTATGTAAAAAGTGGTTAATTTAATCAAATATAGTATATTATGAATTATTATTATTATTTTGGATCTGAGTATTTTTCTATCTAAGTGAGAGACACCTGGTTGACTGGAATGGAGGCTGACTACACAACGTAGTTGCAGAGGAACTGTTCAAAGTCTTTTATTTTTATTTCATTTCTTGTTTTCTTTTTTGTTTTCTTTTTGCACATTGTCTTCAGCTTCAGCAAACTCAATGCATGTCTTTTGGTTTACTTTCACTGTTGGTTTGGTCAGCTTAGGTTCACGAGTCTCCAGTTTACTGAAGTGCAGTATTAACAGACTTGAGTGTGGGGGGGGGGAAATAAGTCTTAGACTTGAGAGAACAACCTTTAGAACGACTGACTTTGGCAGAATATTTAGGAACTGAAGGTCTTTGTACTGTGTCATATACTAAAAAGTGGTTTTTAATTGAACATCTTAAGTACTTCTGTCTCACCAAGTTGTGTTGTAACATTCATAATGACTTATGGACTAACTCCCTAATGTATTTACACTCAATGTTCTGTACTGTAACATATTTATGCATACATTAAGTGGCGCTGAACCCTGTCAGTATATGATGAATAGTGCCAGGTAGTTAGTGTAAACCATTTGATGGCAAGAAAAACAAACATTGATGCTCTTTAACTGTACTGTTTGGTAGTTGATGATTAGAGGGACTTTCGTGTACTTGTAGCCAACATGTCCTCCATATTCATTGTTTTCCCACTTGTTTCAGGTCTTCACAGGGCTGTCATTTATATATGAATATGAATATCACACACACACACTCTCTTTCCCTCTTCTGTTTCGACGGCAGCGCATTATAGGCACAGATTAAGTGTCGTGTTTAGTGTGGATAATCTGAACACATCTATGCAAACTTTGCTTCATCATGACTGTTGGCGTGTGTCTATGTGGTGACAGCAGCACTGATTTTACCTCGTGCTGATCTGAGTGGTGCCGTCAGGGGGTGGGGGAAAGGATTTTGTGCTTCACCACATGTTTTTTGGTTTTTTTTTTTTTTTTCCTGTAACACTTTCAGGCCCGCGGATTATGATATTTATGAGCAATATGTCCTCGCAGCTCACATCTGGATAATGGTGTCGTTTGTCTTTGTTCAGGGAGCTGGAGGTGACGTGATGATCAAATGAATCTGACACTAGCTGCTCTTTGCTCTGCTCTGCAATAGTGACAAAGCCTATTTGTATCAGGTCCTTTGTGCATTTCTCCATTGACCCTGAAGCTGTAATTCTTAAGTACATTTCATTGGGAATAACTCAACTGATGCAAACATTTCAAAAAAGGAAAATGTCTCAGCTGTGTGGGTTTTTTTTTCTTTCTATGCCGTTAACGTCTTTAGTGTCTTTAAGTTTACATGTCACTCTCTTCTCTGGCGAAAGTGAAATAAAATCATAGCTAATTGAATTCATTCCTTCAGATCTGCAACTGTTGTATTTATAATTAATGATGATAATGACATTTGTGATGAGTAATAAACCATAATATATTAAATCACTTGGGTAATTTTTTTCTGTTTTGGTGTGTGGCTTACATGTTTGGAAAGATTAAAAATCTAGGCTGGATTTAAATAACCAGCATTTAATTTTGAAATTAAGAGTCGTCCTCGTCTGTTTTTATTTATAATTGTTCCAGCCATATTTGGCAGGAAGAAGCTCCACCAGATGTTACCAGATGGGTGATTTTTGCTGCTCAAACCCTGCCCCACAGAGCCACTGAACAGACACACTATTGTACAAAAGAAAAGAGATTTTATTCAGTTTTTTTCCCTTTTATTCATTACAGGAAAGGTGAGGAAGAGTCCAGTCACTGGATTCAAGTCAGCTTATGGAAAAAAAAGGTGATTTGTTAGTTGCTAGAAGGAGGGGAGGGGAAGGAATCGAAGAATTGAATGTTTTCTTTCGGCCCTTTCTCTCCTCTCCTTCAACCTTTTCTTTCTTTCTTTTTTTTTTTTTTAACTTTTCAAATAAATAAAGTTTCCATCACTTTAATGAGGTAACTTTTTTCTAATCTAACCTGCAAATTCTCTGTCCCCACCTCCTCTACTCAGAAGGACATCTTCAAAATTTGGAATGAAGTCCTCATGCTTGGTGTGTCCCTCCAAATAATGTGTTCCTCTCAGATACCGAGGGAAGCAGAGGGGACGCGATTCATTCACACTAAAGCACCTTTGAGGCTAGAGTGACCGGCCACACAGAGATGAAGAGGTGAGACGACAGAAGCTGTTTGCACGGAAAGAAAAGTTGGAAATGATGTTACAGGATAATTTTTATTAGTGATAATCATCCTTATTCCCCATAAGCAAACATAGACATCCCTCGGGCGTCAATCATCTCATGTGTCAGTGTGACAAGTCTTTGGTTTAAACATGAGCGGCTGAGCACCTGGGCTTACACAGAAGGTGAGTGGGAAGAAAGGAGGAAAGAAAAGGACAGGGAAGGCAGAATAGCAAAGGGATTGTTGTCTTTCTTGTCTTCTAGCTTTTTCTTTACTCCTCCTTCTCCTCTCCGTGTGTGATGACGTAGCAGATGTTCTTGTAGTCTACGTTGCCAGCAACATCAGGGGGGAAGGCGGCCCACATGTTCTTAATCTGAGGGAGAAAAGCAAAGTTGGAAATTCACCACATTGAGAAAGTAGCATGGTCCATAATTAAATATTTGGTCCGTCAGTAAAATAATCTCTCACTGAAGAATAATAATAAATTATATGTTTAAAGGAACAGAAAGGATTTGTTTTAAAGACTACAAAAATAGTCTATAAATAGACTTGGGTGTACATTTTTGTCAGTAAAGGGAAGACTCCCAAATATCCAAAGAAATAAGGGCGCTACCACATCCCAATCTAGATAAAAAATAGATCTTTTTAACTTACTTCTGTTAAATTATTAAATAATTATTTAATGTTAATTAATTTTATTTCTTAAAGATAGGCTGAGTAACAGTGTACAGTAACAACATCAAAGGGCCACTGTGCCAAAATGTGGAATTACTGATTTTACCTCCTCCTTGGTGAACCTGTCGCACTGAGTGGTCAAGAGCTCCTCAAGGCTGGAATAGGTTAAAAAAAAGATTTTAATGGTTTAAAATCTGAATTCTTTCCACTTGGACCAACATAGAGGATAAAAGAGATTGTTTTAAAAGTCCTCACAATTCCTTCTTGATGGTTCCAGCACCCTCGGGGTCCAGGACTTTAAAGGCGCTAAGAATAACGTCTTCGGGATCAGCACCTGGTGAGGACAGGGGGTCGGTTACACAGTGTTAGCGGGAAAATATGCAAGCATTAGCATTAGCACATAACTGTGCATCATGTGTTGGCACCCCTTTATCTGAAAGCACTTAAAAGGAAATCAGGGAACTTTAGCGCCAGTGTAATATAAGTCATTTGGTGAAAATGGGATTCCCACCCTTCAGCTTCTCTCCGAACATGGTGAGGAAGACGGTGAAGTTGATTGGGCCGCTGGCCTCTTTGATCATGGCCTCCAGCTCCTCATTCTTCACGTTCAGCTGGCCTGAAGAGCACAGAAATTAAAATCAAGATGAGAGAGAGCGTGAAGTGAATTCACACATGCTTTCTGGGGTGTGAATTGCTTCCATTTGGACTCACCCATTGAGGCCAGCACGTCCCTCAGGTCATCTTTGCTGATGATACCATCTCTGTTCTGGTCAATGATTGTGAAAGCCTGGAAAGAAACGCTTGGGTTTAGTATTGGAAGGAAACACTTGGGGCTGATGCGGTCTGTGTTGCTGGGCGGGATCAGACCTCTTTAGGCATTTACGAACTCCTCTGTCAATAGTTTGTTCAATAAAGTGGCAGCTGGTAAGAATCTTTGACACACAAATGACGATAGACGATACTGTGTAAGAAAGAGCCTTAGTGGGCTTTTGGTGGCAGGAGGGGGTGTTTAATCCCCCCACCCCAGTCTTTTCTTACATGTTAATTTGGGAAAGTATCATTAGAGTACAGCTGTCTGATCTGCTCTGCATCTTACAACCATGAAACTTAAGATAACCCCTTGGATTTGGACTTGAACTTCACTCACTGACCTTCCTTTCCACCTTCTCCCCTTGCTCTCCTTTTCCTTACTCTCTCAATCTCACACACACACATTTGTACTGATAGTTACAAATACATCCTGCTGCCTGCTAGCTTTTCATCTATGCAATGTGCTAAGATCATCCTAATAATTATTACATGTGTTCCCTGTGTGGCACTTAAGAAGCCTGTATCACTTATCAGGGGATAAATATGTTCTATTTGGACCTCGCATCACTTGGCAACACACTGAAAACCCGTACACCATCGTTTTCCAGAGTCGTATCAGCGTGCTCTTCTCAAATCAAGTCTCCCTGACCTTAATGAACTCTGACACACAACTTTTAATCTTTATTTTTTACACTTTTTCCTTTTGCTCTTTGTCTTTTCTTTCTAATCTTATCAAATGTTCAGTGGCATCTGAAAAATAAACCTTTAAAAATATGTCATGCCCAAAAGTGAGTCTAACCCCTTTTTTTTTCTTTTCTGCATCATAACAGGGGTTAGTTTATTATCCTTGGCATCCCAGACTTTACCCAGCTGTGACAGCTGACAGTAGCTAGGAGGGGGGGAGTCAGAGGTTCAGATGGTGTCGAAATTTCAGCGCTGCTCCTAACGACATTCCTATGATTATTAAACTGTCAGGGGAGAAGTGGAAGCATGCAAAATAGCAACTGCTGTGAAAACAGATCCTTAGAGTTGCTAAACCAAACTCTAATTCTGCACAGATTCAGATTCTGAGGCTATTTAAATATCTTTGACAACTAATCGGAAACTGTCAAACGCTTCCAGGGCGTTCATCCATCAGGGATGCTTATGGAGTAGGGATGAAGACGACCTCACCTCTTTGTACTCCTGAATCTGGCTCTGCTCAAACATGGAGAACACATTGGAGGAGCCGCTGTCTCCTGCTGCCTGCCTCCTCTTGGCCTTCTTTGGTGCCTGGAGGACAGAGACAAGCACATCATCTTCAAATGAATCTGGGATGCTGATGAGTGCGGAACAAGATTCGGTAACCCTTACTTTTATCAATCTATCTCAATAGGATGTTTAATAATATTAACCTTTCTAAGCTATATAAGCTTTATAAATTATACTAAAATCATAAAAATAATCAATTTTGCATAGCATCTCTAAACTTGTCTGATTGGAAATCAATGCTCATCCAGATTACACTTCAGGTTCAAGTTCAGGTCATCACTCAGGCTTGTTAAAAAAACAGGATTTTAACACAAGTTATGCTTGTGTGAAATTTTATAAACTTGATACTTTTTCCTCAATTTAGCTTTACCGAACTAATCAATTTGGCTTGCAATGTATCTAAAAATCAACTAATAGCAACAATTCATTAGAATCCAAGCCTCTTTACAGCTGCATCATCAAAAATCCAGTTCTCCAAAATCCACACTTCTATTCTGGAATTTCTATTTCAAAATTAGACCAAAAAAAAAAAATTGTAATCCATGGGGTTGGTTCAAACTCTCCTGTAGATATTTCCACCATCACTGTGCAGAGATGTGGGAAGCCTGGTACTCACCATCTTGAGAGCTGAGGTTTGGGTGATCAAGAAAGGGAAGACACTGTGTGTGAAGCCGCGTTATACGTTTATTCCCGGGGGCTTATATACTCATCCACCAGCCAATCTAACTTTAGCCGCAGCTTCAAGTTTGGATGGGAATAAAAAGAGAGAGAGCGAGACGGTGTGTGTGTGTATGTGAAATAGAGAGAAAGAGAGAGAGAGAGAGAGAGGATGGTCAAGGATGAAGTGATGGCAAAAGTGAAGGAGACAGAATGGCGGGGCAGCGTATCACCTTACAGGAGATCAAAAATAGACCTGGGAGTCTTGGAATTAAGTAAACTTGATAGCTGAGGGACCATGTTGCAGGTTTGCAGTCCCACGTGGACTAATAAGGACATTCAGGACATATATACTTGTTGGACCACTGGACACTGCCTCTCCTCCCCTCCTTCTGTCCACCTCCATCCGCCTGCAGAAAGGCACAGAGGCCACTCTGACTTTATTTTTGGTTTGTGATGTCCATTTGCGATATTACAGTTTGAGATACAGGCATTCTATATGCTCAGCAACTGATGCAGCTCTTACCCTGAATGTGCACAGCGCTGCTTTCTTTTTTTAAGCCGTGACAAAGTGACGATGCTGATGTCAAATCTGGGATTTTCCCATGGAAGTTATGATGACAGGAGCTGCTTAGCAGGATCAAATACGTAGTACTACATAAAAACATGCAGCCATTAATAAAACGAGCAACAGCAAGATATATAAGCAATGTTTTTTTTACTTAATCCTTACACTGAAATACTTTAGAATCGTGCTGTAGAAAAGGGAGCGTGTCTGAGGATATTCATGCTTACAGACTTAGTTATATAGAATTTCTATTTGTATTTTACCCCCGTCCTTTCTGGATGCATTAATGCAAATGCAAACTGGTCTGTTTTATGAAAAGAGCTTTATGTATTTATTTCCCCTTTATTTTTCAGTCTTTTCAAACCTATTCCATCATGGTGAAATGGAACATTGCCAAAACTGAATTAAATTAATAAGGATAAGGTGTAAACAAAGAGAGCTTAAACAAATTATTTATCCAACAGTCTTATTGTTTAATAATTAAAATGTTAGTGCAAACAATGTAAACATGTTAGGGATGCAGATTAGTGTCACAACAATGAAACATGAACAAATGAAAAATAATAAAAACAACATAATTGTTATGTTTATAATAATTAATAATGTAATTGAAATAAATAAACAATTAAACAATTTCTGCTATTGTAGGTCACAGATATACAGGGGGTGATACATGAAATGCCTGAAACATTTATTTAGTAGCAAAAGAGCAATGTACGAATACTTCCTGCATTCTGAAAGTGATTTTAAGAAAATGTCCTTAAATTATTAATAAAAGTTTAATCCTAGAGAAAAATCTGATATTATGTAATGTGTGGCTTAATTAGATTCTTAATAGCCATGCAGGGATAATTTAACTTCACTTAACTTTCAATATTTAACTTAGTTTTTTTATTGGACTAACCAAAGACATCATAGTCATAAGCCAAAAGGTTTGCACACCAGTAATTAAATTTTTAAACATGTACATTTATATGATGTCCCTTAGTTAAATACAATTTTGATTGTGGAAGCAGATAGTCGCTTCATATATAAGATTAATTTTGAGGCCTGAAAACTACAATACTACCTTTTACAAGCAGAATGGCAATTAATTTGCAATGTGTAGTGTGAGTTGCTCTTTTGTGTAATTCAGTTTTTTCTCATTTTTTGTGTGTTTGTTGTTTCCGAAGGGGTGTTGCGAGCCTTAAATGTATGACAACATGCCAGACAATTGAAAGCACCATTAATCTCTGCCTTCTCATCACTACAGAGGTGTGTGTTTTCTGATTGGTTACAGTCATGAACACTTTCCCACCTGTTTGGCCCCCTCTCACACCGTCTACCCCTCAGGCTCCCACCCCCTTAAATATAAAGGGATTACTTGGCAGGGTGATGGCAGCAGACATTCCCAGAAGAGCATAAAAGGGACAGCTGAGTGCGACCAAAATAGCTAAATAAACCTAACAGTCTGTCGACGTGCCGCCACCCCCCCAATAGCAAAATGCTTTCCTTCATTTGCTCTTTCAGGTTTTATATCCAAATCTACTTCAGAGATAATCTGTTTTCATTTCATTAATCAGGCACATTTATTTTTGTTCTGTGGTTGAGACTGTTTGTGTTTCCACTTATCTCCCCACCAGCCACCGATGAGTCACATCTCTGCTTTTCACTGGTTTCCAGTCCCTGAGTAATCTGAATTAGGCTGGTGTTTGTTTTCACTGGACGTGCAGGAATTCCAGGGTCTGAGTCTCAGTACTTACTTTGTATTCTTGTTGACCTTTGACCTCTGTTTCACTAGACCATCAACATCTCGTTGCAGGAGTTATATGTATCACACCACATGGTGTCAGTACTTCAGTGGAACATTTTAAAGTATTACAACAGATTGCATTGCTTCTAATATCAGCATATGGTGACCACTGTATCTGCTTTAAACATCATTTAGCCTGTTGTTTTAACACTGTGCGCGTTTGGGTTTTTTATTCGTGTTCTTTATGTGATTGTGACTGAAAATAATAACAACAACTCAATGGCTTCCTCTTAGATTTGTCTTTTTGAAAGGGAAAAGTAATGATTTTAAAATCGGTCTTCAGTAAAAAAAACGAATAAATCAAATTGGTTTTCTTCAAACTGGCCCTTCTAGTTGGACACGAGTGTCAAGCACTTCTTAAGAAATATGCAAACGAGCTGTAACATCTCAAACTTTTCACAGATGTGTCAGCTGCTGCAGTTTACTGACTTCACCGTCTGCACAATGTGTTTACTCGCCGCTGTGGCGAGGGAATGCTTTCATACAGATGTGTGTGTACATTGCAGGCGCCTGTGCTGTAATGTGACGCATCCCACCACGCTCTTGAGAAGCCATCTATCATTTCTGGATGATTGGTATGTGTGTATGTAGGGTCTGGAATGTGGAGAAGCTCCCTGCTTGACCTATGGGGAAGACGGCCTTAGCAAATTGGAGTGACACGGGAGACATGAGAGTTTGTAATGTCATACTGTGTGTTTGATCACCGTCCAGTCTGAGGTTACTCTGTTTGGTTATTTGAGTCCATCTGTGATTGTGTTACATCAGTCGCTATTCAGTGAATTTCAAAAGCACTTCAGGTGTCTGTTGTTGTTTTTCAAGTTGCAGGACAGCTGAATTGTGGACGCTGCTGATAAAAGTAAGCAGCAACTAACTTAACTAAAGACACTTCATTTTCTTAAATGTAACACCAGCTGCATTCTTTGTGTCTCTTGCATGCTTCTAGAAATCAGTCAGTCACACACTGTGCCTGCAGCTCCCTCTACTGTTCATGTTCCTTCACTGCTTCTTCTTCTTCTCTGTGCAGGTTCTCAGTCATCCAGGTCACTGCTTCTTCTTCTTTCGGTTGCTCCTTTTAGAAATCACCACAGCAGCTCATCTACCTCCTCTGTCACAGAAACCCTCCTTCACTACATCCACGAATCTTCTCTGTGGTTTTCCTCTTTCCTCCACCCTTTGTCCAGTATATCCACAATCCCTGCTCTTCACATGCCCAAACCACCTCAGCCTTGCCGCTCTGACTTTCTGATCTGTCCCTCTGATGTACTGATTTCTAACCTGCAAATGAAAAGCTTAACATCCTCAACTCTGTCACCTCTTATATTTTTGTCAGTGCAACCATCTCCAAACCATACATGATAGCAGGCCTCACTACAGTGAACTGAACTGTGAACTGAACTACAGTGAACTGAAGAAGCTTCTCGGATGAGAGGTGAAACGTCTTCAAGTAAACTTAAAGAAGTCCAGACGCTTTTCTTTGCAAGCTCCTTTGACTACGATGACCTGGATGACTGAGAACCTTCACAGACATACAGGCCTCACTACCATCTTCTAAACCTTCCCTTTCACTCTTGCTGCCATCCTTCTGTCACAAATCACCGGTGACACTCATGCTTGCACTCTCTCCTTTCTTTTGCTTTGGATGGTATTTAAGCTCATCTACCTTCAGGACATGGACTTTCTTACCACCACTGTTAATCACAGGCGTAGATTTAAGAAGGGGCTCGTTTGAGTTATGTTTTTATTTGTATTTTGTGCATCAAAGTTGTGTGTCAACATGCCAACGAACCAATTACAAGTCATAAAAAAACAATAGACAAGTTTTATTTGATCATAGCGTGAATTTCATATAATACTCTTTTATTTAACACTGCATCATGGTGGGCGTCCCACAGCAAGAAAATCACAGGTGTAAAATATTGCCATAAAATATAAAAATAAAAGGCCCCTTTGAACAGCATCTACCCAGCTTTACATTCCAGTGTGTTTTCTTCACAGAATCTAGAAAATCTGAACTTTCTGTAAAGAGTTTAAAGCTAATCTAAAGATAACCGGCGTTGATCAGACAGATGT
This sequence comes from Perissodus microlepis, assembly GCF_051167445.1. Classification (NCBI taxonomy): domain Eukaryota; kingdom Metazoa; phylum Chordata; class Actinopteri; order Cichliformes; family Cichlidae; genus Perissodus; species Perissodus microlepis. The sequence continues at coordinate 5,812,768 of NC_140464.1, read as the reverse complement.
CAGGTGTCTGCCAAAAATGTCAAAATACTAAAACAGGCTCGCTTCCTCTTTGACACACATGACTCACCCCATCTCAGTTCCTCCTAAGGAAACACTAAACTCTTTTTTCTTTCACCCCAGGTCAATAAGATCTTGATCAGTGTGGTTCTCTTCTTTTTGCCGACTTTTCAGCCAGTCCTCTCGCACTTTCTTCACTTCCTGGCCATAATAATCATGGAGTTTGCTAAAATCCTCAAACAGGTCAAATCCCACCAAAGGCCACTCCCCATACAAAGGTGCTGGTCCATTAAGAGGTGTGACACAAGCATGTCTCCTGGTCCAAAGTTTGGGGGATTTTTTTGCCACTGCTTTAGCTGGTATGGAAGGTGCTTGTAAAAGGGTGCTGGCACTGAAGCTCCTCCCCTCTCTGACTACTGCTGTTTGCTGCATTGTGGTGAATAAGAAGCTGTTTGTGGGCAGCTTGAGGGCACTGACAGAGGGGTGGGACTCACCCAGGCTTTGCTGCCGCTTAGCTTCTGTGAATAGAAATCAAAATATGAACAGAGAACCCTGCTTGTATATATAAAGTGTAAAAATGTCAACAGTTAAATTTTACATTCAGGTTATGTGCTGTGATATTTCAGGACTAGGGGAAATAACTTGCTGTAATCAAACCAGACTATTCTATTTTTATACCTTTTTAAAAGCTCAGTGAGCTGTTTAAGTGCTGGGCAAACCATAGATTAAAACCATATAAAAAATGGCTGATTGAAAGCAAAAAACACATGAGAATTTGATGTATAGGTGGCAGTACTCCTAACACACCTTCGTACTGTCTCGCTAGGTCTTTCACCACCATGGAGAGGTAACAGTGGCTGGCTGAGTGGAGAGCTTTCACCCAGCTCTCCTGACCCTGGCGATCTATTGCTGCAAATCTGTAGGTTTTGAGTCCAGGCCCAAACACCAGGGAGAAGGTAAAATGTCCATCGGTCTCCGAGTGCTGAACAGCACACCCTTCCAGCACAATGACACCCAGCAGGTGTCTGTCAGCTGGGCGCTCCTGGTAAAAAAGCAAGTTTGCCTTCAGGACAAACCAACGCCGGTGGTAGGTGTCATTTCGTTTTTTCTACAGGGACATTTAAGATAAATGAAGTCAAACAAAAAGATTGTATTTGCACATGAAAAGTGATTTCACATTGTTTATGATGTATATGATCTCAAACCTTTTTGTTGAGATATCCCTCTTTATCCACTGGAGATGTGCACGAGAGGTAATGGGTTAAAATCTTCTCATGAAGCTTCATCACAACACCTGAAAAAGAGAAAGCACTGATGCATTAGGATGATATTTATACTAAAATCTGCACTAGATGTAACGAACACATGACAGAAGAGTGACATGGCAAAATATGCATGTCCCTTAAATTACTGTATTTGTTTTATGTGTGTCAAAGCAAAATGGATTTGTTGGTATGATACAAAACATCCATGAAAGTTAAAAAGTAAAGGCAGGTGTTCAAGAAAACAAATAAAAATTAAAAAATACTTGATGAAAATTATGAAAAGTATGTGTACTAATAAAACTAACATCAGTTTTAGTCAGTGTCAGGTTTGTTACATTTATTAACATGACCTGCCTGATTTTACACAAGGCTTTGATTTTTCTACATGACTGTGAGTCGACCGCATCCACAAAGTGTTGTGGATGTAGCAACACAAAATGAAACATTTTGAAACAATAGAAAAAACTCAAAAAACGGACTCAAAACTAAATAAATAATTAGAAAAAATTAAGCAATGATATTTCAGGCCGTCAGAGTCAAGCTTACTCTGTGTTCCTTATTACAGTGAAAGGCAGATTTTATCTTCTGTTTCTAGTGAAACAGTCTGCTAATATTAAAAGTGTACAGATTATTTAACTTTAATTGGTTTGTGTACCTTTAACTTTTTGCTTCTGATTTTAATGTCTTTTAAATGTGATTTGAATGAATTTTAAGCCATTTAAGCCACGCTAAATAATCTCGCCATGTCATGTCACGGAGGAACCGAAAAACTGCAATACTTGCATATACAGCAGTAAAAACTAGATCCAACACAGTACATTTATTACTGCTGTACTGCTGTGTTCATACTGCTATTTCAACCATTACGAGCTTTTTCTATAAGTAAGTTACAGTAACAATGAAAACAGGTGTATAGCTGTGCAGCTAAATTGTATCTACCAAAATCCGACACTTTTGTCTAGTAACTATAAACAACAGTGACATAATAGAAAATGGTGACTCAGACTCACCCCTGCCAATAATAAATCGCTCACAGGGTCAGTTTGCCCTCTCGCGTGGACTTTACCTTAATTACATTCGCACATATTTTCTTTGATTCTTGTCATTCCTGCTCGTGAAGCCGATTGTTCTCCTCCAGATCCAGACAATGTTTGAATGTATAGTTTCAGGTTACTACCACCGGTTCTCCCTCATGAACAAGAGGACGAGCGTTGAAATATAAATAACTCGACCCACTTCCTGGTAACAAAACCCTGGTAACATTATATTCTCTCGCCTCTGCGCTTGAGTCTGCTTTGAGCTGATGGGTCATACACCGGCAGTTGAAACCAACCTTACTGACAAGAAGTGCTACCTGGAAGTGAGATGCTCAGCCCTCTCACTTCTGCATTTTCTGTCACTTGATCTAAACTTAATATCAGTTAAGTTTAGATTAAGTCTCTCATTGTATGTGAGGCAAATGTCCCTTGTATCTTGAACTTTGCTCAGAAAAAGTATATATTTATCCATATATCTAAAAACAGAAAAACATTAAATGGCCTCCTGAAAATGTGGCTCATCATTTCTTTGCTTGTGTCTATTTTTGACATCCACTTATCCTTTTTATCCTTATGGCCCTCAGAGAATTTAGAATCTAAAAGGTGCCAATGTGTAAAGACATCAAAGGCCTTATACACTGAGGAGCCCTTTCTTGGTATATAAGGCATTGGATGTCTTATATACTTTGGATATTCATAGCTGCCTCCTGTATTTTTGTCAGTGCCACAGTCTTCACATCGTGGCATCTCTCACTACCACCACTGAACCCATCCACTTTCACTACCTCTAGCATTTGCAGCTTCACTGTTACACCTGCCTCTGATTCACACACATGTATTCTGTCTTGCTTCTACTGACTTTCACTAACTATTCTCCTATCTCACGCATTTTCTTCCTTCATCGCCACCTCTAAGTCTAGGAACTTTCTCTTTACTCATTAGTACTTTTCTATCTCTATCTTTAACAACTAAATCCCATCCAGCTCGACCTCTCTGCCTAACCAATCGTTACAAGTTCTTTTCTCCTTTCTAATTGTCCAGCCTCACACACAACTCACTATATACGTCTGTAATACACGTATTTCTGAAATATACAATCCAATTCCCCAAAAGTAGATTCTGTTCATCTAGCGTTTTCAGTGGATGATTCAGTGATTAAGTGAACAGAATCAACTTTTGGGATTTTTACTTACCTGGATGATTGAGCATGCATCAAGACAATACAATTCATACTCCTCGTCAGCTGGTGGCGGTAGTGCGCCGTATCACTGTTTGTTAACGACAACGTGAAACATGAAAAGAAGAAACTGAGTCGAAAACGAACGTCGTTTGAATAATTTTCGGCAAGTTTTTACATCATTTTACAGCAAAACGTTATTTTAATAGATTCCTTTTCATATTTCACCTATAGCGTGCAAACATTATACTCAGTAAATGTTATTTCACCTCTACAAAGGCGTTTTGAGATGTAGTATTTGCATGTGGTTTGTAGCTCATGTTTTTGGCTAACATGTTAGCCACAGAGCTAACCCGAGTTGCATGTTCAGGGCTAATTATTACAACGTTACAGGGCTACGCGCCTTAAAAGTTTCATAAAACTGCTCAAGTAACATCACAGCTCACCTTCACCTCCACTTCACGGGAATAAAAGAGTCACTGTTTTTCCTCCTGTAGCACCATGTCGAAAAGAAAAGTAACATTTGAGGATGGCAACGGAGAGTTTGACCTCGAAGACGATGTCCCGAATAAAAAGGTAATGCGGTCTTCTTTACACGGTTATTTAAAAAATATAAGTATAGACTGCTGTGGTGGCAGAGGTTAGCAATAATTATTTTGTAGTGCAATTAGATTCTTACTAATTGTTTACAGCCAAGCATCACACACGTACTTTCGATATCTCCAATGTTAAAATGGCACAATAATGCGCAAGTATAAGTCAGTTACCGAAATTTAGCTCTGAAGTATTTGTCAGTGTCCTGCATACAGTTGTGTATATAGGCAATAATAATAGAAAGTTAGCTGATGCTAACACAAACTTTCGTAGAGTGAAACAATCTGATGTCAACATATTGGCCTGTATTCATCTATTATGTATTTAGTGTATTGAAAAACGCAAATGTGTGGTCATTGTTTAGCAGTGTTTCAGCTTTTGATGTAACAAACTAGTTAGCAACATGTTCTAAAGAGACAGCTTAACGCCACATAAGCATCTGTACCAGAGATGCTCAAAGCAAATGCAAAGCTGCAGATGTTTACATACAGTCAGGGCGTGAATGTCATGCTAAATTTGGGCTTTTAACGGCTTTTTTTGAGCTGTTCTTTCCCAGGATGGAATTATTGTACAGCAAATATAATTGATGACATTAAAAACCTCAGTCATTTGTAGTTCATAGTCATCCTAAAAACACAGATGCATCGTATAAGCAAATAACCTTGACTCTAGTAAAGACTATACTTGGTGGCCGAAGAATTAAATTTGACCACAGCAGAAGCAGCATTAACTGAGAGAGTTTTTCGTGTGCTTTGGCACTTTTAATAAAATGTTAGAGCCTTTTTATTCTTTTTTTTCTTTGGACGAAACCATTAAAAGCACACTACTCTGTGTGTGTGTCTGTTTTGTTTATTTTTCAAAAACTAATTGATGAAATAGGAGTAGTCAATACATCTTTTTTTTTTTTATGTCATTTCAATTCACTTGGTGAAATATTTGTGTTATTTTTTATTTTTCTTCTACTCTTGAAATAGAGTTGTGAAGCTGTCAGCGGACCAGGCTCCAGGTTTAAGGGTAAACATTCCCTTGACAGCGATGAAGAGGATGAAGGAGAGGACACAAACAGCAGCAAATATAATATTTTAGACAGTGATGATGTTGAGGGTATGTTGATTATTTAAGCTGTATCTGTAACTCTTAAGTGGTCCTGTTTACTCTTCACATGTTTATTTCCCCCACATTGAGTCAAATTTAGAATTGTCCCTTTTTTTCTTTAAAGGGACAGTTTGATTTTGTAGAATTTGGATTTTATTAGATATTATGATCCCTTTTATTTCCCCCTGGAATGTTTTGCGTATAGTAGAGGTAGTGCCACTTTGGAAAAGTAATTGCTGAAGGGGATAACATATCATAGGTCTGTTAAGTTGACAGTAATTTTTGGCCAAATGAGTTTTAGTTGACTGGTGATTTCAGTGTGTCTTTGTCAGCTGAACAGTTACAGAGACACATCGTACACCCTCGTGTTATCTGAGCAAATTTTGGAGGATTCACTTGAGCATTGCCTTGTTTTACTTGGCCTTCATGCATTGGTCGTACTGTCTTTTTAGTTAGTTGTGTTGCTTTAAAGTGCAGACACACAGCACTTTGCATATAACTTTTACTTTGTTAACATTAGTTGCTAAACCCAAAGCATTTCGAAACACCAAATGATGAGTCACTCTGAGGGACAAGCGCTTCACCTTCTACAGTGCCAAACAGTTTATTTTTGTTGTATATCTGTCTTTTAACACAGTTTTAGTCATCCACACTACATCTAGGTAATTTCAGTTTGTGTGGTACATTCACACATGTGGTTAGGTAGTCAAGGTTTTAACTGTTGGAGCATGTACAGGGTGGGCCATTTATATGGATACAGCGTAATAAAATGGGAATGGTTGGTGATATTAAAGTCCTGTTTGTGGCACATTAGTATATGTGAGGGGGCAAACTCCTCAAGATGGGTGGTGACCATGGTGGCCATTTAGAAGTCGGCCATCTTGGATACAACTTTTGTTTTTTCAATAGGAAGAGGGCCATGTGACACATCAAACTTATTGGTAATGTCACAAGAAAAACAATGGTGTGCTTGGTTTCAACGTAACTTTATTCTTTCATGAGTTATTTACAAGTTTCTCTGTGTTCACAGCCATTGACATGTCGAAGAGGTTAACACGTGAGGAGCGGATCGAAATTGTGTTGATATCTGGTGAACGCAGTAACCGGGTCATTGCAGCAGATTTCAATGCAAGACACCCTGCGAGACCACCCATCTCCCATGCTACAGTTAGCAAACTGCTTGCTAAGTTTCGTGAAACTGGTTCAGTGTAGGATTTGCCGAAATGTGGACGCAAGAAAACTGTCACTAATGAAGAAACATCAGTGGCTGTCCCAGCTTCATTCAGCAAGAGCCCACAGCGTAGCACTCGCTGCGTGTCACTGGAGAGTGGCATTAGTCAAACATCCCTTCGGCGGATATTAGCTAATCACAAATGGCACCCTTACAAACTCCAGCTACTGCAGCATCTCAACACGGATGACCCAGATCGGCACACAGAATTTGCAGAATGGGCAAAACACAAATTGGAACAGGACCCTCAGTTCACGCAGAAGATTTTGTTCAGTGGTGAGGCAAACTTTTATGTGAATGGTGAAGTTAACAAACAAAACCACCGCTATTGGTCTGACACTAACCCACATTGGATGGATCCCTCCAAGACTGTTGGAACAACAAAAGTGATGGTTTGGTGTGGTATATGGGGCACAACGATAGTGGGTCCATTCTTCATCAATGGAAACCTCAAGGCCACTGGATATTTGAAATTGCTACATGATGTGTTTCCCTCTTTATGCACTGAAGCTGGGACGTTCCCTGAGTTTTTCCAGCAAGATGGTGCACCACCACATTATGGGTGCCAGGTCCGAGCATTCCTAGATGAACAGTTTCCTGGAAAGTGTATTGGTTGTCGTGGGCCAGTTGAATGGCCCCCAAGGTCTCCCGATCTGACCCCCTTAGACTTTTATCTTTGGGGTCATCTGAAGGCAATTGTCTATGGTGTGAAGATACGAGATGTGCAGCACCTGAAACTACGGATACTGGATGCCTGTGCTGGCATTTCTCCTGCGGTGTTGCTATCAGTGTGTGAAGAGTGGGAGAAGAGGGTTGCATTGACAATCCAACACAATGGGCAGCACATTGAACATGTTTTATAAGTGGGCAGAAACTTGTAAATAACTCATGAAAGAATAAAGTTACGTTGAAACCAAGCACACCATTGTTTTTCTTGTGACATTACCAATAAGTTTGATGTGTCACATGGCCCTCTTCCTATTGAAAAAACAAAAGTTGTATCCAAGATGGCCGACTTCTAAATGGCCACCATGGTCGCCACCATGGTCACCACCCATCTTGAGGAGTTTGCCCCCTCACATATACTAATGTGCCACAAACAGGACTTTAATATCACCAACCATTCCCATTTTATTACGATGTATCCATATAAATGGCCCACCCTGTATATCTGTCTTTTAACACAGTTTTAGTCATCCAGACTACATCTAGGTAATTTCAGTTTGTGTGGTACATTCACACATGTGGTTAGGTAGTCAAGGTTTTAACTGTTGGAGCATGTATTCTAAATATCACAGGATTATACTCATTTAATTGTGGGAATCCAAAGTCCTGATCAAGATTAAAGTTTGCTTAATTATGTGTCCCTACCTAATCCCACTTTCAATAAATCAAACTCATTTTAGCGGGAGGGGGTGCTGAATTCTCTGATTTCTGTCCTACGCAAGTGAAAGATGTTGTTTTGGCTCAATCAGGGGTTTTCCTACATAGAGCGAATTTTGGCAGCACCCCAGTGGGTTTTTAGTCACAGCCGATGGAAAATCACAAGTGAAATAAATGGTCATAAATAACAAAATGCAAATATAGTAACACATACATACTGCTTTGCCAAAGACCTGCTTTAATCCAGGAAAAAACCCGTAAGCATCATTTGTGAGTAGTTGGTTAATACGACCATGCCAACTGTGTTTTCAGGTCAAGAGGGAGCAACCATTGACTTTGATGAGGGAGTTTCTATTACTCCTTTCAACCTGGAAGAGGAGATGCAAGAAGGACACTTTGACTCAGAGGGAAACTATTTCATCAAAAAGGAGCAACAGATTAGAGACAACTGGCTTGATAACATTGACTGGGTAATTGAGTTCCTTTTTATTACACCACTGTTTATTCTTTCTCTGTCACTGTTTTTATTTTTTTGTCTGCTTTTTTCAGCCCGAAATCTGCTTTTGAGTGTTGGTGTCTGTGTATTTCATGAGTTTGTAATCTCATTTTGGTGACAGGTGCTTCATATTTTAAACAGTGTTCAGTAATAAAAGTCTCTTCTTTCTTCAGGTGAGAATAAGAGAGCAGCCTTTCAAAAAAAAGAAGAAAGGTCTTGGAGCCAAAAGGACACGCAGAGCAGGTGATGAGGACGAGGCAGAGGAAGAAAAACAGAGAGAAGAACAGCAAGCAGACCAAGAAGAAGAAGAGGAGGAGGAAGAGGCAGAGCCTCCAGAGGACCCACTGGCATCCTACACACAGCACCAGCTCACTGAAGCTGTCATCGAACTACTGCAGCCTGGAGAAACAGTCGCTACAGCGCTCCGTCGGTTAGGAGGCCTTGGAGGACGGAAGAAGGGAAAGCTGAGGGAAGAAGAAAAATCCACAGAGGAGACCAAAGGGGATAAAGAAAAGCTTGATCGGCTCACAGCGCTAGCTGACCGACTGGTTGGATCCGGGATGTTTGAAATCTATCAGCAAACCTACGAAAAACTGGCGTACATGTTAAAGAGCATGACTAGCAAGCGGCCAGCGGTGGGGGGTGAGGAGGAGGAAGAAGGAGATGAGCTTGACATGTTTGCTGACAAGTTTGATGAGAAGCATGGTGAAACAGCTGAGGACAAAGATGACAATAAAAGAGGTAATTTAGTTATTTTATCTGCTTTAATTTTCAAAAACTGTATTTTTGGTTTAATCCCATTTTGCCTTCCATCCAGTGAGCGATGAAGTGATGTGGGAGTACAAGTGGGAAAATAAGGATAATTCAGAAGTCTACGGCCCTTTCACAAGCCAGCAGATGCAGGTACTCTCCTAAAACTACTTGAAATTGAATGGCAGGACTTCTGTTAAGTGTTTGTAGGTGACTGTTTAAAATAATCAGAAGGGAAATGGTTCCCTCTGTGGCCATCGATAACGGTAATCGAATCTTTTTAGACCAAAAATCTTTTCATCCTCTAAATCTGAGGCCTGGGTTTCCAACTGGGAATGGGTGGAGTGTCCATTCTGTGTTGGGGAGGTGTTGCTGCTTCAAGTATCTCAGACTGTTGCAGCATCTGCAGTAATGCAGACACTGTACTGATCGATTGTGTTGAAGACAGAGTGTGAAGGTGTCGATTCTCTGGTCAGTCTATGCTCCTAATCTCAGCTATGGTTCTGGGTAGTCATTGAAAGAATGACATCACAGATAGAAGTAGCAGAAATGCGCCTTTTTGGAAGGGTGAGGTTGACTGTTTGGGAGGGTTTCCCCCCCTAGAAGTGCTGGAGGAGGTGGCTGAGAAGAAGAGGTCAGGGTGTCTCGGCTGATAAGAGGCAGAAAATGAATGAATAGATTATAGCATCTTATACTGTACATTATCCTAATTGTAAAGGTGTTTGTTGTGGATCTAGAGCAATGTAATAATGAACCTCATAGAGTTAACAGCTTTTAGGTTTAAGGAATTTTAAAAACACTAATGACATTCAGCTTTGAAATTTGAAATATCTTATCTTATCTTATCTTCTGGTGTCTTTCCAGGACTGGGTGGATGAAGGCTATTTCAGCAGTGGTGTTTACTGTAGGAGGGTGGACCAGGAGGGATCGCAGTTCTACAGCTCCAAGAGACTGGACTTTGAACTCTATACATGATTTACATCGAGTATTGAAAACTTTGAAGATAATATTATGTTTCAGCTACAATCAATTCTCAGCCTTTTCGTGATTTTTTTTTAGGGCTTTGGTTTCAGATCTGCCATTTTAACACTGGTTTTGTTTTCTGTACACTGTTTTTTTAAATAAATGATGTATGTGGTGAAGTAATCTGACATGTTTCTGTTAATCTTAGAATCAGATGACTCAATTTTAAGCTCACTGTGTTTTATTTCTTTCTTGACATGTGCTGAAAGTTTAAATAGCTTTTCCAGTTGACGGTACATGTAGCGCATTTTGAGAGACTGAATTATTCAGTTATTGTAGAGTATTTTACACTTATAACCATGGTAAAAAAAAAAAAAAAAAAAAAGGTACACCCTCTTTAAATGATAAGGTTTTACTGTCTGGACATAATAAAAAAAAATCACATATTACAGAGTGTCATTATTTAAAACAAGCCAAAATGCAGAAGCAGTGTGTGAAAGCATCCTCACTGGTTCCACAGATGGATACAGTTGTAGTCAAGAGTTTACATCCACTCATGGGTGTGAATGTCATGGTAATTTGGGGATTTTAATTGATTCTTGGAACTATTCTTTTTCCAAGGTCGAATGATTAGACAGCATACATCTTTAATGTCTTTGAAAAAGAACAACTGGGTGCACATGTTTGAATTTATTTTGGATTTTGTCTAATCCACACAAGGTCAAAAGTATACATACAGACAAACATACATACAACCCACTAATATTTTGCTAAACTTTACTTAGCAAGTTGGACCTCAACCAGATGCTTTTGGTAGCCATCAACAAGCTACTGGAATAATTCTGGCTTGATATTTGACCACTATTCTTGGCAGAATTTGTGAAAGTTTCCAGGCTTTTAAACAGACGAGGTCGTGGCTTTTGATTGAATGTAAGGGACTCAACTTTTATGCATTTTATGTTAAAAAAGGGAAGTTTAAAGAAGTATAAGCTATAACCCTGCCCCTTCTTATTGTTAAATAAATGACTGCAACATTCGTCTTCCTTTCAACAAAACTTATGGCCTACATATATCGAGATGTAAATCACACCAATGCATTAATATGTATACAAGCTATACAGCTCATTCATATATACATACATCGACCTATATCTACACAAACATATGTACTCATAGATGTAGTCACGCACAAAATCACTTATGTAGAGTCAATGTTTCGACTCTTTATTCCAGAATGAATAAATTAAGACGGTAAGTAACAGCCCACTGCTGACTCAAAGCAGAACTTTTTGGCAGTTTTGCTGGTCCCTAAGTAATTCCATGGAGGAAATACATCTGCAAATATTTTAGAGAAACAATCGTTGCGTGCCAGTCAGTCTGGGAGGGGATATATGGCTGTTTCCAAACAATTTGAAGTTTATTATTTTACAGAGAAATATTATTCACAAGTGGAAAACATTAAAATATTCACAGTTATGAAGCTTTCCATGAATCAGGAGTTAGTCACTGAGTGGACCATGAACTCTTCTATACACTAAAGTTTTCTAGAGACAAATCTGAGGAGAGTTAAAGCTTAACTGAAACTGGGTCATACAGCAGGACAGTAGTCCCAATGCAGCAGCAAATCTATCACCGAATGGCTGAAAAAGAAAGGAATCAAGGTGTTGCAGTGGCCCAGACAAAGGCCAGACCTCAATCTGATTAAAATGCTAAAGCGTAAACAAATCTGGCAATCCTCACTGAACTGAAAAGAAGAGTGAGCCAAAATCCCTCCATAATCATGTGCAAGGCTGATAAAGTCACACAGGAATTTTTACAGGTACTATTAAGATACTTCTGCCGTGGAAAATGCACATTTTCCATACAGAAGAATATACGTAGAAAGTAGAAAAAACAAAATCCAACTCTGATCAATTTGCGTGCATGTAACAAAAGATGGTGAAAGATGGTGCAGTAACTGTTCGAATAGCTGACTATTTAGTAAACCTAAGAAAAAGAAGCGGTTTGCTGTTGGATGTAAAAAAATTCTCACGTTGTCACACGTTATACTAAATTGAATATTTGAGGGGGGGTATGCTAATATTTGGTATTTTTATGAAATTATGCGAGCAAAGGTACTTATTGTTGCATCAATAAGTAGTGAAAAAAACAGCAACCATTCATAACTATCAAATAAAGCATAGGTAAAAGAAAGAAATTAATTAAACTGGTTAAAAAACGTATTTGTTAAATATATGTTTTGAGCCTGAAGAACATCATTCTGATTCGATGCCATATTCATTTTATTCAATTTGGCCGCAATTGTAGGTTTTTAAGATACTGGGTCACCCGAGGACGTTAAAAATATAATTTTTGCAGCCATTTGTCTTTGCGTTCCTATTGGTTGCCCTCAAACGACGACCCTTGTGATCTTCTTCTGATTGGTGAAATTTCAACAGGACTTTCCGGGCGGAAAAGAAGTCGAGCTGTGATTGGACAATCCGTCTGCCTAAGCTGTTTGGTACAAACGGATAACATCTTCGAGTCACTGCAGGGCGCCGTCGCTGCTGCATGTCTTGTTTACGGTGAGGTCAGTTCGCTACGCTGCTGTCCAGCTTATCATTTCAGGTAAGTTTCTTTAATCCTGTTTAGCTGCTATAACAATTTGCGGCTAAACTACGAACAGAAGTTTAGCTCCCCGATAAAAAATGGTCGAACCTTTGGAGATGACAGTTCTTTGGCTACGACTATTGCCTGGTGCCGTAACTGACTGCTGTACACTGTGAATATCGGCGTCAGCCAAGGCATGCATTGTTGGCAGAGTAGTCTTAAGGCTCTACTTCAGATAAAACGCAGTATATTTTACGACAACCATTTCAGTGGTTGAGTCAAGATTTGCTGTGGTTTTCGTTCGTTGGCTCATAAATAAAAGTTTGAATGTGAAGCTGTGATTTCCAGCAAGTAGACCTCACCCAATTTTGATGGAACAGCCGTTTCCATTCGATTAAAAGCGCTGACTGGATTCCTTCGTGATGGAATAGCAATAAAACTACGGTGCATTTCCCTTTTACTGCTTTCTTGTTTCTATCAACTTATGTTAGATCTAAGCTTAGACAACTTTTCTCTAACGGACTCGAGGCGCAAGTGAAAGGATACGGAATGCCAACCACAATGACTGGCATAGATTGGGAGCTGAAATTCAAAGGTTGAGAACCGAGGGTTTGCCTCCAATTGTACTTTTTATTATAATATTAATTGCATCGTTGCAATTTTAACTATTATAATTGGCGTTTATCAATTTTAAAATTATGTACTGTGAGCAAACGTTTATTTGCACGTCTCGCCAATGCCGCACTTAAAATCTAATTATTTCTGCGTCATAACTAAGCATAAAATTACTACGAGAAATTAATCTTTTTTTCACCACGTTGATAGGAATTTTTCTAATGCACAATAATCAATTATTGTTTTCAGTGATTGCTGTATTGTATTAACGTTAACTATATTATTTGTACTTGCGCCTATCTACGTTTTGTTGCTTTTATTTAATCATTTAGTAGGCTATAATATCAAATATCCAAAATTTCTGTTTAACTGTGTGTTTTCCTGGCTTTATATGATATTAAATCTAGACTTCTGCTGTGATGCTATGTTATTGCCAGACATTTTGTGTATATATTCTAAAAACTTATGTTATTATTTTTTATTTTTTCAATTGCAGAATAAAGTCCCATCTCAGAGTTTAGCAAAGTAAGTGAAAAATCCATTTCAAGACTTACTTTCAGATGCTGATGTGCTGTTTTGGTGCCCCGCATGTTTGTTTTATTTTCCATTGTTGTTATTTACAGAGAAGGCCAGACAAGGAGAGGGAAAAAGAGAGCGAGAGAGCAAGGGGATGTTGACTTATCCCTCTGACTCACTCACTCAGATAGTTTGTCCAATGGATGAAGATGCTATCCCCCCAAACCCTTTCTGTAGTGCACCTCCCCACAGTGAACCTGCACCACCTTTCCTCTCCCTTTCCTCCATCACTCCCAGGTATAGTTGTCCTGGCACCTCTTGCTTTATTTTGCTCGTTGTATAATTTCCCCTTCTTGCATTAGGGCACTTTTTTTTTTTCTTTATGAAAGAATGACTTTATGATCTGTAGACACATAGTGGGATTACGCAGATTGAAATTATGACAGATTCCTTTAATATCTTTAAATGTTCACAATTTTAGTTACTAATAGTGTTAATGTTCATCTTATATGTGGCATTTAAGGGGCTTCTATACAGCGATGCATTTTGCAGATTTGAGTATCCTGATGTTTTTTAATCCAAGTGTCTTCAGCTGCCACCTGGGATAAATGGCGCAATCTGCCTAACCTGAGGGGTGTAGTATGAATCAAGAGCAATGGGTTAAGCTTCCAGTCAGAGTCTTCAATGTCACGAAGTTGGTTCTTTTTTTTTTTTTCTTTTTTTCTAGCCAGAGCAGGTTATGATCAGAGTTGTAGTTTAAAATTTCACAGATTCAAAGTGCGATATAGATTAACTGATGAAGGATTGCATCTTACACAAGTAACCTGTTGAACCTTACCTGCTAATACCATCTAATAAAGCCATGCAAAACCTGCCCATACTCTTGACTGAATAAAAAAATTTCACTCGGATGAGGTGATAGTTTAAAGTGATATCCATATCACCTTCATCAGGATATGGGTCTGAATCAGATCTAAACACATTGAGCAGAATTCTAATGCACTGTTGCAGCACTGTTGAGCGGAAAAGTAAATATAATAAACCATTCATTCACAAGATTATTGATTTTTTTTTTTTTGTCTCATTTTTTACAGCAATACCACTGCCTTTTGTCATTTTATATGTACTTTATATCATCATTTTTATATTTGTGTGAAAAAAGGTTGATCAAAATACATCAAAAGCCTTCTTTTATGCGAGCTTGCACAGACCGTGAAGCGCGAACCTTGGGTTAACAGACCGTTAACCCAACACAACACAGTTGTGATGCCTGTTGTTTCAGCCTTAAGTTTTAGGTTTTGTCAAGGCAGCTAATGCAAAGAGAGCCTGGCTATAATGTTGAACTTGCTTTGTCGCACCCTAAAGTGCAGACAACCACTAGTGTTTAGCTTTAAATAGCCTCTCCAGACAGCAGGTGGATCTGTGGAAGCTTGCAGGTAGACGAGCTTAGGTGGGATTATCTGTGTTTTTATACGTATTTAAATGGCAGAATCTGTTAACCTGGTTTGGTGTAAAATTTGTTTAGGATGTTGAACTTTAATTGTCAGATGGCCTTGTAGCTATCATATTTATGCAGGCTGGATTTCGCATCTTTTCTATTCCCGTTACACTGCATGTCTTTCATCATAACTTGGATAAATGGGTTTCTTTTCTTTTTTTTTCTTGTTTTATCCTTTCACAGCCGTCCACATGATGGAATATCTGGCCACAGAAGGAGTGGTCGCATTCAAGGCATCCGAGCTCAGACTCCTAAAAAACAAAGTAACACAGACAGTCAAGCGGCTCAGAGACCGACTAAACAGAATCCGTCCCCCACAAAGAGACAAAGAGAGAGTGGGATTATGGTAGGACTCTTACATAAAGTCTTTTTGATGGTCTTAGGTAATGAAATAAATCACAGTTAACACACCATTTCTCTCATTTATAGGTGCAAGTGGCACAATCTAAGCAGTCGAGAGTGGAAGGAACAGATGCACACGACAGCCAAAACAAGGTAACTGTCTGATTCTCCGAGATACGTTTTCTTATCACATAGCTCTGTAAGGAATAGATTAAAAGACAAACTGAGACAGCCTGTCTGCATGTCCTCGGTTATATTTTTTTCAGTGTCTAATCTCTGCATGCAGACGCTGTACAGTAGACCTGTACAGTGAACGGGGTGTGAGGGTTAATTGAGCGATTTAATCCTCCTTCACGGTCTGCTGCATCCGACATAGACAAGCAATCGAGTGTTATAATGTGACCTAATACTGTGCAGACCGCAGATTTTTAATGTAACAATGTTTTCGTTGCAGAAGAGTATTTGTATTACAATTAAATCCAGAGCCAACACTTATAACTAAATAGGTTACTGAGCTACCAAACTTGGTATCAGCTGTTTACAACCGATTTTGTCTCACCAAATTTTTAAAAATGAGCTTCTCTTAATTTTAATCTACGCAGTGTGATTTTATTTTATTTTTTTAATGAAATATGAAGGGAAAACTGGGGAGGAAGGAGGGACATGAGACCCTATTATTTCTTATAGTTATGGAAAATTAGCGGGAAAAAGTTTTCCCTCTATAAGGAGCAGCATTTAAATGTTAGCTTGTCAGTATAAATGCTCAGCCAAGCACACCTTAATGTTTATAAATTATTTCTTAAATATTTATGTTCTTATTTTGCAGGATGGATTTGATTTTGGCTTTACAGCAGAATGGCAAAATAGGTAAGTGTGACTGATGATTTTTCACAGTATGTATAGTGCATAGCCATTTAGTAGTCTTGATTTAGGCCTTCTTTTCTATCTTTTACATCTTCATTAAGTGAATAATAAAATATTTGTAGTTCAGTAGTTTAGCGATTGTAATCAAAATCTTTCAGTATGGATCAAGGCGTTTTCCGATTCCCCCTCTCGGAAAATCACTGATGACATGGATAATGAAATGCATTTATCTCTACTGTAGAAATCTCTATTTCTGTGATTTATTATGTTATTATATTTGGATATTATACAATTCCTGACTTTCTCTGGAAATCAAAATTGACTTTTTTTTTTTGTTTGTCATAGACAAAAGGACCAAAAACTCCCAGAGCAGAATTTAAATCCGTCTCCAGGAGAAAATGTTGTTAAACTGTTGGATGAAAATGTCCCAGAGTGTCTTGATGCTGCCAAATCTGACATGGATACATGTGGGGATGTGGCTGCTGGACACACTGTTGAAAATGCATATTCCCCAAAGGGATGGGTGATCGGCCCGTTGTTTCAGTCGTTCAAGTCAAAGATGGCCAGTTTCACAGAGATAGTCATGAGTCCTGTTAAACTTTTCCGAGCCAGCAGTCCTCCACCGTCAGTGGACCATTCTGACAGACTCGATGAGCTAAAGGCTGATGGAACAGCTGATGTTGAGCGCTCAGAGCCAAGCAGTACGCTTCATCCTGAAGGACAAAGTGAAAATGACAATCAGCACTGCAAAGCTGATCAAAACGAGCTCACTAATGTAGGAGATGCACAAAACACACAAACTGTTTCTCCTAAATATTCTAAAAAATTAGATTTTGATGAGGATTCAACAACAGGTTCAGAAATCGTTGATGAATTTGCAGTACACCAGAAGGAAAAGACCTCACCTGCCTCAGTGCCTTTGCCACACTGCCCCTCACAACTTGGTGTTTCAGAGTCTGTTGGCTCCTCTGTCGTTTTACGGTCCTCTGCCAGTGTAAGTGCCTCTTGTGAATCCAGGTCAAAGATGTGCATTGCTTTGGTGGACCAGAAATTCAAGACTTCTGATCGTCTAAAACCACTTTCCAGAAAATGTGCAGGAAATAGATCTGGCTTGAAGAGGGTTGACTTCAAGGAAGAGTCTGACCCAGAGGTCAGTAAGAAGCAGCTTTCTTACCAGAGGCTGGACTCAGGTGACACTGAAAAAATGCTGTCTTCATCTTTCTCAGTTTCTTACCCTCAGCCTGGCATGGACTGTTTTCAGCCCGATGGTGATGAAAAGAAGGAGACTGAAGAAAGCTGCCGCTTGGTTCAAGAAAGCCTCCAAAAGAGTCTCGATGACAGTGTTAATAAAAGGACTCTGAGGTCCACTTTAGATCTGCAACAACAGGAGTGGCGGCTAAATCAGGATAAGTGTTCAGTTTCTGGTTTTGTGAGAGAAAAGAGAGGGTTGAAACTGAACTGTCATTCCCAAGACTCTGTAAAGAGAAAAAGACTGACACCAGATACACATACAAAAGTTACACAAAAGCAAGAGTTATCAAACACAGCTTCAGGGAGAGAAGAAATCGAGTTAATAAATGAAGAAGCACCGAAGCTTGGAAGACAGAGACAGTCTGTTTTTGTGTCAACAAGAACGACTAGGAAAGGAAAATCTGGTCAAGAAATGCTTGGTACAATCAATGAAGCTGTGTTGCACTCGCAAACTGAAAGTTCCCCTGATGCTATGTTGGTTTGTTCACTGGATAAAAGCACTGGTGTGGCAGAAGACAACCACATGAGCTGCAGAATCAAAGCAAGCTCTGCTACTTCATGCAAAAGGCAGAACAGAACAGTTATTAGTAATTCTGATGTAAATATTGATGCCAGTATGGATCTTGAAACTACTGTAGCAATCACTTCTACAAACCAAGATGAGCTGTCGTCCAAAGCGCTTGTCCGTCCTTGTATAAAGCAGCTCCAGAATACAAGTAAGTGCAGGAATATTAACAAGAAGCCACAGAAACGGAAATCGCCAAATCAGATAAGTTCAGTGACAGAATCAGACAGCCCTTTGGTGTCTACCTCATCGGTACTGTCAGTGGGCCTAATGGAATTCGTGCCTAAGGATTTTAATACCTCTCAACATGCTGAAAAAGGAAAGGACTTGATAAGAGGGCTGAGCCAGCTGTCCAAGAGACCCAAAAAGGGTCTTAGAGGTGCTACTCAATCATGTGTATCAAGTAGGACTCTAGAGACACAGCAATGTGTCATCAACCTTCAAGAGAGTCAGTCTAAAGAAAGTAAAAGTAAAAACTCAACGGAGACTGTATATTTTGAAATGACTCCCTTTGAAAGTAATTTCCACCCCCTTCCTTCACCTTCACAACTACATGTGGACTCTCCTTTAAATAATGATATTAATAATAGGCACGCTCAGAAGAAACTAAAGAGTTCAGCTTCTGTGGCAGAAGAAATATTTCACACGGACTCTGAAGTTTTTAATGATGGGGGTGTCAGTCTCTCTAGGCTAAGGTCTAGCACAAGAAGAACTAACATAAAGCCCAGGCAAGCAGATAACCAAAGGAGAAAATGCCGAGTTCTGCACAGTAGGACACACAAAAGTGAAGAGGTGACAAACTCTGTCACAATGGATGATGTAAATCTAGCAACGTCAGGTGCACGCTCATCAGAAAACGGCTTCTCACACCGCTTGTTACGCAGCTACTCTTGCCCAGAGATCCTCTGCCTCCATCCCCATGACACAACTTGGACCTCACCACATCCCAGCAGGACTCTCACATCACACCAGTCCTCCCACAGTCCTTCTGTCTCTCAGGCGCAGAAATCCCTGCGGCGGGCTCGACGACACACAGTCTGTAGCGTGGAGGTGGAGAGGGAGATCGCCCCCCTGTGTCTTCGTAAAGAGGTGTACCCATCTAGAAGATCTACCCTGTACGACCCCGTCACTCATCACCTGTCTCCTAGTATTGCACTTTCCCCCAGCACCTCCATCTCTGCTCTTGCTTCCTGCTTCCTTTCGAGCCCCCTGGCTTTCCTTTCTAAGAGGTTTGACAGCAAAGGAGTTGCTGGCAGTCTCAGCACTTGTAGCCATGTTTCCGCTCCCTCCTCCGCTTCATCTCTTACATCCCCATTAAGCTCCTCCACATGGCACCATTCAAGAACAGATTCCTCTGGTGCTGCCATGGATTCTAGCAGCAGGTAACATTCTTCGTTAAAGTCTGTAGTATGCTCGGAGGTATTAATGCCAAGCTAATATTAACTCTCAATTTCTCTGAAGTGGGAATCCATTGGAGTGTGAGACTGAGAGGAGACAACAGAGTGAGGAGGAGGATGATGGCGAGGAGACAAGTTCTTCCAGTCAGGAGTTTGAAGATGGCGGGCTAAGAGAGGAAAAGGCTCACTCTGATTCTGAACTTAAGGTACACGTTATTTAAAATAAGGTGACGGGGTATTTACAGATGTGTACAGTACAATTTACAGTTTGTTAGTTGCCACTTTCAGCCATACTTTTCTGAAATCACTGCTGTTATTTGTGCTTTATTGTATTTTTAAATAATCGTTAATCTCTTTGTTTATCTCAACAGATGGTGCAAAAGCATGAGGAACGAAGAAAGGTGTCTTCTATCAGAATTCGGAAAACTTTACCCAAGCCTCAAAATAACCTCACACCCATGGGGCTGCCCAAACCCATCAGGTATGTGCTCTATATAAATAGGTATCAGGTTTTATTTCACTGTTTCAAGCATCACTAGGCATCAGTTATGTTACACGCAACAATACACAAAATTCACTGTTCGGTTCTATACTTTGGTGTCACGGTTCGATATTTTTTTCGATACAAAAAAATGTTCATGCCTTTTTAATTTGTCATTTATTAAAATTATAAATATATATTTTAACTCAAAAGTACAGTTTTTAAATTTAATGTTGCTGAAACAACAAAATAATAATAATAAAAAAAATCTATCTGATCGAGAAATCACTCATCGCTGTTAACAAGTTACCGCGGATCGCCCCGTGCATGGGGCTGGACGGCGTCAACACGTTAACAAGCTAACTGCGCTAACGCACTAGTTCCCACAAATTGAGCATTGCGTGGCACATCCGACATACTGTTTTACTTTTGTCCATGACGCGCTTACCATCAGGGTCACATGAAAACCAAGATGGTTCCAAACGCCAGATCTGAATGAGGGTGGGGGAGGTTCAATTTCGGGTAGCGTTGAGGTAGTTGCCATGTTGCAACGAGCTTAGCTTCTGTCTTGCTAGCTTGCGCTGCGCTCAGTGGATCTGCACTCCACAGTGCAGCCTAGGCGGAGTAGTCGAACGCAGATCCACTGAGCGCTCAACACAGACAGCATCGTCAGAAGAAAAGTTGATAAAATAAATAAAAAATTTTGTATTGTCGATACATATGCGTACCAAACCGAAAGCACTGTATCGAACGGTTCAATATCGATACGAGTATTGTTGCACCCCTAGTATATATGTATGTATGTGTGTATGTATATGTGTATATCTTCAACCCTAACCCATATACACAGTGTGTGTGTGTGTGTGTGTGTGTGTGTGTGTGTGTGTGTATATATACATACACAATGTGTATATATATTTTTTAGTTACATGGTGCTATTTATTAAACATGTTGATTAAGACACTAACAAATGTAATATTTTGCCAGCATTTTTCTTTTGTTACGTTGTGCATTTTTACACTTGAAGGATGGAAGCTAACTGTAGGCACAAAAAGCTCAGATGATGATTTTTTTTTTTTTTGCAAGCTTTGATTTCAATTAGCATGTAGCGTGTATCTTGATTTAAGTTTGTATCTTGACTTAAGTATATGTGTGAGAAAGTGTACTTGAAGTAAAACTTGCAGCGAAAGGGGGAGCTTGCTATAAACGAGCAGTATGTAATAATGAGTGAAATGAGACTGGGGTAAATGCATCGCAATTTTCATTTTATTAATTGTATCCTATCTTTTTAATATATCAGAATCAGAGAGACTTTTTTAATCCCAGAGGGATTTATTAATCGCAGAAGAAAATTGATATATATTGGTAAATTCAGGATCTATGGTTTGCTTCAAAATCAAAAAAACATTGATTTCTCCTAGCTCCAGTTCAGTTGGGGCAAAAAAGTAGGACAGATTCTGACTGATCTACCACTGAAAGGAAATTTATGTCAGTGCATTTCAGTACATGTGAGTTTTCTATTGATGTCTCTTTGATCAATAGAGATGCTCCAGCAGTGGTTTGTCTTTTTGTTCTGTTACATTACAGGCTGAAAAAGAAGGAGTTCAGTTTGGAAGAAATTTACACCAACAAGAATTTCAGCAAACCCCCTGAAAGGTAAGTTTGAGAGAAGCAACCATTGTTCCCTTAATTATTCCGTTTCTGAATATGTCTGCTTCACGTCTTATCGCCACTCTTTTCCTTAAGGCAAAGATAAGATTCTGCTGTGGTCCTATTCACAGCCTACAGGCAGCTTTGCAGACTGCTGTCTATTTGTAGCAGCTGTTTACTGTCACCAGGATGCAGGATCTGCAGCTCTGGGCTACGCTTGCTTGTCCTGTTGTTGGTGCTTGCTTGCCGTGGAGAAGAAGGAAGTTATAACAAATAAATGGCTGAAGTCAAACAGAGAGTTTAAAAACAGTCAAATTTAGGGCTGTTAGATATAACGATATATATCGGATGGCGATATTAAAACATCTATCGTTTCATTTTACGCTATCGTTTGTTTCGTTGAGTCGCAAAATAAACTGTTTACGGCAATATTTTTTCATCGTTTTGATGGTCACTGTAGTGGCTATATTAATTAAAGTTCTCTCTTTCTTTTATATTTAATATAACCACACTACGGACGGACAAGCGCCCGTTTTTATGCGTTGTCGTTAGCAACAGCGACGGTAAAACCATCGCGTGTCCGCTTGTTTATTTTCCACATTAACCTTTCACAATAAAGCTCAAGATCCTGTTGAGACTTTTCAAAATGAACTGAATCGCATGAAAGAGTATGCAGAGTGTTTACGGATGAGAAGCAAAAAAGAGCCGTCAGGTGCTAAAAAATAAACCTTAGACTCAAACGTTAGAACAGGCTTTTCCTCGCAGCACGCAGTGTAATAAATACTCACAAAGAAAACGGCGGCCGTTACAACTTATGTCTAAAAATGTATCGTTTCATGCATCGGTTAAAACACTCGACTCCAGGTACACGACGCCGAGCTAGAAAAACTTCACGCAAGTCGAGCTGCACGAGATTCACAGAATTTACAGAAAATGTTACATTTTTGTGATTTCTGTCGTTATTGGGATGATAAATGTCTTATATCGGGATATGAGATGTTGGTCATATTGCACAGCCCTAGTCAAATTTGTACTTCTCCTCAGACTTTCATATTCTTTGTGTATTGCCTGATATTTGAAATATCACTATCAATCTTGTATAAACTTGCTGCATTAATCAAATCCTGCTTGGGACACAGTATAGTTTAGTAAAGAAGCTTAGTCTAACCAGAGGGTGGCACCACAGGAAAAATCATATAATCTAAATCAGCTGAATCATTCTATTAGAAATGAAAAGGTGTGGTGAGTGTGTTTGTGTGTGTAATCAATTTTCTGCTGCTTTACCTCAGTGACCTGACTGGAATTTTTCACTTGCATTTCAGCCGATTGGAAACCATATTTGAGGAGGTGCCTCTCAATCGCAGGAATGGCTCTGAGTCCTGGTTTGGTCAGAGGCGTGTGAAACGATTTTTAGAGTTCCTGGAGGTCGGCGAGGTCAGAAAACCAAAGAAGCCACTTGTCGGAGTGAGTAAAGCAGGTATTTCCACTTCCAGGACCCGACGAGGGGGCTTCCTTAAAGACGAACCGTCCCTCAGCGTGCAGGATGTGGACTCGCTGCTCTGT
The DNA here is from genome assembly GCF_051167445.1 of Perissodus microlepis. Classification (NCBI taxonomy): domain Eukaryota; kingdom Metazoa; phylum Chordata; class Actinopteri; order Cichliformes; family Cichlidae; genus Perissodus; species Perissodus microlepis. Next base: position 5,789,449 of record NC_140464.1, on the reverse strand, counting down.
GCGAAGCTGGATCAGCTCAATTTGTGGTTGATTCATGATCAGAAAGACAGCTGACCGATGCCTCTCAGGTGACTGTTTTGGCAGCCATTAAAAACCAGATAATACTGTCTATATAAATATTTCAACATGAAGATTGAGTGTGCCAGCAACTCTTTTTGTCAACACGGTCTGTATAAATGTTGTGGTGGCAAGTTCTAAATGAAGAATGTTTATTCTGTAGCGTTTGTAGCCTGAAAGTTGAAGAACAGTACATGATAGCGCCGTTAAAAGTATTGCCTCATAAACGTGGTTAAGAATGTGTACAGTAAGTCGTTTTTCAATCATTGCCGTCGCTGTCCCTTCTTCCTTTTAGTTACGATCCGTCCATGATGGATGAAAACTGTTAGCATCAGAAAAAAAATCAACAATATGAAAAGCCAAACTCCCTGTCAGGGTGACTCAGTGCCATTCACTTACAGTAACTGTGTGTTTGATAAGTGATAATGCACGTTGTGTCTGATTTCTCCAAGTGCTTTTGGGCCATTTGAGGTGTAACTTTAAAAAACAAACAAACCTGAGATTTAAATTTTTATGTTTAGAGGGAAAGGAGATTGAAGTGTCACAGTTTTAAGAAAATTGAAAGCCTGAAATCATAACCTCAAAGGAAGAATGGGTTACGTTTTTACACCAGAGATGTAAAGAGCGAGTCTTAGGTGCAAATGTCAGTGAGGAGGTGCAGCAAAACCCAACGCATAAATGCGATCAATTTGTATTTTGTTTTGTTTCTGTCTGTCTGGGTGATAGGTGATAATATGGTTCTCGACTTAAATCGCCAGCATTTATATAGTTCTTAATTATTCGTGTCAGTCTGTGGGGTCTGTGATATGATGAAATTGATCCAGCCTTAAAATTTCTTGTAAATTTATGAATTTAATCTTTGGTGTTCTTGTGGATTACGACTTCCTCGCTAGCCTATTCACCGAGAATGGCCCTAATACACAGAATCCTAATCAGCTGTCTGTTTTTGGAAGAAAGCAGTCAATCACCTTAGATGTTGTGACCTTACCACATCATTGTAAGTGGTTATATAGGCAGCTATTTTTTATTTTTTTTTAAATGAACTAAATGCCGAATACAATATACTCTTCAAGGTGCCAGGTGGAGATTCATAGTCACTGGACTCGGTTTCACAACCACATTTTGTACAATCAGTCGTCTACATGTAGTTTGGACTGCATACATCATTGTACTCAGCTCAGGGCAGAGCCTCAGTGAAATGTTTGTGTTTGTGATTTCATAACTGTGGAGGTTTCTTTTGTATTAAATGTGCCATAAAGACAATATGACTCTCCGGTAAGCATTTCTAATGATTACTGGAAGTGTCCACTGCTGTTTTTCCGTGGTGTTTATATTTGCATTGCAAGTATTAACTTGTTATTAAACAGCCTATATGTGTTTATTATATATTTGCCAAATGTTAATGGGGTTGCCTTAACTGTAAAAATGTGTTTAAATAGGTGTTTTGTCTGCACATTTGTAATCATTGGTGGGGTTTTTTTTGGTTTTTTTATCTGTGCGTGTTAAAATGTTTCCAGCAACTCAGAGCACAAAAGTCATTTTATTATAAAATTGTTTAATGTTTGTATAAAAGTGCAGCATATATACATTTGACATTAATAAAGCGAATACAGTAACAATGCAATAATGCCAATGTGGTACACCAAGAGCAGGACCTCATAATGTCCTGATGAAACACTGCCACGATCACTGCCACACATTTTATCTCCGGTAGAGACTCAATCCTGAAGTTATTCTTTGCTATAATTGAGTGACTTGTTGATTGATTCATTAACTTTCTTAATATCTGTAGTTATCTACAGTAAGAAAGTTAAAGTGTAATGGAGAGTATTAAAGTTTGGATAATTACTGGAGCGTAACAGGTGTAATCTTTGATTTATAATGTATATGTGTAATATTGTGTCATGTTCTGTAACTATAGGCAATGCTGGATTTTTACATTTGCAGTTGGAATTGTCCACATGTCCATATAATGTCAAATAAATATTACAGCATATAACAAACAGTTTTAATACATTTAATACGATTTTCAGCTGTGTTTGTTCTTGTAAAGGCTGATTAGAACGCATTCAGCACAAGCTAAACAAATTCAGTATTTTTAAGGTTATTGTAACTTTTAGTTACTCCATAGCTTCAGTGATATAGTTGATCAGAATCTTTAAAGACACTCCCCTGGATGTGCTCCACTGAGGTTTGTCAATCAAAGCCCAGGTTTGATAGGACCAGCACCAGTAATACCAGTGTCAAAGACGCTGACACCAGGATGGAAACCCATGTCACGATGGAGATGATGCTCCATTTTTTGGCCTGTCTTAAATACTTTGCAGCTCTCCTTTCTCTTGTCCGCTTGGCTTTCTCAGCTTTGTCAGCATTCTCAGCCTGGTGAAGTAAAGATGTGACAATACTTTTGATTTAAAGATCATGCCAAACAAACATGATGAATGACTAGTATATAGTTGTAAAGAGATGTAGCAGATAAGGTGTTTGTTAAATATAAACATGCTTATCCTCATAACAAAGTTTTCAAATGCTGGTTTGCTGCAGGTTGCCTGCCTGCAGAGAAAATAACTTACCTTTACAGAATAAATCAAGGCTGGGACTCCGAAGCAGGAGAACCCGCAGATGATACTAGAGATGGCCAGCTTCCTGTGGTACTTGTCACTGCAGCAGGACGCAGCAGAGTCCTCACCGACACAGATTACTTGATTGCCAGTGTCCTCAGGTTGTTGAACACCTGTTCCTGGTACAGAGTTCAGCGGGAGCGCTTCCTCTATCGGTGCATCTAACTGACATGACTCTGACATCACTGCAAAATATGCCGTCAAGTTAGAGAAAGTTTAAACTCAAAGACAAGACGTGGTAAGCTGTGCGATACAACTTTAAGCCATGTAAAGATTCTGTGTGCACAACAGCACTGGAAGGATAAGTTAATGGTTTCAGTGGCTGCTTGATAAGAATGTTTGTTTAAAGGATAAAAAGGAGTTTTAAGGAACTGGTTTCATTCTATCTGCTGGTTTCACCCTGCTTAGGTAAATGTTTATTTTGTTATTGCTCTGGCTTTTTGACTTATACATCACACTGCATTAATAGTCATACAGAACAGTCCAAATAATCATCAAAGGGTTTTATGTATTAATTCTTTTAGCTATATTGTCCTTAATTTTTCAAATCAGTCTTTCCTTTGTGAAACTGGAGCGCTCGGGGTGAACTGTTGTTTCATGAACAGCCTGACCATGTGGCTTGTGTTACGATGAGTTGGCTTGGGGCAGCTTTAATAATTAATTTCCTACAAGACTACAAAATCCCACTTAAGAATTTTATATGAAATGCCTTCTGCATGTCTAAACATCCCTCTCCATGACCACCTCTTCCCTGGGAATACCGAGGCATTCCCAAGCCAGATGAGAAATATAATCTCTCCAGTGTATCCTGGAGCTGCCTCCACCCACTGGGACATATCCCAAACATTTCAGCTAGTAGACAGTCCCTCCTGAATGATTGAGCTTCTCACTTCATCACTACAGGAGAGCTCAGATAAAATTCAAAAAGGAAGAAGGCTCATTTTGGGCACTACCCACTGGTGTGTCCAAAGCTGAATAATAAGCTGTAATAATAACACAAGTCAATTCATGGGGGTAGATTTCATGTAGCCCGTGCACATCTCTAACTACTTTGGTGAACTCAGCCACAGTAGTGAATGAGCCATCCCTCTTGTTCCCAGACTCTCTTTCCTCTAAGCAAAATTGGGATATAGGACATTAAAAGTACTCCTTCTACTTTCTCACCATATGCTCAGTTGAGGTTCTCCTGTCCATGCTCTGACCAAACTCCCCCCACGCCCAAGTTTCTCCTTAAGCTATTGATAGAGCTGCACTGGCTTGGCATGCTGGCACTCATTATCTGCCTCCTGAGTCCCACAAACCAATCAGATTCGACCCTTCTTCAGCTTGACAGCTCTCTTCACCTCCATCTGATTTGGGGTTTCCCCCCCAAAAGGCCACAACCACCTTATGGCCACAGCTCCATCAGCAAAGAAGGAGCAGAACAGTATCTATTTAGACTTAATGCCTCCAGCCTCCTTTGAAATTTCTGCTGGAGGTTTGAATTGAGGACTTTGTGGAACCAGGTGCTCCCAGCACCTCCCAGCACCTCCCAGCACCCTCTTGCTATATGTTCGTGTACACCAGGTTAGTCCAGCATCCTTTCCCACCATCAAATCAGCACCGCTCCTCTCTTCACCCTAGTCTAAACATGTTCTGCAAAATATGCAAAATTTGTAGTGTATTTTCTTAAGTGCGTGTGAGAATTTTTTGGGGAAGTGGGTATTTTCACAGGAAATAAAAAGTATCCCGTGAAAGGTGTAACATGAAGAGGATGATAGGTATCGATGTTCCCTGTTACCTAAAAACAAAACAAAAGAAAAACACTCCCTTCTCTCTAAAACCAAAAACTTGAAAAACTTGATTGGCTGGTGCAATCAAGAAAATGAATCAGCTGAGTGTTGGACTGTAATATTACACAGTGCTGTGAATGATTTGTAATAAACAGCAACTAAATTATGGCCTGTATCTTCAAATGTAGTGAAATACTACAGTAAATATGAGTTGATTGAGAAGGTTTTAAATAAAGTACAAACCTGATTTCTTCGGTCTGATGTCACTCCTTCAGTGAAGCAAAGGTTGTCTGGTTTCTTTTTAGGGTGATATCAAAGTCTTGATGAGATGATAAGCAAGTAGGTGCTCTCCTCCTTCTGTAACCTGATGTGTCTTCTTTTAAAACGTGTCAGTTGAAGTTTAAAAATTTCCACAAATGGTCATTCAAACACCGTTCACCTGGTTGTAGGACGACGACATAAACCTGTGTTTCTACCATGTACGTTTCTGAATGACAGGACTGTGCACGAGGAATGAAGCTGCGCCTGATAAAGACTGTAACTGGTTGAATCTGAAGGTGGCACCAGAGGAAAGGTTGTGTTATCTGAATCAGCTCGATCTAAATTGCTTTATAATAAGTAGGAAAATAAGTGTGTCATTCATAATATAGTCTGTACTATATTACCTTACCCCTGACTGGAACCTGCCACTTGTGTTTCAACATGCTGGATATTCGAGGTGCATGAATGGTTCTGATTTGGCCAGAGGTCGTGACATTTTGAGGTAGTTCCTCGAAGTCGGTCTAGTTTGTGTTACCAGGTTTAATAAATCTGCACAAACAGATTTCTGGTGACTGGTACGTTTATATTAAATCATAAAATGTTTTTGTTTAGGTTTTCTCATCACACCATAGTAAACAGGAAATGGAACAGCTGAGCAGGAGGGGCGCAAACCTTGTGCCAAGCATCAGCAGGAGCTCGGTGTTCAAGATGGATGCATCATGTGGGGTTCCAGAGTCATTGTTCCACCCCAGGATGAACACAGATGATTGCAGTGCTGCACGAGGCTCATCCAGGCATTTCTTTAATAAAATCGTTGCCAGATCATTAGTGTGGTGCCCGGGAATGCAGAGCTCTTTGGAGGAAAAGGTAAAAGGTAAAAGTTTCAGAGAAACCAAATACAGGCACCACCTCCAATCCATCCATGGGAGTGGTCTAGCCATTCATGGTCCAGACTCCACCTAGGTTTTGCTGGCCAATATATGGGTCACATAATGGGTCCAGTCCCTACTGACGGACTCCCGGGAATCTTGGATTGCATGGACTGGCTTTTCCTGTTCCAATTTCTGATTACACCTCACACAACCACAGGCATGAACCCCAGATAAATTGTTGACGAGGAGAAAGTCCTCCTTCGCCCAAATGTGGGAGCCAAAGTCACCCAACCACATGGGTGGCCTCTCCAAACGCCCTGATAGACTGAACTATTAAAAGAATGTGGTCAGTACAAGTAACACTATACATTTAAAAAAAAAACTTTGTCAAATGATAATGAGATACTGTAAAACTATTAAAATATTTTGTTTTGTACGCACAAATACTTCAATCAAATCAAAGCATAAAAAAATCTGTCATTTTATTAGAAAACAGCTTGTGTTAATGCTTGTATAAAAGTACAACATGTATATATATACATTTGACATTAATGAAGTAAATATTGTAACAATGCAATAATCCCATGGCAACGTTTTTTTAATGAGTGCATGTTAAAATGTTTCAACTGGATGAAGACCATAAAAGTTTCCTCATTTTATTATAAAATTGTTTGTTAATGTTTGTATAAAAGTGCAGCATATATATATATATACATTTGACATTAATAAAATAAAATAGCAAGAACAGGACCTCATAATGTCCTGATAAAGCACTGCCCCGATCACTGCCTCGCATTTTATCTCCAGTAGAGACTCAATCCTAAAGTCACAAGTTGCTTCATTTTAAAGTGACTTGTTGATTGATTGATTAACTTATGTAGCATCTGTAGTCATCTACAGTAAGAAAGTTAAAGTATAACTGTAAGAATATTAAGGATCGAGTCTTTACGGGAGCAGCTTTACATTTAAGTAGCTTTATATTATTATTATATAACAGCTTTAGTCTTCAATCTATAATATATACATGTACGTTCGTATAGTCTACGGGTCAACAGATGGTTTAATAAATATCACAGCATATAACAAAAACAGTTGTTAGACATTTAATACTATTTTCAAAGATGTTTGTTCTTTGTGTAAAAACTAAAGGAGCTAGAAAAGTATAAATTAGGACAGCACCCATTTCAGCGTAAGAAAAACCAAGACAGCCTTTTTCCATTTAATGTAACCTGTAGTTTCTCCACAGCTTTGGTGTTCGTAGCCATTGATTCAGCAGCTTCCTGCTCTCCACTGTCCGTCTCCATAAACATCAGCAGAGACACTCCTCTGGCTGTTCTCCTTTGAGGTTGATCAGTCAATCAAAGTGGCGAGATATGAGCCCAGTGCCAGCAGCAATGGAGCTGACACTAGAACGGAAACCCACGTCACGATGGAGATGATGCCCCATTTTTTGGCCTGTCTTAAATACTCTGGAGCTCTCCTGTCTGTCGTCGGCTTGGCCTTCTCAGCTTTTTCAGCATCCTCAGCCTGTTAAAGTAAACACACGACAATATTTTTCATTTAAAGATGAAATCAAAAAGAAGAAGCATTTTATTTCAGTTTCTCTTATTCTAAGGGAACATAATAATTGAATATGTAGATCTGAGGAGATGTGAAGGTTAAGATGTTTCTCATTAATGAGCTGTGTGTAAGTGGAAGCTGTGTTTTTGCTGCACACTCTGATGCTGTTCTCATAGGATTGGAAACAATTCCAGAGTGCACATTATGAATACACGCGTGCAAGTTTATATTCTTCTGATTAATCTCACTATCGTATCATTCAAATTGCAATCTGTTTAGTTCTTGCAATGAGAAGAAATTTTATACTTAAATAATAATTTTGGAGGAATTTGAGTTGCGGCAGCCTCAAATAACTTCCGCAGAACATTGCTTTTCTTACAACATGAGGATCATACCCTCATTCACTGCACTGTGCCTGGTTTAGGGCAAGTTTTTTAACACACCTGTGCGAACAGGTGATTGTAGAGCTGAAAAACCCTTTTAAATTGAAGAAGAGCTGCATGAAGAAATCTGGTTTCCAACAGGAATTACTTGCCCTTGTCTTGTGTCAGATAAGATTTGACTAAAGCATCCCAAACCAGCCATGGCAGTTAATCTAAGTATGGTTATTCTCATAAGAGACGCCTTCATGTACTCAGAACGTGACTTAAAATAAAGTACCTTGACAGAATAAATCAAAGCTGGGACTCCGCAGCAGGAAAACCCGCAGATGATGCTACAGACGGCCAGTTTCCTGTGGTACTTGTCATTGCAGCAGGATGCAGTAGAGTCCTCACAGATTACTTGACTGCAGGTTTCCTCAGGTTGTTGAAGACCTGTTCCTGTTACAGTAGTCAGTGGAAGACTTTCGACGTTGTTTAGATAGTTCTGGGATGACTCTGACATCTCTGCAAAATATGATGTAAAGTTAGAGAAAGTTTGACCCAAAAGACAAAAAACAAACATCTCAAACATGCTTAAACATTTTGTGTGCACAGAAACACTGAAAGGACAGTTTGATGGCTGCTTGATAGACATGTTTGATTTTTCAAGATAAAAGCAACTTTAAGGAACTAGTTTGTTTTCAAAGGACAAACCCTGCTCGGGTAAAGCGGTTTTCTCCACCACTGAACAAAACAATTTTGATTCAGATTCAAAAGAATTTAAAATAAATGTTTCCCACAGGTTTAAACACGCTCTGCAAAAAAATGTAGTGTATTCTTGAGAATGTGAGTGAGGACTGGGTATTTCCATAAGAAACAGAAAGTATATTTTGAAGAATGTTGCAATACAGTGAGCAGCGTGCGTAACAGTGTTCCCCTGTTACTAAAAAATAAAAAAATAAAGTAATAGCTTGAAAAACTAGCTTGGTGGGCAGGTTGTTACGGCAAGTTGAAGCCTGAAATGTTACTTATCTAGCCTCTGATTTAAAAGAGCCGGGCGGACAACGCCTACCTGCATGTTTTGGTAAGAGATGTGAAAACGTATGAGCCGAGTGTAATATTACACATGCAGGGCTGTGAATCATTTGTAGTGAAGAGGGAGAAAACTCCGTCCTCCACCCTTCACATGAAGTGGAATACAACAGTAAACATGAGGCGATTAAGTAAGCTTTGATCAAACACTGCTGTACACCAAAATCTTAAAGGTGGTTCTACAAGGCAAACAGAGTATTAACAACTAGGGAGATAAGATTTTTTTAATCACTATGACAACCACTTAGCCCGCATTCAAAGGCTGAAATCAAGTACAAACCTGAGCAAGTTTTAAAAGGCAGTGTCCTGAATCCACTCCTCAGTCTGATCTTTGTTCAAAGTTTGTCCGGCTTCTTCTCAGAGTGATATCAAAGCCTTGTTGAGATGGTCAGCAGGTCATTTCCAACTCGAGCTGCCTTCCTTTAATATGTGAAGATTTCAGTTAAATATTTACAAATGGACATCCAAAGAGCGCTACTGTGATTGTAGAGAGACGACATAAACCTGATCTGTTCCTGTTCTACAAAAGCTGTTGAATGACAGGAAAAATAGCCTTTAGTGAAACTCTGTTTGTGACTTCCACTCCCATTTCCCCTTTACTGCCCTGCCCTCTTTCCCCCCCGTCTCCACTCCCACTCATAAAATTTGTCAGCTTGTTATTACCTCACAGTGTTGCGTTAGTTCTCATATTTTATTTCAGTTTAGATTTTCCTTTCTCTTCCTCAGTAGTCGCACTGATACATAATGCACAGACTTACAACTGTTTCTTATTTCATACCAGATTCCAGAAGAGCTGAGAAAGGTGTGTCAGAACTTGTAATGCCTTCAGGTAAACCTGAGATTCCAGTCTGCTATCTATTTTTAAATTGCCCTTTCCTCTGATTGTACACTTGATATTCTTTCTGCTCATCACAGCAGAATCAATCACTTTTAACACACCCTGCTTTTTTCCAGTCTCCTGACCCCCCTCTACTCTCTGACCTTCGCATAAGATACATTCACACTCTTAAACTCAGACACTGATGCAACCTGAGAGCATTTTTCCAACATTGACCCCACCCACTGTACACAAATACGGCTGTTCCCTGAGACTAAAAAACCTGCCGTGACGTTACAATCAGGGTGCTGTTTGTTCTGTGTCATAGTGCCAGGCATTTCAAAAAAAAAAAGACTGCCAATATGTTACAACGGGGTGATCGTGGCTCAAGAGTTGGGAGTTCGTCTTGTAACCTGAAGGTTGCCGGTTCGAGCCCCGGCTCGGACAGTTTCTGTCGTTGTGTCCTTGGGCAAGACACTTCACCCGTTGCCTACTGGTGGTGGTCAGAGGGCCCGGTGGCGCCAGTGTCCAGCAGCCTCGCCTCTGTCAGTGCGCCCCAGGGTGGCTGTGGCTACAATGTAGCTTGCCATCACCAGTGTGTGTGAATGGGTGGATGACTGGTTGTGTAAAGCACTTTGGGGTCCTTAGGGACTAGTAAAGCGCTATACAAATACAGGCCATTTACCAATTACTACAGTTAATGTAATGACCCTTTCATATCTCTAAATATAGCAATGACAGCTGGCTGTTTCAAAGCAATAAAATTGGTTTACGGAGCTGTAATTGAGCAAACCTAGACTGGGGAGAGATCATTGAATAAAATATTCAAATGAAAGTATACAAACAAACTCCAATAAAGTTTTATGACATAAAATTTTTCTGGTAAATTCTGTCCTGTTAAAAGAAAAATCTCTGCTGTGTCTAGGAGCGGAGAAACAAAAACATACAAGTGACGCAGTTATTCGCACTGCCCTACATCCACAAATAGCTTCTGGCAGGAATATGCAATTCTGTAACACAAATAATGGAAAACAGCCAGAATCTGGAGACAAGTAAAGGTACCCCACAGAAACATTTAAACACCTTGAACTGTTTATTCTTCAAATTTGAAAGATCTACGTAAGTAAACTGGATCAACTAAAGCGGAGAAGATACATAAGATAAACACTGCTGTTATATGTAAACAGTAACAAAGTCAGAGTAGCCTTTTTATGATTTTTGCCATCAGCAGGGGGTATGTGATTTCTTCTAATTTTAAAGGTAATTAAGGCAGGATGCAGGGTTCAGGACAAGCAGCCTATAAGTCTGCTGCAAAATAGCAGTGAGCAAATATCCTGTAGTGGCTGAGTAATACCAGAAGAATGTGACTGGTAAGTTTCTTCTCCAGGTGAATCATTTAAACCACCTGTGACCTGTTACTGCCCACATTCCTTGACCTTTCCTGCATTAACAATACGACTGCAACTGTGTGCGATAAAACAACATATGTTTTGTAGATGCACAGTTACAGTTCTGTGCAATAAAAATGTTTAGGTGCAAGTTGTACAGTAAATATATTTACATTCTCCCCAAAAACTGCAATAAAATGGTGACATATATTATTAAAAATAGTTTGAACCCTATGAGATCTAACTAATTACCTATGGTAATGAATCTAAACCTTAGCCTTTGCTATCTGAATATATCATTCTCATTAATTATTTATTTATTTTTGACACTAGGGCCGGGGTCAAACTCAGTTTTACTCATTGCAACTAATTTTACAGAGGTCTAGGCTGATTATCAGAGCATTCAAAGTCTTAACAGTTCCACGTCTTCACTTGAACCCATCCTCACACCCCTTTTTTTGTACTTTTAGCTGTTTATATAAGGGCATTTCAACCACTGTAAACACACTGTGACAGTCTGGTATTTTTCCTGCCTTACTTAAATCTTGCTAAACCACATTTAAAGAAAAACAGTCTAAACCTGTCTGTTATTAATAACTGCAGACACATAACTAATCTTACATTACTTTGTAGAATTTTAAGGGAAAAAAACCAGCCACGAGTTACCACTGACACTACACTATGAAGATTTCTAATGATTTCTGCAATGTTGTAACTACAGAGGTGGGCAGGCCAATGGAGGGTGGGACTTTGGTGTTTGTCTTGGGAATTTTAGCTCATGTGTCATACCCCATGACAATTACGGATTAACTTACACCAGTTACCATGGTCACTTGATTAACAATCACAATACGTGGTTGTTAATTGAGTGTGTCATAAGCGTGTGTCATCAACTATGCTCCTGACACAGCGCTCCCAGTCTGCTGACTGACACACTATCAGTTTCATTGATGTTGATAACAGTATGGCTAAAACCGGCTTCAGTTTAACTTTGATCAGAAAGCGGTCCTGACCACTGGAGTCTCACAGATGCTGACCTCATTTTGGAGATTTCCTGGGCCACATCATGAACATTGTTAGAATCTGATTTATCACCACAGAAATATAATAAAGATTCAGCGGTTATCATGTAACTAAATAACTCATCCATGTATCTCTAGTTTGCTGGATGATTGCAATGCACTGCTTACAGGAATCTTAAGAAACTACCTTGAACAACTAAAGCCACAGCTTGCAAAATTATAGGTAAATATTTAACTATGTAACTACTATAATTATTTATTTATAATTGAAAAAATATATTTATCTATATGTACTTCTGCATCCAAAGTTTTATAAATCACTTTCCATCCTGTATTAAAACTTTTAAAGTTTTAATACTGGATTTTATATTTCAGTGGCTCTCTGGCATGCTCATAAAAATGATGAACTATGAACCCAGGTCTTTACGAACACTAGACACGCTTTGGCTTCAACATTTTTACTGGTCTACTGCTGGTTAGTTTCTTATTGAATTTCTATTTCTTTATCAGTTTAACTTCTGTGCTTCACATAAAGCATGTCTTTCTTACATCCGCAGGTTGAATTATATTAGGATTACAAATGTCCTTTTTGATAAAGCATATAGTTAGGGCTGGATCAGGTGACCCTGATTCTTGCCTTAGAATTGGCTTAGGCTTCCAATGATGCATTACTGTTTCTTCTTCACTGTGTGTTTACACACCTGCATTTAATTCTGCATTTAATCATTAGTTAATATTAAACTCTGGATCTCCTCCACAGTCTGTCTTTTGTCCTGTTTCTCTTCCCTCACCCCCAATCTGTCACAGCAGATGGTCACCCCTCCCCAAACCTAGTTCTGCTAGAGGTTTCTTCTTGTTAAAAGGGACTTTTCCCTTCTCACTGTTGCCAAGTGTTTGGTGAAAGGGGGTCATTTGATTGATGGGATTTTCTCTGTGTTATTGTAAGTTCATTACCTTGCAGTATAAAGTACCTTGAGGCAACTGTTATTATATTTGGCACTACATAAATGAAATTGAATTAAATCAATTTTACAAAGTGTCACAGCTATAATGTTTGTGGTAGTCTGAGTATCTTGACTTGACTTGAATACCAGTAAAACAGGAGTAAATACAGCAGAGCACAGGTGGGTTTGCAAGATAAACAACTGGAACTCAAGAATTAACTGGTTAATAAACTGGTTGGAAAACCATTCGTAGTTAAGCAAATGGTCCTTAGGTGCAAAAGTTCGATTACTGCTTTCTGCAGCAGTGAAGTTTGTTTCCTCAGAATGTGGGTTAACTCCCCAGTAAGGACCAGAAAAACCTCCCACCAACTTCCTGTCTTTGCAAAGTACTGTGATTGGGCTTGGCTTCCATTAGGCAGGTTATTTTCCAGCTGGTAAAAGGGGGAATGGACAAGGCAGGTACGTGGATTAGTCCAGGTTCTCCAGAGAGGAACACAGGAAATGAAAGGCAGGTGAGTGTCTCACAGGTTAAACCCAAGCAAACAGTTCATAATTGCACTAAACCCCCTAAATAACAGTACCACAAAAACAGCTTAACAATCCGGTCCTGAGCAGCACTCTGGGTTTAAATACTGAGGATGATCACTCAGGTGTACAACAGGTGTGCTTGCTCTGGGTTATCAGACACCACACCCACTGCTGTAAAGGATTGGTTAATCACCATTCACTTGCACAGAGGGGAGAGAGAAAAAGCAGGTGCCATACCAAGACAGGGTGAACCATTTCTATTTATTTATTTAACTGTATGTATTGTGTTTATACTTTTATGTTTAATTTTAAATCACCTGGAAGTTAAAGAATGGAAAAATGGTTAAATTACGTGAAGTTCATTGCATGAGCCGTATGAAATAAGGTTGGTGAAATTTAGGGGAAAGAAACTGTAGATATTGTCTTAAATGAATGTGCATTGCAATGTTGGTATCACATTTTTATTTTTATTTATTATTTATATTTTATTTATTTATCCTGCTTGTGTACACTTTTTGTGTTTTATTTGACAGTATTTGTTTTTTATCATCTGAGTTCATTCATGTTAACTGACACATGGTTATGAAAAATATTTATTGTTCCTCCAGCATGACCGTAAAAAGCAAAGAAAAAAAAATCTATTTCTCGTTTCTTTGACGTCATTTGAGCGTCTCCGTTGGGGCTCCGCCTTGAACTTCTAATCCACCAATGAGTGATCGGGAAACTGTGAGTGCGGAAGCAAACCCGGAAACTTCACAAATCAAAACAAAACAGGACACGTCGGCTCTGTCACGCTAAAGTCCACTTTTAGCTGGGCTTGAATTAAATGCATTCCAGTGGATCTGAAGCCGCAGAATTGCTCAGTTTGTTTAAAAAATCGTTTACATCCCTCCGACTATCGCTCTTAAAAGTATAAATGGAGACGGACAAAGGTGTGGTTTTGGCAACAGAGAGATATGGCAGTGCAGAATCCTGGAAGTATGTATCAAAAGATGGAGTGATGGAGAGGAGGAGAGATGGGAGTGAAGGTCACTCAGGAGGAAACTCGGTTTTTGGAGTTTTTAAAGTAAGGCACAAGTGAACTTAATTGTGCTTACGCTAACTGCAAACATCAACCTGAAGTTTGAACTTTTGATTTCAGAGCGTCTTTCTGCCTCAAGGTTATCCAGAGAGTGTGAGTGATGATTATCTGCAGTACCAGTTCTGGGATACAATGCAGGTACAGTGGGTAATACAACAGGGATAGTTACATATCTGTGACATTAAACCCCATTAAACCCCCCAGAGGAATGGTTTATTTGAAGAGTTTCAGTCAGGTTTCAGAGCTCATCACAGCACAGAAACAGCTTTAGTGAAGGTTACAAATGATCTTCTTATGGCCTCTGACAGTGGACTCATCTCTGTGCTTGTCCTGCTAGACCTCAGTGCAGCGTTCGATACTGTTGACCATAATATCCTATTAGAGCGATTAGAACATGCTGTAGGTATTACAGGTACTGCACTGCAGTGGTTTGTATCATATCTATCTAATAGACTCCAATTTGTGCATGTAAATGGAGAGTCCTCTTCACCCACTGAGGTTAATTATGGAGTTCCACAGGGTTCAGTGCTAGGACCAATTCTGTTTACATTATACATGCTTCCCTTAGGCAGCATCATTAGAAGACATAGCATACATTTTCACTGCTATGCAGATGACACCCAGCTCTATCTGTCCATGAAGCCAGATAACACACACCAATTAGTTAAACTGCAGGAATGTCTTAAAGACATAAAGACCTGGATGGCCGCTAACTTTCTGCTTCTTAATTCAGATAAAACTGAGGTTATTGTACTCGGCCCGGAAAATCTTAGAAATATGGTATCTAACCAGATTCATACTCTGGATGGCATTACCTTGGTCTCCAGTAACGCTGTGAGGAACCTTGGAGTCATTTTTGACCAGGACATGTCCTTCAACGCACATATTAAACAAATATGTAAGACTGCTTTCTTCCATTTGCGCAACATCTCTAAAATTAGAAATATCCTGTCTCAGAGTGACGCTGAAAAACTAGTTCATGCATTTATTACTTCCAGGCTGGACGACTGTAATTCATTATTATCAGGATGTCCAAAAAACTCACTGAAAAGCCTTCAGCTAATCCAAAATGCTGCAGCAAGAGTCCTGACAGGGACTAGAAGGAGAGAGCATATTTCTCCTGTTTTGGCTTCCCTTCATTGGCTTCCTGTTAAGTCCAGAATTGAATTCAAAATCCTGCTCCTCACATACAAGGTCTTAAATAATCAGGCCCCATCTTATCTTAATGACCTTGTAGTACCATATCACCCTATTAGAGCACTTCACTCTCGCTCTGCAGGCCTACTTGTTGTTCCTAGAGTATTTAAAAGTAGAATGGGAGGCAGAGCCTTCAGTTTTCAGGCCCCTCTTCTGTGGAACCAGCTTCCAGTTTGGATTCGGGAGACAGAAACTATCTCTACTTTTAAGATTAGGCTTAAAACTTTCCTTTTTGCTAAAGCATATAGTTAGGGCTGGACCAGGTGACCCTGAATCCTCCCTTAGTTATGCTGCAATAGACGTAGGCTGCCGGGGGATTCCCAAGATGCATTGAGTTTTTCCTTTCCAGTCACCTTTCTCACTCACTATGTATTAATAGACCTCTCTGCATTGAATCATATCTGTTATTAACCTCTGTCTCTCTTCCACAGCATGTCTTTTATCCTGTCTTCCTTCTCTCATCCCAACCGGTCGCAGCAGATGGCCGCCCCTCCCTGAGCCTGGTTCTGCCGGAGGTTTCTTCCTGTTAAAAGGGAGTTTTTCCTTCCCACTGTCGCCAAAGTGCTTGCTCATAGGGGGTCATATGATTGTTGGGTTTTTCTCTGTATCTATGAAGCGCCTTGAGGCGACTTTTGTTGTGATTTGGCGCTATATAAATAAAATTCAATTGAATTGAATTGAATTCAGTCACGCTCTTCCTCCTCTCTCAGGCCTTCTCCAGCTCTCTGTCAGGGACTCTCGCCACTCAGGCTTCACTCAGAGGTGTTGGTGTTGGAAACCAGGAGGCCACCGTAGCTGCAGCCACTGTTACCTGGTTATTAAAAGGTGGAAAAATACTGTACATTTACATTAACCCTGCACAGCTCGTGCTGACCTCACTGGTGTTTCGATAACAAACAAATGTGTCTCCCTGCAGATGGGACTGGCATGTTGGGAAGAATCCTCTTTGCCTGGCAGAAAGGGTAAGGCTTATATGAGAAGATCTAACCCAGTGTGCAAAAGCAAATACTTTAGATTCTACAACTGTGGCCACTGATGATAATATTTTTTTAAAGTGCATAAAATTCAGTGCTTTAAGGAAATTTAAGGAAGTGATTCTATCAGTATTTCCTTCAATGCCATTTGCCAGTTTTTTCTCAACACTGGCTTTTACAATTGGCTTTTGTTCTGATAGAAATTATGTTCAAAGTAAGTTTCTTCGTCTTTTTCCAGGAGTAAGCTGGACTCTGAAGCAAAAAAGTGGAGGTATGTGATAAATGTGTAAGACAAGTCATTCCAGTCACCACAGGAAACCCATTTGAGTTTTGTTTGTTTTTTAATTCCCAATTAGACTTTTTGCTGATGTGCTCAATGACATTGCCATGTTCATGGAAATATTGGCTCCTTACTTTCCTGCTTGCTTCACCTTCATTGTGTGCACTGCAGGGATATTCAAGGTAACAAACAAACAAACAAAAAACAGGTTAATTCTGATCAAAATGATTTAACGTACACCGCAATTTAAAAGGCTATTCCCGTTGCTAAATAGGTGATATAAAAATGAAATTCCTGTCTAGTTGACCAAGGACAGCCCAGGTGCAAGGATGCAGAAAAAGTATAAAACGTTACGTTGCGTTATCTTGCATGTCATCCATTTGTGTTTGTCTTCTCCAGTCTATTGTTGGAGTGGCAGGTGGTGCAACCAGAGCGGCTCTCACTGTTCATCAGGCCCGCAGAGACAACATGGCTGACATTTCTGCCAAAGACGGCAGTCAGGTAGCTGCCACTTCCTACTTTCATCACACTGTGTATCATCAAGCTAACCAATGTGAGCACTTTTACACTGTTCATTGTCTACATGTTTTCAATCTTTCAAATGTACCAGGATGGAAACTTAATGTGATGGTAATTAGAAAAGGATACATTCTGTATACAATATTTTGGTGTGGCACAAGAAAGGAGCACAAAAAGCCCTTTAATGGTAGTTTTAAGTTAAACCAGGTAAAGCACGTTTGATTAATAATAACAGCAACATTTCAGGTCCCTGCTACTGAAGCAGATACATTTTATTATGCACACATTGTTTATCTCCAGAGACACATAGTAAAAAACAGGTAATTTGTAGCAAATCTGTAAAGCCATCATAACATCATCATCTCTGTGTTTTCCTTTAGGAGACTTTAGTGAATCTGGCCGGACTGCTGGTCAGTCTGATACTCATTCCCCTCGTCACTGATAATCCAGTGTAAGTTTTGCTATATTTCAAATAATAATTATATTCTTAACGGGTCAGTTTACCCCAAAAAACATGTTTTTCCTCCAGCCTGCAATGCTGTTTATGATTGTTTTGATGTGAGGTTCTAGTTTTGGAGAAAAACTTTTTTTTCTTGGCACTTTGAGCCTTCAAGGTGATTGTGGTACAGTTTTATTATATTATAAGACAAGGTGGACATCTCCTTAGCTGGTACTTCCAAACCCAGACAAAATGATCTAGAAGGATCGGGTCAAGTAAATTTGACTTAAAGTACTGCACAGCAAGTAAAGTTATCAAAGAAACAAAAAAAATAAAGAAGAACAACAAAAAAAATGATAATCAAAGTATAGGATAATAATAAAAAAAATAGTAATAGTAAGTAATGAGGGTGAACTGTTGCTTTAGAGTGTTTCATGCCTCTAACATCACCCACCTCCGTCTCCTTCTCCCTTTCTGTCTTGTTTAGATTGACTCTCTGCCTCTTCTTCCTCTTCACCGTGCTTCATCTTTTTGCCAACTACAAGGCTGTGCGTTCAGTTGTCATGGAAACCTTCAACGAAGCACGGCTTTCTATCGTACTGCAGCAGTACCTGAAGGACAAACGAATCCTGAGTCCACCAGAGGCCAATCAGAGAGAACCAGTCTTCTTTGGTAAGAATTAAGTTTTTTGTGCTATCACACTGGCAGGGTAGAGTCCTGTGTCGAGTCATTGTAAATCTTATTAAGTTGTCTTCTGTTTTGCTTTTGATTTTGTTTTAGAGTTTGGGCAAACTGTGCCGATAAAGCTTGGAGTGAGGCTGCAGGAGATTGCACAGAGGTGATTTCAAAATTTGGTTTGCACGCATTTAAATGTTGCAATAGCAATGAAAATATGCAGGGGAAGAGTGAGACAAGGAGGAAAAATCCAGAACAGGGAAGTTTTTATTAAATAGTTAAAGTCAGACACTGAAAAGCTGCTTTTACCACCCAAAGAAAAAAGAAATTAAAAGCACGACAAAACCCAAATGTTGGTCACTTCAGATGACAGAGCTAAGTCGAGATTTTAGATCTGAAAATTATCTTATTTCTGAGATACTATCCTGAAAGTTTTTACTTATGGACACTAAAAAAAATTAATTTCAGTGGCAGAAACAAGACACCGTAGTCAGCCAAACCCCCTCTAAACGTTCATTTCTCAAATTGCATGTTTTCGATTCTCTTCCTTGCGTCTTAGTTCCTCACACCAATGCAAGTGGAGGAAGCAAAGAAGAAGAAGGCTTTTCTCATTTCATGTGCCTCCTTGTCTCTTCTGTCCACCTTCCTCTGACGCCCAAATCAGTCTCAGTCTTAAATCACACACAGAAACAGTGATGGGCAGAAAGTTTGATGATCTTAAATAACTGAAACAGTTTATGGATAAAAACGATGAGCTGTTTAAAGATTCCTCCTCCTGCCACAGTTTGTGTATTCCAGCTGTGAGCCACTGGTCTGTTATATGTTGAAGTTAAAAACACTTTGGAAACATGTGATACAACTAAAAGGAATTTCATTATCGTTCTGCTCATTTTGCAGCCCAGAAGATCTTGAGTTGGCTTTGAAGGAAAACAGCATGCCTTACCTGTTAGGAGTCAGAAATGGTATGCTGTCTTCCACCCATGCAAAGAAAAGCAGCATGTTTACATACTTGGAAAGTTATTTTTAAACCTCCCGTCTTTCTCGCAGGCTGTGTATGTGTTTGTTTGGGACCAGAAGCTTCAGTGAGTGACGAAATCAGAGCGATGTGCCAGGCGGTAGTACTCAGCAACATGCTGAGCTCGTCAAACTCCAGAGAAGCTACAGGGGCTGCACCGAAACAGCAAAGTGAGCCTCTACCTCTTTCCATGTTTACAAATAGACTGTTTAAATGTGAAGAACTGTAAAACTTCCTCTTTTCTTTTTAGAAGGTCACTGGGAAATGGTGCACAAGAGTCACAAGCTGATGGATGCCATTTTCAATCCATTTCTTAAGGGTGAGCACATGCAAAACTGCTTTAACTTACCAATCATCCTGATTCCTTTAGTGGAAGCATGATTCTGGAAATGTAACCTTCAGGTGCTGAAGCTGCAGGATGGGACATGAAACGAACCTTGATCGACTGGGATGAGTGGAGAGTCGAGTGGAAGACAAAAAGCAGCTGAGAAGCTTTAAATAAACAAAGGTGTTTTTAAGTATGCCTGATTTGATTCATTTAGCTGCCCCAACTCTCGAGAGAAAAATAGTTTATATGATTACAAGAATAATATTTTATTGAAGTAATTTAAAAAAAAACCCAGCAGATCACCGCAGAGAAAATTATCTTGGAGCTTTTTTTTGTGGGTATTTTGAAGAAAATATCAAAGTACAGATGCAAAAACAAAACGTGATCCTCCTCCTGTTGAAGGGGGCGGTATTAAACTGCCTTAACCAATCAAGGCACAACAAAGAAGAGGGAGCAACAACATCCGGTTCAAAGCGGATATGTCAAGTTCGAAACATCGTTGAGTAAAATTATAATTTAAATTTACTACTTGTACGTAAACAAATAATAATAATAATAATAATAATAATAATAATAATAATAATAATAATAATAATAATAATAATAATACTTAAAGTTTTCTTACATGCCACAGGGCTATTTCTTACTTATTGTTCTTAACTTTGTTTTTTTGTCATTAAAAAAAAATGAAAAAGTAGATTAAAATACAAGTGAATTTACAAAATAAGACATAAATCACTATAAGAGTAAATGTAAACATAATAGATACATAATTCAGTCCTCTCAGTCAATTTTAGTCTTAGTGAATTGTGGCTGTGTTTTAAAGTACATATATTTTTTAATGCCTAAATTCAATTTATTACATTACAGTAAGACAACAAGTGATTTTTATGGACATATCTTTCTGGGGAAACCACAGTTGCTGAACGATAACACGAAATTGTAGACTTAACCCCCCAAAAGAAAAAGCTATTAGTTTAGGAGATCATTTCAAAGAAATATCACATTTATGGATCCAGCAAATTAATTTTCTGTAGTTTTCACCATATGGTTAAACATAATCTCAATATCAGGAATTTTCACAAATACCACGATTTTTGAAAAAAAAAAAATCATATTAATTATCAATCATAAATATTATTAATTTTTAATGATAAATGTAAAAAAAAAAGCTACATATTTCTAAGGAAGAATAAATGCGACCTTTATTTTGAAATGTCCTTCCGGATGTTGAAGTGTCCAAATTGTTGTTAGCTGGAGACGTTTCTCATACAACTTTAGCGTTAGCAACAACAAAATCGGTTTTTGTGGTTCCAACTTGACCGAAATTTGACCATAAATGGGGAGATATACGTGTGCCTACAACTGCGACACCTCGAGCGATCCAGACGTAAAGTTTTTTAAGTAAGTTTTCGATAATAGCGCTGCTTTTTGGTTAAACTAAACCAACAGACAGCTAGAAGCACGTTTGTAAAGTAACAGTGGCTGACAGAAGTAGGCTTGTATCAGTGTTAAGACTCAAATTTTCCACCTTTTCTCAACATTTTAAGCCCACATTATTAGATCTTTTTCTGTATACATGGGAGTGCACCTGGAAAAGTTACCGAGACGTGTACACAAGCTCACTAAGCAAAAAGGGCATAAACAAAGAAGTTTATCACTGTACATTTTGCTGCTGCATTATTTTTTTATGCAATTGCAATAGAGGGGTTTTATTCACACCAAATCCTAAGTCAAATCATTTGAGAACCACTTGTGAGCTGTGTGCTGTAGGACTGACTTAAGGGTTTAAGGTGCTGGTGGGATTGTATCAGGGATCAGCCCTGAGGTGCTTCTTTCACCAACAAACATCATAGTCCATAGTTTTCATGGACTGTGATGCAGGGAACATTGTGACCTATACTGACAGTAAGGAACAGGTGTGAAGATGTGGACTTCGGAGAGAAGAGAAATGAGAGGGATACAGGTGTGACACTGCAAGAAGTAGAGTTAGTGAAGATAGATGAGTTTACATACCATCCAAAACAATAGACAGTGCATAAGAGAGGTGAAGAAGAGAGTGCAGGCAGAGTGGAGTGGGTGGAGACGAGTGTCAGGGGTGATTTTTTTTTGACAGGATAGCAGCAAGGGTAAACGGGAAGGTTTACAACATGCTAGTGAGACCTGTTATCATTTATGGTTTGAAAATGGTGGCACTAACAAAAAGACAGGAGGCGCAGTTTGAGATGTTAAGATTTTTATTGTAAATGATGACCAGGATGGACAGGATTAGAAATGAGTATGTCAGAGGGACAGCTCAGGTTGAGTGTTGGGAGACAAAGTTAGAGAGCTGCATTTTTAGATGGTTTGGACATATGCAGAGGAGGGACAGTGGCTATATTGGACAAACGATGCTTAACATGGAGCTGTGGATTTGGTAAAGGAGAACATACAGAGGGTTGCTGTGACAGAGGAGGATGCTAAGCATAGGTTGAGATTGAGGCAGATGAACTGCTGTGGCGACCCCTAAAGGCAGCAACCGAAAAAAGACCACTTAAGATCCTCTAAATTACATCTATGAGACAAAAATACTCCAGATTAAGACCTTTAACAGTAAATTATGCTCTTATTATTATGTTTTTCTGTTGTTTAAGTTTAATTATCTAGCTTACATTCAGTATGTCACGCTGGAAATACTGAGTGTTATATTACATATAGCATATCATAATTAGTTTTAACAGAGTTAGTCAACAGGTAAAATTTACTGAACTCTACACGATTTTTAGTGAGTTACTTTTCACACAGGGGAAAAAAATGTTTTCTGTGTGTGCATGCAGGTTTCCCCTGTACAACCCCCGAAAACTTAAAAAATGGGTACTGAACATGAAGTGGAAGGACTGGACGCCGACTCGCTTTTCTGTTCTGTGCATCAATCACTTTGAGGAGCAGTACATTGACAAAACGGGCAAAAGTGTGACACTTCGGGAAGATGCGGTTCCCACCATATTTACACCGACTGACAACACACAGAAAAAGAAGGTTTGTGTGTATCATAGATAATTGTTGGCATCATTTAGAAATAAAACATTTGTGAAATATTTAAAGCTGCATAATGAAACTCCTCCTGTTTTTCTGTTTAAACCTGTCAAGCCCAGCGGCTTTTTAAAAATAAAGGTGTTGTTACTGTCTCCTTGATACAGGCTGCCATTAACCCGAGACGTAAACGACACAAGGTGAGCTGACCCAGACAGTTAACTTTTTATTGTTTAACGTTTAATGTTATTCATTTTTCTAAATGCATTACGTGTTGTTTCTTTTATTGTGAATGCAGCAACCTGGTGCTAAAAGCTCAGAGAAGGATTTGGCTGCATCTGCAACATCAGCTCTCCCTGCAACAGACGACAGTGTCCGGGCCAAAGAACCCAGCCAGACAGAACAAGAGACATCTGGGTATGTAACTACACACAAGGAGACGTTCTACTGTCCTAGTCCTCTTTTCTTAAATCAATAATAAGCAGTAATGCTTCAGTATGCACAGTACGCATGCCCTTCATGAGGGATTTGTGTCTCTTCCTTGGTATCTTTCACTTTTTAGGCAAATGTGTGAACAGCTACACTATGGAGCCAGTTTCTTTAATCATTAATTATACCTCTAATAAGTCAGTGTTTACAGTTTGAAGACTGCCATTAGCTTCTTGTGCATATTTTCTTGTTAATTATTAATAATACGTTTATTTGTAAAGCGCATATTTACAAAGTGCTTAACCGTTTGAATAAAACCACACATTAAGGATAAGTGTACATAATCAAACATGCAGTTAGTCTTACATTCATTCCTGCATACACACATTCAAAGAACCAAGGGCCAAAAACAACAGTCAAACAATTAAGGAAAAGCTGAGTTATGAAGCGTCACTGAAAACCAACTATAAATTCAACCAACCTGATAAGCTGAGGAAGGTTTAGCAGTGGCAACCTCAAAAGCATTATTACCTCTGGTTTTAAAGTAAAGGCGTAAAACAGTTAAAAGACCTTTTCAGACACAGATGACCCTCTTCAGTCTCAGCAGATCTGCTGTATAGGTAGGAGCCAAGCCATGTAGGGCTTTATATGTTATTAATAACATTTTAAAATGAAGAAAGGTTTAATTTTTGCAGTGTTTGTTCAATAAAAGTAACAAGACTGCATGAGCTTAGAGATCAAAATTTAGATTGTGGTAAAATTGGCAGCATTAAAGTTTTTCCTTCCATATTATTCTCTAAAACCAACTTCCTCCTGTTCTCATCGCTCCTTAATTCACTGAATCTGCAACTTTTTTGTTATATATTTGCTGAGCTTTTAACATTCACACATGCTCCATAATGAGGTTATGAGAAATAGTTTCTAGGTGTCACAGATTGATTCAATTATATTCCACTGTATATTTATAGTGACAGTGTAGTTTGGGAAAGAAAGCCATATTGCTGACCAAGTTGTAGTCTCGAGTTTAGTTTTAGTGCACTTCATATCGTTCACACAGGTGTACTTAAAAGTGCTGCCTTGTAGTCATAAGCTACACATTCAAATATGCACATAAATTCTGAAAATAAAGCATTCTTCTTTGCGTGGTTTTGATGCTTGATATTTATTTGCTGAGAAAAATATTTGTTTTGTGCTCAGTGAGGGACATTTAAGATTTGTTAGAAGTTTTAGAAGAAAAGCAAAAGATTAAAAAGGATAAAAGGACTAAACATGTTACTTCTGACTAGTCAGTTTCTCTCAGAGGTATAAAAACAATCTGGTTTGTCAGCTGCTGCCTGCTGAAAGATTGTGACTCATAAATGTCTTTATAGAAGCAGTTAGCATTATACAAACGCCTCAGATTTTAAATTGATATATATTTAATGCACAAGCCTAGAAATCACAGTAACCTTGCAAAAAGGTTGTTTTGAATGGTACAGTTTGCAGGTTTACAGTGAAGATTGTGTGGTTACAGGTATAACACAATGTCAAACCTAAGTTTTTTTTTCTTATAAAAGCATTTAAGATGCCATTTTCCTGCTGTACACGCATTTAAAAACAAATTTACAGTCATGGTGGTTTGCTGTATTGGTCCATTGGAGATCTGCCCACTGGTTAGGTCACTAAACCAGTTTTCAGACCTAACCAAAGGTTTCCTTGGGACTAGTTGTGTTGGCAAAGATGACTTTCTGGTCGATCACAGGTTTTCTCTTGGAAAAAGATAAAATCAAATCAAACACCAGAGAGGTTTCTTTGGTGCTTCTCATTCATAAATCAAAAATTTTCCTGTTCTTTTATTTATTTTGTTAATAATTTCTGTACAGATATATAATAAGATAATAAGAACAACTTTATTTATCCCGAGGGAAATTATTTTGTCATGTACATGCTCAAAGCAGCAGGAGAGACAGAGGAACAAATGAATAAGATATACGATATACAATATATACAATAAGAATAGTAGTGTACAGTAATATACAGTAGGATAGTGCAAGACATAGCATCGGATAACTCTAACGAAGTAATATACATAACTATATCCTGGTGAATAAATAACTTAACTATCAGTGCAGACGATTCTAGAAAGTGACAAAGTATTGTGCAATAGAATAAAGGGAGTAGCAGCGTATGATGGGGGGATGAAACAAATATTCAATAAGTACTCTTGGGTAATATTGCACGGTCTGGGAGGGAACAGAATAACATTGGTAATCGTCTCAGGAAGATCACCTACAGAGTGAGGAAGAGTTAAACAGTCTTATAGCCACCGGTACAAAGGATTTACTGTGGCGGTCAGTTCTGCATTTCGGGGCAATGAGTCTTCTGCTGCGTTTGTTTCTTTAATGTTTTAACTTTTTTTCTGTTTTAATGGTTAGAGATCCCAAAACGTCAGAGAAATGGAGGATTATAATTGATGAAGCACTGATGAAGATCGATTCATTTCCACACTTTTTTCATGGAGATTACTGTGTACCACAGGTAAATGGAATTGTATTTTATACATACTGATCACTGGGATAACTTAAGAGTTTATGTTTAGCTAATCTTATGGCATTTACGGCATATCCGATATGTTTTATCTTGTTGTTTATCTTCATTAGTGCGAGTTAATCTATGTGTGTGTTTCCACCTGCATCAACAGAGTATCCACTGGGCTCCAGATAATAATTTCAGTGTAAGTAGAATATTTTCAGTCTACTAGGGGTGTAATAATTCTCTGAAACTGGATGAACGGATGAACACTAAAACCACAACCCTGATCACTTGATTGGCTCATAAACAAAAAATAAACTTTTATTCTCATATATTTCCAGTTCACCTACTACTGGGACATTTTTAACAGAATTCACCAGACTAGCTTTAACCAAGTGCTCCACACGGGTATCAGGACACCGAGTGTTGGGCACAATTGTGTCACAGTTTCCTGTCTCTGCTGCAGAATTCTTACACCCCTTTAATCTGTAAAAGTTTGTCTTTTATATCGTGAAGCACTTAATTCACCTCCCCTTTTGTCATTTTTACAGCCTGAGGATAAAGACAATGAAAACATTATAGAGGTACGTCTGTTGTAGCACGATTACCTGCAGGTGTTACTCCAAATCCAAACCAGGGTTTTGGGTGGTTTTGTCCCTCTGCCTGATGCATTGTCCTGATTGCAGGTGAAGGAGCCATGGGAGTGGCTTGCTCTGGATGTCCGAGGACCGCTGCCTCAAACAGTAAACGGACACAAATACATTTTAACGGTGACCGACTTCTACTCCAAATGGGTGGAAGCTGTGCCGATGACAGCGTGCCTCCCTTCAGATGTGGCAAAGAACGTCGTGGACATTATTGCGCACTTTGGATATCCACTGAGAATCCTCTCCAGACTGCCTCTTGACATAGTCCACAAAGTGAGCGCGCACACTTGATTAATCTGCCTGGACTGTTTTGCAAAACCTGATTTCATATCAACATCAAAAATGTAGTTGAAGTTTAGAAACTTGCATTTTTTATAAATCTGACTTGGAATTAGTGCCTGAAAACCAAACCCAAGGCAGTTAAACCCATGTGTAGTTATTATAGTGACATGCTTTTAATTTAGAAGAGCATATTTAACCTTCACAAGACCAACTCTGCAATCATATAATGCATAAAGAGAAGCTAATATACTCCTCCTTATTTTCTTTCACACATATACTGTTGTGGTTTGTTCGTACCAAATGGGTAACAGTTTTGTTTTGTTGTACTTGCATGAATACAGTTGTGTTTGAAAACCATGAGTTTTCTCTGCAAAACACACGTACAACTGATGGGTAGAATCGAGTTCCACAACGTATTTTCACAACTTATCACGGAGTCCTGCGATGTCTCCAAACTTTGCCCCCTTTTTTCCTGTCTCTAATAGTCAAATTGAAGCCTTGGGATGTTTGCATCACGAACTGCATCTGGCATAAAAATCTGTCAAATCAAGCATGTGCAGCCTGAGAACAATTCTCTAGTCTTGCTTTGTATGATGTCAGTGAGACCAGATGGCTCAGAAATTCCACCTTCCTCCGGTAAAAAGCTCCTGTTTACAAGTGGCTGCCAGTCAGGAGACTGTTGGCTTACAGGCAGGAGAAGGAAGGTAAACTGGCTTGTTTTAGACAGTGGATGAACTTAAGGGCTGCACTTTTTTTTTAGAGTTCCAGTATAAAAATATGGTGCTGAGAATGAAACTTTTTTTTCTGTGAGATGTTATGATAATTAAATGCTAATGAAATAATATTGGTTTTATTTTTGTTAAATTAAACATATACTCTGAATTGTCCAGTATAACATGTTATACTGGAAATTAATTACCACCAGCTGAAAAAGCCCTTTGTGTCTTCCAGCTCATAATATAATGCATGATACTTTTTTTTGTTATAAACTAATGTTATAGTGTGTCCTCGTTGTCCAGTTTCACACAACTGTATACTGTGTGAATGTCTTCCTGATGACAGATCAACCGAGAACTGAAAGATCAGCTGAAGGTTGCTGTTGCTCTTGTGGTCTATCATCAGCAGACGGGCATCGCAGATATGATCACACCACAGCTGATAGACAGGTCTGTAAAAAGCCAGGGTGTGCTAATATTTGTTTTTTGTGACATTTTATAGTCTTGTTATGCCTTTATACCTGTAGTTTTGTTTCCTTTGGTCCTTTACCAGATTTTATTAATTTTACCAAAATATATTTTGTAATTTGGATGATCTACAAAGTTCATTCTCTTGTTGGTTCAGGTGAAAACTTGTAGCTTTTAACACAGGATAAAAACACTTAGATTATTAATAATATGACAAATGTTAAAGTCTCTGAAGTTTTCTGTTACCATATTGGTTTTGCAGTGAATGGTTTTAGATGCCTTCGTGCCTTTAGGGCAGTTATAATTGTGCATGCACCAATAAATCAGGCAAACATCAGTATCTGTTTGTTAAGTGGTGATGTAACAGGATTATTCACAGTGAGTCATTCAAACCACACAGGAACATGTTTTAATGCATTGTGTTGTTGATGGATCATCTCTGAGATATAGTCCGTTTTCATCATCATCTTCCTACCAGATGATAGTGGGAGACCCTGAACATGAACTTTTATTGAGAATAGTTTTATCCAGATCTGTGCTAATGTGTTTCTATCAGCTCGACCATAACTAGCCACCTGGTAGTAAAGCATATGTCAAGTATCCCAAAGCTGCTGTTATTTTTTCCATCTACCTTAACATCGAAAGTTATAGCCGAACTCTACTTTTTTCTTTTTTGTCAAAAAATATACTAAAGTGAGAATTTTGTCAACTTCAGATGGAAATGAGCTCTTCTTTACTTTTGGATGTCTGGACATGAAACTTTATTGAAACAACGGTCATGCTCATTTTATTGGAGCTGAAAGAGTCTGGACAATTTTGAACTCTCTGTGGATTCTCAGTACTTGTTTTGTTGGGAGCTAAAGGAATATTTGAACAACAATTTTCTGCTGATGATGTAGTTGTCTTTTATAATAGTATTTATGTTTTTTTTCCTCAATGAGATAAAAGGGAATAAATAACACCAAAAATATAAAATATCTGGCACCTATGGACCAAACTGTTATTACAAACAATCGGTGCATAATACCTGGATGTTCTGTCGTCATAGTAACATCTCAGTGCTGTAATGTTCCTAATCAAACAGGATGGTGAACGATCTAATAGAGGAGCATGCAGCTGACTGGGATGTTTACCTGCCTGCCAAAGTGTTCAGTCTGTGCTTCAAAGAGCATTCAGAGACCAAGGAGAGGCCTTTCTCAGTGCTCTGCTGTAAGGGACTAGAGCCTGTTCAATTCCCCAGAGAACTGGATGTAAGTGTAGGTTTTAAAATTTGAGTTCTAATAAATCTTACAGGTAAAGTAAAATGACTTTCTGTGTAATCCATTTTTTCACAGTTTCCACTTTCCAAGATCCGAGAGAGTGCCTTTGTGGTTAGATAGAAGTTTATTCGGTGAGTTTTATGTGGAGTTGTGCACCACACTGTAATATAATATTCTGTATTTTACTGTTGTTTGGAACTGTGTGACGCATATGGGGCATTGTGAATTTGTGGAATATATCACTGGGATTAGGTAATTACTATTACTATAGCAATTATTCAGGTTTATATTTTCTCTCGGTTAGATTATTGAGGTGTTCTTTTAACAAGCATCAGAAATCAGTTGAACGACTTCAAATCCAGCAGTGAGACGTCTTAAAATATTATGCCAGTTTTAGTGACACTACACTGGCTACTTGTGTTGTTTTAAACTGACTTAACAGTGATGTTCAACTTGTCTCAGTTTTATTTTCAGGTCACTTTAATTGGAAACAAACTGGAGCTGCTTTAGCAGCAAACCAGGGAAGAAGAACGTGTTCAGTCCTGGGGGTATTCGTTCTGGTGGAAACCCTGATGAGTGGACCGGGATGTTCTAGTACTGAGTTCTGTGGAGAGGATTTGTTGATGAAGCTGTGCATTTCAACAGCATTTTCCACTTTGTCTGTGATACACTGAGATGCTCCACCTATTTTTCATTCGCAAGTATTTTTGGATGTAGTATTTAATTCAGTTTTTTGATGTAGCACTGCAGCAAAATGTCTTGCTTAAAATATATAGCAGCGTGTCTGCAGTGTTGAGACTGGAACAAGCTAAATGTAGGTTAGGAAGGTGAGACAGTTTTCTGAGCCATAGGAGACTGATCAGTATAGCATTATTATTTTTATGACTTCAAGCAGTTCAGCCACCTCCACTGGTAAGGTTTAGGCTGCTGATCGTTGATGTTTTCTGTTTGTCAAAAAGTAAAAGATGCCAATAAACTTTATTTAAATATCATTTTTAATCACTAGTGAATAGTTTTTGTTTATTGACTATCCATGTTATTCTTATCCAATCTGGGGGTTCTTGAGGCCAACTCAGCTACCTTAAAGTGAGAGAGGGGTACACCCTGGTTGCCAGCCGATCGCATGATAACACAGAGATGGACAACCATTCATACTTACAATCTCACCTACAGCCAATTTAGACTCGCCAGTTACCCGATGCATGTCTTCAGACTGTTGGAGTAAGAGGACCCAGACCGGAAAAAACAAAAACTTTTTTTGTACAATAATCTCACAAACAGCTGATTTACAAGTCTTCCAAGAATCAGTTGACGAGCCTACAACTCACTTCTGCTATTCTTATTTTACAGTAAAGAGAAGTGTGTGTTTTTCTGTCACACTTTTTTTAGACACTGCTGACTCCTGAGGGTCAAGACAGAAAACCAAACCTCAGCTGTTGTCAAGCCAGTCATCCCACTCATCTCTGAGGGAAGGAAGGCGTGATGAAACGGTTTAAAAGGTGTCGATGTTACAAAACTTTACTTGTGTTGAATCCAAAAGGAGGAAGCTTCTTGTGAGATCAGAAAAAAAAATTAAGATTTCTTTCACTTACCCCAGATCCCAACAAAATAGATGAGTTCATTTATAAATATCCAGAAAAATTATAAATATTTTATAGATAAACACACAATATTTGCACTTATAAAATAAATTTTGTATTTGAACACAATTCCCACCTGCTAAAAACAGTCTTAGGTGATACTCTTTTTTTAAATACTTTTTAACTCTAGTCACTGCTAAAACTATCAGCTGTAAAATCATCTGCTAATCTGTCTGCTAACCATCGATGGCAGGGGTATCAAACTCAAGGCCCAGGGACCAAAATCTGGCCAGCAATGACTCCAACCCGGCCCACAGGTTAGCTTTGAACAATATTCAAGCAGGGCACTCATTTTTTAAGCTTTTAACCGTGCTTTTATAAGATTTACAACTTTTCATGCTGATAAGGACCTCACCCATTCATACCACACCAAAGTAATTAAGTAACAGATAAACCGTTAAATGACAGAAGAGTTCCTGTTTCGCCCCACTTACTATGGAAATTTCTGCTTTTTTGTGAATTAACAAAAGCATTTTTTTATTTTAAATTTTAATTTTCCACATTTATTTAAGCCCAGAGTTTCAGTATTCACGCTCACGTGTTGACTTTTGCAAAACAAAACGTCTCAGTATGTGGGGAAAAAACGTGGTGCAATCCTTCATAAAACTGGAGCTCCGATTAACTCTGATAATTTAAGCAGTTATGAGAGAAATAAGACATTCAGACAGATATTCTCCTGTTGCATTAGTTTGTGCACGCACAGAGTGACGGCGCTGTGCGCGCTGCCCTCAGCTGGTGGATGGTGGAGTTAAAGCTGTGGCTGTCTGATGCTGCTCTGAGCTCACAGTTGTCGTTGTGCAGTGCAGTTTTTCTCCCCACTGTGTGCAGCCAACCGCAAGAAATGGTGAGTGAGGAACACACATACAGCTCAGAATATCGTGGCCTGTTGACTACGAAAAACCGACTTTAGGTCAGCCGGCAAACTCTCCCCAGAGCGGTAAAATGCCTGATTTGAGCAGCTAAGCTAAGCTGGTCACAAAGCGATCACTCAGAGACGAATGTCTTTGTTTAGCTAACCTTTGCTAGCATTGGCTAGCTTCTCCTCCGTTAGTCAATACAGTAGCTCATGGTGGCTCGTTGCGCTATACTCTTCAAGTTGATAGCAAGTTAAGCACAGTGGGGTCCGATCAATGTGAACAGACATGACTGTTGTTCGAGATAAATCATCCAAATTTTTGTGGCTCAAATAGCCATCTAGCCGCACAAAAGCTAACTGGCTAAAGTTATCAGCTAACGCTACCATGTATGCCATAACTTAGATAAAAAATGGTTGTTTAGCGTGAGCGGGGCTTGTTTTAAAAGTTAGAGGAGTTGAAACACAAACTGTCAACTTTATAGTTCAAGTCTGTGAAAACAGTTGATCGAGGAAGCCGCTACAGCTGGCGTTAACAGATGGCTGAAGCTTTGGTTAAAACTGCCTTAGCTAAGCTGTGTGTCACTGCGGCTATTTAAAACGTGAGGTGTAGAGAAGTGACTTGGCTTACTCATAAAGTTACCAAAGTGTTCCCACACAGAATAACCTGGTTAAGCAGAGACTGTTTCAGTTTATAAACGCCCATCTACCGTCTGTTTGTTTTGCTCAAACTTTAACCAGCTGAGCATTTATTAATGATCCCTGTACACAGCGTGATAAGACTCTGAGCTGACATATCTGTAATGTTGGACCGATATATCTCCCTGCTTTTTCTCACTTGATAAATCTATCTGGTGATGGCACTGGACACGTTCTGTAGGCTCAACAGAGACGAGCAGTATCTGATATAAATGCTCAGGAAACAGAATTGAGCTTAATTCAGTAAGACAGGACGTGTGTTTCTGAGAATCAGGGTTACAGTGTTTATCACTATCATCACTATCTGATTTTCTCCTGTCACTTCATCTCACTCCAGGATGTGTTTCTAATGATCCGACGTCACAAGACGACCATCTTCACAGATGCCAAAGAGTCAACCACAGTCTACGAACTGAAGCGCATCGTGGAGGGCATTTTAAAGAGGCCACCTGAAGATCAGAGGCTTTATAAGGTGAAATAAATTACCTGGAAACCTTGTTAATAGTACTTTATTTTTAACCTTACAATTTTATGCTCTAAACAATGTCTCAAAAAAAGATTGTCAATCAAAATAATAGCTGGAGCTCTAATACCTGTCCTTTATTCACTTGACAACGCTGTTCTCACAAAACATGAATCAAAGTTTTCTTTTGTTACTTGAAGTCTCCCCTGAATGTTTAGCCCTAGCAGTCAGCGGACAGGAGCAAATTTATAACTGAAATCAAGTGACAGTAACATATTTTCAGAAATTAGAAGGAAGTCCTACATTTCCTCAAGCCCCCCCCCCCCTTTTCCCCTCTCAATGTAAAAGTGAAGTTGAGTCAATGTCAATTACAAAAAGCTTGTCCTCCATTTCAGTTTGTCAGGAAAGTCTAATCTTTCATTAAAAAAAATAAAAAATCAAAGTTTTTGCAAAGTTTCAATATTTTTACTTTACTTTGGTTCAGGTTCTATATTAACACATCATTGGGCTTCCTTTTTTTCCTTTCCTCAAACTTTGGCTTTTTGTTGAGTACAAGCAGTCTTCACATCAGAGAACAAGGCCTCGCCATTTTTCGCTTTGTTACAAAACCGTTTGCCCTGCAAACTTGATCCTGCAAATCTCTGAAGATGTCTGCTTCTTTTAACTCTTTCTTCTTCAGGATGACGTGCTGCTTAATGACAGTCAAACTCTTGGAAACTGCGGCTTCACAAATCAGACAGCCCGGCCTCAGGCCCCGGCCACGGTGGGATTAGCGTTTCGTCTGAGTGGTGAGTAGTTCATCTTCTAGCCCACCTCAATACTAGATTTTACTGTGAGCTTATTCGCTTGATCTGAACTCAGGTTTAGGGAAAAAAAGATAACAGCCAAATTCTACATTCTGGATTCTGGTTTACACTAAGCAACTTGTCACATTGATGCGCTATACAATCCAAATTATCTCTAAAGTTCCAAAAACATACCTACCAACATTTAAGTTTCAAAATCTGTGAGTTTGTAGTGAGCAGTGAGCTGAAATTGTATTATGTTACTATTTGTGTATTCAGTATCGGTGTACATTTGGAGCTACAAGCACACTTGTTGGTAATTGCAGTGGTCTGATTGGTGACGCCTGTTCATTCACATGATAAAAATTGAGCTTGATCCCAAAAAATTAGTACTATAAAATTACGCAGTCGGTGGGAATGGCTGCACCAAAATGCTCGCAAGAATTTTTCACGCCCAGCATGTAAAGGCTTTAAGTACTTTCCTGAATAACGTTAAATAGGATATGTTCCCACCACAACTAATGGGTAAGCAAAGCTAGTCATAGTTTGCTGTTTGAACTGTAAGTTATTGTAATATGTTATCCTCTTTCAAGCCAAATGTGAGCTATAACCACTTCTGTTAAATTGTCCAGCTTTCAAAGAAAATTGTTGCAACTCTACAGTTGGAGAGGCGTTAATATTTTTACAAGTTTTTGATTGTGTGTTATTAACTCTGGAAGCTCGGTTTGGTAAATGTGTCCAACTTAGCAAAGTCCATAACCCTGTGTCACACACACTGAAATGGGTACATATGTGGCTGAACTCATTGTTTATGTCTTGCGATTTTACTGCGTCTTTGTAGTAAAGAAAGATGAAATGGTAAAAAGAGGTAATTTATTTAGATCTCAGCTGTGGTGTCTGTGTAGAGATTGGCAAGGCACATCCTTTGAATCGGGTTGCCAGTTTGCCGCCAGATGGGTTGAAATTATATTTGGAGTGTGTACTGTGTGTGCATTTCATAGACAATCTGGCAAATTGGGCAAAGTTGGCTGAACGTACAAAACGTACTGATCCGTGTATTCCAGTTATTCATGGTAAAGTTTAAGGGTCGTGCAGGTTTGGGAGTTTCCTGAGAGAAACCAACTGCCGGGAGATGGTCTTAAAATACAAGTGAAAACAGGAAAAACGGGAATGTTGCCAGAAAAGATTGCCAGAGCTTTTCAAAGAGTTTTTCTTTGTCACTCAGTAAATGCCATTTTTCCAGTGGAAGAAGCAAAATACTTTTTAACTTATTCAGTGCTCAACATTGGTCTAGTTGTCCAAAACAAAACACTTCGTGTCTTTTTGGCATTTTAAAAACTGTTATTTTAAAATTCAGCTCCCCCTGGATACAAAATTATTCATTTCTTTGGATCTCCTTTCATGTTACTTTGATCTCTTTCCAGAATTTAATGTCTCTTTTGTCTCTCTCTGTGTTTTAACTTTCTGTCGTTCTCCCAGATGATTCCTTTGAGCAGCTGAGGATTGAGCCCTTCTCCACTCCCCCTGAGCTCCCAGACGTCATGAAGCCACAGGATTCAGGCAGCACAGCCAACGAGCAGGCTGTACAGTGAGCTCAGAGGCGGGGGAAACGAGAGGGACACACAGGGGGTCGAAGGGAGGGGTTGAATTTTTGGGAAGTGATGCCTCAGCGGGTGAAGTTTTGCCTTGCCGACGACCGATCTTCAGCTGGGCGTAAACAATTTCAAACGCGGATTCCCCCTTGGTGTAAATGTGAGGGTGCTTCAAAGTGGTTCATTTTGTCCTGAAATCGGCGAACGCATGCTAGATAAATTGATAATTACACAAAAGACCCCACAGAGATACCTGACGGACTTGTCACGACACTGTCAGTCATCCACGGGGTTGGTAAAGGCTGAACATGAATAATTGTACCTCGTATTTAATGAATTCTAGTCTTTATTTGGAGTAAGGCTGATGCTGCCTTACTTGTGTTCTTTAATTTGCTGGCTTCAGAGTGGGATTTGACAAGGTGTCGCATTTTTAGGTTTTTATGTTTGTGTTTCTTTATTAAAATATTACTAGGATTAACTTTTTTGGGGGGTGGTTTGGATATGTGTTGCTGCAATAGCTCGGAGTTTGTGAATATCTAAGTTACTGAGACTGAATGACTCATTTGGATCTTCAGTACACGTCTTCAGGCATAGCAGCAATCAAAATTCAAGTTGTGGCGATTATTCTTTACTTTTCCCTTCTTAACATTGATGGAGACCTCTTCAGCTTTCCTCAGCAACGATTGGTTGTAGCCTGTGACTTGCTTGACAGTCTGAAGTGAAGAGGTGACACGTCGTGGTTAAATTATGAGCTGTGCCTGGCTGCTTATTTTGCCTCCCATTTATCCTGGAACCATAGCTCATTTATGTCATGCTGCAGTTTGTGCTGTATTTTACACTGTTAATACCATAATGTGTATTATTTTCAAAAAATAAAAATAAAATTGTATTAGAAATAAACACTTCTGCACATCAAAACTTCACATTATGGTGTAACACTGGGTCTCATGATCTAGAAACTTAATAATTACAAAAAAAAAAAAAAGTCTGTTATTACAGGAAGATGTAATGGCCTGGTGGGTGTGGGAAAAGACACTGTTTAATATTACATTTAAAAGCATATTTGAAGATTGAGGCTGTTAAACAGTGGGATGTGATGATCAAAGTTGCACTTGTAACTGGTTTAACATTAAAAGAATTGTTTTTCACATCTGTGTACTGTTGTGTGTTTGTACAATTTAAAGCCACTGTGGCCTTGATGAAGCCACGATGTTGGTGTTTTAGCAGCTGCTGTTAAAACACCACAAGCTACTTAGAAGGTCTGTACCGCACAGAAAATCATATTTCGGGAAATCTGACAAGTGGATGACTTATTTAAACACAGATTGTGTAAAGCTGTTATGAATGACGAAACTATCCATAGGAGCCAAAAGCCATTGTTGAGCCAGGCTGTAAATTTGTGAATTTTAACATTGAAATCTGTTGAAGCCAGCTTTAGAAGTTTGATTTGATGAATTGTGCAGCAATTCATCAAATCCACAAATGGATTTTCCTTACAAATGTAGCACCATTTAAGGCAGGGGTGGGAGAACTCAAGGACCCGTGTCCTGCAGGTTTTAGATGTTTCTTTGATCCAACACAGCTGATTTAATGGCTAAATTCCTCCTCAACATGTCTTGAAGTTCTCCAGAGGCCTGCTAATGAACTAATCCTTTGATTCAGGTGTGTTGACCAAGGGTGATATCTAAAACCAGGACACCAGATTTTGAGGCCTGGAGTTCCCCACCCCTGATTTAAGAGGAAATAAGCAGGCTGTCCGATGGTATAAGATTTATTGCCAAGAAGCGCTGTTACAACAAAGGACTTACTTTATGTGCTAAGCTCATTTTTTTGTGTTATACATCATGTAGCACTGTTTGTTTTTTTTAAGGACCAACGTCTTGCTTAATCTGGCGTCGTCCAGCACTGGGCAGGTTCTACTGGTGTGTATTAAATTGGCTTTCTAACTAATAAGGAACTTTATTCAGCCAGAATGTAATTTGGCAGGATATGTGTTGTTTACTCTGAATGATAGTAGGACCCAGAACTGGGCATTGCTTCGTCTAAAAATCTAAACCACTAAACTGCGAAGTGCAGTCTCTTATTTATCCTGTCTTTTAATTACTGCTATAAATATAGATATCAATCTTTTGGTTTTCTGTTATATAATGTTCTGGCTCTTTTCTATTTACTATCTACTTCACTGGAAAGCATCAAAATTGGACTGAAACAACCAAAATAGTGACGATAACAGAAGAAGTTGGGACTTTTTATTGCCTGTGGTGTAAATAACCTCCTTTTAGGAAAATCTTTTTGTTGACTTAAAAATAGATTTGACCATTCTTGTTTATTTTCACCTTTAACTTTCTGAGACATATTTCTTTAACACAATATTCAAATGAACAAAACAATATGTGACTGTAATTAAATATGCTGGGTCTACTTTCAAGAGGTAAATAAATTAAGACAAAAAAAGTGATAACTCTATCAACATTTCAACTTTGCCAGAGCACTGACATCAGAAACATCTCTGTACAAACTAATACAAACACTAATTTGTGAAAATGTTTGAAAATTTCTCAAAAGATATTTTTCATATTGCAGTCCAAAACCAAATGTGTATAATATTTATTGTGTTCATATTGTAAATACAAATTAAAAAATTTTAAAGTTACACTAGTAAAATAATAATTGATTTTTTGATTAATGAACTTTCTAATAAGTATTAGAAAGGCTGCTTAGCAATCTCTCAAATCAGTTTTTGAATTGTTTTTTTTTTTCCACTTAACGTAATGTGACTTATTTTGTCCTTGTTCTGTCTTTGTATTGCTCACTGTTTGATTTATTTAATTTACTTTTTTTTATTGTCTGTGTACCATTTTTTACACTTCTGTTTATAATGATGAAGAAAAACTTTAGTGTGCTCATACGGTCACGGTCTTTCAACGTCTCAATGAGTCTGCCAAAATTCCGACAGTCCCTGAAAGCAGCAAACATTAGCTAGCTAGCCAGCGGGCTAGATTAGCATAGTGCTAACAACAGAATGGGCTTGCAACTGCTTGAAAGGACCGGTGACCTCTGCTTGGCTTCCATGCTCTGAAAGCATCTTGTTTCTCTATCGCCGGTATTAAAAAAATGGATGTCAGTGAATGTGTTTTATCGGCAGGCAGGGCCGTGCTGGACATGGTGGAGCGGGAGTGGCAGCCTCTGTCTGCGGGCGAGCTGGAGCACAGGCTGGACCAGGCGGTGGAAGAGATCCTGGAGTCACAGCTCCTGGCAAAACTGGAAAAGCAGTCCCATCGTCGTCCTCCTCCTACCAATACTATTTACGTACAGTTACTACAGAATCAGGTGGGGCCCCAAGTTTTACACACAGCAACAACATCCAGTCCGTCCGAGCAGGAGGAAGAGAAAGAGGAGGAGGCTGCAGAGTCCCAGGAGCAGGTTGATACTGTGGATAATCCAGCGATCAAGGTAGTTTTGTGGCTTTAGTTTTCCTCTGAGAAAGCTTTTACAGTTTTCAACTACTATTAAAAACAATAGTGACAATTTTTGGCGAGTTTTTTTAATTTTCAAATTTAACATGATATTCAAAAATCAATTAAAAAGAATTTGAACCTGAATATGAGATAAACTAAGGAATTTCTAAAGTGTACCAATCATGTATAACAATGCCTTTAATAACATTATAAGCTCTGCATTTCTTATGTTTGTCGTTACTCCTTAATCTGATAACTTTTTGCTGGATTCATTTGTTTTATCTCACCAATAAAAAGTAGAAAATGCTTCTTTTTCTTTGAGATGTGGCTGACATCCCAGCAGAAAACCAGAAACTCTGCATGAGCTGGAAGGAGAAGAAAGTGGATACATGCCTATTAAATACTGTTGTATTTTGTTTGTGTCTCTGTGTTTCACAAGTACATTTCAGACCTACTTCAAAGCTCCAAATCAAGGACACGAATGGCTGGACGGGCTCGCTTATCAATGTCCCACACTGTCCTCCTGTCTCTCACACTGCTGTCCGAGCGAGTCAGTTACCGCACTGTGTCCCGCCGCTTCCAGCTGGAGAAGGGAAACATCCACAGGATCTTCTTCTCTTTCTGCCAGCGCATAAACATGCTGGAAGAGAGGCACATCAAATGGCCAGCTGGTGTGTTAATTTGTTGGGTCATTAATCATATGTGGGCAAATTATGATGATGATAATATTTTCTCTCTGTTCTTCAGGGAAAGAGGCTGTAGAGGCACTTTTCCCATTCTCCAATCTAATTGGAAAAAAGGAACTAGAAGGAGGACAAGGTGTTCCTCAGGTTCTGGGAGTGTTGGGACACACCCGGATCCCTATTCGCCTGCCTATAGGGAAACATGATGTGGAGAGCACCATACCTGAGGTGAAGAGAATGAAGATGGAGGCCCCTCCTGACTCTTGGTTAAACCTTGAGCTTGTGTGTGACATTAGAGGCCGGTTCTTGCACTGCAGAATCAGTAAAGGATCTCATGTGGACAGAGGTCGTGCTCTAAGAGACAAACTCAAACAGAACCTTGACCTAATGCCTTCCAGCTCCTGCCTTGTGGCCAGAGCTGGCTACCCACTTACTGATCAGATTTTTACCCCGTACACAGGAAGTCACGGACCAAGAGAGGCGCTCTTTAACAAGACGCTGGAGGAGCATTTTCAGATCCTAGATCAGGCCATTGCCGATCTGAGAGCCAGGTTTCGGAGGCTCACGTATCTGGATATTGGAAACTATGACCGAGCCAGAGCTGTTGTGCTGACTGCCTGTGTGTTGCATAATGTGTTTCTGGACCTAGGACAGGCGGTTCAAGGAGAGAAGGAGGAAGCCACACCCCAAGATGAAGAGGGGGAGGCGGATGACGAGGGTGTACGCAGACGTGACTCCATTACAGATTTGCTGTTTAAAAGCTTTAATCATGGAAACGCGTGAACATTTCAATTTGTTAATAAACTTCAGTTGTGCTCGTGATCCTGGCATGTTGCATTCATTAACATTTGAAGGTAGTGACTGAACCCCTAAAAACCAACAGCAAAGGTTTCCCTGAGGTCATAGAGTGAGAGCGGTGAAGGGCTCTCTGTGGGAAAATGGGCCTCCCTCGCTCTAAGACTTCAGTAAACACATTCCAGGTTAAATTGAACACAGCATTAAATTTATTATGTAAATCACTGTCAATATTAAGAGTCGAAAGAGAGGATCATCCAAGATGTGCTCATTAGGTAACAACTTGTCAAGCTCTTCACTAACCAGAAGGTGACACCAATGTTTATATTTTTTTTAATACATGCTGTAGTGTATGCATTAAAAACAGTTACCAAGGGAAACCCAAAAGCATAACCTAACAGGGATGGAGGTTGCTGCCAACCTTAATATGACAACAAACCAACTTTTCATTAATTTAAATGAATGACACTTTATATTACACAGAATTCATTCATCAAGAGTTTACCTTTTTTTTTAAATTTAATCATCTCCATAGTGTGGTGTTAATGCATTTTCCTAACACACAAAAGATCTATAGTCCAAGATTGGGAGGAAGGCGTGTCAGGAATGGCACCGCGAATCAAATAGACTTATACGGCAAGGCCGGGATGGTCCATTTGGTAAAGTAAATCTGTTGGGCATCTTTATTGGCCTTTAGACAATTCTGATGGCAAAAGAACCAAACGGGACAGGCGAAAAAAAAGGAATGGCACCGCGAGTAAAAATCTGGCAAGTCAAATATGTGGATCTACTGCGGTGACCCTTTGTGAATAAAGGAGCAGCTGAAAGAAGCTTACTCTTAATCCTTGACAAAGTTAGTTATAAGTAAATTCTTCTCTGTGTTCAAATCAGGCACCTGGTAGACAGGAAGACCTAAAAAAGAGCCTAAATTTAAAGTTTAGAAACCACAATAGCATGAAATGTGTTCTGTCATGAAAGTATCGTCACATATGTCGCAAAGCGCTGTCCCATTTCTACTTTCCTCATTTAGAGCCCTTGCAGTCTCACACACTCAGTCACCTATGAGGTGTTTAGGTCTTCTCCCCCTGCATATTTCACCTCTAGCTTGAGCAAGTTGTCATATTAGAGTAGTAATAAGAAGATGCACGGGGGTAACTTCCAGTATTTTTTGCAATGGTTACTTTATTTGCGTACAGTTCTTTGACAGATGGGGGTGGATGCCCCATTTGTGTGTACTCTTCAACTTCATCCAAGTTTTCTATTTTGGTATAAAAATAAAAGATTCTTACATTATTTTGAGCACCAGGAGGAAAAAAGAGACAGGTTTAAAGAGAACTGTAATCTGCCTGCTGTGTTAAAAGTGAGTCTGGCCTCATACTGTACACCTGCTAATCCAAGCTACTCTGTAAACTGTAACGGTAAAAATGTGAAAAAGTCTACAAACATTAGACATTGCAAACGAGCTGTTCTTCTCATGCAGTGTCTTGGAAGGTCTTGGTAATTTCGCGTTTCCTCTCTCCTAATGTCCATCCTTTGATATCTGTGTACCGTTCTTCTGAGCCAGGCTGGAGATGGCTTGGGCCAGGTTGTTGATGGCCTCTATTTTTCGCTCCTCCAGTGCTTTCTGCTGCGCCCACATGTTCATCTTCCTCTCCTGCAGCTCCATGTACAGCTGCAGGACATCCTGCGGAGGCCTGGTGGGGCAGGGAGCAGTTGTTGCAGGAGGCGTAGGGAGGATGGGGGTAAACCTCTTGCTCGCTATAGCTTTTCCTACTTTGGTCCCGCTGAGTTTGGCCCTGCGCTGGGCTTCGATCTCCTCCCTGCTCTTACCCAGGACTTCGTGCATAGCTTTGAAGAACTCCCAGTGGACGCTGGTCACTCCCAACCTCTTGGCCCTCTCTGCGTTTTTTCTGTATGTGGCCAGCATGTTTCTCCACTTGAGATCACATTCGTACGCCTTCACAGTGACATCAGTGACCTCTGACTCCCTCAATTTGGCATTGACCTTCTCTGCAACCATTTCCCAGAGTTTCTTTTTCTTGCACACTGGCTGGTCAAAGGCCTGATCCATTTCAAGCCGGGTATTGACTAGATGCCATGTAGCCTGAACTGTCCAGATAAATTCTAGGAGTGAAAAAAGGTAGATGATCAGATCGACTGCTTTTTTTTGGAGTTATTAAAGACAATGCCTTGGTCTACAGTACAGTTTTTCTTAAAATGCTTAACATCATGAGTACAACTACAACTGCACTACAACTACAATTAAGTTTTTCTGCGTTATGGTATTTTCCAATACTGCACTATATTTTGGATGCATATCTTGTTCTTGATCTATATTTTAAAGCTATAGTCACATATTAAGTTTAAAAATATAAATAAAACTATTCCAATAATAATACTAATAAAACCAACCATAAAATAATGTACCGGTATATGATTTTCTATTAAGTACTACATCAAGTACTTTTATTGTAGGTACTTTGTACGCTTAACTTTTACTTAACTGAAAGGGTGTGTAAATGCATATTTAGCTACATTGCAAAGCAGTTTTTATTGAATACAAATTCTGTGCAGTGCTACTTTTAATGCAATAAACCAGGTTGTTGTTGTTCTTGCCCCCCCATTCTCATTCTCCACCCCATACAAAAAAGAAAAAAAAATCCTGGAAACGTTCCTGCTGTGTACTAACCTGCTTTTGTTTTATCCGTATCCACACTGGACACGACCGTTTCCTTTCCTTCCACTTCGGAGTTTTGTATCACAATTGTCTCGATTACCTCCATCTTATTAAAAGCACAACCATTACAGTTAAAGTTGTTTTTTTTATTTACTAGCGGTGTATCTATCGCGGAATTTAACAACATCCAAGAGTCACCGATGCCCTCTCTCGCGTCGAGAAAGACGATGACTATAACAACGTCGCTTGGTAGCTTGGAAATTGTAGTTCATTTTGGTTATTACGCCTATTCTTTTTAGTATTCTGGACTAGCGGATGAACTACAATCCCTAAACTCTTTGACTCTTTTAACGTAGGCTACGATTTGTCGCGGTCATGGGGGGTGTAGTTTTTCAAAAGGATGGTTCGCATAAGAGGAACTGAGCGCTATCAAATTCGAACTACACGTCCCAGAGTATTTTTAACCGACCCACCTCTTCACTCCCTGCTCCCTCCCTCGGTCGACCCTGTTTTGTTGTTTGGCTAAAGATGGCGTTAGCGGCTAACCCACTCGATTGCAGTTTGTTTCACAAAAATTATTCGGCCAGTGGTAAAAAAACATTGATAAAATAGAGATTTAATTCGTCATTTTGTGTGTAAAAAATATATTACACCGAGAAAATACACGTCCACTTGGTCGATTAACGTTTGCTTGGCCCTCTTACGATGTAGGCCAGTTTTAAAGGGATCGGACCGAAGCCGTCGGAACTCCATATCCCGTCGGGGAGTGCGGCGTCAGGCGGTAACACTTTCCTTTTTCATGCTGGTATC
Organism: Perissodus microlepis; assembly: GCF_051167445.1. Lineage (NCBI taxonomy): Eukaryota > Metazoa > Chordata > Actinopteri > Cichliformes > Cichlidae > Perissodus > Perissodus microlepis. Next base: position 5,745,866 of record NC_140464.1, on the reverse strand, counting down.
TGTAGTTCTTACCACACAAGTCGCTTTTTCCCGGAAACTTTAAAGACAATGAACTAAACCAAGAGTTGAGTATATCTAAGTGGAAAGGACATGGTATATAATTTCTCGGTGTTTTACTGGAAACGTCCAGTGATGCCTCGCGGCGCCTATGATATTTGTTTTAATTGAGGAGGACAAATTAAAAATAAGTACACCTGTTACCTGGAAATCCGGGGGGCCATGGCTGCATCACCTGCAGAATGTGACAGAAAAAACCCGAAAACACCCTCCAGGGAAGGACAACCATCACCAGAGTCTTCTTTGACCTGGTGCTTGGCTCACATCTCCAAATCTGGATCGGGGTCTGAGCGTCAGGGACAGTCAGGCTCAGGCGGTGCCAGAGAAACGGACAAGAGGTCCAAAGTCTCCCAGTGGCGAGCGCTTGTTGCTATTAGGACGCAGCACATCAAGGGCGGCAAGGCTGGCATTGCCAGATTCAGAGGTCAGGGTGGTCTCCGGCACCTGTTGGATCTGATTAAACACCCAGAGTGCTCGAGGAAAACTCTGGATCTCGCTCTTAGCATCCTGGGCAACTGCTGCACTGAGCTGGAGACACGAATAGAGGTGAGACAAGAAATAATAGATGAGTTTGTTTATTAAAGTCACTAACTTTTAAAATGTTTTCCTACTTTCCTACAATATCAGGTGCGTAAACTTGATGGGATAAATATTGTAGGTAAGTGGTGATTTATTGTTATACTATATATTATACTTTTTAAATTTAAGCAATCTTTATCATAACTTATATCTGAAAAATGCCTATCGTAGTGGACATCCTTAAGAAAAATGTGGCACTGGAGACAGTCCTGAACCGAGCAGCCCGCGCTTTAGGGAACTTGGCCATGGATCCAGAAAGCTCTGCACTCATCCACTCTGCCGGTATGTCTGACCTGCTTCTGTGTGTCACATCCACCTTTGTAGCTGACAGCATTTAAAATGAGCTTGAAAGCTTCCAAATGGGCTTTTTTAGTTGTAGATGTATTAATATAATAATAATAATAATAATAAGTGCTTTAACAGACAGGCAAAAGCAGAGTGCTCAAAGGGCAGATTTAAAGTCGATCATTAAGGTCAAACGGGAAAGAAGACAATAAACAAAAAAACTGAAAGCTGATAACCAGACAGTACAAAGATATCACATGTAATGCCATCACATAAAAGCAAGTCTATCAAAATGTGTTTTCTTTGACCTGTGAATCTATATAATTACTCTGATTATTAATCGTTCTTATTATCACACAGGTGGTGTTCCTCTTCTCCTTCTCTGCGTGTCTCTTTCATCTGCACCGTCCTCCCCCACAGCTGCTCCACCCAAAGATGCCTGTCCCAAACTTGAGTGTGCTCAGTCTGCTACTCGAGCCCTTCTCTACCTCTGTGATACGCCCTCTAATCGCCTTTCATTGCTCACCCAAGGGACCCTATCTGCGCTCACCCCTCTTATTGCACCAGAGTATCCCCAGGGGTTGAGGCGAGCAGCTCTCAGGACTCTCCATGAGCTCACCCGGGGCTGTGGTGTTGAATGTGCCAGGGAGGTGTCTCGTTCCGGGGTCCTCGCTCAGCTGGGTGTCATGGTGACAGGAGAGTCTGGTAAACCCTTTGAAGAGTTGGCACTGAAAACATTAGCCAATATGTGCTCTCAGGGTTGCCTACGCCCTCTCGTGGGGTCACTGGGAGTCATCCAGAAGTTCACAGAGGAGGTTAAAAGGGACCCACTGAAGTCAGGAGTCTTCCTCAAGGCTCTGTGCTTGTGCTGCAAAGAGGCCGTGAACCGGGCCAAGGTGAAAGAGAGCGGCGGACTGGAGGTACTGATTGGCTTTTTGTCGGCTCATCAGAGTCATCCTCTTTCCCGTCTCGCTCTTATGGCCTGTGTAGACTTTGTTTTTGATGAATCTGCCATGGAGCAGCTGCAGGAGTTGGGGCTGGTTCCTCTTCTTGTTGCACGGCTAGTTGAGCTCACCAGAGGAGAGGAGCCATTGACTGAGAAGATGGACGTGAGCCTGTCCTCAAGTACGTCTCCCACCGAGCTCCTGTCTTCATCATGTTTTGATTCCTTTGATTTTCCTCCTCCCGAGGGACACAAAAAGGAAGAATCTGGTAGGGAGCAGGGCTCATCCAGCTTTTTAAGTCTCAGGTATGGAAAAAGGAAATTTCTTTTTTAAAATTTAGTTTTCCCAATGCATTGTTTTTTTCTGTTTTATATTGTTTACAATTTCATTCCTTTCTCCAGGTCCTGGTTGGTGTCTGAGGGTTTGATAGCTTCTGAAGGGGACCTTCTAGATTCTTCTAATGTTGATGGAGAATGGGGGAGTCTTCAGATCCCGCCATCTTCATCACCTCAAACCCCTTCCTCAAACCCGTATTCTAGTTCCTCTCTTAAAAACTCTTCTTCACCCAACCCGGCTATTTCTTCTGCTTCTAAAAAAGCACCTCACTCTTCGCCTTTGTCTTCATCATCATCAAAAGTCACCAATCTGCCTCCCTCAAATATGCTCTCACCACAAACCCAGCCTAGTTCCTCCACCATCTCCTCTCCCACTAAAACAAGCCAAACCCCCGTTTCTCCATCCAAGTTTTCATCCCCACTCAGACGCAGGCCGCGGGCTCAATCAACAACGTCTTTGACTAAAGTCACACTTGAGACTCCTCCATCTGTGCCTCGTGCATCAGCTTTCCATCACCCTTACCACCCCGAACCCTGGACGCCAGAGTCACCCATCCTGCTGCTGCTGTCGCGCTTCTCCCACGCCACCGATCCAAGTGCTGCTCTGGTCAGCTCAGGCGTCATGTCCGGCTTGCTCTTTTACCTTACCCAGCGTGAGGATCCCAGCAGCAAGTGCTTCCGCATGCTTTGCCGGCTGAGCTGCAACCCGAACTGTTTGCAGTCGCTTCTCCGAACGGGTTCTGTAGCGCTCATTCGCCACCATCTCTGCCAGAGAGAAGAAGGATTTGAAGGAGGAGACAGGCAGACGGACAGAGTGAAAGCCAAAGTTAAACAGCTTGGTGAGATGAACACAGTCATGTTAAAATAAGTGAAACCTTATACAAGATTTAAATAATGCACACATAAGTAATTAAATATGCTCACAGAGGAGAGGTGCAGTGTTAGTCTTTTACATTTAAAATCTGCTTATTTTGCTTTATTGGAATCATTTTTATTTGAACCGAGAAAGCCAGGCTACAAGTGAAATGACTCCTAACAAGTAACCCTGAACTTTACACCGATACACTGAAAATTCAACTAATTCAGTTGCTGCTTGGTCACATTTGGTTAACTACAGGGACGATATTGATTCGCTGTTGATCAGAATTTATCTCAGGAACCGTCTTTTGTTCGATCAAATATAATATCTGGTCTTTTTGTTTTTTTATGTAAGACTAAAGAGTTTATAATTGTGTGCTGACTTTGCAGGTGTGGCCCTTCTGAATAACCTGCGTGTCCAGTGTGAGTCTGGATTTGGCTCTGGGGTTCTTGCACATGTGATGCTGTCTGGCTCTGACTCAGATAAGCTGAACTGTGCACTGTCTCTGCCATTTATCAGCAGGTAAGTATTGGACGTGTACTGATAATGTATTCGTAAAAAAATACTAAATGTATAACAGTAGGGCTGCAACGATTTATTGAGTATTTCGAAAAATTCAGTTCTAAAAAATTCTCGGCACACATTCTTTGCTTCGACACTTCGTTTAAGGCACGGCTCTGTAGCGAAACATTGTCACCATGGAAACGCGAGCGCTTCTCCCAGATTTGCGACTTAAAAAACAGACCTGCAATATAAACATATTTAGGAGCAGCATGTGGGGAAAAAAAACTCAGCTCCCAATTTTAAACAAAAACACAGATGACCCAACAGCAGCAGTGATGATGCTACCACAGTTTAATGGGGAGGCGGAGTCTGTTTACATCCCGTGAAGAGCAAAGAGGCGGAGTCATTACGAGACGGTGAGCTCAGGTTGATTGAAAGAAAACGTGTTTCTCGTGTCCAAAACAGCAGGCTCTTCATCAAACCAACTCATCAACAAACTGTGATATGAAGAAAAACAATCTTTGTAGCTGCTCCATTCACCGCCATTTGTTTTACACAGAGAAAAATCTGCAGCAAGCCTCCAGGAGTTGTATTAAAATATGCAGATGAACTGGTAACTTAGTCTGATACCAGACTGGTTAGATTATACAGCTCGCTGACGGCTGACGGCAGCTGTCCTTTTTTACATGGATGCGAACAGGGGTGAGTCTAAACGGGGACGTGGTGTGCACTAGACCATTTATGTCAAAGCTTTTTCAGATTCAAAGTGAAATAATCTAAAATACTGTCTCAATTAAATTGCGTTAATATTTAAAAATATACAAATGAAAGCTTTTTTTCAAGCCAAAAAAAATGTACATGGGCCAGTAAAACTCTGAGCCACTGACCCGAGGGATCTTAGGTTGGACGGTGAATGTTAATGTTAATGTTCATTATCTACACCATCATAACCTCTTGTGTTCAGCAACACAAAGTGCTTTGCATCAATGCACGGGGCAAACTTCAGAATATTCAGATATGCTTGCTTCTCTTCGTTGCAGCCACTACATTTTCCTTTTTCCTTACAGACGCAAACTCAGTCATTCACTTGCACACTTTAACACATAAAAACACATGTAGAAAAACTCAAAAAGCCTTCCAAGAAGACAGTAAAGATTCATGTTTTATGCCTTAGTTTAGATTGCATATTCATCTTATTTTATTTGACTATACTTGAGAGTATTTTTAAAAATATATTTTTGCATTTAAGACAATTTTTTAAATTTAAAACGTAAATAAAAAGGGTTTGTTTTGTTGACGGATAAAACAAAAGACATAGCGAACATAATGAGCAGTTTGTTTTAAAAAACCTGTATTTTTTTTTCTGCATTATTCATTAATAAGACAAAAATATTTCTACTACTCGATTAATCGATGGAATAATTGATAAATTAATCAATTAGTAAAATAATCGATAGCTGCAGCCCCACATAACTGTAATCTGTGATGAATTTTGAAGTAGACCAAATATAGTGGATTCTATTCTACTTGCATTATATTTCTGAAATATGGAAATCTTCTATCTGAAACAAGCTGTTGTAGTTCTTCAACCTTTGCACCAAATATCCTCAGACTGGCTGTTTCTTGTAAACAGAAGGCTTGAACAGCAGGCAGGCGGGGCTTCTGTTCTCTTACCTGCGTGCCTGAAACAACTATATTAGAAACTGCCAGACATCCTGACATCTTATAGATCAGATAATAAAGAAAAGCCTGAAAATAAGCTTACTGTAGTGTGAGGTTTTTGTCTCAGGGATTACTTGTACATATGCTGACCTTATTATTTGAAACAATTTCCTTCTTGAATAGGAGTATCCATCATTGTAACAGTGTGTATATGAGAGGGAACAAAGAAGGTCAGAATAGACAATAAACACTCACTATTAATGTTTTTACCTTTTCTTTTTCTCGTACAGCAACAAGTCACTGCTGAAGAAACTTCTTCTGGACAGCGGCGGGCTGCTCTTGGCCCTGCAGCCTCTCAGCTGTGACGATGATGATGGTGCGGACGAAGACCACCCTGCTGAATGTGAAAGACTGCTTTCTGACTTTTTGAATTCTCCACATTCAGGCGTGACCTCACATCTCCACTCGCTGTACTTCTCTCTCCTGACTGGATGCCTGTCTGCTCTCAAAGGTACCATTAAAACCGAGCTTGACAAAAAACATTCATTTCCAGTTATAAGACAGTCGATCAGTAACCTTGGCCATTTTTCTCCGCCTCCCTCTAAAAAAGCTCGGCTAGCAGACACGTGCCCTTACAGCATCTCTAACTTTGATCTGCTCTTGCTGCTGGATGATGGGACCCAGGTCCCAGCCTGCAGGGAGGCTGTAGCTGGGGTTGAGGGCACAGGTGGGGTTGGCTCTGAGTATTTCAGGGCCCTGTTGAGAGGTGGATTTGGAGACGCTCAGGGCAATTCAAAAGAAGCTATCCCCATTAAAGATGTCAGCAGAGGTGCATTATTACCAGTGCTACATTATCTGCATGGATGTCGCTTTACTAAGGGTGAAGAAACGATTAAGGAAAGGGAGGAAGGAAGGAAGAGTGGGCAGTGCCAGATTTTGGACAAATTGGTGCTCGATGGTCTGAGTCTCTATGAAAGCGAGACAGAGGAGCGCTCGGCAGGAAACGTGGATTTCCAGAAAACTCCGTTATGTGAGATGATGATTGGAGCTTGCAGGTTTTTGGTGAGTGAGCTACAGAGAGACTTAGAGGACCTGTGTGTGTCGTTTCTCCTGTCCTGCTGTCCGAAAGCTGCTAATCGGACTACAACAGAGGCCAACGCTGAAAAGGATGCATCCAAAATGGACCACGAGTGCCCCGAGTCTGCTGAGGAAAGCCTGGCCAATCGAACGTCAGAGCTAGAGCTGACAGGATTTAAGATGCAAACTGAAAAAACAAAGAAACCAAATTCCCTGCAACAGACAGACGGTAAGAAAACAGTGGACAAATCAGTCAGTTCAGAAGAGCTGACTTTAAGACCAAAGAGCTTGATTAAAGGTTCAGAGCAGCTTCCTAAATCTGCGGCTCAGGGCTCTCGCTCCTCGGAAACATTTGCTGAAGGTGGTGTTCTGGCTGCTCTGCTGCCCCAGTTGTACTGGTTTTCCCAGCGGTACAGCTACCCAGCACTGGGCCGGGCTTGCCTGTCCTTGCTGCTGGGCTGTCAGGACTGTCCTCGGCCCTTCCTGTCCTCCTCCATTGCCGGGGACTGCCTTCGCAGACTGGCCAGAGAAGCTGACTGTGCAGAGACTCTCAAACAAGATCTGTTAAGTTTGGTCTCCGTAGCTTTGACCTGAGCAAGGATCGAAATACTGATTGATCACATAATTTAAAGGGGCACAGCGTGAGTTTAAGTGTCTAGAGTTTCCATCTTCATACGTTTAGGAAGCACATGGATTATGTGGTTTACAGCAGCATGGTTACCTTAAAAATATGCTGCTCCAGCACTCACAGAAGGAACTGCTGATTTATGTTGATTTATTTTGATCATTTTGAAGAATACATTTCTGTTTAGCTTGGATGTAAATGTAGCACGTCCCAGCATGATATACATCTACTATAATTTACTGTTGGTGAATTTTTTTTTTCTATTTTTTTTTTTTTTTTTAACCGGGGAAACGTTAAAGCAGATGTCTGTCATGCATTTGATAAAAATAGCTAAAATTATGAGGGTTGGTCTGAGAGCTAGTTGTTGGAGATGAAGTGGAATAGCAGATAAGCAACGTATATACATTTCAAATGGCTCATAAATTTATGCCAGTAAATATATTGGTGGAACATCACTTTGTTCTCAGTTTCTTCTTGTGGGAGGGTGTGCGTAGACAAAAAAGGGAAAACCTAAAGCCTTGAAAGTTAATTGAGTTATGGTTAACTTGGATAACTAGCAGTAGAGAAAGTCAAGCTCTCCAGATGACTCTGGTGTTTTCAGGGTTTCTGCTAGTGCATTACAAAGTTTCTGGGGCTAAAGATTTTTTTATGGGTAAAAGAAGCAGGCAAGTACCTGTTCAGCTTTTCTTTTGACTGCACGTAACAGTTTACAAAAGGATTCAATGCTCTCACATAGATATAGGTATACAGTACTTTCTTTTCATGTTTGAGGTGGGTGATTAACCTCCCACTGTCTTTGTTTCCTTCCAGTCCAACATTTGTTTTCCCCCTGAAAAATCATTCTGGTCTTTCAAAAAGTGGTTTCTACTAATCAAATTATCTACCCGGCAACACCAGGCTAGCTACCACACTGAATTATACAAAATTTTGTAAATGGGTAGTGCAATTTTTTGTCAGTGGAGTGGGAATCTGAGGACCTGCAGGCAATCAGGATATTTGGTTCTGACCAAAAGTTCTCATTATTCAGAATCATACACATTATATTAATTGATCATAACCATTAATTCGTGAATGTGTAGATCAGCTGGAGAAGGTTTTATTTCTACTGCTGGATAGCTTTATCAATAAGCCAACATAAAATAATTTTTAGTTTAAAATCTCCCCAAGTAAGCTTTAAAATGTATGCTATTTTGCATTTATAATATAATGCAGTAGAAAGCTGTGTAACAGGAATAAAACACAAATACATTAAAATTGTACTAGAGTAAATGCATTAGGTTAGGTGGTGGTGTTGGGCATCGTAACATCGCTCCAGTCCAATGGAGGTCCAGCCATACGTCCATTTCAGAGGCAGCCCTGCTGTTACATTTATCACTACAGTATAATTGTGCAGTGCTGCAGACAGAACAGCTGGAGAGAGGAGGGTGACACCGGAGAGTTAACCCACCTCAATTAGGCTAGTAAATGTCAAGTTAGCCTAACTGTTGTGACCAGGCTCATGGAAACTCGGCATTCTGTGTCTTTAAAAATTGGTCATGCATAAAAGTTTTCAGTCGGGGAAACAGTTGCCAAAAATTTTATGTGGGCTTGAGTTGGCGTGAAGCAACGTGCCAGTGGAGTCGTCTGGATAGTTTGTGGAAAACAATGCACCTTTATGACACGGTGGAATCTGCCACCGAGTCAGGTCACTTATGATACTTGATGCTACTTATTGTTTAACAATAGGAAAAAACTGATGTATGATAGAATAATAGGTTTATATTTAAAGCCTGATATATGTTGGATTTTAATCTTTCTAAATTTGGCACCCCTCATGGAAAAACTCAGTGCAATCTGCAATCACATCGGTCTAAAATGTAAATACACTTTCATCACAGCACCACACACAGACACATATTTTGTGTATTGATTAAATTAAAATGAGCACTTCTCCAATTTAAAAAATGAACTGGCACTCATGGTAATACAGCACAAAGTGGTTTTATTCCTGGCTGTCTACTTGGCCCCTCAGCCGTTTTAATTAAACCAAGTAGACTGCAGACCGGAGTTTGAAGCATGCAGCAGGATAGAGCCGAGAAACTGAGCCGATCCTCTCAGTGATGGGAGCTCTCGTAGCCGTCAGGCAGAGGGTTGGTGTGCGGGTTGTGGAACAGACTGTGGTTTCCATCTCCCCAGGGAAATTTCTGGAAGGGGACATATAGTATTTTGGAGAAAATGATATTGAAAGAGTGAGCATTTATAGTTATAAATGGTTGTTAATTAATACATTAACCAGAGACTCACCTTGGTGCGGATACGCAGGTGAGAATATGGCACAAATTCGAGCTGTTCATGTGAGTGCGCCTGGGCCTTCATGTAAGCATTGGCTATGCAGACACTAACCCCAGGAAAGGCCAAGACGATGGTCAGTATCTTCCAGGTCTTTGCTGTCCGAAACAACAGAAATACACAAGTGAAGCACTTGTTAAAGCACGGGGAATAAATCACAGGACCTGCCTCACTATTGGTCAGTTTGTGATTATTTGCCAGAGCAAGGATAGCTGCCGGCTCTGCAGACATTTCAGTTAATGTTCAACTAAAAAGTAAATGTGCCTTATTTTTGATCTCTAATGGGGAGGCTTAACATTTGGAGGCTTTGAACCATTATGGTATTTAGTTATAAAGGACAGGCTGACCTCCTCCTTCATTGCCTGAATGTGACGCAGCAGCAAGCACCCGGCGAGCGGCTAAGGCGGCCGACATCTGAACAGGTGGAATGAGAGAAAACAAAGTTTAATAGCAGCTGTAGATATAAATAATGCACTTTTTACACCAGAGTGCACGTAGAAACAGACAGAATCTGACTATTGGAATTTTATGTGTAATATAAAAAGTAAAATGAAGCAACATTTAATTATTTTAATTTTAAGAAGAAATTAAAGATCAGCTGAAAAGAACATGCAGTGATAAGGTTATTTAAACCACGTGTGTCATGTGCTTTAGTACCAAACAAAGTAGCTACAAAGCAGGTTTGAGCAAAGGCCTACCACTGCTGGTGTATGTCCAGAATTTTGACAGCCCTTTTTCAGTTAAAATACAGTAAAATCTGGTAAAAACTTACTGTTTCTCAGGTAGATGGTGCTCAGTATTCGTTATTGTCCTCTTATTTTTATATCAAACCAGTTCTTCCTCCTCCCCGTTTGTCCTTCAGTCTGTCCTAAGCTGAACTCTTTGTCAGACTCCTCCCCATTTCAGCCTGAAGCCGGGCCAAGAAACATTTATATTTGGTCAAGTGCAAAGGCGGGCTGATATACATGACGAAGGGGATAGGAAGGAGGTGCTGCAGAGCACATTCAGCCTGCATGAGAAAGGCTCAGGGTTTTTAGATATAAACAGTGTGTTTGCTTTCATATGTAGTTTCATCCGGAGCATAGCGGTGAAAGTGAGAGAGACACTGGTTCATCTGTGGGTCGAAGGTTCAAAGTAGTCTGGAGTTTATTTACACTTAGCATTATATTCACATCCTCATTCTTCACAGAGATGAACACTGAAGTGAAATACAGTTGTGGTCAGCAGTTTACATACATCGTGCACATGCATGCACTGGTGATTTTGGGGTTTTAATGATCAGTTGACATCTGCAGACATCTTTAAAAACAGGACTCGAGTGCACACATTTTAATTTATCTGTGTATTTACAGTGCTGTGAAAAAGTATTTGCCCCTTTCCTGATTTCTTTAAAAAAGTGGTTTTAAAATGATGATTTAATCTGTTAAGAGAAGAAGGACATCCAAACCTGCCCCTAAACCTAATAACTGGTTGTGTCACCGGTGCCAGCATGAACTGCAATCAAATGTTTGGGTTTTCTAACATGAACGGTGTGTTTAAGGTCAAAGGCCACGCTTGCTTCAAATCTCTGTCCTACATTCTCCTTCAGAATTTTCTGGTAAAGAGCAGAATTCATGGTTCCAGCAATTACAGCAGACGTCCAGGTCCTAAAACGGCAAAGCAGCCTGAGACCATCACGCTGCACGACCGTGTTTGAGTGTTGGTCTGAAGTTCTTTTTAAGAACCTCGCGATAAGTTCAGTTCTTTTTGGTCAGCAGTGGTTTTCTACTTGGAAATCTCCAGTATTGCCCTTCCTATTATTGAATCCTGAACTCTGACTTTAATAATAATAATAGATTGGATTTATATAGCGCTTTTCAAGGCACCCAAAGCGCTTTACAATGCCACTATTCATTCACTCTCACATTCACACACTGGTGGAGGCAAGCTACGGTTGTAGCCACAGCTGCCCTGGGGCAGACTGACAGAAGCGAGGCTGCCATATCGCGCCATCGGCCCCTCTGGCCGACAACAGGTGAGGCTTTAGGCAAGTGAGGCTTGCAGCTCCTTAGATGATATCCTGGGTTCTTTTGTGACCCGGGTTATCTTAGTCTAATATAAATTTTAATATTAGACTAAGATGATGATCTGAAACATCTAAACAAATATGCAAAAACGAAGAAATCTGATTCAGAAGGGAGGCAAATAAATTCCTGTGGCACTGTAGATGCTACTCTTGTCAAGCCATGAACACTCTTCTTAATGCATGGAAAGTCTAGCATCCTGAGACTCTGAGCATTAGAAACAGGAGATTAGTGGAGGATTAGCTAGCATCTGAGTCACAGTCCAGGATAAAAACACAAAACATCCAGGAGTACATCAAGAAGATGGCAGATGAGCTTCTCCAAGAGTGCCTCAGGCAGCAGTAATGATGAATAAGAGAAGGTCCTGTCATGTAAGACCAAGCATGCATGGGATGTACCATCAACAGACAGGAAGGAAATCCTGCCAGTGGTTAGAAAAGGCCTGCTTAATGTGCAACAGAGAGGCTCTGAGCATGGCAGCACAAGAACAGGCTCTAAGCACCAGATCCACAGAGGCAGGACTAAGAAGATGAGAGGGAGCTTTTATTTACTTATGTAATTCTAGTCTTTTGGTGTCATTATATTGGTACCTCAGACTGAGGTGTGCATCTTTTTGATAGACTCGAGGAAGCAGCAGAAATATCATCCTAAATCCAAATGTACGCACACCAGGTCATAGATGCAGTTTAATTTTGGCTCTAATCTACTTGTAAAACCCTTCATTAATGTGTTAGGTCTTAATTGACTCGTCCGAACTTAAGCATTAAAGGTCAAGAATTGTCATTAGGAGTTGCTGATGAAACTTCCAGAGCTTAATAAATCCTCAGAGTCTTCAAATCTTGCCATAACAAAGGACGACCATTGAGTTGAGGCTCAGATTGAGGATCTGTTAATGAAGCTAATTAATGCCTTCAAAAGCAGGCTATAAAAAGACATTAAGGTGCTTTCACTCTGTAATTTCCGGCGTCCAGAATGTCATTAAGAAATGCAGTTAAAGACGAACTGTGGAAGTCAAGACAAGATCTTAATGATGAAGAGAACTTGAAGAAGAGATAAAACTGCAAGTTTGCTGAAAAGAAAAGCAAAAGCCCCAAACTGCTGCAAGCCTGGTGTAGCATCTCACGTGAGTGGTGGCACACGTTTCCACTCATGATTACAGTGGGTCCATGTGAGAAAGTCAGTAATAGAAAACCTTACCTGTGACATCATGACAAAGGTCAGCTCTAGTCCTCAAGTAAACTTCTTGATGAGTGGATAAATAACGTTTAAATCAAAGTTCCTGGCCACAGTTAGAAGCATTTGATGAAAAAGCGCGTCTATTCTGCTGCGAGATGTTTGGCAGTCAGTGCACAGAAAAAGAGCAGACTGTCCAGCAGATGGGGTAGTGCTGCTGTGAAAAGCAAACTGTCCTTAAACGCTCCTTTAGGCCTCCTGTGCTGTTGCTCTGTGATGTTATACACTTTCATTTCTGCACTGAACGCCACTTCCTCCGTCTGAAAGTTCAGCAGTTTCATTAGAGTTCATTAGACTGCTGCAAGTTTTGTCATATGTATCGATTTTGGTTGATTTACTGCACACAGCTTGGATGCCGAATGGTGTTAACTGAGTCTGTTTTACACCTGTGTCGGGTCATAAATCATATTTTTTAAAAACTTTTTTAACATTAAAAATATCTCCATAAAAAGGTAGTGTCTCCACTTTGAGTTCTCCCCTCCATGAGTGTTAATTTGCGATTTTCACACTCAGTAATGGCTTTGTCGTCTCTGTTTGGACGGCTTCAGGCTGCAGAGCAAACAGCAGCGAGAGCCAGCGGTGATGTCAGCCAGACATGCAAGCATCCTGTCTGAACGTCTAGCACTTGTGTTATTTTGGGCAGAGGTTAGGCGCCATCTCACTGCACACACTGAGGTTTGCATGTGCTGCAGCTGTGCTGAAGTTAAAACGGCCAAAACTGCAGTCAACCTCAAGAGATGTTATTTCAATCGCCCACTGACCTATCAAAGCTCTGCGTTGATAAGTATCTGTAAACAGGCATTCAAATGGAAACAAAATGTATTCGGTATAGAAGTTCACGATTCATATGAGTCTACTGTTGCAGAACTTTAGACGCTCCAAAAGTTGTGCAAGAGAATCAGATTTAACAAATTAAACTAAAATATTACATATATTACATTGTTTTTGGTGTTATCCCCTTTTTTGTTATGCAAAGAAACTGCAGTTTAGCATTTGTAGTAACTGCCTCTCAGTTCTGCACATTGGCTTGGAGGAGCTGTTGTGGCCTTGATGCCGCAAAACATGCCCTAACACCACAATGCGTCATAGAAATAGAAACCGAGCTTATCAGCATTACACTTCATATTTAAAATAAAAACATCTAGTTAGTCTCATCCAAACACGTTCAGACAGCTGCCTCGTCTGTCTGTATGATCTCTAGCAAACTCACTTTCACTTTCAGTGTGTGTGTGTGTGTGTGTCCACGTTCCGGTCCAGACAACCTTCAGCAACAATGAAACAATTAAAGGTTACAATATTTTTTAAAGAATTTTTTTTCTCATCCTGTGCAACTGTTATTTATTCAGGTGGGCAGAGTTTAGTTCATGTTAAAAAACCCTCTCGGTTTTCACACTTTTTCTGCAGCTCTACTGTACTTTACTGCTTTAGATCCATGGAGGTGGCACCTAGGAATATGAGATCAGTTTCTTGGATGGTCCGTTTACTTTGATCTCAAATGTATCACAAAAACAACACAAAACCCAGGGAGTGTGGCAGTTTGGCAGATTTAATTTGCTTTTTGTGATGTTCGTTATTATGAATCACACTGGCTTACGTGGCTGTTCATTTATGTTTTCCTCTAGTGCCATCATAAGGTTGATAACTTCAAAGAAATAATAATCCCATTAGCCTAAGCTGCACTACTGCGATACTGAGCATGGTCAAAATTACTCCTGCTTAGCAGCGCTGTGCCTGAATTCTCACTATCTGAGCTAAGTGTCTCTCCAGCATTGAACACAGCACCTTTGTCTGTAGGCAGGATGAAGGACAGCTGCACGCAGATTGAACTGATTCAACAGCTTTTCTGCACAAGCTTCAGGAACAGCGCCTTTCAGTAGTGTGTGTGGAGGCAGCCAGAGGAAACACTGCAGACTAAACACGGAGAGGCATGTGTAAATAAAAATATGGGCAAACATCGCTGAGGTGATAGTCTTGTAATTAGTCTCATTCCACTTATACTTGTTTTTCATTTACAGAACAAATGGTTTAAAACATCCATCAAACTGTTCTGCAATTTCTTTTAAAAAAAGGAACCTCAGGTGCTTCGACCCTTCCTGACATCCCTTAACACCCACACAGCTGAGTCTGTGGATATTTCCTGCCAAGAGAAAGACAACGGTGGATTGTATGCAATGCAATAAGTGTGTGAGATGTTGGACAGAAGCGAAGAGAACCTCCGCCAGCCTGTCTCACATGCGTTCACATGAGAACAGCTCACACCTAAGCGCTTTGTTGAATTAAGAACTTCAAGGCTACGGTTTCTGTCATTAAGCAAACCAAATCAGGATTACAAATCATTTTGGAATGGCAGTTTTTACCTTTGATTATCTTTATATTGAAAGTATAGAGAAATAATCACTTAAAATAGGAAGTAAGAGATGGAAATGGACCGAATGCTATCGGGTGGGGTACACTCTGGACATGTCGCTAGACTGTCACATGGCTAACCATTCACACTTGTATTCACACCTATAGGCAATTTAGAATCACCAATTAGCCTAACCCCACTAACTGCATGTCTTTGGACTGTGGGGTGTAGTTGGAGTAGCCAGAGAAAACCCACACAGAGATTGGGAGAAATCCACACAGAAAGCCTCTGAGCAGATGGTGGTGCAGAGCTTCTGCTGTGAGGCAACAGTCCTAACCACGGTGCCACTGTGCTGCCCCTTAAGTAGTAACGGAACAAGTACATATACAGTACTGTGCAAACGTTTTAGGGAGGTGAGAAAAATGCTGTAAACAAAGAATGCTTTCAAAAATGGAAGTGTTAATCATTTATTTTCATCAATCAACACAATGCAGTGAATGAACAAAAGAGAAATCTAAATCAAATCAATATGTGGTGTGACCACCCTTTGCTTTCAAAACAGCATCAGTTCTTCTAGCTACACTTACACACAGTTTTTAAAGGAACTTGGCTGATAGGTTGTTCCAAATATCTTGGAGAATTAACCACAGATCTTCTGTGGATGTAGGCTTCCTCACATACTTCTGTCTCTTTGTGCAATTCCCAGACACACTCGATGATGTTGAGATCAGGGCTCTGTGTGGGCCGCACCATCACTTCCAGTACTTTTTGTTCTTCTTTATGTTGAAGATAGTTCTAAATGACTTTGGCTGTGTGGTTGGGGTCGTTGTTTCTGCTGCAGAATACATTTGGGGCCAGTAAACAATCATTTACATTTCTAAGAGCATTTTTTCCACACCTGCCTAAAACTTTTGCACAGTACTGTACATATACAGTCCATTATAAGTGAAACAGTAAGAGAAATCTGCAGGTGCATAGTTTGCTTATTAGGCATTGATTGGGTTTATTCAGTAGTGACACAGCTAGAGAGAAAGCATCTGCTTCTTCACAGACAAAAGTCTGTTAAACTGCCTCTTTTCTTTGCTTTTCTTTGCCCCTGCGACTGAGGATAATGTGTCTTTGTGAACCGGAAATAAAAGAAATAACAGTTAAAAAATTGACAATGGCTCAATAAACCTTCTCCGGTTTGAAAACTCCTGAAGCAGATCTTTCATTGTTGCCCTGATTTTAATGAAACACAGCGGATTATCTGTTTCCATCTCTTGCTCTCGTTTGCATTTTTCGGTGTCGCTCCAACTGCCCGCACGCACTGCATTTTGTTTCCCTCTTGTCTCGCAGCTCCATCTTTGCCATCCTTCTCCCAGTGCACCCAGTATCTCTCACCTGCACATGTCCATGCCTACTCAGTCTCACCTCTCTTACTTTATCCCTGAACTGTCCAGCCTGAGCTAGCCCTTTGAGGTACTCATTCCTAATCCTTTCTATTCTTGTTGCTCCCAATGCAACTCTAAGCATCCTTGCATTTAATTAAAACTGAAGGCTCAGATTTGAGAGTCCCGATTTAGGGATGGGTGACTTGCTTTCAGTGTGTCGCCACTGTTTAGTATTGTCCCAATCTCTGGTTGTGCAGTCTTCTCCTTGGGGCTTTAGATAGAAAAATACATGCAAGGCTTTTGTTTTGTTTTTTTGTGTGAAACTTGCTCATTGTCATGAGTCAACCAGTGCATACAGAGTCATGCAATTTTAGTATGTTTTCATATTTTAATTGCAACTTTTATCAGTACCTAATACCGTTGCCTTTTACAGTGCAAAGTACCAGAGTAGAGTCTAGTATGAGCTAATCTGCTGAGGGGAAACAGTTCAACCTTTCTCTTATGGGATGAATATGAGTGGGACAGGACTGCAGAGTGACTGGGTGCAGACACTTGAGCAAACCGTGAGAAGCCAGATTTGACCATCAGTATTGCCCCACCATGACTGAGACGGGAGGGGATTCAGAGTGACGTGAGCGGTGTTTCTCCACAGTGGAAACTTCCATATAACACCCATCACATCAGCAGCGCCCATGTGGACAGAATGAGTGGAAGGAAAGTTCTGTGTGTCTATTATCTGCTGTATGGATGTTTTCCAACAGTCTGACATAACACGCACACTTATGTGCCACTCAGGTTTTACTGTATGAGACTTGTTCAAGGTGTTTTTGTTTTAAATTTCATCTGCAAGTGGAAATGTTCAATGCTACTGAACACTGAAGTTGTTCACAGGACTCTGGGCAGCCCTACGTAGCAGTCAGCAAGTGTGAGCAGCTTTGCAAAAGCAGAAGCTTTGGCATTTTGCTGGTATTGAGCATTGAAGCGTGCATTAACACAATGCAACAGTCTTCCCAGGGGTGGTTTTCTCCAGCAAATTCACCCCAAAGTCAGACCATGCAAAGCTAATAGAAGCAGCAAAAATCCCAAGAGCTCAATTTCAGCCTCTGCAAGGCCTCAGTTAGCATGTTGAATGTTAAAGTTCCTCACTGTACTTTGAGTAAAAGCCTGAACAAGTGTGGCTTGTTTTAGAAGGATTGCCAGGAGAAAACCTCTTCTCTCGAAAAAGAAGATGATAGCACGGCTTAGGTTTGCAAAGCTGCATCTGAAAAAACCACAAGACTTTTGGAATAATGTTCTTTATGCAGATGAGACCAAACTGAAGATGTCTGGCTATGATGCATAGGACTACATGTTTAGAAACACAGCAAATAATCAAAAGTACCTCAAATCAACTAAAGCTTGGACCAAACTGGGTTATGCTACAGGACAATGATCCTAAACAAAGCAGAAAATCTTCAAGCGAATGTTTTTGAACTATAACAAGAATCAGGCAAAACTAGCTGCCTGTAAACCTCAATGAACTAAGCAACATTGTAAAGAAGAGTGGGCAAAAATATCTCCACATCCATCTGAGAGACTGATGAAGTCATACAGTGAACAATTACTAAATTATCACTGATAAAGTTTGTTCTACAAGCTACTGAATTATGGGTTGCACTCAGGTTTTCAAAGGACTGCACAGAGCCATGTAAAATCTTTCTTTTGCTTGTGGTTACGTTGAATATAACCAAGATATATATCTGGAACTAAAGCATGCCCATAATGAAACTAGGATCCTTATGGTGATGCAATATAGCCTGCAAACTATTTAATACATAATACATAACATAATACATACGTTTCAGTCCATATAGTCAAATTTCATTTAACATTTTCAAACAAAAACAGTTCCTAAACTGATATATCATCAGGTTTCCAGAAATGTTCACAGCTTTCTTTCACAGTTATTTTGAAAAATTCTGGGAGCTCTATTTTATGATAGACTCCCTGATTAAATACTGTTGGTGTATGTAACGTCTTCAAAAGACACACACAAAAAAATAAATAAATTGTGAGAGGTTTCAGCCCTCCACAAGCACTGACCGAACTTTTAGCTGAAACACCTTCCCTAAAAACCAGCACCAGTACAGTCACTCGGCAGGTCTTTGTGTACTTCTCTTTATGCTACATGGAGCTTAACACTAATATTAAGCCCCCCTGGAGGTGGCCCACAGTGCTTCACAAGCTGGATGAAGACGAGCATAAAACCTCCAATAAACAGTTCTGTTCCAAACTGCCACAGCGAAAGTCTACAAAGAGTAAACAATGATTGTTTTTCCAGGGTGAAGCTTTACTTCACTAAGACAAAACTGTTCCTTTCTGATGACAGATACTGACGTTACGAGCAATGACAAGTAATTCCATGTGTTTGTATTTACACGAGACCACCAAGTTGATAATCTTATTGGCTG
The DNA here is from genome assembly GCF_051167445.1 of Perissodus microlepis. Lineage (NCBI taxonomy): Eukaryota > Metazoa > Chordata > Actinopteri > Cichliformes > Cichlidae > Perissodus > Perissodus microlepis. The sequence continues at coordinate 5,727,145 of NC_140464.1, read as the reverse complement.
CAATTGGAAAACTTAATATCAAAGGTGACTTTAAACCTACTCAGGTGTTTTTCACTGTCCATGTGCCCTCGTTACATTGTATCCAAGTCTTTGTTAATGCTTAAGTTTGGTTTCACAGTTCCTGTTGAGCCCTTTTTGTTTGTTTTAAGTGTCTCGTGTACCACTATTTTATTGAATCAGAACATTTCAGTCCAACTGACATTCATCAGGTACAAAACGATGTATTAGAAGCCATATAAAATGCATACAATACATCATTTTGTACCTGTTGAAGGTCAGTTAAAAGCAATGTGACTTATTAAAAAAAAGTGGTAAGTAAGTTTGTAAAAATTCTTTCTCTCTCCTATGCATCTGTTGTTCATTCAGGTGTGCAGAGATTTTGAACCAGTTGTTTATTTTAAATGAAAATGGAGCCGTGACTCTTTCTAAATGCTACCTGACTGCTTCTTATTGACAAGAATGTGTCATATATGCATTTTAATTTCAACAAATAGTGAAATGGAGACCAGAATTAAGGCTTTGGCTACAACAGTTACGGAGCAGGCATCGATGACATCAAACACGACACTGATTAAAGCGATTTTTATTTCCTGTTGTGGACACAAACACGATCAGCTGCAGACACCACGAGTCATTCCTGTTATAATTCTTTGAAGTCTGCTTAAAGTCCGGCTGAAGGGCGTAGTTGCTGCATTGTAAAGTAACATCTCTGTAGATGTCTGCATGGAACCTTACGCTCAGTGTCTGACGATGAAAGCTGCATCACTCGGACCAGAGGGGATCCTAGCAGATGTGCTGAAACTGTAACACGCCCATAACTCAGACTGAGTATGCAAAGGGGGATTAATGTAGAGAGGGGGTTGCAAAGCAGCTTGCAGGTGCATCAGCAAAAGTAGGTGGGCTAAAGTAACTTATATAATACTCCCTGTGTGGGATTTGCCTAATGGGTGCGTAATAGGATATCAGATGATCTACCAGGATTAAGAGGAGGTAAATCAGATAAAATGAGTCCTCAATTCAACTCTTAACCAAATTGTACAGGTCACTCGTGCTCTTTTCTTCTTAAAGGACACATGAGGGCAACACATGGCACATTATATGTATATACTGGGGTACAGTGTTTTACAGACCACACTGAACACACCGTCCAGATGTGTCTCTCCAAACTGAAGTTATATTACTCTACTCTCGGTTAATGAGCCAACACACTTCATACCACCCGCTCTTCTTTTCAGAGCTTTGACTTCTCCTCATGATAAACTCGCACACTCCTTATAAATGCATTGTTTTAAAGGCACCTCTCAAATGTGTAGACAGATAAATATTTGGAGGTGAATCATGGGTGAACGAGTAATGAGTCAGACGTGGCTCGTGTTATTGTCTTACGCTCGGTACCACCAGGGGAGACGATGTGGTGGTCTGCACGTGTGACTTCAGTTTTCCTTCTGTGGCGTCTTTAAAAGCAAAAACATCTCATGTGGTTGTTCGTTCCAGTCAGACGTTTGCATCGAGCGCTGCCGTGCCTCAGGTTAAGACATAAACTTAAACATTACATTAAAAAAATGGCTTTCATGCACAGGACCTCACACACTCTATATGATCCTGAGCTTGGCATTGATATTGCCATGGGTTAATGCTTCTTGTGCCCAGTCTCAACAGACTGTAGTGGCACACACTGCTGTCTATGTTGTCCCAGAGATGGCAGCTGACAGCCTGTTTTAAGAGATTACAATGCTCCCCTGTAGAAAAGTTCTTAAAATTACATTTTAATTGAGGTTTGAGACTACTGGAGACACAGCAGTACCTTGTGCACACAAATATAATAATGTCGTCATGTATTAAGTCTGCAATTTCCAAGTTCCTTTTTTAACCGGGATATTTGAATTTATACGAACAGATTCTTTTTGTATACTCCTTTCCCCCCTCTGTTTAGGAGGTGCATTATTTGTTCTACTAACAAAAAGCAGGAAAAACCGGCCTGCTGTTAAACATTATTTAGTTTATGTGGAAAAGGAGTTCAGATGTGTCATAATTATCTGCAAATCATCTGTCTTCACTTTCATATATAAATGTTTTCCAGGGCATGGGTGCTGTATTTGCATTAGTGAGCACAGAAATTGAGTTTGTGTGTCATCAGCTTTTTTCATAGCTGTTCCTTGAACTGAAGAGAGTCGGTATGGAGAAAACACTGTTGTGTGTTTTTCAGTGGCCTTTTGTCTGAGCTGTTTAGAAAAGCATCCAAATTTGTAAAAAAAAAGCATCAGCAGCTGGTCTGGGAGACGGTTTGCTGGAGCTTAGATCCCAGGAGATCGTGGAGAAGGTGGAGAACCGGAGATAGTAAGATTATGAAGCATCCCACTGCCCTGGACCAATAGACTGCAGCCTCGTTATCCTGGATTTGGGAAAGAGGATTGACATGAAGGACAAAGTGGCAGGTTAAAAAACAAAAAGTAGGTTTTAAAGGATGATATGATAAAACCGCAGATGCAAAATAAAGGCTTAATATAAAAATAAATAAAATATAGAGTACACAGATAGACAGACTATACATAGAATGGACACTGGAGTAGACAGCCTGTTTTTAAATACGTGAGATATTTGGAAACACCTGAAATGTCAATAAAGAAAGCAGAACCATGACAGTCTATGTGTTCAGGGAATTGCCAACAGACACAGAACAAAGCTCTTCTTTACCCCCTGTCAGCTCAGTGAGCCAAATTCTGTCCACTCTGCTTTGTACAGCATCTTTAGCTCGCCTTGGCATACAGTTCCTGTCTTGTACATTACGTATTTGCCTATTTTTCATATTATCCAGGGTGTTCAACAAAAAAACCAAACAAACACAGACAAAAAAAGGTAACTGCCATGTTGGCAGGAAAAACATATCTAAATGGCAAATAGGAAAAATCCAGAAACGCAAAGAGCCAGCAGGAGAAAACAAGGACTACACAAGACACAGAAGAAGGGAAGGGGTAATAAAGAACCAGTAAACTTAATCAGACAATAAATAAAGTGTCAAAAGAACAAATGAGGGAAGTAAAACCCTCAAAAACCATGTGAGCATCTAAGCTTCAAAGTGAAATATTAAGTCAACTGAAAGAGGGACAAACTTAGATACAGACACAAGGGAACATAGAAAAAATAGCAATGGCAAAACAATAACTAAGGATACCAAACATCCAAGAATCAATATTCAGCCCCACGAAATAGAAAAAAAAACTAGGATAATAAGAGAGCCATGAATATTTACAAAGACTATGACAACAAGCTTTTAGCATTGCACCACATTGCATTTCATTACACTTTGCATTATAAGTGTGAATGTATAAGAGATTACTGAATCTTTGGCTCCTTATATGTGTTAACAGTGAAAACAGTAGAAGATTTGATTATCAATTAAAATGGTCGTGGATTGTGTGTGTGTGTGTGTGTGTGTGTGTGTGTGTGTGTGTGTGTGTGTGTGTGTGTGTGTGTGTGTGTGTGTGTGTGTGTGTGTCTGCATTCTCACCTAAAGGAAATTGAGCGAAATGGGCCTTTGGCTTTGCCCATTCAGACTGATGTGTGTTTTCAGAGGGCAGGACTGGCCAGTGGGAGTGTATAAAAGCATATAAAAGAGGCTGCGGTGCTTTAAGTACCAGACTTGTATTTGTCTTTCTGTACATCTCTTTCTTCTCTTTAAGTGCTGCTGGTTTTTGCACAGTGCCTCCTCCATCATGCTGGCTCGAGCTCTGCTCCAGACTTCGCTGGTTCTCTGGTTGGCTCAGCAAACTCTGCAAGGCGGTAAGAAACTCACGGGGCAAAGTCTAAAGTTTTATGAACTATTTTTCTTGGCCTTTTTTTTTTTTTTTCCGATTTGTAATGGTTTAGATCCATGAGCTTTAACACAAAAGTATTCATTCATGTTTTAATTATTGTGTTTGCTGCTTTAAAAAACATTACCTATAGGAATTGCACAAAGATTAATATAAGTCTAACAGGCATAATCCAACTTAATGTAAAGAAGTTACTAAATTTAGTTGGAAGAAAAATAATTTATGTTGATATTTAACATGATCTAAAGAAATGCTGCACAAAAATGCATTTTTATTTAGTCAAAATTGAATTCATTTTGTCTAGTGTCAAGATTAATTGTATCTTTAGCTGACAAATGAATTAGATCATATCATATTTTGGTCCAAGTTAAAGTCCCGATGAATCAGCATCTTTAGTGAGTCCCTCTCGCTCACTTGTTAGATCTCATCTCTTTGAGACTGAGGGGAGGACTGTATGGACTCTGGGCTCCAACAGCAGAGTCACCGCCAAGTTGCTTTGGTTTATATGATCTAATTTCACTGATTCAAAGGATGCAATGAAAAGGTGGCATAAGCAGGCAAAATGTCACATCCAACTGTGAGAAGAACTAACAGGCTCCACACTGGCGCTGTATTTGATCTCGTGCTCTGGTCGCATCAGTGGATATCTGTCTGTCTCGCACCTTTAGTCCAATCAGGTTCCACTACTGATGTAATCCTCAACTGACATCTAAACTGTAATTCCCACAGTTTTAAGGTCATCTTTTGAGTCTCCTACACAGAGATAGTGTTGGCATAAAATTAAAAATTTAGATTAATAAAAACAAATAATGCTTTTGTTGAAGGACCTCTAATGTCCTTTAAAAAAAAGTTCATGCAGTAAATCTGTGAAACAAATATGTATTTTACAGTTATGCATATCATATTTTCCTTATCTGCATTTTTTAATCAGTTGCATAAAGTGAAAATAGCGAGGCGAAAATATCCCAATAGATATCCTGATATTTGTAGGTGAAATATTCATATCCTGTCGATAAAACATTTTGTAGTTGTTCTTTTTGTTTGTTTTTTGTACATATGTGGCTACAGACTCTCACCATCTTCACTCACTTTTATTATAAGTTAGATTCATTAGAAATATAAGTATAATTAATTATAAATCACAGATTCATTAACTAACACAACACAGCAGTATTGTTATCATTACACTGTTTGATAGGCTGTAACCATGGTGACTGTGAAAAACTGTTCACATTTTTTTAATGTTTCAGGGGTTAAACCTCAAAGTGTTTCCTGGGGGAGAGTGCTTCCAGCCAGAGGTATTTATACGTTTTTAAATAGTTTGAAGTTATTTCAATGTTTAATTCATGTTTTAAAAACAACAACAACACAGACTGTATATAAAGGATGGACAGCCACTGTGACATCATTCTGTGATTTTGAACTCCAAATGTCTTAAATCATCAGTATCGCTGCAATGCACGGACACATTTTATATGATAATTAGTGCTAAACAACAGACCAATAATAATTTAGCACAAACAAATTGTTAAAACTCGCAAAAAATTGTCAAAATTTCTTGGATGGTCTGTATCACAGCGCAGGTCTTAATATTTGTCAGATAAATCCATTAAAAATGCTGCAAAAGGCACCAACAGTGTAAACATGATGGAGTTCAGTGACTCAAATTAGCGGCACTAAGGCCCATCGTTGGAAGCCACGCCCCTATGTGTTGGGCGAGTTATAAAAAATTGATACAACTCTGTTACAAAGGGGGAAACTATCCATTTAGATCAAAAATAACAGGTTAAATACACTGTTTCCTTAAACTCTGAAATTTTCTTATGTGCCTTTAACTGTTTCCCGGTTTTGTGTCTTTTTTTGTTTTGTTTTATTGAGGTGTGGGAATTGGCGGCGTGAAACCTGGAGGTAAGTCTTTCATACAGCATACATTAGCAATGTTCTGGCTGATTTGTGTCTTTGGATGCACAAATGTACATATTGTAGCCGATTCCTTCAATGGGCATTAACTCTATGAGTGACTAGGGCTGCTAAATAAAGCAAAGTGTAAAATAATTTTTCTGTTTCCTCTCAGTTACTGGTGCCCTTGGAGCACTGGGTAGCCGATATGGCAACAAAGCAATGAAGACTGGAAGTAGGTTTAATCTGCTTGATTTTCTGCCTCTTATGTCTCTTTAACCATACAGAGGGGATATATAAACTTTTACTTTGTTAAATATTTCAGTTGGACGTTATCCTGCAGCCCAGCTTGGTGTTGGTGAGCAAATCAAACATGCAAAAACAATTTGTCCTGTATAAAAGGGATCCATCACACAGTTTTTAAAAATGTTTTTGACCATGATATTACTTGGGATTTACTATGCACAGAAAGATTCTGTTGACGCACCTGGTGTAAAAACTATATTCTTTAACTATAACTTTAACTATATTCTGTATATGTATTATTTTCATTGTGCCCTCAGGAGGTTACAGATCTCTTGGATTAGGAGGAAGAGCAGGTCTGATGCAAGGTGGATATGGAAACCAGGGAGCCTATGGTACATGGTCAAACCCTCACAGCATACTTTTTCATTTTTTTCTCTTGGTTGTGGTCAGTCTAGTTCATGAAATAAATAGTAGTTTATTAAAAATGTATGATAAATTTTCCCTGTGACTTTAGGTGCCAGTCTGGGCCCAGGAATGGGGCTGGGGGCTGGGCTCACAAACGGACTGGGACTGGGATTGGGCCAGGGAGGAAAACGTGGTAAGACTGATATATATAGAAAGACTTAATAGGCCCTATTTATATATCTTCTTATTTAGGGAGCCATTTACTTAACTTTGTGTTTTTGTTATTGGTCGTTATTTATTACTCGAAATAAATAACTATGTGTGCTGTTTACATGTGTTACATATGTCAAGGTTGTTGAAACTTTACCCTCACTGTTCTGATTTGCTAATTAGCTTAATCATTTTTTTTACTCTTATGATTCATCATAATAATCATATTAACAATGCGACCAATTATTTTCTCAGTACTTAAGATATTAAGCCTCCCAGTGTGGTCTGGTGCAAGATTGGGGTTATTTTTAGTTGCGCTCACACCTAGCAGCAGAAATCTTGGCAGCCTGTATTGCATGCAAATCCTGGCATTAAACCAAGAAGGCTAAGATGCAACCAGTTTTGTGAAAGGATGAACTGCTACAACTCACGTCACACCTTTTACAGATATTACACAGCAAGGATGAGGATGAATCTAACAAACGGTTGGATAGCAGCTGCAGGGATCTTTGTAAAGAAATATTAACTCTGTGTTTTTGTGACTTTTCAGCTTATGGTGCTGGCTTGGGAACACTTCCAGGTAAACACTTTTGTTTCCTTGTGCTGTATGCACAAATGAGAGTAAAGAAATTGGTTTAATAAACACAATAAGTTGGACCCTGTCAACCTGTCAGTGAACATGGTATATGGGGAAGACTGCATCTCAGCTAATGGATTATGTGTCCTTGTAGTATTGAGAGAAACCCAGGATGTCAGTGACGTAACCCCAGTGCTGATTTATTTAAAGATGAGCTGTTTTTGTTTCCTTGCCAGGATATGGATCTTTAGGGGGCATTGGCTATCTTGGAGCACGACCAGGTAAGTGATGAACTATGTTTCATGTGATGTCCTGTTCTTTTAGCTTTGAACTGTTTTAGGCCTGTTGCCAGACTTGATGCAGAGGCATGCATAAACATCAGCCTTATCAAGCTGATCAGCAGAGATTGTTTCTCAGAAGCTGTCTTAATACATTATACAGTACAATAATAATACGCCCACATCTGTGACACAAGCACTTTGCAGAGATTGTATCTTTGCAAAAAAAAAAACCCCTCCAAAACTGTAATACACTGGCCTGCGATGCTGCTGTTATCAGTGACATCTGCTTTATGGGTTTCACCCATGCAGGTGTAAAATCTGTGGTGTTTCTGTGTAATCAGTCTGTCTTCATCTTTGCTGACTTGTGATTCACTGCTATTGATGTTGATTTCATGTCTTTATGTGCATGAAAACAGATCATCTGTATCTATTTTACTATCATCTGAAGCTGGTCTGTTTTATTTTGTGTGCACAGTTCATCGTGTCTATCGGTGTTTCATCTCGACTGCATGTTGCATGACTTCCTGGCTCTTTCAGCCTAGTGTTTCGAAACCAGATGTCATGAGAAAGCTCTGACTGAGATCACCCCATGCTCATTGGCTGATGACTTGTGGCTGACATGTTGTTAGCCAATGACTTGTCCTCGTTTGTGGTTGTTAGAACAGCAAGAATTTACTAATTAAAATACATGTTTTAGTCACCAAGGGAGCAAATGATTGAGGGCCATTTTCCCATAGACTTTTTTGTAACCCTAAGCTTTTATGCAACCAGAAGCATCACTGCCAGGTATTAGAGGTATTAGAAAGAATGCAATTTCAAGACACTTCCACATTGGCTTCCTTCCCCTCCACCACTCCAGCCCCCACCTGTGGGCTACTTATTATTCCTTATGGTGCACACACATGGTTTAAAGGCAAAATAAGAAATTACTCACACTCACACTTTATTTGTTTTTTGCCTTTGAGACATGTTATAAAACTGTTTGGTGACTCTGGTTCTGGCTCATAGTAAATGTAAATATGCTTGTAGTTTAAACACATATTATGAGTAAAACCTCACTTTAAGAATCAGAAAAATTTCAGTTGCTTTTGCTGTGGACTGCAGGCTTCTGCTTTCATGCCCACTCAGCTCCGTTGTTGTGTGTCATACACAGATGTTGCTCGAGTCAGGATATCCTTTTGTCTTGTGCTTGAACGCTGGTGTGTTTTTTGACATTTCAACAATTTGTCATGGAAACAATGTGTTGTCATGTCACGTTTTATGTGCTGGTGTCATTACTCTAAATGAATGTGTAAGTCTGTCTGAGTTCCCACTGATTCTATCCTTGGTTTGGTTATGATTTTTCTGTGGATGCTCCGATTTATATTACAAACTTCAAAGAAAGGCTTGAAGTTTGCTGCTGCAGTGTGCTGCTGGACCTCAAAGAAACACTGTTGTCTCTGAGGTGAGATGAAGTTGTGAATGCATGCTGATATCTCTCTGCCAGGTGTGTCTGCAGAACATTTGGTTGGACCTGAGATGGCCAGTCAGGGTCAAGCTGTTCAAGATCTTAAACGAGAAAAAATCAGAGGTCTAGAGTCGTTTGGAAAGCAGGGCCGAATGCACGCACCTGAAATACCTGACATGAGGAAGGGCAGTACACTCCGCCCCACCACTCCTGAACTACATGCAGGAGAGGAGGTCAAAAGCTTTGATTCAACAGTCCAGTCATCGAGTCTTGGACACACAACACCTACTGATCAAGGACAAAGTAACCACCCTGCAATACCCAAAAGAAAGATGGCCCCAAATCATGATGCCATTTTGGGAGCTGGAGGTCCGAGAAGACAACTGCCTGTTGATAAAGACAACATCCAAAGTCTGGGTTCTTATTCATCTCAGAGTGCCCGAGACTATGATTCATCCAAACGTGAAAATCAGCGAGTGGAAAACTGTGGATCCCCTATTAATTTGTCTGATGTACTAGAAAACAATCGCTTAGGTTCAGGAATTCAAAAGGGTCAAAGTTCAGTGGCTCAGCCGCATGTTGGTGAAGAACTCAGACATCTTGGTAGCACGACGTCACAAAAAGAAAAAGACAAAACCTCTCGACTACCTTTTTCAGAAGCTGAGGATGTAAGAAGACATATTTACGCGACTCCACTGGATCAGAGAATAAGAGATTATTTCTCTGCTGTGGCAGACAGGCAGCGCGTCAAAGGACTTTTAGCTGAAAACGCAAATGGAATCAGAATCCGTGGGACTGTTACGGTACAAGATGGCAGATATAGTGCTGCAAACCTTCCAGCAAAAGGAGGAAGGCGCTATGGAGCAGTGATCCCAGGTACTAGTGGAACCCTAAGTGTAGGCAGTGCCTCTAATAGAGCAGATGGACAGGAAGCTCCAGGCTTTATTGGAGATGGTCAGAGTGCTAAACAGAATTCCCAAACTGAACATGATGTCAAAAAGCCAAAAGCCCTCCCTATCCCAGGGCAGACTGGGAGGAATGCCCAGACTCCAAGTAAGAGCAAAGCTTTTTCACCATCTAAATGTCTTTTTTGATTCATATCTGTCTGTCTGTCACATCTGCCATTTCTGTGGTCCGTTCTTGAGATTTTTGAGAAACAATTTCATATTTCTGAGACTGGCTTTCAGATTGTTGTTTGTGTGATGTCTATGCTTTTAAACAGAGTTTAGTTTCCTCCACTAGTTGGCACTGAGACTTTTGCTGTACTAGTCAAACAAAACACTTTACCAAGTTAGCCTTTTAAACTAGTGACTCTAATTGCCAGTATAGTTCTGCAAAAATCCAAGTTCAAATTTTTTGGCTTAAAAAAGTTGAACTAGTCAAACAAAAGAAGCACTTTTGAAAGGTTTTCCCTCTTCTAATGTGATCAAATGTAAAATTCATGCTGAAAAACTAGCGACAGAGCTGTTTTCACCCCAGTGACACCTAAATATTTTAATGCGTTATGATTGAGTAGCCAAGTGTATGCAACCAAAAACTATCGAAGCTATTTAATGATGGTCAAACCCTGCATGAAAGCAGTCAAGCTTTGGCCAGAAAACCTTTTCTCAACTAAAAGTGTCGTTTTTTCCAGATGCTCATATTTAGTTTGCAAATTAACCAAAAAATAAATAAACAAATCAGACTGCATTATATATAACACACAATAATTACATATTAACATGATAAATATAAGCTGCAAGGCAGTGGAGCAATCGCCTTGGAAAACCTTGAATCATGACTTCTAACCTCGGTTTGGTGAAGGTTTGTGATTTTGGCTTTCAGCTCTGATGCACCTTCAGGTCTGTTTGGATATCTTTGCATTTTGTAGGAAAGTCAAAACACATGCAGTGCACACCTCTTGAGCCATAGTAAGCAGCTGTTTGCTATCTTAGTAGCTTAGTTCTCTTGGGCTGCAGTTGCCAGCGATACTGAAAATAGTCAATCTGGGCATTGCACTGAGGGAAATTCAAGACTTAATCACTGGTGAGAGCAGTGATCATTGATCAGATTTTAGTTTCCATGTTCAAATCCAGAAGCTGCTGCAACAGCAACAGAATATAGTGATGTAAGTAGCTGATAATATCACAGGAAGTCTCTTTGTGCATTGCTATTTCTGTAAGTGTTTCCAATTATAGTTACACCTAATTTATGATCGTTTAGCACGACACAAAACTGAAACCAGTGTGGCTTCAGCCTGATTTTTTTTATGCTAATGTGCATTCCAGTGAGAGATTTGCATTGTTCTTGGTAACAGGCTTCTGATCATACTACATCGAGTGCTGGGAGGAGCTTTGAGTTGTTCATTTGTTTTTATGTTTTCTCGTTTTGTATCAAATTTAACTCTAAAACAATATATGTCACATGTACATTCTTCCTTCTTACAGCCTGGTTTTGTGTGTGGTTTACTGTCTGTGTGTAATAATATTGCTGGAGTCTTTATTAATCAAATTAGACCATATCTAAACTCATATTTATCCAGATTGGAACCCAAGAATGTATAACTTGTTTTGCTGGGAGCAATAGTAAAACATAAAACATAAAAAATCCCAAATACCTCAGTCTCTCATCTGGGTATCTGTGACTTAGGGAGTGATTTTAGGTGGTCGTTGTGGTTTTTAGGACTCTCCCAATACATAAAAGTCTAACAAAGATGAAGACATTTATGGCCTGATGAGGTTGAAAAAGCGTTCCATAACTGTCTTTATTATGTAAGGAAAGGAAAAGTGAAGTGCGTTTAGCCTAAAGTAAATCTCGGGTGATTTTGCTGAGCTTGTTTACCTTCTCCTCAGGTTATGCTGGTGGAGCAGGAAACTACATGGGAGCAAGCCTGGGCGCTTTGGGTTATGGAGCAGGTAATGCTGGGCAATGACACATAATGCATGAAGACTAGCTGCTGTTTTTAGCAGATGGAGAGGTAGGTTTACAACTTTGGTAAAGACTTCCGATGTGCTGCCAGCAGGGTTGGGACAGGGAGCGTATCTGGGTGGAGCAGCTGGAAAACTTGGAGGTATGCATGTAAATTTTCCTTATTTTGTCTTTTCTTTGCTTGGAGATAAGAAATTATGTTTTGCATCTCATATTCTGTGTTTCTTCCTGTTCGTCTGAAATAAATTTTACATTTTAGCTGCTGCTGCACTTGGGCAGGGTGGTTATCCCCAAGGTGTTGCAGGAAAGTCGACTGGTAAGGCTGTAACATATTTATTTGGTCTCTGTCGGCATCATTTCCCCAGGCTTCACTGAACAGTTTAAAACTTTTAGCAGAATGCTTTCTTGGCCTGCTAGATAATAATTTGGATGCAATTTGAAAGCACCTTTGGGTCACAGTTACACTATCTGAACCAAATTACTAGGCCAGCTTACCCGTTACACCTACAGGAGCTGCTCAGCCATAGACACCCAGGACATGAAGATCCCGGCACAAAGTTTTTGTGTCGCTCTTCATTCCAGAGGAGGTTTGGACCACTGTAGTTACTGAGTCAATAGAGATGTGGTGATGTTTATTCAAAGATCAAGAGGTGTGGCCCTATCCTTGTATGCATGGAACACATGTAGGCAAGGAAAAACATTTCTGGTGGAAGCTTTCTGGTCTGGTTTATAGTCTGTTTTCACACCAAATTCTGTTGGCCAGTCACAGTTGCACAGTCTTTGGTTATATGCAGGTAAATAGTTCAAGTATAAAACAAAAGAAAACGTGCATTTGCTGACATGCAAGCTGCTAGCCACTGACAATGATCTCACGGACATGCCCCCAAACAGGCCGTTGTCTCACCAGACTAGCCAGTAAATGCTTGATAAGAAAATACGAAGTAATTTGCCTACTCGAATTTTGTTTTTAAGGAAGTGAATAGAGGTAAGGCCTCAAAGCCAGACAGCACAACTCCTACTTTGCCTTGTAAACCAATCATTTGCTTGTCAGTTGTATGTGAGGAGGTAAAGAAAAAAATCTCTACCTTACATTCAAGGTCACACCAGAGGTTTCCTTTCAGATGAATGATTAAAAAGTAAGAGACAAAAACAAGTAAAACAATCAACGTGTCAGCCATCTTTAAACTGTCCTCCTGTTAATATACAGTTGTTCTTTTTTACATGCAAGAAAAAAGACTTATATTTATGTAAACTTCAGTCATGTAAATCTATATAGAGACTTAAATCTATACATCATACTCATCATCCCATTAAGTAAACAGTGAATGTGTGTTATTACAGGTTATGGTGATGGAGCAACAGGATATCTTGGTGCTGTGGCAGGGAACGGCTTGGGTAAGTTCAGCAAGTTAGAGAAGTATACATCAAAGAGTATTTACACTGAGGAAAACTTTAACCTGCACTGGCAGAGAATCATTCGTCACTCTGCTTGGTGTCAAAGACAGCCCGCATCCAAGCTCCCACTGACCGAGCTGTTGATATTCAGTCAAGATGGACTTTTTCTTTGTTGCCGTTACTTTTGTGTTTCACCGTAGGCTGAGGTAGTTTTGCAAAAGCTTTGTCTAGCACGATCACAGACTTGAATTTTTTCCCCTCTCTTTCATGTATAACTGCAATCTTTTAAGTGCTTCAACATCTCTCCTCTCAACAGGTTACGGGAATGGTGACGGCTATGGAGCTGGTGAGTGAAGCCTGAATATTACTGGAGCAAATTGTGGTGTGAAAGTCAGTCTAGCTCTTGACATATACAACATAATTAGTGCTAATTAGTACTATGTTTCAGACCTTGCTTACCCTGCAGAGTTAGCCGATGGTGCTGAGAAAAAAGCAGGGAAGAGTGAAGGTAACAGTTCTGAGGAGCGATAACCTGCTTAAAAAACCCGTGAGGAGTGATGGCACTAACCTTTAGAGGCTTAACCCATGATACTGGATAGCTTGACAAAAGTAGATGTCAATAGAAACGGCTTCCTCTAATATGCTCAGTGTGATTTTTTTATCCACTGGGTGTAGCTATTGTCTCTGATTTATTGAAGCTGACCAGTTAAATCTGGTGGTTTCTGCCCTCCTGCTCTCGTAGATGCTTTTAAAACTAACAATTAGTTAATCAGTTGAATCGATTAATGACACAAGAATGTTTGACCTGCGTGTTTATGTTTGTCTTTTTTCAGCCCTCAGTCCTGGAGGCTATGCTGGACAGGTCCAGGGGGGCTATGGTAGGAGATTTAAGGAAACTCTCTCACATAAACCAACAAAAGTAAACAGAAGGGCTCAAAAGCATTCGGTTATAGAATATAAAGCATCTGTTCTCCTCCAAATCTGTTTGAATTTAATTTCAAACCAGTAAACACCCTGCATGGAACATAAGCCTTGCATTTATCAGCAAGGAGTGATGCCTACATGTGCTTTCTGCGACGTGTGAAGTCTTGACTCAAAAAGCCCTCTCGTCCTCTTTCAGGAGCACTTGGGGCAGGCCTGGAATCAACTGGTGGCAAATATGGTGAGCAACGGTGACAGCACCTCGCCCTTCAGTCATGCTATTAGTCAGGCAACTGTCAGTGTGGGTTTCCACACGTGACTCAGACTATAGTGGTGGAGAGTGCACAGCTTGCTGATTAATCATGGAGGTTGAAGGGTGAAGAGAGAGCGATGACGATGTATGAGTCAGATTGACCATTTGATTTTCTTCTTTCCCCTGCAGGAGGAGGAGCTGCTCAGGCTCCTTATGGTAATGCCCCAGTGCTTCCTGCTGGACTGGAAGGTAGTAGATACATGAGCTTGATATCATAGCTGCAACAATAATCATTGCAAAATACCTGTGCCACACAACATTGTATATTATATCAAACTTTTGCACATCATAAAAGCTTCTCCATACCATTAACAGGTAGTGTTACACTTTTTCAGATCAGTGCATCACATTAGTTACACTCATAGGAAGATATTGTATGTCCTTTCACGCTACACTAAACACTTGCAGGATATTGTCTATATAGAGACATTTTTGTCCTGCACTAAAGAGGTTTTTTCTTGTCAAAAGGTACGAAATAACAGGAAAATGCTCATATTTTTGTAATATAATGTAACACAGACTCAGTAACTTTATTACAAGCAGATGAATGCGGCTTATTCTGAGTCCTGCAGATTAAATTTTTTTTATTAATCATAGACTGTAGATAAAAGATGGAAATAGATGTAGCCACCCATTGTTTTCTGAACCCATTTTGAAGTCTCAACATTAGCATTGTCCCCATGTTGGTGTTTTGGGGCCAGAAGCTAGGTTATAAGCTAATGCTAAGCAAGCATAGCTTAGAAACTAAATAAGTACACAGGCAGGTATCTGTTTATTAGTGCTAAATAACAGGCTAATGAAACGCTAGAAATTATTATTATTAGACTTATTGGACCAATATAATTAATTCTGCAAGTTATACATTTTTAAAGCGAAATCTATTAAAATTACTTCAAGAAAACAATCCTGTTAGCAGAGATGAGGCTCAGTAGGCAGCTAACTGCTACAGCCAGCTATCATGATATCCACCTGTCAATCAAAGTGACCATACACTGAACTTGAATTCATTCATTCAATTTTATTGCATTTTATATCACCCAAATGTGCCACAGCCATCTCAAATACCTATATATTATACGTTAAAGACCCTACAGTGTTAGAAATATACCCCAATAAGCACATGATCCCCCTTTGAGCAAGCACACGGCATCAATGGGAAGGAAAAACTCTCTAAATATTAATAAATTTTGCACGTCTGAGTTGTAAGACAAGCACGTAAAATGTAAAATTTTGGTAAAGTTGTTCTACAGCCAAGCAGACAATACTACAGCAGTCGGCCTGCAGTAAAAATCACGATTACTCACCATTTTTTCATGTTATTTTACATTTGACATAACATTAATGTTTTCACAAACAATTTTTTATTGATATTTTATGTATTTAAGAATAAGAGTAAAATTCTGTAAAATGTATTTGATAAAATCATTTAAATTATCTTTTTTTTTTTACAGTGTACTTTACATTTCTTGATCTGGGCATGAGGGGATGATTTAGATGTAGAGTTCAAAACTGTTGAATTTTCTGCTTTCAAATTAGGCTTTTTTTTTTTTTTTTTAAATTACAGTCCAGTGGTACTGCTACTGGCTTCAGTTGCTTTGTACAGACATGGGAAAGGTATTGATTGCCTAGTCTAGAGCGAATAAGCCTTTATCTGAATGGTTTCAACTGTTAGGGCAGCAGCTGCAGCAGTGTTTTAATTAAGATGAATGACTGGGTAACTGCTGTAAACTGCAAGTATGAGTATAGTAATAGGAAATAACTCAATAATCATAGAAAGTCTGTTCATATATGAAGATCGTAGGCTTCCCCTTTTGTCTTCGAGTCATTTTGCATCTTGTTATATGAGGACGCTTTTCACTTCACTATAAATTTATAAAGTGAAAAATCCAGTCATGCAGGTTATTGGGACATCATCTTTGTTTGAGGGGTCTCGAAATGCTGCATAAACAATGATCACGCAACCAAAATGAAACTGGCCTAGCCCCAGCCTTGGTATACTTGTTAGTATAAAGTATATAAACTAATAAATCAACAAGGCTTACAATTTTCTCATTTTGTCACATCCTGTCAGTTTATCACAGTATTAAAGCTCAGTGAACTGTTAAATAGTCACATTTAACCAATTTCTTTCATTGCCCACAGGTGATGGCGGCTATCCGTATGCTGCACAGCAGCTTGGTCTTGGTGCTGAAGGTGCTAAATCTGCAAAATATGGTGAGAAAAAAAGTGTGAGAAACTCTAAACTCTAAAGTTACCATGCGGCCAGATAAACTGTGTCGTTTTGGTTTTCTTTTTTTCTAGTTCAGTACCAATGAGGTCAAAAGCCTCAGAGATAGTGAAAAATAAAACTCATCAGAAGCATTGTGAGTGCAGATAAGCTGCAGGGCTGTTTCTATGTGATGCTGCCTGATATTGACTCTTTATTGTTGCCCCTTTTCTGTGCTGTTTCAGGCCCTGGTGCAGGATATGGAGCTCAACAAGCAGGTTCAATTTAATGCACTCTTTCTCTCAAAGTACTTCCAGTGTACTCCTAAATTCTCAGAGCGTACTCCAGGCATGTTTGCAGATACGTACGTCCCCAGTCCTGGCCTTAAAAGTGTCATTTCTGTTGTGTGTGTTTTATTAGGGTTCGGTGCACAGCTAGGGCCAGCTCAAGATGCTTTGGGTAAGAAAACCACCGACACTTCCTCATTTGTGATGAGCTACCACTACTGCTGCTTCTGGTTACCTTATTAGTCACGTCGTTTTGCACAATATCGCAGCACAACAGACAGCATACAACAGATGTTACTGTGCTGAAAAATGCCTTCATATGTAATAATCACGTGATTTTGCAGGAGTCAAAATATTAGTGTCCTTTACTTGGATTCTTTTTAAATAAGAATAGAAACACAAATGTGATGCAGTTTAAAAAAACCTTATTCACTGTTATTCTTTTTACTTAAGTAGCTTGCACACTAAAAGTGCAACTGCATGTATTATGCATTATATCCCTCTTTAGGAAGGGTATGTGACCTGCATAGTGTGATAGCTAAGTCCTCTAATGCTACTTTTTTGCCAGGTTTAACACATAGCTGTTAGATTTCTTTGTCTCAATGTAACAGTTTCGTTTTTAGTGAATTTGTAACACTGACCTGTGCCGATTGCTTAACAGGAGAGCAGACTGGCAAATATGATCGAGTGAATGCTGCCCTGGGTAACGGATACAAAGGTGAGAAATAGTGCACGAAGGTCTGGTTAACTAATAAAGTGGAGTTAATACACTTTTTCTTGTTTTCTATCATATATTTACTGTTACAGTCATATTAAACATGGTCAAAATAATGAAGTCAGTGAATGTACAAGTAATCCCTGTGAGTCAAAACCTCAGGTTTCCCGCTGGTTTGTGAGAATTTTTTTCTACTCTTTGATCTGTGTGATGTCAGAGAGTGGATATTCCCAGTATCGTCATCTGCTGTTGCCAGTGGTTGTCAGCTAAAGTTGGCTTAAAGCCAGAGGAGCGCCTTCTCGTCCTGGCATGTGCTATCATGTCCTTTGGCAACTGAGCGATAACAACAACTTTGTTGAGATCTTCAGTCTGCATTAGGTCGCTTGAGTTGTCACACGTTTGACTATAGTTAGTGTCCCTTTGTCTGACCTTTTTCTCTTAGAGATATATATTTAGTTCATTTAGTTTATTTCACACACTGAAATTAAGCTACCAAATACTACTCGCTTAGTCTTAGGGAGTGAAAAAAAATGGTTACACTCAGATAGAAAGGCTGGTTTAGGTACCTCTTCAGAAAAGGGCTGCTCACTGAACAATAATAGATTGACAGACCAGTCTTACTAATGCCATACCTGTGGCTAACTGACAAACCAGACAGGAAAACGAGCCCATCCGCTTGCTATCTAGATTTTCTGTCTGCCACTGGCAGCCAATAAGATATAAATTGGCTTAAGTGGACGGTGGCCTTTAAGGCGGAGGTGGCTAAAACTGCTTCTTCTGCTGTTTTCAAACATACACTGCTGCTCTGAACTATACTGAGACAGAGGCGAATCACCACTTTTCTTCTACGTCTTGTGAATGCTTTCAATCTAGCACTCACACACATTCACTCTCCAATAAACACATCTGAACTTGGGGTTCAGTATTTTACCCAAGAATACTTTGGTCCTCCTGAGCTACAGTATGCTGTCCTATTGTCCTATTACCCAAGCCTCGCTGCCACCATCACGTGTGTCACCTCTTGCATGTTTACCCAGAAAGCTAAACCACAAGCCGTATTCGAGAGTGTATAATGTTTATTGCTGGGTGTTGCATGTGAAAAAGAACAGCTGCGCAACAAAGTCTGAACCTGCTTAGTTTGTAACGGTACAAAGGTCATGGGTGAAAACTTTAGCTGTTAGACAGTGGATGAGCACCAAGGTAAAGCACAAGATACATAAGGATTATTTCGAACTGTGAATTATGCAAAGCTACTCTAATAGAGTCCAATAATAACCTTAAGGGAAATGGGCACAATAATTCCCTTTATTGGTATCAGAATCAGAATATTTTATTGTCATTAAGACAAAAGCAAATGCCATCCCATTCAGTGCAAAGAAAACTGTATAACTATTCGTAAACTTGTATTCTATGTACAAGAAAAGAAGTTTTAATAAAGAGAGTATAAAATTATGAATAAATAAATCTGTACACATATGTTTATGTTTGTGATTGAGTCATTATTAATTATCGTTATTGAATATGTAGGTTTATATGGGTTTGAATGTGAAAATTAGACATAGGATGGGCTTGTTTTGTACATTTTTCACACATTTTTTGTGTGATTAATGATTCTATTCTGTATTAATGATCTGTATGCTCTCCCCTTTTCCTCTGTGTCTGTGTCTAACCAGGCTAATTCTCACGACGTTGACCTCTTCAAGTGGATCATTACCATAAAGTGTTCAGTCCAATGAGGTTGCAGAGCTTTTCTGTGTGATTTACTCTACTTTGTTATGTTGTCATGTCTGTATGTCTTTTGTTTCATTCTTCTCATCCACCTTGTCCTTCTCTGTGAACGGACATCTGTAAACCAGATGTCTGTCTGCTTGTCTCCCTCCTCTCAAACCTGCAGCACCCATGGGTTTGTTCCTGGCAGTGCTAAAAAGGCTTGGTGGTGATTGATAAACATAAATGGATGTGAAATGCAAGAAATATGTCCCTTTGTTTTGGAATAATGATTTGTTCTGTTTTAATCCAATAAATTATATCATCCAGTGACGCTAAATAGAAGCTTCTGAGTCAAAACATTTTGCGTGTGATAGTGTGCTGTTTAATAGACACAATGAAACCTCATCCGCACACAGGAAGTTTTACCACTTCCCTTTTCGAGTTAGGTGACATTGCCAAAGAAAAAGTACACAATACCACCAAAAGCAGGGTGAAATATCGACAAGAACAAAGTGTTCAGATATTATATGTTTATTGTGCATAATAAAGCTCCATTTATAGTGAGAATAAAACACATATGGTATATTGGAACATTGTGCAAATACTTGAACTGACACATAAACTGCTGCAAAATGAATGCAGTAAAATTCATTTTGCTAACGATGTAGGTAAAATCATAATTAATGAGGGATAATAACATTTTAAATTAAGCTTGAGCCAGATTAGCAGAAACTTTTATATGATCTACAACAGACATGGCTACATAATGTCTTCATATCTAACTGGCTTTAGGGAATACAAATGCATACATCCATAAAGATCAAAATATTTATTAAATGTATTTGAATATATTAATCCAGTTTTCTGACATCTAGAACATTAAAACATTGCACAAATGATCCTATATGGAGAAATATTAGTGACGGATAAGGTATAGTCTAGAAATTGCAAGATGAAAGCAAAGAACGAATCCTTCACGTCGAAGCCGAGTCTCTTCTGGTTAGGTTTTCAAGTGAATCCTGAGATCTGTTTTCGGTCCTGAAAAACAGACAAACAGATAAATAACCAAACAAATCAATACATCACCCCCTTTGGCCCAGGTAGAAATAATCTTCCCTTTTAAGTCTTACCAAATTTGTAAGTGCGTGTTATTTTATGCCATACTTGAAGCTCTTGCGAGCAAAACTCTGGTTTTTCCATGAGCTTGATTTGTCCACAAACACGCCCATTTTTGACAGGATGGCCGGTGGAATAGGATGAGCGTTGCGTGACACATACAGCTTTTTCAGACTTGGATTAATAGGAGTTGGTTTATATTCCGTGCATGACTTTCCAGTCAGACTCGGAGCACATTGCACTTCCACTTTGTAGAACAGCTGGCCGTGCTGCAGAGGACAGAGATCGGTTGTAACTCCAGAAGTCAAAAGTGGCTCACATTCTCCCAACAGGTCATCGTCCCACTTGCTGTCCTCGTCCCAGACTTCAAATCTGAATTTGGTAATTGATGAGACATCCTGCGTGCCCAGGTCGATGACCGCGGCCCAGTGTGGGTTGTTGTTGTTATAAATGACAGGAGTACGCTGAGCCACTGTTCCAGCAAAGTGCACCTTCACATAGCCATCTGTAGCTGTGGTGTGGTCCCCCCACAGATCAGTGGCCCGCTGTACTGTTATGATGACCCGTGCCATACCTTTACGAGCTGGGCAGCAATCTTGGTTCACGGCAGGGTCATTGTGGCACTGGCAGACGCAGGAATCCCTCGAGTCACTCTTAATCCCAGCCTGACAGCGAGCGCTGCAGTTTCTCCACAGGCCTTTCTCCAGGATGTAATGGCTAATGGCAGAGCGCAGGTGTTTCCTGGCTTTGGCTGTGGTAGGAAGCAACTCATGAAGGGAATTTAAGGAGTATGAAATGATATCTGGATTTTTTGGTAGGGTTTCCAGCCATTCCTTGTAGGCAGCTGGATTTTTTTCCGCAGAGAAGAGAAGGTCTGTGTCTGTGGTATGCCCACCTTTTATATCTGTAAACCTGCAAAAGAGGGGACTATTTCAAACAGATGTGCCGAAATATTAGCTGAAAATATTAGCTGAAAATATTAGCGTGAGTTGTTAAAGGGTGAAAACAGATAAAATATTTCAGGTAAAGTGAAATCCTGTAGTTTAAAATAGACATACATGTGACTGAAAGTAGCCTGGCCAAGCTGGACAATGCAACATCACATAACCTCAGGAACGACTAAACAAAGGACTGGAGGTGTTCACTCGAGCTCCCGCCTTTCCCATTACTTATCTCAGTCCAATCAGTCATCGATGGGGGAATATTGGACAGGAAGTTTTGATGTTGTTGCTGATCAGAGTGTAATAAATGTTCTCTACCTGTCATTGAAGAGGTCGGAGAAAGAGTTCTTATTTTCCAACTTCTCTGAATCTTTCTGGCAGTGTTTTGTTTCGGCTTTTATTGTAGCTTTAATGCTTGCAGACGCCTCAGCTTCCAGACACAGCTCCACCTCCTCCAAGCTGAGTCCCTGCAGGCTGGCCTGACACTGCTTGATGCTGGTCACAGAGTCAATACTTCCTCCGAGCTTTACCTGGGATGATACATGAAAGACATTTAAACAAAAGTTTACTTCCTTTAACAATGCCAACTTTTATTGATTAGATACTGTGTTTAGATATTTTCCTTTACCTTTGTGATGTAATGGGTACCGAAGTTGTCAATCAGTTTGTAAAATCGTTGTTTGAATTCTGGGGCATAATATTTGGGAAGATTTTTCACTGCTTTCCGAAATTCTGTGTGCAGCTTTGGAGTATTTGACACTCGGTAGCTTGTTCACAGAGAGATGAAAGACAAGAAAAGACAGAAAGAGTATAAAACAAGCGTGTGACACGCATTTATTTCATAAAGGGTGGAGTTCTTACCTGTAGTACTCACACGACACACTCTGGCTAGTGAAGCTGAATTTGTCATTCTTTGTTTTCTCCATGGAGTACTCTGCCAGTTTAGAATTGGTACCAGCCAGCATAACAGAGCCACTTTTGTCATTTATTTCAACTTCTAGATCGGTCTTCCAGTTGTTTTCAACAGAGGAAACGCTGGAACTGACAAGAGACTCGCTGGATTTGTGAAGTTTAGTGGAAACTTTGGCGCTGCAGGACTGCTTTGCCCTCCAGTCCACCACTGTCAGGGGTAGCTTTTGCTTTATGTTCTCAAGATAAGGGTTGGTACACAGCATGCATGTTTTATCTTTGCGTTTCCACACATTCATGTTGAGCACGAAGGCTCCTTTACGTTCCATTTTGGTGATGTCGAAGCCTTCTCCGGCCAAATTGATGCCCGGAGCAAATTCTGCATCGGCGCACTGTTTCGGTGTTCCTTCTGTGCACGACTGAAATGTGCAGTGAGGGAGGGACAGCAGGAGGCCAGCACAGATCCAGATATTCACCTGAAACATGTTGCTGTTGATGTGGACGCTAAAAAACAAACAAACAAATGAAGGTTTTCAGTTAAATAGACATAAGTATGTTTATTAGTACACAAAGAGTTCCTTCCAGTTTTTAAATTCTAAACGAGACCTGATACGATATCAAATCTTCGCTTAAAGAAAATGAACACTAACAATGTAACTGCAATAAAACAGCACATGCAAATTAATGATAAATTCAAGAAATATTTTTCAAGACAGAGCATGAAAAATTTGTCTTACGTCTTCCGTTTTTGAAAAATTAACTAAACTTAAAATGCAAGTGCAGAGAAAAGAACAGCTACACTGACAAGATATCGAGTTTTTCCTTTTTAAACCAGAAGAACTCTGAGACTACAAACCTCCTCACTCTCTAGGCAGTATTTATTCTTTACGCTCACTGAGTCACAGCAGCAGTTGGGGAAACCTTGACTGAAACTCTCCAAATCAATCCAGAGCTTTCAGTCTCTCTAAAAATCCTGAATCAGAGACTCCTGTTTGTACACTGTTAAATCCCCAATATTTCAGTCAAGATAAACATCTATCATCTTTAATAATGCGTAAGCCCTCTTCAGATGTGTAATTGTGCACTCGGTCACTTCTCTAAGGCCTTTTTAAAGTATTTCAAAGTTGATTTTTCTTTTTTTTATAGCTTAGGGCATCTGAAGACTACAACAGCATTTGTTGTTGAAAAGTTCCAGTCAGATTTTTCTCCTACATAAAGCATATTTGGTGGCTTCAGACAAGATAGCGTTATTTTAATGTTGCTGGATGTTACTGGTGCTTTAGAAGTCTGCAGAGCCCCGTGGTTTAAAATCTTATCATCAAAGTGGATCAGTTTCACTTCTGACTGATTATATTACATCTTGCTTTGAGACTTCTTTTTTGTGGTGTACCTCAAAGCTCTATTTAAGTAAGGACCAATTGTTTTATTTCAGTACACTTCGACTTGCATTTAGTTTTAGAAAGTACTAAATATATAAATAAGGCTGGTACGTTTATAACAAGGTTACCTATGATGTTTTTTGGGGGTTGTTATTTTGGGGGGTAATATAAAACTTTTGATCTTTTAAGAGAAAACTAAGGATATAGATCTGACTTTGGCTCCAAAGATGTTAAATTTCAGAGCACCGAAAGTTTCCTTTAGCTAACTGAGAATGAAAGAACCCTTTTCATATTAGTCGGCCTCTCGGCTTTTGTGAGTAGTCTAACCAACATTTCCAGCATTTTAAAATGTTTCTTCACAATTGACTGGGAGTCAGTCTATCATTTGCCTAAGATTATTTTGAAATAGCACTTTTAAAAACTAATTGTTGTGTTGCTTGAGGTTTGCTAAGAGCCGATCCTGATTTTATTATTATCGTGGTTTTATTTGATACACATGGAACAACATTGATCGGCACAAGTATGTTCTATCCCAAAACTTTTTTGATGTTCTGGGCAAATTCTCCTGCAAAAATATAGAGAACTGTGTAAAGGTCTTGAGCTTCCCCTCATTTCTATATATTTTCTGTCCCTCTCTCCTGTTCGTCACGTGGTTAGCTCTCACATCACAAATTCCTCTACTGCTGTTAAATTTCTGATGCTTTTCAGTTAGTTTTACCTCCTTATAATGATGTGGATTTACTAACAAATCTTTTAAAGAACTCTTGTCTCTCTATTTTAGATAATGTTTGTCCTGTGAAAACCAGATTAGCTCCTGTTTCTAAGCCGTCCCCCTGGATAAATGACAGCATTTGCTGTTTAAAGCGTTCCTGCCGCAAAGTTGAGCGACTATGGAGGAAAACATTCCTCTCTTTCACTTAAAGGACCTTTTAGTTGCATTTAACACTTCAGTTCGTGATGCGCGGGCTGCCTATTTCTCAGACCTAGTATCAACGAGCAGAGGTAACCCCAAGGTACTTTTTGACACCATTAGTGATATTGTCGCTCCTGCTCCACCTGCTGTTTCAATTACTTCGAATTACCTCGAATGAAGATTGTGAAAATTTTCTTTCTTTCTTTGTTGAAAAAGTTCATAATGTCTGTCTTGTCTGCCCCAACTCCACCTAGGCCTGTTATTTTAGAAAGATTCTTACCTGTGTCTTTACCTGAGCTGGTCAAATTAGTTAATTCGATGAAAGCATCCTCCTGCTCTCTTGATATTTTACCTGGATCTTTGTTTAAAAATGTCTTTCAGTCTGTCGGTCCCTCTGTGCTTACAATTATCAATACCTCATTGGTTTCTGGTGAGGCCCCTGGTTATTGGTTCAAAAAAACCTAAGCTTGAACCTTGGTGACTCAGCTCTGACTTTGGACACTCATGCTAATTTGTTGGTTCGCTCCTGTTTTTATCATTTAAAAATATTGCTAAGCTGAGTCCCATTGTATCACGCTCAGAACTAGAAATGGTCATCCATGCATTTGTCTCATCTCGTTTGGATTATTGTAATTCTTTGTCCACGTGTTTATGTAAAGCCTCTGTGGATCATCTGCAGGTTGTTCAGAACGCTGCCGCAAAGCTTCTGACCAAGTCTTCTAAATACTCTCACGCTACACCTCTGCTGATCCAGTTGCACTGGCTTCCCATAAAATTGACTTTGCCATTCAGGGCTCTGCATGGACCTGCACCAACCTATATCAGAGATCTTTTACATCCGTACATCCCCAGCAGGTCCCTGAGGTCAAGTGATCAGGGCTTGCTGGTTGTCCAACATACGAGGCTGAAAACGAAAGGCGATAGAGCGTTTGTAACTGAGGCCCCCAGACTCTGGAACTCCCTTCCTTTGAGCCTGAGATCTGTGGACTCAGTGGTTTCATTTAAATAACAGCTTAAAACTCATCTTTTTAAACTTGCTTTTGGTTGATTTTTACTTTTATGTTTCAGCTTTTCTGTGAAGCACTTTGTGATTTTTATCTTGAAAGGTGCTATACAAATAAAATGTTACTTACTTACTTACAAGGAGCTAAATATACAGTTCTTCAGGCTTTCTGAAGGTCTTTCAAAGGTTTTCTTCGGACACTTGTTGCTTTCACAGTGGTTTTCAATCAGTAGTTGTACCACACCAGTTCCTAAGGAATATTTTTTTTTATTTCAACATCTGTTTTTGGCTTAAGTACTGCATTTCCATGTATGTCTGCACGGGCTTCAGTTTCATCTACTTATTATTTTCACAGCAAAATATAAAGAGGGGTCGGCCAAGACTTTTGCACAGTCAGACTGCAGATGTGATCAGACGTTATCTGTTGTGGCTCTCCTACCTTGTGGCATCCTCCTTACCCTTTGATCTCTTTTTTTTACTGCACTGGATTTTTTAAAAAGCAGAATTATTGTATTTTTTCCTCATTAAAGAGCTTTTGAGTCTCCAAACCTTCTATGACGACTCTGGTTTAGCATTTTTTGCGCTTAAACGAGCTCCGTGTTGCAATGGACTTGAGTTACACATAGCAACTCGCTGAACATTTAAATGCATTGCTTTCAAAGATGCAATATGACTAAACTCTACCACACGATTACTTCTGCTGCAGAACGCAGAATGATATGACCTCCTCCCCCCACCACACACACAAATACACATATTGCTGCGTACATTCAGTGAAGAAAAAGATTATATCGATGTCAGCACATAAGCAAAGACTCACCTTCAGCTTGATGGTTCACAGTGCAACTGTGAAACTGACAGCAGTTAGCAGGAATACCAGTGCTTAATGTATAAGAGTCACAAAAGCAGGGCATGGGGGTGGGGTGAGGGGGTGGGGTATGAAGTGACAGTGGTCTTTAAAAGAACAGAGAGGAAACAAACAGTGCTTTAATAGCTCTATCGGTCTTCAGCTTACCGAGTACAAGGGGGAGGAGACGATGGTCTACAGACACACTTGCACAAGTAGTGACAACTTAAAAGCTCGACTGGCTTTCCAGTCAGTGAGGAACCAGAGACCACAAACCTATCATTTCTCTGAAGTGGTGGGAGGGAGTGGTGGGTTCCTGAGAACCAAGGTTTCTTTACTTTGCACAAGTGGCGTGGTCTCACAAACGCTTATTATAGGAAACAGTTTAAGCAGCAAATACTGACAAAGAAACACACATAATCTGTAGAAAGAGAAAATGAGGCCTCATACAGCATAAGAGTATTTTGAAAAGACATTTTATTTTGCAGTAATTAAAAAAAGTAAATCTAAGTTGCACAAATATAAAAAAGAACAACTATTAAACAAAGGAAACCTATGAAATTCAACAGCACTGCATGAAAAATATCTAAATGTGAATCCTTTTCATTCTCTCACTACCTTAAGGAATGGGAGTCACGCTATATAAATGGCCGACAAAGCAACTAAAATGAATAAAACAGGCTAGCACGTGTTATAAGTGCCTCTACATAAGAAATAAAAATGAACACTTGCTAAAATAATGCATATATATGATTTTTAATTAAGCTTGGATTTCAGCTTTAATATGATCAGCTGCAGTGATCATAATGAGATAGCTCATGCTTTATTACCAGTGGGCAGAAGTATAACCTTTACTTTGAACTGCTAAAGATGTTGTCACACACATATTCACTGAAAACTAAAGATAAAAAAGATGTTTTCTGATTTTTTGTTCAGCCAGTTCTTTCTTCACAGATGTATTTGTTTTCTTTTATCATCAGTTGATAGTTTCATAGATCAGTTGGTGGGGGTGTGCTAATTGGTGATTCTAAATTGCACATAGGCATGAATGTGAATGCAAATGGCTCTGTGACAGACTGGCGACCTGTCCAGGGTGTAACATGCATCTTACTCTAAACCAGCTGGGATAGGCTCCAGCAGCCATGGATGAATGGATGGATTATCAGTAGATATTTAATATGGGATACATTGTTCATGATTAATTTTTCTTTCTTTCTAAAGCTTCAATACAGTCTCATCCAGGGCCAAGAATCTATAGTTTTTTAATTATTGTTATCATCAATATTGTGACATGTGGTTTAAACTAACATAAATAGAAATTTGCTGATACCTTATAGTCTTCATCACATCACACTATTATTACATCATACTTGGGACTCTCGGTAGTAATGCTCTGATTTTTCCATGAACTTGATTGGTTCACAAACACACCCATCTCTGACAGGATGGCCTCTGGAATAGGACGAGCATGACGGGACACATAGAACTTCTTCAGACTTGAATTCATAGGTGAAGGTTTATAGTCCGTGCACGACTTTCCGCTCAGACTTGGAGCGCACTGCACATCCAGTTTGTAGAAAAGTTGGCCGTGGTTCAGATTACAGAGATCCACTTTAACTCCAGCAGTCAGAAGTGGCTCACATGCTCCTAATAGGTCATCATCCCACTTGTTGTCCTCATCCCAAACTTCAAATCTCAGTTTAGCTGATGAAATATCCTCTGAGCCCAGGTCGACGACCATGCCCCAGTGTGGGTTGTTGTTGTTATAAATGACAGGAGAACGCCGGACTTCTAATTTGTTGAAAATCACCTTCACGTATCCATCTGTACCAGTGGTGTGGTCGCCCCACAGACCAGAGGCCCGCTGTATTGTTATGATGACCCGCGCCATTCCCTTACGAGCTGGGCAGCAATCTTGGTTCACGGCAGGGTCATTGTGGCACTGGCAGACGCAGGGATCCTGTGAGTTGGTTTTAATTCCAGCCTTACAGGGATCAGTGCAGTTTCTCCACAGGCCTTTCTCCAGGATGTAATGGCTAATGGCAGAGCGCAGGTTTTTTCTGACTTTGTTCGTGCTAGGTACTAACTCATGCAGAGAGTCCAGGGAATATGACACGATATCTGGGTTTTGTGGTAATGTGCTCAGCCATCCCTTGTAGGCTTCTGGATTTTTGTCCGCAGAGAAGAGAAGGTCTGGCTCTGTGGTATGACCACCTTTTATTTCTGTGAACCTGTGGAGGACAGAGTTGCTTGAACAGCTGCGACAGAAAGAAATCATAACAGCACTGGAGGAGTCAGTCTTTAAAGAGTTTAACTCTGAAGCCACCAGAAACAAGGCATAATATAGCTGTTAATTATTATGGTTTAGATATGGAAGAGCAAGTCTGACACCTCGCTGGGGTTAGAAGAGATAACAAATCAGAAATATCTGAGAAAACTTTTACATACCTGTCATTAAAGAGGCTGGAGAAGGCAGACTTACTGTCTGTCTGCTGTATATCCTTTTTGCAGTGTTTTGTTTGAGTGCTTATTGTAGCTTTAATACTTGCAGACGCTTCAACTTCGAGGCACATCTGCACCTCCTCGGCACTGAGCCCTTGAAGGCTGGCCTGGCACTGTCTGATGCTGGTGACAGACTCGATACTTCCCCCCAGTTTCACCTGGAGTCAAATATTCCAACACAATTTGCATGTGTTACTCAGAAATGATTGACAAAATTTTGCTGTGTTTCAGGTGCACTGTTGTTATTCTGGTTCACCTTGGTGATGTAGTGGGTCCCAAAGTCATCAATGAGTTTGTAAAACCGTTGTTTGGTTTCTGCGCTGTAGGTTTTGGGAAGTTTTGTCAGAGCTTTGCGAAATTCTCTGTGCAGCTTTGGAGCACTGGACACTCTGTAGCTGATTTCAGAACAACAATTAAACATCAGAATTGCATTTCAGCATTTTTATCTTGATGACAAAGAGACAGCGCATCAGAGCACTTATATTCTTACCTGTAGTACTCGCAGGACATGCTGTGGCTTGCGAAGCTGTACTTGTCATTCTTGGTTTTTTCCATGGAGTAACTCGAGAGATGAGAATTGGTACCAGCCAGCATCAGTGACGCACTTTTACTCCCCGCTTGAAGATCTAGATTTGCCTTCCAGTCGTTTTCAACAGAGGAGACGCTGGAACTGAGAAGAGACTCACTGGATTTGTGAAGTTTGGTGGAAACTTTGGCGCTGCAGGACTGCTTTGCCCTCCAGTCCACCACTGTCAGGGGTAGCTTTTGCTTTTTGTTCTCCAGGAAAGGGTTGGTACACAGCATGCATGTTTTATCTTTGCGTTTCCACTTGTTCATGTCGAGCACAAAGGTTCCTTTACGTTCCATTTTGGTGATATCAAAGCCCTCCCCGGCCAAATTGGCTCCCGGAGCAAATTCTGCATCAGTGCACTGTTTTGGTGTCCCTTCTGTGCACGACTGATACGTGCAGTGAGGGAGGGACAGCAGGAGGCCAGCACAGATCCAGATGTTTACGTGAAACATGTTGTTACTGAGCTGGAAATATTTATTTAATGAGCCTGTGTCATTGAAAGCTGAAAAAGAAAAAAGAATCAAGGTAAAAAAAAACAGACAAGTGAAACGGTTTTAAACAATGGTAGAAAACAAGATCTGAAGGCCATTTCTAACATCTTAAAACATCATACTTGTTTTCAGAAGTCCATCATGGTTTTCAGCTTTGAAATTAAACACTTGAATATTTACTTCTTTTTATTTTGAATACGTTCTGCTATCTTATTTAGCACAATATTACATTTTAATTAACTTCATTTATAGCCCACATAAGATGATGTCTTCTCAAAACAGTTAACTCTTCAGTTGAGGCTACTCACCTTGTCTCATGTGTTTTTGCTGCACGCCAGCATCAGACTGAGAGCATCAGTGCCAGAATGTCACCTTATAAAGACAAAGAAAAAAGGCTGAACATAACTGATGGTGTTACTTTGTGAGAAAAAACAAATACAAGTAGGGGGTTTAGGCTGGTCTAACAGTTGCCACAAAATGAACCTGTTATTTTTCTCATGTGGTTGTGGACACCGATCAAAGGTGAGAAGAAAACATTGTATGTGTTGCAACTCTTTTAATAGTTAACAGCTTTAAAACTAACACCAGCTCCTCAGAATGGAGACAGATGGTTTTTGGGCTGTGATATGAACTGAGTTAAAGAGTCTAGCTGATGAAGGTGTAATTATAATGAGTTCCAAAGACGAGGTGCAGCACAGCTTAAGGCTCGGGCACTGACAGTGTCAAGTTTGAAGTGAGGCGTCAGGAAAGCAGATGAACCTGAGCGAAATGCAGAGGAAGGGGTGCAGGGTTGAAGGAGGTTTAAAAGACATAGGGGTGCCAAGTCAGTGAGAGGTTTCAAGTCACACTGGGCAACAGTCTTGGTGCCACGTTGAGTGGAAGCTGGATGAGAATGGGAGTAATATTGTCTGTAGTCTTGGTTTGAGTGATGACGCTTGCTGCAGAGTTCTGTACCATGTGGAGAAAACTATGGCGTTATTTTGGGAGGCCAGAGAGAATGGCATTCCAGTATTCCAAAGAACAGGTGATCAAAGCATGAACTAGAAAGGAAAAGATATGAAGTCCTGAAAAGTTACAAAGATGGAGAGATCTCACTGATAGAGAGTATTCTCCAAAATGACTCAAAGACTTCTGACACTATGTGAATTTTGTACCTGATATCCATCCATAGAACTTCACTTTTATTGCCAGTGGAATTTTAGCTGATTGACTGTGACCCAACTGATGATGGCCTGTAGGAAGGAGGTGAGGACGGGAGGGGGAAGTTCTGGGTTTAGTAGAATAGTACATTTGTGTGTCGTCTGCATAAAAATGTATACCAAAAGGATGGAAGACATCCTTTTGGTATACATTTTTCTGTCAGTTTTCTGTCAGACAGGTAGGATGTAAACCACTTTAAGTGCTGTGTACTTATTTTCAGATGTTCTAACAAAAGAGCTTCAGTGCTGCTTGTCAAAACCAGCACTGAAGTCAAGAACGATGAAGATGGTGAGAAAGCCAGCATTGAATGTGAGCTGGAGGTCACTGGTGATTTTAACAGGAGCTGGTTCAGTACTGTGTCGAGAATGAAAACCAGACTGAAATGACTCATAAAGGTTTACTACTGATGCTACTGTATGAATGTTAAAGATAAATGGGAGGTTGGAAATGGGCCGATAGTTGGTGAGGTTCAATTTTTGTAGTTATGATCGGTTACAGTGTAGGAAGATAGTCTTTGATCAAGGCAGTTGGAAGGGCATCCAGTCAGCACCCTGGACAGGTTGCCAGTTTGTTGAAGGGCTAACGCATGGACAGAAAACCATTCATACTCACATTCGTACCCACGGCCAAATTTGAACGACCAGTTGACCTAATACATGCATGGGTTCGGACTGTGGGAGGATGCCAGAGCACCCGCACAGGTGGGGAAAACACAGAAAGCCCCCATCCAGTCAATGGATTCGAACCCAGAGTCTTGTTGCAGTGGTGCTAACCAATATAACACCATGCTTCACATATATTCTTAAGAACGAATAAATAATTACTATTCTCAACTCTAGACCAGGAATTTTACACTAAGAAACCAGCTTCAGTCTTCCGATGATATGTCGAATGTTTTTTCCCTATAACGGAATTTGTTTCCTCATACCTAGATTTATTATGATTAAAATAAATCATAATACTATTAATACCATGTCAGTAAGAATAAGAGGAATTTACTTTTTCATTATTACAGTCTTTATTTACGACAACTTATTTGCATATCCCACAATCAGAAAGAGAAAAATCAGAAAGATATATATTTTAAAATATTTCTTACTAGTGGGATCTCACAAATATAAAAAATAATTTTTAAATCTGTATTCAGGTTAAGAATATATTATTTTTTATTCTACTGAAGGTAGTTCAATGAAGCAGAAAAGAACCAAAAGTTAAAAATCTGATTATAATTTGAAACCAAAAATATTTTAAGATCAGATTTGTTCAAGTCTGTTGTTCCGTCTATCTTTGCTTTTCAAATAAAGTCAGCTGAATTAAGGAGCATGAAAAGTGCTTCTGCAGAGCTTCAGTAGCCCCAGATTTTCAGGCTCACTAATTTGGTCAGTAGCCTAAATGCATACTCTAAAGTCGAAACTACTCACCTTCTCTTGTGTACTCTTGCTTCACACCTGCATCAGACTGTGAGCATCAGTATCAGTGTACTGTGTTTTAAAGACAAACAAGAATGATTGAACATAACTAATGGGGTCGTGTTGTGGAAAAAGAAGTAGGGGGCTGGTTTAACAGTTTGTGACCACAAACTAAACCTGCTATTTGTCTCATGTGCTTGTGAACAACGGGCACAGGTGTGAAAATATTATGCTTTATTTCTTGCAACTGTTTTCCCATGTACAAAATGTTTATCAAACCAGTATCTGATTGATATTAACTGAGAATAAGTTGGATGCAAGGTAATAGAAAACAGAATAAAATCAGTGCGAAGGTCAAGTGTTAAACAGATGTTCAGACAGAAGCGGAACTGGGTGAAACATAAAGAATTGTAATTAATAAGTCATATTGTTTCTCTCAATTCTGCATTTCGTCAGAAAAGAGTCATTGTGAAACCTGGACCACATGATTAACATCGCATGTGGCCTGCACAGAGGTGGGGTTGTAGTTGCTACATGCCACAAGGTGGTCACAGTAGAGTGGGTTGAGAGGTAAGGGGTGGTGTAAATTGTTCAGATCTTCCACGGTTCTCGATCATGAGGGCTTTACAGGACATCACCTGCTCCTGAGAACTCAAAGTATATCCTTTAATTTTGTGCAGTAATAATAGCAAAGTTGGCCCAATGATGACAGTAGGCTGGAGGCTATCCCAGCTGTCAAAAGGCAGGATACGGCCTGGAGAGGTTGTCAGTTTGCTGCAGATAGAAAACTATTCACACCTTCGGTGGCTGTACTCAGGGGGTAGAGTAAGTCAACAGCAGGCCTAACTATCAGAAGGCTGGTCCCTGGCTGCTCCAGTCTGCATGTCAAATATCCTTGGGCAAGACATTAACCCCAGATTACCGTCCGATAATTCCATCGGACTATGAATGCGTGTTATTGTTAGATCAAAAGCACTTAAGCATATAGGAAAAAAGTGCTTGTATGAATGGGTGAATGAGGCATGTTGCATAAAGTGTTGTTCCACAGTTCTCGAGAAAGTAAAGTTATCTTTCCTACTGACACAGTAATACCTATTTTCATTTTTTTTCACAAAGTTTGTTCTACATTCCAAAATACAAGGTTGTATAACCTATTGATGATAATTATGTACATTATTTTATATTATTCTAGAATTATGTATCAGCAAACTGAGCATCATAATGGGGCAGAAGGGTGACTGAAGTGACATTGGAGATGGCATGGTTGTTGGTGCTTAAATATCCTTGAAATCCTTGGTGATGCCACAAGTCAAAAGAGAGCTTTCAACAGATAGAAAGGTAAAAGTAACTTAA
Organism: Perissodus microlepis; assembly: GCF_051167445.1. Classification (NCBI taxonomy): domain Eukaryota; kingdom Metazoa; phylum Chordata; class Actinopteri; order Cichliformes; family Cichlidae; genus Perissodus; species Perissodus microlepis. The sequence continues at coordinate 5,693,180 of NC_140464.1, read as the reverse complement.
ACACTGACTTGTTGCAATGAAGGTATGTAGAAGATAATCTCTGATCTTTGAAGATCATCTGCCAATTAAGAAAAGGAATCTGAGGCTACAATTCATACAGGCTAACCTCCTGCTGATGGTGTAATATCAGGATATTTTCTTGGCACACTCCAGGCACTCATCTCAAACAGGTCAATGACAATGAGTTCATTGAACTGAAATGGCATCGATAGTCAGCATATTTCAATCCAAAAGAAGACCTTTGGAATGTGGTGGAATGGGAAATTTGCATCATTAATCTGCTCGTTGACAAATTTGCAAAAATTGTGTCATAGTATTTCATCAGTATAGACCAAATCGTCCCATGCGTCCCATACCTTATTGAATCTTTGTTATCAACGCAGCTCTGAAGGAAAAAAGGGGTCCAACCCCAAGCAAGCAAAGTGCAAATGTTCCATTACATTTTCCATATGTATGTATGAAAAAAAAATATATGTACATATGTATTTATACATAACAGGACATGTGAAACATATGTAAGTATGTAACCGCAGTTCATTTTGAATGAGATGGCACCACTCTGAGTCATGGTGCTTACCACAACAGCTATTTATGAATATGTACACACCCTTAACCTCGGTGAAAGATGCTACACAGGGTTAGGTCGCCTCGTCAGGCGTTAAAGCCAGATGCAAGTGGGTTGAAAGCCACCTAGAGTGAAGCAATGGCATCATTCCCAGCCTACATGCTGCATTAGGCCCATTTAACTTTTTCTTCTTTCGGCTGCTCGATTTAGTCATTACAAACTGTTTCAATTAACATCAAGACTAAAATAAAAATTTGAAGATACCTTTTTGTCAAGTGTTGTGTGAAGTGGGCAGGATTGGAGGACCCAAAATGACAAAAAGCAGTTTTATTGCTGTACTATAGAAATACAAAACTAAACTGGAAGGTATTGGAAACTAGACAACCAGGCAGAACACACAGCTGAGAGTAAGGGATATTGGGAGGTGGGACAGACCCTAAATACATGAGGGAATAAGGGCAAAGAAGAAACACCTGGGGAACACGGCTGGCAACAATCTAGCAGACGACACAGGGGGCCGCTAAACTGAACATGATGCACACCAGACAGGAGACTATCAAAGTAAAACAAGAATCACGCACACTGAGACGCAGACTGACAGAACCGGAGGGAGCAAGGGACAGAGAGACACACACATAGAAACACGAGTGGGAAAGTAGAGAACCTGGCAAACATGAAGACAAGCCTGAATTAATGGGGGCAAAGCTGAGGGAAGGACACAGAGACAAGACAAAGTCATCAACGGGACCATATACGTACCAAGACAACCTAAACTAAGAATACTGAATAAATTCAAGAGAGTAAGCAAACTAAACTAAAAAACATAAGATACAAGGCAACTATAATGAATAAACAAGACTCAAAACTGTATTAACTGAAAACACTGGGTCAACGACCCAGGTATCCTAACACTTAACTACTTAGCGAAGCCAATTTTCTTCACTGCATCACACTATTATTACATCATACTTGGGACTCTCGGCAGCAACACTCTGATTTTTCCATGAACTTGATTTGTCCACAAACACACCCATCTCTGACAGGATGGCCTCTGGAATAGGACGAGCATGACGGGACACATAGAACTTCTTCAGACTTGAATTCATAGGTGAAGGTTTATAGTCCGTGCACGACTTTCCGCTCAGACTTGGAGCGCACTGCACATCCACTTTGTAGAACAGTTGGCCGTGGTTCAGATTACAGAGATCCACTTTAACTCCAGCAGTCAGAAGTGGCTCACATGCTCCTAATAGGTCATCATCCCACTTGTTGTCCTCATCCCAAACTTCAAATCTCAGTTTAGCTGATGAAATATCCTCTGAGCCCAGGTCGACGACCATGCCCCAGTGTGGGTTGTTGTTGTTATAAATGACAGGAGAACGCCGGACTTCTAATTTGTTGAAAATCACCTTCACGTATCCATCTGTACCAGTGGTGTGGTCGCCCCACAGACCAGAAGCCCGCTGTATTGTTATGATGACCCGCGCCATTCCCTTACGAACAGGGCAGCAGTCTTGGTTCTTGGCAGGGTCACTGTGGCACTGGCAGACGCAGGGATCCCTCGAGTCAGTTCTAATTCCAGCCTTACAGCGATCAGTGCAGTTTCTCCACAGGCCTTTCTCCAGGATGTAATGGCTAATGGCAGAGCGCAGGTTTTTTCTGACTTTGTTCGTGCTAGGTACTAACTCATGCAGAGAGTCCAGGGAATATGACACGATATCTGGGTTTTGTGGTAATGTGCTCAGCCATCCCTTGTAGGCTTCTGGATTTTTGTCCGCAGAGAAGAGAAGGTCTGGCTCTGTGGTATGACCACCTTTTATTTCTGTGAACCTGTGAAGGACAGAGTTGCTTGAACAGCTGCGACAGAAAGAAATCATAACAGCACTGGAGGAGTCAGTCTTTAAAGAGTTTAACTCTGAAGCCACCAGAAACAAGGCATTATATAGCTGTTAATTATTATGGTTTAGATATGGAAGAGCAAGTCTGACACCTCGCTGGGGTTAGAAGAGATAACAAATCAGAAATATTTGAGAAAACTTTTACATACCTGTCATTAAAGAGGCTGGAGAAGGCAGACTTACTGTCTGTCTGCTGTATATCCTTTTTGCAGTGTTTTGCTTCAGTACTTATTTTTTTATCTTTAATACTTGCAGACGCTTCAACTTCGAGGCACATCTGCACCTCCTCGGCACTGAGCCCTTGAAGGCTGGCCTGGCACTGTCTGATGCTGGTGACAGACTCGATACTTCCCCCCAGTTTCACCTGGAGTCAAATATTCCAACACAATTTGCATGTGTTACTCAGAAATGATTGACAAAATTTTGCTGTGTTTCAGGTGCACTGTTGTTATTCTGGTTCACCTTGGTGATGTAGTGGGTCCCAAAGTCATCAATGAGTTTGTAAAACCGTTGTTTGGTTTCTGCGCTGTAGGTTTTGGGAAGTTTTGTCAGAGCTTTGCGAAATTCTCTGTGCAGCTTTGGAGCACTGGACACTCTGTAGCTGATTTCAGAACAACAATTAAACATCAGAATTGCATTTCAGCATTTTTATCTTGATGACAAAGAGACAGCGCATCAGAGCACTTATATTCTTACCTGTAGTACTCGCAGGACATGCTGTGGCTTGCGAAGCTGTACTTGTCATTCTTGGTTTTCTTCATGGAGTAACTCGAGAGATGAGAATTGGTACCACCCAGCATCAGTGACGCACTTTTACTCCCCGCTTGAAGATCTAGATTCACCTTCCTGTTGTTTTCAACAGAGGAGACGCTGGAACCGAGAAGAGACTCGCTGGATTTGTGAAGTTTGGTGGAAACTTTGGCGCTGCAGGACTGCTTTGCCCTCCAGTCCACCACTGTCAGGGGTAGCTTTTGCTTTTTATTCTCCAGGAAAGGGTTGGTACACAGCATGCATGTTTTATCTTTACGTTTCCACTTGTTCATGTCGAGCACAAAGGCTCCTTTACGTTCCATTTTGGTGATATCAAAGCCCTCCCCGGCCAAATTGATGCCCGGAGTAAATTCTGCATCTATACACTGTTTCGGTGTCCCTTCTGTGCACGACTGATACGTGCAGTGAGGGAGGGACAGCAGGAGGCCAGCACAGATCCAGATATTCACGTGAAACATGTTGCTACTGAGCTGGAAATATTTATTTAAAGCCTGTGTTATTGAAAGCTGAAAAGGAAACAATTTAAGGTGAAAAACAGAGAAGTGAAGCAGTTCTGCAGTATATACTACGTTCTGTTATTTCTAACTTCTTTAAACAACATACTTGTGCTTAATGTCAATGATGGTTTTCACCTGTCAAATTAAATGCTTCAATATTCATTTTTATTTTTAATATAATTGAAAATTTCAACTTCTGGGCGTCTGTATTCATATCCCCTACAAGGTGATCATGAGTACAAAGACGAAGCACAACAGAGCTAAAGGTCCGAGATCCAATGGTGCCATGTTTCAAGCGAGGACTCATTAGAGCAGCTGAAGCTCAGCGAAAAGCACAAAGTGACGTATGGGAGAAGGAGATCCAGATGATATGGGGATGCCTATTCACTGAGAGCTTTGAAGGTGAGTAGCGAAATCTTGTATTGAGCAGCAGTCTTGGTTCTACATTAAAGAATGGGAGGCAGTTAAGCTGAATGAGAATGAGTGCAATATAATCAGTAGATTTGGTTTGTTTTGTATAAATAATAAATTTTTTTACCTGAATATAGATAAAAAAAAACCCCAAAAGATTTATACAAATATAATCTTTAAAAAAAAAAAAAAATCTGTACTGAGGTTATGAAGATATTATTTCAGAATCTACTGAAGGTATTTTAATGAAGTAGAAAAGAACCAGAAGTTAAAATATTTTGATTTCAAATTATAATCAGATTTTTAACATCAGATTTGTACCTTAAAAAAAACATTGTTACTTCTTTTTTAAAACAAAGTTGGATAAATTTAAAGAGCACGAAAAGTGTCCCTGCAGAGTTTCAGTAACCACAGATTTTCAGGCTCACTAATTTGGTCAGTAGCCTAAATGCATACTCTAAAGTTGAGACTACTCATCTTTTCTTTTGTGCTCTTGTTTCACAAGTGCATCAGACTGTGAGCATCAGTATTCGTATACCGTTTTAAAGACCAACAAGAAAGATTGAAGATAAATGATGAGGTCATACTGTTGGGAAAAAAAACTAGGGGTCTGGTTTAACAGTTTATTACCACGAAATAAACCTGCTATTTGTCTTGTGTGTTTGTGGACACTGGCCACAGGTGAGAGGAAATGATGCTTCATTTCTTGCAACTGGTTTCCCACATACAAAATTTTTATCAAACTAATATCTGCTTGACATTAACTGTGAATACATTTGACACAAGGTAATAGAAAACAGAATAAAATCAGTGTAAAGGTCAAGTGTTAAACAGATATTCAGACAGAAGTGGAACTGAGGGAAACATAAGGAAATTTAAAAAAAAAATTAGTCACGTTGTTCTTTCCATTGCATTTCTTCAGAAATGAGTCATAGTGAAACCTGGACCACATGATTTGCATCGCATGTGGCCTGCACAGAGGTGGGATTGTAGTTGCTACATGTCACAGGATGGCTGCAGAGGTAAGGGGTGGTGTAAATTGTTCAGCTCTTCCACAGTTCTCATTAATGAGAGGTTTACAGGACATCACCTACTCCCTTCAAGTACTCCTCAGAACTCCAAGTTGGTCCTTTATCTTTGTGCAGTAATAATAGCATAGTTGGCCTGATGATGACAGTTCAGCCCTCATATAAAGTTGTCTGACAACTCAGGAGTGCAACACTTGAAACAGTTTATAATACACTGTATGCAAGTACACCTGCTGATCTGTGAAACCACTTTTACATTTCTTAGGTGATTTATACTATTTAGCTGTGGGGTTTTTTTGTTTTGTTTTTTTTAATTTTTATTCCATATTATAGGCTCATGCCTATCCCAACTGTCATGTGGCAAAGGCCAGTGTACAGCCCGGAGAGGTTACCAGTTTGTTGCAGTGCTACAAAACAGAGGGGAAACCATTTATGCTCTTATTCACACCTGGCGTGGCTGCAATTGAGGGGATGGAGCAGGTCATTTGGTAGCTCCAGTCTTCATGCCAAATATCCTTGGACAAGATACTAGCCTCAAGTTACTCCTGGATGCATGCATCAAAGCATGAACTTGTGTGAATGTTAGACAGAAAGCACTTAAGCATATAGAATCAGTGGGTTTACCTATTGTTACGCCTCCTCGAGGGCAGGAGGGGGTAATACAGCAACTCCAGAAACCCAGTACACGTGTTATATGTTGAGACAAGTTTAATGGCAGCTTTCACACAAAAAACAATGACCCAAAAAATGTGGGGGAGAAAGGGACAGTTAGGTTGCGCCAGAAAAAACACCAAAAAAGACAAAACCAAAACTTAGCCGAGCTCTTACCCTCGAAAAACAAGGAGGGAAAAAAGTCCTAATCCTCAACTCAAAACAAGCTCAAAAATTACATGGGTGGCACCAACCAACTTACCTAATGTTTCTAACAGTAAAGATTCTACTAAGTAAGTGTATGGGGTCCACAGACTTACCTACTCCTCTTTACTCCCACCACAACCTTCTAACAAAAGAAATGCACCAGAGAAGCTCTACACATGTGCCAAACAATTCCAAACAAGGAATAGAGACACGCCTCCAGCCACAGGTGAGTTTCCTTATCATGGTGTGGACTCCAGGTTTGTCCATTCAAAGCCTCTTTCCCCTAATTAACTGGAGATCCCCAAATTGACACCAGCCTGCAGTCTGTGTACCTGGGGAAATGGCGAGCAAAGGGAGAGGGAAAGAAAACATGCAACCTGCAGACACGCACAACTATCAATCAGAAATCATTCATCAAAGAGAATAATGTTTCACACATCAATAACTATTTACATTGTTTGCACAAAGTTTGTTCTGGATTTCTCTAAAATACTGGGATATATAACTTATTATTGTAATATTATTACTGAAGGATAACAGGTTTCTTCTATGTATTTAATACACTTGTTACTAGTGGCATACAATAACAAATTGTCATTTTTAAATCTATACTCAGGCTACAAATTTTCCATATGTGTGTATGAATTTTTTTTTTTTTTTTTTTTTACATATTTATACATTATGGGATATGGGAGCCATATATAATTATGTAACGGCAGTTGACTTTGAGTGGGACGGCACCAAAATTGTGTCATAGTATTTCATCAGTATAGACCAAAACTCTAAGGAATGTGTCCAATACCTTGTTGAATCTTTGTTATCAACACAGTTCTGAAGGGAAAAAGGGGTCCAACCCCAAGCAAGCAAAGTGCAAAATTTTCACTACATTTTCCATATTTATTTATGAAAAATATATATACATATGTATTTATACATAATAGGACATGTGAACCATATGTAAGTTTGTAACCGCAGTTATATGTACACACCCTTAGCCTTGGTGCAAGATGCTACCCAGACATAGCCTCCCTAGCCAGGCGTTAAAGCCAGATGCAAGTGGGTTAAAAGCCACCTAGAGTGAAGTAATGACATCAGTCTGAGCCATCAGAACTGCATGTGGCTCATAGTGCAGGAGTCATGTTTGTTCACACTTCACTGAATAAACTGCTGTATGCCACACTGTTGCGCAAATCTTTAAGAAGGAAGCATCTCGTCATAAAGCTAAAGAGGTAGTAGGACCTTGCGCAGAGTGCCTACATGTCTGCATTATGCCAATAGGCTTTTTTGACACGTAAGTTTAACTTCTTCTACTTTCAGCTGCTACCTTTCAGAGTCATTACAAGAAATTTCAAAAACATCAGGACTAAAATAAAGCTGTTGATAACTTATCGTCTTAGCGAAGCCAATTTTCTTCACCGCATCACACTAATATTACATCATATTTGGGACTCTCGGCAGCAACACTCTGATTTTTCCATGAACTTGATTTGTCCACAAACACACCCATCTCTGACAGGATGGCCTCTGGAATAGGACGAGCATGACGGGACACATAGAATTTCTTCAGACTTGAATTCATAGGTGAAGGTTTATAGTCCGTGCACGACTTTCCGCTCAGACTTGGAGCGCACTGCACATCCAGTTTGTAGAACAGTTGGCCGTGGTTCAGATTACAGAGATCCACTTTAACTCCAGCAGTCAGAAGTGGCTCACATGCTCCTAATAGGTCATCATCCCACTTGTTGTCCTCATCCCAAACTTCAAATCTCAGTTTAGCTGATGAAATATCCTCTGAGCCCAGGTCGACGACCATGCCCCAGTGTGGGTTGTTGTTGTTATAAATGACAGGAGAACGCCGGACTTCTAATTTGTTGAAAATCACCTTCACGTATCCATCTGTACCAGTGGTGTGGTCGCCCCACAGACCAGAGGCCCGCTGTATTGTTATGATGACCCGCGCCATTCCCTTACGAACAGGGCAGCAGTCTTGGTTCACGGCAGGGTCATTGTGGCACTGGCAGACGCAGGGATCCCTCGAGTCGGTTCTAATTCCAGCCTTACAGCGATCAGTGCAGTTTCTCCACAGGCCTTTCTCCAGGATGTAATGGCTAATGGCAGAGCGCAGGTTTTTTCTGACTTTGCTCGTGCTAGGTACTAACTCATGCAGAGAGTCCAGGGAATATGACACGATATCTGGGTTTTGTGGTAATGTGCTCAGCCATCCCTTGTAGGCTTCTGGATTTTTGTCCGCAGAGAAGAGAAGGTCTGGCTCTGTGGTATGACCACCTTTTATTTCTGTGAACCTGTGGAGGACAGAGTTGCTTGAACAGCTGCGACAGAAAGAAATCATAACAGCACTGGAGGAGTCAGTCTTTAAAGAGTTTAACTCTGAAGCCACCAGATACAAGGCATTATATAGCTGTTAATTATTATGGTTTAGATATGGAAGAGCAAGTCTGACACCTCGCTGGGGTTAGAAGAGATAACAAATCAGAAATATTTGAGAAAACTTTTACATACCTGTCATTAAAGAGGCTGGAGAAGGCAGACTTACTATCTGTCTGCTGTATATCCTTTTTGCAGTGTTTTGCTTCAGTACTTATTTTTTTATCTTTAATACTTGCAGACGCTTCAACTTCGAGGCACATCTGCACCTCCTCGGCACTGAGCCCTTGAAGGCTGGCCTGGCACTGTCTGATGCTGGTGACAGACTCGATACTTCCCCCCAGTTTCACCTGGAGTCAAATATTCCAACACAATTTGCATGTGTTACTCAGAAATGACTGACAAAATTTTGCTGTGTTTCAGGTGCACTGTTGTTATTCTGGTTCACCTTGGTGATGTAGTGGGTCCCAAAGTCATCAATGAGTTTGTAAAACCGTTGTTTGGTTTCTGCACTGTAGGTTTTGGGAAGTTTTGTCAGAGCTTTGCGAAATTCTCTGTGCAGCTTTGGAGCACTGGACACTCTGTAGCTGATTTCAGAACAACAATTAAACATCAGAATTGCATTTCAGCATTTTTATCTTGATGACAAAGAGACAGCGCATCAGAGCACTTATATTCTTACCTGTAGTACTCGCAGGACATGCTGTGGCTTGCGAAGCTGTACTTGTCATTCTTGGTTTTTTCCATGGAGTAACTCGAGAGATGAGAATTGGTACCACCCAGCATCAGTGACGCACTTTTACTCCCCGCTTGAAGATCTAGATTCACCTTCCAGTTGTTTTCAACAGAGGAGACACTGGAACCGAGAAGAGACTCGCTGGATTTGTGAAGTTTGGTGGAAACTTTGGCGCTGCAGGACTGCTTTGCCCTCCAGTCCACCACTGTCAGGGGTAGCTTTTGCTTTTTGTTCTCCAGGAAAGGGTTGGTACACAGCATGCATGTTTTATCTTTACGTTTCCACTGATTCATGTCGAGCACAAAGGCTCCTTTACGTTCCATTTTGGTGATATCAAAGCCCTCCCCGGCCAAATTGGCTCCCGGAGCAAATTCTGCATCTATACACTGTTTCGGTGTCCCTTCTGTGCACGACTGATACGTGCAGTGAGGGAGGGACAGCAGGAGGCCAGCACAGATCCAGATATTCACGTGAAACATGTTGCTACTGAGCTGGAAATATTTATTTAATGAGCCTGTGTCATTGAAAGCTGAAAAAGAAACAATTTCAGGTAAATAAACAGACACGTGAAGCAGTTCTGTAGTATATAGTAAGTTCTGAAAGACCACATATCATTTGTGGTTAAACTCAATCACGGTTTTGATTTGTCTAAACCCGAAAGATGTCTATTAATTTTAAGATTTTTGCCATCTTATTTAGTAAAATAAGCCCCAGAATTAGATTTTTTTCCTTAGCACTTTGAAAAATTTTCAAAAAAGCCCCCCAAAATGGATCAAGCAACTCTACAGGTAAGACTACTCACTTTCTGTTGTGTGTTCTCGCTGCACATACGCATCAGACTGAGCAGCAGTGTCACGATATAATCTTTTATATGCAAAGAACAAAGGATGAACACAGTGGGGTAGCAGAGGTGTGAAAAGCAAGTATGCAGGCGGTCTGAATGACACTAAGCGAACCTGTTATTTTTCTCATGTGATCATGGAAAGTATTTTAGCATGTCTTTTTCTTCTTTGTTTATCAAACTAAAATCAGCTTGACAGTAACTGAGAACAAACTAGACATGAGGTTACAAAAAACCTACAATAACATGGTCAATCAAAAGTGTGATCGGGTAAAAGATAAATTATTTTTTTTAAAAGTCAAGCTCCTTTCTCATTTTCTTTTTTTCAGAAATTAGTCATTGTGAAACCTGCACCACATCATTTGCGACATATAGGCTGTCCAGACCAAAGAATGACTGAGTGAGAGGAAAAGGACGGTGTGAATTGTCCAGATCTTCTACAGTTGTCTTCGTGAAGCGTTTACAGGATGTCACCTGCCGCCTTTCAGTGCTTCTCAGGAACTTCGAAAGCATGCGTGTCTGTGAACTGTAGGAAGACCCCAGAGTACCCGTATAGATGGGGAAAACATTAAAACTCTTCAGAGAAAGTCCCCAATCTAAGTCAGTGGATTTGAAACCAGAATCATTATGTGATGGTGTGAACCACAACATCACCATGCCTCACATATACTTCAAAAAAATCCAAACCAAAACATTCTTACTGTCACCCATCAATAACTATTTCGATTTTTTTCAGAAAGTGTGCTCTGGACTTCCCAAAAATACAGGGTTAGGGTTATAATCTCTGATGAGTTCCATGATTTAGACCTCAGAGTGTTAAAGAAACCTTGGAGTCAAACAGATTAAGGCTAGGAGCCTTTTAGTCTAATGACCAGTTATATATGTCTTGATGCATGCTCAATCATCAAGGTAAGGACATCCTAAAAAACTGATTCTGTTCATCTGGACGTAACGTTTTCGGGTTGAAGAAATGTTTTCTTCAGTCTCATTATGGAAAAAGTCACTTGGATGAAGGATGAAACGTTTCTGTACTAAAACTATCATGTTTTCATCACACCATGCTGACGTAAGCCTGTTTTTATTACAATCAGATGATGTTAGCCTCTTATGGCCTCGTTGTGATGTCGTTCGGTGTTGTGACAAAAAAATAAAAAGTGTGTTGTGCAGCTCTCTGTGTGCCTTTTCATATGATATATTACTCAATGTGGGTTTTTTTTTTAATTTAAGGTGAACTTTGACCTTGGGCAGTGGACAGTGATTGTCAAGATCAAATGCTTAGCCAACCTAGGTACTCATGTCATCCACGGCCTAGTATGTTCACTGAAGTCTGAAGATGACCCATAAAGAAATTGTGGGTAATATAAAGTTCTTACTGATTTTCACATTTGGTGTGATCTAGACCTGATTTTTACCTAAATTAAATCAGCTGGAGCTCTTAATCGGTAATTACCATCACACAAAATTTGAAAATCACATACTGAAAACTTTGAAAAATGAAAAAAAGGAACAAAAAGAAATTTTCCACAGTGGTGACCGGTGAGCGGCAGGATTTGGCTGTATGCAGATGACTTTCCAAACTAGGCAGCTACAGTTCAGCCAGTGTTTAGTAAAGTGCAGTCAAGCAGAATCAAACAGGACAGAAAAGGACAGAAAGCTTTAACTTTACATCTAAAATAAGATTTTTAACATAAGGAATTGTTTTTCTAAAAGCTGTTATTTCTTTGTTTTTAAGACAAAGTCGCCTGGATTACATACCATGAAAAGCGAATACCATGACCTACAATAACCCTGGAGTTTTAGGTTGACTTATATGGATCATTGGGTTAAACACAGATTTTAATGGGTGTATATACACCTATGATGACTCCTGCAATTTTGTCACTTATGATTTTAATACATATTGGTTTAAGTTTGAAGAAGTTATATTTGCCAAAAATCATAAAATATGATGCAAACAATCAAAAAAGTACATTGAAGTTTTACTATTCTTGCTCAGGAGAACCAGGTGAAAGATGGAGATATATGGCAGGTATTGCTCAAGGAAGCAAAAGTAAATATTTGTACTATCATCATAATCTTGTGTAATTACAGGAACACCTTTCCAAACACTGAACAATGAATATCCTGGGAACACCCATGAAGCAGTAAAATATGTTCAATATACACTCAGGAAGAACACCTGTTCAACTACTTGTTAATGCAAATATCTAATTAGCCAGTCACGTGGAAGCAACTCATTGTATGTAGGCATGTAGGTATGGTTGAGTTGACCTGCTGAAGTTCAAACTGAGCATAAGAATTGAGAAGAAAGGTGATTTAAGCGCCTTCGGATGGGGCGTGCTCGTTGGTGCCAGGTGTAGTGGTGTGAGTATTTCAGAAACTGCAGATCTGGTGGGATTTTCCTGCACAACCATTTCTAGGGTTTATAGAGAATGACTCATAAAAGAAAAAAAAAACACCCAGTGAGTGGCGTTGGTGATGGTGAGGTCAGAAAATAATAGCCAGACTGCTTCAAGCTGATAGGATAACAAAGGTAACTCAAATAACTACTCATTACAACCATGAGAGGAGCATCTCTGAATGCGCAACATTCAGAGTGGACCCTTGAAGCAGATGAGCTGGAGATCGCACGTACCCGGTGCGAATCCTGTCAGCTAAAAACAGGAAATTGAGGCTACATTTTGCATGGGCTCACCAACATTGGTCAACAGAAGATTGGAAAAAAATGTTGAAGAATCTGATGAATTTCAGGCTGTTGCTGGTGTAGATATGTTGTGGGAGATATTTTCTTGGCAACTGGAACAACCTATCCCAAATGAGTATTGTAGCTGACCATGTTTATTCAATAAAGGGATGGGCATCCCTTTATATATAACACATTTTTTCAGCACCTTAGGCAACTGACACCTAGGGCAACCCCGAAGGCAAGGTGTAACTAATGAAGTGGCCGGTGTAACTAAATTACCATCATGGCCCAAGTAAGGACTGATGCTGTTACATGTATGTAAAAGTTAGGGAGAAGAATAGTAATACTTGGAATAAAATTTCTCCCACCTTTGTTTACTGTGTGTTTTGTGTGAAATAAACACTCAAATTATGAGATGGACAGAGAGTATGTAACTCTAGCTGTACAAAAAATATGCACAAAGAACAATTACACTATGAGGTCTGTACAATATCTGAAGATATAAGAAGTATATCTTTGTAGAACAAACAATATAAGAAATTTACAATAAGTATTACAATTTTAGCACTTTCTGAAGACAGTTGACTCAGTTTCATGTCACTCATGAATTATTAAGTTGTTTACCTGAGTTGTTAGTCCAGGCTGTAGGATGACTCATATTAATGACAATGGGCTTGTAGTTTATTGTCTGCCTTAATAATAAGACTGGCAAAGGCCTTTGTTGGTCTTGTTATAATGTTTGTTATTAGTTATTTATCCCAGGAGCGCAGGCCGCAGTCTGTCTCCATAAGAAATAAAACCTCCAAAGTCCTCAGACTGAGTACAGGATCGCCGCAGGGCTGTGTGCTTGGTCCACTGCTGTTCACCCTGCTAACACATGACTGTACTGCACAGTACAGCTCAAATCACAAATCATCAAGTTTGTGGATGACACAACAGTGGTGGGTCTCATCACCAACAACTATGAGTCTGAATTCAGAGAGGAGGTACAACACCTGGTGGACTGGTGTCAGAATAACAACAAGAGCTCAATGACCCACACCGCACTGCACATCAACGGATCTGCTGTTGAGATGGTCAACAGTGTGAAGTTCCTGGGTGTGCACATATCAGATGACCTCTCCTGGAACCTGAACAATATCACCATCATGAAAAAAGCCCAACAACATCTTCACTTTCTTAGGAAACTGAAGAAGGCCAGTCTCCCTCCTCCCATCCTCCCATCATTTTACCAGGGAACCATTGAGAGCGTCCTCTGCTGCTATATCACAAGCTCAAATTCAAAATTCAAATTCAAATTCAAATTTTATTTGTCACACACACAACCATACACAGTATGACATGAGGTGAAATGCTTGTAGCTGTGCAATGCAATGCCCGACCATTAGATGACAGTGGTTTTACAGTATTTACAATTTACAGGTTATTACAAAATTTACAGATTAAATTTAGAAATTTACAGTAAAAATGTGCAAATAGCAGAAAGAGATTATAAATTATAGGAAGTGTGCATGAAGAAAAATCGGAGTGCGTGTGGTGATGTCATGTGTGTGGGAGAGTCCAGTCCTACACCTGGTTCAGGGCCCGAATAGCCTGGGGGAAGAAGCTCCTCCTGGAAGAAGCTGGTACGGGAACTGCGCCCTCGCTGAAAAGAAGTCTCTGCAGCGGATAGTGAGAACAGCAGAGAGGATCATTGGAGGCCCTCTCCCACCGATCTCCCAACTCTATGACAAACACATCATCCGACGTGCAAATAGCATAGTGAAGGACACTTTCCACCCCTCACGTGCAATGTTCTCCCTCCTTCCATCTGGCAGAAAGTTTTGCAGCATCAAAACTGTAACGACCAGACACTGCAAGAGCTTCTTTCCGCAAGCAGTCAGAGCCCTTAGCTCACTACCACCAAAGGACTGATATACACATATACCTTTACAAATACAAATACACCTCACAATACTCACCAAAAGACTCAAAAACAACAAAAACCTCCACAAATCCGCTGCAAACTGGACCTGGGAGCAATATGCTTATTTGCTCATTCAGTCACATAGTTACTGAAAACACATTTAAATTGTACTATATTTGCACATTTTGGAACTTGCACATGTCTTCGTCCTGTCTTGTCTACAATTTCCTGACAACAACTTGAACCCAGTATTCAATACCTACTGCACAATCCACTTTGTATTGTCTCTGTCCTGTCTTTGTTTATTGTACAGTTATCATTATAGTACTGTATAGTATTATATAGTTAGTAATTGTCCCCTAATTTTACCAAAATTTTGCATGTTATTTATTTGTAATTCCTAGTTTTATATCTCTGGGAGATATAAAATATACTTAGAAATTATATACTCAGGTTTTGTAAATTATTTATATACGCGTAAATGCACCCTGGGGTGCTTGGGGTCAAACAGCATTTGGATATGCCGTATACTGTGTATGCTGTTGTATTGACAATAAAGCTCTTGAATCTTGAAATATGAGAATTTCTTTCCAACTCAACTTTGAGAAGTGAAACAATAAAGTTCCTTGACTTCTTGAATTTTTGTAAATGTAGCTATTATTTGTTGTAAATCTACCAGTTTTATTTGTGTAAATTTTACCTCTGATATGGAAGCTTGTTTCTGCCTTTGCCTCTTTTGCTATCCGTAAGTAAAACTGATTTCAAAACTCAAAATATTGAGGTACTCAGAAGTAACTCAAAATACTTATAAGTTACTTGTTAAGAAGTACTACTAAGTTACTTATTTAGAAGTAACTTAAAATTTCAAGATAACTAACTCAGAACTTTAGGCCAATAAGTCATAATTTCGACTTACCTGTGGCTTCCTTTTCCTTCCCACCATCCTTCTCTGTCACAACAGTCACCTGCATGTTCCCCATCACTATTGTATTTTTGTCATTGCCACCATCTGCAAACTATACATCATATCAGGTCTGATTACCATCTTGTAAACCTTTCACTCTATCCTTCTGTCACAAATCACCTCCAACACTTGGTTCCACTCACTCCACCCTGGCTGCACTCTGTTCTTCACCTCTCTTGTGCGCTGTCTGTTGTTTTGGATTTTTGACCTTAGGTATTTAGACTCATCTGTCTTCTCTGCTCCCTACAGCTTTGCAGTTACATCTGTCTCCCTCTCATGCACAACACATGCATTGTCTTGCTTCTACCGACTTTGGAGAGATGAGAGCCATCTCTCCACGAAGAGAGCTTATTATCACTAAAGATCACACTGTACCAACATCACTGTCCACGGAGACCGCTGCCTGACCTCATCCTACCTCTCTCTGCCTGGCTTTTTTTGCACTGGCGGAAGCAACCTTCCAAACCCTAATATCCTGTCGTATTTTTCACTCGCAGCTTTACTTTATCCTTTAGTTTTAGGTAACTATAATAACCTTATTTGAGAATAGTTGTGCGAAACTTCCTGGCTTTTATTTTGAAAACAACGATCGGAAATGTCCAGGTTTCTGTCTGAGTAACTTGACGCTTGGAAGACGATGCAGGGGAGACTCGAGGCCGCCGGAGAGGACTCCGCATTTCAAGGAAAACAGCCACCTAGAAATAATGATGGATCATAGTTGGCTCAAACACCTGATGAAGACACTGAATACTCGCCGTATGAAGCAGGCTGGGCGTGTTTAAAGCCAGCCGGCTCAAGTATCCGCTTTTACATCCTCAGCCACCGGACGTTGGTAGGCGACTGCCCGGCTTGCTAGCCCGCAGTCCTTCAAAATCTCTGCTCCACAATCACGGACCTTCTCCATTTATTTTTTATTTTTTCAGTGGCATTACGAAACCTAGCAAGTATACAAGGGGCTGGATTAACAAAAAACGCACGTCTACTTTCAATACAGTGAAGGTGTAACCTGCTAGTCCTCTATTTCACATCTGACCGCTGGGATCGAGCTAGCATCATCTGGAGTTGGACGCTGGCGCGGCTCCCCTACAGCATCCTTGCCTGCGCCGCTGCACCGGAATGCTAACTAACGAGGAAATGGCTTTAACATGACCGCGAACCCTTCGCCTCTCAAACGCCTAGCGCTTGTAGGTGGCACACGGACACTTTAGATGTCAAATGTAATGTCCGCCGGGAGCTTGCATCATGCGTGTGGCTTTCCGCGTCTGTCTCCAGCCTCGCGGATGACACTCGCACAGGTACCGGCGGTTCAAAGCGAGCAGCGACGGCGCGCGCACACAGTTGCCGGGTAGCGCTTACAGACTTCTCCTGAGCTAGCTAGCGCCGAGCTAGGCGGCTAACAGCACAAAACAATAATTAAAAAAAAACAAAGCAAAAAACAAACAAACAACAACCCCAAAACAAAACAAAACAAAAAAAACCTCACAACCAATACCAATGGTTTCCCATAAGGTTTTAGTCGCAATAATCTTACTGAACGTGTATATAGGTGTACAGTCAGTTTTTTACTTATTCGGCGGTGTCCTTTTAACCGTCCTCTTTGCTATGGCATTTTTAAATGGACCCAGGCTGCTGGACTGGGCGAGTTCACCTCCACATCTTCAGTTCAACAAATACGTCCTTACGGGATACCGGCCAATTTCCTCCGTGCAGGACTGCATCAGAAGCTTGTTTTACCTGCACAATGAACTTGGAAACATATACACTCACGGTGAGTACAACAAAAATCAGATTGGAGTGCTTAGTCAGCAGGTGAGATTTGTGTAGAGAGGGAGACAGACCCTGTACCTGCTGAAGGATGCACTGCCAGACTCTGCAACACAGGCTGGGAAGCTTTCATGAAGGCATGCATGACTCACACTCTTTTTTATTTTAAATATACATTATTTATCCAGATGACAGCAATTTACAAAGTCATCATTTCTTGTACAACTCTTCAGTGTGATTCATCTAAAACGTACAATAACAGAACACAAAAGCAGAACATGGTTTGACTGACTGATTTTTTATTTTTTTTTATTTTTAATGTGTCATGCATAAGGGAATCAGTCCAATCCAAACAGGCTTACAAGGCACAAATAGGAAGAAACCAGAGCTAGAGTAGGACCATACAAATTACAAGAGTACTAAAGAAATAATCCAGCTTTGAAGTCTCACGCATTAGGAGCAAAGGCAGCAGACTCATAGACATCAAAAATGATTAAAAACCATCTTCAGTCATCATCAGCGTATCAACACATTTATGGTTTGACAAAGAGCTCATTAACTATCACAGAAGGACAATACAAAATAAACGGATTTATTTTCAAGCATAAAATAAGATTTGGCGATTATCAACCGTTATTACACTAGAAATACCACTGCCAAGTTTATTCAGTTTTCAATGAATGAAAAAAGCAGGAAATCATATACTTTGAAAAGCTGTAATGTTTGCAAGGCAATGTTTGCATTGTTGCAATGTATATACTCCATAATGAGCATATGATGTTTGTAATGAAGTAATTAAGACTGTGATATATATAGATATGTGCATGTAAGTATTTTAGAATTATATTAAAACGAAAATTAAAAGTCTCTTAACTCTCTAGCACTGCATGTTATAAACTAGTTGGTAAGTTATTGTGAGGCCTCTGCACCAGCTCTGGTACATGTGCTGCAGGCAGTGCTGAGAGTATTAAAACAATAGATTTGCTGGATGAAGCATCTGTTTCTGCATGATGTTTATTAAAAGAAAATGTTTTCATGTTGATAAATACTGCCAGTGCCAATATCATTCATGTGAAACACTCAGCCCACCAAAGAGCTGAAATCCAGCTCACTGGAATGCTTTGCGGAGAAGAAGGACATCAGTTTGACGTTTGACTGCATTTTGCAGGCTGCTCTTTGCTGCTATACCTAAAACAAAGGATCACATCATGAAAATGTTTGGTCGACCTGTTATTTTCATCTGAGTCATGTCAGTTTTACAGCCTTCTTGCTGGCAGAGACATCAGCCATTGTTTGCCATACCATGCCACAGAAAAGTGATGGGTTTCAGCCCTGTCCACTATACTGTTACATTTCTCTGTCATGACGTTAGAAAAATGTAACATGTGGAAAAATTGAGGCATATTCTTGAAATAGCAGAGATTTTTCTTCAGATTTCTCAGGCTGTTCATCAGTTTTATACATGTTACTTCTATTAAAGGCTGAGCTTATGTGAAATTCTGGCACCCACCACTTAGGTTTTGGCCTTTTGCAGAAGAGGATCTAATTTACTCAAACTTAAAATACATTTTTGATTAACAAGCATCCAAAAATAACAGGAAAAAGCAAAAACTTGTATTAACTAATGTAACAAAGGCTCTTTGTCTTAACTGTATTGCACCAGTCGTGCTTGTGTGCATTTTCACCCTTGAAAGGCACATTTTTAATTCATGAGAAACACTGAAATGCTGATGTTTTAAAGAATGTGCTTAAACTTCTTTGCATTAACTAAAAGTTTAGGTGTTTTTCACAGGCCCAACTTTTCCAAGTTTCGAAACCTTGGCTTTGAGTATCTGCCAATGCCGAGTAGTGTTAGATAAATAAGCTGTAATCCTTAACATGGATAAAAAATGGGGAATATGAAGGCAGCATTAGTCTCCACTTAAACTTTGTTTTTCAGCTTTGTAAGAATAAATGGTCATGCCTAATTACTGAGCGTTTAAAAGTCTTCTTTCAGTCAGGATTCACAATGATGAAACTTTCCATCGTGTTGTGTACGTCTCATTACTAGTTTAGTAAACGTTAGGTCCCGGATGTCTTGCCTGCAAAGAAATAATCTTGGCTCAACTTTGCATAGTCATTTTCAAGTGCGGTTCCACGCCTGCTTAGAACAAATGCAGCAATCACAACGTGATCAGGAGTGTGACTGTACCTATGTAATCTAAGACCTATTCTGGATCAAAATAAAAAGTTAGTTTTATAAATGTTTACATTTTGAGTTTTAGCAATGAGGATAATCTGTGGCTCGCTCACTGGCTAACGACTTGTGACTGACAAATCGTGACGTCTATCTTTTATACTGTGGTGGTCAAGTAAATGCATCGGACTGAACCGAATACATCATCCCGTAGATCAGCACACTGTCGTTGCTTGATTTTGCTTTTTCAACTCAGGATTAAAATTATATCCAATCCAAATATCAGAGCAGAGCATCCCTAATCTGGCCCTGTTAAAAACAGAAATTAAATGGATTTGACACCCCTGATTTAAGCCAGTAGTGCCCAACTTATTCAAAGGACTCTATTTTAAAAGCTGTCACCCTCCCAAGGTGATTTTATTTGGTTTAGATGTTAACTGTATGGCAGTTTTGCAAAGAAGGAATTTTTGTTGGCAAAGAAATGTTTTCCAAGACTTTCCTGCTTGGAGGCAAGTGTTTAAACGTGGACTGAATTCTTAAAAAGCAGTTTGACTTGCACGTAATAGCAGACTTGTACGTAAGAGCAGATGAGAAACGCTGTTTTTCATCTCTCTTGAACTGTGTGTTTACACAATGTGCAATTCTTTTAATAGTTTGCTACAAGCCCAGATTAATTGCAGAATTGTGTTAATCTGTTCAGCCAAAGGTGAGATTGAGGTGTTGGCCTGTTAGCAGTTTGCGTGGTGGGTTTTTTCTATTTTCAAACTGAGATGATTAGACAGCCTGTAATGTGGCACTCAGCAGCATGACTTGTGTCTTTTGCCCTCCTCTTTTCATATCAAAGTGCAATCTGGATGGTGTAATTTAACTTTGTTGTGGCGCTCCAGCATCCAGCAGTCACGGCGCAGTTAAACAGCATCAGTGATTATCAGCTAAGTGGCTCTGGATGTCTTTATTGCACTCCAGTGATGTTGGCTTAGCGTGTGACCTCAACATAACAGGCTAATGTTTAATCTAATGAGCATTATTTTTAAGTTTTCCAGATCTGAGAAGAAGAAGAAAAAGCTGCGCTGTGCTTGTAATTCTTCTTTATTATTGTGCTGTAACATTTCGGCTGAGTTTCATGAGCCGGCTTGTTTTGCATATAAACTGAAAACATCCTGCCCGCAGCTCAGGTCTCAGATACTCAGAGGTCCTCGCTCCCGCTGCTGTGTCCACGCCTGACTTCAACTCGCCAGCTCAGGGCGAATGCTGAGAGGGAGATAATGTGCTTAAAATAGATGTGTTACAGTTGCATGCCATTCCTTGTATCACCTGCCTTGTCTTCAGTGAGAGCAAATATGAGAGAAAGGGAGGAGTGCTGTAGGTGTGTCTCAGAGTGATAAGAGCCGTATGTAAGCGGATCAAATTTCAAGGTCTGCATTTTGCTCACGTAGCAATCAAATTCCCTGCCAAACAGGGAAACTTAAATGGGAGCCGTGTAGCCATTAGCAGCGTGGCCTTTTGCTGCATCAGAATTAGAGCTTAGTGGGAGCTTTGGCTTTCTCTCAATGGGGAATCACTGATACATTGGTGCCAATCATGTAGGTTTCCCCTTTGGCTCTTCTTGCTGGTATCTGTGCACTCTCAGCAGCCATTCACAGCTACTGATTCTCATATAGTGTGAAAAACAGCGTCCTCGATTCCAGAAACTCCTGAGCGAGATAATCCATCACCGTAAACACGACACATTAATTTGCTTTTGTCAGAGTTGAGCGGATGGTTTTCATACCAGCGTGCGTGCATATTACCTCATATTACCTTTACAAGCAGAGGTAAAAGATGGTGCTTGTCATCAGATTTGTTAAAAGTGTTGCATAAACAGGCATTATTTGACACAAGAAGCACTGCTGTCAGGACGTGTGTGTCTTTACATATGAGATAAGATAAGCTTTACTTTATTCATTCCAGAAGTTTTGAGAAAGTATATTTTTTCTTGTATGGAATAACAATGAAAATAATATACTAAATAATAATAATAATAATAATAATAATACCAATAGTAATTATATTATTAAATGGAGGTACATAAAGCAGGTAATATTATTTATAAATATAATGAAATAAAATAAATAAAATATAGAAATTAAATAGTGATATGAATGTTAATTAAATCAAAGTTACGAGATATATGCATGTATTAATAATAATGATTTTAAAATATAAAATGCAGATTAAAAGGTTAAATAAAATGAAGTATTGGTATTTAATATTTTACTGTATTGTGTTTTTATAAAAGACATTTTTTAAATTATTAATTAAATTATTGCCCTGTATTAAGCTCAGCCTTTTACATGACGTTCTGTTGTTTAGACTATTTAGACTTTTATGTAGCTCATTAATTTCATTTGATTATTCAAATTCTTATTTTTTCTATTTATTTAAAGTTTATTTGATCTTTCTCTTGTGTCGTTTTAACATTACAATTTCTGCCTAATTACCTTTAACATAAACACAGTTTAAAAACCACCTCCAGTCTTTTCCTGTTTCACAGTGTGTTTATTTTTCCACTTCCAGTCATTACACATGCTTTTAAATTTACAGATCAGAGTGGTTCTACAAAGATAAAAACTAAAAGTGTTTCACTTCTGTATGAATTGACTTGTTGAGCCCTAGAAGGACTTTAAATTAAACCCCTGTGTAGTAAAAAACCCATTTTTAAATACCACTACATTCCCATTCAGCGAGTATTTGTATTTGGAGGCTGATTCCAGAGCAACTACAAACTCTTGAGTCATGCCACATTCTGCAGATGTGATAAAGTCAGTCTTTTACAAGTCTTTTATTGTATGGTAAGCTTAAGGTAAAGCCTTCTTTTATAACCACTGCTCTCTCGGTTTCTCTGCCTGCTCACTCTTCAGGCATCCCTCTGGTTTGCTTCCTGGTGCTGCTGCCTCTTAACATCCCCTGGTCTCAGATCAGCGTGACATGGCTGGGTGTGGTGCACTTCCTGGCCTGCCTGTCACCCCAGCTGGGCTCTGTGGTCTACCACCTGTTCATGAACCACGAGGGAGGGGAGCCAGTCTACCACACCCTCCTGAAGCTGGACGTGTGTGGAATCTGCATGATCAACACGCTGGGTGAGGCCTCATGGATTCATTGTCAGCTGTTGTTCTCTTATTGCTGATCTGTTTTCTTCCAGGATGGAATTGATTGTCAGTGATTTACCGTGCAAGTGTTTTGCTTGGAGGTGTACCAGTATTGATTTGTCGCAACACACTCTTTGCAAGCAATGATTCGAGCTCTGAAATGATTATTGATCTGTCCATGCTGCCTACATCACCCTATTGTAAGAAAAAATGACAGGCACATTATTTTTTATTTCTTTATAGACTTCTACACTTTGAATGAACCTTTTAGATTTGCCCACTACACCGATAATACAGTACATTCATTATTAATATTGTGACATGGGAATAACAGGAATTGTGCCAGGAATTTTTACCAACCCTGCAACCTGCCAGGCCTAAGCACCGGGGATATTTATTCATCTTTACGACCAAAGCTACAACCCTTACGTTATCTCCTGTTCCCATTAACTGTTTTTAACCATAAAACATATTTGGAAAATCTACAATAAAGTCTAAAAAAGGGATTAAACACCTAAGAAACATTGTGACGTATTACTGTTTTACCTGATAATCTGATGTCCATCCACTTATGCCCACTAATAAATCATTTAGGTAGGCTAAATCATTCATCAGTGTATGTTAACAAGGTTAAATATGATATAAATGTTCTTTTCATGCTAGTTGCGGATAAAGTATCCTTTGTGTTTCATCACAGAGCTGCATAGACAAAGGTCTTTCTGTCTGTGCCATTCAGCAATTATCAATTAGTCGTTTGTCGGCTGCACTTTTTTTGAGGGGTCGCTGCAATGGTACATAAGCATCTGAGTATTGGAATAGGAAAGGATTTTTATGCTAGATCCCCTTTGTGACACAAGCCTCCTGGTGTATTCAGAGTTAGGGCATGCACTAGAAGAACACTAACTTGTGACTTCCTGTGCTTTGGTTGCACAGTTTTACCCAATTAGTTGTTGAGAAAATACCATGAAAGCAGTTGGCATCATGTAATTGTACTAAATTCCTTCATCCCCTTAAATTCACTGTTGTAGCCGGATCTGAAATCCTTTCTATCTAAAGGTTTAGCAGCAAAGTCTAGAGGCTATGAATAACTAGGGTTATTACATGATAAAAAGAACAGAATAACAGCTCTCAGGAATGCAGACAGACGAGTGGATACACATCCTCCCGAATGAACTAATGCATACGCTTCATGTGAACGTAAAGAAAACTCTGTCAGGATTAGTGAAGTTAAACAGACTCAAATGCAGGGCAGACAGAGAGTAAAACAATATGAATATTAATGGACAGACCTACAGGTAATTTTCAGGATTTTCAGCAAGTAAATAACAAAACTCCAACAGAAGGGAACCGAAGATGGTTAGCAGTGCAGAATTAGGCAAGAAGACAAAGGCAAAGGCAAATATAGCTTTAGACAGAGGACAGACTGGGAAACAATAAACATGTGAGAATAATTAAAGCAGGAAATCCAAAAAGGAAGGAAAATCCACAAAAGCAGGAAACAATGAAACATGTAAGAAAATGAACCTTTACAGTAAAATATGAGTCAACTAAAAGACTAATAAGTCACCCTGCCGACAGGAGGACTCAGGTAGGAGAACACAGAGGGCAGGAGAAGTCTAACAACAATGTAATATATAACAAGGATCACTTCATCTTTTTCTCTTTGCCTACAAATGATTTTCCATTTGCAGTTAAAATGAATCAGAAGAAAACAGTTAATGATCACATCTGAGTCACAAATTAATTGTGTCTTGTTCGGTTAATGGACTCATCACCCTCAGCTCAAGGTGACTGTGAGTTTGATAAAACAGAAATGCTTTCAGTCTACAAAATAATAACTTTTCCGTTGAAACAACGTCCTCTACTTATTTGATTTTTTCCTTTGTGCTAAAAAAAACTCCTTTATTTTACTGAGTTATCCACATCTAGAAAGCTTAGCTTATTTAGTAGCCGTATTTAGGAACAGTGCACTTAAAGCTCAGTTGAACATTAGCAGAACTGAACGCTGCAAATCTAAGGGGCAGACTCTGCAATATTAGCAGTCTTGATTCATGATTAAGCTTGTTGAACAAGTACTTTGATGGAGGACCCTTATTAGCTTTTGACCCACAAAGGTTATGACTATGGTTACAGCAATGAATGACACAGTTATTAACTCTAATAAAATGATTTCACTCAACCTGGGTTCACCTTCTCAGTAACGGCACTACCTGCTGATTGTGTGTCAGAGAGGACAGGCTGCAGACCCCTAATGACAACATAGAGAAAAACAAAGGGCCAAATTTTACAATACTGACGATTCACACACTTGGTCCTGAATACGTTTTACAGTCCACATGCTTCTATTTTTAGTCGCACACTGTAAATATCTGTCCCATCAATGTTGCCTTCCTGTTGAGTTCTCTAGAAAAGAGAACTGCCTCCTTATTTCAGTAACCTCATCATCCACTTCCTGTAATGTGACATAAAAAATACAAAGTTGGAGGTTGTTTCAGCCACCTTCCTGCACAGTTGAACTGTGATTACTGAAACCATCAAGCTTTGGCCAAAAGCACAGAGTTACACACGCAGCTTTAAAGGGTCAACGATTCAACCTTTGTGCTTTTCACGAGGCGTGGCTTCATCGCTCTTCTGACTTCCCTGTGTCTTTTTTCGTGTCTTAGGAGCGCTGCCTATCGTCTACACCACACTGCTGTGCTACCCATTTATCCGCACTGTGGCCCTTTTAGTCTACATCCTGCTGTCCAGCCACGCCATCTACTGCGCCGTCACCGCTCGGAGCAGCGTTCGGCGGTTGCGCTCCTTCGCCTGGCAAGCGCTGTTTCGCTTCTCCTTCTTCCTGCTCCGCTGGGTGGGCGTGGGCGGCGGCAGTCCCACCTCGCTACGCCACTTTCTCACGATGGATGCACTGGCCGTGCTGGGCGGGGTCATCAACATCACGCGCATCCCGGAGCGCTTTTGGCCGGGTCTCTTCGACTACTGGTGCAACAGCCACCAGATCATGCATGTACTGGTGGTGATCTCCATCCTTTACCTGCACTGGGGCGTGCTGGACGACCTTCTCTGGATCACCAGCTACGACTGCCCCTCAGATTGACCCACACAGCAGCCCCCCGGCCCCTCACAAGGAGTGCTGGAACATACCATTGAAAGACCTCTGGGGGGAGGGGGGAGCCTGGAAAGGGAAGGGAAAGGACAGGGATCACAGAAACTAATGCTGTGCATGTGTTCACTTCATGCGCTGAAACTCAGAATGTTCATATCTTCGTCCATCTTGATTTGTGCGAATGCAGGTAAAAGTATGTCGAGTAACACGCACAATCATTCTGACTTGCTCAGTTGCCACAAACTTGGTGCAAAGGTGTATACATAGACACATGAACACACACACACAGACACATTCATACACAAACCGATAAAAAAAGTTGAAAATTATTAACCAAGTTTTAAACCCTATAATGTCTTAGGTAAAGGTTACAGCTCGAAGCCTTTTACATAATGATAGAAGTTTCTTTTAAGGATTACTTGATGTCGTTGATTAAAATGGTCTAAATCAGTGGTTCTGAAAGTTGGGTCTACGACACACAGCTAAAATATCTAGTGATAAATTTCCTATAAATTGCTGAAATTACATTCTGATCTTAAAAAGTGGCGATCTACAGATGGAGACTATATTTTGTATCCTTTAATCACACCCATGTTATCTTTGGACGAGTAGAAACTGACACGTGTCTAAAATGTTTAGATTTAAAAGTTTCATAATTTTGGCATGCAAGAGTAGAAATGGTAGTAAGCATGCGGTTTGTCAGTGTTGGGATTATAAGCGAGACCTTGGAAAAATGTTCTTGCCTGTCGCCTCAGGAATACACCGAGCTCAGCTGTGTTGCATTCCAAGTCTCATGCTGCTCCCGAAGCTGATCTCGCCCACTCACGACAATGCTTGCAAATCCATCAGACAGGTTGCGGCACGCCCCAGAAGCAGCTTTGTGTCCTGAGTGTTTTTTATGGAAGCTGCATTAAGATGCACAGAGTAGGGCCGGAATACAGACCCAGAAGAGCAAAGAGTGTCTTGTCAATTTTGAAAGAGTGCCGGGCGGTATTCTGATTCTAATTTAATTCATCTGAATATGAATTTAAGAAAGTAATGAGGCTTTTTACTGGTAGAGACCTAGAAAAGACAAAACACTTACTGTGACCTTTGGAGGGGTTTATATGTGGTAAAACATTTTGTGTAAGAAGTACTTTGGAGTGTTTTGAGAAGGGGCTTGTATTAACTTTTCAAACTCAAGGTTACCACTGTGTGTTAACGCCACTGAGGGTTTCATAAAAATTTAAGGGGCTGGGTGAGTGGGAGGAAAATTCATGACAAAACCTCAGAACTTTCAAGATTGAAGCTGTAAAAAGGACAGAATGGCACATTTATGAGGAAAAAGTCAGAAGTTTATATTCCTGAATCGCCTGTGTGGTCTGCCTCTTTTCCTCTTGCCTGGCAGCTCCATCTTCAACATCATTTGTCCAGTATATGCACTACCCCTCCTCTGCACATGTCCAAACTATCTCAGCCTTGCCAATTCGGGTCCATACATCACAGCAGGTCTCACCATCTTGTAAACCTTTCCCTTCATTCTTGCTACTAACAAATCACTCCTGGCACTTGTCCCCACCCGCCCCACTCTGTTCTTCACCTCTGTTGTGCACTGTCTGCTCCTTTGGAGGGTTGACACCAGGTATTTAAACTACCTGGTAATTCTACCTTCTACTGACTTTAATTCCCACCCCCACCTCGGAGCCATCTGTCACTCCTACCGCACACCTCACCACTGTCTCTCTATCCTTATGCATGTCTTGCACCACTCTCCCATACTTCTCTGTCACTCTTGACTTTCTCATGCAGTTACATAGTTCCTCTTTTGAGACCCTATCATATCGTTCGATCCACAAAGACACAAGTCTTACCTGCTCTATACTTCTCCATCAACACTATCAAAGCAAACATCACGTCTGTAGTGCGCTTTCTCGTTTTGAAACCATACTGCTGCTGACTGGTCATCACCTCTCTTTTTCATGGCATGGCTCATCACCTTCATCCTGCTGTACTTACTACAGCTCTGCACATGACCTTTGTTCTTGAAAATCAGCACCAGTACACTTTATTCCGGAGACACCTGCTCTCTCCAGGGTTTTGGTAAACAAGCTGATTGAAGATCCACTGCCCTTTCTCCCAGACATCTCCATACCTCCACAGGTATGTCTGGACCAACTGCCTTTTCATAGCTGCCCTCACGTCCTCCTTTCTAATCCTCTGCACTTTCTGATTCACAAACTGTCCTCCATGTGTCCTCCTCTCTCTCATTTTCTTCACTCATCAGCTCTTCAAAGCACTCCTACCACCTCTCTACACTCTCTTCAGTTATAAGTACATTTCCATTTCTATCCTTAATCACCCTGCACATCTTTTCCAGTTGAATATCTCCACCTAGCCAATCAATACAAGTTCTTTCCTTAGTGTCCAACTTTACGTAACACTCACTGCAAGTCTTTGCTTTGCCGTTTCTTTTGTTGCTGTACTCCTAGCATCCCAGTAGTCCTGTCTTTCTTTAGTCAACCACCTAGGCTTCTTTGTCATCCTGAAGATACACAAAATACCTTCTTTGCAGTTGCGCTTTCCCAGTCATTAATTAACTTTCACTACCACCCAGAAACTCAACTCATCTCCTCCCTAAACTCTGTACAGCATTCTTCCTTCTTCAACTTCTAACTCTACCGTCCTGTAGAAATTTGCGCTCATACCACAAGCACTGTTTTAAAAATAAACACTCTATGCAGACCAAATGAAACGCCCCTCAACCCGACGTCGATTCGCATGAGAAACAGTGACCGGTGTATTCCTGGGGTAAAGGCTCCCTGCCCCCAGACGAGTTTAAAAACCCCTCGTCCAAATGATATGACAGTCTTTGTCTACACTTGCGCAGCATATTCATATCTCACATCACATACACAGCACGCACTCTCACGCACCTTTGTTTTTACACATGTACAAAGCACTTTTAGAGTTTTAACTTCATCCAACAGACTGAATTTTACAGGACTGTTTAGTTCCCTGTTTTCTGCCACTGCCTCTTTTTCTTCTTTGTCCTCTTTGTCGTCTGAATGGTCCTTACCGAAGGCGTGCGAGGGGCTCATTCCTGAAGCATTGCCAGCAATGAGTTTACCTGCTGAGATGTCCCAGACCACCAGATGGGATCTGTTGAGTGTTATCAGCTTTGTTTGCACCAGTGCCAAAGAAATTCAGGCATTTTTAAATCAGAAAAGAAACTGATGTTTATGAGCTGCCTTTGCCAAACTTTTGCTTATGTCCAGCCAACCCCAAGTTGATTGGTCTTACGCATTTATTATGACCTCCCTTTGTTTGGAAGACGACCGTTTCCATTTGTGCGAGACGTAATTATCTTTTTAAAGGCAGAGCCTGAGTGCTTTGTGAGTCTTCTGCGCAATTATGTATAAAAGCCATTGAGTGTGCGTAGTTGTTTTACACTAAAATGCCACCATGTGCACATAATACATAAAACTATATGTGGCAGTGCTGAAATGTAAAGGGGTAATGACTTTATAATGCTATTTATAGTTATTTGTCTTCTGGCCCCATGCGTAAGGATATATATTTAATCAAGAAATAGATTATATTTATGTTTGTTTTTATTCATTTGTATTAATTTGAATGTGTGTGTCAGCTGCTTAAACAGTTTACATCATTGCAGTGCAGGATCGCTCTGACTGACAGGTCAAATAAGAGGTCAAAGAAAATCCATTGTTTTATTTAAACCCAGCAATTCCGGAGGATTAGCTCCAGATTTTCTCTGCATACAGTTTTTCCTGCCTTCCTGCAATATTTGACGTCTCAGTCACACAGGAACACTGTTGAAAAAGATCTGTCTTTACACGTCGCAGCTCGGCGAGGAAAACAGCTGCAATGTGACCTTTAAAACAGGTGCAGGTCTATTCTGAAGTTATTTATGTCCTCAGGCATGAATGTAGATGTGCTGTGCTTAGATGTTTACTTATATATTGACCCTAAATATTATTATATGGTCAGTCATTTTTGCCACATTATTTATTTATTTAGCTGTACTTGCTTGCACTTTTCTTGAATTGATGTTTAGCCTTTTTAAAGTGGTGATTTATACACTAAGCTGGCCTACGTATGCAGGAATGAACCCCTCTGAACCCGTCTGCCTGTCATGTATGAGTCACAGCACCTTCGTGTGTGTGTCCAGGCTTGTTACTGTTCTGTAGAAGTTATCGTCGCACTCTTCAGTCATGTTCAGGACTGGCTTCTGAAGCCTCATTTCATACCTTGACCTTTTTTAGTGTTTTTTTTTTAAGCATTGGGTTTGTTTCCCACGCCAGTTGCCAGCCATGTTAGCCCACCTTCATCTCGCCAAATTAGCAACGTCTGCTCCCGTGACACTGTCTCACAGATGAAGAAGGATTTCCCAGAGTCTGTATGACATGCATTAACCCCAACATGACCCGACTTTATGAACTTGCCCTCATTTAAAAAGTCAGATATTTGTCTGCTAGTCTCACTCTTACAGTGATGATTATGAATACAATGTAAAAGCTGAAGTTAATGTATTTTTGGCAATTGAATGAAAAAAAATGCATGAAAGTAGCTGTGAAACAGAAACTGATGTCTCATAATGTTAGCTGATTGTTAGTTCACTGTAGCCAGCAACTGATCATTCACTCGGCCGTGGAAATGACTGTGTGGTTAGTTGGAGGTGGCCTTTGGAGTGTGGCGTTACCCTGCAGGAAGAGGATTTGAAGCGATCGGAGGCCATGCATCACAATCAAAACAAACTGCACTGTTCATCGTTCTCCAAAGGGCTTTGAATTCAAGTCAATTCTGAAATACACTTAAAGTCCATATAAATAATGTAAATACATTTATGTAGATTATATACAGTGCAGAAGAATATACAGTGACTCATTTTTAACACGCACACTTGGTTAAGGAAGAAAGATAGGAAGGAATGGGATTACCCACCCAGTGAAGATGCTTAAGACGACTTTACCAAAGTTGAGTTTTGGTTAAAAGATGGAAAGACGTTGAAAAAAAGATGCCGTGGTTGTAAAGAAACACACTACAAACTCCTCAGAGAACCAGCAGTTCACACCCAAATTCAGTTATTTTGGTCAATGTTGAGGTCAGAAATCAAACTAACTTTAGCCTGCAGGCTGTGTGCCATTTAGATGTCTTTTATACCTCCAATAAACTGAAAGCGGGAAAATGTGAATTCCAGCCTTTGTAGCAGCCTGAAAACTCAACTTTGAATAAATTCTGACATAAAGGGACATCTGTCTAAAGGCTAAGGACTGGCTGACCAGATTTAGCCCCGAAAACATCGTCCGTTGGACTCCTGGTGCTT
Organism: Perissodus microlepis; assembly: GCF_051167445.1. Taxonomy (NCBI): domain Eukaryota; kingdom Metazoa; phylum Chordata; class Actinopteri; order Cichliformes; family Cichlidae; genus Perissodus; species Perissodus microlepis. Next base: position 5,662,137 of record NC_140464.1, on the reverse strand, counting down.
GGCGGGTAATGAGGGACGCAGACGCGGCTCGATGTGGAGCTTCAGATCGATATGAGTTATGTATTTGATTAGCTATGATGATATATATGTGAAAAACACAGGGAAAAAAAGACTGGCATTGGTTTCTGTTCAAATGTAGAGTTGTTTGACCATTTTGTGGCCCTGACTAAGAATGCTTCTGATCATTTAAATGTAACCGCTTTTTTTAAAGACACACGGGAAAGATATGCGCGACCATAGCAGGGGAATCTTGGCGGGCATGTGAATACCTCGTGACTACCACTGGTCTATCTATGCATTATCAGCCGAAGGATACGTAACAGTGAAGTCAATTTGTGTTTGTCAAACGGCTCTCTGATCCGCTGTAACGGAGGGCTCTCTCCCAACATCCTGAGTCTCCCGCTTCTCAGGGTGCCATAACAGTAGCTGTAACATCTGAAGCCTGACCGCTGCTGTCTGAAACATGGACGTGAGACTCACCTGCCCTCTTTAGTCCGGTCTGTTCACGCTGGGAACCCAGCTGTCAGGGTGGGCGCAAGGGCGAAGGAAGGTGGAGCATTTCTCTGAAAACCATGTTGCAGGAGTGGAACCCGGTCAGAAAATTGGTCTTTGTCCTTTTGTCTGTATGTTTAATGAAAAAAGAAAAGACATGATGTATAAAAGCATCACTAACAAATCTAAAACCTTTTTTTTTTTTTTTTTTTAAATATTACACAGGTGCCGGACAGCCTGTTAACAACCTGTTTATAATGGATCACCTGTGTTGTTATATACTGATTATTAATGATTGCTGTTATTCTGTGGATCCTATAATGACACTGGTCTATGTGTACAGGTAATGAGACAAGCCCTTTCTTTTAGGATGAAGGGAGCTTTCTGGAGGGTCTGTCTGTTATTGTCTCCATATCTGCATGGCTTTCTTAATGTGTCAAATGAGTGAGTGTGGCTCCATCTAGTGGAAGTTCATGTTCACTAATGCAGGCATTACTGTAGCTGAACTGCAGCCAAATGAAACGTAACTAACTGGTGGTAATACTGTCACTGCTGGTCTGCAGTTATCCTCCAGCGTTATTTATTTAGATCCCCCAGATCATGTATGTACACATGTGCGTATGAGCTCTCCTGCAGAACCCATGCAAGCATGAAATCTGTATGTTGTCCCGTTTACTTTCGCCTGTTGCACCGACGGGATGCTGATTGCATTCCCAGAGTGCCTCGTTATCCAGTCTGTGTGCTTGCCAATTAATGTGCACGAACTCAGACGGTTTGTTCCTGTGCTGTAGTTCACATGTCTGTGCGACATTAGTGTCCTGTGTAACAGACAGGCTCTCACACTCCTCAGTCTCCAGCAACGATTGTGCAATAAACTGAAGTCTATATTTTTAAATCTGTCATCTCTTTTTTTCCTGTTTGTTGCTGTTTCTTTTAAGATGTATGTGTGTGAGAGAGAGAGAGGAAGAGAGACTATACTTTTATGTGTGTCTTTGTGAGGAATGATTTGAGTTTGAGGTTTTTTACTTGTCCACAAGTATCTGAGTACATGTTCCCATGCCTTGCAGTTTTTTGTGAGCTCCCTACCTACGCATGCATCCTTCAGGTGGACAATAAGCAAAGCAGCTGTCCTCATCAGCCTGGTAATATAATCCCTGCCCGAGGCCACTCCTGCTGACAGCACTCATTTTGGGAGGGTTAAGGGTTGGTTTTAGAGTGTAGGTAAAAATTAGGAATTAGGGTTGGTGTTTGGTACAACAGGGAGTTCAGACTTAGTGTCAGGGTTAAAATTAGATTTGGAGGTTGTTTTATACTTTCAAATTTGGTGTTTTTTTATCCAATGTTTTATTTGATTGTACACCAAAAAAAAAAGCAGTGTATTAAAAACATAGATGCTTTTAATACTTTTATATTTCCTGCAACTAACTACAGGAGAGAGGCAGTTTTCAGGTGGTAGATGCACTTCAGTTTTCACTATCTAAATCTTAGATCACCGTTTTGTTCAGAACGATTTTCAACTTTGAGCATCAGTATCACAGGATATGTACACTGCTCAAAAAAATAAAAGAACACTGAAAACACATCAGAGCTCACTGGGAAACAAAATCTTGCTGAATATCTATAGTGATGTGACTGGAACGAAAGGATGGCACATAGTTTGGCTGAATTCAAAGACACAAGTTATGTGGGAGGCTAGTCCAGGTCATTGCAGCATTTCAGAATGGTTCTCCTGGGCATCACTGGGCTCCTAGACAGTCTGAGGTGCAATCTGGTGACATCGGATATACCAAAACATAATGTCATACAGGTGTTCTATTGAACTGGGTCAGGTGAGCGTGGGGGCCAGTCAATGGTGTCAATTTCTTCATCCTCCAGGAACTGCAGGACACACTGCACCAGCGTAGTCTGACAGTGGTTCAAAACTTTCATCCCGTTATCTTGGTTATCATTGCCGAGCCTGTAGAGGTCTGTGCATCGACCACCAAATCGGAGATGCTGAATGACGCTAGAGGCTGCATAACATTCTCCAGACCCTGTCACGTCTGCCAGAGCCCACTAGAGGGCGTCAAGCCCTCAGGCCAGCCCTCACACCAGTGGCCTGCTGGAGGCTCTGGCAGTGCTCGTCAGATAGCGGTCCTGCGGGGGCTTTTTGACATTTTTGCCTTCATTGAATTGTAAGAGTGAAGACAGACTGGAAAGCAGGGTGAGAGAGAGGGACAGACATGCAGCAAAGGACCACTGGTTGGACTCTAACCCGGGCCGCTGCTCACCCATCATGCAGCATTGGGTCGCCTGCTCACCCACAGAGCTAAACTGGCACCGAATGTCCCAGAAAGTCAACTGACTTGATTCGATACTCTGATTAAAAAGCATTCCTTAAATTTGTTTGAACAGTGCATCACACTACATCGGTTTATTGTCTAGCATGTAGAGTTACAGAGACCTGGATTTTTTCTGATACTTCAGTGGTGAAAACGTCCAAAACAACCTACATTTTGGTACCAGGTTGATTTTTTTTCACTCTGATTCCCCTTGTATGAAAATAAATGTCTTATATGTTCATTTTTAAATAGTTGTCAGATTTAAGTTTGAGATTCTGTCTACTCAAAGAATTACAAATGCGTGAGTGAAAATGGTGCAATTAAAAGTAACATTTACAAAAAGGGGGTCAGGTGGGAATCTTTTTTCAGATTTGGCTGATTTTAATTGAATTACCTACACACAGGCTGATATCTAACTGTACTGTATACTGTACACCCCAGATTATTCACAGGCGTAAAACATTCAAACAGCTGCCAGTCAAAATTGCATCTCAACAAACCACATGAATTCAGCCATGTCAGAATCAGTTTCTCTTTTAGAACATAAACACAGTATAAGGATGTTGAGAAGATGGTGCATAAGGCTGTGTCTGGTTGGGCACATTTGTACAAAAGGCTGGCAGTGACAGGATTACGAATGGTTACGCCCTCGCGCAATACAGAGAATGTATGCTGAATCACAGCTGGTCCAGATGTTTCACTAACTCATCTACAGATTTTCTAGAGAGTATAGGAGCCATGGCAGTTGTTTGGCATGAAATGACAACTGTAATCTCCATGTTTTGACTTTTTTCTCAAAATACTATTTTGAGAAAAAAGTCGTCGTACTATAGTGTAACTTCTAGAGTAAAGAACATGTTTTAAAATCTTTATTGGGGCCAAAGTTAGTAAATGCTATAAGTCTGGTCTTACTATATTTGACTGGTGATTCTATGCATTGAAATTAAAGCTTATTTTATATTTTATTTATTTATTTTTATCAATTCTTTTTGGGGGACTTTGGTATTTGCAAGAGGAAATACATTTTCAGAAAAAAATCAGTTTATGTTGAATTTGATTGCAGCGATATATTTCAGAAATGGCTTGTACAGGGCCATTTTTGCCACTGTGTAGCATCCTCTCTTCTTTAAACAACACTCTGTAACCTCTGGGAACTGAGGAGGAGACCAGAGGTTGAACTTTTGAGGGAGGGATGTTGCCCCATTCTTGTCTGACAGACAATTGTAGCTGCTTAACAGTCCTGGGTCTCCATTGTTGTATTTTTAGTTTCATAACACTGAATGTTTTCAATTGGTCAAAGATCTGGACTGCAAACTAACCACTCCTACTATAAACCCATGCTGCTGCAATAAATGTGGTATGTGGTTTTGCATTGTCTTGCTGAAGTATGCAAGGCTTTCCCAGAAAAAAAAAGTACTATAGTCCAATGTGACGTAGGCATGCCTTGGTAAGGAAATAACAGTTGTCCTAGTTCTGCTGCATTAAACCAAATTATATTTGAGTGACATTTGCACACATGTTTTTACGCTTGTGAGGACAAGTGTAAAAACATGTGTGCATGAGGTTTTTTTTGTGTCAAAACGACAAAAAACAGGAAGCGCTTTAGCTCTGCTACTCAAGGATTAGACTGAGTTTGCTTTTATAATAAAACTTATAGAATAAAAGTTTAGAATTTTAGGAGTTGAAAGGTTCTCCCTGCTGTTTGAGTATTGCACTTCCTTATAGTTGAAGGATTTAAAAGAGGTTTAAAAGAGCAAACCTAGAGGCCCATGCATTCAGATGATTCTCCTTTGGCTGCTCCTTTTAGCAGTCACCACACATGTGGCACACCTTCACAAGATCTATGAATCTTCTCTGTTTTCTTCCTCTTTTACTCCAGTTTGGCAGATCCATGTTCACCATCCACTAACCTCCTCTGCGCATGTCCGAACCATCTCAGCCTTGCCCCTACAAACCGCTCAGCCTATGCATCTTCCCCTTTTGCACCTGTCTCGTTCTCATCTACACAGATATTCTACCTCGCCTCTACTGACTTTCATTGCTCTTCACTCCAGAGCATACCTCCACCTCTCCAGGCTCCCTTTGTGACCGCTCCCTACCTTTGCTACAGATCAGAATGTGCTCTAAAAACATCATTAATAATGGATACCTCATCTGGTAGCCTGTCCATCACCACTCCAAAGAAGAAGGGGTTCAGAGCAGTCCTACTCAAACTTTGAATTCTGTCCTGCACCACACATACTGTCATTCGTGACTTCCTCATTCAGCAACACAGTTCTTCTCTTAACACCTTAACATATGCCACAAAGATGCACTGACACTCCTTTTGACCTTCTCCGTACTTCTCCATCAACTCTCTTCAAAGCAAAAGAACTCACTATAGTGCCCTTTAGGACCAGTACACTTTCCCTCCCTTTCTCAGACATCCTCTCACTCTCCAAGGCTTTAGTAAACGATCTGCTGATCTATCAAGCCCACTTCCGATCGTGGGAGTTGGGAGTTCGCCTTGTAATCGGAAGGTTGCCGGTTCGAGCCCCGGCTTGGACGGTCTCGGTCATTGTGTCCTTGGGCAAGACACTTCACCTGTTGCCTACTGGCGGTCAGAGGGCCTGGTGGCGCCAGTGTTTGGCAGCCTCGCCTCTGTCAGTGTGCCCCAGGGTGGCTGTGGCTACATGTAGCTTGCCATCACCAGTGTGTGAATGGATGTGTAAAGCGCTTTGGGGTCCTTAGGGACTAGTAATGCGCTATACAAATACAGGCCATTTACCATTTACTTCCCTCTCACCCAGACATCTCCACAGGTATATCATCTTTACCAACCACCTTTCCACTCTTCAGCTTCTTCTTGGCTGCCCTGACTTCCTCTTTTCTAATCTCCTGCACTTTCCGATTCACTAACTGTCCTCCATCTGTCCTCCTCTCTCCCATTTTCTTCACTCAGCTCCTCAAAATACTCCTTCCACCTTCTCAACTCTCTCTTCACTCATAAGTACATTTTCATCTCTTTCCTTAATCACCCTGCACATCTTTTCCAGCTCGATCTCTCTGCCTAGCCAATCAATACAAGTCATTTTCTCCTTGCTGAGTGTCCAGCCTCAGATACAACTCACCAAGCCTTTTTCTTTACCACCCCTCAGTTTCAAGTACACCTAGCCTCCAAGCACGCATGTCTACTTTCTTTGCTAACCTCTTGCAATGGTTGAACTATTAAATTACAGCATTCCTGATTTCCCATAATGTAAGTGTAAGCCTTTCCACAGGCTGAGTAATCATGACTAATAAAGTGACATCATGTGCAAAAACAGCTGATTGCCAGTTTAAGTCTAATTAGGTTTGGTGTGAGAACAGGTTGCTGTAAATGTGATATGTAAATAAAGTGGGTTAGATTAGGGGTTACCTGAAATTCAGGGTCCTTTAAGAAGCCAGTCTCTGAAGCTGAAACACATGGAAGTCTTCAGACTCTGACAGGTTATTTGAAACATCATCTAAATAACTTTCATTTCATTTGAAATCATCAGCATGTACAAACTGCAGGTGTCCCCAATTGGGAAACTGCTTAAAAACTGAAAATTAGGCCTTAAAAAACTGTTGTTTTTTTTTTCATCTTTGCTCTTTCCCCCACACATACTTTGTCTGTCTTATGATTTGTCTGATGCCTTATATAAATCTAATAAAAGAATAGCAGCAGATGAGAAGCCTCTTATAGAGTATTTAACTCTAATATCTGCAGAAATCATGAGTCAAAAAGAACAGACATGCACTGACATCCGTCACTCAAGAAAATATTGAGTCTTTTTCACACTAACTTAAACTCTGTGAGCTCTTCAGACATACTGCATTTATCTGTGTTGTTGGACGTGAAGTGGTTTTGATAACCAGGTGACTTCTAAGCAGCAATGGCCTGCATCTGTTTGCCGTTGTTGGTAAGTGTGGATTGAACTCTGCATTGCACCGCTAGACGCTTTTATCATGATTCAATCCTACAAAAGATCTCATATGGTGCCCTGTGTTTCACTTTGGTTTCTGCAGCTTGTTGCAGACGGCACATGTCACAGCCGACACCTCCTACTTCCACCTTCGTTTGAAACTCTCACTTCCTCCCTGTCATTTGTCATGTACTTTAACCTACAGTCTCCTCTTGTGTTCTCATTCTGGTGGCAGGGCGTTTGGTGCACTGCCAAAACTCCTTGAGCTGAATCACCCCCACACGACTCCCAGGTAGGCCCGCATCATCTCTCTGCAATCTCAACCTCTTGAAGATATCATCTTACCTGTAATCGGTGCATTGGTTAAAGAAGGAAATAGCTGAAGCTAATTTCAGTGACACATTTTTGTTTCTCATCTTCCACATGGCCTGAGTTTCTCCTATTTCAAGGCAGTGAATTGTTTCCTACTTTGTACTGGTCAATGTTTTCCATCACAACACAGAGAGATAGTGGTTGAGACAGATTACTGACATGCATTTAGAGTCCTGATAAAATTATGGCTCACTCTGTAAAGGATTATTAAATTAGCTGCAGAGAAGCCCGAGAGGTCTTGTGATGCACATGCAGCAAAACTGTCATACGCTACCGAATCTGAGCTTAGGCGCGGCTGCAGATTTCAGGAAGTAAACTCTACAAATGGAGGTAAAGAAAGACTTATTTAGTGCTTTTCATCTGTTCCTGCGTGATGCAAAGTTCGTATATTTCGCAGCTGCTTTTGATTGAAGTTCTGATCTCATTGCGCACGCAGACACTTGCATTTACCGGATATGTTTCAGCTTACTTCGTCAAATATGTCATTTAAAGCATGCCTACATGCGGGGAATTAAGTAACAGCATGACTGTATGAACTGAGGAAAAGAAAGGTTTGTGGTTTTGTTACTCTCTTTGTAGGATGTGGTGTAACTGCCGCTCGGGCAGCTTCTGTACCTTTTTTAAGGACACTGCATGTGCTTTAGATGATAAAAGGCCTACTTTTTTGTTTCCTTTCTACTGTTTTTTTGTACATTTGCTTGCTTTTTAATATGTATGTGTTTCACACATATTAAAAAGAGAAGGAGATAGAGTGCCAGAGTACCAGTCACAGAGGAAGCAGTTGTGAAAGCTTTTGCTTCTTCCTTTTTTAGCTTTCCTCTGTTGAGTCTTTCAACGGTTTCATCAGCTTTGTGTCTGTCAGATTATTTCCGCATGAACTCAAAAAGCACCAACAAACAATATGATTTATGATGACCCATAAAATAAATCTCTCTCAACTCTGCTACAGACTTCTTGCACTTCTTGCACATTAATTTTCTCTTCTTTCCATCCTTTTTGTTTTTCATTCTTTCTCAGTTCACCATGTCCAGAAAGGTTGTGAGGACCAGCAAGTTCCGTCACGTCTTTGGCCAGGCTGTGAAAGCCGACCAATGCTACGATGACATCCGAATCTCCCAGATGACCTGGGACAGCAATTTCTGCTCTGTTAACCCCAAGTTTGTGGCCATGATTGTAGACGCCAGCGGTGGGGGAGCCTTCATGGTGCTTCCGCTGAGCAAGGTGGGTCACAGGAATCACCAGGAAACAAAAGAACACAAATAAACCCACCGTTTGGCTCTATACTGTTTTATATACTTATCTTAATATGATGTTTAGGTGTGTTAACTATTACAGATGCAGGTTAGGGATTAAATGTTGTTTTAACAGCATTCTTGCACTTTAAAATTTGAATGCTGCCAGTCACCATCACACATTCAGCTAAATAAGGAAGTTTGATGCTGTCTTTGAGTCTGTCTACACGTCACTTGCTCTGCTGTTGAGAAGTTTTCACCATATTAGGAGTTTGTTGTCAGCTCAGTGTAGGAGGACAGGATGTGGCCTCAACCCAGTTATTGTGCAGTCACTTATAGAGGGCGTTAGGTTAGGCCTTGCAGCTCATTTATTGCATTTTATGTGCCCGAAAAAGTGCAAAATTGCAAACCTTGTGGCCAAGTTAATGGCCAGCTGAATTTGTCAGAGGCTGTGAACTCAGTGAAGTGTTCCCTCGGGCTTGGGAAGTTTTTTCTGTGCAGGCACTGAAAATGCTTACAGTGAGGTTAGGTGTTTTTTATGTGATTGTGGTATGAAGACTGTACTTCAGAAAGATGTCTAATCTTTTTTCGTGGAGTTTTGCTCAGGTTTATCAGACAAAATCACCGAATAATGTCACTGCTTCTTGCTGCTGCAGTTAACTGTAGAGAGATCACTGCCTCTTAGCATAAATTAGGTAGTTACCATCTCATGTAACTAATTATATCATTAGAAATGACAGAGAAAGTGACCAGAATCTAATGTCCTGGCCTTATTTTACCTGACAATTATATTGTCCCACTTTGTGGTATTAAAAAAGCGATTTTAAACAATTAAATTTACCTTGGTGAAGCCTGCAGAAATCACATTATTCATGGTCTTATCTCACATCTAGCATGGGATTCTCAAAGGACAAAAATAAGTGCAGGGACCAGTGGGCATAAAATTGCAGAGCTGCGCTGTAGTGGAAAAAACCTCATCCTGTTTTGAGCGTGATGCTGGCATGGTTGTGTCATCCTGCTTCAGGGCCCAGTGTTTTTTTTTTAAGGTTTTACCAGAATGAATGCAACTACATGGAGCTAAATGTGACTGACTTATAATGCAAGATATAAAAATAAAAATGATGTGTAATTGTCATTTTTCTCAGACCGCTTCATGACTGGGTTTCCTCTTCTTGGCCCTGATCTCATTTTTAACCCACTTACTAGAAATGAGCACTAATTGAAGGCAAAGCTGTGTAATTGGTGTCAGCTGATAAACTTCTCATCTAGTTTTGTCTTTTTTTTTCTTGCATTAGCTTTTTGTTCTTTACGTTTTGTAGCTGCAGTGTTTTCTGCACTGCGTACATGAGTCATAGTCAATGTCCTCCTATCCTGATGCTTGCCTCTGCAGACAGGACGTATCGACATGTCCTACCCCACTGTATGTGGCCACACGGGTCCGGTCCTGGACATCGAGTTCTGTCCTCATAATGACAACATCATTGCCAGTGGCTCTGAGGATTGCAGTGTCATGGTAAGGCAATAAAGTCTGACACGGAATATTCCTAATGCTGTTTGTGATTTCAAAAACTAGATGTTTAAAAGTCTTTGTCGGTGAATAGATTTGGGAGATCCCGGAAGGCGGGCTCACCTCACCGCTCACAGATCCCGTTGTCAAGCTGGAAGGTCACTCCAAACGTGTTGGCATCCTGAGCTGGCACCCCACTGCCCATAATGTGCTAATGAGTGCAGGTATTATTCGCTGATCCTAAAAACACAGAAGCGTATCATGTGTAATGAGGAAGCAGACAGGGATGATCGTAACATATTGCAGATGTTTTGTTGAATGAGACTTGCACCTCTGCTTAACAGGAAGTTCTCAAGCCTCCACCCTCCTTCGCTCCGCGCTCTGAACTCTGATCAGCAGCACCATGACATTTCCGCTCACGGTTTTACACGAACTCTCTGAACCTTCAGTCTGTCAGACGCTGAAGTCACACTTTATTAATCTTTCATCTTAATTACAGACTCAGCGTTCCAGATTAAAAACTAATCACAAAAAATAAAGAAAAAGCACAGGAAAAAGGAGAATATAGATCCTTGTCCTAGAGACAGCTGGGATTGGCAGCGTGTGGTTCTAAATCTTATCCTTAAAAAGAACCCAGTGACTTAATTTTAACAGGTGTTAAGTCTGAAAATAAGTTTAGACTTGGGAATTTCTTTAAAAGTTTCGACTCCTGCTGAATCATTCAGGTGTCTTTAGAAGTAATCTCATGCCATCATTACAAACTTAAGGTCTTATTTTGCCCAGCAGGGTGCAGCACAAGAGGTGCACAGTGCACATCTTCACCGAGTGGGCGCACATCATTCAGAATATTCTTGAAATATTTTCACAATCTGTAATTTAAGCTGCAATAACATTTCCAGTATATTTCACTTTAAAATTGGGTGGTGGTCTAATAAATTTGCTAAGTAAGCACGTATTATAGGTCCAACTATAGTTTTTGCATTTTCTAATTAGTTTCTATTTGATTTCATTTTGACTTTTTTGTTTTTAAGTCAGTTTAGTTTCAGTAAATTTCCAGAGCAGATTTTTAATGTTTCAAGTTCAAGTTTTGTTGTTTAAAAATGTCTAGTTTTAGTTGACCTTTCATTAGTTTTGGTGATAGTTTGAGTCTTTTAAGTTATTATTGTATGGGCGACATATGTCAAAGGCAAGATTTAGGAAAAGATTTAGGTTTTACAGTGAAAACACAAAACTTTTAATGCAGTTGACTCACCATCTAAAGACATCCAAAGTCTCAATATATATGATTATTATTATTTATTTATTTTTACCAAACTAAAAGGTAATAAAAGAATATTTGCTAGTTTTTTAAGCCTTATTTTACTAACTTTTCAAAATTCTCAAAATAGTTTCATTTAGTTTTATTTTTTAAATTTTGTAATTATTATTTTAGTTAACTAAACATCAAAAACATTAAACATTCAAACTGTAACATTGCTTCAGAGGAAATGATTTGTGGTCATAGTGGGCATCTAATCACAACAGAAAAGTCCAGCTTTTTTACCTTCTGGTAACCAAGCTGGTGTATCTATTACATAGCTGGCTAATTAGGTTCCCCTTAGGTACTGTTCCCCTTATCAGTGTTAGATATTTGAAAATATATAACTATTTCTATGCAAAAAGAGTTAACAACAGAAACTTTATGAACAAAAATACATTTATTTAGACAATATTTGCCTGTTAGCTCTTACAAAAGCAAGTTCTCCTCTTTCACTAACAGATATTAACATTTAAAGAACACCTTAACAACCAACTATAGATGAAACAGTACAGTGAATTACACATTCACAGTATTTTCCATCCTTTGTTTCTTCCATCTGTCTGTTTGAAAGAAAAGAAAGTTGAATTAATGTGTGTCACTGCTGCAACAATGGGTCAGTTCCTTTAAAGAAAAACTATGAAAAATTATATGAGCGGTAGATCATCAGAAATAGTTTTTGCAATCAAAAATTTCACAAATGCACATGCAAATGTTTGGCCACGCGAGGCTTAGACGTGTCTCTGGTATCATAGTGTAATCCAGAGGCTTTATTTGGTGTAAAACAGCCTGTCCACTTCATTTGTGAACTTCTGTTTTCTGCATGTTCCTCTTCACTGCAAACGTGAAACTTTGAAGCTCTTGACTGTTTAAAAGTGAAAATCTAAACCAGGCTGAATTGCACATGATGCCTGTTTTTTAAAAAAGAAAAGAGAAACTCTGTATCAATCACTTAAATTTAATTCATGAGCCTTTAATGAGACTCTTTAAGCTTTTTTTTTTTTTTTCATTGATGTCACCATTGTGTCCATGAAGGCTGTGATAACGTGGTGATCCTGTGGAACGTGGCTCGTGGCGACGCGGTGGTGAGGATCGACAGCGTGCACACTGACCTCATCTACAGCGCCTGCTGGAACAGGGACGGCTCCAGGATTCTCACCTCCTGCAAGGACAAGACCCTGAGGGTGCTGGACCCGCGCAAGGGCACCGTCCTCTATGTAGGTTTCCTCTGATGGGCCTTCGCTATCTCGCTCTGTCACCAGCATCACTTCAGTGTCACAGAGGAAGTCACGTTTCCTCACAAAGATCTTGAGTAACACTGGCCACACTCAGCAGAGCTGCACCAGTTATTTTTATCATTACTGATGAATCTACAGGGAATTCTCTTAAATGCTCATAAAAAAATATTTATTTTTTGGTTTTGGCCTTTTGCTGTATGACTAAACCAGGAAACCACCAAATATAGAGTTTTTCAGTTGATTTGTTGATAATGATGATGGAAAAAGAGAAACAAAAAAAATATTTAATATTGCGCTTTTATTTTGAAAAGTTTTTCTTTCTCCATATAATTTGCAATTTTCTTCCACTTTGCTACTCTGCGCCACCTCTCGCCTGCAGGAGAAGGAGAAGCCTCATGAGGGCTCCAGGCCTGTCAGGGCGGTGTTTGTGTCCGACGGGAAGATCCTCAGTACCGGCTTCAGTCGCATGAGTGAGAGGCAGGTGGCGCTGTGGGATCCGGTGAGTGTCAACAACTGACAGTGTCAGTCTCAGACAAAGCATCTTGCTTACTGAACTTTATGATTCATAATCCTTAGTCATGTCTCAAATTCCTCTGAGCATGTGGTTTGAGATCTCTGGGACATGAAATGTGTATTCGTTAATGTTTGAAAATTAAAAAAAATAAAATGTAGCACGTCTTTGGGACTTGTATTCCTAAATTCAGAGTGGGGTCCAGTTTAGTCACACTTTCCCACCTGAAATAAAGACAAAACAGTCTCATAAAAGAGTTGTAACCTTTCTCTCAGATAAGACTCTGGGCTTATCCTCAAACAGATTTTGTAAGATGACATGTGCCCCAACTTTAATATTGAGACTCTTTTCTTTTCTTTTACTTAAAAAGCTGAGTTGCAGAGCACAAAACGCCTCCAGCGTCAGCTTTCCTCCTTCAACACATGATTGTAAGAGCAGCCTGCTGTGCTGAATTGTACTCGTGAATCATTTTGACCAGTTACACAATAAGTAAAAACCCTTTTATAGTGCGAAAATCTTTACAGCTGAACCTTTATGGTGGATTCCAAACTTTAGCTGTTTGCCTTTAGGGAGCATCTCTTCACATTTACAACACCATTGTTTCACAACAGCCAGATTACAGTATTAAGTGTCTGTGCTGAAATATTAGCCTCAATTAAATCCTCAGCTTACATGCAGTCTGCTGGGTACATGTGATGCTAGAGTACATGTGATTAATTGCTAAATATTTCTCTATCTGATTCTCTTTTAACAGAAAAACTTTGGAGAGGCACTGACCCTGCAGGAGCTGGACACCAGCAGTGGCGTCCTCCTGCCATTCTTTGACCCAGACACTGGCGTCGTCTACCTCTGTGGCAAGGTTAGATTTAGATTATGAAACAACAGCCTTTCTGCATCACTACCACCCACACAGACTCAGTCAGCCCTCTTGTTGGTCCTGTCATTTTCACAGGGAGACAGCAGCATCCGTTACTTCGAGGTGACAGATGAAGCTCCTTATGTCCACTACCTGTCCATGTACAGCAGCAAGGAGAGCCAGAAGGGGATGGGGTACATGCCCAAGAGGGGCCTGGAGGTCAACAAATGTGAAATCGCCAGGTAATGGCATATCTCAGTGGTTTTAGCTATGCAAGCAGCAAGGTGACCTCTTTAACACCTTTGTGAAGACTTTATGGGCTCAGCTGCTAGTTTGGGGTCATAGTGAAGAAAACATGAAGATTATGAGATCATTATAGGCCTCACAGGATTATCCAGGCTGTGCTGGATCATTATTCAGTGACCATGTGGTTTCACAGTGAATCCATGCCTCACATCTGCTTTCAAAACACCAAGATGGCGAAAGCTTAAGCACTCATAACACTTTCCAAAGCAAATGGTGACTTCACAGTGTCTGCATCCATCTTTTCTGCTTTCTCATTCTCTTAATGCAGAATGGGATGGCACCCACAACATCAACTTGATACTAAAAGCACTGTTAGATGAGCTCCTAGCTTACTGTTCAGCTCTTTAACATTTTGAGGGCAAAATCTTTCTTCTTCCTCCAAATTGAAGCGTATTATTTCAGCCTAATCTGACACAACAACCTAAAATACAAACAAACAATTTTAATTTCAGATTCTACAAGCTGCACGAGAGGAAGTGTGAGCCTATAGTCATGACTGTGCCACGCAAGGTAAGGTTTTAGCAAATCCTAGGTTTTAGGTTCATGGTTCAAGAAAATCTGTGCGGAATTTGAACTCTGACTCTCTTTTTTTTTCTCTGCCTGTGCAGTCGGACCTGTTCCAGGAAGATCTGTACCCAGACACCGTCGGGCCCGAGCCCTCGGCCGAAGCTGATGAGTGGTTTGAGGGAAAAGAGGCCCCGCCTAATCTGATATCCCTGAAGGACGGGTTTGTAGCTACGACTAAAGCTAAGGAGTTCAAAGTTCACAAGAGTCTCCTGAAGACCACCACTGCTTCTGCAGGGAATCAGCATGACAGCAGCGGGGTGAGTCTTTTAGATCCACAATGTTTTGCTTCTGTTTTAGCTGCAGATAATAAGTGAATGAGTTTTAGCAATTAGACTTTCCGTAATTTATTTCATAACTGATTTATGAGTCTTTAAACTTTGCTTTTAGTGTCTCAGTTGCAAATTTATTTTTGACTTTTTTGGAGAAATCTGTCAATAATTACATTATTGGCTTCAACCGAACCTTGACGGCTAATTAGACAATCAGCTAAACATGAGCCACTCCATGACATCATTGAACTCCACCCAATCACAAGTGTGTCTCTGTCCCTCAGGAGGTTCAGTCTTTGAGGAAGGAGGTGAAGGACTTGAAAGAAGCGCTAGAGGAGCTGACCACGCGTGTGAAAGAGCTGGAGAGCAAGCATTAAGCGGCAAGAAAAAGCGACAAAGAGCAGAAATCACGCGAGAAGAGTGGAGCAAAAACTACAGCGAGAAAACTTTTGTTAACTTTTGATTACAGTGAGACAAAGGGAGAGATTAAGATGGTAGATGTCATGAAACTATTTTTTAGCGTAAAGCTTGAATTTGTCTATTTGGTTTGTGTGATCAATTTGAGAAAACAAGAACCATAATATATGCTTTTAGTTTGAAATAAAATGTTCTGTATTTTCAAAGTACATTTTGACCCCTTTTTTTCTTTCTTTTGAAGGAAACACACATGAAATGCATACACGCACTTTATTTTGACCCAATTTTAATCATTTATACTCATTGCCTTACCAAATGTGAAACAAAATAAAATGAGTACAAACAAACATCTCATGATTATAAAATATACTGCGGACCTTTGAGAACATATCAAGAGAGAAACACGCGCACCAGATGTTTCCTGAGGTTCACTGAGGTGCATTTGGTTAGACTTTTAAAGAAGAGATAATAAAAATATCAAGGAAAAAAAGACAAGCAGAGCATTGATTAAACATTCAAACTGTAAAATATGAACCATCTAAAAGGCCTTTGATTATTTAATTGCTCAACAAATTAAATATATTTTATGCTATAATTGAAGCCAAAACTTTAAACTTTACAAAAATCTTGCAAATTTAATGTGGACTTTACAGCCTTTACTTTCATAGCTTTACATCACCAGCAGCTCTATGAATGTGAAAGTACAAACAGCAGTGAGAATTTAATATTTACATTTTTTGGGGTTTTTCTCCCAGAAACATTCAACCGGTGTTGTCTATTTTAGCACTTCCAGTCCAACTAGATCACCATTCCCTCCTTTCTCTCAAACACCAGTTCCTCTTAAATCACCACTACACATAGTTTTTGTTTGGGGCTGAGGCGCTGTTGCTGTAATACTTGGCTTTTCCTCCTGAGTTGCCTTGCTTGGGCCTGCTGAAGCAACAGAGCAGACCTCCAGCTATGATGAGCAGCACACCTGCAGCCCAGCCTACAAAGATGCATGCTCCCAGCTCCATCCTTGGGGAAGAACTCAACAGGGGGGTGTAGAAGTCCCTCACGGTATTGTGTGCAAACCAGCTGACAGGGATGATTACCAGGATGCCAGCCAGCAGCATGCCCACCCCGGCTACCAGGCTGATCTTGGGCTTGACGTCTTCGTTTTCCACACAGGTGGTAAAGTCGGACCCGCAGAAAAGAACGAGCAGGCTGAGGCAGCAGAGCATGCCGCTGATGATGGACAGGGCTCTGGCAGCCTGCCGGTCTGCGCCCAAATCTAGCAGGGATTCGAAGTTCTTGCACTGCTGCTGGCCAGTACTCTGCACCACACAGGTGGTCCACAGGCCCTCCTGACTTCTCTACTCACACACAGAGAGGAAGAAATATACAATTATAGACATCATTTCATGACATGAGGCAAACTGAGTGCTACATAATTAAATCTCATACACGTAGAACATTTATGAAAAATTGAACTGTAAACATTCACTTACTCAAAATCAAGTAAAATAAGCTCAATAAACAGAAACAATCCAATATTGCTTATACAACACTACACACATATGTTTAATTACCTCTGCTGTCACAATGTTGGATCCTGTGAAGGCCGACACTCTCCAGAGCGGGACGGCACAGCATACAACAATCCCAATCAGGCCCACGACCCCGAGGACCACGCATGCCATCTGAACCACAGCAGATCCCATTCTATAAAAGGCAAAATGGTGTAAAGACACAGGAGCATCACTAAAAGCTTTTCATTGTTACTTTACAGTCTGTTTAATGATGTTCTCATTCTGTCTTTGTCTTTAAAAAGCTCATTTTCTAACATCCGTTGAATGTTTCTCCAATATTACTTCAAATCAAGGGGGTGCTACAATCATTACCATCAGATAAAACAAGTAGGGACAGTTTTTCTCGCATTCTTTAAACCTTTTTCCGTTACCCGAAATGTATTGTATTGATGATCATCATTAAATCTAGCATCCAACAACTTAAATTAGGTGAAATAACGGAAAAAGGTCTCGAAGTCCAATCAGGTGTGTACAGGATTAACAGGAGGGGGCTGCACTGAGCAAAAACACCCCGTGTTTAAGTGTAACTAACTTTCAGAGCAGATTAAACCCTGAAAATAAATCTGATTTGAGTTAATCCTCATTAAGACTGATTTCTGAGTTTTATTGTGACCGCAGGTGGGACTCGTGAAATCTTTAGAAACAGAAAACAAAAAGAAAAGCAGGCCTTTCAAACTATTTCAACCTTTTTTACTCTCACAGCTGTTTATTTATTTTCACTTTTAATTTCCCCTCTTATGTCCATTATGAAAGATTATTTATTTTATTATGATTCTTATAATTTTATTTGAGTAATTATCAAATTAATCCTCAACCAACCCTTTCATCCTCGAGCCTTTTCAGATTTCAGTCTCCTTTCAGAGCTCAGGCAGTCCTTTTAAATAAAAAGTGGATAAATAGATTCCTACCTTTTTTGAAAATGGAAAAAAATTAGGTGAGATTTCAGTGGAGATCCTTCTTCTGTTTTCCTGTCTGCGTGTTGTCTCGAAGATGCTGTTTCCTGTTGTACAAGTCTTGTACAGACAACATGGGACATATATGGAGAAATGCGAAGGTGTGGGCGGGGCTGAGCACAAACATGGGAACATAGATGATGGAAGGACCACAAGACCTGGCTGGACATGCCCTGTAGCATGCTCTGTACTCACTGAAAGCTGCTGTGGAGACAAGGAGCGCTTACCTAATTTGCATCAGTGGAAAAAGAGCCACTAGGAAAAAGATTATTATGTCTCAGCACCAGAAGTCATAAAGCACACACAGAGGTTTGTGGGATGGTAGTCATGACAGTGATGCTGATGCTAATTAAAATATTTTGGTTGTTGCTATTACAAATTGCCTAGAATAGAAAAGTGAGTCATCTGAATGACTCCTCTTTTTTCCCTCTGCATTCCCAGTCTACACAGTTACCACCCACCTTTCCTTACCTGCATCCCCCCTCCTCTGACTTACGCACCTATCTCTGTTGAAACTCTGATGGCGAGTGTACGGAGATCAGTTTTGGAAACCGAGATGGAATGGGTTTATTTACGTAAGACCATGAGCTGGGTTTCATGGATCATGAGGACATGAAGAAATAAAAAGGAATGTGGCCTCTATTGTTGTTTGTTTTTGCCTACACAGCTGAATTTTACTGTATTTTCACAGAAACTGAACATCAGCTGTGAACTTTATATCAATGAGAATCGAGAACAAACCAAACAGAACAAGAAAAAACTGTTATTTGTTCTTTTTTAATTAGTAAATGCCTTGAATACCAACATGGGGCTTGTCCTGACCCAGTTTCGTCACAGTGCTCCAGTTGTGGAAAAGGATCTTCTGCTCACATGTTCGCTGTTGTCCACTGTTGTGTTTCCCCTCTTATCTCCAGTTCAGAGCTGTCTGTGTGATGGAGCTATTCTGAAGAAGGTTTTCACTTGATTTCTGTTGTTTTTCTGTTCTTTTCATTTTTGTGCCATAATTTTGACATATTTAGGGAGCCCACGCAAGATTTATCTTAAAAATATAAATATTTTCCAAATCACAGGCCCCTGATGTGCATCAATGTTATGCGCTTTTTAAATTTGTGTGATTTTTCCTGCATTTTTTCAGACCTTCTAACTTGTTTACTTGAGGAGATATCCAGGTGAAATCTTCAGGGCTCAAAAACACATTGTGAAAACCTGAACCTACTCTGAGTGTCCTAATCTAAAATCAAAATCAGCATTTCTTTCCTATAACTAACTCTGAGCGTGGGATTTATCATAGCTTCGATAGCAAAACTGCATTAATTAATGTGCATGACTCAGAGGAACAGAAACAGTGAATACTTGATATGTTTTTGTATAATTCAATGGAGGAAAAAAGTGTTTGGGGCTAACTTTCAGAGGCCATGTCACCATGTGGGATAGGTGGCAAAACAAGGTCTTCTTCTATCTACATTTTGATGCCAGGCTCATCTTCTAGTCATCATTCCTGCTGTGTGAAAATTATGTGTTAAAGTTGCATTTATTTGACATTTGTGCATAAAATGGAGAATCGTTGTCAAAAGCTCTGCAATTTGAACATACAGAAGGAACTGGGTCACAGAGGGTCTCTGGATCAATGGATGATCTGAATATGCGCTAGAAGATGAGGATAAGCAATCACATGATTCCTTTTAAAGTTTAGCATAAGCAAGTAAAACAAAATGCCACAAACTGAACAGGCAATGAAGCCACAAACAGCAAAGAGAGCATCCACTGATCCTTAGACCTGTATATTAATATTTCTGCTTAAAAGCAGTGTTTGAAAAAATCCTTCTGAATAAAAATTTGATTTTAGTTTTATATTGTGACACTTGGAGTTGGTGTAAACCTAGTTTGATTGGAGTTTAAGTGTGTTTTACTCCACTGAAACTTTCATGTGGTTATCTCTGTGCTAATGAAATCACGAAGGCTCAAAATGATGGAAAAAAATGTGGCAAATTTCAGCCCATATGTACTTCAAAAACCTGTAAATCTTAAAATGTTTTATGATTGTGATAATAGTCAAATTTAGCATGCCTTCCCTAATGAAGTGGAGATACCATGTAATTATTCTGAGAAGGTCTGAGAAGGTTTTTAGATTGATTTATTTGAATCAGTGTAAAGGAGACAAAGTAGGAGACTAACAACATAAATGTCCGCTGTATTTTTATTTGAAAGTCATATTTACAGTTGTTCTCCTCTTGCTCTCTGTGTGTCTTTGGCCTCGATTTTCCTCATCAAATAAACCTCAAAGCCTCTGGACTTCTTTTATGCCTTAATGCTCTAAGCTGTAAGACAGACAGAGCAAGGACTGATGGAGAGCAATAAAATGAGATCCTCACATTTTGAATCAGACCACCAGACTGAGAAGATAACACCTCCCACCTGCCAAATGCTGATAAATTCTGCAAGCAGCCCAATCCAACAGCCACATCACCAGGTAATCACATCATTTAAAGGTGATGCATTTTGGAAAAAACAACCTACTGACACACAACTATTAATGACAGGATGATGCACCATCAAGCTGGTTGCCACCTGACCAGAGGAAACTAGCTTGACGTCGTTAGCCTTAAAAGGTCTTGTTTGGTTAGGATAAAATTTTAAAATGATCATCTGCAAGTTAACAAAATCAGGAGAAAGATATGAAACCTCTTTTAACGTCACAGATGCAAAGACACAGTGAACAAGGAATAATACTTCTAATTTTATGTGCACTACACATTAAGAGATACATTCCAAAAACATTCACATAGGCCAAGTGAAAGACACTCATTGCTACTTATTTCTTGTTATTTTAGCGATTAATTCAATTTATTTTATATAACTCAGAATCATAAACACAATATTTTAGCTTTACACATTCAGTGGGTCTACTGTCATTTGATTGTGCAACCACAATTCCCTGCTCACAGCGGAAAATGCACAAAACCACATGTAAAAATGTAAGTAGAGAGAAGTATGTTAAGTATATAGATCGAACCACTTGTGTAGCTCTAGAAATACTTCTATTTGTTTCTCATTGTCGCTTTTGTGTGGCAAAGGGACCCTTTGGTGGCCCAGTTCTTGCTCTGAAGGGTCTCTATCCAAACTATGTCAGCAGAATATCCCTCAGATTGATTGAGGGATCAATACTGTAGGGGTCAAAGAATTCTGGGTTTTTCTTAGCTAAAAATAGAGTTTTACCAAAGTCCTTCGAAAGTCAAGCCAGTTGGCAGTCACCTTTAAACACATCCAGAGACTTTGTTTGAGTTTTATTTTGAAGTTTCATCGAAATTAAATTTAATGTAGCTAGTCATCTAGGCATAAAAATAGTTTTTGATAGTTTGATTGATAGTTTTTGATAGTTGATAGTTTGATAGTTTTTGCTTCTATTAAAAGCCTCAACTTCAATTAACTAAGATGCATTTCCGTCTTAGTTTGAGTTTACTTTATTATAAAACCTTGTTGCGTGCTGCTAATTTATACTTTTATTTGAGTCAACTATATTGTCTTTTCTCTTTTACTTTTAAGTTTTTGTTAATTGTAAAACGTTGGCGGGTACTGCTCTGTCTGATCAGTGTGGTTTTAGGGTTTAAAGTGCAGTTCCACGTCAACACACTGGGTGGCGCGCTTTGAGCTTTAATTTTAATCTTCATTGATGCCACTGTAAAGTGCTGTAGGCGGTGCCTAGGAATAAGACGGACCCAGTGTGTATCCAATCAGATGCGAATATTGGGAGCTGAGGTCTGCGATTGACCAATCGCTTTTTGAGAAACGTGTGAAGACCTCGGTTTGATTCACCCTCCTGTGTTACCGTAGACGCTTCGCTAGAAACGGCCCTCTTTTAAAGTTCGTGGGGGAAGAGCGGGGCGACCCGGACAAACCGAGGGGAAAAGGGCCAAGATCGAACTCAGGGGATAAATATTTACACAGATTTCAACACGGGAGGATTAATATTAAACCGGACACAAGGTTTGACATGTTATCTATTTCCAGGTTTGATTATTTAGCTAACGTTTGCTCACTAGCCAAGGTTCAGTTTTGCTGCTGCTAGTTTATGATACTTAGCTAATAGCTACCTAGCTAGCAGAAGCTCGGTTAAGCTCATTGACTGTTTTTTGACATTGCTCGACTAGCAAGTGTGACTCATTCAGTGAATTACGACATTATAATTTGAGTAACTCTCAGTGTCCATTCCCCGTCTTTCCCTCACAGAAATCTAAGGTGAGACACAGAAAACCATCGTCTTGAGCCCGAGAACGTCAGAAAATAAAGAAAATGGCGGAGCCGGACAAATTAAACATCGACTCTATAATTCAGCGTCTCTTGGAAGGTAAGGAGGATCAAATCCGCGTCACAGCCAAGTGTTTGTTATATTAGGGCATGTCTTGGTGGCAGTGAATTGTGTACATCATGTAGGTCAGCTGCAGTTAAAAGCGGCCACAGTGTGTTGTAGTAGCCTACTTAAGATCGCTCTACTCTCAGGCTCGGTGGCTGGTTTTGGATCAGCGGTTGAAACCAAAACAACATTGCTCTTTATAGATTGTTTAGCAAACCGTAAAGATTGGGGGGTGCTGGGTTTTTTGTTTTGTTTTTTTTTTATATTTTTTTAAATTTAGATGATTTGCTGTCGTGCTGTCTACAAAAGAAGGGGAAACGCGTGACGTTATAGAGTGATGTAGAATTGGAAAAGATGAGCATTACTCGCCTATTTATGCAAATTACGCATTCTGATGCGCTATTTGCGTAGGGATATTGTGCTTTTACCTGTTTTTTTTGTTTTGTTTTTTCTTCTTCTGAGTTTATGCAGGGGAAATGATCAGACTCGGTAGCCGTAGTGGACTATTTCCATTTTACGTGTTAATTCTCTTTGAGTAAAAGTAGTTTTGCAGTCAGCCCCTTCCCCACTAGAGTTATTGAGTTATTCAGAACGAAATGCAGATTTTGGTTAGTTGGTTTCAGTTAGTTTCCAGATGGGGTTTTCTCATTGTCGTTCAGGTTTTTTGTTTCAAAAATGTTTGGTTTTAGTGTCTTTTAGCTTATTTTTTTTATTTATTTATTTTACTGTGGAGGTTATTTGTCGGGGATATTTTCAGAAGTTCAGAATGGATGTCAAAATTAAAAGGGATCTGGCTCACACTCTAATAAATATGTGAACCAAAGGTTGTGATAACCAATTTGATCAAATTGTCAACAACTAAAAAATGAGGATATACCTTGTTTTTATTTCAGTTTGCTTAAATGTTCCTTTACAACTGGTTTTAGTTTTGATTTTAGTTCTAGTTGACTGTAATAACCTTGCTTCTCGCTGGCTTTGCTGGACTGTCTGGGTTTTTGCTTTTTTGCAACTGCATTTCTGGAGTGTGTTTGTAGTCTGCTTCCCTGAGAGACTTGTTAATGAGCTGTACAAACAAAAATGCTCTGATTGGGACATACTCCATGTAATGGTTATTTAAACAGGTTAGGATGCCTCTGTACAAAAGACATGCACTTTAGGGGCAGACAGGTGCATACTACAAAGACTAGATGTTCTCAGGTCACAAAAGTTATGTGCAAGACAATCTGCAGATACACAAATATGAATATGAAGAATGTGCCTTCATATTGTTTGTAGGCCAAGTATTTAAACTTTTGCCTTAGATCACACGTGAGGAAAAGGGCAACCAATAACTTGAATCAAGTTACAGCAACGACAACATATTTTCAAGGTAACATGAAGACCTGTGTCTCTTGTTTTTTGTTTTTTAATCTAAAAGTGGTGTTGAAACACAGTTTCAGCTGCCCTCAAATGGCATCAATAAGTCTGTCCTCCATTTCAGTGTAAAGTGAATTTCCACAGGTGTTTATAATTTCCTGGAATCAGGATTTGCCTTGTTTTATATTCATTTACATGGTCTTTGTATGTAATTATGCAGTGGTAAAACATAGATTTGCATTTGGTATAAACATACCATGAAATATGCATTTAATGTTAGTCTGCAGTGGCGATAACTAGGCCTCATTTAGAAGTGCAGTTTTTTTAGAAGCCTTGTAAAATATATTAGGGATGTTATGATACTTAGAAAAATTATAAATATAATTTATATAAAAATACAGATTATAAATGCCTGGAAAACTGTAATACTCAATAAAATGCTTAATACTGTTTTTGATACCATGAAGTTCGAACCATACAGACAGCCAAAACAAACAGACAGTGAGATAACTGTAGGGTGAGCGTGTATGGCAAATATTTCAAGATTGGGAATTTAAAAAACAAAACCGATAATTTAGGTTGTCTGAGGTAGCGCTGTACGTCCTGTTGCTGAACAAATATAGCGGGTAAGGTAGGCTGACAGTTTCTTTGCTCTGTTTCAGTCTGCAAATTTAAGAGAACACAACATGTTCAGACACACACAGTAATATCATCCTGTTAAATTAACATTGTTTATGTTATATATGGGCTGGACTGATAACTTTTGCTGACTGGTTTCACATTAACATTATAATTTTGTTATTAGCTACACTAGCTAGCCACCACCTTAACGATAACCTAACATGATGCTATTGTGGCTATTTAGCACAGATTTTATGTTTGATACCCTTCCTGATGCAACTCTCCCATTTATTTAGGCTTGGGAATGGCACTTGGAGTACACTAGCTTGTGGACCCCTCGATTCTGGGTTTGTGTCCATTGAATACCGGCTAATATTCATGTATGCACTAGCCAGATTAACATTAATGACTGTTTGATAATGGAAACAAAACTGACCTCTTGAAATTTTTCAGTGTTTTTAAACATCAAGTACTGTTCAGCTGCTAGTGAGGGGAGGGGCTGTGTGTGCCCCTCTTCACCCTGCTGCCTTGTGGCAGGAGATAACGGAGCATTCGGCTCCTCACTGCCAGACTGCGAAACAGTTTCTTACCCCACGACTCCTGAACACTCAGTGACTGGACTGACACACACACACACACACACACACACACACACGTGTCACTGCCTCAACGACTAATCTGCACAATCACACGCACACTATCGTACATCAAGTTACTTTTTTCACAATGCTCAGTCTTTTGCACAACTTACTGTCATTGTTGCACTTCTGCGTGTGTTGCGTGTCTGCACTGTCTGGTGTTGCACTGTCTCTGTTTTGTGGTTGGGTTTTTTGTGCAATTTTTGCACACTTGCACTTTATGTAGTCCTTTGTTGATTGTCTGTTATATGTAGCAGCATGGTCTTGGAGAAACGTTGTCTCGCTTCACTGTGTAGTGTTCCACTGCAAATGGTTGAAATGACATTGAAGCCACTTGACTTGAACTGGAGGAGCTAAAGATGGCACTGTGGTATCAATGCTCCTGCAAATGAGTATGTAATCCAAAAGTAATTTTTAGTGTTGATTAGCATCTGACAGTCTCTTAAAAAAACAACAAAAAAACAAACAACCATACACAAGACAGTGCCGCAGTGAGATACCATCGCTGCTGATAAACAGTGTTCTGTGATAGACTCAAGGGCATCAGTGTAAACAGTATCACCATAATCAAACAGGGGCAAAGTTTTGGATAGTACAGTGAAAGTGAAACAACAGCTCCATAAAGAAAAATGTGTTTATAATAAAAAAAGAAAAGTTTTGTCTTCCACTTGGGTTTTAAAAGTGAGTGTAGCATCCTGCCAGAGTCCTAAGTGTTTAACAATATTGTAACAAACTGTTTCAGTGTTATTACCATAAAAGGTCAGTATTGTTGGGACTCCTTGCTGCATTTGCTCCACTGCTGCTTTTAAGCACAGTACAAACTGCTTACGTCACTTCTTTGTTTCTCAAAACAAGAATTGCATTAGTATTAAAATTTATTGAAGCTATGTTCTTACTGTAAAATATGTAGTTGTTGTAAACAAATGCATTGCAATTGCGTCACAAAAATCCCGAGACATCCCTGAAGCAGATATGAAGCAAGCAATATTCTGTGTTTGCTCTACGTGCTAACTGTCCTGGAAATGCGTGCTTTAAATCTAACTGCTCACTGACAAATTTGTCGTGGCTTTAAGTGTGTGCGAAATAAACAGGACTGTTTTATCTTCACATCCGCGCTGTGGTTGTGTAATAGGAGCCCAGAGGACATCAAACAGAAGAATAAATGTACTCAGACCCAGTGGTACAGTTCAAACTGCGGTTAGAAGAAACTAGGTTGTGACCTCCTGTAGTTGTCCTTGCATGTCAGTGCACTGGGCACAGCAATTATGAATTTTCCCATGTGAAACTGCTGAAATGGAAAAATCTTTTTGTTATTTTGTCACTGGAGCAACATTAGAAGTGTTGTTTAGATTTTCATTTGTGTAGTAAAGGCCACTTCATATATGTATATAAAAATAGGCTTTGCTGCTTTTATTTTAAGGCCCAAATTTGTTTTGTGGCTCCATGCACATAGAAAAGTTATTGACCTCTGATATAACCTAGCATGACAAATCACAAAATGACTTCAGGGTGCTTTATGGATGAGGTAAAGCTCTCCCACACAGTGTGATTCATTGAAATTATGCCTTTAGGGGCCACCTGATAGTTGAGTGGTTGGAGGCCTTACCACAGGGGTATAAATGACGTCAGTAGTCAGTCTCCAGTTTGATTCCCAGCAGGTCGAACCTTCACTCTCCACCACTGCCTTCTGTCTCTTTCTACCACTGCAGCTTTCCAAAAGATACAAAAAAAAAGTTCTTTTGACCAGTAAATTGAGAAATAACATTTGGGATAGAGTTTTATCCCAGGATCACTGCTGTTAATAAATTTGACCTTAGCCCTCAGTTTGTTTACCTTCTTTAAATATAGTCCCTGCATGATCAGCCTAAGCTGAGCTGGTGGAGGTGATTGGGATTATGTACAAATATGCATGTGCAGTCAAAGTACCTCCCAGAGAGAGTGTGCTTTTGTGGGCCATGCTGGCTGCTGCTGGAGTGTTTTGTACTTGGGCTGTGATAAGACTGTCTGCCAAACAGAGGAGAAGGCAAACACGCCTGATAATGGCTGTATTTATATCCACTTATGTAACTACCGTGACCTTTTTTATCCACATTGGTGAGGATAACCACTCGTAAGCTGATATTTGTATTCTCAGCGTTCTGTTAAAGGCGGCAGACTCCCACTGCAGGCACTGCATCAAAAGGTTGATAAATTATCCTCATGCTAGTTCAGTCTCCCATGTGGACAACGAGGTATCCCTGCTCCATGCTGGCTATGTTTCAAGACCAAACCAATTAAATGTGTTTGGGTAGCAAGTAGTTTCAATTGGATTACTTGCGTAGGTCTAGAGCTAACTGAACTCTTAGCTTGTGCTTCTGCATAGCAAGTGTGGCATCACGTAAGCTAGGCCAGAACAGCCGGCATTGAGTGAGGCAGCGCTGGGGCGATTCAACTGTTGATTCCAGCACCCCTGACATCCCCTCAGCTTTTCTGCTGTGCTCCATCTCTTTGTTTTCCGCTGCCTGACCAGTGTACTGGAAAGCCTTTTGTCTGCACCCCCTCATGATAAGCTTACTGTTGCCCACTGGCTTGTGTGGCTAACTTTGGAGTAAGCTCTGTCAGTGCTTAGCCTTCTGTAATCCAGGTTTAAAGTGGGAAGCAGCACTGCAGTATTTATATCTACTTTCACTGTTTTTAGTTGTCACTTCAGGACACTGCCATTATTCTCTGTCAGTCTGCTGATTTCTACTCTCTCCATCCCTTTTAAAAGTGCTCCGCAGCCACTGTTAAAACCTGGATTATTTTGATGTGAGATGGCCTTTAATTATGTCTCATACTGTGTGTAGCAACACACAAGTAGTGGCATATCTTTGGAGGCTTATTCAAAGCCCATAAAGGATTTATGAATTCTTTAAGTGTAGTTAATGTTGTACTGTAGTGGGTTTGTTTATGTTGGTCATTGTGCGGTGGTGTCTGCATCGCTTTTGGATCACAACTTATTGTTGGACCTGATAAACAATTAACAACAGCGACTTTTATTGAAAAGCAAAAAGTAGAGAAGTTTTCAAACAGGTCTGCGTCTACACATTTCCTGTGTTATCAAAACAAGAAAAAAGAACACCTACACTGGCAGAATACAAGCCATGTTATTAGCATGATGAGTAAGCGAGAGCTGTAGTAATAATCAGCTGTATTAATAAATATTCGCCTTCCTCCGCTTTAAATATGACAGTGATCATAAGGGCATAACATGGCTGCTTGCTCTGATCTTCATCTTCTGTGTGTTGCTTCGTGGATAACAGGATTATTTTTAAAGGTTATGAATGAGCCTGCAAAAAGTGTTTGACAACTTTACTGTTACAGCTCAGCTGCTTCAGAGTCGCTAGTCAGTACTTCTTAAATGTTTGGTCTTACTAATGGCATCTGTTACCATGGCCGAGAAATGCACTTTAACCACAAGGGTATGTTCCAAGTTTAATGAAACAACATTTTTAATACGGAGATCAAATCATTAGCACTGCTCTGGTGTCATTAGAATGGCATTTTATTTAAATGTGGCTTTGTGAAGTTAAATTGACTGACATGGGGCATGTTTGAAGTGGGTTTTTGACGAATTGCTTAATGGTTAGGACATGAAATTGGGGTTTTTCCTGGCACGAAATGGCCATTTGGGGTGATGTAATCATACACAAATGCGCAACTGATCTTTGTTACCTTACTCAACAGAAGGTCATCATGTTGTTTGTGGTCATTCTGCTAATTTACCTTTCGTGGAAGGTCTTGTTTTTGATTAGCCTTGATGATCTTTTTTTTTTTTTTGTGTGTGTTCACTACAAAAAGCTCGTGACCATAGGGTGAGGGTAGGGATGCAGATTGACCGGTAAATTGAGAACTTCACTTTTATGCTCAGCTTTCTTTTTACCATGTGGACTGGTAGCATCTGCATCACTGCAGCTGCAGCACCATTTGTTCTGTCAATCTCCCGCTCACTTCACCCCCTCACTAGTGAACAAGACCAGAGATACTTGAGCTAAAACCTTTGATTGTATCTACATGCCATGTTGAAATTCCAATTTTTTTAAAATAAACCAGCCTACAGCTTTTTTTTTTTTTTTTTTTTTTTGTAATTGACAGATACAGTGAAGAAATGACAGGAAAGCAGAGGGAGAGAGAGACGAGGGAAGACATGCGGCAAGGGGCCGCGGGTCAAACCTGGGCTGGCTGCTCTCAGCCGTACGGCACGTGATCGCCTGCTCAATGCACCGAGCTAAACTGGCGCCCGGGTATCAGACTAAGTTAACAGTTCATCCGCATATTTTGATACAACTTCTGGAGGCTTGCTGCAGATTCTTCACGATGTAAAACAAATGGCGGTGGATGGAGCAGATATAAAGTTTACTCTTCTTCACGTTGGAGTTTGTTGATCGGGTGGTTTGATGAAGGACTCCTGCTAGCTTTTTTCCCGACAAAGGTTTTAAAGGTGATCACAGGAACAGCGCTCCTGTTTTGGACACTAGATACACGTTTTTGGGTTGTTGTTTTTTTTCCTTCTCACTCAGCCTGAGCTCACTGTCTCGGTAATGGCTCCGCCTCTTTGCTCTTCACCGTGTGTAAACAGACTCTGGCGCAGTGTTAAAACTCTGATAACATAACACAGCAGTGATGACGTTGGCAATGTTTTTTTGTTTTGTTTGGGGTTTTGTGTGTGGGTTTTGTTTTTTTAATATAAATACTAGGGACTGTTTGACTCTGTATTCAATCGTTGCCCTTAAAGACGTTTGTATTGCAGGTCCGTTTTCACTCGCAGATGGGGGTGTAATGCTCACATTTACATCATTTGACACGTCAGCGCACTACAGAAGCCTCGAAGCAAAGAATTTGTATCAGGAATTTTTTATAATCGAATTATTCGAAATACTCGATGAATCGTTGCAGCGCTACAAGGAACAGTTTAAATATAATTACACAGTTTTGGCTGAGCTTGTTTTGAGGTTCACCAGCCGCAGGTATAGCCATCTTAAATGTTTAATATTGTCAGAGAAATCCAGTTTGAAAAGGGCTGCCCTGCATTGGTTCGCTCTTTTTGGTATGTAAAAGGGAAGTGTTTATCTCTGAGCCGTTGTACACCTGACAGCCATTAAATCAGCATCATTAGAGAGAGCTCTGTGTACCTGCAGCTTGAATATAATATAATTGTCACTCAGATTGTTCGAGGTAGTTGTTTCCATAAAGTATATTACTCTGTTCATTAGCCTGTGTAGAAATGTACTGGGTGGGAATGAGACTCCTCATTAGAAGGCTTATACAGTTTGTGTCAGGAGCTGCTTTGGCATCAAGCAGCACATGTACGAGCGGGGGTGTGATTGATTCTGTCGCCGATACAAACAAACCTGATTCCAAACTCCGTCGCAAGCAGTCTTGTGTAAGTGTGCAGTGGACTGAATTTCAGATTAACATGGCATCACATCCACACCCTGCAGCTGGTGTGTCAGTGGACAAATATTTTGGTCTGAATCATTTCACACTGCCTGTGAGACTCCCAGATACTTTTTTTCCTCTTCCTGTGGCTGTCATTTACATCACACTCCTACCTTTTCTTGCATTAAAGCTGTGTCGGCGACTGTTTTATGTGATGTGGCTCCAACGGTTTGTCAGGAAAATTAGTTGGACTTGTTCAAGTCTTTATCATGACTGTGTGGTAAGTGTGAAAACACATGGCTGAACACACACTAGACAAACCTGCTGAATTCTTAACATACCATCAGCAAAGGCTCTCTATGACAGGAACTGAGTTTTTTGTTTTAAAGAATTTTTATTTTAAAAAAGACGCTAACCAGGATGGTCAAAAAATAACATTTTTTGGTCATAATTACTCAAGCTTTTTGTTTATCACATGGGTAAAAATAACAGGAAAACTGTTTGCACAGATTCTTTGTCTTAATTATATGCTGACTAATTGTTCCTGAACATTTTCATATCCCATGGACTTGTTTTGAGCCTGTTTACATATAATCAGGATTCCTGCTAGTCATTAAAGTCTTACCTGGAAGATAAAAGTTAAAAATTAGGTTTTCAAAAGCCTTTTTTTTTTCTCACAAGATTGCTGTAAGTATTAAATTTGCGGATGCTCAACAATTTGATCCATTTGTTATCATGCATATCTATCATCTCTTACTATCTAGAACAACATGCTAACCTAATGGCATAATTACAGATGTCTTTTACTGGCTTGTTACCAGTTTGACACCACAGGCTGAGTGTAGATGTTGTCGCTACCGCTTTAATTGTGGCTCACTTTGTTGGCCATAAAAGTTACCCCCTATGCCTTAATTCAGCTTTAAGGGTACCTTGTAAAACAAATCCGGTTACCCGTACGGATCAGGAAGCCAAGTGTGCAGTGTTTGACATAACCTGACCATGACCTGATAGGCTGAGGACAGTTTAATAAACAAAGTTGGTGGGGCAAGTTAAGTCACCTGCTGGCCTGTTCGGACCACTGACAGTTTTCACTGACCACTACTACTTATGAGTTTGTCTGTGAACTAAACTGGTTAAAGCAACACTCACTAATTAATATCAATGTTTTTGTTTGTTTTTTTTCTTCCTCTTCTTGCTCTCGGTAACATGTTTTTATGTGCTGAACAGAGCATTTCATAGTGGTGTGAAAAATGCAGCAGGAAGGTCACTGCTGCAGGACCCCACAGTGCAAGCATTTCACACATTTTCTGCTAAGAACAGATTAGGGTTTAATAAAAAGTGCAAAATTAAGCACAATTATTACAATTTTTTTTTTTTCCACACAACAAGGTTGAAGTTGAAAAAAGCATCAGAGATGTCATAGTTTATGGTTAAGCTAGCTAATCCTCTTTGATACAGTAAGCAGCAAAGACAGTGGTGCCACTTAGACGTTGAACACGGGTAAAGTGAAAGAAAATGTTTTCTTGGAAACATTTGTGGGGAAAGAAGCAAGAGCACTTTATCATTTTTCCTGTTTAGTGAGATTAAAGGTGAAGAAAAGCTGTCTTGTGGGCTCCTCCCATCCACTGGAGGTTTGCTTTATGTTATGACAAAGCTAAAGAATAAAGAACAAGTTTTAAAAGGTGTGTGCAGATGAGCAGCTTGTTTCGTTTTCCACCATTGTTAAATTTGGCACATTTTTCAGTTTAACTTTGCTACAGGCTGCAACATGAAGCAATGTGTCTACTCGTATATTAAAAACGTAAAACACACTGATGTGGAAGGTCATCACAGGCCAGGCTTGTCATGCACTGGTGGAAGCTCTGAGCAGTAATTGTTGAAGCCACAAACCATAGTCACGTCTTCAAATTCCTTGTTTTGTCTTAAAATTAGTCCAAAGTTCACTGCAGTCATTTGTTTGTCAAGAAAACCATGTAGCACAGTTTCAGGGATTAACACATGGCTGGTTAGTTTATAGTCGTTAAACGTTGTTGTTTTGTTTAATACTTTTTGTTAAGATGCATCTGATTTATTTTTTTATTTGTTATTAGTGTGTGTGTGTGTTTTAACCTGGTAGAGGGGCCTTGATTATGTTTATGATACAGCCTGTGTCGTTGCTTTTTTTTTTTTTTTTTTTGATTTCAGACATTGGTTTTACAGCCAGTAGCGTGCCAATCGTTGCTTCTTCACTGTGCATATTTACAGTCCTAATGAAGTGTTTGCTATCTCTTTGCTGCAGCCACATTAGCGAGAAGGGGAAGTGGGTTTCACGTCCTCTAGCTTTGGTTTAAACTGCAGCCTGAGCAGAAAGACGTGCTTTTCGAGGCTGTGCACATCGAGCAATTTTCCACTGATCAGGTTTTCTCAGACGCTGCCTCTCGTTGCATACTTCACAAGCTCATGTTGTGGTGTTATGTTTTGGTAAGCATTTAAAAGTGTGTCTTGTATTAGTACCGTGTTATTTCCAAAATCTGTAGTGTATTATTACCTCCAAATGATGTGTCTACCTGCTAAAGTGTCTGTTGGACTGGTCTGCTAACAGAATTTGTCAGCAGTTGGTTGGTGGGAGGTGTTAATTTTCCAATCTGGTGGTCTGGTTCAAAATCTGAGGATCACGTTTTGATTGTTTTACGTCAGTCTTCATTCAGTCTTATTTACAGATCTCTTCTCTTTGCGGTGTTGCTGAATCTCTTAAATTTCTCATCCCTGTGTGGTTTTTTTGTTTTTGTTTTTTTTTTACCCCCTCTTTAGTCAAAGGATCTCGGCCAGGGAAGAACGTCCAGCTGACCGAGAATGAGATCCGTGGCCTCTGCCTCAAATCTCGTGAAATCTTCCTGAGCCAGCCGATCCTGCTTGAACTAGAGGCTCCCCTGAAAATCTGTGGTGAGTTTTAATTAACCAATGGGGTTGGTGAGTTTCACGGGACAAAGAGATGATGTGGGTCTCAGAGGATGCACTTCAGGCGCACTCTGGCGCAGGAGAAGACGGTCATTATGAGAGGGTTTTCTCCTGGTTTGCTTGTCTGTAATTAACGCTTTTATCAGCTGATAAGCGTGGGCTGTTCTGGCAGAAGCAGTGAAAGCATGTTGTTTTTAAATTGCACATCTTTGCTGCCCCCTGCAGGTGATGTCCACGGTCAGTACTATGATCTGCTCCGGCTCTTTGAATATGGAGGGTTCCCCCCAGAAAGCAACTACCTGTTCCTGGGTGACTACGTCGACAGAGGAAAGCAGTCACTGGAGACCATCTGCCTGCTTCTAGCCTATAAGATTAAATACCCAGAGAACTTTTTCCTGCTGCGTGGCAACCATGAATGCGCCTCTATTAATCGAATCTATGGCTTTTATGATGAGTGTAAGTACAAAAGAGGCTTCTAAAAGGAAACCAAGGCAAATTTGCAACTTTAAATCTTGCATTCATTTTTTTTTTTTTTTGGGTAGGTAAGCGACGGTATAACATTAAATTGTGGAAGACCTTCACAGACTGCTTCAATTGTTTACCTGTGGCTGCCATTGTAGATGAGAAAATCTTCTGCTGTCATGGAGGTGGGCCTTGTTAATACGTGACTTTACGAAGCCTAAACCATTTGATCCAAGAAGCAAATGTTGGCACATATTTATTTATTTTTCAAAAATGTTTCCTCTCTCAGGCCTCTCTCCTGATCTCCAGTCGATGGAGCAGATCCGCAGAGTTATGCGACCCACAGACGTGCCTGACCAGGGTTTGTTGTGCGACCTGCTGTGGGCTGACCCAGACAAAGATGTGCTCGGCTGGGGTGAAAACGACCGTGGAGTCTCCTTCACATTCGGTGCAGACGTGGTGGCCAAATTTTTGCACAAACATGACATGGACCTAATATGCAGGGCGCATCAGGTAATGTTTACTAGTTTAGTCACTGTGTCTAAATTCATCTTTGTATAGTACATTTCAGACTCATTGACTGAAGAAGTGTTCCCTTAATTCTTATTAATCACGATGCATTGTGTGGCTGTGTTTTAATAGGACTAATCAGAGGCATTTTTAGTGTTTTTCTTACCATATTTGAAAAATACAAGGAAGGAAAAATACTACACCTCCAAGCAAAACTATGATAAATAATTTAATTAGTATTTTCAAATGTTTTCAGAAAACGGGATGTGAACTGTAGATTATGAAGATGCATTAGCTAACTTCAAAGCTGTGACAAAAACATCTAAAACAAAAAAATAAGCCCCAGACCAAACAAACACTGGTGGAAATACTTATAAAGCAAACTGTGAGGGTGTTTCAATGTAGGTATGATATATTCTATTTTTTAAAAATGCCTGAGTGACATAACATTAAACTATAGATCTGATTCTTGAATGGCACTAGCCTCTATTTTTTGTTTAAATTTTTTTTAATATGTAACATTGATGGTTTCCTTTTGGTCTTCAGGTGGTTGAAGATGGTTACGAGTTTTTTGCAAAGAGGCAGCTCGTCACTCTGTTCTCCGCTCCCAACTACTGTGGAGAGTTTGACAACGCTGGTGCCATGATGAGTGTGGATGAGACGCTCATGTGCTCCTTCCAGGTGTGGAGAACAGAACTAAACTTTTCGGGAAACAAATTTGTTTCGTTTAGTAGTTTCAGACTACAATGATACAATATATGGCTCGCATATCGATTCATGTAGTGATGGTAGAATTTTAATTGTAATATTATTTTTTTAAACCTATAAAATTAGAGTTCACTGTGTGTGTCTGTGGATCTAATTGATTACTTCTTTGTCCATCTCACAGATTCTGAAGCCAGCAGATAAGAAATTATATCCTTACGGTGCTGGGGGAGGAATGGGATCAGGGAGGCCGGTCACCCCTCCGCGAAATTCAGCCAAGGCCACCAAGGCCAAGAAATAACACCCACTGGGTCCACTTCCCACAACCTGCCACCCCCTGTTGGCCCAATGCTTCTTTTTTTGTTGTTGTTTTATTTCTCCTCCTCTACCTCCCAAACCTTTGTCTCCCTTGTCACCAAACGGCAACAAAGAAACCAACTGTCCAGGGTTCAATCATGTTTTTTCTCTCTAAAACTATTTTTAACTGTTTGTTTGGTTGACTGGTTGAATTTTGCGTGAATGAGTGTTTAGAAAAAAAAAAGAAAAAAGAAAGAAAAAAAGTGTGAATGATGCAGAGGGAGCTTCTGTATTCTGTACGTATGTTTTCTGCCTCCTCCTGTGCCCTGCGTTTGGTTTTCCTGTCATTTTGTAGAGGTGGGCTCTGCCCATCCTTCATATAAGCTCAAACCTTGCAGAGGAGGAGTAAAAAAGGGGTGGGGGGGGGGGCTTAGCTGTTTACGGTAAGGCCTGCACTGTTTGATGTTAAACACAAGCTTTTGTACATCCTGTCTCTGAGGTCCATGTATCTCTGTGTTATGTGATGGGTCGGGAGGGGGGTGCTGGGTTTTTGGGGATCAAGTTGCACGGTCATACGGTAACGGCACATACCACACACTGGGTGCACGGGTGGATATATGTGCAGGTGAGTCCTTGAATGAAATGGATTCACAATAATATATATATATATATATATATATATATATATATATTTTTTTTTTTTTTTTCTTTCCTCTTCCATTTTTGAAAACCAATGATTTCAGTCATGGATGTGAAATAGTTTTGTTTTTTTTCTTCTTTTCTCTGTAGATAAATGAAACCAATGTGGTTTTACTTTTTCTTTTTCTCGTTTTTAGTTCACTGAAGTTGAATAAAAAATAACCATTTATTTGAGGCATGCCATCATGTTGATCACTTTGCCATTGCTTATGTTTGTCACGCATAATGGCTGCTTTTCTTTTCGTTTTTTTTCTCCTCTCTGTGGTACCTTGAATTGACAGGCGGTGTTTTATAAGCGAGACTTTCAAAGCGTAGAAGCTAGGATATGTAAGTTTGGGTTAGTTTAACACCTAGTGGAAACAAAGTGGCATTTACACATAAGTGGAAAAATTGTGAACAAATGAACAACACAAATCTGGTTGAGCCAGATGTTGCTGTTTTTATCAAATAAAATCCTAAATGTTTATTTTTTCTAATGATTGTTGGCTTCTGATGCAGCTAATGATTATTTTTGCAAGTCTGAGAGGACCAGGAAGGTAAATGACATCACCACGTGCAGTTAACATGTTGCACAAATAGGCGCCACTGACACTGCATCTGTATTGAACTTTGCACACGATACTTAAGATGCCTGCTGAGGAGATGAGAGCTTTTTTCCCCCTCACATTTTCACTGATTAAAAGCAAAAAAAAAAAAAGCAAAACATAAAAACAAATGGAGACGAGATGGTGATTCATTCACTCTAACCTTTCAAAATGCTCCAGCTGAGACCACTTCACTCTTTGTTTTCTATGATGAAACGAAGAGTGGGTTTATTTAAATGTAAAAACCCACACTGAATGAGGGGTGCATGCAAGTTTAGCTCGTGTTTTGCCAGTTTTAACACTGATATTTGAGAAGATAAATAAATCCGGGAGGGGGGGGGGATTAAAGATAATCATGTGCAGTGAACTCTCAGTGAATCCAGCGCGAGGCTGAGCAGCTAGTGCTGTGTGGCAGCGAGGTAGATGACTATCTACGCTTCTTAGATCGCTTTTTGTAAAATATGTTGCCCAGATTGTGGAATTACTTTAATTGCTTGTGAGTGCAATCATTGCTTTGAGCACGTTCAGAATTTCTTCTCACTGAAAATTTAAAAAAAAAAAAAAAAAGCCATAGACAAGAGTTGAACATGTGCTACTGGGTATTATTCAAGTGTACCACCTGCTGCCCCTCTTATGTAATCACCTTGACTTGATTCAGATTCCAGATTCATGAATTTTTAATGGGAACCATCTCTATTACCTCCTAATGTTAGAGCTGGTCCACCCCCCAACCACCACCTCCTCCGTGGCAAACAGGGTGTTCCCAGTGAAAGCGGGCCATAGTTCAGCACAGGCTGTTGTAAACTGCTGGAGAAATCTCCCTGCAGTGTTTCAGGGTGTCTTACTGCCCTTTTCTGAAACTTTTGTTTTGTTTTTTTTTTGCCCCGTTGCATCATTGGTCGGTCTGATTTCATTCATCTGTCCTCGCGTTCTCATGTACACAAACAGTCAGTCATCCCCACTGCGATTTCTATCAAACCCACGTGGCTGTTAGAAAGCCGTGCGTGATGGCTTTTTAACAGGGGAGAGACAGTGGGACTCTTAACTGCAGCGGATAGTGCAGAAAAAGGCTGGTGCTGGTGGGGGGGAGCATCATTAGATTTCATCGTGTGCTCATGTCTGATTCACATTGAGTAATTTCAACTCAGGAAGTGAAATTTAAATATATTCAAATAAAATGATATGATTCATGTACTGCGAAAAATCCAAGCTTAGATGCCATTATTGCAGAATATGTGTACGTGTGAGTGATTTCAGTTTGTGTTCATATTTCAAAGTGGCTAAATGAAGCTCGGGCTTGGCATGCTGGTGAATGGTGCATGGTGGGTGGGTGGGGAAGCTGATATGATTTACAAAGATATCTGAAAATGTATGGAAATTTGTGATATTATAGGATAACAAAGGGTTTATACAAGGCTTGAGGCCATCTCCACAACAGTAAGTGGCCACTGTAAAACGGTCCAATAAAGGCCACTTTCACTCCCATTTCATAGCTGTACAAACGCTTATGACTTTTTAAATTGCTTCGCTATATTTACAGTTGTTACCTCTAAGAATCTGCGCTTTCATCGCTTTTTCTCTCAGTCTTGATTTTTACTGACAAATTTAACCCCAGATACTGCAAAGCTTCTTAGTCTAGGATTTTTTTAATCAATCAGGGATGTTTTGCACCATGCACTGTCGCTGGGTAGAAATAAAAATCATTAGATTGTTACGATTAAGATAACAAAACAACGGATATAAATAGTATTTTTATTTGTATTTCATTTGTTTTCAAGTCGACCACGATTTGTCTCTGTTTAAAGGTAGAAATAAAATGGAATTTATACACTTGTGTCTGGTTTTCTTTTCATCTTTGATTGAGACTAAAAGCTTTCTGCAGGAAGACCAAAAGCAGCTTCGTTCGAGGGGAGCGAGAGCGTAATTTTTCCACGTTTTTCCTGCCTCAAGGCTGTTTTGCTTTATTTCTTTTGCGGGGGCTGCCTGTATTGTCTGTCAAACATTTGGAGGATGAGTCAGTGGCACGGTTGGCCCATTTATCCCCCTGGATGTGCTTTTACTTATTTATCTGATTTCAGCTGGCTCAGACGGCACCGAGAGATGCTTTACAAAATCAAAAGGAGTGTGACAAGTGATCGTGTTGGGCGTGAACTGGATGATTTTGAAAAAAGTGAAATGAAATCATGTTGCCAGCCTCTTCTTTCCTCTTTTATTACAGTTGGATTCGCACCCCCTCTTATTTTTAGAAATCACTATAATAAGGACCAAGCCTAAGCTAAAACTGACAAATGGTGCCTTTTGTTTTTTTGTTGAGCACAGTGCAATCTGTGACTGCATGTAGGCTGACGGGTTTCACGTTAATGCTTTCCTTCACCACACTAACAGGACGACATCGGACACGCACGTTCATATTTCAATTTCAGTGGAAATGGGTTCAGTGAAATCATGTTTATTTTAAGATTGAGCTTTTCTAACATGCAGCAGTGGTTCAAAGTTATCAAAAGTAATCATTTTAATTAACAAAAAAATGAATGTAAGTCGAGATATTGATGGTAGGTAGTTGCACAGTTTAGTTTGAGTTAAATAAACAGGAAACAAAACACGTGATGTGATTGGAAGGTTGTAACGCTCTGCCTTCTAACCATAAATCGACAAAAATTCACCCATTTAAAGATTAAAAACACAGACATCAGGTAAATTTTAGAGTTTTGACTCCAAATTTTACCTCAGTGAGTTGTGTGTGTGTGCGTGCGCTCTGTGGGTTTCTAATCAAATGCCTGTTCAATGTTTCTTTCCACACTCATTTTATACATGCAAACTGTATATTAGGTGGCTTATTTCTCAATGCAGGCTAATGTCTCGCGAAATATGGGGCAAAGAGGATGCTTGTGTGGGACAATCTAGGACACCGAGAGGTACATTTAGATATGCAGTATACAGCGTATCATTGTGCCCATGAATATCAAAAAATAATGTATCAGAACTGAATGCATTTTTTTCCAACTCCATCACTTGATAAATATTCATAAATGAAAGCTGTTTATTTTTAGGGTTTCTGGAACTCCTGTTTCCCTGTTAGTGCTTTTATTTTTAGTTATTTATCTATCTGGTTATATTCCTTTGGTTTCAGTAGGGATGTATCTGCAGCTCTGCACATTAGCTGCATGTTCTTATTTATTTATTTGTGGGAGTCAAGTGCGTTGACTCTTATAAACTACAGTCAATAAAAACTGCCAGAATATTTGGGTTAGAAGAACAAGAGGTCACAATTTTGTGCAGTTGCCTCTCTAGTGAGGAAGTTGTCATACCAAACAGCAGCATTGTATGCTCTGCGTGCAGATTTATTAATAATAAAATATAGAAAATAAACACAAGCTTGGACAGCGTAAACAAACAGTGGGAGCATTTATGGCCCCTGCAGTGTATTCTTTTATGTCTTGTGGCCATAAAAACACTTCCGTCCATCAGTTTGTCAGTCTAATACTACAAATTCTCATTGTTTTCCAGGGACATGCCCATTTGTGTAGCAACGATAACAGGAAGCTGTCAGGTTTTATTTTCATTTTCCACATCTGTTCACTTGGAATGTTTTGTAGGCCCAAAAGACCCAGAGGAGAAAGATTTACAGCTACAGAAGCTTTGGTTATGAATTTTTCTGCATAAAATATTTAAAATCATAAACCTCTACAAACAAGACTCGGTCATTTTAGTCACTGTAACAGCTCGCTCGCTCGAGGGCTCAATAAATCTAGCAAAAAGAGAAAAAATAACTCATAGACAAACAGAGCAGTTACTAAGGTTTCCTCAAGTGCTGAAGGGAGCTACAGTTTCCTCCTCCAAGGAGCTGAGAGACACACTCTTTGATAGTTGAATGAAGTCATCCGGCCTCTTGGAATACTCCAGCTGAGCCTTTGTGATGACAGAGCGATTGGTGCTTTCCACTTCTGCTCCTTGTAAAGCATGCTGTCACCGGGTTCCTGAATGCTTGACACCCTTTAAAATATGCAGTAACACTACTTTGGATTGTTTTCCAGTTGAGACCTGTCCATAGAGTTTTAGGGGGTGCTTATTTATTTCTGAGAAATTTCAGCTCTCCAGAATAGTGGCTGGCAAAAATCCAAAGAGCACCGAGGTGTCTGCATTCAGTGTGTCTGAAAATAGAAGCACAGAAAGATGGATTGTGTTTCAAACAGCGGGGCTGAGATGGCTGGCACGGCTCACTTTAAAATGTTTTATGTCCGAAAAAAACAGAATCTGTGTGAAGCTACATTTTTAACTCAAATTGGTCCAATGTCTGTATTTCAGACTGCAAACGATCTATTTAAATGAAATTTGAAAGGCAGAAGCAAGATGACTACACATTGATATCGAAGCAGTTTGCCTGGAGCAGTCATTGACAGTATGGGAGAACAGAGTGAAGACGTCAGGCTGCTTAGAGGCACCATCTTAAAACTCTTTGTTAGACATGTTCTTTGGCCAACTTCATGTTCACATGTGGTCATGACTTCCTTATTTTAGTAAGCTAAAAAAGCTTGCATGGAACAATTAAGGTTGCCACATGCAATGTTTTGTTTCTATATAGTTTTAAATGGTCTAAGCTGCTTTCCAGGGTGATTTTTTTTCATGCAAATTCACTTTTTATTAGTTTATATATTAGTTTTAACTTATATCATGAATGCCATTTGTCTGGGGAGTTCAGAATAGTATTACTTCACACCCACATGAACCCCTCTTCAGGCTTGCTGTGTTCAAATAACTGATATAATCCTATTTTCTTAAGTTTAGTAGTTAATTTATAGTTAACAAGTTGTGACAATATCACAACACTGTGATATTGCAGTATTGTGAAGGAAGGGAGGGTCCACAGAGAGAAAACGGATGGACATCGGAGGACAACAGATGGCTGAAAAAGATTAAAGAAAGAGAATATCAGCTCACCATGCTGTGCCTGTAGCCTGATGTCAGACAACGATGTAAGTGTGTTTATACTCTGACTTTTATCCCAAGCCTTTATGTGTGTGTTGACTCAGCAGTGATAAAATTAGACCATTTGAGGATAATACCTGATGGTCTCGTGGCTTTATATTCCATTTTATGTTAACTAAAGATTTTTTTGTTCCACTTTAGATGCGGATGGCACCCAAAAATTCAACAAATGTAGAAAAGTTAGTGATGCTCACAGTTTGCTGGGGAAAGACCAAGTGATTCCACACTTTACATGGCCATCCCACCCAGCAATCAAAACCTATGTCGGTGAATGGAAGCTTATCTGTTATATTCTTATCTAAAACATTGACCTCAGATGATCCAGGGGTCCATTTGAAGGTCACCTGTTGCCAAAAGCAGGACACCTTGGTGGCTTTGGGCCAACCTGGGAGATAAAGATGACCAGACCCAGACTGACACACCAATCTAATAAGAAAAGACTGGAAAAATACAAACTAGGTCAAAGAGGACTGACCTTTGGTCTTTCCATGCTGTTAGCACATGACTTGATCATGTCACTTCTTCCTTGTTATATCATGTCACTGTTTTATCTCTTTCTTTTTCAGGCTAATTTAGGTAACAGGGTTGCACGTGTGTTGTTAGACACAGCAGCAGTGCATAATGACTGTTCTTTAAAAATATGTTGATGTGAAAAAAATGTTCAAGAGACACGTGTCAACAAAATCATCAATCTTATTTTAACTAGTCTATTAGACATGCTTATCAGAAGGCTATGGCAAAGAAAAGAAAATGCTATTTTGGGCGGTTCTCATGAGCTATTTTGTATTTTAAATAACATTTTGGAATCACCTTTCCAACCACTAGGTTTACATTTTGTCCCAGGACAAGAGTAATTTACAGGACAAATGTATTATGTGTGTATTATGTACTTTGCGCAGGGATTATTCTCAATTTTCGTGGGTCGGACAGAAAATGTCCTGCAATAGTAGAATGGCTTATTGTTTGTGTTTATTACGACGTAATACAATCTAAAGCTTGGCCCTTAAATTTGTCATCTCAGTAATTAAAACTTAAAATAAATTATTTAAAGGTTAAGCAAATATAAAGTGTTTAAATAGCAAAATTTCAATCCTGAAGCATTAACCTAATGCACGGAGTTCCTCACTGTGAGCTTTAGTGTAATTAACAGTGCAGGAGGGTTTCAGGCAGGTTTTAGTGTCGCTGCTGATGAGCGCATTCTGACTGTGTACTAACAGTGTGATTGTGTGAAATGCTTTCCAGCAGCCAAATAGAGGCAGAGGCCGCTGTACAAGAAAACACTCCCCTCTGCACGTCGTAGTAAACCCAGGGTATGGATCGGCTCCGCCCATAAAAGGGTCTGACCAATCACAGAGCTTAAAACAAAGCCCTCTGGTTTGATTTGTAAAATTGACCTTGAACTAAGCGAATGGCGCAGCGCAAGGGGCGTGGCTAACAGCTAGTTCGGTTGCATTGGACGTCGCTCATCATCAACTTTTGCTACTAGACGAGCCTGTAAAAGCTAGTTAGCGGCTACAAAACACACACATTTCGTGTCTCAATCGTTCCCCGGTGTCGTGCATTTGTCCCCCTTTTAAAATTTCGGCTGGGACCCGGAGTCGTGAAGGAGCAGTAAAATTCCATAAGCGACGAGGAGACTCCATCTTCGGGGAGAGCCAGCGAGGCGGCAGAGAGCTAGCGGGCTTCGCTGCTGCTGCTAGGCTAACTTTGCCCCAGCCAGCAGAGCGAGAGCCGGAGCAGAGCGAGTGAGCGGCTTGCTGCTAAACGGTCAACCTGACGATACTTTCGTTGACTACAAAAGACTCCCAGGTAGGTTTGGGAAGCCCGCATAGGTGTGTCAAGCATGCATCGATGCGCTGGCTTTCATCAGCGCTGCGATGCAATCCCGTTACTGTAGCTGCAGGCCATAGCGCTAGCTCCCTCCGTCCCTCAGCTGATAACATATTTACCCTGCTAAGCTAATGGACTGGAAGCCCGTAGAAACACAGCCACATTCCTTTCTCACGCAACGATTTTATCTACTGTTCTTCAACATGATGCAACTCAGCAGCAGACCGGTTATATACGGAGATATCAGGGCACCGGTGAGAAATTTAATGCAGGTGTTGTGTGATGTGCAGAAATGCAAAACTCGTAGCTGATTGTGGTTTGTTGTTGTTGTTGCTGCTGCTGCTGCTGTCACAGCGTTACTTTGATGCCTGTGGTTTCAGCATGCTGATGGTGGGAGGCGATGGACGGAAGCACTAGAATGAGTGTGAAGGAGCTGTGTGAGACGGATGACCTGGCCACCCGCTTGGTGCTGGACCCTCTGCTGGGCTTCAGCACCCACAAAATGAACATCAGGTAATCTGACACACAATACAGCAATCATGGAGTCCAGTGACTACCCAGTGCTATGGTATGGCTGGCAAAGAGTGTGATCACTGCTGTTTTGCTGGCTTTTTTAAGGCTTGATTTCTTAGATTTTTGGTTGGGTGGAATAAATACGAAAGCAGAAGAAAGCAACTGATCTAAACTAATAATCCCACAATAGGGTTAAGGGGTGAATTTCATTTTATAGTGAAATATAAAAATAAATAAATGTGAGGGTGAAAGAGAAACCATAACATGAGCGCTCACGTAAGGTGTATCTGATATCCCGTACTGGTGTTTTTTGTGCAACATCAAAATAATATTGGTCCAGTTTTAGCTTTGCACCTGACCAGTCACATTGTTGTGATGTCATAGCTTTGCAACTTGAGAAAAAAAAGACTGTTATAATGATGTTATGATGATGTAGGAACAAAACCCCACATGTGGATATCAGATTGCGCTCCATTTAAACAGTTCATTAATATTTCTTTATGTCAACAGCCAATTGTGTTGCGTTACATCAGTTTTGTGCTGGGAAAATGTTAAAAAAAAAATTTAACAAAGAGCTGAAAAGACTTTAAAGCATGTCAGTTATTATTTATAATGTCAGTGTTTGTTTCCCCAACACAAAGGGGGAATTAATAACAATAAAGAAATATTATTAACAGAAAAACAATATTGACTCAAACTGTTATTTAAACGCTCAAGCAGCCGAGCTATTTTAGCGTCTGAAATGACAAAGCGGGGTCATGACTCATACTTTATACAGGAATAGAGCAATAATGGGTCTGCTTGTGGTTATCATACTGTTTCCTTTACATGTAGCAGATCTTGTTAAATCCACCAATGCCTTTACTTATGTGTGTCCATATTGTTGTGTAATAAATAGTA
The DNA here is from genome assembly GCF_051167445.1 of Perissodus microlepis. Lineage (NCBI taxonomy): Eukaryota > Metazoa > Chordata > Actinopteri > Cichliformes > Cichlidae > Perissodus > Perissodus microlepis. Next base: position 5,617,516 of record NC_140464.1, on the reverse strand, counting down.
ACATTAGCTGAACCGGTGACGCCTTCATCAACAGCAACTTACAGTGAAGTTTTCCTAATCAGGCTTTTTCTTCAGCCTTTGTTACTTTCAGGCTTCTGTTTAAAACAAAATCTTAACACGTATGTTGTTTTGATGTGTGTGGGTTTGCGCAGAAACATTCAAATTATTTATGTTACATTTGCCAACTAATTTCTGTCAGTTGAGCTGTTTTACTTCAGGTGTTCAAGTGTCTGCCTCAAGGCTTCTGCAGCAGTAAATGGTGCTGCTCTAGTTCTGTTAGTCATGGTTGACTGCAGACCATTACAATGTCGTGATTAGAAGTGGAAAATAAAATGAGAGCCTGTAATTTTATAAAAATACATACATTTCCAGGGTCATAAATGACTCTGTATAACTTTCCATTATCCTCCCAACACCAGTCGGCTAATTCATGTTATTTGAAAGGTGGGGGGAAAAAAAGCTTTACATTTTGTTAAAGTAAATTGGAAATGTTTTTATCATTAGACATATCACTACAGCACACAGAAATGTGCAGTTTGAGTTCTAAATTAACTTTCTTTGGGCACTTGAAGGTTAATCATCAGTCCAGAATTTCGCAATCCATGCATTCCTATTAAAGCGGCCCCTGAGCTCTATAAAACTTTAAGAACACCAGGTGCTTCTGATTATGCTTTAATGCAGTGACACTTCAGGCCAACTGCAAAACCTGGATGTTCAGTGAAAGTTAATATGTAATAACGATGAGTGGCCGAATAAAAGCTCACACCTCAGCAGTCATTAGAGAAAGTCATTAAAAAGAAAAACCTGAATTTTACTTTAATGAAGGTGTACGCAGCAGCATCAGTAAACTGCTGTTCATTTTCCTGGGAAGAAAAACAAGATTTTTCATGAGTAGTTTGACAATCGCTTCTTTTAAAGCAGTTTTAATGAATGAGTTTGTTAGGTGTTTGTAAAATTCTGGGTGGTGTTTTTCCTGCATGAAATGTATTTAAATCCACTTTAAAATGAATAATTGAAAATAATATAAGAACAGAAAAATGCATAGGCTTTTATTAAATAAGGTAACGTAAACTCTTTGCCTTTACATCCTGACCAGTCATACTTATGGGTGCAGCGACCTCCCAGAGGGCCGTGGAAAAACCCTGTGTGCACCTGTTGTGCATGTTTTGGTGCATCCGTATTAAATACAGAAGTGAAGGAAGGTTAGATTTCTGAGAAAGATGCACAGATATTTATTAATTGTTATTGTAGCTTATAAGAACAGAACTGTGGAACATTTAGTCCAAATATTTTTAACTGTGAGCTGATTTGGGTGTTTTTTGTGTGATTTTTTTTTTTTTTTTTCATAATCAAAACATAATTGAGTTTCTAAAGTGTTTGAAGCCAATAACATAAGTGCCACCTGATTTTTCTTTTTTTAGAGTTGATGGTTCAAAAATATATTTGGATGCTATATCTAAAATTCAGTGTTAAAAGGAAGCTTCTTAGACTCGGTGCCATTTCTAGTCTTCTTATATCTGTCCCTCTCTCTTTGTGCAGCCCCCCACCAGAGATCCGACGTTGGGGTAACCTCAAAGAGACGCTTTTGCGGTTTCAGCGTACGCACGACTTCAACGCTACGTTTGAGGCTCTAACGGTGGGCGAGCTGGCTGGTGACTACTTTAATGCTTTGGGGAGCCATCGACAGGAGCTGCTGAGACAACATGTATGCATAAAACAAAAATGTTTGTTATCATTTGACTTTATTGTCTATGTTCGGCGTGTATGTGTTTATCACCGATACTTGGATTTGTCACTCGAGTGTAACATCACAATCAAAGACCTGTGTGTGATGTTTGCAGGTTTATCGCTACCTCAGTGCCTTCCTGTTGGATAGCGGTGTCAAGATAGAGTCCTGTGACAGATACTCCTCAGAGACCAACGGAGCCAAGATAACCTCAACTAGGCACTGGTATTCACACGCAGCAGCGTCACGAGCTGCCACTGCAGCAGCACTGCATCCTGTACGGTGTTGTTTTTTACAACTGAAAATGTGATGCCTGAATTGTTTCTCGGCAGGTTTGTAGGAGAGCGGGTGGAGGTCCTGCTGGGCTGCATAGCAGAGCTGAGTCCTGCTGACAGTGCCGTGCTGAGGGCGGGAGTCAATGACTTCAGCGTAATGTATTCCACACGCAAACGCTGCGCTCAGCTCTGGCTCGGGCCTGCAGCTTTCATTAACCATGGTGAGTGTGTTTACCTTCGAGACTAGTGGTTGTACACATATATATGCATCTTAATGGAAATCTAGGCCATGCCTTCAGTATTACACTGTAGTTACTCTTAAAGTGGGCCTACTGTGTTTCTCTCTATATATGTGCTGTTACAGTGATTGATACTGATTTACATTGAGCATGCCAGAGTTTCAGATAGTGTGCAAGCAGTCCTTTTAAAATTCAGAGATCTCAAATAGGATTTCAGGTTCAGATCATTTCACTTTGATTTATTATGATGATGGTTTGGAGAAATTAACTTCAATAGAAAGGCAAGTTTCTTTCCTTTTTTTTTTTTTTAAAAAAAAAAGAGAATTTAAATGCTTTTTTTGTGTATTTTTTTTAGTCTATGTTTAAAAATGTGTTTTAAAAGTTCTCCATGGTGACCAAATTAACTGATTATGATTTTAGCTGTCATTGAGCAACCCTTTATTTAAAGTTTGATTGTAATCATTGCTCAAATTTGAAATGCTGAGGCTGGTGTGCGTACAGTTAACTCTGTGGGCCGAAAGCTGAGGCTTCAGGCTGCTCTGAATGCTCTGTTTCAGATACGTTTCTGCTCTTTGCTTCTGTTACGATAAAAACAGGGAATATCTTGATCTTCGTGCTTGCGATGAGCAGCCAATCAGAAGATGTTGGCTTAAAAAGAGGAAAATGGAAACTAAAACAGAAGAGGAACTGAGGGGCTTTACCAAAGCTTAATAATAGATTAATAAATATGAATAATTATGAATAAAAATAAATAAATAAATCATGCAAACCTGTGCTAAATATGGAGCTGGAAATGAGCATAATAGGCCCACTTTCGGTTCCTTACTCAAGCTGATGAATGTATATAATTCATAGAGTGCACCAGGGTGCACCAAAACAGATTTATCCTGAACTCGGTTTGCACTGCAGTGACGCAGGGATAGCGGTCAATGTTTTGCACCCATGTCTGTGTCCTCATCATAATTATAGTGAGAAATTATAGGTTTCCTCATATGATTTATTGACTTTCTAGTTACAAGAGCGAGAAAATCATGTTAGCAGATGACATGTTGGTGCACAGTAATAAAGATTCAGGAGGTCTTTCATACCTCATGCAATAACTCTTTATTACACAAAACATCTGTCTAGCAGAGAGTAAATTGTCTGAGTTTATTTCGGCCCTGTGTTGTCTCAACACTTCACATCCTGTTACAGTGAACCACTTTAATGTGACATGACATATGCTGTGCTTGTTTTCACTGCTGTTTCTTTTTGCTCTATTGAATTTGAACTCTTTTACTTTTCAAGCCACTTTGTCATATTATATTATATCAAGCTTTTTTTTAAGCATCTGATTGTATTTCATTTAGATTTAGAGCTTTTCTTTTGCATGTTGTTTGTTTTTTGAACCTTGTTGAGCTTTTTTGTTTTGTCACATTTTATTTGTGTTGATATATTTTGTATTTGAGGTGTTCTGTTTAATGTTTCAGCTCCATATTTTAAAGAAAACAAAGCATATCTTATCCTAACTGCAATTATGCCAAAGGCCTAGTGAAAACTGGGTCATTTTTTCCATCAGAGGGCTATCTCTTTATTTCTTTTGTGAAAATAAATCCAATCTAAACCAGAAGATTAGCAAAATGTTGAGTTTTTCATTCACTGGTGTGATTTTATTAGTGACCTTATTTATCTTTCTTTTTCTTTGTCCCTTTGCACTGAAGACTGCAAGCCAAACTGCAAGGTAATCTGCAATAATAATTCACTAAAACACTTCAAGTTGAAATTATAACATGTTATTTTCATGCTAAATGTTTTATTTTAAGTGCAGATTTAGACCTGCCTTCTGCCTCCTGACTGCTTTGTTGTTGTTGTTTCCCACGGGCCATCCAACCTTTGTCTTTGTCTGTCTTTTTTTTTTCTCCTTCTTTTTCACCCACCCAGTTCGTCCCCGGTGAGAAGAATATCGCTTGTGTTGAGGTGATTCGACCCATAGCACCTGGGGAAGAGATCACGTGTTACTATGGAGCCAGCTTTTTTGGTGAAGGCAATGAAATGTGTGAATGCTGCACCTGTGAGAGGTACGTCCATTATCTGATCAGACGTGGTCTTTATCAAAGTCTTTTTTCTCAACAGATTTTATTCATCTAAGAGATGAAAACTCTGAACTTTTAATCTTTTTTTTAACTCTTCTTTAGGAATGGGGAGGGTCACTTCAAGCACAGAGGGAAACAGCCTGAAATCGAGGAAACAAAGGACCCCGTGGGCCAAAAGTACCGTCTGAGAGAGCGATATCTTCGTCATCACAGAGAGAGAGGTCACTTTTCTACAAGGCCAATAACACCAGGAATACACTCGGGAATCTTTAAAGGTAACCAGTTTGAGATTTTCCTACTTAAAGAGCTTTTGGGCTTTCCCCAAAGCACAATCAGAGGGATTGTACATAAAGGGAAAATCCATAGATTTTTATTGAGTAAGGTAACACAATACCTAAACTATATGCAGTCCTGTCGTGCTCAAGGCCACTCAGGAAAAACCCTGATGTTAGTGTGAAAACACACAAATAAACAGAGTTTTTGCCTAATTTTTTTTATTAAATCCTATCCAGTTTTATTTATATAGCTCCAAATCACAGATACAGTTGCTTCGAGGTCCTTTATATTGTAAAGTAAAGACTACATTAATACAAGCCCCGCAATAATACCTGGTACAGTTTAAATTCTGCCGTGACTGCATTGTTCAGATTAAAATTATTGCTCTGTTTAAAGTATATGCACATTTTCAGCTTTTGCATATTAAAACTGCAAAGCTGTCACGATATACATTATACGTATTGTAAAAATCTACATGGGGGACAGAAATCTGGTTTATAATCAGCGAGTTGACTTTTATACCACTTTAAAACTTGGATCATCTGCTGCTGAGAAGTCATCTAAGCAAGTGGTTACCTGTTAATGAAAAACTTTATCCTACTATTTGTGTCCAGATGAGAGTGTGGAACAGTGGCAGTGCAATTATCCATAACCTGTAAAATATTATGCCTTAAAAAGGGTCTACTATTAAATATTTGTGCAGCTACCACATGACATATATAATATAAAATCTCCAAACTTGTTTACTTATTCTACTAAATAAATAAACTAAATAAATCCAGATGTTTTAATATCCTTTTGTTCTTATCTGTTTGCTTTAGGTAGCATACGCATGCTTATGCAATCATATAAATAAAGGATTTATTATGTGGGGTTTAGAATAATTAGATGGGATCTTCCTCGGGGACAGCCAACATAAACATTGTGAGGGACCACTCACAAATGGATCCTCATTAAAATATTTATATTTATCAAAAGTTATTCAATAATCTGTGTCGATGATTAATAACAATGGAGCTTTAGTTGTGATTAGACTCGGATTTTAAGAGGATTTTAATTCAAATGACAATTTTGGCTTCCAGCAATCATGAAAAAATAGTAGTCAGGATGAACTTACTAAATTACTTTTCATCATTCATTTTTGCTACAAAGCTCTCATTTTTTTCTTGTCGTATGAATCAAGTTCAACCTTTTCAAAGCTCAACCTCACCCAGTTTAGTTGAGCTCTACCCAAGATGTCTGAAAGTGAGCCCTTGCTCAATGAAATCTGCCTAGGAGGAGTAAATGTAATGAAAGTTTTTTCCTGCAGCTCTGAGGGCCTCTCACTTGATCTTCTTTTGCAGACCTTTCTCATGGGAGTCTGTGGGCAGGCAAAGAGTGGCGGTTATTCTTGTGTAACGGGCTTTATAGTCAAGAAAACAATCCCTTAAACTGGTCCCCTACCAAAGGACAACAACCCTAACCCGCCTCTTTTCTCAGTTTATATTATCTATTTTTCCTTTAAAGAACTTCTAGGGAACCACTGTTTGTTGTTTGGTTTTTTTAGGTTTGTTCAAGCATTTATTTAAATCGGGGATCTCAAACTAATTTTATACAAAGGGCCACAAACATAAGCCACCAGTGCATACAGAGAGGTTTAACTACACATTGAATAATAAAGTGCAGTTCCAACAGTATTTCCACATGCTATAGAAATGCTTATGTAGTAAACGAAAGAAATCGTTCAGCTTTGGGGTTAAATTTTAAGAAATAAATGTGTAAAATTACAAAAGAAATTCTGGTAGCTCATTGCCTAGAGTGTCCTGTAATTATAAAACACACAGCTTCTGTTCACAGAAAATATTCTTTTGTACGTGGACCTATTGTAAGTAGTGAGAAACAGGAACGGTTTTTGTTATGCGATTGTTTATCTATTACTTAATTACTGTTGTGGAGTATGATTGGCCACAGGGAGGTCTTTATCAGCAGAAAAAGCTGTAAAACACATTTAAGTCCAACAATTCATGCCCTTCACATTTTCCAAAGCTATCCAGTGAGTGTATTGGAGTCTTTGTTGTGGGGATTCTGGTGCCCGGACCTTACGTTTAACATCCATTATTAACTGAAAAATGTAATTTTACCTCCTGTTAGAAACAAACTGTTATGTGTTCCACTGTTTCAGAGTAAACATGCTTTGTTTCCTCCTTCTTTTTTTTTTTTTTAAAAAAGAAAATGCTACAACTTCTTGATGCATTTTGCAGTTGTTGTCTTCACAAGTTTGATTTACACTATAGGCCAGACTCTGCACATGAAGTTGTTCACGGGGCAGAAAAGCAGAACAATGGGTTTTGTGTAGAAACCAAAAAGTTAATTTGCTTCTTTGTTGCTGTCTCTCTTTCAAAGCCATCCCCTCAAGGAACTCATTCACTCAGCAGATGAGGAGAAATGCCTTGAAGAACAGAAAACTGAGTCAGACAAAGAAGTGGAGACAGGAGAAGCAAAGACGATCAGGAAAGCACCCACTAAAGTCCTCCTCTACAGCCAAACAGCGGCGAACGGTTCCGCTTTTATCCCAGGTTACACTAAAGGACCTTAGAGTCAGAGTGCGGCGCCACTCTTTGGATTTTTTACTCAATTGTAAGGATCCAAAAAGCAAAGAAAGGGCACTGCTGCTGCAACTCGAGGAAGTGAGGCCACAAGATAACAGGCCAAGGGGACTGAACATGACTGGGGAAGAAAGCAACAGCAGTGCGGTGAACTTGAAGCCCTTTACTCTGAATTCCTCCATTTCAACATGTCAGAAAAGCAGATCTGCGGTAAGAGGCGCAGGCCTTAATGGGAGGTTTGCAAAAGTGGTGGGCAGGAAGCCCGTTCACATGAGGACCTCTTCAAGAACAAAAAGCAGTGTTCGCACCACGCTCGCACACCAGACGAAGTCCAGTAACACAACTAACACTACAACTGTTTGTCACCCAGATGAGGGCGACAAAATCTGCAGTGCAATAAAACAAGAGAATGTCGAAACTGCAATCACAGAAAGTCAAAACGGCGCGTGCGGCAGCGGCGCCGTCGAAACCAGCGTCATCACCACGGCTCAAAATCCTGCTGCCGAGCAAACTGAGCGCAAGACTATCAGAGCTTTATCCACGAGTAACACGGATGGATTGAAGAACACTGGAGACAATCCGCTAATATCTCTGAAGCAATATCTTACAGTCAATCTAACGAGGTTATCGGTGTCACAAAGTTTGGAAGTTGGAGAAAGCTGTGAAGACAGGAAAGTAAGGGTGGAGGTTAGAGGAAGGAGGATGCAGAGCCAGCGCCCAGGCCCAGCAACAGAAAAACGAGCATCCAGATTTCAGCAGAGGCAGGCGAGAAGTTCAGAGGTCTGCACAGCTGACGGTAACAGAGGGGTGAGGGAAATGTTTCTCAAGTCTCCAGATCAAACCAGTGTAAGGAAACAGCATTCGAGCGAGAGCACGGGCGACTTATCCCACAGCGAGAAAAAGAGAAGCGAGAAATTTAGTGAAATACAAACGGCTTCGGTAGATGACAAAGATTTTATAACAAATGAACAGAAGGATTTTTTAAAAGGCAAAACAGAAGGGCAGAAAGACAGTAAAAATAACAGAAACCTAGAAGAAGTGAAAAGGTCTGATTGCAAAATGGTTTCCAGCAAATGTCAAAATAATGTCCAGGATGTTAAAAATACAGCCAAGGGGGTTTGCACGCAGGAGGGATCAGGACAAATGAGTTTGAGTACGCAGCCAGTAAGTAGGCATGAAGATGATATTGTTATAAAACAGGCAAAGGTTCTGCTATCTGATATTTTAAGAAAAGATAAATCATTAATAGATGGGAGATTAAAGGGAGGTAATGTGGGACGACGGTTTTCTACCTGGGCCTCCAAGGAGAGTGCCGAGGAGGAATCAGAACAAACTGAAATAAATGGAGGCAGGTTCCGGCGTTCATTGCAGAGGAGGATTATTAGAAGACGAAAGATAAGGCCCAGAGCAGTGAAAAGAAAAGCAGAAGATAAGCCAAGCACCAAGGGACACTTAAGCAAAGACATTACAGCTACAGTTAAGACGGAGTTGAGTCAGGAGAGTTTGGAGCCTAAGTTGCCGCAGAGGCACAATGACCCACCGGCCACCTGCCTCAACCCACTACCTCACAAGTCACTGATTTCGGCTAAAACCACGACTAATCCAGACACCAATGCACAAGTGCACGCGCAGTCCAATATACCTCTGAAGAAACGTACATTTCGCAGTTCAGCACTAGATTCTGAACAAAGTCTAAACTCTGCCTTAGATCAGGTTTCTAAAAATGTTACAGAGTTGAAATCGTCTGCAGTGCTGAGGCAGGACCTCGCCCCGTCTTCAGGGGAGAGTAGCAAAGTGAAAAGAGAGAATAAAGTCAGAGTCAGGAGGACAGAAATGCAGCGGTTAGCCCCCAGAAGACACTCCTCTTTTAACAGGGTCCTTCGCTCGAGACCTGCTGAAGCTCAGCGTGGTCATTTAATGAGGAACGCTCGAAAGTGTAAATTAGAGAGGCTGGATGAGGATGACGCCGGTAAAGCACAGACACTAGAGAGCGAGCGTGCTGAGGATGTAGCTGAAAGTCCGACTTCAGATGAATTTCAAAGTAGAAATCAGGGGAAATTGATGACCCTGGAACAAAGTGGTTTGGAAGACATAAAGCCAGACTTTTTTAAAATTCGGCTTAAGAGGAGAAGAGGGAAAGTATGGGAGATGCAAAGTGCAGGGTTGGAAAACATGGCATTAAAAGCAGAAAAGGGAGATGAGTTGGTGGCATTCGATCCTTTTAAAGCTATTATGGACTCGGTGTCAATTTTAAACATGGAGATGGAGGCAGCTCAGGCTCACGTGCAGGCTAGTAAGAAGTCAAAGAGCAGATTGCATCGTTTGAAAAAAAGAGGAGAGAAGTTGCAAGCTATAAATTTCTACACTGGTGCAAAATCAGACAAGGACCTTGAAAATGACCGGGAAAACGTCTGTGGGCCCGATGTGTCTGCCAGCAACGAAGTACAACTCAAAGAGAAAATCGATAAGGACCCCGTGGTTGGAGTCAAGCAGCTGCTAGAAAAAACAGAGAGTCAGAAAAATGTCAGCACAGCCCTGTCAGCGGCAGCGCTGGAAACAAAAATCGAAGAAGGTTTTTTAAAGAGTTCCTGCTTGTTTGAAAGTGGGTCACAAAAAAAGCAAGAGCCGGAACTGGACATAAACGGCTGTCCATTACCGGTAATTAAACTGCGTAGGAAGATGGAGGATATTTGGGAGGTGGATAGTAAAGAGGAGCTCATGCAGCCCGATTTAAAAGTAGAGACCATTATTAAGACAGAGATGAAGGGTCACGTTTTAGGTAAACAAAAAGGACTTTCAGATTGTTGCAAGCTCAAAGAAGAGTGCCCATCTTCGGAGAGACCGAACAACAGCTCTCTGAAAACCGAACCGCCACCATTTTCTTTGTCCCTATCACCGCTGTCGCTGTCCTCGCCCCTCAACGACAATAAAACCGAAGTTATATCCGTAGCTGCAGACAGAATCACTGAAAGGCCAGAGATGATCAGCGGAGGAAGGAAACAGAGGCACAAAATGGACAGAACACACAAGTGTGGGCCTGTCGAAACACCCACCACTTGCCTTAGTCACACTCTTCAGCAAATTGATAACAGTCTCTCTCGGCTTTCCGAGGGCTTGTGTTCATCTCAGACTTTGGAAAAGCCCACAGCCTCTTCTAATTCTGTCATCCAACCCCCGTCCCAGTCTCCTCCGTTTGCAACAGCAGATAACATGCTTACCAGCGAGCCCAGCTTCACAAACTGCTGTGATGACATTCTTGACTTTCAGTGTCTCAACTTTGAGGGCTATTACCAGCCACAGAACATGCTTCCATCTTCCCCATCAGATCTGTGTTCCCTGGATCCTCCTACAGATCCTTTCAGCAGTCCCCTCTCTCACAGCCCTACCGACACATGGACCACGGAAACGCCATACCTTGGCCCTCCCAGTCCTGGAAATAACTTTACCAGTGAGGATTTGCAGTTTTTTCCAGGCCTAATGCCTTCCAAAAGTGACTCAGTTCCTCTGGAATGTGAAGCAAAGGATACCTCCAAAGACAGAAACCCACCCAACACCAGTTTCAGTTATTCAGCTCTGGGCAACCCTGACTTGGCGGCTAAAGATCGAATTATAAGTAAAAATCCGGGAATGAGGTTTTCCAAAGAAGACTTAAAAAATCAGTCTTTCATGGCACCCAGTAAGCCCCGTTTTATGGGTGCGTCATCGTCTTCGGTTACAACTCAAAGCCCTGTTACTTTACCCCACCTTGCCATGAACATAAAGCCAAGCACCAGCCAATCAAAAACCCAGGCTAACCTCAAAACCCAGGGTCCCTTCCATCGTATGACCATTCCCAATAAATCCCAGTCGTTTTCCAGCAATCAGCCAAACGCAGTTAGAGCAGTGTCCCAGAGCTGCTTAACAAAGCCCGTACAGTCGTCTCAAATGTCTAACAAATTCCTCTCTCCTCAGCTCTTCACTGTGAAAAATCCCAACCCTCCCGACAATCCATTCAACTTTCCTGAGAAAACCTCTACAGTTATTCACAGGGTGCTCAAGTTTCAGGGGGGCAACCAGAGTCAGAACTTGTACAGCGCACCTTGCAAAGACACCACGGCTGCCGGCAGCCCGACCGTCTCGTCCAGAATGCTAGGTGCAAAATCAGGTGCTATGGAGAAAACCCAGCAGAGTCCAAAGTTCTGCTTTAGTGCAGACAGTCATCAGAAAGGCAACTTGTCTGTTCAGGGGTTCGAAAAGGACGTTCACCTCGCTTCCTCCAACAGGTCCAACATTCATTTCAATAAACCCAACTCCTCAATTTCTCATTCTTATAGTAAAGCTAAGATGTCATCAGACAAACATGAAAGTGCCGAAGCCAACATGGCATACAAAAACTTTTCTATCTTGCCAAGGCAGTTCTACTTTCCTAGCAAAATGTCCGACAGTTATTCATCACCACACGAGAAAAGCATGAAACATGATAAATCCACTACGCCGACCTCAGACAAACACCAGCCGTGTTACACTCAGCAAGACCCCTTTGATTTCAGTTTTGGCACTTCTCTTTCGCCCATGTCTCAGCACAACAGCCCCCAAGTGGTTCACAATACACCACCTGCTACACCAGCACCAGCAAACAAGTCCTCAGCCCCCTCAGCCTCGTTCCCTTACGGCTATCAAGGTCCTCCTTACGTACTAAACTTCAGTGGAGACCATTCTTTGACCCTGGGTCTCAGGGATGGTGCTGAAGGCTACCCAGGACTGGGCTCAACAAACTACACCTACCACTGCCTGATGGAGCCTTCGGGCACACAGGGGCGGCTGGTCGTCGAGCCCTGTGGACCCCAGCTCTCTAACCCAGCTTCTCTGGCTGGATTTTCAGGGCTCAAAGGTCATGACGAGCACTGCAGGAAGGATATGCAGCAGCAGTGCCACGCTGGGGATCACCAAGGCACATCACACTATGGACCTGTTACAACATCTCACTCCATGGGTGCCACAAAACCCAAGAGGGTGAGGTTAGTGGTGACAGACGGCACAGTGGACTTAGATCTTCAGTACTCGGACTGAATTAGTCTCCCAATCCCAGAATACAATTGGGAATATATCGTGTCTGTTGCACACACAGATGCGCAAAAACAGTTTTGTAAGAAAAAAAAAGAGCTTTTAAAACTATCTGACTGACATTTTTTCAAAATAATAATTTTAATTGACTGATAATGCTAACATGTACAGGGTTTTATGTAAAGCAAAATTACGAGTGTTTTAATTGCTGTCCGATTTTTTTTTTTTCTCAAATAGTATGTCCACTAAAATTTCCTTAGATTACCAAATTTCCAGTGTATAAATAAAACAAAGCATTAAATATATTTGTGTCTCTGAGGCCCTGTAAACATTTAAAGCCCTCTTCGTGTACTGTAACATAGATGTATGCATTTTTCTACACCCCGTAAGGCAGTAGAGGCAGGAGCCACCGTCACCGGTTGCTGGTACTTGTATTGGTGATTTTAAAAAGGCAGCTTTGTGCCTCAGTCTTTGATATGTTCTTGTGACTTTTTGAAGTACCCATTGAAACACCCTCTACCCTCAATTTTATACTCACAGTAAGCTTTTCTCACTTGGTGTGTGTTTGTGCGTGCGTGTGGGTGTATGTGTGTGTGTGCATGCATTTGACAGGCAGACCTGCAGGTGTCGAGGGATCAAAGTGTAAGGTGTGTGTCGCCGCACCCGATCACGCGACTGTTGCTTTGCCAGGTTTAGGTAGAATCGTTAGCGCGTGAACGAAAGGCTCGTGCATGATCAGTGTACAGTTAGCGACTTCATCGTAGGACAGTTTTACTGGGTGACGACGGGTTTCATCAGTGTCCCAGTGTGGACGAGTGACTGAGTGAGGAACTGCGATTTGGTTTTTTCTTGCTAAATGAATCGACATCTCTAACAAGGCTTCATCCAGGTGGCAGACTAAGTGACAATCTTCTCACTTTTGTCCTTTATTTGGTCTCTTTTTCGAAGAAGGAACTGAAGGAAACAATGCCGCAGCAGTTACTAATATTCTGTCGTTGCTGATGGAGCTACGCATCCGTAGGTGTTCATATTGTAACCACAGTTATTTGCTGTTGTTGGAGTCACGTTGTGTCATTACTGTATGTTTTACATCAGTGAGTGGGAGCATTCAGTGTGACTGCACAGCCTTACATTACTACCATCAAAATGTACTGTCTTGATATGGAAAGGCCAATTATTTATTTTAATATCCTCATTCTTGAAAAGGTGCTTTAATGTAATTTATATTTCACATTGATTGTTCAAGCTATTAAATGTTTGTATTATTTAATGGGACAAAATACTGAGCTGAATATTTACACTGAGTATTTAAATTCAAAGCTTTTCACATCTTATCCAGTTTTTCAGTTGTTACAGGTGAAATGTTCTCTCTTTCTTATTGGCAGTTAGTCTCATTGAAAGTCTGCTGTAGAAAATGTACAAATGTAGCCTATATCATTAAAGACACTTAATTCTTTTTTGGTATTTTCTTTTTTTTACTGCTTCTTGTATTTTTTTGTTGAACAGCAGTGGGAAAACGAGCAGAAACTACAATCTGCTCCAGCTGGCTGATTCTCAACATTAAATGGGTCTTTTTCATTTTCCCTTAGATGCACGCACCTTCCAACTTCAAAAAGGGTTCCCAAGCAGTTTTAAACATCCCGTGTGTGTCCTTTAATGTGTTTATATGAAAGCTAATCTGTTCCAGAGTATAATTTGCTCTGTTAGTTTATTTTAATCCCTTTACAGTGGGAAAAAAAAATGGGGAAAGCACAAACTATATATAAAAATGGACGTAGCCATCACAATGTGACCCTGTAGTTTCCGAGTGCTGCATTTTGAAGGCTCAGTGTTAGCGTTTTACCCACATCCATGTTGGTATTTTGGAGCTAGTTGTTATAGTGTAGCAGATAACATTAGAGGAAAACGGTTCACAGGTGGATACTAAGTACCAGCTCTCTTTTTGATAAAGGGCCATTAGGCACCCAACTCAAGCTCAGGAGTTTTTTAGTGACAGAAATGAGCTTCCACAGTAATGTGCAGTAGCACAAGTAAAAGAAATAAAGAGAGAAACTTTCCATAGAAACCAAAAATGCTGCTTGTGTGAATGTAAACAGAAAACAAAGTTTTAACATGTGAGTCTATGGAGATTGACAGACTTTTAGACACAGCCTCAAGTAGTTGTTAAAGGAAAAAAGGGCTAAAACAATTCTAACAACATTTTCCCATCTTGTTGGTTTTCTCAAGGGCCCATGTAATCATTTAGTCCTTTAAACATCTTGTCAGGGTTGTACCTTATTGTATCATTTGTTCTGCGTCCCCTGATTTAATCATCATTATCTTGCCGTTAGTCTGTCCGTTGTCTGTTGATCTTTCACTTCCTGCCCGCTACAAGGAGCCAGCAGCTGCTTTTCTTAGCACTAGGAGCAAACAAATGCACCCAGTCCCCTAAACTGGAACCAGGAAACTCAATATTTATCCTGGAAATCCCCAACCACCTTTTAAAGTAGTTTAGAATTATTTAGTATCAGTCTGGTTTATGGTCTAAATCAAACCGTTTCAGTTTATCCCCTGATGGTAATCCCGAGATTTCGTGCTCATTTTCAACACTTTATGCAGATTTGAGGCACAGCACCTTTCGGAAAACCAGGAAGACAACATTTCCTTATAAGTGATCAAACCAGCAACACTTCTGAACCTCACAACTTACATGGTTTTCTGTGTTTTTCCTTCCATGATTATCAACCTGCCCGCTACAGGGAGCCAGCAGCTGCTGACTGTCATCACAGCACTGTGTGAATATGTATTCTGTGGGTAATTATTACAAAAGAATCAGCACTTGCATGAACTTGTTATTCATATTCATGCTCTGGGAGTTAAAAAACAGACCTACCTGGGACACGTTTGACTTGCTAACTATATAGTTTTGCCTTTCACTTCTTTAATGGGGTTAGACAAATGATCTAATTTTAGGAAAAAAAGTGTTGAAAGTAAAATATTTCATCTTGTATGAGTACAGCGTGGTGTAAAAAATTCAAATAATTTAATCATAAGATTATGTCAAGTGCAAAGAATTCCTTTCAGTTAAAACTCCTTTGCATTCACCTTCGCTTTGCTTCATTTTCCTGCTCTAATTTATTCATCTGGTTAATTTCACAGCTCATGGCCATTGTTCACCCTCCTGTTTAGTGCTCAGCCTTTAGCTCCTTCCTCTCTACCTATGCTTTCATCCTACCCAACCAACGCTTTTGCGTTCTTCTCTTCTTCCCCTCCTCTCTTTGAACATATGACCTACTTCTTTCTTTCCAGCTCTCGGTAGCAGACGAGCAGTTAATTCTGTTGCCAACTATAACAGTTTTCTCATAATGAGGACAGAAAAAAGAGAGCGAGAGAGGGAGAGATTATCCGTTATGGCAGTGAGGACACGGTGCAGTTAAAGAGACAAAAAAAGGGAGAAAACTGTGACAAATTTTAATATTAAAAGACAGTTTTTCAGGCTGTCATAACTGAATGCACGTTTTTATTCTGCTCAGATTTACGCACCGGTTTGGTTGCATTGAATGATCAATTCATGATTTCACAGGGTGAATCAGATTCATGTCATCAGCAAAATTTCCCCTTTCATGGATTGCATCATTAGGCTCTTAATGCACGTGCGCATGTGTGAGAGGTTGAGGTGGAGATGGTTTTTAAGTACTCGCTGAGCAAAAATCGGCAGGCATATAAGAAAAACACTGGCTAACCACACATATTATCATGGATCTATTGTAAACGTGTATTTTCGGTAGGTATTTAACTGTGAGTCTGAGGGGAGAATACTGTGGCATGCAACATGCGTGACAAAGATATTTCAAACTGTCGTCATCAAGTTTTTTATTTACCATTTTCTGCATGAAAAATTTATCAACAGTGAAAATCTGTTGTTCATCACATCAGGAGCGAGATTTTAGTGAAACTGTAAATGCTGTGCGTGAATGTTATGGTGTGAAAATGAAAAGGCACCAAACAACTTTGGGTGAAGACCTATTAGGTCGATCACTGTGTGCAAGTGACACTAAAATCTGACCAACGCTCCAGATGGAACAGCAATTCTTGTGAACTGTGGACGGAAGGATGACCCAGCTGCACCACGGTGGGAGCTAATGTTAACAATAGCTTTAAATACAGTGCTTAAACACACAAGCAAAATGCAAAGAGAGCAAAAAGCTAAGAGACGTACAAGAAAACTCCAATTTGCAAAATACAAATTGTCAGTATAATTTATAAATACTAACAGAAGCAATAAAACAATAGAACAGTAAAGATAACACACCAGAAAATTGTAAATGATACACGAACAATAAAAAAGCTCCATATAAGGCAATAAAAAGGGCAATAAAACGTGTTTTAGGAGGAGATTGACTTCAAGGTAAGTAGCTTAATACTTCCTTCTGTATTGTAGAACTGTAAATGTACTTCTCGGCTGCTTAGATGCTGCTCAGCACTGCTTTTTCCTTTGTCTTCTCCCTTACACAAAATACAGCAGACTTCCATTCTGTGGCACATCAAATATTTTCCAGCCATTTTAACACAGGGTTTCCACACTTTTAATTATTCATTGACGCGTCCCTTTCACCTTACTCATGCGTACGTCACAACTCCATTAAACTCAAACTGCAGCACATGCTCAGTGTGCATGCATGTAGACACGTGACGCCATGTTCCCTCTGTTCACCACTCTGGGGATTATAATCTGTCATGTGCATGACAACTGTAGCCCTGCAAAATGGCTGGCTGTGTGAAGATGTTGTAGGATTATATTTGAGTGTAGACTACTGGTGCCATCGTCATCATCACCAGCAGCAGCAGCAGCAGCAGTGAAGTAGCAAGAAAACACCCCAAGAAACAAGTTGAGGCTGAGAAAAGAGGGGAGAGAGAGCTTTGGAGAGGTTATTTCCCAGGTGACAGGTGGCCCAGGCTTCAAATGACCGGCTGCTGGCTGAGGTGTCAGTGCGTTAGTGTAAATTATGACTGTAACAAAACCCCATGTGTCCGACAGAGTGAGCTGAATAAATATGTCAGCTGCACAAGATGGGATATTGCTCTGATGTTTATTGTACCTATCTTTCTATCTTTCTGTATTAAGTCTGAGTGTTTGCTAAGAAAGCAACTCCACTTTTTCCCGTGTTCAAGCCACGGCCTCATGTGTCTTTGTAGATAAAGCATGGCAATACTTCTTTCTTTTAGCTTACTGGAACTGTTTTTTACTCTTAAGCAGTTGTCGGTCCAGCCTGAAGCTGATAAACAAAAAACAAACCCTTCGATCTGTGCACTCCTCTTCTGCTTTTTCACTTTGCACATCCTCATTTCCTATTCACATGTTTTATTTGTATTTATGACATGTGGTGGAGCTGCGTTATCTTTACTACTAGATTTTATGATTTCTGAGGTCAGATGAGCTTATTGGTGTTTGGCCAACGTTTAAATAAGACCTGCTTTAAAATAATGTGACAAGAACGATACCGTGTTTCTTTTTAAAGTTACCAACCACACAAGTGGTGAACTGCAGAAAGTTTCACCATGCAGCTTATCATTTTTATAACTAAAGAAACTCATGAATAAAATGGATACTTAGTTGTGTTTGATATTTCAGCTTTGTGCAAAGCCTCTTTCATGCCTCAGGAGTAGGAATGCTTCTCCAAAGGATCAGAGCCCATCTGTGGGAGCCCTTCCTTTTCCCTGTTAATCCCACTGAGCAGAAATTGTCTGCAGTTCAGCCACATGTGCAGCAGGCGGCGCTTCCCAGTGAAGCTAAATACAAGGTAGCTTTGTCCAGTTCCTGTCATATCCCAAGTGTCAGCTAGAAATCTTTCTGAGTGGTCTAACTCTCTGACAGCTGCTAGTTTGGTCACTGAAAGATAATTACCATATTTATCAGACATGCAAAGTCCACAGTAGAAGATTGGAGAGATGATGGGAAGGAAGGAGGACCTGGGGGGATCTTTGTACTTTGCACCGTCTTGCTTTTTTTACTTTCACTTCCACTTGTCGGTTATATTTAGGCAATAAAAAAAACTACTTTGGTAGTTTGGCTTGACTCCTTTACAACACTAACCTGTGCTGGAAGTGACAAATACTCTTTAGCTGCAGTAAACATACAGATATCCCTGGGATGAAAAGGGCTTAACAACTAAAATAATGATGTTTTTCTGCATCTGGACAAAACTTTTTGTTTTGTCCTCCTTTGTTTTAGTTTCATAAATACAATAGTGTTGGAATGTAAATAATATGACACTGATTGTTTTTGAAGCAGTTTTGAATTAGTGCTCTGCAGAGAACCCGTGTTGGCGAGCACAGCAGTAAGATGTTTCTTGTTGTTGGTCTCCAGGTTTGCACACATCTCAGGAGGAAGTTTGGCTCATGCATCTTTACAGAAACTCTCTAAATCCTTTAGGTTTCTTGGTTGCTGCTTGAGAACTTTAAGCTTCGGCTCCCTCTGCAGATTTTCTGTAGGATTGAGATCTGTAGGATGGCTAGACCATTTCATGACCATAATGTATTTTTTAGGTCATAGTAATGCTGGACTACCCCTTCACAACTCATCTTCATGTCTTTGCTGACATAAGGAGGTTCTCTTCCAAAACTTTACGTCACATGGTCCCGCTGATTGGTGCCTCAATGCCTTGAAGGCTTCCGGCACCCTTAGCAGAAAAACTGTTCTAAAGCACGATGCTTCCACCTCTTTCCTTGACTATGGGGATGAAATTCTTTGGGTGATGCTCAGCATTTCTCTTCCCCAGACACGGTGTGTCAAGTTGATACCAATAGCTCGGTTCTTTCTGAATAATCGCACCAACAGTTGGCACCTTCTTGCCATCAAGCGTCTCGCTGATGGTCTTGTAGCCCATTCCTGCCTTGTGCAGGTCTAATCTTGTCCTTTGACAGCTCTTTGGTGGTGAAGAGGTTGGAATGGAAGAAATGGATTCTGTGGACAGGTGTGCCTTTTAACATAACAGGATTCTCTATAATCAATTGATTGATTGATTGTAATCTAACACTAACCTAGGTTAACTCTAACCTAGATCAATTTAGGTTAAATTAACTAACCCTCTTTGCAATAGCCTGATGGAAATTTCTAAAGAATAATGTTTACCTCATAAAATTTACATTTTTATACAACATCGTCATGCCTCATTCCTTCAAGATACACCAGCATCCTCAGTCACAGCTCCTCTCAAGCCTCCAGTCTCCTCTCCCGTCCAAATGCATTTTCGAGAATTGAGACATCCTTCAAGATGGCGCACTAAGATTGATTTCAGTTCACGCAACAGGAGGACGGAACAGCCAAGGGGGCATAAAATAAAGAAATGAGAAAAGCTCCTCGGCTTCATCAGTCAAAAGCAGGCATATGCAGCCTTAAAATTCAGCACAGACCCAATTTATTGAAACTGATAGATCAGATGGTATTTCTTGTAATACTGTGTATGAAAGTGACCTCCGCATGAGTCACTGACTAAGTGAAGAGGTGGACAGGCCTCCCTGTGTGCAGATTCATTCGCATCCATTTCTGAATGCACAGCCTCGGAGCTAATGGATGTCATGCCGGTGAGGCAAAATACAGTGAAGGCTGCTGATATTTATTGTTATTAAACCCACTTTAAAGAGCTGAGATGTCAGGATTTTTCTGTCTCTGTAACCTTTGAGTTACAGCACAGACTACCTGATCATGCCTGTAATATGAATCCATAACACAGCATTAGCTTTGCTCATGTTAACAGTGTGAATCACGAAATGTGTGTGTGTGTCTTTGCCATATTAGAGTGCAGGGCATCTGAATCAGAGACAGTCTGAGGAGTTTTACTGGACTTCTGGGTTTTTGTTAGCGTAGAACCAAAGACATAGTGCATTATCAGATAAAACAGCACCGTAGTATGGAGTTTCATAAATCACAGCCTCACTGAAAAGGTTATTTCTTTAGCAATCAGCCAGTGAATCACATTTGCATTGCACCTTGTATGCATATTAGCGCAATACAAAGTTCTGAAGAATGACAAGCCTGAAAAGACAGAGCAAGAACAAAACAAATAATATGCAATGATAAGCAATTAAAAATGAAAAGACCAGTTAAATAAATACAATTCAATTTAAAATAGCATTAAAAATAAGGACAGATTAAATAAAGCAAAGAAACTAGAATGAAATGAACAGTAATCAATACGCTTTCGTCGCTGGATAAAATACAATCACTGGCCTCTTTATTAGGGACACCTTTTCAGCTGCTCATTAGCACAGATATTTGATCAACCAATCACACGGCAGATGCTGAAGCCATTTAGGCCTGCAGACTTGGTCAAGACGACCTGCTGAAGTTCAAACCCAGCATCAGAACGGGGAAGACAGATGATTTAAGTGGCTTTGAACATGGCATGGTTCTTGGTGCCAGATGGCTCTGAGTATTTCATAAACTGCTGATCTACTGGGATTTTCCATAAACCATCTCTAGGGTTTACAGATAATGGTCTGAAAAAGAGAAAATACCCAGTAAGCAGGCAGTTCTCTGGGTGAAAATGCCTCGTTGATGCCAGAGCTCAGAGGAGAATGGCTAAACTGTTCATCAAAAACATTGGCTGGTCTGAGGAGTTTTGATTTCTGCTGGGAGAGTTAGAATTTAGCATAAACAACATGAAAGAATGGATCCATCTGCCTTGTGTCAGTAGTTCAGGCTGCAGGTGGTACTGTAATGATGTTCAGGATATTTCCTTGACACACTTTGGGCCCCATACCATTGATTTATCTACTCAAGTATTGTCACTGACTATGTCCATCCCTTTATGACCACAGTGATGATCTTCTGATGGCTACTTCGAGCCAGATAATGTGCCATGACACAGAGCTCATATCATCTCAAACTGTTTTCTTGAGCATTACAGTGAGCACCAGAGGGGTGATCACCAGATCTCAGTCCAACAGAGCATCTTTAAGCAGGCAAACGGAGGTCTAATCCATTACTTAAAGGTGTAACTACTGACATGAATAAAATAGAATAAAAGCTAATTGTAAAATTAGTTATAGTAAAGTAAATAAAGATAAATAAAAAAGTAACTGTAAAGTCTTTGAGAGTACCCTGCCTCTCTCCGTACTAGAATAGGCTCCAGTCGCCCAAACCCTGAATGGATAAGTAAAAAATGGATGGAAACATGCCACTGCTATATTTGACTTAAAGGATGTGCAGAATCAACTATTTCAGGAAAATCAAATCCTTATCATAAAATACAATAAAATGTCAAATATACAGCAAATCAGGCAACATTAAATCAAAAAGGCAATACAAATCCACACCAAGACCACTAAGATGCCAAAAAGGTATTTTTTTTCCACTCTGCACTTTGAATTCGGTGTACTGAGTTAATAGTTCACTCGCTGAGTCCCGCACACCAAAATCAACAGAAAACAAACATGTTTTCTTGGTAATTCTCTGGTTCTGGGAGGTACAAGCGAACCTGATTAAACAAGTACCAGACAAGCCAGCAGGCCAGAGTTTACGCTGATCACACTGGAGAGGAGGAGTAGGAGATCCCAGTGCTACCCCAGTACCCATCTATTGAAATCCAATTGGCATAATGGAACTGGTTTCTACTTGCTATTCAATTCAGCTCATCAGTAGAAAGCTCCTTCTCCACCCACGGTCCTCTTCGCCCCCTCTCTATGTATGGTAATAAGCATTGCAGCAGTGGCTTCCCTCGTCCTGTTTTAGACATCTCTTTCATTCTTTATTCATATATCTGTGTGTGAGATAACAGCTGCACAGTGCACTGTTCTGCGTCTTTGATTTGGATAAACTATCAGATTATGGAAGGAAATAAATGAAAATTGTGGCTCTAATTGATGTGTGTGGTTTTGTTGCTGATATTGCACGGTGAATTTTAGATAATCCTTTCTGCATCTGTGTGCATGAGTGTTTGGTGTATGTATCTCTGCACTGTTGGGTGGATCCCACTTCTTTCTCTGTTCTGTGGTGCTTTCAGAGAGACGGAGAGAGAGAGAGAGAAAAGAAGCAGATTCTTTTCACAGCTAAGAGTCTAACTCCAAAACATCAAAGACAGAGAGAGGGAGAGAGAGAAAGAGGAGAGACCGATGTAAGGAGGGAGGGGTATGCCTTGTATCCGGGTAATGATGGAGGAGAGAGAGAAGGAGGGATGGAGAGAGACAGAGAGACGGAGAGGTAAGGGAGGGAGGGGGGCGAGGGAGAGCAGCCAGCCAACCAGTAGAAGGAGAGAGAGGAGCGAGAGGGAGCGGGGGGCACTGTGAACAAGCTGAGAGGAGGGAGGGAGGAGGGGAGGATAGTGAGCGAGGCATGGGGAGATTGCCGGACCAAAGAGAGAGAAGTGTTACTACAGAGCTGCTGCCGCTGCTGGAGGACGAGCTGGGAGCCGAGGATAATGCTCCATACCTCCGCGTACAGCGGCACGCCGGACACCTTGTAATTTCTTGTTCTGGTGGCGGTTGTGGAGGAGGAGGAGGGTCTTTATTGTTGCAGCAGTGATTGTCTTTTCTTTTTTTTCTTTCCTTTTCACTACATCCTCCTGCTCACCCCTACTCACTCCTTATTCCTCTGCAACTGGCAACCGCTGGGTTCCCCCTACCCCTCCTTCCTCTCTTTTCTACTTCTGTCCCCTTTTTTCCAGAGGAGGGATTTCTGTAATTCATCAGGGATTGTAGAAGACAGTAAGAATGTTTTCTGGCTTTTTCTGCTTTTCCTTTTTTTTTTCTTGACATGCATGGAAATGGAGTAGGGTGCATGCCAAAGCAAAAGAGAGAGTATGATTTTATTTTTGAGGAGAGATGGTAGTGGAGTCTGTAGGGTGTGTGTGTGTGCGTGTGTGTGTGTGTAGCAGGAGGTGGGAGGCAGGGAGGAGGTTTGCATGTTCAAGTTTACTGCATTGATGTGAAACATTAATTCCTGTGCCACATGGCAGTCTGTGCATGCAGAGTCCCAGCTTTTAAAGGAAAATATGCAGCAGTTGCAGGAAAACTAGAGGATCTGCTGAGGGGTGCACAGACACAGGGGAAGGCAAACAGAGCAGTATTTGACAGTGGATTACTCCTTATTCCAGCTTTATAGCCAGTTTAGTCTTTCACAGCTTTATAGAGAGAGAAAAGAAAAGAGGGCAAAAAGTGTGGGGACGAACAGAAAAAAGAAGAAGAAAGCAGAACTGGAGGAGCAAACATTTGTTGAGGAGGGAAGAATAAGAAAAGACAAGCTGGGGAATGAGTAAATGTATGTGCAGCTGCTCCAAAAAAGGCAAAAATATGAGATACGCCAGCTTTTCGATTTATCATTGTGTCAAACTGATAATCCCACCCACATAGATTTGCATGCATGCCAACGATTGGTGATAATCTGCTGCTCAAAGGAGTTCACTGCTCAGTGTTCACATTTAAAAAGCTAAACAGTGCATAAAAATCACCAAGAAAGCCACTCTGGATAACCCGACACACTGGCAGTAGTGCACGGTACGCAAGGATGAGCGTGGACACAGATGCGCGTTTGCGTTAGAAATGTGTGGACCGATGGAGTGGACACGGTGGGTTTGCCATGAATTAAACAGCAGCAGAAATTAATGTCAAACTGCTCTCCTCACACTTGAGCGACTGCTTCTACAAGAAAAGGGTCACCTTGCCAGCAGGGAACATGTGTTTGGTTTGGTCCTGTCATTATCTCGCCAACTGAGTTCAGTCTATCTATAGACGCCTTTGTCTCTACTGAACACGGCGGCACAGAAAGGTGACGGCTCTCTACATAGTATACATAATTACACACAAACTGTTTCTGTGTTGTGCAGATCAGCGGGGTGGATTTCAACATAATGAAGCAAAACTTTAGCTGCATAAGAAAAGACACAAAAGAGTTCTCGATAATGAAAAGTCACACGTGCAATTTATTTAGTGCATGTGGTTTGTGTGTGTGTTTCCATCAATTTCCATCAGTGCATTAATTGTGGTTTTAGAGGAGTGTATCGACTGGCTTGATGTATAACAGTGAAGGGCTTTTCTGTAGTGAGGATTGAGTTAAGTGTTGGTGAACAGATACACAACTCAGTCTCTGCCTTTGAGTGGTGCTCTAAGTTCAAACGCACTCATCACATGCTGATGTCAAGCAGTCATTGCACACTAACGCACGCTACCAGCTCTCCATAGATCAGTGTCAGTGACGCTTCACTTGCTCATATAAAAGTAATAAGTTTCAGTCTGCACAGGCACAATTCAAAGCCATAAGTTTCCGATTTAATTGGCGAATCCACACTTTCTGTGGGAGATTTATAGGTGATGGAGTCTCTGCATAGAGAGGGCTGTGATTATAATGGTCTATCTGCATTAGGCTCTTGTTTCATGAGCATCTGTAACTCTTCACCGTGTCTGATGATCTGTTATTACAGATATCACATTTACAGGACTAACTTGCAAGGTCAGTCTTCTATAAAAGCCAGGAAATCACAAAAATACTTGATACTTGAAAATGATTTAAAAATATAAAGATTTCACTCGCTTTTTTATTTGCCCACAGCAGTAGCATGCAATAGTAGCCGTTTAAGTTATACAAGGATGAAAATTCACGCTTAAAATTCACGATTGAAGTTTAAAGTACTCTGTAATATGACAAGCTAGGTCTTATTTATCCATTAAAGGTTTCTTATGCACTAAAAAGAAAATACAGTACCTTGTTGCACCTTTAGGTGTACAATGGGGCAGTATCCCAGATTCTGCCACGGTGCTTTAAGTTTGCATCTTACAGACGTGAATCTTGAACCTCTGGTGACAGCTTTTTTCCACAAAGATAACAGACTTTTAAAAATGAAGGTGTAAAACTGAGTGTTTTATTCATTCAAACACTTGGAAATTAACTGACATTTGTGTAGAACTCCTTTAGTCCCATTGACTACTCAAAGCTTTATCCATGAACATGTGCACCTTCCTGATATAGAAATCAGATCAAGGTTGAAAGATCCATCCATCCATCCATCCATCCATCTGTCCGTCTGTCCATCCATCCACCTGATCATCCATCCATCCGTCCGTCCGTCCATCCATCCGTCTGTCCGTCTGTCTGTCCGTCTGTCTGTCTTCTTCCCCAATCCAGTTCTGGGTTGCACGAGGCTGCAGCCTCCAACCTGTTCATATATGGGTGAATGCACACTGTGGGCAGGTTGCCAGTCTATCAGACGGTTAACACATAGAGCCAGACAACCATTCGCACTCACATTCACACCTGTGTCCAATTTAAAATCACTGATTAACCTAACACCTTTCATTTTTCTGAACTGTGGGAGGAAACTGAAGTACTCAGAGAGCACGGATGCAAATGCCACATTGAAAAGCCCCAGCCTGTATTCACACCCTGAACCACCTTGCTGTGAGGTTACAGTGCTAACCAGCTAAACAGTAAATCCTTAAAATTTACAAGTGAAATTAATATTTTAATTCCCTGTTGGTGGACACAGCTGATTTTCTGATGTTACACCTTAAGAGAATTGCAAACGTGCTTTTTATTGCTTGAGAACCTGCATGACCCCCATAGGTATTATGGACACAAGTGTCCCACTTTATGTGGCAGTGCACATCATTTATATCCCTTATTCCCCTGTCCCACATACCGGCACAGTATCCCATATTTTGATTTTGGCTTTACATATATATATATGTGTGTACATGTGTCCATATATATATATTTCACCTCACAAGAAAGACGAGGCTCAAAAATGTGATTCCTACTGAAATCCAAAGATGACTACCTGAAAGAAAAGCACAAGCGAATACACAGGTGCAAAAAAGGCCATAGCATAAAAGAAACTGTAGCTTTAATTCACGCTTATGTGGAGTGGGAAAATTACATTCAATATATCCTTATTATATGTCGCCTTCACATGATCTCTTTATCATTTGTTAAGTCATCTATCAACATTTCAGGCTAACTCTCAGCATTGTTAGTGTTCCACATTGTCCTTCTATGTCTCACATTTAATTAGTTGGGATCAGGCCTTATTATGTATACGTTTCTACCTTTAGGTGCTTGTGCTGTATAAATCTACCCTTATTTCTGAGAGTGTAGAAAGTAAGAACTAGTTCACACCATTATCTCTTGTTTCTGCCTCATCATCAGGGAGTGAAACCAGTTTGTTTAACTAGTCCTCAGTTTGGTTATATTGGTACAGAATCCACTGAGTGACACAGAAAGAGGAGTCTGAGGGAGTGAAGTTTGGAGGTGCGGCCCAGATCGGCCGATTCTAAATCTGTTACTTTGGCTCCCTGGGTGCCGAGTTTAATCGATGTGGTTCAACAGGCCG
Organism: Perissodus microlepis; assembly: GCF_051167445.1. Lineage (NCBI taxonomy): Eukaryota > Metazoa > Chordata > Actinopteri > Cichliformes > Cichlidae > Perissodus > Perissodus microlepis. The sequence goes on along the minus strand of NC_140464.1, from coordinate 5,591,000 downwards.
ACGCCTCTGTGGAGTGTTGATTAACTGACTGTCATGTCGTTTGTACTTCAGATCTTGTTTGGCACAAAGCGAGCAAGGTCCAACAAACAGGCACAATCGGATGCCCTTCACAGCTGAATTGCCATTCAGCTCATGTTAGCAGGGAAATACCACAAATTCCTTCTTGGTTGGTAAAGTGTTGTGAAACGGCGCACTTTAGTTCCACTGTATACACAGCGCACAGTTGACATTTCCACCCATGCAGAGCCCTCTTTGGGGATCAAGAGACCAAAATCTCTTCTCGCCACTCATTCAGTTTAACAAAGCTTGGCAAAAAGAGGATTTATCAGCACACCAAGGCAGAGCTTACCTGACTTATGGCCGCAAAACAGGCCTTGACGGAGATAAATCTTGATTAATTGGAATTAATTGGATTATTTCAATCCATGTTTGCACTGAATCTTCATCCACAGGGGCGTGGGAAGGAAAGAAGGAGGATGAATGTTGTGACTTTTGGACTGATTATCCCTGTGCTCAGTTGTTGTTGTGGCGACATCTTGTCAAAGCCTTTGTTTCCTCTAAGGGATTGTGTCTCTTATTTTCAGTCTCTCCTGGTTTATTTGCCCGAGCGCAGGGAGTACAGCACGACTTTCTTTTCAATATTTGCCACACTGCTCAGAGCGAGATGTATTTCATAACTCCAGATTTAGCCATGTCGTTTACTCTCTCACTCTTTTCTCTCTTTTTTTCCTCCAGTCTCACTCATTCCTTCTCCATCTCATGTAAACGACTGATCTGGGACAGACAGGCCTCCCCTGCGCTCTGTCCTACTTCAGCGTTGCCCTCTCTTGTCTCTCCTTTTTCCTTTTCCTGTGTCGTTTACCTCTATCCACCTATCTCTTGGTGACTCGCTCTGTCTCTTTTTCTATTAATCATTTTACTGTCTGCGCCTGTTTCATCATACCAGAGTGATGGTTCTGTCTAGTGTTAATAGGCTGTCAGGGTGTTTGAGAGACAGAGGTGCTATCATTACTTACAGTCCATTTTTCTCCACATGACGTGATGCAAAAAACTGATGCTTGTCTGTCATGAAACACCTCCCGCTTGATTGGAAGGTGGAACATGGTCAGGAGTCAGTGTTGCTTTAGAGGCTTTGGTTAATATTCAAACTGTAAAGTGAACAGAAATCTATGGCTACCATCTTTCTGCTAACTATAGAACCTGGAAGACATTGGCATGGTAACGTGATGGGTTAATAATGGCTTAGGTGGGTCTCAGCATTTATAGAAAGAAAAATATAAACTGTGTCTAGGCAACAATTTTAGCTTATTGGGGCGATCGTGGCTCAAGAGTTGGGTGTTCGTCTTGTAATTGGAAGGTTGCCGGTTCGAGCCCCGGCTCGGACAGTCTCGGTCGTTGTGTCCTTGGGCAAGACACTTCACCTGCCGCCTACTGGTGATGGCCAGAGGGGCCGATGGCGCGATATGACAGCCTCGCTTCTGTCAGTCTGCCCCAGGGCAGCTGTGGCTACAACTGTAGCTGCCTCCACCAGTGTGTGAATGTGAGAGTGAATGAATAGTGGTATTGTAAAGCGCTTTGAGGGGTCCCAAAAAGCGCTATATAAATGCAATCCATTATTATTGTAGCTCGAGTGTTATCTTATAAAGTTAGGAGCATCACACATGTGGCCCGATGGCACAAACCAGCTCTTCAAACAGTCCAGTCTAGCTCCCGGATGAAAATTGCAGTGAAGTTTGAAGAACTAGACTTATATCTGCGACAAAGTGAACCTGTTTTTTCTTTTTTTTATTAACAATTTTCACCTGCAAAAGGACTTCCTTCCTGGCATGTTTCGAGGGCTGCCACACGTGGCACCGCTTTCAATGAAGAGGCCGGCTAGTACAACTATGACTAAGATGGGTGCAGCCTCGTCGTGCGTCATGACTGTCGCCTTTCATGTGGCAGAGAGAACAGATTCAGTAACATCACTGTTTACTCTTTAAATTTCAGTTTTGATAGAGTGAGTGAGAAAGCCAATTTTCACGGGAGCTTTTTGAATCTCAGTCTGGCCCGGTGACAAGGACACCTAATGCATTTCAAAATTCTCCAAAGTATCTCATATCCTTAGGACACAAGGTTGTTCATTTGGCTCTTTTTTGTGGAGCTGTGTAACTGATTACAATTGGGAACTCTTGTAATAACTGCTTTTGGGCTTGAGGAGCTTGTTAGTTAGTAGTTTTTTATTCAAAATGTTTCAATTTCAGTGACATTATTAATATTTAACCTCATTTCATATCGAGATATATTATTATTATTTGATTAATATGTGGTTAATTCTGCACCCATGTCCTACAGCTAAAGGTATGGGCTGGATTCTGCAGGTAAAGCAATGTTTGCCATGACAGTTTGGCATGTTCAAAGACACAATTAGGTCATTTGAATCATTAAAGATGAATGGATGTCACCCACTAGCCACTGACCATTGTCATCTTGGATGTTTTTTAAAACCAAAAGTGAACATTTGAACGAGACAGTTTAGTGCTAACTTATCAGCTTGGTTAAAACGATACGCAACCAGGTAAATGAAATATCAGACTTATATGAGCTCCAGTACAACTGATCATGCGCTTATTAAACAGTTCCATTAGAAACGTTATAAAAGGTTACACCAGCACAAACGTTAGTGGCCTCTAATGAGGTCATGTGATGCCTGGAACAAAGGTAGCGGCCTAGTTGGCACACGTCTGCCACTAGAAGTGGCCATGCCTCTAATTATTCAATATTTCACCTTTAATACAATTAAAAGTGTTATTATTTGAAAAAAATCACCATTACAAAAATTGGTCATTTTAACATAAATGTCAATGGGGATTGGCTCGCTGGAGCAAGCCCCAAGTGGCAGGTTGAGGAATTGCAGTTTTTGACATCTATCGCTCGAGTCATTTTTCAGCTTTGGAGGTTTCAACTTTATTATTCAAAGCACCGTTGAGTCTGATGAGAATGTCACTGTGTAGTTTTTGCTGTGCTAAATCTTATACCAAACCATATGGCAAATGAAATTTTTGATCTAACAGCACTGATCACCAGAACTATTTAAGTCATTCAGTACCAAGGTTGTTAAAATATTTCTCCACACTGCCAGCTGTGCATAGAAGCCGGAGCACTAAAAACAGTCCAGTTAAAGCTGATGGGTGTGTTATTACTTTCTTAAGTGCTTATCATTTGTCTTGCATATTATGTTTCTTTCTCACTCTGTCACGTTCTCCTACCTTGTCTCAGCTGGTGGTAATTAGAGGGGAGGTTCTTTGGGAGTTTGAGGGTGGAGGGCTTTGACCAGACTCCTCCATGCATCATCAATTCACTCTCAGTTTATTACGGCTAATTGCACCACTGAGAGGCATGGGCTGGGGTGGGGGGGGGGAGCTTTTTGAGCTCTCCCAACAGTAACCACTGCATCATCAAAGTGGGGTTGCTATATTTAGCAGCAGCAGCAGTGAATGCATGGCAGCAGTGGAGCAATGCTGGCCCAGGATGATGATCAGAATGTAGGGTGGGGTGTAATTTGTGTGTTTGTGTATTTGTGCACAAAGCTGAAGGCAGCGGTGTAAGCATCAGCCGGAGGGTGTAATGCTGCATTTAGATCCTGTGGGAAAGACAGCAGATGAGCCTCCTACTTGAAGGCACTGTTTGTATCAGCTTTTAGGCGGTAAATACGAGCTCAGGGATTGGCAGCTACAACAATACAGAAAATTAATGCCCATATCCACCTCCATATTTTTATTTCTTAGACTTTGAGTAACTTTGCTTGATTAACAGTTGAAAAAAATGCTAACTTACCTGATTGTGAGCTTTGATACAGACTTTTAATATTGTCTGAAACAAGCTGTTTTAGTTCTGTTCTTCTTCCTTTTAGGACAGCTTACTTCTGATTGGCTGTCCCTTGTAAATAACAACCATATTAGGGATATCCTTTCTCACTGACATCATACGGAACCAAGAGTAGAAAAAAAGGGCTTAAATAAATCATTTAGAGCAGTCTGATGACTGAACTTTTGGCTCATATTGAGTAGTTGTAATTTGTATTTTAAACTTCAAACATCTTTAATATAAAACTTCACTGTCAGAACTTTACATATGGATGACAGAGAAGAAGGAGAAGCATAGTAGCTCCACTTTAAATGCCAGTGGATGGGATTGTTTTTCATAGTAATGATTGATTTGACTTTTCCAAACAGTCATTTATATTTTACATGTGTTTTAACAACCGAAAAATGTTAAGGATAATAAAAAATCTCCAGAAAAAAATCTATTTTGATTCTTTCTTTGATCTCAGATGAGTTCAAACACAAAAACACGTCTGTGTTTTTGCTGGAAATCCCAATTTTAGTCTCCCTGCAGATTCATAGGCTCGTGAGCAGCATTCAGAAGTGTTTCCAGCCACAATGAGTACTTCATGTTCTCCTCTCTGTGAGAGGCCTGCTTTAACCACAGAGTAAAATGTGTAAGCGGAAGCAGGCAAATGCTGGCATATGTTGACGTCAAGCCATTTTTGAACAACAGGTGGTCTTGTTTGGCAGATTTTGGATTGTTTCATGATGTTTTAGACAGTCGTTAGTGTCCTTATGCTGGAATAAATGCAGCATAACTTGTCAGCTCAGTCCAGGACCTCTGTGGTGTTGCTGAGATGTCCACTGACATTGCTGTCATTGTGTGTCACTTGATGCTTTGTGCAAGCTTCAGCTGGTGTCAGGTTTGCTCCTTGTGATTGAAAGGTGCTTTGGTTCAGTTCCAGCGTGTCTCTGTTGTGGTAGCACCCGCAGCTGTCCATAGTTTAGCTTTTGGCTCTGCATTTTCTACTGGGGTGATTAACCATGACATTAAAAAAACGCTTAATCTCTTCTGCCTCTTACTGTATCTCAATTTGTTACTGAATCTGAGGAACAAAGAATAAAGCCTAATTTAATTCACCTCCACTGAGCGGAGGCCCTCTGCTTCCATATCTTATTAAAGTCAAACTATAACTGAGCTGTCATCAAGATGCAATGTGTTATTTTTGGTTTTATTGATGGTTCTCCCTCTGTGAATGCTTGCTACTTCACCACTGAACTTGTCATGAAGACAAAAGCCCAGATTTCATGTTAGCAAATGTGTTATTAATTATAAGTCTGAAGAAAAAACTAAATTTGTATCCTATTATTTTGCTTACAGGCTGATTTTTTCCAGCTCATGTACAGTGAATGTGCTTTGACTGTTCAAGCTATTTAAACACCAGTCTGTTAACTATTTATATACAGAGTACTAACCTGATGGTGCTTGTTTCCAAATGATAACTAAGACCAATGCGATCTTACAGTGCATGTGAAATGCCCACAACCTCTGATCTACTGATTTGTGTTTCTGAACACAAACGTTTCATTATTTTTAATGTCATTTTTTAAATCTGTGTGGTCTCACATGCATACTGCCATTTATACATGAAATGCTGTGCTCTGTGGGTTTTGTTGAATTATTATAAATTTTCTGTTCAGACTACTTAGTTCAACTTTTGAGATTTTCTTTATTTCTATAATTACAGTAAGGGTTCTTTTTATGCTTGTGTTTATTGCAGCTATTTTCTGTTTAATGTCTACACTCCGATTAGCTTTTAGTTCTTGCTACTTCTGTTATCTGGTTTTCTTTAGTATTGAGAATACTATCCCTTTTAGTTTAGTCAGTTTCTGAGGTGTCATCTTGTACCTTGTTGTCAAGTTATCAGGTTCCCTTTGCAGTTACTTTCTATTTTACTTTGTTAACCATCTTTAGCTTGTGCCTTGCTTTTACTTTTACCTCCTTTGTTATTGACTTGATTAGTTTCAGCTATGTCTCCTTACCCTGGTGTTTCCAGTCTCCCTGATAGCCCTGCGTCTAATTTAAAGCTTCGGTTTGTCTTAGTTCTTTCTTGAGTCATACAATGTTCTGTCTACACTTTCTCATGTGTGCTTGCTCTGTTGAATTTTAGTTAGTTGTTACTAAATTAGCAGTCTTTTCCATTACCATTATTAATATGGATTATTTTTCAGAAGTCTGCATTGGGGTCCACAAGCTACAAACCTTGAAATGATATTTTTGACCTTTAACTTATAAAAAAGTTCATGTTTAGAGGAGTAGGTGGGAATCAATTCTTTGCTCCTTCCAGATACCCAAGTTCAAATCAGACACAACATTTTTTTCTTACTCGATTCAATATTTTTTCAAATTGATCAAGTAGAATTGTGTCAGTTGGTTAAGACTAAGCATTAAAACTTTTACGCTGGGGTTAAGGTATATCTTAAGGTTCGGCTTAGATTTAGGTGTTAAAACGGCTGTGTTAGGTTTACAAATAGATAATAGTTTGGTTAAAAAAGCCAAATACTTCTTTTAAAGATCTGTTTTCTTGGTTGCCATGGTGATGCACGTTGTCTAGAAAAAACATAAGGATAACAATTATGCTAACTGGCTGAAAAAATCATGACCATTTTTGTCGAGGATTACAAACAGTTTCATTTATTTTTTTGTGACTATTTCACATTTTTTATGACTGCGGCAACAGATGTGATTGTTGTTAAAAAGTCCAAAATGAATCTTTCATCTTGACCCCAAAGACATGAAGCAAAGTACAAAAAAAACCCTTGAGTGTCACAGGGCCCTATTTGTTCTAAGCTATCGTCTCATTGGCCCCTATAAACAGGTAATGTCGCTATCTGACCCGTGCTGGGTAGTGATAGGTGAACATGCTCGTTATTTAGACATTCTTTGGGACAGACCTCGTGAAACCTTCAGCTAGCTATAGCTTGGCTTTTCTCGTTTGACTGTAGTGATAAACTATGGCATTTGAAAAACAAAGCTTAATTTCTTCTGCCTATGTAACCTCCTTTAAACTACATTACCGTATCTCAATTTGTTACTGCAAGAAAGAATAGAGTCTAATTCAATTCACCTCCGCTGAGCGGCAGCCCTCTGCTTCCATATCTCATTACAGTCCAATTGCAACCGGTCTGTCATCAAGATGCAATGTGTTATTTTTGGTTTTCATCCTGATTTTCTCTCTCTGCCTGCCTCCTCCTTCAACAGTGAACTTGTCATGGAGAGAAGTGTGAGTTGGTGTGTGTGCGTGCACCATGCACCTGCTCGCTGTGTGTTCGTTTGCACCAGCAGTAGGCAGCAGTGGGTGTTTTAAAGTTTATGAGAGATGATGAATCGGCGTTGTGCAGGCCGGGGAAGGCTTGGGCGTCTTGTTGCATTAATAATGGAAACACAGCTGGTTGTATTTATAGTAACAGTGGCAGGGGGCTGTGGCAGCGTGAATGGGAGGTGATATATGGGATACAGTACACTGTGGCAGCTCGCCTGGACATCACACAGCTTAGCTGACAGAGGGGACATACTTGGACATATTCAACAAATATTCTCCTGTGATCTCTGCACTTAAGGTGTTTCATCAGAGGAGGTGAGTGGGCAAAAAGAAGTGTCACTGACGATTAGATAGCTGTTAGTGCAAGCTATAGGAGGAAAGTGAAAGTAGACAAGAGAGGGAATATGGAAAGGGGCAAAGGGGATGCAGTCTATACAGCAGCCGATATGTGATGGTTTCCTTCCTCTTTAGCTGGAGCTTATGAATTCAGATTGAATCTGTGGCTCAAAGTCATTCTGCTTTTGTTACCTATCTGTCACTTTCAAGCCAGATAACAAAAAGCACACAAGACCACATCAAAAGTCACCAAATTCCAGTGAATCATCAAAGTGAAGGGCAAGGATGTGGAACTGTTGTTTTTTAAAAGAGGAGAGGGGCTTTGTTAGAAAATACAAGCCAAAGAAGCTAGAGAGAGTTTAGATAAAGATGCTTACAGATGAGCTGTTTGAAAAGCTGTGGAAAAAGTATTCACATTTTTTGCATCACGAAAGCAAATGCTACAATTTAAAAGAAATGCACAAGAAAGTAACTCATTAAAGTAGTCAGATTACTTTTTCTTGTAACCAGTAATGCAATGCTGGAAATTTGCAGTTCAAATAAATAACTATGTGAACACCTTGAATCAAGATATTCACAGTGTTTCCGTGTCTCTCCTGATCCTTAGCCATTAGATAGTGGAATATATCCTGATTCTGATGGCTATAGCCCCCCAACATGCCACCCATTGGTTAGTTAAATCATGCTGTGAGGGCTCAGGCTGAGGGTTTTTGCTTTTTCATGTCCTTTGGAACTAAATGATCACATCACAAGTTTATAGCACATTCGTTGGGGCAGAGAGGCGATGGTGGGTGTCTACATAAAGTAAGTTCATCATGCACATGAGACATCAAAAACAGGCGTCTTTTAATAGTCTGTGTACCTGGAGCGGAGGTTTTCTGGCTTTGCAAAAATATTTTAACTGGAGCATTATTGCACAAAGGAACAAAGTCAGCATCTGTTTTTCAGCAGTCATCCTGTAAAGATAATGATCATATTTGCTCAGCATCTATCAAAAGCTGAACAAAACTATCAGAAGAAAAAGAGCTCTATGAATGTCGCTTTTTGGAAGCATCCAATATTAAACCGGAAGGGGAAGTAAGTTCAGCTCATTCTGGGGACATTTGCCTCCACTTCAGATATAAAGAAGCCCCATCAAGCAGAGTAAAGCCCTTCAGCTCCAAGGAAGAAAATGATGCTGATGCTGCAGCTCCAAAACAAAATCAGCTCGGTTTGCAATGAGATAAAGTCAGTGAAGGTGGACGTACTGCTGGACACACAAACTCCAGACAATACAAGAAGTGGTAAAGTGGTGGAAAAGATTTTAGTTTTATTTTTTGGTAAATTGTTTAATCAAACAATTTAGCTACTTTTCTCTCTCTTTTAGCTCTTAAAGTTGATTTTAAAGTAGACTGTGCTACCAAAGTAAATACTTTAACTAAAATGATTAAAATATCTAAAGCAAAAAATACATTTTCTTTATTAATTTTAGTGACACACTAACATGTAAGTGATGATCGGAAGTCTAAAGAAGATATTCCCCCGTCAGGTAGAGTATCAGCGAGGGGCAGGACCACACACTGGATAACAGAACTGAAAAAATTTAACAAAACAAAAACCCACATTTTGCTTATTGTATTATATTATAATATATATTCTGATATCAGTGATGATTCATATTGTATTGGAATCAAGCTAACAGACTCATTGTGGTCATTTGCTTTGAGACACAAAGTAAAATCCTTCCTCAAAATGCCTTGGTGGGTTTTTTCCTTTCCTTTCAGTACCAAAAACAACAAATCTAAAAGCAAATACAGGCTTGCTTATAAATCTTGCTGTGAAATACATTAACTTAGTGTGAGAAGAAATCGTGATGATGCTGATGCCTGATGCATCACCACTTAGTCAGGAAAAAACTTGAATGTGCATTATGTTTAAGAGGGAGATCATATGTTTTGGAGGAAAGAACCTTTTGCTTCAAAGTAAACAAAACCTAGAGGTGCCAAATAAATGTGTTTTGGAGTAAAAGGCAGAATATTTGCTTTATCCAAATGTCTTCTCGATCATTTTATTGTCATACAAATGTTGGTATATGGTCGATATAAAAAAAAAAAGGTTCTGAATACTGACTGCTTTTGATGAGCCTGTATGCAACGAGGCCCTTGTGAAGTAGTTAGTAGTAAAAGCCCCTCCGTATTGTGCCTGTTTAGGATTCTGTATCTGTCTGAGAAAATAGATTTTTCATTCAAGAGCGCTGAAACATGAAACCACAGACCCTGAAAGAAGCGCTGATTCAGCCACTGCTGGACCGCAGGGAGCTAAAATCTCCCCTCACTCGGTCAGAGAGGGCTTTCTCAGACGTGACAGCTTTGTCCGGCTTTTGTCCCCACATACTTTTTACCTCATTTTGAGTGTATTTAAGTATGAATCACTCTTGTGTCTCCTGATGGACGCTATTGAATTCCAACTACTGCATAAAGCTCATCTTTAGTGTTGTCAGAGCTGCACGCTCATCACAAACTCAGCTTTTGGTTTCCCAGCGGGTCCAGATCAAAACTCGAATTGCTTTGCAGACTCTGCTGACGGTTGGCACTTTCTGACAACCACTTCAAAGAACGCTGTTCTGGGAAGAGAGAAGCAAAGCAGAAATCCAGCAGGCTGTGGTGAATGTGACCGACAGGGAGACATGTGAAGTTGGTTGGGAGTAGAAAGCAACAGGGACGACCCGGAGGTTGCCACATGGTCAGCCTCTCATTTGGCGCCTGGAGCAGTGGAGCAGTATCCTTTAATATTTCACAGCCCCTCATATGTTCCGGCAGCCTCCTCCCCTACAGCTACTCTCGTTTTGGCTTATTTATTAATGACCTCCCCACGCTCTGCCAACGAAACCCCACACTTGGGCCTAGACGGCAGCAAGTGGGTCCTGCCGTTCTGGGCCGATTCTCCGCTTCAGCTCCACAGCCAGACCAGAGAGCTGAGTCTGTGCGACGGAGGATATTACTCAGCTCTCTAAAACAGGCTGCACATATAGCTGCTAGCAGAAACCAAGAACAGGTTCTGTGCTGCTCCACAGAGATTTAGTGGCAATGACAAATAAAGTGAATTAATTAGCAGGCTATTTGAAAGTGATCTCAGCTCTCTGACTCCCCAGCTGATCGACTGCCTTCATCTCTTCTATAGGAGGGATCTTGAACAAACACGGTGCTCGAATCCACGCATGTAAAGATGAACAGAGCTTGCGTTTCGCGAAGCTTTAGTTTGTTATTAAGTGGAGCTGAAATGATCAAGTAGGTGAAGAATAGAAAAATAATCAGCTGCTATGTTCATGAGCAGCAATTACAATCATTTTTCTTTCTTTTCCTCCTTTCATGTGATGCTTAATTGTATATTTTCCTCTTCTATGATGCTGGTTGGACTAAACACGGCATTTTAAATGTGACCTTTCCTCTGCTTTATTAAATTATTACAGGAAAAACAAGAAATGAATTTATTGAACAACTATTTAGTTAAACATAAAGTTTCAGAGTGTTTCCTTTTCATAAATACACGGTATCATAGCTACATAGATTATCAAAAATTGCTCCAAGCCCTCATCATTAATTTCTTAATTGTTTAATTTCTTAAATGTTATCAACAAAGTTAATTACGGTGACCTTTCCAGGGAAATTTGTGGTTGATATTTAAAGAGCTTTAAGCTAACTGTGTGATCTTTGTTCATATTGCTCTTCCTACTTCATAATCAGTGCTCAACAATCGCCTTTTTGTGATCTTAGAGTTTTACAACTTTGGGAAAAAGCCTGCACACGTTTGCCTCAAAAGCCTTTGAATTGCTTCTACTGATTGTAAAAAAGGCTGTTTGATCAAAATAATCTGTGTGATTGTAAAACTACCCAAGCCAGGACAGAAACTGTAAATGAAAACTAAAAAAATCATCTTTTTTTTAACTTAAACTAAAACGTCCGCACAGTCTGAAAGTAATTACTCTGCATTTGATTTTCATTTTTCATGGATCACAAACCTCAGTGAGCTGGATGAAATTCCTGTGTTTTCATACACCACAAACTCATTTTCATGCTGAGCCCCACTAGATATGCATATCTCTGACATCACTGACATCCCAACATCGTGACTGGCCAGTTGCATGAAAAACTCAAATGATATCAGAAACACCAACCTTTTACAGTCTTTTGAGTTAGTGCATGTAAAGTTTTTCACTTATTCAGAAAATCAGTGGTGATTAACATGACTTGTTACCATGGAAACAAAGTAAATGAAGGAAAATCACATTGCAGATAGACTGAAACATAGAAGTTGTGAAGTTGCAAAAACTGCAGTCCCTCCAATGTCCACTGGAGGCTCCAATCAGCATGGATTGTCATGGTTTCCCAATGACCAACTGTAGAAAAAAGAACAGTGCCCTCTGTGGATAATTTACTCTCTTTGTAACAACTGCACATTAATGATTTTTTTGTACCTTTCCCATCTGCTCCTCCCCGAATCGCTACCTTATCGTGGTGGAGGGGTTTGTGTGTCCCAGGGATCCCAGGGGCTAAGTTGTGTGGGGGCTTTTGCCCCCTGGTATGGTCTCCCATGGCAAATTGGTCCTGGGTGAGGGACCAGACAAAGAGTGATTCAGAAGACCCCTATGAGACTCCTCTTTGTAACAACTGCACATGAGTGATTTTTTTTGTACCTTCCCCATCTGTAAACCGATAAGGCTTAAAGTTAAAGGTGTAGCAACTTTGATTGACAGGCGAGCAGATACAGGGAGCTGTAGCTGATTGTCTTCTAGGCCTCCCCTCTGATAACTTATTTGGCTTGATCCGTGGTACCACTACCTAAGACATTACAGTTTTAGTCTTGGGCAGTGAAATTAGTGTTTTATAAGCCTGTTAGAACACAGACTGAAGTGTTACCATTTCAATTTTTTCTTTTTTTTTTGTGGGGGGGGGGGCTGTCAAACCTAACTGCTTATCAGGAGCTTTTTAAACCGTAATAAAATGAGTGCCTCTAGACCAGCATTTACTTATTTTAAACTTTAACTGCCCAAACTTTCTTCAAGTTTTTATAAATTAACAACCTAACCTTAATTTGATCAAAAGATTAGACAGCATTTATATACAAATCAACATTACGAGTGACCTAAGTGGTCCACAAAAGGAGTGAATAGCTGCTGAGAGCCACAAGAGAAAGAGAAACCTTATTAAATCAGTGTTGCTAATTATGAATTTACTGACTTGAATAAGGCTGCTTCCAGCTAACCTTTATTAAATTGAAATTGTAAGTCTCTAATGCATGGGTTTGACTGTAAAATACTTTAAAATTCACTCTGCTGAAAGGCTACATTTGGTAGGCCGTAGCCTGTAACACAATTTTGATGCACAGGGAATTAAACCACAGGGTCACTTTTACCCCTCAGCATAAGCCCACATGCTTATTTTTGCTTGTGTCTTTATGTACTTTTCATACACCCACTCACATCTTCACTATAAACCACTGTTGTATATAGATAGGAATCCCTCTTGGGGGGTGGTTTATTGTGTTTCTGCAACATGTCTACATTTTCTCCCTGTACCACAATGCCAGATCTTTAGATGCTCAAAGAAGGAGGCGGAATTGGATAGATGTCTTTGGGCTTTTTGTTGTTGTGAAGGGTTTTCCATTTCTTGTAAGCATGCATGGGTTGGCTACTGTTAAGTAAAATGTGGTGTTTTTGGTTTATGGTACAAGAGTTTTTCAAGTAAAATCAAAGAAAAAAGGAGGTTAACAGTACATTATGAACTTTCAAAATGTTTTGCATGAAAAAAGCACTATCTGCATTTATAAAGAGAGAGCAGTGAGAAGCCTGGAAGTAAGATGTGGGAACTACAACATTTTTGCAACTGACCCTGTTGCATATGTATTTCTGGGAGTTTCTTTATCAATATTCAACACAAACTGATCTCATATCATTTAGAAAGTGCAAATTACTGCTAGTTGAACCAATATTTAATGCCAAAAAACACGTCTTATTTTTTGTGCTTGATACTGAAATGAACCAACTGCGCCTGTGTTTAGAAAACAGCACCACTTTTTGTAAATCACCCATGAAACTATTTACCATTAAATAAATATGACCCACAGACTCGCAAAGCTTCCAGCTCTGAGGGGAAGTTTGTGACGAGGTGCCTTAAACTGCCAATCTTTGTGACACTATCTGCAGAATTACTTCTTACTTCTGTGAGTCTTGTTCTGTGACCTCAATAAACCCTTTCCTGCTGACTTTATTATTGCTTCTATCACTAGTTTCAAGTCAGTAGGAGTACAGGAAGAGGAAAATATGAAGTTCATTTAGTAAATTTTGGGCATTACTGGCATCAGAAAGACGGATAGACCAGATTAGTCTTATGATCTAACAACTTGTCAGTCACAAAGTATTTCACAGTCAGATGGCAACAGTGAGAAATTCTCACTGTAGAAACTCACTAACCACAAGATGAGGGAGGGGTTATGTCCATCCTTTATATACAGTTGATGACAACAGATGACAACGATTGCTAAAAAGAATAAATATCGTACCTGCTTCATGCTTGTTTGAGCCACAGTGGGCACCACTGTGTCTGAACGTGGCCTCACAGAGCAGAGCCATTAGCCACTGTTAACAGGAACTCTAGCATGGCTGCCAGTGTTCCTGTTAGCATGTTGAGTGTAGTTATGGTGGGATGGCGAGTGGAGGCTGCACAGAAGGGAGATTCTGGGACACCAAATGTGCTGGTGTTCTTTTCAGAGGTGTCCCGAGTCTAATTCTGTGAAATTTCCATGATGAGAACACCAGTGATGCTGTTGCACACTCCACCCTTTTTCTTTTAAACTTGAACCAGGTTCCTCCGTCGGCGCTCACCCTAGTTTGATAGCACAGGGGATGGTTACATCAGAATGTGCGTAATACACGTGGCTTCATTCTCCTTTGTGCGAGCACCCTTGGGTCACTACAGTTTAGAGGTGTTTTACCTGACTTACATATCGAACATAGAGCCTTTGTGCCGAGAGATGACAACATGTGCGTGCGACTGTAGTTTTATTTATGTGTATCTTTATGGGGCCTGTATATGTATACGAGATCCTGCTGCACACACAGACGGGCTGTACAACAGATTTGTGTCCATTTGTGTGTATCAGAGCGCCACTTTGTGTGTAGATGTCAAACAAGGAGGGAGGGAAATTGGCCGTTCCAGTTTAGTGGCAGGAAAGTGGGGCGATCTGTTCTTTGGAAGTTTCCCAGTGAAATTTCCTGGGGACCAAGACACTGAAAATATCTATCTATATGCACACTATGTCCTACATAAAAGAGAGTGAACCACAGAGAGAAGAGAGAAGGAGAAAGGGAGAGCGTGTGAAGATATATGTGTGTTTGTGAGAGATAAAAAAGAAAGGGAGGGAGGTTAGATGTCACTGTGCTGGTGGGATGTCAGTCTTTTGATGGCATCACACAGACTGCAGATAGACTGAAGCTTAGTAGAACGAGGTCAAGACTCTGGCAAGTCACCCAGGAAAGTTACCTCATTTCCCTCTCACTTCTGTCACACGAAAATGTCTCAAGCAGAACTGGAAATGCTGCCTCATAACCCCATTTTTTCCCTGCTCATTGCCCTCAGCCTTCAGTAGAAAGTTAAAGTGTGGCACAGATGTGTGATTGTGTATTTAAGAAAAGTTTCATGTAGATTACACTTAATCCAAGTAGCCGTGTGCTCAAATCCACCTTTCCCTTGCTAGACACAGATTTGTCAGACATACCACTTTGTCCTGTGAGCTTTGTGTCTTTCAAAAGCAGATGTTAATGGCTCATCTCGCTTGTTCCCTATCCATGAATATCTTACCAATTCATTTCTGACAAGTGTGATACTACTCAGAGCTGCCAGCCACCTGTTTCATTTGCTGATTCGAGCTCAAGTACATATTGAGTAAATACACCCCTGGAATTCAAATTCTGCTACAGGTAATTACAAAGCAGCAATGCAGAAACATTTTAGTGCTGCCAAAAAGAAAAAACAAAAAAACAAACAGCTAATGCTCCTGTGGGCTTACTTTCTGTTATTTGTCCACCACATAGACTGATCCAGCCTAAATAACAAGAGCTCAGCCAGCACAGCATCATATTCTAATATTTTATTTCAATCAGGACGAGTGTGGTTAGAGGAAGCAGCTGCAGGACCTCCCCATAGAGAACAGAGCAACAATGTATGACATCAGACATGATTGGGTCAGACACAGCATGAAAGGAGAAACTGGGTGGAGGTGGGCTCAAAACAGCTTTTAGATGCGTAGCATCGATGGGCAAACTGCTCATATAGCATGTCCTTTATGAGATTTTCAAAGAAGACATATAGAAGAGTGTCCTATGGGCTCAAAATGTGGTCATAAATATTTTGTACTTGTAAAAAAGATTTGTATGTGTAAAAAAGATTTGTATGTGGACTTAGCCCAAAAAACCCCTGCAAGTTACAAGTGCGAATTTTGACCCTATTTTTCTTCCTTTCATCTGATTGGTCAATGTCATGTCAATCACAAATGTAACAATCCAATCAGAGAACAGATGGGTTTGGCTGTCGGAGGGGCGCTTTTTTGAACTGCAGGTCCTTGAAGGTTGATACAGTTTGAAGCTGGAGGATCTCTATATAAATATCCGATAGCAGCTAGGTCCCCTAACTTTCAGCAGCTGTTGAAAGGATAAAGTTGTGCTATATCAGTGGTTAGAAATACCATTATTATTTTAGGATTAGTTTAACACAAAGTCAGGGCTGACCCGGGACCATTGCTGTGAGTCACAGTGCGCAGCATAAAAGTCCTTTCACATCGGACGCAGGATGTGCTGCTAATGCTAACTAAAAGCAAAGGATCCAGAATTTGTTGCGCTGGCTGCTGGGCTCTGTGGGTTTTTGCAGCAGCTCTACCTGTACTAGATGCACCTGCTCCTTGTCTTTTCTATCTCTGACTTTATGTCCTCTACAAGAGTTTCTGTTTTTTTTGCTGGTTCTTCAAATGTTCAATAAAAACATGTATGCTAATTCATAACGAAGAAAGCTTTGTAATGAAGACTGTCATTTCCAAAACACTGCCTGCCCCCACCCCGCGGTCCGCAGCGCTGTTGAAAAGGCTGTGGAAGTACCTATATTAAACACGTAGACCTGTGACACAAAAATCACCAAACTCGGACGACCACAGACTGTTTTCCTTCGTGGTGATGAAGGAAAACGCTGGGTTGGCATGTAAAAGGGCATTTATTCCCTTCAAAGACCTGCAGTTCAAAAAAAGCGCCCCTCCAACAGCCAAACCCATCTGTTCTCTGATTGGATTGTTACATTTGTGATTGACATGACATTGACCAATCAGATGAAAGGAAGAAAAATAGGGTCAAAATTCGTACTTGTAACTTGCAGGGGTTTTTTGGGCTAAGTCCACACACAAATCTTTTTTACGCACACACAAATCTTTTTTACACATACAAATCTTTTTTACGCACACACAAATCTTTTTTACACATACAAATCTTTTTTACAAGTACAAAATATTTATGACCACATTTTGAGCCCATAAGTGTCAGCTGAGCCGTCGTGGATATCTGCTGGTTCTTCTTGAATTATGTAATACTGCAATGGCTTTCACATGTGCAGCACAATATTTCTGCAGAGACAGGGTATGTTGCTGGCAGCGGTTTGTGCTTGCGTGTATATGTGCACATATATGCAGTAGCAGAGGAGACAAGTACTGTACTTAAGTAGAATTTTCAGGTATCTGTACTTACTGAGTACAGATGCAGAACTGGAAATTTAAAGCTTACATGTAAGTCCTCAAGTTTTTAAATCAGATATTGGGTTTGTACACGTGAAATTATTGTGAGCTGTGATTTATTTCCCTACACTGACCCATTACAACCAATTTTAGGGTTTCCCCACCTCCTGAATCCCACTTTAACCCCTGACTGTAACTGTACACATTTTCATGTAGGCAACAGAAAATAGAGAGATTGTTTACTTTCGTTCTTTTCTTCACATTCGAGCTGAGTATAATTAGAGTGAAAAAGTTAAACAAACGTTTGTATTACATTTATAAATAATAATATTATATATATTGTAACAACTAATAACTGAATAATACTCAGCTGCTTCACCAGTCAGTTCTTCATCCCAAGGAAGAACTGTCCTTCTTCAGTTCTGCAGCCTCAGTGAGGTCAGCAGAGCAGCATATGAACCAGTTCTCCACCTGCCGGTGTGGTGAGAGTAGTCCTCCATGTCGAAGTGCATCTCAAATCAGAACAAGAACTACGGATGTCTGTTCAACAGCGGGATGAGAGACTCTTGGAAGAGCAGATGAATGAGATATTATCCCGTTCAGCCTTCCCGCCGGGAAACACGATAGACAAAAAATGAAGCAAGAGAATTTGAAATAGCGTAATGTGCTTGTTGTTGTTATATATCTGGGTGACCCACCCAAGAAAAAAGTCTATGTGTGCAAACACATCGACTCCCCGATGGTAACAAGTTATTAGCGCTCAGTTTAATTATGGAACAACAGACCTGCTTGATTATGGCAAAAATCATGGATATAATTCTTTTTGTTGGCATTAAGATAACAATTATTAGTGAAAAAATAATGAGCTTGTTAAACTTTAAAAAAATAGACCCTTGTCTTTTTAATTGAGTAGATTTGCTTGAACTGAAAATATATCCTGTTGTGGAGTGACTGTGGCTCTATGTTGGGGCAAATAAAATAAGGTAAATGATGTGCTTCAAGGTAAAACGAGAGCATTAATGCAAAATAGAAGGTGGGTAGAATATTTGATCTTAACTGTGTTGTTTTAATAATCATCGGAAACCAAAACTGTAATTGAAATTACATTAATTGATTAGACGGCTGAGGCGAACGTTTCGATTGGAGCGCACATAACAGAAACTGGTAAGTTTTTTTTCACATACATGTTAAACAGATCACCTAAAGAGCAAAAGCCAAAACGTTGTTCCGCATGCTGTCTAAGACTTTCTCTGGATTATTAAAGTGCAGAAATATCATTATTGCATGCACAGCACAGTTGCATATCGTCACGTAAAAACGAGACTGACGCAGACTGTGTTTGCATAACACACTGCTGTGTCTGAACTAAGAGACTCAATGACAAACACTTTTGAGAGCGACACTGCCAACAGAGCAGATAAATATGAAAGCTGTCAGATCTTCTCAGGAGTACAAATGAATCTCCAGCAAATGTGTGAAGGCAGGGGCACGCGAGCTCGACACTGCCAGCAGCAGAACAAATAAAGTTTTCAGTTTGCCAATGTCCATTAACTCATTGTGCACGCCTCGTACTCGTACGCTTATTGATCCAAGTACATTCTTGGATAAAAGGAGGGTGTTTAAAGTAGCAGTTTGGCATTTAATGCAATAACTTTGCTCAATTTAATGCCAAGAGTTAGATAAGAGGATTCATCATCCTGTCATGTCTTTATGATGAAATGAAGCTACTGCAAAAAAGCTAGCTAATTTAGCTTAAAGTCCTTCCCTAGCTTAACAAAGTATGCCTACCACCATCTTTTATACAGAAGCTCCCCTAAATCTGCCAAGCAGTATGTCTAAAAAAATCACAAATTACCATTTATGTCCACACAGAAAATTTAAATGCAGCAAACTTGTGAGATTTATGTTGTTGGGAGGAAGCTGTGACTTGTTGACATCTTGCTCATGAGGTAGCTTGGCTCAGAAAGCTAATGGCTAGCTCTTCCTGTTAAACTTCAAGTGACCGCAGCTGAATATTAAGTTGCTGCTGACTTTCTCGCCACTTCTCCTGCAAATTTTCATAGTTTTCTCATGGACTGCTCCTCTGAGGTGGCAAAGATTTTAATTTTCCACTTCTAATTACTGCATTGTGCTGTTGTGCAGTGAAGCATGGCTAATAGACCTATAGAGCATCAAGATTTACTGCTGCAGAGGCCTTGCAGGAGATATCTGATGCTCAAAGTAATCAATGTTTCAAAATGTCTGTCACAAAAAACACAAATAGATCCTTCAATAAAAACAAAATCTATACTGGGCTCATAAATGGTGATTTTAGTTTCTAAAATAACTTGGTTGCTTGATCGTTCCTGTAAAATCAGTATCCCTGACCAGCCTACAGTTTTCCCCTCCCAGGGGTTCAAATGTGTTTTCTTGCAGAGTGATGGTGGCTCAGAGATATGCACAAACTGCTGAGAGGAAACGTGGCTGTCACACAAATCAAAATGCTGCTTTTCCTGCTGTTTAGTTTTCTTTTGCACACTGTTTGTTGGAACCTTTTTAGGCCAAAAACCTTCACACAGAAAAATGACCCAGTATAGGCAGTATTTGACACCCTGTGAGTGAGAACCATGTGGACCTCCTCAGCAGGGCAAGTCTTCCTGATATCGAGTGATCCTTAATCCATAATCAGCACTGTTCTTGGTGACTCGCTTCTCCCCGCTTCCAGTGTTTGTGCTCAGCTAAGATAACCAGCTGCAGGCTTAATTTTAAATTTACTGGACAGACATGAAAGCCTCCTCAATCTTCTGATCTTCCTCTGCAACAAGGAAAAAAACACATTGTTTCTAAAATACATGTTGCAGTAAGAAACACACTGACGCAATGACGCAACATATCGCAGAACGTCACATGTTAGCAGGTTTTAACAGCACGACCCTCAGCATTGGGTGTAAGGGGGAAAAAAGCATTAAGTTTTTTGTATTTAATCTGATCGACTTAGTCGCTGTTCCCACGTTTTCCTTGCTTCCCTCGTGTGGCTAATGTCAGCCTGATTGCTCAAAGAGGTGAAGGTCAGCAGGGTTAATGCAGTTTTAGGTTGCAGGACTGACTAAAGTGTTAATGATATGACCTGAAACTAAAATAGCTCTCCAAGGAGAATGGCAAGAGATGGAGATTTTCTGTAGTCAGATACAAAAGCTGAGGAGACGATTATCACTTGTTGGAATTAGGCAGTATCTAATCGCATCATCGCCCTCTTCCTCATCACTGAGATAGACACACATAAGTGCGCACACACAGAGCATTCATTATGAAGATCTTTTATGTGTGAGTCATGGCTTTTCTCTTGGGAGCTGATTATCACTTTCCCTCTCATAATTTTACCTCTGACCTGTTCCGGCGTAATTGACGATGAGTGAGTCTTTCAAAAGTTTGGATTACGCTTTTTTAGCTGCTGCTCCATCCTTTGGGATCATGCTAGTATCTAGCTTAAAAATATATGAATAAATAGCTAAGAATGTGTGACAAATGGCTCTGTCACGCCAGCCACTTTCAGATTATTATTTCAGACGGCAGATGATCGCTGTGCAGTGTGGGAGGATTTTACTCCACAGCTTCAAGGTACGAGTCCGTTAAAAACCTGCAAAGCAACCTGCTCTGCCTGCTTTAACGAGCTCCTCACCGTAAAATAAATTTCATCATGGCTTTCACTGGAGTGTTTTAGCATCTCATGAGTGTTTTAGTGGTGTTTCAGAGCCTTCTCCAACCTGACAGAATTGAATTACGCATAAAGGTGTTCTCCTTTCAAGTTTTTGGCGTGAAAATGTGGGAAAAGGCCAAATCTAAAAACAGCGTTGACTCTGGGAATTGGCAGCTTTAATAATAATAAAAAAATTGGCAGTAGATTTATGGTTCAACCTGACCTTCCTCCTCGCTGTCTTCTTTTCCTCTCTTCTCTCCACCATCGGCTCTGTGAGTTCACACCTTCTGGTTTCACAGACACCTCTCACATTCGACTCCCATCCTCACTCTCCTCCTTCAGAGTTCATTTGTTCCATCACAATATCTCCACAGTTTTTTTTTATATCCTTCCTCTCTTTTCTCTCACTCTTCTTCAGTCATCATCATCCATGTGTGCCATTTTCTTGTTGTATTTTCTGCAACGTGCTGCTCTCGCCTCACAGATACCACATTGCCTCTAAGGGTGGCTGTGTGTGTTCTCTTTGTTAATCATAGTTTAGCAAACAGAGCAGAAGTTCAGTTTAAAGTTAGCCTGATTCAGAGTTCAGTTTAAATAAGACTGACTCGCCAGCTGATTAAATTATTTAAAGACTTTAACACTTAATCTACCATGAGAGGATAAACTGTCTGGACTGTAAAGATCGCCTAACTGTTTCTCCAGCGCATTCAGCTAGACAACATTTATTTGGTTCTTCTTTCATTGGTTTGGTGATTCCTTCGGTTACGAGCAGATGTGGCTATAGCAACCACTTGCTAACTGACCACTAAGCAATAGCAAAAGTTGAAAATATGTTGAAAATATGTGACACAAACTGGAAATGGAGTCTTTTTGATCTATCTGTTGATAGATCTGTTCAAATATTTAACTTGAAAGCAAAACAAATGACTTATCTGTCAGGCTTAGTTGTAATTTATGATTATTTTATGAGCATATGCACAGTGTCGGAAACAAAAGTCTAGTCTTCTTTTCTACGATGTGTACAGTAAGCGTTTTTGCAGTACAAAATATTCACAAACATGAGCAGGTGACTAAAACTGAAGTCGCGGTGACCCTTTGAGTTGCTCTTATGGATTTGCAGGATTTAAATTTGCACTTTTCTCTCTGTCTCCTGTTCCTTCATTCCTCTCTCTCACACCTTGCTGCTTCCCTGTACATATTTGCTTAATCAGCAGTATGCAAAATTATGGATTGTTCACTTCCATTTATTATCATATTTTCTGGAGGTACTTACTGTATCTCTGATTGGTCAGCTTTCTGATGAAACTTCAGAAGCCGGCCTGTTCTCTTTCCTTCTCTCTCTTTGCCCTTGTGTCTTTTTTGTTTGTCAGTTTCCTTTAAAAGAAAATTGCTTCCAATCCTGCTTCTCCATCACAGCCATCTTCTCTGTATGCTTAGTCAGATTACTGATGTTTCTATAGAGGCCTCATGAATTTGTTGACATTTATGGGAGTTTTAACCTTTTCCTGAAATTTTAAAATGCAATATTTGCAAGTTAATACTTTATATATTTACTTGACTCAAGTGCACTTAGGCACTTCTCTATCCACTACATTTATCTTATGATTGTGTTTACTGTTTACTGCAGTAGAAAAAAGATTTTGTTTTGATTTGTTATTTGCTTATAAAGTCCACAATCTATGTATCAAATAGTGACTGTATACCCGGTCTGCATTATTTTAATTAAAGCTACTCTTGTGTCCAAAAATAAGAAATAATGCAAAGTAAAACAACAAAATCAACAAAATTCTTCTTGCATGTGACCCTCAAATCTTTGTTAATTAAAAAAAAAAAAAACTGAATCAAGAAGAAAGAACAAATTAAGCAAAAAATAACCAGAATTTCGTTTCTTTAAATGGTCTTGAAACCATATCTTTTCATCATAAATGATAGAGTACAATACAGCAGCCCTTGTAATCTTTGACTCTTTCTCCTCTACACTGCAAAGCTAATAGTCTCACATCAAGAAGGTCCTGGGTTCACCTCCATCAGCCAGCTGGGGACCTTCTGTGTTTGCATGCTCTCTGTGTATGTTTGGGTTCTCTCCGGGTACTCCTATTCCTCCCACTTAAAGAATAGAATAGGAAAGAAGAGTCTTTTATTATGATTGTACATGTACAATGAAATTATGGGTGCTCCATGCCAAGTGTGCAGGAGTAAAATATAAATAGTAAGAGAGCAGGAATCAATAGCAAACAGAAGAAATGTATACAATCCAGAGGAATATATACAAAAAAAGAGAAAGGCACACATTGGGCAAAGGAAGTGAGTAGAAACTGCCACCTAACAAGACAAGGCAGCTAACATGAAAGCTATTCTGAAGGCTAGCTGTAACAGCAACTTACAAATGCAGTGGGTTTATACTCTGTGTGCGTCATTTTCAAATTAATATCAGCTCTGATAACAGCTTTTAGCGTTTTGTTTTACCTTCAAATGAGATATGCTGTAAGCTGTGCCTAATTACCAAAGCAAGAGAACAAAAGCCTGGCCAGTAAAACCAAGTTTGCTAGGGCTGATCAAACATTTGTACTCAGGGGCATGAGTATGAGTGAGCACTAAATTATACGCCAAACACTGTTGTTTGATAAATCGCTTATGTTACACAGAATTGCTGACAACTTGAGATTTTTCCTTTAATTTAGTCAATTTGTTGTTTCCATGTTCAGTTATGATCAGTCACCTAGACGTGTTTCTGCAGAAACTCTTACATAAAAACATTTTTGAAATGCTACTTTGGTGTTAATGTTAATGATAAAATGCTAATTATAAAATAATTGATTTGATATTTCTTTGGTACACTTGTGGGTAATGTAATCGGGAGGTTGTGCTCTACAGTTTGCTGCACAAGCCCTTTTTTTCCTGACTGTGAGCAGAAGTTCAGACAGAAATGTTTTCAGCCAGTCAGTAGTTGTCACAACCAGCTCTGCATTGACTGAGTTTGTTTGTGTGTGTGAGAAGTGAGGAGAAAATGAAAGGACACAGAAGGCTGACATAGAATAGCATCTCAAGGCAGACACAAAGTATCAAAACAGTGAGCCGTTTAGCCTCAAATTAAGGTTTTAGATCATGCTTTTTTGTTGGACTCTGGTATTTTTGTATTTTTTACAAGTTTCATTTATTTCAGCTATTCAGATCGATGTGTATTTTCTACACTCGCATTAAATAAATCAAGGCAACTCTTTGAGCTGGTTATATTAAAGAAAGGTGCTTCTATTTTTCAGGAATTTCAGACTTTATACCAATCCAAATGGCATCTTAAGGTGATTATGCTTTGCCACATGAATAGCCCTGTCATCCACTCCTGTCTTCGCTGTTTCATTTCCGTGTAGATTTGTTTTATTCGACCCTTTTGTTTCTCTTCGAGCTGGACAGATGGTAGTTTTAACTCTCGCTCCCAGGAGGAAAGCCAAAGCCTCAACGTTACAAGTCTGACACATTTTTTCAATCACAACACGACTTCCAGTCCCCCTGAGTCTCTCGGCAGCCTCGTGACACATGCACATAGACACACACACCACACAAGTCTATTTAAATTGTAAATTTCCCTTATTATATGGGCTTTACATTCATTCAAGTCAAATCAAAACCAACTTAATGCTTGATGCTGCATACTTTTTTAGATCAGCTGTGAGAAAGGCATTTACATCTGCATGTAAAGATTTGCAAAATGACTGGTAATTAGAACTACTTGAGGAAATTTGTGTAATTGCTTACAAATGGGATGATAAATGAGATGTTTCCTTGCTTTCTCCTGCATCTCTCTCTGGCATCTCTCTCCGTTGACTCGTCTATCCTCGCGTGTAAACCCGAGCGGTGTCTTCCTCGCCGTTTGTTATTCAGCTGTTTGGGTCTGTGTGGAGCTGTCCAGAATGTAGTGGTGCTGAAAATCCTGAAAACAGTGCACAGAGCCAAGCGGAGTCCTTCAGGGACAGATCTGTTATCTTGCTCACTGGCGCTCTGAAGTGGCTTCTCAGCTCTCTCAGGGGTGATGGCAAGAGCACGAGTGTATGGTTTTTCTGTTATATGAAGTGCTATAGTCCTTTACAAGTGTCTGCACTGCAGATGTGCATCGACACATTGTCTGCTATGTAGGGTTAGATTTGGCTGTGTTGGTTTATTGATGATTATTACAGGGAAGGATAAAAAGTATGAAATAAAAATCAAAACAGCCATGCAGCTGGTATGAACATCCCACAGTTTTTTTCTTTATTCTCTCCTTGAAATAAGGGAACACAGTGAACACAGTGAGAACAAGCAGCCAGTCTGTCCCTGATGATTCAGTAGAGGCAGAAAACGCCACACAGAACATGGTCCTGTCCAAAAAAGCTCCATCAAAATTGTGAGAACTCACCAATGGAAAAAAAAAGTCTATCCTAGATATTTCCCCCAGCTTTGAGGCACTGATTGACCAAAAACGGTCATTTAGCTTAATCCTGCCTAAAAGAAAGTGTAAGAACAATATTTGTATAGTCTGAGCCAAAAGTTTTGGCAGTAAAAATTAATTTTTGTGTTTCATTAACTTTTTCACTTCTGGTTTTATTCAGATTGCTTTCAACATGTTTCTACAATATACTGACTTTAATTTGCAGATAAATCCAACTTATGCAAAGAGTATTTACAGTGTTATCATTACAGTGATAGTTCAAGCTTCTGGGTCAAATCCTGAGATGCCTTTGAGCAAGTTGATCTCAATTTGTTGATTTCAGCCTGTCCGCCTGCTTTTTTGAGGCTTGACTGTAGATTCTCATTTGGATTAAGATCTGGGAATATTCCTCCAGATCTTAATCCAACTCCAAGCCATTTAGTTATCACTTTTGCTATTTAACATGTTGCTCTATCATTACAGGAAAAAATGCACAGTTTGCACAAAATTGCTCCAGGATCACTGGAAGAAGTTGGTACAGATATTTTTACTGTAGGAGGATTTTTTTATCAAAAGTTTGAAACAATCTCTTTGAAATTGCTGAAAGAAGTCTTTGGGAATTTCATAGGCCTATCAGGTTCTATGTAAAGGTGGAGCCAAATGATGCACGTGTGAGCAAAGTAGCAATAATAAAAGTGATTTACATGTACATGTGTGTTGTATTTGTAATTGTGTAAAACCATATAAAAAAAACACCTGACAAAAAAACAAAAACAAAGCCCCGCTGGGAAACACTAGGAAGTAGACTGAAAAAGAGCAGGATAAATGACTAACTTGCAAAGAATGAAGGAAACAGAGGAGGTCAACACTTGAGGGTGTGAAGCTAACCAGGGCAGGAAGTAAAAGAGTAGAAAGTTCAGTATAAAACACAACAACCAAAACAAAATAGGGAGTGACTATGAGTGATTCAGACATACAGAGGGATAAACAGACCAGAACAGAAAAAACATGGGGGGAAAGCAAACACTCAGAAACACGAGGAAGGAAATATCAAAGAAAAAACAGGAACTAAAACTCAGGCACCAAAGTTGTAACAAGGCTTCCTGTGAGAGGAGCATTAATAGTTACCTGTGGCGGCCTTTATCTGCTGATCTTCGAGGGTTTCACCAGGTTCACTTGGGGACCAGCTGATCTCTGACTGTGTCCACCTCTTAAGTTGTCTCAGTGGTAACTCCTTAAGAGTCTATGTCAGTACAGAAGCACTTAGTGGTACAGTTCTATTTCTCAGAGTCAAATACCAGCATGTAATGGAGACGGAAAGCTTCCAAAAGTTCAGACTTGTATTGAGTTTAATGTCTGTCGAGAGTCGGGGAGCTGAAAATTAACATCACAAGTGGCTTCAATTATAGATGAGGTGTGAATAGTATGTCATCGTGTGTTCAGGGTTAGAAGTACTGCATGTCTGTTACCATAGCGACCACATTATTTTAGAGTGATGCTGTGTAGATGCTCTACTTAAAAACTTTTTCTTCTGCAGTTTGTTCCTGATCATGTCCTCTCCTCCTTTCTTTTTCACCTTGCAGTGTATCTCTGGGAATGATGGTGTTGCCACTTTTGCCGCCCTCTCTGTCGCCATGACGATGCCATTTAGCCCCCTGTCCAGCGACGAGGAGCAACAAAGGATGCTGGGAAACAGCCGACATCTCTATCCTGGGGCAGAGGACGAGGAAGAAGAGGAGGAAGAGGAGGAAGAGGAAATGGAAGAAGATGAACGCGATGATGAAGGGGAAGAGGAGGAGAATGGGGAGCTGGAGGGGGAGGAGGAAGACGAGGAGGAGGAGATGGTGGAGGAGGTCAGGCGTGGAGGCCTCTCACGGGGCGGCAGAGGCGAGGGACACAGGCAGTCAGGTAAAATGGCCGGACGTCCCACAGGGGACAGGCAGGTCCGACCGGGGAACCCTGGAAACCCCTATTCGTCTAACCCCGGACCCACACACCAACAGCAGGCCAATCAGATACAGCAGCAGCAGCAGCAGCAGAGGAGGCTGAAGGAACACAGCGCCAGCTCGTTGCCATCTGAGGACGCCCACATTGCCATGATGGTGTTTCGCATTGGCATCCCAGACATAAAGCAAACGGTGAGTGCTGTCTGCACACAGCAACAATCACTGACAAGTTTATAAACAGCCTGAAGTCCACCTGCTGTTCCAACAGTTTCAACACCCAAGAATCAAGATTCATTCAGTTATGAATCATGCAACACAAGGTTTTTTTTAAATATAATATCAGAAAATAAAAAATAATAACTGTCTTAATATTGTGTGTATGGAGAAAACATCTTTAGGTTTAGTCTTTTTCAGTTTGGTCATAACCATCATGGGGAGGCTTTGGGATGTGTACGTAATACTTACATGTTAGCACTCTATATGTTCTGAACAGCTTAAATGCTCCTAACACACACATTCAAAAAACTAAAGCGGAATAGTTTTAAACAATAAAAACAATTCCATCTAAGGAAACAACTAAAGCTGAACTGAATCCAAAGATCCAAATCAAAAAGTTGTTAGATGTGTTTTTTGTCCTGTCTCCCTCTCCTGTGATAGAGATGGCTGCCCTGACCTGAGCCTGCCAGAGGTTTCTTCCTGTTAAAAGGAGGTTTTTCCTTCCCACTGTCGCCAAGTGCTTGGTCATAATGGGTCATCTGATTGTTGGGGTTTTCTCTGAATTATTGGCAGTAATTAAAATTTATTTGAATTGTACTGATGAGGATTGTCAGTGTTCTGGGGAGTTTATTCACCTGCTGCAGAAGCTTCTGGTACCAGATGATGATGTTTCCAGTTGCATATAATCATACTTACTCTGTCCAATTGCTGTTTGGTCAGATGCCTCCTATTTGGTAACTTTATGCATAAAGTGTCTTTTGACATCTTTGACATCATGATGCACTCATTTAGTTTTACAGACCTACAAAGTCTGCATTTGAAGGGTGACAGCTAGTTTACACTTATTGTTTCCCTCACGAGCGGCAGCATGAAAAGTGACATTATAACTGCCGGTACGGTTTGATATCATTTATTTATGCTGCCGGGTTGAAGACACGATGACACAAGTGGGCAATTTTATTGACATATTACTACAGGAACTCAGAGATTCTTAGATTATACAGTATGGCCTTAGATAATACATGCTGCAACAGCTTGAGAAGATGAGAATTTTTAGAGAAAACCTTGACAAAAAACTCCATGATCACTTTGCATCTTGCCTTGACTGCTTCTGCTGATATTCCAGCACAACAACTACAGCGAGTCCAACCTGGAGTCTGCAGTTCAGGTTAGATTTCCAACATAAACAGCACAGTTTTGCCTAAATCTTCCCAGTTTTTGGACGTGACAGCCTACTAACTAATCGCTACACTCTTACACACCTTAACACACCACAACTCCATGCTTTAAAGAAGAACTTGGGCACAACTGATACACGAAAGCTGCACGGAAAACCTGCAAAATTTTACATTCTTTTAATGAGAATCAGTGTGGCATGATTTAGAAAACATAAGCAGACAACTGAAGAAAAAAAAATCACCAATTTGGTGCCCGCTTTTATAAAAGAGCTGTAAAAAACGCAGCTGCTTTCAGTGACCAGAGACATAGATAGTACAGTTGAGCGAAAGATCTGTGAAGAAATAAAAATTTTCAAGGTGTGAAAACAAGGAAGCCTTCGTGACACCTTCAAAGAAATACACGTTGCCTCAGGTTTACTGTGGAACATCTATGCCTCTGTACTGACTCCTTGGTGTTAGGTAGGAGGGAGCCGTGTTCAGCATTGTTGCCCTGGGGCCAGTCGTTTCTTAATCCGTCCACGAATGTATGACAGTACATGCGGCCAGTTCAGTCTAAATGGACAATGTGCAGTGTGGGAGAGTATAATTCTCTCTCTCTTTCTTGCTGTCTCACTGAATCCACAGTGAACAACCGAGAGAAGCGCAAACACTTTCAGCAAAGTGGCTCTCTGAGAGAGAGAGATAGGGACTTTCAAGGTGACCCAACTACCAAGAAAAGATGAAGAGAGCGAGAGGCAGAGCCAAAATGCACACAAAAGCAATTAGGATGAGAGTATGTGGACAAGAATTAGATTTTGCAAAGCAGGAAAGGATTCAGCCAAACTGAGTGAAGCTAAAGTGGAGAGAGGAGTTACGGGGGGGCCCTGGTTTAATGTTGCCAAAGAGATTTTAAATGGTGCAATAAAGCATGGCGTGAAAAGCCCTTTTAGGTGTGACTGGTTTTAAGAGGGCTGTCCAGAATCATGATAGACCAATCTGCCATCGCTCTGCATCTCCCCGGATGCGGTCTTACATCACATCAGTGCAACACAAGTGTATCTAAATTGGCTTTACGGGCTGGAGATGGAGCTGCCTCCGTGTACAGTACTTTACTTTAACCACTCACAAAAATCAGGCAGAAATCAGTGCCATTTTTCAGCCTTTCCCCCCCACTTGAATCTCAGTGATGAGCGATCTGTTAAAATGAAACTCACTGATAATTGAGGAAATCATTGTGGATGCATCTTTGCTCATGTCCAGATTAAAGTCGCTAACGGGGCGATCGTGGCTCAAGAGTTGGGAGTTCGCCTTATAATAGGAAGGTTGCCGGTTCGAGCCCCGGCTTGGACAGTCTCGGTCGTTGTGTCCTTGGGCAAGACCACCACCAGTTGCCTACTGGTGGTGGTCAGAGGGTCCGGTGGCACCAGTGTTCGGCAGCATCGCCTCTGTCAGTGTGCCCCAGGGTAGCTGTGGCTGCAATGGGTGGATGACTGGTTGTGTAAAGCGCTTTGGGGTCCTTAGGGACCAGAAAAGCGCTATACAAATCCAGGCCGTTTACCTTTGCTATCTGTCCCCGTTTCCTTATTCGGTTATGTGATCTTGGCCTCTGTCATGTATTTATTGGTTGCTTTATACACCAACAGCAAGAATATGACTCCAAACGTGTGGATGGCTGTCCATATTTTGTATTTACCATCCCAGAGCGCTATAAATGCTTCGCTCATGCCTTCTTCCTCCCTCTTGCTGCTGTGTGATTTATTATTGATCTGTGCATGGGTGTTTTCAGCTGTGTTTTTGCTGTGTGTATCTGTGTGCATGCATGTGTTTGTGTCTGCGTGATTTGGTGTTTTTTAAATTAGACCGCAAATAATTCACTTCTCCCTGTTTATTCTAACAACAGAATCAAAGTTTTACTGTAAAAATATGAATAAATGAAAAGGGTTTGGGGGGAAGATGCTCATTTATGCTTGGGGGCAAAACCTCAGAAATTTACTAGACAGTCCCATAAAGACAGAAAATGGCACTGATGCAAAAAGAGAGAGGGGTAAAAAGATGGAGACAGAGTAGATGAAAGTGCAAAGAAGATAGAGGTAAAGGTAAATGGGGGGAAATGGGAGTAGATCAAAGTAGAATGAAACTGTGAGATAGGTAGATGTAGGAGTTAGAGAGGGATTGAGATTGATAAAGTGAAGCAGACAGAAGTAAATAAAGGTGAAATGAAAATAGCTCTACAGAAAGGAGGTGGCTGCAGGTTCATGTTGACCTTTAAGTAACATTAAGCCATTTTTAATGTTGATTTTTCTGTATCTTTACATCTGAACATTTAAGATTCACTTCAATCTGAAATAACTTGTTACTGCAGCCACCTTAAAAACTGCGATTGCAATACAAGACTAAAAGTCTTTCTCTAAAAAGTTTTCTCTATTAAGCACAGCCCTCGAGATTAGCTTTAGCATCGCATTAATCAGCTACACTTTAAGTGGAGCTCTTCTGCTTTTCTTTATGTTCCATCACATATGCTATTCCATTAGTGGATGCCCATATTAAACCTGCCCAGAATATCAATCAGATCGCAGCATGTGCAGGGAATTCATATGAGCTGAAAACCCTGGCTTCGGTCTGATCTAAACACTCAGTTTTTCTACTCTTGGCTCTGCATGATGTCATTGAGAGTGGAAATTTATAATATAGCCGAGACAATCCAACAGCTCCGGGCATGAGCACAGAAGCGCCACCTGTTATACGTCTCTGTAGGTTCTCCTCCATTAGAAATCAACTTGACTTTTCCTTAGATTCATGAAGAAGTTTCATGACTCATCCGAAAGGCGTCAGGGTGGGTCTTCAACTCTCAGGTACTCCAAGAGGTTAAATACCCAAGATTCCCCATCATTGTCTAGCACTGAAGAAGCTTCACAATCCCAACGTCTTCATGATCCCCCAAAGAAGTCGAGTTACATTCGGCTCCAGCACTTAAATCACCCACCTGCTGTTCTGACACTCTGTTTGTGAGAGGTAGCCAATCAGAAGGAAGCTAAAACAGGCTGTTTCAAACAGAGGATGACGTGACGGGTTCCACCAAAGCTCATTTAAGCTAAATAAGGAGCAATTTGAAGTCCAAGTACAAGAATAAGAAGCTGGAAATGAGCATAAAGATTTGCTTTTAATGTGTAACATTTCTCAGTTTTTTTAAAAAAATGTCTTTACCAAGGAGAGAGCTGAGGTAGAGGAATGCAATCAGTGACAGTTTTTTCTCTCTTTTGTGAAACTAGGTGGGCAAGTAGGAAATGAGCAAATCAGGAATCAAATATAATCAAATAATATTTGACATGGATCAAAAACACCTGAAAAATGTGAGATAGGCGGGTACTATCGGAGAACTCCTCCACAGAAGAACCTTCAAATATTTTTTTGAGAAAAACAACAAAAATGAAGCCTGTTTGAGTTCAGTCTTTTAATAGGAAAGATTTTTATGCCTCTTCAGATCTTTTCTTTTTGTACGGGTGGTGCAAAGGGTTACACGAAATAAATAATAAATAATTATATGTCTTTAAAGCAATTAGATGCTGAATTGCTTTTGCAATCTGTGTAATTTGCTTTCTTAAATTACACAGACCTAAAAACAATTCTAAAAGGCTTGTAATCACATTCATTAACTTGTTTTGAAATATTTGTCTAAGTGTGCACTCTTTTAATGTCTTCCTCGGTTATTTAAAGCCCCTTTGATCTCTTCCATTTTTTGTGCTCTATTTCTGAGCTGATTCTAAACATAAACTCACACTTGCAGATAAACATTAACATAAGAAAGAGCTGAAACATAACTTCATCGACTTCCTGCCGAGGTGTACTGACTGAGTGCATATTGTCTTACTCCTCAAGATCATGAGCGTTAGAACCCAGCGGCATCTCTCTGACATTTACTGTGTCATACTCTTGCACTCTTCCTGTCTTGTCTCAGCCTCCTCTCAATCTCAGACTGTACTTTCAGAATGAAAACATCTGAAGACCACAGTTATCCCTCTTGGTCAATCTCTTGCTCTTTATCCTCCTCCACCTCCTCTGACCTGTCACTGATGTGAAGTATCATTCCTTCACCCTCCCTTCACCCACTGCTATAGCTCTGTTCTACACTTCGGCTAATTCCTCCTAAATAAGCCCTAATTGCGTTTTAATTGTATTATAATGAATCAAGGGACTGACCGTAGTATGCAAATGGAAAGGTTATGAATTGAGGGAAGAGGATATGGAGTGATGGAAGAGCATCTACATGCAGTAATGCACAGGACACAGATAAATACACACAGACACTGGTAATTATTTTGCCTTTTTTTCCCTTTTTTTTTTTTTGCAGAAAACCAGCTCTAATATTTAATGTGCACTAATCAGTGGTGTGCATCTAGGAAATGATGCATTAGATGCAGTTTAAATACAAATTGACCTACACCAATTGACTCTGACATGGCAATTTATATTATGATTTCATTGGAGCTGTTGCACAGCAGATTATAGTAGACAGGAAAAAATCAGCATGATCTTGAAATCTATTCTGGATCACAGGGAAATTTCTCAGTGTATCCACAAATACAAGCTATTGATGACATGAAGTATGCAGTAAAAGTTTGGACTGGCGGTTGTTCTGAGTGTTTTACGCTGAGTGCTGAGATGCTGTGGATTTTTAGCACTCTTATAAGCACACTGTAATCCACATTGTGGGACATAAATAGAAACGGGCACGTTATCTAGGTGCATGGCTCTTATTGGATTTGCTTTGGTGTTTTCTAAGTTTTCTGAGCTGAGTTGACCAGGACATCATTTTATATTCCTTTCAGCTGGTTAGTGGACTTAGTACAAACTCAGTATTTTACAACCTTTTACAACCTGGGTTGATGTAAATATGTAAAAATTGTGTTTTTGTTCTGTGTCCTGTTCTGTTTGTATATGTGTGTTGTTGCTGCTGATACAACCAAATTTCCCCCTTGTAGGACAATTAAAGGATTATTCTATTCTTCTATTCTATTCTATTTACTGAGGCGACAGATCAAGGAACCTGAACACTGTATTACCATAAATTTCTATGCAATATGACTTGTTTTACAATCCCACCTGTTTGCTAGGTTTATCACACTTCTGCATAGGCTTCACTTTTTCGATCCATCTTCTACATCCATTTTCCACAGAGAGTCTCTATGGTAGCTGTGGGTTGTAGCTGCAGTCACAGAATACTGTTACAGCAGTCACAGTAACAGTCTTGTGGCAGCTTGTTAAGTAGTTACAACTTTTAAGCTATTAATTTGTGTCTCTGGATATGAATTTTCCATTTTTTCCATCACCTTGAACATGATTTTTCATCTGACCGATCTCCTGTCTACTGATTTGTGTTCATGTGCATTGGAGGCTGGATGGGGTCAGCAGTGTTAAGAGTGATTGCACCAGCGGGGACGGATTTTTAGACTTTAATTGCATTATTAACTGTCATTAGAAACTCGGTTAGGGTCAGACAAAGATCATTCTTTGGCTGGAGAAAATTGTTGCTACTTATCTAAAAGCTCTGTTTTCTTGGTTGCCAGGGATTCCACTGAAGACTCTTGCGAATATGCATGCTGCAGATATGAAACGCATTTTCCACTGAAATACATCAGGCTTAAAGTTGAGCTCTGTCATTACACAAAATGGGGCAATTTGTATTCACGAGTATCACCAAAACGATTCCTATCCATCACACGGTCTTAGGATGTTTCACACCTGCTGTGTTTAGGCCATTTAAATTGAACTTGTGCTCGTTTTCCTCCTTGGCACCTGTGAACACAGTAATCGCACAGTAACCGCACCAAGACCCTTTGGAGTAGGTGGTCTCGGTACGGTTCCAAATTAACTCCAGAGCGGTTTGTTTATGATGTGAAAGTGATCAGACCCCAATCCGAACCAACTTCCAGGTGTACGTTACAAGTTTGAGCTAAAAAACAAAACATTTAGCCACGTATGCTTTGTATTTTAAATGGTGGACGGTACTATAGATGTGCAAAGGTCTGTACGGGTGAGCAACTAGCTGTGACATGAACAGAAATTCTCAGTGTTGTGTAATAGTCTAGAACACAGCACCTTCTTCCTGCATTTACTTCTGTTGCCTTTGCTACTTTGCTACATCACATGTAGCATCCGTGAAAATCAGGGGATATGTCCTTTCTCCCCACACAGTGGCATTTACCTTTGAGGCTTTAAAACTCCCTTAATAGAGCTGCACAATCCTGCTGGGGAGATCTCTCACAAGTCACTATCAATCGAGACTGCACCGCTGGTGCACTGATACTTACAAAGAGAGCAGGAGATGTAGCAGCTTATTATATTTATCAAGAGGGGATTTGAAGCATTGATCTATGTAGACAAAAATATTGGCTTTAGCAGGTAGTGGTTATAGGTTAAGAAGAAGGAAGAGACAGTTCAGGGTGTTATGTAAAATAATATTTTTCACTGTCACAGTCATTTCACATTTTATTCACTAAAGGTCGAAGCTCTGTCTGCTATGTCAAATCCAGCTGCTTAAAGTGTTTTCAGATGTCTTCAGTATTTGAAGGAGTCAAAGTTGTGACCTGAGTCAGGTTAAAATGCCGTCTTTGAAATGCTCTTATTTGTAATCTAGTCCACTTTTTTTTTTTTCAAAGGTAGGTTCTGACCTACAAATTACCAGCTCAGAGATCACAGTGACACTCTAATGGTGAATTCCTTTTGGAAGTACTCTTTTATATATTGTGTATTTACTACAGATCGGTTTATAATCATCTGGATTTTGTTGGCCAGCTGGAAACTTTGCATCTATTATTTTCGTTGCTAAAAAGTGTTAACTAATAACTTGCTTTGTGGTTCTTAAGCCAATGTAAAGTGAAAAAACATACAAGGGTCAGACGCTTTTTTTAGGCTTGTCCATGTTTCACATCCGCGCTGTAAGTGTAACAACCAAAGAGCAAAAATATGGACGCATTATTGTAAGGGTTGAGGTTTTTAACCCAATTATTTAAAATGCTTAAGCTTTATAACATTATACTATAGCACGATTTGTGTGCTTTCAGACCTTGATTCATTCAAATTTATTGAGACTCTGTAGTGCAATCGAGGTAGACGCCATGTTTTGGAATGTAGCTGAGCAGAAGTCTTTTTGCTGGTCAAATAAATACGTTCACTTTTATTCTGTTTCATTTTAATAGCTCCAGTTTCTGACAACAGTCGTCTGATGGCGCTTTAAATGGTCAGTTGAGGAATCCACAATATTAAAGAGAGACTCTTAGAAATATCAGCTCTAATAAGGCGACCGAGCTTTTAACAGAGCCAGGCTCAGGGATGGGCCTGGTTTAAGGGATGAGGTCAAATAAATAAAAGAGAAACAATAATCAGTATTACATCACAAACAACAAACAGATAAAAACACAAAGTGCAAGAGAAAGTAGACAAATATTGCATGCAGCAGTGGCGTATAACTGCAAGGGGGTGTAAAGGGGGGAGTTGAGGAGAAGTGCTCGAGTGCATGGAGTGATGGGAAGTCCAGCTTCCTGAACCAGCATTAAGGGATGCTTCAGGGGTCAGATGAATATAAGCGTCACTGAAAAATGAAAATTTGAAGTGGGTTTCTGTCTCCTGAACTTAAACTGGGAGCTGGATCTACAGGACAGGGGTCCGAAAGCTGAAGGCTCTGCCTCCTATTCTACTTTTAAACTGTAGGAACCACATGTAAGCCTGCAGCCTGAGAATGAAGAGCTCTGTTAGGACAATATGAAACTATTAGATCTTTAAGATATAATGGGGCCTGTTCACTTAAGACTGTATGTGAGGAGAAGGGTTTTAAATGCAATTCTGGATTTAACAGGGAGGCAGTGAAGAGAATTCAGTAAAGGGGACATATTGGCTTTTAGAACAATCACATGAGCAGTTAAAGGACATGTCCTGATAACAGAAATGACTCCAGATTTTCTCATATTGCAATAAAGAGTAAGTATCTGATTACACACTATGTTTTTGAAATAAAAGTGCACATCATAATCAAGTGTATGAAGTAGCATAAACATCTGATCCTACCTTATCATCAACTGGTAGCACACATAAAAGCTGCTGGTACATTAACTCGCTCATGTGCACAGAGACACTTAGATCTGTGTATTACGAGTTGTTCATACCATGCTGTCACAGCGGGAGGTGAAGGCAGTCGTATCTGCAGGTTTATTAGATTGTCAGACTCGTGCATGCCAAGTCAAGTTGGCATTTGCCCGCTGAGTGCATTAAACAGCATGAAACAGATGAGTTTTTCTACGCTGTTTGACTTGAGCTGAATTCTTTCAAACCCTGAAGTGAAAGCTGCAGCCCTCGTGCAGGATTTGGCCTCGCAAACGAACTTCCACACTATTATCTTCCAGTGCCTTGTTAAGATATGTGAACTAGTCAGACTACAAGGCATAGAGTCCAACGTGCTACAGCACTTTAGGGTTTGCATGTTAATGAAAAGATGAGCCCCAGAGGTGAACAGAAGTACTGAGATAATAGAGAGGGAAGTATGACAGGAGGAGAGGAGGCAGGGCAGTATACATGTGAGAGTGATGGAAAGTTGATGAAGACAATGGAGGAAGAAAGGACGGGGAAGATAAGGGATGACAGGAATGCTTTAAAACGAATTCATTGTTCTCATCTTCTGTAGAGAAAACGTCTGGTTGGAGTGCATTACAGTGAGAGAGTAGTTAAATGACGACATGCCAGGCACACACGCACACACTCGCATATGTGTGTGTGTGTCTGTGTGTGGTGGGGGGGGGGGTTATTTCCCCATAGATCTCATTAAAGGCTTCTAGTCCCCCTGCAATTGGCCTGCAGAAAAAGGCCAGAGGGGGCAGCGATAAAGAGAGCTAGAGACAGAAAGTGGAGTGGGAGAACGAGCACAGTCTCTTATTTCTGCATAGATAAGTGACAGAGCTGTTATAGGAAGATGGAGAGAGTGAGGGGGGGAGGAGGAGGAAGGAGAATAAGATAGGCAGGGGAAGATAAAGAGCAGCATGGACAGAGTGAGTGGGCGTATGTGAGTGGGAAAGTGTGATCACAGCTTTAGGAGGCAAGACAGAATTTTCGGTCTGCATAATGATAAAGCCACAAGAGGAACAGAAGGGCTTAAAGATGCATAAAGATTTTAATGTAAAACTAAGAATCATATGGAAGTTTTAAGTGCTGGAAAAGCTGTGAGACTGAGTGCGTGTATGTTGGAGCGTTCTTGGAGCTGGAGTATGAAAATCAGCATCCTGTGGAGTATGAACACCTCATTCGCTGTTATGTTGCTCGCACTGAAAGAAAGAGACAACAGAGTCTGACTTTCAATTTTTTTTATATTACTGATGAACAGATGGAGAAGCCATATCCAGCAGAGAAGCAAATGCAGAGTTCAGAAAAGTAAATCTCAGATTTTGATGAGTCAAAACTCACTACCATGAAAAACTGCAGAAATCTGACTATGCTTGCTATCATGTTAATCTAGATAAACCTGTATTCAGGGATGAAAAGCATGTAAATGCTTCAAGCAGGCTTTGGTTTCATGCACTTAAACAGTCTATGTGTAGCATAAAGGGAGATTGTATATGCTATTGCTTATTGTCTGACATACATTTTCCATCCGTCAGTTTTTTTCTGCTTATCCAATTCAGGGTTGTGGGGGGTTGGAGACATCACAGGTACCAAGCTACACCCTGGAGATCAGAGGGCTAACACATAGAGGCAGATAACCATTCACTCCTACAGCCAGTCAT
The DNA here is from genome assembly GCF_051167445.1 of Perissodus microlepis. Lineage (NCBI taxonomy): Eukaryota > Metazoa > Chordata > Actinopteri > Cichliformes > Cichlidae > Perissodus > Perissodus microlepis. The sequence continues at coordinate 5,552,624 of NC_140464.1, read as the reverse complement.
GAATTTCAAGCATGTCTTTGGATTGTGGTTGGACGTCAGAGTATCCAGAAGGACAGTGGATCCAAATCCAAGTCTCTCCTGCTGGGAGGCAACGGTGCTAACCACTGCACACCTGTGATGCCTGTTTTGTTACATTAAGTTTTATTTGAAACATGACCTATTTATGGAACAGAACATCTTAAACTATCTATCTATCAAACTGTCTGGCTGCACCAGAAACCCTGAAAAAGAATCATGCATTGCCCCAGAGATTCACCCAGCAGACCAGATGATGTCTTTCTACACTGCAAAAAATATCAGGGTAATAAATAGCTGTAAAAAACAAAACAAAAACCCAAACCTAGCATTAATACTGGTTTATCAGCATCTACACAATTACCTAAATATGTTTTTTTTAGGTAATTAGCTTTTTCCCCCCACAATTTATATTTTATTTCAGCAAAGTTGCACAGCATGAATCCTAGTTTGGCTTTCTGGGACCATAGGAGCACCATGCCTCTCTCATATATCTCCTATATCTCACGTATTTACCTGCATTTTTATGCCTACCGGGGATGAGCTCTTCTCTGTTGTGTTTGCATGTTCTCCTGATGCTCTGGTTTCTCTTACCCTCAAAAACATGTAGGATTAAGTCTGCTCTCTTGACCAAAGGGTCAGGAACACCATAACCAAAGACTCATGGGTTTACAGCTGAAGTTGACCCCTGGGTGAGATGATGACTCTCCACCACTTTGAATTTGACAAATGGGTTAAATGTAGTGAACATTTTAACATTTTCTTTTGAAATAAATAGGGCAGTGGGGATGGGTTATCCTATTTCAGAGGGCAGTGCTGTGCTTCTGCTACATTTATTTCAGACCTACAGTTACATTTCAGATTAATAAAATATAAGAGAATAAATAATTTATTACAAAAGATTAAACCAGTGACTCACAATATTTTGGGATTGCATTCGCTTGAAAAAAAAAATACCACTGTCTGGTTGGAGACCAGTTTATTCCAAAAGTGCAGCTTTTTGAGTTGATGCTTTAATATTAAAAGCCTAATGTAATATTTTTAATAAACCAGCTTGCTTTTTTCCCCAGAAGGGCAATGCTTTCACTTTTGATAATGTGAAAGCTGACTATTTTTCTGACTATTTGCTGGACTCGAAATAGACAACTTTTATGTGTAATGTCCCTTAGAATAAAAGGACTGTTTTGACTGCCTGTGCTGGCACTGGGTCTTTTTTTTGTAGGGCTAACATTAACACATGCTGCATGCAAAGAGCATTTTAAAGAAACAAATTAGATTTCCAGGGCTAAAATAGAAGCGTTATAAAGAAACTAACAGTCTGATTTCTTTATGTACAATAATTTCAGTTCAGGGGAGACCATTTGGAAGAATTGAACATGATTTATAGAGAAAAAAATTAATGAATCCAGACTGCTGAATAGACCCCAATGACCCATCATGACAGAACCGAATCCCAGCAATGATAGGAGGAAGACAGAACAAAAGAAAGAATGTGGAAGAGAGACACAGGTTAATAATAACTATTATAAAGCTATTTTATCTAAAGCCAAAATCTAAAGCCAAAATCTTGCTTCTGTTCATTTTTTTCTATTACTGAGTTTGAGCATCATTATCAGAGGATATAGCATGTTTTCAAGTAGGATCTTGTGCGTATTAGGTGAACATTTAAACCACTACATTATGTAACTGAAAAATATGCCATAAAAATCTGCCAATTCAAATATGTGGAGGTACCTGTTGTGGCGACTCCTTGTGTCTAAGGGTAGCTTGTGACTTATGGAAGTTTATCATATTTTCAAGAAGAAAAGTGCATAAATTTAATGTCTGTGATGTAGACATCCTGAGATCCACAGAGGACCTCAAGATCAGAGGATCATTTGAGTATAAACCACAAGTGTCACAGGGATTAGATGCTCCCTTCTAAAGTTTAGCAAAGTGAGTAAAATAGATGTGCTATTTTATGCAAAATGAAAAAAATAAAACAAACGACCACAAGCTGAACTCACAACAAAGTAACAAATAGCGAAGAGTGAGTGACTCAGATCCCCTTTAATTTCATATGACCCTCACTGGCATTTTGTCCCACCATTTAATAAAGTAAAAGCATGTTGTTGTTGTTTTGTAGATTTATGCAAATGTATTTAAAAAATCAAAGCCAAACAGACATCTGCAAAGCACTGAATAGGCTGAAGGAATTAGCTAGTATGTGTGTTTGGTATTTAAGTCTTTACATTTATCCTTGAACATACAGATTTCTACACCCAGCAGAGGGTGCTCTAAACACTGCAAGTCTGCAATTGGTGGACAGATTAGGCAGCTGTCAGTGTTGCAAATCCCAGACGCAAAAGCATAGTGTTGCTTTTGTTAATGTTGAGCAATACAAAAATGCCTGTAGGATTGGAGGATCAGTGAGAAAACTGAACTAAGCAGCATTTTGAAGGCCTGATCAGAATAATAAATGGGCGATGCCCCTAATTGGCTGGTTCAGTTAGAAGCTAGAGGATCAATCATTTTCCTGGAGGTGTACAGATCAATAAGTAACACGGCTGCCTCAGTAAAGTCTCCAAGCGTCTAAAACCATTTTAGGCCAAAAGCAGGGTTATTACAGAAATGCGTTTTATGATGATAATCAGTGTTTTATGATCTAATATTGTTATGGTTGACTGTGGGAATATTCTTCCTCTCTGATAACCAAATCCTTAACCTTCATTCCCTCATGCTGTGATTGTGATTCATTTTAAAGTGTTTGCTGGCTTCCTTTGATGGGACTGTAAGTGCAGTGTGTAGGTTGTGTGTGTGTGTGTGTGTGTGTGTGTGTGTGTGTGTGTGTGTGTATGAGAGAGAAAACTAATCTAATTCAAACAGACACACCTCTTCATCCTCTTGCGCTCCCTCTCACAAACTCAAAATCGAAGGCGTTCGCCTCCCTTTTACTCTGTTCTATTTTGCCACGCTGCTGTAACACACACACACACACACACACACACACACACACACACACACACACACACACACACACACACACACAGAGAAACACGCACACTGATGCACATCCTCACACATCCTCACACACAAATGCACGCACACCTTCCCAGTACCACATCTCCTAGGGAACACAAGGATGTCTCTATGGCAACAAGCAGCTTGCTCCACTAATGAACTGGTTGCCGTGGTGACCGGGTTGGCTGTGCGCGAATGGAGACACTGAATAAAATAGAGGGAGAAAATGTTGTGTTACTCCTCTGCACCCCCCCCGTGTGGGGTTTTTATCTCCTTTTCTTTGTAGGACATGAACAGTCACACAGAAATGTGTGTCAGTGTGTGCGTGTGTGAAGAGATTAAGATGAGTGACAATTAATGAATGAGTGTAACGTGTTACACGCAGTGCTGGCTGGAGACTTGGGCCCATGCAGAGGGCCTAATGCAGCAGTACGCAGGGATCCTTGCAGCTGGCTGTGCTCTGCGTGGGCCGGCCGTCCTGCTGCTGCTGCCTCAAGGTCAGAAAGCAGCCCAACTGCACTCTGGGCGATAAGAGGGAGGCGGGAGGGGAGCAGTGCCAAAAAACCTTTTGTTAGCCATCTGTGTAGTGAGTTACGCTCCGCTTTGCTGACTGAGCTTCTAGGCCGTTATGCATTTGGCCATTCACAACCCCATCGGAGACACTTAAAGCTGCACCCAACTGACATTCATATCCTGGAACGCGCTGTCTCCCCCTTCTGGATCAGGGGGGCACCGGCCTCAGTGTTCTGCAGCCAGAGAGAACATACACTGTCACAGAGCTTGATCTCATGACCCCTCTCAGGCATCCAAACAATCATTTCTGATTCACTAAAGAATTCTTGAAGAGTTTTTACTGATAAACGATAATTGTGTTTATCAAACAGCCAGAAATAACAGGAAAATGAATACAGCACAGATTTATTACCTTAACTACGCATGGACCAATAGTCACCAAAAATCTCATTATTCTATAAAACCACACACAATTGAACCATCTGCATAATACCGCATAATGCATGCAGCACTGGGAGTTTATTTACTTTTTAAAATTTTTAATTACAAAAAGAAAAAGCTATGACTGCACAGCTAGTTCATGTTTGTTATTAGCTTACCAAAGGCCCACTTTAAGCCAGCAAATAGTTTATGCAGCAGGAGAGAAGTATGTTTATAATCTTTTTACCCAGACAGATTAGAAAAAAGAACCAGATTTCTAGTCTAGTCTACTCAGATATATGCAGTTTATTATAATACATTTAGACATTTCACTGTAAACTTCTCTTTCATCTTATTTTCCTTCATATATATTTAATGTAAGACTGGAGAACGCTCACATTAAACATGGTCAACTTTTCAACAGAGAGGTCAGCATATGCACAAGTAATCCCTGTAATAAGAATATGGAGGTGGGTAGAAGCTCCTTTTTGTTTGTATGTTTTTTAATAAATGTATTTTAAAAATAAAACAAAAGATAATGGAAACTTAAATCCTTCATTTAGAAAACATTCAGAAGTTTGTAGTCTCTTTGGCAGTCGTTATTTCTTCTTAGAACAGCTGGGTTATCCAAGACACTGCTCGGATAAGTCTATAAAGGCTGTGCACACCTGGATTTGGGCAGTTCGTCCCATTCCTCCGAAAAGATCCTGTCAAGCTTTGTCAGATTAGATGGGAACCATCTGTGAACTGCCATCGTCTGTGCGAATTCATGCTTCAGTTTTCTGCTGCCTGCTCTCACTGCCACGCTTCACCGTACAGATGATCTTAGCCAGATGATGAGCTGCACCTTGTTTTCAGCAGACACAGTACTGGGAGTTCTGTTCAGTCCAGAAAATCTTTATCTTCATATTCTCAAAGTCCTTCTAAAGTTTGTTAAACTGCAAGCAGGCTGTCGTAACTGCTGCTGATTGTTCTTCTCAGCTGACATCTCAATCTCTGTGGTGATCTTCTGAAGACTTGTTGCGATCTTCAGGCCCTGCCCACTCACTCAGTTTGGCATCGAATCTGTGGGGAGTCTTGGTTGTCCACAATTGTTCCATTTCACAGTTACTGACACTGCTGTGCTCTTGGGACACTCGAAGATTTGTACAAATAGGTTGAAAACCCTTCCTCTAATCCATGTCTCACCACATTTTTATCATTCAGGTCTACAAACTATTCCTCAGACTTAATAAGTTATTTCATATCCATCCATCCATTTTCTTCTGCTTATTCAGCTCAGGGTCACCTGGACAGGTCACCAGGCTGTTCCAGGGCTAACACAGAGAGGCAGACAACCCTTCATACTCACATTCACACTTACAGCCAACTTTGAATTACCAATTAACCTAACCCCACCTATGTCAGCAGTTCGATCAGTGTTTAAATGATGGTCTGAAATTGCTACATAGATATATAACCCAAAATAACAAGGCTGAAGCCAAACAAGCAAGAAACACAGTGCTGAGTGGACGGAGAGGGAGAAAATACTAAGGCATCCAGCTCCTAAATGCTCCAGGGAGACTGGTCATGTCCTTTAGTTGTGCTGATTAACTCACTAACAGGAAGAAGGGGCAAAGCAACACGCAGAGTGAAAGAGGGGAAAAACACACAGCAGGCCCAGGCAGGGCAGGAGGGCCATTACACCAATGAAAAATGAGCACGAGAAGCTTAACCTGCTCTTAACTCCTGTATAGAATAGAAGTTTGTGTTTTCAATATTAGTTTTCACTTGGTTACATATTTGTATATTCAGACATGGGATACAGTTACACCCAGAGGGAAGAGTGCTTGTCAGCCGTGTAGTTCAAATCAGTAATTCTTGGACGCAAGTCTGATTTCTTTATCGCTGAGCGACAGCTTATTAGTTCTAATAAGAGTTACATTATATCCTAATACAGGAGGTCAAAAACAGCTGTGGTACTGTAGCTAGCTGACATTTATTTGTTGTTCTTTGTTACAAACAACAAATATATTTCAGCTGTTTCAGATTTAATCCTAATCAGTTGTGTTTTTGAAAAGTAACGAGTACTAGCAGGTGAAACACTCAGGCAGAAGTTGGGCTGTTCCTGGTGTAGAAAAGAAAAGTTCCCCTGATTTTAGTTCATCTAATTTTTCCATTAGTTACTGTTCATTTTAAAGGCACAGATTCAAAGGCCACTTCACCTCATATGATAAGATTAAAGCCCTCAGACAGATTTATCACAGTTTACACACTTTTGTCAGATCAATGAATATGTTTCCATTTGCTTTCTACTTGTTAGATTTATATGTGTTTTAAAATCAGGTTTGTTAACTTGTTTATTACCTGCATTTGATTGTTGCCGTGTTGAATCTGTGTCCACTGTATATACTCATCCTGTGTAAACCACAACTGTTCTCAGAATATTTCACCTGAGCTAGCTTCAATATTTACTTTGGTATCTCTTGCAGAAATGTTTGCGGTTTAATCCAGATGCCACTGTGTGGAAGGCCAAGCAGCAGGTGCTGTGCTCCCTGACCGAGTCTCTGCGAGATGTCCTGAACTATGGTCTGTTCCAGCCTGCCACGGACGGCCACGATGCCAAGTTCCTGGAGGAAGAGAGGCTGCTAAAAGAGTACCCACAGTCCTTTGAGAAAGGTGTACCATATTTGGAGGTAATAACTGATCCTCTTATTGACAGTTTCATGAAACACAGAGTGTAATACTAGCTTTTTGCCCACAAGATGTCACTTTTGTGCAATAAAACAGATTCTGATTTGTTTCCTATTAACAGGATTTTAAAATAAATCTAATGATATGTTCAGGAAAAGTCAGAAAAGTTTAATTACCTAGGCTAATTAATCTAAAGTTCATGCCAAGCTGCTGACTATTTATGAAATCTCATATTGATTGTCACCCAGCCAGCAAAGCTGCTAGTGCATGACACTGTTAGGTAGATTATAATTATAACTAAAGTAAAAGTATAATTGTAATTATTATTATTATTATTATTAGTTTTCCAACTTTTTAAGCTAGAGAGTATTTAAACTGCTGTGACGTCAGGCTGTTCCTTCCCCATTTCTTGTCTTCGGTGCAACAGAGAAGAAAGCCTGTATAGAACACCAGATAAATCTTCTCCAGGCTCTATTTTGTGGATCTAGGCCAAAAGCTAAGAGAATTGAGGACAAAGGCCCTCTGTGTTAGGATTAACTCTTGGTTTCCTTTCTCTTTTTCTGTCACTGGTTTAGTTTCGTTATAAAACCAGGGTGTACAAACAAACAAATCTAGATGAGAAGCAGCTGGCCAAACTGCACACTAAGGTATGAAACTTCCATCGCTAATATGTGATATGTGTTACAGTTTGCATCTCCATGTTTGTGTAAGTGTCACTAAGCATGCAGTGGTGCATGTGTACATCTGTGCAGATTTATGCAGGATGCATTTGATTGTTCAGTAAAGTTTTATATATGTTAATTTATTGTATTGAAATAAATAATTAAAGCTTAACTTGGACAAACAAACCAATGACATAAAATTGACAAAAACCCTTTTGCAATTGTAAAATCTACTATGTGGATAGCTTTTCCTGAACCTGCTTTTGCTGTTTTTATTTTCACCAAACTATTTATCAGTTACACATGGGAAGTTTTTTTTTTATTTCTTTTACATGTAGGCCAGCCTGAAGAAGTTCATGGATTACATTCAAACCAGCGCTGTGGACAAGATGGCCAAGTTCTTAGACAAGGGCCTCGATCCCAACTACCAGGACTCTGACACTGGTGGTAAGGATTCCTTCCACTCCCCCGACTGCACACGAGCAATTAGTTATTTTATCTACACAGTGCAAATTTTCTCTTGTTACACGGATAACATTTAACAGCTGTCATGCAGCCCAATTTAAAAAGGTGTTTCACAAGATAAAACAAACACATTTATAAAAGAGTTGGTGATGATCTCTCTGTTACAGTCAGCCAAAACGGGAACTCCAAATATGCAAGCAGCTAAGAAAGCACAAAGATAGCCAGCAGCTATGGAACCTGAAGCTCTCCTATATGGACTCTTTAAACTGTTTTCAATTCCTCCCCCTCTGTTTTCTGCCCTCAGCTCTGCAGTATGTTGGCCTAACACTTTGTGAGGGATCTGAGCCAGTGCTGTTCACAATTTTGGTGGCTTTTCCTAGATCCTGTTAGTGCTCAGGGGGGCACAGCAGACGGCTCATTTACAGTTTGGGTGTGCTGCTCTGTGTCGCTCCAGCCGTTCGGGGAGCAAGTGTCAAAACACAAAACACAGCCTGTCATGATGGGTGTGAAACACGCTCCCAGCGCACAACACAGGGGGGAGACAGAGAGCCTCGATGAGCCTCCCTCACAAACATGCTGTTCCTGTACTGCATTCATGGTTTTTAGTCATGTTAAAGTCTGCAAAAGCTATCTAAATGGGCTGGACCTCAACTCTAGGCACTTATTTGAGCAGATATTTTTCATTTCAGTGGTCACTAGAATATAAAAATGAAGAGTGAAAGGGTAGGCCCCAGAAAGGTTGCCAGTAAATCACAGGGTTTTACCCTGAAAGATAGCGATAAGGACAACCGCATACCCTCACGTCCATACCAATGCCAGTTTAGAAATCAGATGGAATTAAAACTGTTTAAAATTTCTGTGGCGTTTCTCCCTAAATGCAGTTCTTTTAAAAAACATTTCCCCCCATAAAAATGACACTTTGTTGTTTTGTTTTGTTTTTTTACCATCTTTGCTGGTCTAGCATATCATACACTGAACAGAAGCGCAAGCGTGACCATTTTCCATCTGTTTCGTGTCCTGGATACTCTCATCACCCTTTAAAAAAACAGAAACAAAGATTTTTTGTACAAACTGCAAGTTTGGATGATCCACATCCGCCAGAGCACTTTAAAATAGTAATTCCATTCATTCATTCTCTTCTGCTTATCATTATCAGGGTCGCAGGGGGGCTGGAGTCTATCCCAGCTACCAAAGGGCGGGAGGTAGGGTACGCTCTAGGACAGATCGCCTGTCTGTCGCAGGGCCACTTTAAAATAGTATTCATCATGTCTTGAGGAGAAACTCTTCTCTTACTTTGCCACTAGGATTAAAAAAAAGTACAGATTATGTGTTTTTAGTCTGATCAGTGATTCTGCTCTTTGGGAGATGAAATCCATCATCTTCTAAGCAGTAGTGAGAGCTAATTAGCTAATAGTGCTGTTGTTTCAGGGTTCTCCTATTCAAGGTTCTGGGGCACAGTAGTCTTTTCTATGACTGAGCTGAAAAGGTGTATTTTTAGTACCGATATATATGTGTATATTTAATGCATGTGATTTAACCACTCCTTGGCATTTTGGCTAAACAAACCTGGTAAAAATAATTTTGGGCGGAGCAGGAAAGCATTTATTTTAGCCCCAGTGATGTGATACCACATGAAAACTAATCCTTTGTTCAAATCTATTGACTGGCCACGGCGTTTCCATGTGGAGTTTGTGTGCTCTCTCTGTGCTTATGTGGGTTCCCCCCGGGTATGTTAGGTTAATTGGTGATTCTAAATTGGCCATAGGTGTGAATGTGTCTGTCTCTCTGTGTTAGACCTGCTGCAGATTGTTGACCTGTCCAGAATGTTTCCTGCCTCTTGCACAATGGCAGCTGGGATAGGCTCCAGCCAATCCATGACCTGAATTAGACAGGAGGAAGAAAACAGATGGAGGACTTGTTGTTGGATCCTAGTTTCTGTCCTTCTGCATTAAAGTTTGTGGAATCAAACATATATACAGTATATGACTCTGTGGTTTCAAGAAATGAATTGAATGAAATTTGTTGGTTTAACTGAATATTGTATGAACTGGATTTAGATTTGGGGGTGTTGAAAAAAAGCTGTTTAGTATCAGTCAAAGTCTGCAAAGTGATCCTTGTGTCTTGAAATAGCTTCTCCTGCCTTTTGACTTTATGGTTATGTGAAGGTATTTTGACAGGAAGTCCAGGAACAGTGAATGCGGCATTAGTCCTATGCAGACAGGGCAGAGAGGTGATAAAAAGCCTACAGACAGAGATATATCCAACCTTGTTAATACTTTTTTGACCCGTTTGTCTCCTTGAAACTTTCTCCGTGGGCTTCCAGAAGCCTCACAGAGAATGCCTTCATTAGGCCATGAAATAATTCTGCCATAATTAGCCTGGCTCCGGCCAGGACACACACTCATGTCGATCTCTGCCAAGGAAGCTCATAAATGGGTATTCCCTGACTCATCCTGACAGTATCACTTCAGAGGAAGCGCAGTCAAAACATTTCTCCAAATTGTCTGAACCTGAGATCTACAGAAAGTGTTCAGTGATGAAAGCCTTCAGTCATTTTCCTCTTTGCCAGAAAAATCCCCTTGCAGAAGGTGCTGTGTACCCTGTTTCAACTGGGAACACTTTGAATGGTTTTATTCTTGTAGGTGCTGGTGAACTGTCTTTCTAGAAAGGATCAAGTTAGCCACAAAAGTGACACAGCACTTTTTTGACTGCAATAAATGATATTTTGAGCTTCTGTGTTTCTTTATATGACATCAGGATAACGGCAAAACATCAGTGCACTGGCAAAACATTCAGCTGGAAAGTAATAATGTTACCTGTTAGATGGAACTAATGCAGAGGCTTTTTTCATTTCCCCTCACACTATCACAGAAAGGAATATAAATATTTGCAGAAGACTTAAAGTTGGCTGATCGGGATGTTGTAATCAGGAAGCAAATTGATGGTGGTGAGATTTAGGATTGTCTAACTTTCATGTTCAAAATAATAAAACAGTGTTGTCACACATAAGGGGATTTTACTTGTTTATATATTATATTTAAATTTACATGTTGTCGTACAAAGGTAGTTAACTAATTTTCTTTATTAAACTTGTAGAAGTGGAGGACAATGATAGAAACACTTTGTCAAGATGAATTTCACATTAGTGTGTTCTTTTAGTCTATAATGACTCTTGAATAGATTTCCATGAAACATGTGCCATTTGCTATATTCACAACTTTAAAGACAAAAATATGGAATATGGGAAAGCTATGTATTGTATATTCATCGTTTGAAAAACCTTCTTCTTTAAAAATAAATAAATGGTTGCATCATGATTACTGTTGTAAAATTAAAATTATCCAACACTTTTTTAAGGGTGTTATACGTGCAAGAATGCTAAAAATAGGTAATTTCTGTCTGTTGGAACATGGATGCTAAGTAATGTTATGTTATGATAATATCTGATATAGATAAAAACATTAAGAGGCCTGTGATGTTCCTGTGTGCCAAGTTTGGTTGCTCAACTCTTTTGCATAGGAAGAGTTTTTGGATGGGCAGCATTACTGTATCATGTAATTGCAGGATTGATGGTCATCTCCAAAGTGAGTTGTGCACATTTATTTATGTGCAGTCACTTCATGAAATCCTCATTATTGCATGTTTTTCCTTACATGGAAACAGGATCTGCCCAGATCTAAAGGTACAATAAGATTATGCATACACAGACATAAGATTTGGCTTGAAAATACATGGAAAATGCAAGAACTTTACATGATTATCAGCACACATCACAGACATTTGCTGCACTTTCTCAGCTTCATTACTGTGATGCACAAACTCTTTTTCACCTCACACGTCATTCAATTGTTAAATCATAACCATAAAAACTAAAATGCATTAAATGTTTCTTTTTTAAATGTTTGTTTCTGTCTCAGGAGTTTGGAAAGAGCTACTGTTCTCCAGCAAATCAGCTGTGAACTCCCTGCTCTATAACAGTCCCATTTAAATAAAGCTGCATATGTGTGTCTCTGTGTGTGTTCTTTAGAGACTCCTCTGACCCTGGCAGTGCAGTGTGAGCCAGGTGGAGGAGAGGCCATCCGGGTCCTGGTGGATGGAGGAGCTCATATTGACTTCCGTGCCAAAGATGGACTCACACCGCTACACAAGGCTGTTCGAGGCCACCACCATACAGCCCTGCTGGTAAACATTTTCATATGTTGGAGTCCTTTCATACTGCTATCTGCCTGTGAAAAGTGATGATTTTACATGTATTATGTAACAAAAAGAGAAAAAACATCAACCTAGAACAGGGTGTATATCTTGCAAGATGGATATTTGCCCTGAAAGTGACACTGTATTCTCTTCATTTGCGTTGCTGGATATCTAAACAAGCTAAAGCCCGAACAAAAAGACCCTCCCACTCAGCGATCCACACCCACCCACACACAATATGCAAACAAATAACTCTATTATTTGATTCAGCCAGAGAGAAAGAGAGGCGTTAACATCCAGATTGCCTGGTTTTGACACATTTACATTTTAGGCGTTTATCCAGATTTTCAGCTCTCAAATTGCTGAGAATACAGGTAGCTGTAGACGAGAACCTCATTGGGGGAGATAATTGCAAGCGTTAACATTGTTAGAGCCTATGTTTTCCACAAAGGAAAGAAACTCGGCTAAACTGCACAAAGGTTTACATCAGACTCTGATTGAATACATCATTTTCCCCAGCCTGGGGTGTAACGTGACCTCTCTGAACCCCCAGCTATGAGTTTCCATCCTGATTTGAATTCTATGAATATTCCTCAACTTGAATTAGGAAACTATCACCAAGATATATTTTTTCCTTCCTGCTCTACTATTGTTTTACTTGTTGAAGGTTTTAAATGTTCTACATTCTATATATTTAACTAGTTGGAGCAAGTTTTGGCTCAAAATACAGCGCAGATTGCCAATTCTTCCATGATAAAAATGGACTAGTTTTGTGTCTTGAAAAGAAATAAGCTGCCTACGCCCTCTCAAGAAGAAAACAAGGCAGAATGACTTTAGTTACGTATTGTAACCTCAGTTTTAAGTGTAAGTGTAGCCCTTTAAGAAGCATCAACTGGGAATAGGTGTTTGAACAGAAATTGAGTCAAAATAATAATAAGAACATAACTCCTGTAGGATCTTTTAAGTTACACAAAGCACAATGTTTTCATTAAAACTGTGTGACATGAGGCTTTTTATACGATATTAAATCTCTCTCAATTAAGATAAACAGCGTCATAGAGACGGATAACTTTCTTAGCAGCAGTTATGCTGTTAGCCCACTTCAGCACAACAACTTCCTTGTTCGGACTCCCCATGTGACTCTACAGACCAATCAGAAGCCAGGAAGTCCTAGACTTAGGTAGATGCGGGAAAACCAATGAGGTAGAGTCAACACATTATTATTATTGTTTTGAAAGGTGTATATGTAAACATTCAAACATGTAAATGCCCAAAACACATAAACACTAAATATAAATGGAAATGTGTATATAATTAGCTCTGTAAAGACATCTTTATTAATCACATGAAATTTACTTCTAGACTTTACAAAAGGACACCATTTCACGGTTCATTTTTAACATGTGCACCATTAATGAAATGCTAATAAAGGAAGGAGCTAAGACAAAGTTGTATGTTTTTATAGTTCGCAGTTTAATCTTTGGTTATTTTTGAGAGTGACTTTGAAGTTTAGGTTTTATTATTTTAAACGAATGTAGAAGTTTTTAATATTAGTTTTAGATTAGATTAGATTACAATATTAAGGTAATTTTTATAATAAGATTTCTGTGTTCCGAAAGCTAATATTATTCATGCAGAGCACTTTATTTTGACAATGCACACTTGCACAAATGCTTTCTTGTGCTATTTCTGTTCATAAATTTGACATAAATCTTGACAGATTACTAAAACTAGTTTAGTAAGTATGCAATATATAGTTTTAGTCTTGCAGTAACTTTTATTAAAGTCTGTGTTCTTTGGTTTCAAATTGGTCTGCATTTCTACAATTTCGATATAGCTAAGGCCGTGGACAGTCATGGTTCTAGTTTGTTGGTGATCTAGCTAAACCAAACCAACCAGACTCTATCAGTATCATGACATAAATAATCTGACAGCAGCAGCAACAACAGTCCTATAAATAATTAAAACATTAATCCATAAATGGAGGAAACCATGTTTATTTTGGAGTCAATGCCAAAAACCAAGTTGATCATTTATGAAGTGTTCTGTAAACTGTAAACACTACTGTATATGTTCTCTTAGCCTGATATGAATGCTAACAAGTCAGTTACTGCTGTGCTGAATCTGTCTTGGTTTATTTCTCCTCTTCTTCTTTTTTCTTCTTTCTTTTTTCACTCCCAGAAAGATGATGAGAGGCTTTCACTGATATCATTAGGTTTAGACAGAATCACACAACCATTCAGGAAGTCAGGCCTCTCGTACTGTCACTGCAAACTTGGCACATTTCTCTAGTTTGACCTCAGTCCCCAAGAACTTGCCTGCCTTTCCTGGTGGCCTCTCTGTCTTTGCGTTCAGCATCATTGCATTAGCTACATTAGCCACACAACATGCTAAGGGTAAGGATTTTCTTTTTTTGTTGTTGTTGCACAGTGAAAATCAAGAATTACAGTACTCCACTCCAGTTCTCAGTCTTCAGTAGCTCAGATACAGGAAGCGCATAAGGACTCTTGTGTTCACTCTTGCAGCCAACAACTGAACATTTGGTGTGCAACGCCTATGGCTGAGACATTTTAAAGTTAAAGCTGGCAGAAGCTACTCTGGGGACTAAATAAAAATGGCGAACTGTGAAGCAATTGCTGATGTTAAAAAGGCATGTCCGTTCGTCAGCCAGGAGCAGTGCTTATCCTGTTCTGATGCCAAAATCACTGAAAGTGACTGCGAAGAAAACAGGCACCGGTGGTCTCTCTTTGTTGGTGCAAAAAAAGAAACGAAGGAAAACACAGAAACAAAAGACAACAACAACAAACGTCCTCTTACATGGGAATCTATATCAAATCATTTGCTTCTTAGAGACAGTGCATGGTTGATGAGAATCTATCATTCAAACTGGCTTTCAAATCTTTTATAGATTCAGATAGTGTCTCCAAACATTTTTTTATATGTACGTTAGACTTTCTAGTGTTTCTTATCTTATCCGTTATCGACCAAGTGTGTAACATTTGGTAAATGAGGGTTTTTTTTCTTTTTCTAAAGTTAGTTTTTGGCATTTAAAGGACTGACGTTAATTAATATTTGTCCATTTTTAATATAATTATGTTCTTCTGGACGCAAACCAAGTGGAAATAGCTTTGGGTCTAGTGGATTTTCTTTTCAAACATGTCCCCTTTAAATCATTGCTATTTATCATAGTAATTTATCTTTATCATTACTGTCAGAGTTTAACAAAGGCTTCAGCATGAGGTTTTTTTTTTCTTTTGTGCTATCATGCAGGTTCTGCTCTCTCTGGGGGCGTCCCCAGATTATAAGGACCGGCGAGGGCTGACGCCTCTTTACCACACTGTGCTGACAGGGGGGGACACCTCCTGCTGCGAAACACTGCTTTACCATCACGCCAAACTGGGCATCAGGGACGAGAACGGCTGGGATGAAACACATCAGGTAAACGTAAAAAAAAAAAAAGTCACCTCAAGCAAATCCAGGACAAAATAAATACAGTTAATCTCCTGTGTTTTTAATAAAAGCGAAAACACCAAATCAACTGTAAAACTTTCTGTTTGAGGATCCTTGAAACAAACTCTTTCAGTCTAATGAGGTCAGTGGCCTGATTTACATCTATTTGGGAGCTGAGCTGTGAAAGCACCAGAAAAAGGCATCTGGACTTTTGGAGCTCATGTTCTTGTTGTTCATATTGCAGAAGTATGCCACATCACTTTTTGTAATGTACCAGTCTACTCTGTGTTCCAGTGTGTGTCTGCGTCAAAACCCATTCATGCCATGAAACACTTCACCTTTCACATCACATCCTACCCATCCTGCTTCAGTGGCCTCATGTAACAGCTGTGAAGTGGACAGGGAAGGCCGCGAGGAAAAATGAAGGTATCAGCTTGTTCATCTCAGTGTGTTCACTGCGTAAGCATCTGTCTCCTCGGCTCTATTTGTCAGACAGGGACTCCAAAAGAAACCGTTGGTGTGTGTGCGTTAAGAATGATTTGACTCATAAATTCAACACTAATACGATTTTTGGACGAGGCCACTAAAAGAAGCTGCATTTTATTTCATGTCTGACAGATTGAAGATTGTTTTGTTGCATTTGGGTGCAGGGTAATTTCACATTAAGTCAGCCCGCCTCTAGGAATCAGCTGTTACTTTTCCATAATAACTGTTGTACATTCAATGAGAGGATGATAAACCATGGGGGGGGGGGGGGTAAAATTTTGCACTTTTTAGTTTGCTGTATTTGTCAGTATTTTTGAATACTCAAAATTTAATTAATAGAGGAAAGATCCTCATAACATTTTCTGGGCCAAAACACAAAAAACTGCAACCAAATCGATTTTACATTCACTTCAAGTTCCACAATATCAACCCTAAATCTCATTTTGTTAATCATGACTGAGCGTCAGCATCATGGGATATGTTATAGAGACAGAAAGACATCAAAAACTGCACCATTTCGATTTCTGTCATGTAGGGTGTGAAGTTTATAGAGCTTAAATGTGGTTAAGTGTAAAAGTGCTTTAAGAAATGAGGGATTAAACATTGTGAGCCCTATGTACTCCAGGAGACTGTAACTCGAGCAATTTTAATAATATGAGGGCAAAATTTTGCATGTCAGTATTAAATGCATTGAGGTTTTTTTTTAACACCATGTTTTCTGTTTTGAGTGTATAGCGTGCTATAGGTCAGCCTGGCAGTTTTTCCTGACTTTTAACTTTTTTTAAAAAAAAATTTATAACAATGAAAAAAATTAAGTCACACAACCACATCACTGATAAATTAACTCGTGTCAAGTATTCGGTTAATAATAGCTCAGAGAGTCTGCAGCAGTCGCAGCAGCATGACTGAACGGGGCACTGATTTTGGAGCGTAAGGGCCTATGCAAACCACACTTTAGGAAATACCCCTCATATGTCTCTTTGGAGCCAAAATGAAGAAATTCATGAGGTCACAAGGCTGTCTTTATAGCACAATTTTACTTGAAAATAGCAAAAAAAAATGGAAATGTGTTCAGCTGTGACTCAGCTGTCCTGGTTTGCGTTGAGTACATTAATATATTTACGCACCTTCAGAAAATCTCTCTCCTGTTTTGTACACAAATATTTTTGCATTTCTATAAATGTGGCTTCATTTCTCTATAATGATGAGATAACAGTTAATGATATGCTTGAATTTTAAATTTAGCCTGTAAAGGTGGCCCAGTGTTATTTGTATAGGATCATCTGTTACAGTGCTATGTACAGAAAAGTGCCATATAAGAACCAGTGGTTTGACCATAAATTAAACAAAAATTAAAAATTAATTAACATTACAAACAAATAAAAAAATCTGAAGAGATAAAATAACCTAGCTTAGGGCTATGATATGTAATAGCTGCAAGATTAATGAGTGCGTTATTTATTTGTATAATAAGTGAAAAATGTTTAAAGCATGTTTGAGACACAGTTGATATTTCAGGCAAAAACGATTTAAAAAGCTTTGACTTCAAGATCAGTGAAGTACATGGTTTCTATTATATTATTATATTAAACAAAACAGTTATTAAAAATACTGTGACGTACATCATGTACTTTAACATGTTGACTTTTTTCTCACTTTAAATTAAAAAAATAAGTAAATCACGTGGCTCATTGTGTCTGTGTGAATAATGCTGCTCGTTTTTCTAGCAATGACTTTATCACTGTCATACTGTATTGTGTATATTTATATTGTCAGTGTTTTATTGCCCCTGAGTTTGGAGGTTGTGTTAATTAAATTTGGTGTTACTGCCACCTTTGGCCACCGTCTCCTCTTCACCCTTGCTTGCCCCCCGTCTCTCTTTTCTCTCTATTAAACAACCACATAAATCTTTCCTCTTTGACGCCTTGCTCTCGCTCTTTCTTTCGGTCTTACTACCAAACTGTTTTCATTCTCAGGCCTGTCAGAATGGTAACTCCCAGCATCTGGAGCACCTCCTATTCTACGGGGCGGATTCTTCCTCCCAGAATGCCTCTGGAAACACTGCCTTGCACATCTGTGCTTTATACAACAAGGTATTTCACAGAGTACAACTCAAGCATCGCCTTCCCCCGACTGTACTGAAATTTGATGCAATGATCTATAAAACTGTGTTTTTAAAAAAGATCAACCTGCTTTTGTTTTCATCAACAAACTAAATAAAAGCAATGATGCCACAGGGGAATGCCAGTAGAGAATCCTGCCCTGTGTATTGCTCTTGCATTAAAGATACGTTAATCAATGCTGTTTGTTACAGGAAAGCTGTGCACGAATTCTGCTCTACCGGGGAGCAAATAAAGACACTAAGAATAACAGCGGGCAAACCCCCTTTCAGGTAAATCTGAGTGTCTGGCTGGGTAATTATGCATGGTGTGGTTTATTGTCTTATTAACTTAGCATAGCATAAAGTGCTAGTGCCTAATTTCACTTAAGGCCAGTACTGTGCTGCAGTGCATACAGATGTCTCAGGCATTGCAAATGCGCGTGACCCCTAAATAAATAAATATATATATATATATATATATATATATATAAGCTTCAGAAAAGGGAAAAAGCTAATTCAGAAAAGATGTTTCTGTAACACTTGAACACACAAAGAACATGAAAGACAACATGGAAGAAACATTTTATACTAGTAAAAACAACAGAACGGTAATAATTTGAGCAAACGGTCTATTTACCTTTGACTTGCACAAGATAAAACCATCATAGATACCTAAGAAAATTACTCCCAAAGAAAAACAAAATATAATTTTAAATTTTATGCATCAGAGATATAGTTTTTATGTAATGATTTTCTATGAATTCTATTTTATAAATAATTATTTATTTTAATTTTATTTACTTTATCAATTTTCATTCTATTAATTTTTTTTAAATTAATATTGCTAATTTCCAATTCCAATATAGTTTAATCTAGTGCTCTGCTTAAGTAGCTTTGCATGATTCATTGTTCAAAATCATCCTTATTTATCCCACACTGACTTTTAGTACATGCTTCAAACTATAAGATCCCAGGTAGAAAATATTTTTCAGTTTTATTAAGTAATGTGTTGTGCAGATACTGTTATAATTATTAAACTAAGATATTAAGATATTAATTTTACTTAAATTTCCAGGGAAAACACCACCTAAGCTCCTTTGTGCTTAAATATGACTTTTTCTCTGTTATCATGATAATGCTGTGTCACTACTGCTGCACTGCTCCTGCTGGCACCTTGTTTCAGTGCATTCACACTTCATATCAGAAAATGTGTCGTTAATGAGAGCACGTCACTGAAGAAAGAGGATGGAAAATGCCCTTCATTTACTTAGACTTAATAATAATAAATAAATAAAGTGTTCAATAGTTTTTTTTCCCTATACTTCTGAAATATCATGATATAATTTTGAGGCTTTATTGCTCATCCGAATTAGAGTTATCTTAAACATAAGGAGTGTGTGTGTGTGTGTTTTGTTCATCAGGTGGCTGTTATGTCTGGCCATTTTGAGCTGGGAGAAATCATCAAAAACCACAGAGACACAGATGTGGGTAAGTGCTATAACTCATGTCTGGTCTCAGATTTGTTCTGCAAGGTGTTTTTCTTAAGCTAACACAACACACAGGCTCTCTTACTTAACCTTAAATCAGCAGGACTTCTTTCAGTAGCAAGGGCCAATAACAATTTAAATACAAAGAAGTAGCATGTGGATGGAGAGTGTAAAGAAACATGCATCACGGTTTGTAGGATGATATGAAAAGAAGAAAGAAATCTCTTCTGTCTCCCCTAGTCCCCTTTGTGGAGTCTCCAAAGTACGCCCCCCAGAGGCGGGAGAGCTCCCGGACGCTGACAATACCTCCTCATCCCTTCCTCAGAGCCAACAGCGACAGCAGCATGAACCTTCCAGATTGGATGGCAGTGCCCAACGCCCCGGGCACCAATATCGTCTCTGTGCAGGTGTCTGTGTTTGTCTCTGTGTGAGGAGGTCAGAGTTCAAATTATCGACACAGGAAACACCTATGGGTCGATTTTGTAACCTTTTCGTTTTTCAGAGAGATTTTTACTGGATGTTTTACTCGTTTTAATTAGAAAGCTCAGATTATTATTTATTTTTACCAACAATGGAGACAGCAGCTGATAAAACAGCCGTATCTCAAAGCTTAAAACATTTTAGCAACTTGTGTTGTTGAAATGAATGATGCAAAGCACACAGCAAGCATTTCTAAGTGCACAAGTGCATCAAACATGGTTTAATCCATCAGAGCTAGTATTTTTTTCTGCTCCATTCTGCAGGGTTAGTCATGGGATGTGGAGCTTGTTGTCTAATTGGAAGGGGATTTATATATGGGTTCTTTAAACTTACTGCTTGCCTGTAAAACACCCATTTCCAACATGATGGAACATGTGCACAATATAACGCAGGGGATGACCTTTATCAACCTCTAGTGGTGAATACTGCTAATTGCAGGGCCTTATCTTCTCACATTTTATATAGTATGTGCTTTGGAGCAGAAGATTAATCACCAGTTCTTATTGTTATCCTCTTTAGGTTTACAGCCCAGAAAAATGTTAAATGTCATTAAAGTAGGTCATATTTGAGATTTCTCACCTTTCCTTCTCTGACCGACAGGGCTACAAGCATACAGGAACCCTGCGGAGCTCCAGCAGTCCAAGGGGGGCACGGACACGCTCTCCTTCCCGTGGGAGGATCGGAGACAAAGAGGACCGGAGCAGGCAGAGTCGGAGACAGGGGTGAGTGGAGGAGGCGGAGGACAAAGTGCTGTTAAACGGGAGCTTTGTTTCCACTTCCTGCAGATTCAGATGGATCAATCGAAGTGCTTTTGAGGCTTTTGTGCTGGGTGACAGATGTTAAACTCTTTTAAGTGGATTATGTGAGTCACGTTCTTAAAGAGCCATGAAAGGAGTTGAATATGGTTAATTTGGTGTAGTATTGTTAGTATTTGTTAGTATTCTCTGAAAATGGAAACTAAGAGTCATTCAGATCAATAATAATTCTGATAATTCAGCCAATTCTTAATTTTTATGTTAAAGAACAAAGTCACACTCAACAGAAATCACACAATGTATAGGGAACGTTTATAACAGCTCCCTGAAAAGTCATAAAAAATAAACACGTAAACTAAACAGTTCAACGGTGACTTTTTCTTTCTTTCTGTAAAACAAAATAGCTAATTTCTCAAAATAATTTAAGTCACTTGAGTCCCAGAAAGTTTCATTTGATGTACCAAGGGCTCAGTCAGCAGCTCAGTCCTGGCCATAAAATGCTACAGAGGTTCCTGAACCTTAAACTGCAGTTTCAAATCATCCTCCCCTCTCAGGCCTGGCCCTGCCACCACCACGGTTCAGACTGCGGGACAGCGAAGACGCCTGTACAGCGCCGTCCCAGGACGTGTTTTTGTAGCCACTCGATCACATTCTGCACAGGGGGAGAGAGAAATCAGCTTCAACAAGGGGGACAGGGTCAAAGGTGAGTGTAACTCCATTTTCACATCATGTGAAGGTTTGTGTAGCAGACAGTCAAAACATTTTGTCTTCCATGTCAACTCAAAGTTAGTGATGCTGTTTCTCACCTGGTACTTGACACAAAGAGACTGTAAGAAAGCACAAGCTCCACAAGAGGTATCTTTAATAGGCGCACAAGAAAAGCACATTTAAGACATACAAAGCAACACTGCAGAAACCATTTAACGTAACATGACGTCACATGAGCTCATTTTACTGGAAATCTCTGGGAGTCTGGCATAGCCCCAAAAAGTTCCTTCTAATATATAAGCTGCTGACTGTGAGGCTTTAACAAGATCAGAGGTGACAGCTTTTACATTAACATTATTTAGCTAACTGATGACGGATGGCAGATGATGCATCCATCAGAGTATTAGCGGAACCTAATATACTACTGCCTAATCAAGGTTTTATTGATATGTATAACATGCCAAACAAATGACTACAAATACATTCATCAAGGCACAGAACAACACAAGCAAGTTCAATATTTGTTCTTCTTTCAGCTTTTCAGCTTTTGTTATTTGCATCCAGCTTATGTTGTACGGCTTGCAGGATCCAAACAAAACCAAAAAAAGTGGCTACAGTGGCTAAAAATGTGTGTCAGGCTGCAGAGTTGGGATTACAGTATCAGCCCTTTGATATCCACTGTAGCTGGGAGATGGTGAGCGTTCTCAACCAAACTACAGATGGATCTTGAGAAAACAGAGACTTTGAAATGGATGGAACTCCACAACCTTTGGAGAAAAATGAGACATTCACTACAGTCAGGAGGAGCCATCCTCTGGTGACAGTGAAGTAAGGACAATGAATGACTGTAGATAATTTTACTGCAGTCCACCCAAACTTTAAACCGAGATCAAAGTCTTAGAGACATGCAAAAAATATCCATGTTGAAACAGCGGGGGCTACATTTATTTAAGTATTACTCTGAACCAGCGGTCCCCAACTTTTTTTGCCGCACGGACCAGTATAATGTCAGACAATATCTTCACGGATCGGCCTTTGAAGTGTTTGCGGATAAATACAACAAAATAAAATGATATGGCCAAGACCAAAACTGTGATATTTTGTAAATATAATAATAAATGCGAATTCACTGTGTAATTGTGTAACTTCATTAGCAGCACCCTCCTGAAAATGTGCCAACAACATTGAGAGTAACATCCCCCCCTCTGCCCTTTCACTCTCTCTAGATGCTATGGTAACATGTAAATATTTATTTCAAAATAAGACACACAACTACAAAGACCCAGGGAGTTAACGATAAAAACCCTGAAAACCATAAACCTCACACCCGAGCTTTAACTTGTGCGGCCCGGTACCAAACGACTCACGGACCGGCCCGGGGGTTGGGGACCACTGCTCTAAACTATTACATAAACTAATTAAGTTTATTTTAAATGATTGAATTGTTTAAATAAAACAAATGAAGTGTAAAAATCTGTCAGGTGTACGACTCAAACTGTGTCTGTGGTGCGACGGGTGATACGATTCACTCCCCTGGAAACCCTTACATCCTCCAAATGTGGACTTTTTTGACCTTTAAAAGTCAAAAATAATAAGTTCATTTACTTGAACATGCACAGACAGATTCATGAACAACACCAGATTCATGTCCAGAAACACAAATCGATAGATTTAAGGGTCTGACTGTTTCGTGAACTGCCGTGAAACCTTCAAGGACTGCCTGACAAAGAGCTCGATAGCGTGTTGCAGCAAAGACAAAATCTGCAGCTGGCGAATGCAATGCTCTGACTTTGCCCAGGGATGAGCTCATTTCCTCATCAAAGTATGGCTTTATAAATAACTGCTTATAAGTGTTTTTTGCTTTGAGCCGTGAGTGTTTTATAAATGAGGGCCCTGCTGTAAAGGCAGCTTCTCTGTCTCGTGGGCCAAATCCAGTCCACAGTGTCGTCAGATGAGTTTGTTAGATGGTCATGTCCTGACATGAGTGTAAGGTCTCTATATATGTTTGTATTTAATGTCTGCAGGTATGAATATGTGTGTGTTTGTGAGTGAGTCTAAGGTGTCGCCAGGTATGTATGTCTTGGTGAGTATGTAGGAGGTTTGCATGTCCATGTGTGTGTCCACATTTATTTTTTTTCCGTCTGTACTTGTTGTCTTTTTGCGTGCGTTCATTTCTCATCGGTGTGTCTGTGTGTGTTTGTGTTGGTTGTGTCACCTTTTTTTTTCTTAACACATTTCTCTTTCCTGTCCCCGTCTTTAGTGCTGAGTGTTGGCGAGGGCGGTTACTGGGAGGGGACGGTCAGAGGTCGCACGGGATGGTTTCCCTCTGACTGTGTGGAGGAAGTGATGCTTCGAAGCCAAGACAACCGATCAGGTGAGGACCACCAGCAGTGGCGCACACTCACAAATGCACAGGAGGAAAAAAGTGCTGAGAAAACATTTCAGTTTTGCATTTACCCTCCCTGAGTATACAGCTTATTTGTATTTGAAACCTTTGTTTTGTGATCCGTTACTAGATCAAAAACTTATGGTGTTGAATTTTAAGGGTGGTTTGTAGAACATTTAGCATCATAAGCATGGGATTTTTCAATTTTAGGGCTATTTTTAGATTATTGGTAAATATGAATCATCACATACATCATATGGTCTCCGTTTGTGTTTTCCATCCTGTTTTATTTTGAAGGTTAGTTCCTCAAGCAGTTTGCTTCCGCCTTTTCTTCTTTTTTCCAACAGCCTGTGCCTTATATTTTGTGTATTTAGTCTGTTTGTTCCCTTCTTGTCTGCATCACCTTTGTATGCTCGCTCCCTGCCATTGTTAAAATAACCACATTAACATTTAGCTCAAAGCACCACCATCTGCAGATTGACGGAGAGTCCGCTTACAATGCCTTAGTTCTTGTTTAACACTTTCTTCTTATGCACCTTATCCTATTTTAAGTGGTAAATAAAATGATTTTTTTCTTTCACCATAAACAAGACCAGCTCAATTTTTCACTTTGACTATAATCACCAATGTGATAGACATGCTTTTTTAGGGAAATATTCAATATAGTTAAAGAAGAACTAAGAGACCACAAAAAGCAACAGCTAACACTATCAGCATGTAGTAGTAAGTATGATATGTAGTAGATATGGTTCCCATCTTCACCTTTGTTTATCATGCTTATGCTGTGCTGATTTATTTTAATGGTAATGACATTTAATTGTTATACAAGACACAATTAACAAGATCCACATTAAGACCACAAAATAACAAAGGTGTATAAAACATGAGCAGAGAGAATGACATTACAGTAATCTTATCAAGAGGTGACCAGGAAGCGAAGCACAGAACATGTGGACTGAGCAGTTAGCTATAGAAACAACATGTTTTAGCATGCTAACATTTATTGATTAACAATTCATACGACTGGGTGCTCTAGTTAAACAGGTATGTGGGAAGTATGTCAAAAAATGACTTAAAAATTTGACTCTGACCTTGAAATGATGATCAGACAAACAACACACTGGTTAACAGGATTTATCAAAGTGTGAATAAAAAATATTCCTTCAAGTAAAGAGGTCGGTCAAACTTTTTTACTTTCTTTCTTTTCTGTTTCTGCCTATATGAGCTCAACCAATTTGACAAGTCTTGTAGCAAAAGTGAAAGATTTTCCAAGTATTTGTTTTGTCTTAAAACATACATTTACATGAACAGATTATTCTGAAGCCGCATAGCAGCTTTTAAAAATTGTGTTGGTGAAATCCTAAACCTAACCAAACAGTGGGTGAAAACAAAACTTAAAATCTCTCCCACGTGAATCTTGAACCCAGCCTCCTGGTCAAAAGTCAGTATTAGTCCCTAACACAGATTTTTGTCACTGTTTTACTGTACAGAACTACAAATGACATTTCAGGACACTTACATGAGTGTTTTTTAGATGACAGGAAACAAATGACTAGTTAAAAATTAAAGCAGACTTTTTTTCCTGTCACACACTGTATGTATGATGTATTGGTATATGCCTATATTAGCGTGGTCAAAGTTTTAAGAGTTGAGTTTTCCGACTCTTGCCTTTGTATCTTACTATAATGATCATAGTGTATATATGTATCTGTCTGGTGTACAAATCTGTATGTAACCTATTTCTGTGGGCGTGTGGGCTCATCTCAAAACTCAAAGCATTTATTATAGGTCCCAGTTCTTTAGATTTTTGTATTGATCAATCGCCTGCAAATGCGATGTTATGGTTTGTGTTTATTTCACGTCATATTCAACAGTCACGGTTTTCACTAGTAAGGTTAAGGGTTAAATATAAGGTTAAGCCAATCAGAAGAAAGTGACAGGAGCTAAAATGGCTTGTTACAGACAGAAGTGAAATTTAAATGGAAATAAGCATAATAAGTTCCCGTTAATTTCTTTAACCTACTCATTAAATTCATTCATACAATTGCTTTTACACCAGTCAGTTAATCAGCTAATTATTTCATGATTAATATGCATATTTATTTTAGCTTACAGGTGACTTGGGGACAAAAATCCAGAGAGATGGCTCCATATTATTACAGTATTAGCAGTTATGTAATGAAACTGCAAATGTATTTAATATAGGTCAAACTATTCTGATGTCTGTGTGATTTCATGTTTCACAGAGAGCCGCGGAGAGCGTGCCAAAAGACTGTTCCGCCATTACACTGTGGGATCCTACGACAGCTTTGACGCTCCCAGGTAAGAGCTGCCATGCATCTAGCTGTTACTGATACCTGAACTGAGCAGCTGCCAGTTTCATCAAAAGACACAGTGGTGTGCACAGATTCATTAAGCAGCAGGGGCACAGACAAACGCCTCCTAGCCACTCACAGGACAAGAGGAAGGGTTCGTTTACGGTGAGGTCACATCACAGTGGTACCCCACCTAACAGAGGGGCATTTGAGTTGAACACATAAGCACTTTGGGGCACTTGGATTGACAAAAGAGGCGTTTAGATGCTCCAGCTGCTTGTTAAGTGTGACCAGAATGATGCAAGAAAGTGTCCCATTGTGGATAAATAAAGGTTTAAACATGACTACCGCTGTTTTCTACCACTGGCCTCTGAGCAGCTCAGCTCAGGAAATGAGGGGTTATGTACTTTGCTAAAGAGCATGATGTGTCTCATCAGTCCTCCCAGGGGGCACTGAGAGCTGACAGCCTTTTATGACGCTGCTGCTTCACTGTTTAGACATACAGCACATGTTGGCAGGGGATTTGTTTGTATCGTAACATACTGTATCCATCTACCCAGATGATTCATAAGTTCCAGTGATACTTTGATGATGTGATGTGTTGTGAGTGATTCATGCAGCAGGATGACGATGTGTGACGGTTTGCTGCCTCCAGTCTAGAAGCTGATCTGCCTGCTGCTGAAGTTATCCTCCAGGCAGAGGTGTACCAGTTGTGTTTTGACTAGCAGGTTTTGCTGAATTTAACCTGTGCTGAGAGGTAAATTTGTGTCATATCAGGATTTTAGAGTAAGCTTCGTCTTTTTGATGTCTGCTTTTTGCCTCCAAGCTGCAGAGCTGCTTTGCTAGGTTGCAGATTTCAGGGTGGGCTGAACTTGTTGGTGCTTTTAGTGCACTTCGGTGACTAATACATCTGAAATTTCTTTGTGTTGACCGGAGTTATGAAATCACCAGATGATCATTACTGCCCCCGATGACCACGCAAGCTGAAGTAATGCATATGTATTAATGTTCTGTGGGACCGGCCAGAAATAATCCCAGAACAACAGCTGAGATCTTTAACTTTTGACAGAAGATTATTGTACTTTTCTGCGTTAATAGAGCTAGTCATCCACCCACTGTGACTTAATCAGCATCCACTTTTACTCAGTGTTCATTCTTAAAGGGCACCTTCACAGATGCAACAACTCGCCTGAGTTGAGTTGAAACTGTGGACATTTCAGTCAGTTACCTCACCCTGCCCCGTGCATACTTGTAGACTGGATATAAAATACAGACATAAATCAGTAACTGGTTTGTGACCATTTTTTAATCCCCAAACTTTAGCCTTTTGCATGCTTCTAAGTAGCTTTTTGGACCCTGAAGTGATGATATTTAAACGAGGGAATGCCAGGAGGCTTGTTGAGCAGGCCCTAGTATATGGGTGCTAATCAGTGAGTAACTAAGTAACAGACTAATATAAAAAAAATGAATTTCACTTACCAAAAGTGGAGATAAATATCTTTGATAAGCTGTGGCACACAGTAAACCAATCCTAAAATAGAAGGTGGAAAGATCCAGTTCAGTGACTCATATTGGTGGAGGTGAGGTCTTTCTATTGGCTATAGCTTCCTTGTTCAGCACACTAACTTTAAGCCTAACCCTCAGCCTTTAAGGTTTTGTGGATAAATACAACAAAATAAAACCAGTACCGGTACCAAAAAAAGAAGATTTATTCATAACACACAGAAAAGACCCAGGGAAACCGAGTTAATGATAAAAACTATAAAAAATAACGATAAAAAACGATAAAAACCCTGAAAACCATAAATTTCACACTCGAGCCTCAACTCTCACAGCCCGGTACCAAACGACTCACGGACTGGTACTGGGGTTGGGGACTGCTGCTGTAAAGTTTAGCTTTTTAACAAGGGAGACTATGGGGACTCACTTTTGGAGCCGCCCTCAAGTGGCCATTAGAGGAAGTGCAGTTTTTTGCAATAGGCGTGATTTTGTAGCCTTCGAGGCTCCCACTAGTTTAATATTCTGGTCTGTAAAAGCACAAGTCTGAAACCGACGTCTTCCCATTAACTCGTCATTCACTGTGTGTCACAGCATCACGGTGAATTGGTTTCAGGCAAACTCTTTTCAGTGTCCAGAACTCGTACTCAACAAAGACGTATAAATAAAGCTATTATCAGTTAGATTATTCATTATTTATGTGAAGCCATGCCTCTTCTATCATTTTCACACTCATCATTATTCGTCTTGATTCCTCAACTTTAACCAAAAGGCCTACATTTGCTCTGACTGTGCTTCTCTCTCATACGCACGTTATCATTTATTATTAACAGGCTTTTCATCAACAGTGACATTTCATGGAAGCGACACACTCAGCAGTGCAAACTCAAACACATATGTTTGTACACACACACACACACTCTCTCTATAGCACGCACACATCATGGATAATTAAAGGCGCGTTGTAGCAGAGATGCTGGTTTGGCCAGGCAGGCAGGCATGGCTGACTCAGAGCCGCCCTCACACGGGCCCACTTTCACAGCCTTTATCACTACATGTAATATCGCACCTATTCCTCCTTTTATCCCTCTATATTTGGCCATGTCTCCTGACCATCTCTGCATCCCTCCTTCGCTTTCTATTTATCACTGCATTGCTAACCCCCCTGTACTTTTTAATTTTCTTTCTATCACCCTCTCCTCCCTGTGGTGTCTCCATCTGGAGGTCAGACAGTGAAGGGCACTCAAATGGAAGCGGAGAGTTATCGAGGGGGAAGAAGTGCTCGGACAAAGGAAGACAGGAATTTCGTGTTCACAAATAGGTGGCAAGAGACATGAACTGTGTTTTTGTGGAAGCAACAGGAGGTCTGAGGAGGGAGAAGTTTACCCTTTGGCTTACTTTAAGTTTTTTCATCCTGATTGGAATGACCAAAGCGAGACAGCATCTTGTTTATGACGTTGACATTTACTTTTTAGCCAACATCAGCTGGAATTTATTGACAGTTAACTGGCTGATTGGTTGAATAGTTAAAATTTTCTCTTCCAAAGAAATTTCACTGATAAGTTCTTTATCTTTAAAAAATGGACATTTTGGCTCTTGTATAGCTCGGATTGGCAATAAAAAGTGATGGCCCCGCCCCTCCCTGAGCCTAGTTCTTTATTCCTTCCCACTGTTGCCAAAGTGCTTGCTCATAGGGGGTCATATGATTCTTGGGTTTTTCTCTGTATGCATTATTATTGGGTCTCCCTTACAATATAAAGCGCCTTAAGGCGACTGTTGTTGTGATTTGGTGCTATATAAATAAAATTGAATTGAATTGAATTGAATTGAACCAGTCAAGGCATAAAGCTTTGCCTCAGTTTTAAGGTATGATAGTTATAGTAAAAAGATCAAGTTCAATTTAGTTTTATTTATAAAGTGCCAAATCACAAAAACAGCTGCTGTTTTATATTTTAATGTAAAGACCCTACAATAACAATGAAAGGGGCCTCTATGAGCAAGCACTTGGTGACAGTGGGAAGAAAAAACTCACTTTTAACAGGAAACCTCCAGCAGAGCCAGGATCAAGAAGGGGCAGCTGTCTGTTGTGACCGGGTGTGGGTGACAGAAGGGAGACAAGACCGAGTAAGAAGACTGAGATCAAAAATAATAATAATGAGTAAAGGCAAAGTGGTGTTTAAACACATTAATTTATGTGATCAAGATCAAAAAATCTCGGTGACGAATAAGAAATATGTACATCTCACATGCTGCTCAACTTTTGATATATATATTCCTAATTTCCTCTAAATAATTCCACATGTATTTATTGAGTCTTTTGTTCCTCTTTTGTTTTCTTTTCTTTTCGGACCTTGGTATAACAATCTTCAATTTCCAAATTTAGCACAGTCAAAACAAGAAATGTGTGAACATTTGATTACTACCATCATCATCACAGCACACATATTTTCAGCAGCGTCATTGCTGCTCAGTAATGAGCTGCATCCAATTAATTAAAGAAGCGTGCACACAGGAAGAGACTAGCAGCGATGTCGCAACCAGATAGTGTGGCGTGGCAATGAAATTCAGCAACATGTACCAACAACAGGCAAAATTTGAAAGAAGGAAAAAGTAAATTCTTTTAATTTTAATATTTTTTAGATATTACCATAAACTAGCTACATTAATTTTTTAATAATTACTTTGTTGTCGGTGTCTGCTGAAAAACACCTGTGTAAATTTGTTCATTCGTTGTTGACTTTTTTTTAAGTGCCGCCACATTGGTGAATGTGTTTATGTTTTCTCAAAGTGATTAAAAGGTTTTTGCACATGATCAAGTCAGGTATATGATTAGTTTGGGCACTTGTTTATTTGTCTGTTTTGCAGGATTGTTACGATATCTGGATTGTAATCAAAATTTGTATCAGAGGTCAGTTTAGATTCATTGATTTGTTTGATTAAATGTAAAAGTGGAAAAACTGAACATTTTACATATCATACTGAAATAAGAACAACTGGGAGACATCATGTTGATGTTCTCAATATAATCCAGATCCAGACGTCCATCTGGACCCAAACTCAGCCTCTCTCAGGCTGTACGGAAAGACAAGCAAGAAGAGTGAGTTGAGCTCACTCAGCCATCCCATTCTTTCAAAAGGATTTCCTTAACATGAGAAGACACTGCATATATCTGAATCTGCGCATGAACCCAAGTGCATATAGCAACTTGTGTATTGTTTTAAAGCATTTTTATTAACTCTGCTACTGTATTTAGGCTGCCTTTGCTACATGCTTAACTTTAAACTGGCTTTAAAATCTTTAAAAGCCCCTACACTTGGGCTCTCAGTGAAAGAGATGAAAGCTAAACTGGCAGATCATTAGCTCTCAGTGTCATTATCACAGATGCACTGAGCAACTGCACACAATCTGTACATGAGACTCGTCTTTTGGGCCAACAGCGGGTCAAATAAGGACGAGCGGCGCACAGAGAACATCCCGTTAAACACTCTTGTGGTGGTTTGTCATGTCTTGTTAAGAACATGCTTTGCTGTAGATAAACTGCACACACACACACACACACACACACACACACACACACACACACACACACACACACACACACACAGGATAACAGAGGACAGACTGACAGGCTGAAAAACAAAAACACATGATCATGTGGACCTTCTGTCAACATTTGCTTCCTGCCCCACCTCTCCCCCTCTCTTCCTCTCTCTCTCTCTCCCTCTCATCACACATGCATGGACACACATATTATACACACAAATTCACAGTGGTATGGCCTGACATGCACGGAGAGTAACAAATGGGCAGGCATGCGAGAAAAGAGAGGATAAGAGCTGTGATCGTCCTTGGATGCAGGAGGGAGGCAAGAGGATGAGAGAGAAAGGGATTGAGCAAACGTAGATAGAGAGAGAGAGAGAGAGAGAGAAGGAAGGAGGGAGGGAGGGAGGGTAAGACGACATAACAACTACGACATACGTGGACGGAGCCTCTGACTAAGAGATGATGTGAGTGCCTATTTGGGAGAATCTGTACCTCTCCTCTCTCTTTCTCTCCCCCTCCACCTCCTCCTCTTCCTCTTCCTTCTTCCGCCACTCATCCACCAGCTGTTTCTCTGTCCTCTCTCCGCTTCCTGTCTGCATCGATGCCCACCCACCCCCGTTTGCAAGACCCTCTCATTCACGCTTCGTTTACAGCAAATGTGAGGAGAGAGTGGGGGGGGGAAGCATGTTTGAGTGTGTGCATGGTTTATGTGAGGTGTGTGTGTGTGTGCATGTTAGAGGCAGCAAAGAATAGAAGAAGAAAAAAAACAGGGGGTGGGTGAGGTTAGTTAAGTGTGATTTATAGGCACGCGGGGTCAATAACAGCAGGAGGACAGCAGAAGAGGCTCCAGGACAAACTGTACAAAGTCAGATTTATTTTTATTACACACACAAGCCAAGTGGATTCTTTACATTTTTTAAAAATTGTGTAACGTTAGATAATTTAATTTGCCTTATCTTTTCATATTGTGTCTAACAATGGTAATACCTTTTTCAGTAATGTGAGAGGCCTCTGTCATTCCCTCGATAGCAGACTTATCAGAGTCACATCCATTTTTATGAATGGGAAATCATGACAGTGATAAATAGGCAGAGTGAATACTATACATATAAACTATAGGAAGTGGAGGAGTGAGGGGAAGTGTGTGAAGGGGAAGAGAGTGTACGTGGTTTTGGGGGCTGTGTGTGAGTTAACTGCATGAATGCTGCCATGCCTGGACTGTATGTGTGTGTGTTTGTGTGTGCATGAAGCCCCCCCCACGGAGAAACCCAATCACCTCTCTTTCTCGCTCTCTCCCTCAGTTCTCTCTCTCTCTCTCTCTCTTTCTCTTTTTAAGCCACCTTATTCTCCTTCCTCTCCCCCTCCTTCTCTTTTCTCTCCCTCTCTCTCTCTCGCTCTGTGTCGCAGTCACAGCGAACCATCTCCATCCCTCACTCTCTCTCCCA
Organism: Perissodus microlepis; assembly: GCF_051167445.1. NCBI lineage: Eukaryota > Metazoa > Chordata > Actinopteri > Cichliformes > Cichlidae > Perissodus > Perissodus microlepis. Next base: position 5,520,029 of record NC_140464.1, on the reverse strand, counting down.
TTCCTCCTCTCTCTCTGTCTTAAGTATGAAGGGGCTGGGAGTGCTCGGCCCTCTCCCTCTCCCTTTCCCTTCTTCCATTTCTCTCTCCTCCTCTTCCTCCTCCTCTCCTTCTCCTCCTCTCTCGCGGCTCGCGCTCTCTACTGTCTCGCTGGAAGACGAGAAGGAGAAGGAGCAGGAGAAGGAGGAGGAGGAGAGGGAGGGGAGGAAATGGCGATGGGGGCATGCGGCGAGGAGGATCTCTCCCTCTCCCTCTCCCTCTCTTCTTCCTGGCCATCGCTCGGCCCTGTGAATAGGAGCGTCTGGTTCATTTACAGGTACCTGCCATGGCTTTTTATACCCCCCCTACCCTCTGCTTCCTGCCTCTCTTTCCCCCCCTCTTCCTCCAGTTGCCGGGGGGGAGGAGATGGAGGGGCAGAGGGAGGGATGCATGCATGTGGACATCATGGATGGCAGGGCAGGATCGATTAGATAGACTGACAGATGTTACAAAGCATGCCTGCAGACAGATGTTTGTGATTCAGCGTGCCTGAGTGTGAGTGTGTGTGATGCATGTGTGTGAAGACGGACGAGTGCTGCTGCTGCACAGCCCGGTGTATGAGCAGTGCAGTCGTTCTGTGTTTCGCTGTATGAACATGTGTGTGTCATCTTCTTTCTCTCTGCTTTGAATCGCTCTCTGTTCTCTCAACTGTTCTCTTGCAATGCTGCACCGGGAGAAGTGACGCTTGCTGCTTTTACTGACGTGCAGATTGATAGCGTGTTTGTTTGCGTGCATGCATGCCAATGTCTGTGTGTTTGTATGTGTGTGCGCGCTCTGGATAGATGGATGGCATGTTTGCTGCTGTCCATCTAAGACAAAAAAAAAAGGTAAATGGCAAGCAAATTACCCCCGGTCCCCCCATATTGGCTGGTTGATTGTATATGTTCTTGTGTCCTGTTTGCTGTGTGGCGTGTTTCTGTATGTTTACCAGAATGTACGTACATGTGTCCGTGTGTGAGAGAGATAAAAAAGGGGGGACTGCCGACAGAAAGGAAACAGCGCATGGTGAGGGAGTTTTAAGGATGCAGCATGCATTACAAGTTCCAGCTTCTCTCTGACACCTCTATGGAAGCCTGCTTGGCCAAACCTGTTTAATGCCTTGGCTTCCTACCTATGCAGCATGAGACACACTCTACACTGTGCTGCATTGTCCAGCTCAATCGCTTTCTGATGACAACATTGTGTCCCGGGTCAGTAGCTGGATCCTCTGAGCGATGCAGTGCACAGAGGTGTATCTGAGCGCCCGAACCTCTTCCTCCTCATAAAATGAGACAGCAGAAGCTCACAGTCTGAAACCTGTGTTGTGTTCAGGTATCAACTAGAGAAGAAAACAATCTCCAAAAACTAAAAAAAAAAAGAAAAGTGGAGATTTAATCAGGGATACGTTTAATTAAATCCGCTCACAGGTTTGACAAGCACACACAACTTGGAAATAATGTTACGATTTTTCTGTTGTTCTGTAATTCTCTAACATGACCAGACTGCTAACAACAAGTGTTCATGGCTGGCTTCTGTCATTGGGACACTGAACCAAATTCCTTGTGTACATCTGATTGGTAATTATCTGAATAGTAAAACTTGCTTGAGCAATTTGTTGACCAGCATGGCGAAAGATTCCAAAGATGAGTAAAATTAGGCTGCCTTTCTGCTCAACTGCATTTGCAGTAGCTTTTAAATGGGCAGGTTTTTATTGATGTCCAAAGAGGTCCAAAAAAATTTGGACTGGAGTACAGTGAATGTGAAGTTGATGTCATCCTTGAAGACAGCCTAGAGTCGGAGTTAGGAGCTGTCTGGATGGGAAGCAGCCTCACACACACACACACACACACACACACACACACACACACACACACACACACACACACACACACATTTCTCTGCATTTTTTATTTTTATTTATTTTATTTTATTTTTTTATATTCCCAAATACTGATTGATTAATAGCTCTGGGTTTGGGCACTCATAATGCATCATTTGTTTTCAGAAAAAAAAAGCCTCAACTTTCAGAGCTTATTCATAGGGGTATATCATAGATGTAACGCACGATCTGATTTCCTCGTGTTGGTGTTGTTCCCAGATCATCATACTAAATGTTGTTCCAGGATCAACATTGCAAGTGACCAATCAGAATGTTGTGACGTCATACTTTTGCGACTTCGGGAAAAACCGGCGTAAAACAAAAAACTGTACTTAAGCTGCGAGAAACCGCCTCTGTCCACCGATCAACGGACCCTGACCCTAACCCTAACCCTAACCGTAACCCTTTAATAAACAGTAAGCAGAATTGATATTGTCCTTGCAACATTGGAATTTCATAAATGCACGAATGGCTTGGCGCGCAAAAGAATAACGTCACAACAATGTGATTGGTCACTTGCAATGTTGAACCTGGAACAACATTTTCATGATGGTCTGGGAACAACATCAACACGAGGATATCAGATCATCCAGATGTAACACTTCTTGAAGGATCTTTTTCTGTAGTGTTACCTCTCTTCTAAAACTTGAACAAATCTATGAAAACTTTGTGATCAGTCATCTATTTTTGGCCATTTGTAAAGATGCCATATTTAAGCTGCTTTAACGTCTGCAAGCCACTTTGCAACCCTCTCCACTGCTTCTCCTTATCATTGCTGTAATCACATCTGTTGTCATCAGTGCCTCCTCTCTTCTGTTCTCTGGTCTCACTGCAGCTGCTGCTTTTAAAGATTACAGCCATGCCACTTAATATAAAGGACTGCAGATGAAATAAAAACCACCTTTTGACTATAAACCTTTTCAGTAAAGAAATAAGTTACCTGCACATAAGTCAGTGACTTGTTGCTTATGTTGTATGTCGAGACAGAGCAGGTTAACCCAGCGTCAGTCTGATGTCTGTGTGCATTTAACAATTCTGACAGGTCATATTTTATAGAAAATGTGCTACGCTGTGCAATTCTATGGATGAATGCGATTTTTGCTACTGCTCATTCCTACCTTTTTTTTTGTAATTATGCCTATTGCCGTATTGCGTGCAAAGTCATTAACTTGGTCCTTCATTTGAGATCTGTGCTGGGTAGCAGAAATGGACAGAAACGGATGAGAATAACAAAGAGACACAGCCTTGGCACAGATAGAGAGGCTCTCACAGCTTGTAGAGTACCATGCACTCAATGGACTGAGAGAAAAAGATCAAGAGGGGGAAATGTGATTAGAAAAAAAAGTTACTGTATGATTAGAAGTTTGGAGAACAAGGGCAAGAAGCCAATATTGAGAGCTTTATGGAAAGGCCGTCAGGATGGAAAAATGTAAAATAAGGGAAAAGCCAGTAAAGAGAAAAAGAGAGCGGGATGAACAGATGGAGTGGGTTGGGACTATTTTGGTGCACGATGGGATTATCAGCAAGTGGTTACAGTATGTTACAGCTGAAACGTGTTTTATGTATATACCTCTCTGACTCACTTGGTGACTGAGCGGTTGCTTGTATGGCCTTTTCATTCATAACAACAAGCTTCGCATACCTCTGAGGTGGTGGTGGACCTTAGATTGTCTCATATGTCTGACCTCTGTGCTAACAGGACAACAAAAGCGTCTGGTTATGAAAATATAATGTACAAATATGTAGTATCTAAATTTGCTTGCCCTTCATGTTGTGAACCACTGTGTTCAGTGATGTAAGAAGTGATTATATTGTCTGCATAAACCATTATAAAGAAAACAGCCAAGGTTTTAATAACCAGGAAGTATCAGAAGGAAAAAAAGTACTCGTTGAGAAAAATGTCCTCGGTGATTATATATTAAAATTTTAGAGTATTGTGTGTTCAGCACTGTTGGCTGATAAATCATCGTATCTTTGTCATCACAAAGTAAATATAAAGACAAACACTGAAATGCAATGACTGTGAATAAAAGTCCTTTTATGTACTTGTGTAGTTACCTCATACCAGGAGGCTCTGGGTTCGAACCTGCTGGGATCTTTCTGGGTGGCCTTTCTCTTGTGTTGGGCACATTGGTGCTTCTGAGTTGCTCTTTGTTTTGTGTGTTTTTGTATGTTAGCCTATCCAGTGTAAGCTGGCCTTAGAGTTATTAGTTAGCTTAAGCATAACTTTGTTTTCTGTGTGTTGTCTTTGGCCATACATGGTGTTGAGAGAGTTTCTGTAACCATAACTGTAAAGAGTAAGTTTAAAAGGAAATGCTGTTATACTTGAACTTCAGTAAATGCACTTCTATCACACCACAGGCTGCTTACACTCCATCTGTGCCACAGCACAGAACAGAAAATATACTATACTATATGAGCCGCACCTGTGAGCATGCAGTGCCTGTTCTCTGCTGTCAGTGACTAATAGTTTACCATTCCATAGCTTGGCTCTGGTGTGGACCTACCCAAATTTCCCTGCGTCCAGTTCTAGCTGTTGCTGAGGCAACAAGCAGCGCCATAGAACTGTATATAGCATCTCTGACTGAGTTTCTGGTAAAAACTGGCTCCATGCTCGCTGTCAAAAAGCATACAGGAAAGTGAAGCGCAAAAAGACACGATTCTAAGTCATCACTGTACTTGTACTGGCATAGATTGCAATTTAAAGGTGGTTAAAGTTTGGCTAAGATTAACTAGTTTTAGGCTGGAACTACAATATTCCAGGAATAATCCTTTATCTTTGATCCCTCTCTAATGTTTTCAGGAGCAACATATTTCAGAGTATATAAAATGCCAATCACATTAGGCTTTATATTAGATCTGCTATAATTTTAAGCCCCTTTTATAGCTACCTTAGAAATATAATGAACGACAAAGTCTTGGAGGTGGACTTTTCTGGATGTTAGACTTTAAAAACATAAATAGGATGCTATGATATCATTTCATTTGAAAACAAATTCATGAGCAGATATTAATAATATAAAAAAAACCAAAGCTGAAGTATAACCTCATACAGAGCACCTGTTTCACACCCATACACAGCTGATAGGAGTTTCAGGTGATGTAACCGCAGGGGGAAAGTTGGAATCGTGAAGACTGGACTGGAGTGGTATAGTTGAAAAAAGGTTGATGTGATGTGCTTTTCCAACCATCATCGTGAATGAGCAACGATGTACAGCACGTGTCTAACCATCGTACTCTGTCTCTCCTCTGTCTCTGTGGTAGTGACTATATAATCAAGGAGAAGACAGTGCTTCTGCAGAAAAAAGATAGCGAGGGTTTTGGCTTTGTCCTAAGAGGTGCAAAAGGTAAGACGCGAGCAGGCTCACAATCATACTGAAAATACAGTACCTTACACGCAGTGCTAATGCAATCTCATATTTTCACACCATCTTCAGCTCAGACTCCTATCGAAGAGTTTACCCCCACCCCGGCCTTCCCTGCCCTGCAGTACTTGGAGTCAGTGGATGAGGGAGGTGTGGCCTGGAGAGCCGGTCTCAGGATGGGGGATTTCCTAATAGAGGTAGTGATTATCATTATTTATTATTTATTATAGTCATTATTTACCGGTGAATCTGATTTCCAAAGTCAGAAAATTTGATTAAAATGCTATATCTGCAACTGAATCACCATGAAAATCAGCAGATGAGGAGAAGCAATCTAGACAAGTGTGAGTGTGAATAAAAAGACATTACAGTAGACTACTTATGCCCATTTCCTGGTTTGTATTTTTATTCTGTAGTTTGCTAAAGTAGCTCTATAGTTAAATAAAAAGGTCATTATTTGTCTTTTACTAAGCTTTGGTGCAGATCAACAGTTTTCCTCTTCCTTTAAGCCAATTTTCATTGACATCACACAGAATCAAGAGTAGCAAAAAAACAAAAAGTTTGAAACAATTCCTTGTGAGCCAAAGCTAACAAAGAACAATTTTTATAAATAGTGATGTGTAGAAACTCTAAACTACAAGTGCTTAATGTTGTCAACCATCTGGTTCATTGACATGCTGTAAATGAAGGGTAAAGTTATAAAAATGAATTTTCTTAAAATAAATAAATATCTACACCTGTGTTGTGCCCCAGGTCAACGGTCAGAATGTGGTGAAAGTTGGTCACCGGCAGGTCGTCAACATGATCCGGCAGGGTGGTAACAGCCTCATGGTCAAGGTTGTAATGGTAACCCGCAACCCTGACATGGAGGAGGGTTCAAGGAAGAAAAGTAAGAGTCTGCTTTCTTCTTCCTGGAGTGCCATCCTGTTCTCATTCCTAGGGTGTCAAATTGTGACATTGACAAAATGTCACTATTTGACACTTACAGACGACTTGCAGATATGCGCAAGATGTCCTTTGCTGTTGGTGCTGTGGCACACAGGTCTATCATAATGCTTAGACAACTCTCTCACTTCCAGCTCTTGCAGAGACATATTTAATCACACTGTGTAGGCATCATTTGTCAATTTGCAGGGTTAATGTTTGAAGAAGTATATTTAAAGCAAAGGCACAGTCTAACAGAGCTAACCAAGAAGTTTTCTGTGCCTAAACCAACCAACAAGTGAAAGCTCCCAGATGGGAAACACGGTTCAACTACAAAACCCTATGAGTTTTAGTTCGTCTTTAGATTATTTTGGGGTTTTTTTTACTGTAGGAAGTCAAAGTCCTAATTGTGGTTAAAATCTGACTAAATAACCAGCCCTACCAGACACCCCACAGATGGTTGAAAAACTGTGATGCAGCACAAACTGCCATCATCTGAATGGACAAAAACTGTGGTCTCACCTTTAAAAAACACTCTCTAAAAGTGTTTGTATAATTTTCCTGTGCAGGCTTGAATCATATGCTGGCTCCCTAAATTGGCACTCAACCATCATAACCAGTGCCAAAGGACATCTTGTGGATATCTCAGTGATGCCAGCGGCATCTGACGGGACGGCAGTATACGGGATGAGAACACGTTGGTGTTGGCTGCTGTTGATGAATTCTGGTCCTAATTGAACCTTGTTTGTGAACAGCTTGACTGACCACTGCTTCCTTTTCTCTTCACTCTCCTCCAGTCCCCCAGCAGAGTAAAAGGCTGAGCACTCCAGCTATTGCCCTGCGGTCCAAATCAATGACGTCAGAATTGGAGGAGATGGGTAAGAAACTAGTTTAAACCACTGTTTTTAAAGAGATGAATTGAAACAAGTAAGGGGAGCTAGGAAGATGTAGACAAAGAAGCGGGGTGCTGTACTGGGTAGAAACAGATTGAGGTGGTGTTGAATGATAGGACAGTGTGAAACCAGAGTTGGGGGTTGTTAAAGATGCTGTAAGTGTGAAGGGGAGTTGAGCAAGGGCTAAATTTAGATGGCAAGACAGTAGTGAGGAGAGAGCGCAGTTATTCAGTGATAGAAACTAGCGGGAAAGAAGATTGGCTGCCGCCATGGATGACAGTCTCAATGCATTTCACTGTTCTTTCAGAGGTTCCACACTGTCACTTCCAGCACCCCCACTACAGGTAACCCCACCCAAAACGAGTGCCGCCATCTACCCTGTGATCCCTCTCTCACTGCCCGCTTCTCTTGCCTCTTACCCCTTGCACCCCTTACTGCTCCCTGGCCCCGCCCCCTTAACCCCAGCATCCACAGAGTAGCCCACCAGCCCCTCTGCTCGCACTCATGCTGACACTCAGCAAGCATTTGTCGCCAAGGTAACACTGAAACTGCAAAGGTATCACCTGAACAGAGTTTGCGGGTGCTACATGCATCAGAGCGAGGTGTCTGGTCTTAATACATCTGTGAGAAAGTTGCAAAATAGCCCCTCCATTTTTTTTTTTTTTTTGTTGAAAATCTCTGTTATTGATTTGGAAGAAAATCACACCAAGGATAAAATTATTGAGATGAGTAATTTTAAAAAAAAAAAAAAATTGAAAGAAAGAAAAAAAAACTTTGTTCCAGGTCTGTTGCTATGGTGACTGCATTATGTGTGGCTATGCCATCTCTATTTGAGGCAAAATAGTGGGAGGAGAGTTGCTGATCAGAACACTGGCCAGTATTTTACTGCTGATTGGGTTATATCTTCCAAGCACTTAAAACGCTCTGGTTCTGAGCATGCCCAGTTAACGGCTAATAATATATGAGAGCTGATGACATGAGAATAAGTAGAATGATCAGCTAGGCTTTGTTAGGTAGTCTCAGATCTGTTTTTATAAACTCTTGAGCTCCTTGCATTGTTGACCCATATGTGCTATCCAGAGCTCTACACACTCTTCTACATGATGTCGCTGCATATACACTCTCCAGGGGGCAGTGTCAAAAAAATATCTGGGCTTGTTTGAGTGGTTTTACCTAACATGCAAAAGATCCCTGGTTTCATCCTGGCAGGAGATACCCCCTCTGGGGCGTCCAGTTTAATCATTTTGAAGTAGCTTGTTCTTCTTATTATTCTAGTCTTGTCCAAATCAGGATCAGACTTGATGAACCTGAGTGTAGAGATTAGCCTTTTGCTTAATTCCTCCCCCATCTCCTCCCCTCACCTGCCCTGTTTTTGTGGTGTGATCTCACCTGACCACCCAAAGCATGAGCACCCAGTCTGACACACAAGTACAGGTTTCCTGAACCCCTTAACCCACTTTCCTATTGTCCCAATGCTCACTATAGACTCCTCAATCTTACCAGTAACACTGTATGTATGATCTGATCCTTACAGTTTCACTCCAAGCAACAAAAGTGTTAATGCACACACAATAATAGTCATATTAATATTGTTGCTTTTTAGTACTGTTCACCTAGCAAGTGAAGGATTCCCTTCCTGATGCAACCCCAAATGGATTTGGGGTTGCATCAGGAAGTGGATTCTGTATAAAAATATGCTGAGCTACCAAATGTGGCGACCCCTTATGAATGAGGGAGGAGCCAAACTAAGCTTAAGAAACATAGAAGCATATGCTGCATAATTTGTGACCACTTTATTGTATATCTTTTTCACAATTCCTAACAAGGTATCCGCATCGATATTATCTATTTATGTGTTAATTTAAAACAAGAAAAATCTGTCAGGCCTTATATACTGTTATCATATGATCATACCGGATTTTTGGCCTGAAAACTTTGTGCCCAGCCAGGGCAGAAGAAAGTCTTTCCACTTTGGAGTGGTTTTTTAAATGTCTCTGGGCAACTATTCTGAAACTCCTGTACTAATTAAGTGAGAATGTATCCATAACTATAACACCATTGGCCACTGGGACATAAAAACTGCATGAAATTTGATGAAAAAAAGAAGTTTAGGTTCAGGCTTGAAAACTTTGCCCCAAAATATTATACTTCTGTAGAAAAGTTGCACGATATTATGACTTCACCAACAGCAGAGCACTCAAGTTATAGATATAGTAAGCCAAGAACAATGTCAAAAAGTGCATTTACGACATCTTTGCTTTGATAACAAGGAGCTATACCTTATGCGAGGCAACTAAATCTGCCGTGAACCACTGCTGTCTGCATGTGTCAGTGTAACAAAATGAATACCATAGTTGAGTCCCAGTTCGACTATTTTTTTGGCTTATTCTAAGGGCAGAGGTGGGACAACCGCCATCTTTGGGGTTACAGGAGTCTCCCATGGATGCTGTTCACTATACTCCATGGCGATGCTTAGCATGTAAATCTAATCTCTCTTTATCTAAAGTCTGACTCAATATAAAGTGCATTTGTCCTTTAATAACCAAAGTTGAGATCTGGTTTCTTCATTTGCACTTGAATCTGGTTGCTTGTACCTCCTCTACTAAATCAAGGTGAGAGGAGCACAATGTGTGATGAAGCCATGTCAGCCGCTGCCATATGCTTACTCTAATGCATTAGAATTCATTTAGCTGTGATGCTTATTAAACTATCTCACCCCTGTCATTGGTGCAGTGTCCCGGTTCAGCTAGAAGTCATGCTGCAAGATAACAAGGGCATTAAAACCGGAGTGATCCTGCGGTGCACTTTATTCAACAAATTGTTGTTTTCTTGACAGTAATTACATTCGAGCTTTGTTTAAATATGTTTGGACACTTGTTTCAATAAAAATGTGGCTTATTTTGAAAAGATGTGTGCAGCGTAGATTTTGTGAGAGATGAAACAAACACAAGCACAGAAACCCTTCATAGCTGGTTTAACCATTGTGCATTAGATTTAATTGCTGTTTAATCAAGCTCAATAAACCACACATTATGAAATATAACTGCTCGAGTATGAGTAGCGCAGATGAGCCCCCCCCCCCACACACACACACATACACAAACTCCCTCAAACCAGCGAATGCTAAGGGTCACCTTTAATTCCTCGACTTTCCTCCTGCCTGTTCACTCGGTTAACCACTAACTCTGCTTTTCTTTGTCTCCTTTGTCCTCACTCCCCTGCTGACGGGATCTTAACCATTTCACAGTGGAGAGAGGTGGGAGTTGGCTTCAGTCTGCTTCAAATAGTGTGTGTGTTGGTCAGAGCATATTGTATGTGTGTACAGCATATTTACTGTAACACTAGTGTGCATGCTTTAGCCGTCCTAAAGCGTGGGTGTGATGCACGTTGTTTTACATCGAAGATCGAAAAAGTTTGGAGAGGTGACTCAGTTTGTCGGGCTCTGGGGAATATGATTAGTATTCACATTAACAACGCTATTGCACTTTCAATCCTGCCAAAACTTAAGTCTCCTTTTGTCCTCCTTCCAGCTGCTACCCCTTGGAAAAAAAAATCAGGTATGCTCTGGTGCACTCCCGTTTAAGGCATTGTATTTATGTCTGTCCAAAATGACTTGGCACTCACCACGCAGTGTCTTACCGAGCTTGTCCTGCGTTTCTTCCTATAGAATTCGAATCCTCACAAGTTACAGAGAAGAAGAGGACAGTCTATCAGATGGCTTTGAGTAAGAAACCTCGTGTCTATCAGCGGATGTTTCCTGAACCTCTTCCTCTCTTTCTCATCCACCTTTGTCAAGTGTGGCCCTTCCTGCACATTGTTCCCTTCATTTTGTTGCTGTCCATTTTTCTGTTTCATTGTCGTATGTTCCTTTGTCTCTCTTGCTCTCTTTCTTTCTGCTTCTCTCTGTCTGTCTCTTTCCCCCTTTTTTCTTCTCTCAGATAAACTAGATGAAATTCTTGCAGCAGCTCAGCAGACAATCAGCACCAATGAGGCGCCGGGGACACGGGGACAGGGGCCAAAAAGGGACAGGGGAAGAAGTTTCTATGGCAATGAGGTGTGTATTGTGCTGCAGTAGATTTACGAGTGTTCAGAGATGTGTGTGTGTTTGTGTGTATGTGCCAACACGGCTACCATAAAATGAGATAGAAAAGAAAAATATGATAGAAGTAGTTTTAGATAATAGCGCGGTAAAGTGTGGTCAGTTGGCCTTTCTCAGTATTATCAGGTCACTTAAAACAATGCTTAATCTCGTAAAAAAAAAAAAAATGCCATCAATACATTACCAGTTAAACTATGCTTATAAAAGAAGCTTTAGGACTGAAAAAAAAAAAAAAAAAACTAAACTAACTAAAATAAAAAACAAACAAACAAAACAAATAATTGAGTGGCCAATGCCTGTTAGAATGGACATATAGGCCTATGGGGAAAGAGGGTCTTTGTCACAAGTATAGACATTCTTCCGCATTGGAAAAATTAAAACAATACAGAAGTGTCTAAACCTGCATTCTATCTAACAACCACAAGATGGCGATAGCTGTAACTGACAAAAGACTTCCTGTAATATACAAGTCTATAGGATAGACTAGAAACCACATATAAACCAATTGCCGATTACTTTATGGTCTTAGTCACTCATTATGCGTCATATTGAATAAAAAATGAAGTCTTCTTTGTAAATCATACTATGACTAAGTCGAAAGTAGCCGGAAGTAGTATTTACTTTTGTCTATAAATGTTACTGCTATAATCTAAACACGGTCCTACGATGAAAATCTACTAACCAACCATTGGTGCACAACTATTATAAACAAAGCAGATGGTAATAAATGTTCAAAGAAAATAGTTCCTACATGAAACTGCTCACAACAAGTTTTACAATATATAATAAAATTAACATAACAATATATGGCAAGTCCTGGCAAAAGGAAAAGAACCTTGAAAAAATGGCTGTAGCTAAAGAGAAATTGTGAAAAGAATAGCAGCACATCTTAAATTTTATTTGCAACAATGAGCAGTAGAATGCTGCCACCTGGTGGCGAAAGTTAAGACAAATTCTGCAGAGGATGATTACACAAAGTACCTTTAAAATCATACAAATATTGCTAAGTGAACAAGTGCTGTACCGGTGAAGAAGAACAAAACAAGAAACTATTTGCAGACTTGTTTTAGTGTCATCTATTGTTGTTCCCATGCAGTGTTATATAAATGTGTGTCTCACGACTCTCAGGCTTTTGATTTTTATCATTTCAGCCAAACTACGGGGATCAGTCCGGGATGGGGGTGATGTCATCGGGGTTGGGCCTAGGCTACGACCGTGGACAATACACCTCAGGTCATGGCCCACCGCACGGTATGCTGCGGCAAAAATCCATCGGTGAGGCTGTCTGTTTTTTCCGTCTGCCCCTCTGTCCACCTGTCCGTCTGTCCTCTGGGCCAGTAGAGGTCTGTGCTGTGCTGACCTTTTTGTCTGTAGCCAAAAATGTCCTGTCTGTGGCTCTAAACTCTGTGCATTTTATCTGTAGAAAAAAAAGATATTTGTTTGTCTTATACTATTTCTAACAGTGCTGGTAGTGCTGAAGTAGTGCTGGTAACCTACATTTTTCTTTCCCTCTGATGGGTTATTTTATGGGTGTGTTGCTTAGTAAGGCTTTGCTAAGGTTCCCTCAGAAATATTCATGTGCTCTCTTGTGAGCCACATCACAAATGCTGCTGTGCTTTGCTTACTAATTGCTAGTGCTTGTGGAATATGTAGCACTAACTGAATTATATACTAACAAACATAAGATTTGAGGACAGACTTGCTGGCAGGTGCTTGGGCAGGCAGATTTAGACAGACACTCTCATATATTACTCTCAGCTTCTCTTGTTCTCTACCTTTGTACATTTAACACCCCCCCCCCCCCCTTTCGTTTTTTTCTTATTTCTTATATGCTCATAGTTAAACCCCAAGTCATCCCTATTTTTTCCTTTTATGTAGGGGTGCCTGAGGAGGAGAAGCAGTTCCTCCATCCTCCAGCCATGAAGTTTGCCCGGAGTTTGTCGGTGCCTGGCCCAGATGACATCCCCCCTCCTCCCACCACAGCCCCACCGGATCCACCGTTCTCCTCTGCTCCGCCACTCGGTTGGAGAACAAAAACATCGCAGCAGCCCTCTGTCTCCGTGTCCCAGTCCACATCCACCTCTGCACACTACCAGCCCTACTCCCAGGCATTACACTTCACTCATGGAGGCAGGGAGAGGACTGGTGGTGCCAGTACAGGCCCCAGTGCTGGAGCGGTGGACCACACAACCCCGTATGCACACGCAGCTGCCCACACTGCTCAAAGCAGGACTGCTTCGCGGAAGGTTGCCTACACTGGGGAGCCTGTTGGAGCTGGCGTAGGGGCTGGTGCAGGGGCCAAGGCAGCTGGTCTTAGGAGAGGATACAGCACTGCCGTCCCCCCATCTAGCATTGCCACTGTAATGCCTCAGCAACAACAGACTACCCAGAGTCAACCCCAGCGTGCAGACCGCAGTGCAGCTGGCGCTGGAGCAGGTGGTCCTAAAGGAGGGGCGCGGCGAGGTAAGGGTCCATTGGTAAAGCAGTCTAAAGTGGAGGACCTGCGTATGGGCCAGGGCACACTGGGGGGCAAAGGCTCCATGGAGAAAAGCTCCATTCCTATTCCCACCATCATCGTTAAGGCCCCCTCAACCAGCAGCAGTGGACGGAGCAGCCAGGGCAGCAGCGTGGAGGCTGATGTTCCAGCATCAGGGGAGGCAGATGAATCCAAAACACCGCATGGTCCTCCACCCTCCACCCCTGCTCCACAGCCCCCTGCTCCACCATCCATTCCAGCACCCCCACCTCCATCCTTGCCTTCTATTCGAGCCCAGGATAATCTGGACTTTACCAGCCAGTTCGGGGCCGCCATTGTGGGCGCAGCTCGGCGAGACAGGGAGCGGTTTCACGAAGCCCGCAGAAAGAGTGCCTCCTTGTTCATGTCTGCTGAGGAGGATGTGAGCCTCGGAGGAGTGAGCGATGGAATAGGAGGAGTAACACGGACTCAGGTATCACAGCAACCGCTTAACACACAGGCTGAAAGTTCATCAACGAGGCTGCGCCCGTCCAAGTCCATTGATGAGGGCATGTTCTCTGGGGATACTTTCATCCATCATACTCGCAGTATGCCTCCTGCTTTTGGCTTACCTGAGTACTCTTCATCTGCTCTGGACTATCAGCCCAAGTCTGTGCCTACTGATTTATACACAGCAGCAGGCAGGCAGCCAGCACCCGCTACTACCACCACCTTCATCCACCCTCTAACAGGAAAGGCTCTTGACCCCACATCGCCACTAGGCCTTGCCCTAGCTGCCAGAGAACGTGCTCTGAGAGATGACAGCAGGTTAAGGAGGGGAGCGGAGCATCACTTTACCCGCCAAATGTCGAGCGTGGTGTTTCCTTCATCTAGTGTCACCTCTCAACCAGTGTCATCCGCCTCCCAGTCTTCAAGCTCGTACCTGGTGACCTCCTCTTCTCTGGCGGCCACAACAGCCACTGTCGGACGGCCACCCTCACCCAGAATCCTCAGAGGAGTTGGGACAGTTTGGGGTGAGGACGGTGGCGGTGGGGAGAGGGAGCGGGAAGGAGGAGGGGCCCGTGAGGGGCTAAGAGTTCGCTTCTCAGAGGACAAAACAGTCCACACACACCACTATCAGTCTCAGCCGTATCAGCCAAGTTACAAGGAGAGGGAGCGGGAGAGGTCGAGGGAGAGGGAAAGGGAGAGGGAGCTGTCCAGGGAAAGGGAAAGGGACAAGGAGAGAGAGGGCTACATGAGGAGGGTGGAACAGGCAGCTGCTAATGCCGCAGCGGCTGAAAGCGCTGCCCACCAGGCCGCTCAGTCACAGCAGCCGCGGAGGCCCACTTTTCTCAGGATGGAAAGTCAAAGTGATGCCACTATACTATCCCTCACACCTCCCTCTCCTCCTCCTACCAGTGCTCAGCAGACAAGGAGCACTACAGGGAGCACGGGAAGTGGGCTGATGGTTCTCCCTCCCCCTGCCCCCTCAGTCGATGCGGATGATGAATTTGTCTACGCAGACCCACTCCCGCCCCCTTTAGAGTTCGCCAACAGCTTCGACAGGGGAATATCGGGATACTCACAACGCGCAATGCTCTCCAACAACCTGACCTCCCGCCAACAGCAGGTCCCGCCCCCTCCACCACCACCCCCACCTCCTCCACCACCGCCCCCTCCACCCCCCCAAAAAGAACAATTTATAAGTGGGTTTCCTGCTCATACACCCCTTCACTCACCTCAGGCCGGGGACTCCACCGCCTCTAGTCTCACATCTTATGACAGTGAGGTGGCAAACCTGACTCAGTCTGCTCCCTCCCCATCACAAACATCACCCAACCCACAGCCTCCACCCTCACCCTCTACTCTGCAGCCCACCTCGGGCCCTCCACCTCCACCATCAGTGTCACCCCCACCTCCTCCTGGCTCTTACCACAGACCCTTTTCTATGTCCCACCATCTTTACAACAGCACTCACACTCATGGGCGCTCTTCACCAACACCTCCCCCTCACACTGTTGCTCCTCCTCCAGCCTACCGTGGTCCCCCAGCGCCCTCGTCCACTGCTGCCACCACTGTCCCACAAAGGGGCACTGCCTCTCATGCCACGACCGCTAGCTGTGCTGCTACAACCACCACCGCTGCCACCACAACAAGCACCTCCACGCAGCTCTACCAGGAGCGAACACACACCACGCATTCAACATCTTCTGCCGCAATCACAGGAAGCCGAAGGCCAGGAGAGCACCACCGTCTTCCCCCGACCGCCAAGAAAGGAGAGTCCCAGGAGACTGTGGTGGACTCTGGGATCGAAGAGCTGGACAGTCGCAGCAGCAGTGACCACCACCTGGACAGCATCCTGGCTCTAAGGGGAGACAGACTAGATAGAGGGGAGAGAGGAGGACCTGGAGGACGGATGGGAGGGGGAGGGGATGCAGAGAGGGGAGGAGATTTTCTGGAGTCTTACATGAGCTACCTGGATGGACAGACTTTTGAGATGCAGAACGCTACGGCAGCAGCATCCACCTACCCTAAAACAAGCAGGTTCAGAGAGGGAGGTCGTGCCGGGGAGCTACAAAGACAAACCAGCACTGCTCCCGCGTCCTTCCACTCCCACAGGCGGCGAGATGAACAGGAAGAGGATGAGATCGAGGAGGGAGTGGCAGAGGACGAAAGCGGCCAGGACAGATATGGAGTAAGGGACATGCAGAATCTGGGACGTCCCACTTCACCATACTTTGAGCGGCCACGCACTCCTGAGATGAAGCCTCTTTGGGGAGAGAGTCAGATGTCTGGCGATGGGAGCGGCCAGCATGGGGCGCTTTTAGAGGGGAAGAAAATTTACCCTCCCGCATCCAGTATGAAGCCCAGCATCATCAATGAACTGAGCAGCAAGCTGCAGCAAAGAACCAAGGACAGCTGGAGCAGCCAGACACAGCTGAGCAGACACAGGTACAGCTTGCCATAACTTGACTGCATTATGTTTTCTCGTCAAAGCATGAACTTCATTTTTCGTTACTGTCATTCTGTCAATGTCTGAATACATCACTTGTGATGTGCAAGCTTCTGTGGAAAAAAACCTCAAACTGTGCACTGTCTGTTTATGTCTTGCGTAAGTGTGTCTATACTGTGTAAACCTCTCTTATTTCTCTGGCTTTTTCCATGTTTTTCTCTCAGAAGCAGAAACAGGTAATAGAGCACTTCCACACTATTTTGTTTTCTATCTCTAATCAAGGATATTGCGGCATACCGTATTGACAGTGATAATTAAAAATGAAAATATATATATCAATTTAAAAATATGCACATAATAATATTACAAAACAATCTAATGCCAGGACAGTCATTATTAGAGAGTTGTGTTTTGGTTAATTACAGCTTTCCTGCTTTTCAGTAACTGCTTTAACTACTGCTGACTAAAGTAGGGAGATTACTACGCTTCTCTGTTCCTGCAGCTCCTTTTCTCACACGGGAGATATTCACGTTCCAAAACAAACCCACTGAGTCACTCGCATAGGTTCAGTTAAGCTGTGACACTGCCGAGTGAAGCTTTTGAGGACTTTATTTTCTTTTTAATGACCAGTTTGTTGTCCACTCTTGCTGCTGCTTCTCCTCTACTACTCGCAGCTCGGTTAAAATGCACTACTTTGCCCCGCGGCTTGACTCAAAGGTGTGTCACATGTTGTGGCTGACCTGATTGAGTCTCTGCAGTTTGTTGGTCTATTTCCTTTGATGATGTTTTGTCTACACACTGAACACTACATATATAACACTACAAATATATAGGGAATTATTATTTTGTTACTTAACATCAACCGGGGATAGGATTAGGTTGCATTTTCGCCACGTGCTAAACAAGTTAGAATCAGAAATGAGAAGTCTCAGGTATTTAGTGGCCTCACAGTTCTTCTATGAGAAGAACTAGAAAAATCTCTATAAGAAATCTTTATAAAGAGGGAGGTTAATCTAAATGATGTGACTGGGAGCCTGGTTAATGCTAGGAGGTTGTGATGATTTGACCAAGATATAATAATATTTTGAATATTATAATGCCTTTTATAAACTTTTAAATACACTCTGCTTATTTTGTTTACTCTCATTTTGAATGCCACATACAAAACCATGCTGAAGCCCTTTATCTGTAAAATACTGTAAAACTATGGTTAAGGAATTAATTTTGTGTAAATATTGTGATATTATCATTATCATGAACTCATGGCTGTGATAACTCTGATAATGTGACAGGAAAAAATATAAAAATGTTAACCTTCAAATCAATTTTTTGCACTTTAATCCACACGGTCTAAAATAGCTGGACACTGTTTCCCTTAGTGTGTGCATGTTTGTACTTTTTTTTACATCACTGTTTTTCCCCTGTGATAATTTCTCTCTTTCTTCTCACAGATTTTCAGAAGACTCAGCCTCAGCTCTGAGCCCGCCCTCAGCTCGATCTCTGTCGCCGTCTCCGATCTCATTATCGCAGCCATCGTTGTCTCTGTCTCCCACCCCTGCCTCCCAGTACCCCAACTGGGGACGATCACCATCTCCGCAGCCTCCAGCAACTTCTCAGCCGCCACGTTCACATTCCCCACTGTCGCCGACATCTTACTCCCCTTATCCTACTTCTCCCAAACACAGACCTGTCTACAGGACCAAAGCCTTGGAATTCCAGTTTATCCCCAGTCGTGAGTCCCGTAAAGCAGAATCACACATTCTCCAGCGAAGGCGAGCACCCAGCCCCCTCATCTCACCCTCAGAGAGACCCAATATGGGCCCACCACGGCCATCATCCCTTCCACTTCTCCCTACCTCACCTCTGTACAGTGCCATCTATGATCTCCGCGGTTCGGTCACTCCGCCATCACCTGGGAACCCTCTCGGAGACCCCTACTTCTCTCCCTCGCCTCCCCTGTTTGCCCCATCTGGTGCGCCGCCTCCTCCAAACTCAACCTTAGTAGTTTCTCGATCACTTTCTCCAACTCATTTCCTGTCTGGGGCCTCTTCTCCGCCTCTACACCCTCTCCCTCCGCCTCCCTGCTTGAGTTACCCCCATCTACCGCCCCCTTCTCCCACAAAGCCCTTCGCCTCCAAGCCGCTGCCCTACTGGACCAAGTATGACGTGGCAGACTGGCTGGGATACCTGAACTTGGGGGAGCACAGAGAGCGTTTCCTGGATAATGAGATTGATGGCACCCACCTGCCCTCCCTGACCAAGGACGACTATCTGGATTTGGGTGTGACACGAGTAGGTCACCGCATGAATATAGAACGAGCCCTGAGGAGTGTAATGGACAGGTATGGCTGCTAAGTGCAACCTGTAAAGCCTCTTTAATGCCACCTTTAAAATGCGATTTCTATCTGGTTAATACCATTCAGTACTATGTGTGCTTATAGCACTTACACCCGATGTTAATAATAATAATAATAATAATAATAATAATAATGGATTGCATTTATATAGCGCTTTTTGAGAACCTCAAAGCGCTTTACAATTCCATTATTCATTCACTCTCACATTCACACACTGGTGGAGGCAAGCTACAGTTGTAGCCACAGCTGCCCTGGGGCAGACTGACAGAAGCGGGGCTGCCATATCGCGCCATCGGCCCCTCTGGCCATCACCAGTAGGCGGTGGGTGAAGTGTCTTGCCCAAGGACACAACGACTGAGACTGTCCAAGCTGGGGCTACAAGACGAACTGCCAACTCTTGAGCTACGATCGCCCCAATAATAAGCATTCTCCTTATCTTACCTTAAAAAATCCACATGCTACTGAAGTCCTATGTCGTAAAATTTCGTACTCATATGCACTAAATTATTCTCATTTGTGCATACATAAGCTATTACTTTGATAACTTGACATACATACAACTTCAAATGTGGACAGCTACCAAATATAGTGTATCTGAAACTGTTAGAGACTCACTGTAAATTATATTCGTCAATATAAAACTTCGCTATTTTATTTCTGCCCATTGTAATGTGGCTGAGGGTAGCTTAAGTTTTTAGAGCAGCATATTAATTTCTGTATGCACAAGACAATTAATTCACCACAATTCAGTGATCTTGTTTGCAGATAAAAAGCTCACCTTTTGGGATTTCCAGGGCTCCATAAGATAAAAATAACATGGCAATTTCAGTATTTTTAAAATGATTTTTGCCAAGACATAAATTGACCTGACATTTCATCAGTGTTACTTTTTTCATTATCAGTGGAATTAGGTAAAGATAAAAGATTTTTGTGTTATTACTCCTTGTTATTCGGGTTATTTTTCTTATTTTGTTATATATCTACATGTCTACACATAGTGGTAATTGGGGACACCATGGGGAAAAGTAACATGGGGCCAGTTACTATAGTTTAAAGGTTGTCAGCCCTTTAAACTAGTCAGCCCTGTCTAGACAGGTTGTCTCTCTAGACATCTGTAGGTGAGCGATTTCCACTTCCTGTTTGTGGTGTGACTTCTATTGACCAATCATATGTGAACTGACTTTGGTGCATACATGTAAAAAAGTTTTCAGAACAAATGACTGCTGTAATGCAATCTTTTAACCATCACTTAAAAATTTTGCTTATCATAGTCCTTAAAAAAATAATCTTCTGGATTTTTAATCAATTAGTGGCACAGGAAGTCTTTGGAGAACTATCTGCTGGCTACACTGCAAGCCCTGCAAAGTCAGCAGAGGACACCCGGTGGGTTCCTAGAATGGCCCTTACCTCAGGATCCTCACAGCTTTAGATTTATTGTCACTGAAGAACAGCAGCCTCTTGCTTGAATTGGATTCAGTGATTAATTTCAAGTAGGGCCACAAGTTAATTGCAAGATTAAAGACCAATGCTTTCGAGAAACTCTTAGAGATTGCTTCCTGAATATTTTGAGTTGTTCCAACGTTTTGGGCAGGATAAGCTGGCAACAGAAAACACTACATCCCAAATTTATCTCTCCGAGGAAATTATATGTCTAACGGTTTGGCAGTGACAGATTTAAGAGTGCGAGATGGGACGTAAAGTAACAGACTGTTGTACCATGGTCCAAGACCATTTAGGGCTTAAGATACAATAAGAGCATTCCGAAATCTGTTCTATGGGATACTGGAAGCCAGTTTAGCCCTTCCAAAACTGGAGTGAGTTTTAGTTAATAACATTACAGCTGAATTCTGAATAGACTGCAGCCTACTTATCTCTAGCAAAAAGAGCATTGCAGTAATCAGGCCCACTAGACATGAATGCATGAACAAATTTTCCAGAATGTCTAAAAATAAAAACTTAACAATTACTTTTAGATTTGCATAGGACAAAACTACAGTCTGTGCAGTGAAATTTAACAAACACAACCTGAAGATTGTGCTTGGAACTGAATTTAACATGTCAACGATATCTTTTCCTTATGTGAATACACTTTTCCCAACTTTACCAATCAGGCTAGGAGGTGACCGAAAAGTGGATACCAACTCCATAAATCAAACCAGGGTTTCCCAATGTGGCTATGAGAATGCATGTTGTCAGCATTATGACCAGCCATGAGGATGGACAGTTCTACTGGCAGCTGACCAGAATATTTTACAGAGCAAACTGTAATGTTAGAAATATCTGAAGAGTTTAAACAGCATAACTGAGTATGTGTGATAATAAAAGTTCTGTATGAGAGAGTGTGCACTTTAATTAATTTGAAATCTGAACAGAAGGCTGATCTTTCACGATAATGTTAGTATTATAACTCTATCATTAGATACAGGAAGATCTGACAAAGATATAATAATTATTTGTTCTAAGAGTGGCAACTAATTTTTCCAAGGGTCATGCAGAAACTGAAACTGCTGTGCAGGGCAGCACCAATAAGCTTATACAGATATAAAAATAAAGATTTTTCTGATTTTAAATCGGCGTGAATATTAAGGCAGATAAAGTGTTGTGAATGGTTGGCAAGAATACAGAAGCACTATATAAATAAATCTGATATAAGGTCAACGAGTACAAATAGTTGCTGTGTTATAAGATCATAAATTGGGGTTTATGGAACAGTAACACACAACTCAAGGTCAAATATGAAGTTATCTTGCCAAGCCCCAAATTCGGCCTTTTAGTACAGACTTCTGCTTCTTCTGCCAACTTGCTGGTTTTATCACCTCACCTGACTTCCAGAAAACTTTAAAGTCAAACTTTTCCTAACTTGTGTCACAAAGCTGTTACTTCCGAGCACCATGATCGGTCAGCTGCAGTGACGATCCTGGAGCAACATTAACTACAATGTTACAGGAAGAACAGGGTGAACTTAGATACACCCAACTGCTCAGGCATCAAGTGCGATGACCAATGTTTTCCCGGTTTTCTTAGTCACACTGCTTGTCCATTTGCATGAGTCACAGCAGATTTACCAATTTATTCTCTCCATTTTACAAACGTGAGTCAGAGGATAGAACTACACACAACCACACCACGGACGAACAAACACAGAAAGCTGGAAACATCACGCGTGTCCTGCGTTTTTTCTTTTGTCCGCAGGCTGTCCAGCAGCCCCTTTCCCATTTCTGTTCTCTCACCTCGGGATGGACAGACGGACAGGAGGAGGGACGACGGGAGTCGGAGCTGAGGCTGCAAATACAGAGATGGAGAGAGAGGCACAGAAGGAGGGGTTGAAGCCAATGAGGGAGGAAGACACAACCGCTGCTGCTATCCATGGTGGATTCACACAACAAATGAAGGGGGGCCAGATTTCACACAGAGAGCATCAGAAAGAGGGAGTCGAGGCCCAAGGGGAGGTGGAAACACAGGGATGGAGGAAGGGCTGGCGATCCATAAAGACACCGGCTGGCGCTGCTCACATGTGGCAGGCTGATTTACACAAATACACTCCCCACGCGCACGCACGCACGGTCACACCAATCAACACAATTAACGCAAACACCCTCTCATCCAAAATGTCTGTGGCTGCAGCAGAGATTACAAATACTTGAGAGGAACAAAATAATCCAGTTAGACTGGAAAAGAGGCAGGCTGAAGAAATGAAAAGGTGTCACGTAGTCATCTTGTTGAGTAGTGCTCTTACCCCCTCAGCTGGCTGGTTTAAAGTTTACGATTAAAGAGCGGATGCTGACTTCATAATAAATATCCCAGAGGAGTGAGCACTTGAGGGTGAATGAGGATGAATGTGTGCCAGAGTGAGGCTTTATCTTTGTGAATGGTGAACGTAGGGCAGGTTATCGCGACAGCGACAGTAGATAAGCTGCGTGTGGATAAGCTGCGTGTTTGGTTGCGTCTTGTTTTTACCTCACCACTGGTAGGGCTCTGTCCTCACTGCAGATCCTGTGATCGGGATCACGCGTGTATGTGTGTGTTTCTCTATAGCTCTTTATTATCTTAAGTCTTATAATGACGTATATACAGACTGGTCACTGTATCACAAATTTGTAGCAAAAATAAGTGCCCAGACCAACAACATAAAAGTAAATGAACACACAGATATGCACACACAGGCACCCGAGTTACTCTATCCATGCCTGCATGCATACACCAACATGTAAACACAAACACAAGCACTTCCCAGTGTTTGTGTTAGAATTTATGGGACACCTTATATATAGACACACACGCTACGTTTGGATCCGAGATGTACAAAACGGAGACAGACTGTGCTTTCATTGGGATTTGCGACGACGCAAAGAGACTGATTTTATTTACGGAGAAAGACTTTCTCAGCATCAAGGCAAGTGTTGTACTCTCATTCAGGCCTTCTGTGCGAGGCAGACTGGAAAGGAGAGGGGAGGGAAGGAGTAAAAACTGCCATTTTCTTGTTCTTTCCCACTTAATCCCCCCGGCTCCTTCCAGGAGTGGCCTCTCTCCGTCTGTCGACGAAACCCAGGAGGAAAAACCCGGCCGAGGGGATCCCAGAGAAAAACGCTTATATCGAGTTTTAATACTATGATTGTTCTTACACTTTTTAAACTTTAAATGGGAATACTGGAATACTGATATTGATATGAAGAGATTTATTGTTACTATCTATCATTACTATCATCGTCCTTACTGTTATTGGATCTTCAGAGAGTCCCGGTTTCTGCCTTTGGTGGCTAAGGTGGCGCTTTCGTGCAGTCAGCTTATTTCTCTGACTGTGAAGTGAAGATAATTGTCGTGGTTATATAGATATATAAATATATATATGTACATGTAGGTATTTTTGAACTGAAAGATGCATAATGTACCCTTAACATAGCTTCTATGTGACAAGAAGCACTGCAATTAAATGTGAAGCACATTTAAGAATATTATGTTTTTCCCCCTTTCTCCTTATTGTTTCTCTTGTTGTGAGACTGTGAAGCTTTAATCAAAATCACCTTTTAACCTTTAAGGCCTCAAAATATATTTTTCTCACGCTTTTAAAAGTTATTCACCACTTAATATGCTGTAAAAATGTAGCAGCTGTTGCTCTGAGTGAAAATGATTTAGAATAATACAAAATAATATTTTTTAAATTCTCTATAACATTCTAATCTCTCTCTCTATATATATATATATATCTCACTCCCTGGCGATTGATTTGAGACCCAAGTTTAACTCTTCTCCTGTGACCCGGTGTGATCCCCCCGACATCAGCTTTTGTGGCACATTTACATCTCATCCCATCCCCAAGTCCTGCTTGTCTTACTATTGCTGAGATTAAATATAAGGGCTCTGTCATGACCTCTCTACCTTGAACAACGCTTCACCTCTCCTGCTGCTTTTGAGTCCATGAACACATATCAAATGTGCATTTTTTCTGCTATCGTCAGTCTATTTTTGCCAAAAGATTTAAGAATTTTCATAGTCACCTTGCTTAAAAGTGCACATGCATGCATGCATCCATACAGACTATATATGCGATTTAGCAAAGGTAACTAAGGGGGGACAGTTTTTGTATTTGCTCTTTGCAGATGGCTAAGGAAAGACTATATTTGAATTCAAGGGAAATAGCAATAAGGACGATGAAAATAATGGTCTAACTATGGTTTAAGATGTAAAAAAGAAAAAAATATCTCAAAAGTTCTAAAGAATCTCTGTCTTCCAAATAATGTTTAACATGAAAAGGTAAATTGTATTTATTTAACTCTTCTGCTTTCTATACAGTTCGACCTGTTCTCTGCAACCACCCCCCCTCCCCTCCCACTGTTGATAATCTGATGGGATTAGGAGCTCTGCTCCGTATTCACCCATCGTTTGCATCTTCCCGTATGTACAGAGCACCCTCTGCAGTCGCTAACATGTGCTAATATGCTCACAGCTCATTGTTTTATTACCAGCATAATATGCAACGGCCCTGTTTCCACTAGCAGCTGAGACTTTTTCACATTTCCCTTTCGGAGGTTTTGAAGGGGTGAACAAGCCGAGTGTGACTCTACATGTCTCAAAGTCTACTAGTGTACATAGGGCCAATTAAGAACTCTGGATAAGATTTAAAAAACATCTTGCTCATACAACGATCTTGTTAAGTGACTGGTGAGATGCTGTTTTTTGTTTTTTAAGCCTTTCTTTGCGTTTCGTAGTCGCATTGGAGAAGTGAATATCAGAGGGAATCGGTCTGACTCTATAGAAAGCACTTCTTTTCCTTTAAGAGATCTTTTAAAAAATGAGAATATGAACTGCTGAAAAGTAACTTACAGAATATATATGTATATGTGATATGCATATACACACATTCATATAAAACATATATGAATTTCAAATGTTTTAAGAGATAAATTGTTAGAATTATAATAAAGATACAGAAACAAAGTTCTAATTAATGGTTTGTAATTTCTTGAATGATTTCTTTCATCATCTTTCCATCTACCCAACTCACTTTTTAGGTCACAAATTTATCATCATCTGAAGAAATTGTTGAAGACTTCATGTTAATCTGGCAACAGCCTGATACTGTACCATTATCAAATCAAATTCAAATTCAAATTTTATTTGTCACACACACACACACAACCATACACAGTATGACATGGGGGTGAAATGCTTGTAGCTGTACAATGCCCGACCATTAAATGACAGAAAAAAAGTTTTACAATATTTACAATTTACAGGTCACTACAAAATTTACAAATTAACTTAGGAATTTACAGTAAAGAATGTGCAAATAGCAGAAGAGATTATAAAGATTATAAATTATAGGAATTATAGGATTATAGGAAATGTGTGGTGGTGCGTGTGGTGATGTGATGTGTGTGAGAGTCCAGTCTTATAGTGACGTGTGTGGGAGAGTCCAGTCCTACACCTGGTTCAGGGCCCGAATAGCCTGGGGGAAGAAGCTCCTCCTCATTCTCCCTGTTTTGGCCTTAAGGGAGCAGAAGCGCTTCCCAGACCTCAACAGTGAGAAGAGTCCATTGTTGGGATGGGAGAGGTCCATCATAATCTTCCTAGCTTTGGACTTGCACCGCTTGGTGTAGACGGACAGCAGGTCAGGGAGCTCTGATTGAATGATGCGTTCGGCTGAGCGCACCACTCTTTGCAGATCTCGTCTGTCCTGCTTGGTGCTGTTCCCAAACCAGGTGCAGATGTTTGCCGTCAGGACGCTCTCGATGGTGCAGGAGTAGAAGTTCTTGAGCACCTTCAGTGGCAGATGGAAGTCTCATTAAAGAAAAAACATGGCATAACAATATTTTAGCACATTAAGCAACCTTAGGGATGAAAGTGTTACTTTATAATCCCACAGTGCAGAATATACAGGGAGTGCAGAATTATTAGGCAAATGAGTATTTTGTCCACACCATCCTCTGCATGCATGTTGTCTTACTCCAAGCTGTATAGGCTCGAAAGCCTACTACCAATTAAGCATATTAGGTGATGTGCATCTCTGTAATGAGAAGGGGTGTGGTCTAATGACATCAACACCGTATATCAGGTGTGCATAATTATTAGGCAACGTCCTTTCCTTTGGCAAAATGGGTCAAAAGAAGGACTTGACAGGCTCAGAAAAGTCAAAAATAGTGAGATATCTTGCAGAGGGATGCAGCAGTCTCAAAATTGCAAAGCTTCTGAAGCGTGATCATCGAACAGTCAAGCGTTTCATTCAAAATAGTCAACAGGGTCGCAAGAAGCGTGTGGAAAAACCAAGGCGCAAAATAACTGCCCATGAACTGAGAAAAGTCAAGCGTGCAGCTGCCAACATGCCACTTGCCACCAGTTTGGCCATATTTCAGAGCTGCAACATCACTGGAGTGCCCAAAAGCACAAGGTGTGCAATACTCAGAGACATGGCCAAGGTAAGAAAGGCTGAAAGACGACCACCACTGAACAAGACACACAAGCTGAAACGTCAAGACTGGGCCAAGAAATATCTCAAGACTGGTTTTTCTAAGGTTTTTTGGACTGATGAAATGAGAGTGAGTCTTGATGGGCCAGATGGATGGGCCCGTGGCTGGATTGGTAAAGGGCAGAGAGCTCCAGTCCGACTCAGACGCCAGCAAGGTGGAGGTGGAGTACTGGTTTGGACTGGTATCATCAAAGATGAGCTTGTGGGGCCTTTTTGGGTTGAGGATGGAGTCAAGCTCAACTCCCAGTCCTACTGCCAGTTCCTGGAAGACACCTTCTTCAAGCAGTGGTACAGGAAGAAGTCTGCATCCTTCAAGAAAAACATGATTTTCATGCAGGACAATGCTCCATCACACGCGTCCAAGTACTCCACAGCGTGGCTGGCAAGAAAGGGTATAAAAGAAGAAAAACTAATGACATGGCCACCTTGTTCACCTGATCTGAACCCCATTGAGAACCTGTGGTCCATCATCAAATGTGAGATTTACAAGGAGGGAAAACAGTACACCTCTCTGAACAGTGTCTGGGAGGTTGTGGTGGCTGCTGCACGCAATGTTGATGGTGAACAGATCAAAACACTGACAGAATCCATGGATGGCAGGCTTTTGAGTGTCCTTGCAAAGAAAGGTGGCTATATTGGTCGCTGATTTGTTTTTGTTTTGTTTTTGAATGTCAGAAATGTATATTTGTGAATGTGGAGATGTTATATTGGTTTCACTGGTAAAAATAAATAATTGAAATGGGTATATATTTGTTTTTTGTTAAGTTGCCTAATAATTATGCACAGTAATAGTCACCTGCACACACAGATATCCCCCTAAAATAGCTAAAACTAAAAACTACTTCCAAAAACATTCAGCTTTGATATTAATGAGTCTTTTGGGTTCATTGAGAACATGGTTGTTGTTCAATAATAAAATTATTCCTCAAAAATACAACTTGCCTAATAATTCTGCACTCCCTGTATGCTGGGTGTAGACACCCAGGTGAATAACAGAGCAAAAATGTAATATTAAAGGGCCTTAGAATCATTTCTTTTAAGTGACTCGATCTCCAGATAGATATCAGTCCAAATTAATGTGATATTTTCTTGAGATCATCAAATTGGTGCCTCCGATTTTTTAATTTGTTAAATCAATACTGAGTGTAAGAACAAGTCGCTATCTTATAATAGAAATAAGTTATCCACTTCTAATCTGCAAATACAGCCGTAACATTCAAAGTAATTCTTGCAGCAACAAAAAAAAAAAAAGCAAACTAATCACATTATACCCTTAATGAGGTAACAGAAAATTGTAAGGTACAAGTGAAAGTTTTCTTGACCTGTTTGTCCTCTTATCTTAGCTACTGAATGTCCAAAGGAGCAGTGGTGCTGTTCTGTTCTTTAAGGCTGGCCTAAGGTGTTTTCCTACTGACTGTTTTATAATCATCTTTTTTTTTTTTTTTCTCCTCCTGGAAGCAGCGCTGACCTTACTAGATCAATCAAAAATACATAACATTAATACTATAATACCACACACAGTGAATCAGTGGTTTACATGCTGGCCTAAAAGATCCCTGGTTCAGATCTGAGAGAAGATAAATTCCTCAGCTGCGTCAGAAAAGTTACCTGATGTAAATAAAATAAAGTATGCCAAATCAGACATGCAGTGCTGTGGTGAATGACAGAAGAAAAAAGCCTTAATAAAGTACCAGAGGTGAACAGTGGTACCCCTAGGCCTCCTAGCAGAGCCACCCATCTATGTCATGTGCTTCAATAGAATTCCCGTGATGCTTCAGTGTAGCCACGTCTCTCAATGCATGCACATGTCAGGGTATTTTACCTGCTTGATTTTTAAACCAGGATCCACTCAAAGACACCACTCCATTTTAAATCCTGGATACATGCCTGCTGTTATGAGCACATGAGCATGACACCACATAAACTGAGTAATCACAGGTGTGTTACCTGTGATGACTCACTCAAACCCCCTTGTTCAAGACTTTTGCTATCCAACACAAAGTCACCACATCTTCAGCTGATATTTGTAGAAGAGAGACCAAACACAAAAACATAAGATGTATGATTTTATTTGATGAATCAGAGCAAATATGAGATATTACAATTAAAACATCACAACAAATAAGAAAATAATCACAGAATTGTTATGAGGAAGTTCTCTTCTGGAGTATCAGTACCTGAAAAAGTAACAAAACAGCAGTCAGGAAAACCGTTCAGTCAGTGAAGACCTACAAGTTTAATTTTTTTGCTTGCTCATCTCCTCAGACTCCGCCTTGTCAAGGGCAGAGCTGCACTTCTGTCACCACTGATTTCTGAGCCCAGTGCAAAGCATCACCAGAAATGAGAATTTAGATATGAAAAAGCAGTGTTACATGACACGAACCTGATTAATGTCCATCCTCGGAGGATTTACACCTTTTCAGAACTGAAAGGACAAAAATAAAGAGTTAAGTTTTTTTTTGTCACAGCCATTACTTTTACAGCAGAGTTTCTGATTTTCTCCTCAGAAACTCTGGCTTGTCAGGGCCAAAGATGCACGACTGTCTCCATCCAGACTCAGAGCCCAGTGCAAGTCATCAGGGGAGAAGGACAGCTACAAATCATAGACAGCATATAAAACACAGAGCAGCCACCAAGAACGTGAGGAGGATCCGCCTGAAAAACTAAGGAACGCTGCACTCCTATTGGTTAATAACTGATCAGTCACAGTAAAACAGATCCTGTTTTATCTTTTTTTTTTTCCCTGAATACAAGTGATTGTTGTGAACCCTAACAGGGTTTGGCTTTCCTCCGAAGGATTGTAATAAAATATTTATTTTTCTAAGTGTGCTTTTATTTACTCTGGCACAGATTACTAACATTAGAATTTCCATACATGTCCAACAAGGAGCTGGCCCTGGAGCAGACCCAGGACCCACTAGAGATTTCATCTCTTAGCTGGCATGTGAACAGCCCCAAAAGACCTGGAGGAGCTGGGTAGAGATGGGCCTTTCTGTTTAGACTGCTGCCCACATGCTCCAGACAAGTATTTGAAAATGAATAAAAACAGATGGATGGATGCTCACCCCACCATCATCGTCCTCAGGAAGTCTTTAATGTTCTCAAGCGGACACAGACTGAAACTACATCTGTCTCTTAATTTTGCAAGGACTCATAAGATTACACATCCCCCTCCTAACTAAAGAGTGAGTGCTGAAAACCCCCAAATAATCCTTACCTTTAGGGCTCCACTGCAGCTGAGCGGTTTCACTCATTCAAACCCTGAAAACATTAAAAAACAAAAAATAAAAAAACAAAGTCAGTGAAGTGTAAAGAACCTCAGCACTTGTAACACTAGATTTGCTTTCTCCTCAGAAACTCTGGCTTGTCAGGGCCAAAGATGCACAGCTGTCTTCATCCAGACTCAGAGCCCAGTGCAAGTCATCAGGGGAGAGGGGGGGGCACATCGTCATACCGCTTGAAATAAAAGCGATCATGCAGTATTATTAAGTTACTAATCACTACAAACCAAAATTAATTCAAGTCTTACTGCCTGATCATACTCCAATTACTCCTCACATGGCAACACACTGTGAGCTACCATGCTAAAGGCTGACCACGTGGAGACAGGCCCACGAAGTTACCGATGGTCGGGTTACTTCCACTGCTAGTAAACATGTGAACCAACAACAGCATCGCAACCAGCCTAAGTTAATTCAGATATGCTTAAAGGTGCCTTTGCTCACAATACTTAGAAGAGACCTTAAAAATGTAATGTCCGAGCAAAAGGTCGCAACTGTTTCCACCTACAGATGTGCCGTCAGTCGGACCGCTTTACCTGAAACTGCCACAGATAACAACACAAAACAAACCTTAACCTGAGCAACATTCATAATATGATCTTACCATTTCCACCAGAAAACAAAGCGTGCCTCTACTCTCTGCTTCTGTATCTGAATCTGCTACCGCGGTAGTCTTCGTCTTCTTTGGCTTCAGTGGCGGACTGTGAAGCTATTTAAAGGCGTATGTCGCCACCTACTGTACCAGAGTATAATAGCACCATGACTTTAGAAACAGTTTCGATTCTAGATGTTGAACCTACAATGTGGTAAAAAGGCCATTGAAACAATAGATAAAGCTGAAAGCATACTTTATTAAAATGTTTATTTATTCTTTATTGTAATCTAGAATATATGTATGCAAATGAAAGGGAAGCAGTTGTACTGAGTGAATCTGCGAGGAGCAGAGTTAGTGAAAAACGTGATTTTGTGTTTGTAATTTTGTCTTGTATGGATTTCTGCCCCCTGGTGGTCACAGTGATTAATAATACTACTTTATTACCATTAAAGTTAAGGCTAGACCAGAGGGTTGCAGATACAGTTACCCATAGTAACCAGTAGAGGGCAGTTTTATTCATAGGTCCCAAAATGTGGTCAGTGGTTGGCTGTTGTTTTCTGCAGTCGTTGGGACTATAAAACAATGCAGGTGGATGAGTCGTCATTTACAATAGACCAAAAGTCTGTGACTTATGGTGAAGGAGGTCTTGGGTTGTGAAGTCTACATGCTCTTCCAGTGTCTACTTGGGTTCGCTGGCTTCATCCCACAGTCCAAACACATGCATGGAGTTGGGCTATTTTTGAAATATATTTATATTTGTTTGTAACTATTCCACATAGTGCACCTCACTTTTAAAGTCCCGATTTTCAGATATTTTAATGTATAAGTATTCTGAGCTTTTTTCTGCACAAAGTATTTTAAAATATTCCTCAAATACAAAAAAAAAAAAGTTTTAAATTAAATTTAAAAAGGATGCATGGAAGAAACAGGCGATGAAAAAGCAGCCTGACTATGTTGACTTCTGTGTTACTGAGTCACCAGTTCATTTGCATTTTGGGATGAACATGATGCAAGGATACTTGAAAACATACCTGAAATTTAAAAGTATGATTTTGTGGTATTATTGAAACAAGAAAATTTGCTTTGTAAGAAGAAGAGACAAGGATTCCTAAATAAATGTGATTTAGAGTTACAGTTTTTGTTTTTTGTTTGGTTTTTTTTAACTCCATGTTGCAAATATGTGCAATACGTCTTGCACAAGGCAAACAGCACATGATAAAGACAAAACTTTAACACACTGGGTCATTTTAGTCACTAAAACATCTTGGCTGTTTGAGGGTTAAACATATGAAGTGTACATGGTGAATACAATTGTACTGCTTGAGTGGGATCTGACATCAGGTGTTGACATTTTCTGTCTATTATCATTTTAATGACAGGATCTCACAGTGTTGTCATGATATCTGTCTCCTATGCTTCCACATTTGATTATAGTACTCCCAGCACTGTCTCCTAACAGCAGGTTGCAGCTGTGTGTAAGCACTGCAATGTACAGCTGTCTAGTTATTTACATGGCATGTTCTGGCAAGGAGAAGTTTCATGAGTTCAGCACTGCACAAGGCTTTATGTCACCAAAAGCAGCATATGTGAGTGCGGGCAAGTCTTCTTTAGAGGGCTTTGCACTCAAACAGCTCTGCCTTTAACACATAAACATGCACATATGCACACTCACACACCGGATGTATCCTCCAGCTGTGGAAGCAGGCCTACCAAATGATCCCAAGGGAAAACAGTGGGGAGCAAAAAGGGGGTTAAAGGCAAGCGCAGAGAGATGGAGTTTCCTTATCTGGCCATGCTGCTTTGTACTTCTTTTTAAAACTCTAAAAGGTGGTTACTAGGGTTATTAACTCCCAAACACACATGCCAAACATAAACTTTGGTTGGGTGACTCAGCTATTGTCTGACTCACTTAGAGATGCACACACACAAACACAAAGAAACACCCCAAACCAATGTTCTGCCACACTTCATTAACAGTGGTGTGAGGGAGGTAAAGTGACCAAATGAAAGGGAAAAAGACAAAGTGGATATTTGACAAAGAACAAGAGGAATACGCTTCCTGCAGCTGTTTTACTGAGAGAGGAGGAGAGAGGGAGTGAGAGACGTTGAGGGAGGGAGGCAAGAGGAGAAGGAGGAAGGGAGGGGAAAAAAAGCCAACTCATCTGACACAAACAGTGGGCCAAAGAAAGGGGAAGAGCAGGAGCAACACTGTCCAACAGGGGTGGAAAAATCAAAGTTGGAGAGCGTGAGGAAGAGCATAAAGAAGACTAGACAGAGAGGGAAAGAGCCTGAGAGACTCCACACAGACTGGAGACGGGAAGAAAAAACTGTTTTAACTAGGCAAACAAAAGAAGAGAGCAGGGGGTGAATGAGAGAGGGGCCCCAGCGTTCAGAGGTAAGGAAACTATTAGCCTGCCATGGCTGAATGGATGCATTTCAGTGAGATCAGATGGAGTGACGGCGCTCCTATTTCTGCTCTGTGTTCAGTTGTTGCTATATATTTCCTCTATGCAATGTGTGTGTGTTGAGTTATGCATGACAGATGAAACGGGGACAGAGGGAGGAGTGAGCGTGTGTGCAAAAGTGCGTTCAGCATACAGGGGTGAGAGAGTTTGGTTGGATCAAAGCTCCAGATGGACTTGAACGGGCTCTGGGTTCAGCTGGTTTGGTTTTCAAGTGAAGAAGTTGAAGTTTTAGATCCATGAAGTCTGAGTTAATGCAAGATACTGATAATCAATCGTGAACCTTTTAGAATCGGAGGGGGGCTAATTATATATCTGACATGCAAATATATTACACAAAGTCTGGAGGATTCATGGTGGATATAGATCTGTGCTTGTAGGCGGTAAGTAGTAGTATATTTTTTGTGTGAAAAAGCAACCACGTGATGCATAGTTTGTGGCTTATTTAAAGTCAGAAAGTAAGAAGTAATAGGGTATGCCTCACTAATACCACAGACATCACAGTGAGCTAACTGGACACTAGGGATCACTTTATTTCATCTTTATATAAATATTTCTGGAGGTTTTTAAATCTTTAGGCCAGTCCCACATTTTTAGACGATCTCAAAATCAATTTAAGGAGTTATGAAATCACTGTTGAAAGGCGTATGTCACTAACAAAACATTCCCAGTAGATACAGAGTTGCACGGCATACTTTTCTTTCTTTTTTTTTTAAACACATAAACTGAAGCATAAAGCTGATAAACCTGAGGAGAGGCATACAAGTCAGTCACAGCTAACCCAGAATGGAGGTTAAAGATTTTAATTTCCTACCAGCGTATAAGGGATTTATACATAAATCTGCTATTACACTGACACAAGTAGTGTGGTTGCAACTCTAAAACGTAGTAAAAAGTATACCGTTTGTAGTAAACCGTGCAGTCACATTAATTAATATCATGACGGGAGCTACCCCACTCCCACATTTTATCTGGAAACTTGGTCATACCCTGAGGAAAGCCAGAAAGCAAGAGGGAAAGGAAGTCAGGGTCAAACGGGTTAAAAGAGAGGTTATTCTTTATTTTCATGACCTCTTGCAGATATCTGGGTTGCATAATTTACAAGTCCTCAGTGGTGGTGATGAAGCAAACTGAGGCAGATTGAGGCCAGGAAGAGGCAGGACATTATTCTCTTAGCGGAGCATGTGATGCCCCGTGAACAGCAGGATGTTGAGGGAAGATCATTGAATCTAATTGTGAGCATAACGGAGCCATGAGGGGAGATGTCTGCAGGCAGGAAAAACAGGCCAGTCACGAAGGCTCTGTCAGGGTGGAGTTCAGCTTTTGGGTGCTTCGAGGATTTGAAGCAAAACTGCTGTGTGCTTAAATATTTAACTGGAAAACGTTCTCTTTTTTTTGAGGTAGAACCACATGAACATAAAGTAACACTCAGCTAAGAGCATGATTATGTTCAAAGAA
Source organism: Perissodus microlepis (assembly GCF_051167445.1). NCBI lineage: Eukaryota > Metazoa > Chordata > Actinopteri > Cichliformes > Cichlidae > Perissodus > Perissodus microlepis. The sequence continues at coordinate 5,485,329 of NC_140464.1, read as the reverse complement.
AGTGTGTTGTTTATGGGTCAATATTAAATGAGCAAAGCGCGACCAGCATGGGAAGAAAATGAGTGTGTGATAGGATGTGCCGACCCTTAGCCCCTGTTTATTTTCGGATAGCTCATGTTTCAGAAGCTGGGAGTGCTGGGAGAGGACAGTCCATGTCTGCTGGTGTTGTCAGAGCTTCTGCACTATCCCAGCTGGGTCCTATTTAACGTACACGTCAACTTCCAACGCTTAGATGGGCGTACAAAGCCTCCATATTTGATTCAGTCACTGTGTTACACCTGCTGTATAGTCTCACATTGGTCCTGACATGTGTTGAACTAGTTATTTATCTGAACAGATATGAAATGCCTTCATGTCATGGAGCCTAAAATAGCAGGAGAGAATTGATTTCCAACCCGGAGCACTTGTGCCAGTGGTGAATCATGTTGGTGCCAAGGGATTTATGGGAAGTGGTAATTTGATCAAATACATTATTATATAAAAGGGCTGATTTAATTTAGAGTTATCTCCACCCACTGAGCTATCACTAAGAGCACTGAAAAACACAACAAGGAGAAAGGGATAGCTAAATGCAGTAGACAGAGAAACAGTCCATCAAAAGTAACCAAGGAAATTGTTAAATAGATACATAAAAGTAAAAGATAAAGACTTGAAAACAGTGAATATGTAAAAATAACTACATTTAAAATAACAGAGTGGACTGGTAATTAGCTTAAATTAATATTTGCAGCTTAAATTTATAAAAGTAAAATCCCTGTTTTATCCAGTAGTTTATCATGTAACCATTATAACATGAGTGGTGTCAGTGATGTTAGGTCTGTGGGGCTTGTTTGATAAAACAAGAACTCAAGTATTAAATTTTATGAAGTATCTACATTTTGTACCTGAAAATAATTTTGGCTAAACGTGTCCCTTAATTATTTCAAACATTTGTCCCAAATACTGCAGCTGCAACAATCTAAAGCCAATAAATGAAAGGTGATAATGGCAGCTACATAAAGATCATAGTGAAAGGCAGCATGATAGAAAATATAGTCCAAACTAATCAGATATTCTTTACTTTCTCAGAAAACAGGATGTCGACCTTGCCATCAGAAAACAGCCTTGAGGATGCCTACAATCGCAGCTTCTGGATGGTATGTGTACTCTGTGTGTGTGTGTGTGTGTGTGTGTGTGTGTGTGCGGGGCTCTGACTTTGTGTGTTTACATGTTTATACCTTATGATGGGACAGGGAGATATACTACACAAGATAGCTCCCCGCCATATCTCAAGTCTGAGCGAACATGCAGCCAAAACAGTCCAGAGTTTTGTCGTTCAGGCAACACGACTTTTTAAACAAGGCTGTGTTTTCATTTTTAAGTATGAATAGTTACTCTCCAAACCGCCTCGCAAGGATTTAACACAGCTCTCGCTGAAGGCTTTTGGCTCATTGACTTATTCTATGTGTTTGTCTGGACTGAGTCTGGGGACCAAATAAAAAAAAAAAATTTTCCTATAAAAATTTCACTTAATGCTTTCACAGAAAGTTATTTTCTTTGTTTTTTGTGCTCTTTTTTTACATGAGACTTAACAGAATAGTTTGATATATATACTTAATATCTTGCCACCAGCTAGCCTTAGAACTATGGGAGCCATTTCACTTCCTGTTGATCCCACTGTGGAACATAATTGGCCGAAATTCAGTCTCAGGAGCAGCAGTGACAGCCCATATGTAGCAAATGAAAATACAGCTGAAATAATTCTATGCAGCTCCTTGTAGAGAAAAAAAAGAAACCTGAAATGCTTGCATTCTGCTAATACATCTTAATTTGTTTGTTAAGAATTTACATCAGGACCACAAAGATGAGACGAGCGTATCCTGGATTATCCTCCTTTCTAAAACAAAATGGATTTAATGTTTTATTCAGTACGGGCTGAAATCGCTGACAGAGCCCATAAACTCAGAAAAGTGTTTACAGAGATCAGCTCTGAGGACTGTCTTGCCATTGAATTATATGGGACAAGAGGTCTTTCTGCAGCCACAGGCATTACCACCTGGTGGACATGAAAAAAGAAATCGGGTTTACGCACCTTCAAGCTGGCTTCACTTTTCAGACCTTGAAGCTTTCTCCATTTTTTTTTTTTTACTGTCTTTGGACGTGACACACTTTCTTAAGCATGCATTTCCAAATGACAACTAAAACAGATGTTAGAAGTCAAGCCATAACAGAAACTTCCACATGTATACACAAAGCAGCTGGCTGTGGTGATTGAAGGTGACTGCTATCAGGGGGTCTGCTGCTGCTTGATGAATAAATATAAATTGGCGAGTGCTGTAAAGTATCTCATGGTGCCTCAGTGTTCCCAGTACTGACAGAAAGGCCTTACTTAGGGTTCTGGTTTGGCTGGTTCAGTTAAGCAGGTGTCTCTGCCTTTTGCCTGAAGTGCAGAAGCCTGAGTTTGAGTCCACTCTCTCTCTCCTCCTCTTTCCTTTCTACGCTTCCCTGCAAAACTGTCAAAATGAAATCTTAAGAAAGAAAGATATTAAGTTAAAAAAATCATCTAAAAATGTAACTATATTTTCTGTTTCAAAACCTCCTCTCCAAAATGGGCTACACGTCCATCGGGATCCATTCAGTGCAAACTGTATCAAGAAGAAGTCTAAAAAGTTCTTGGTTATATTACATTGTTACACTTATTCCACCAGCATCTCCAGATGTCGCTAATTAACATGTTTATTTAATCCATAAGAAAACAACAGTACGCTTAGGACACGCTGATATATTAATGATGGATGTGTCCCAGTCCCAGATCGTTTCTTTACCTGGTGCAGTGATAACGAGGCTGCAGGCTAAGTGCCGAGCTCATTTAACAAGCTGCAGCTTCACACTAAACAGAGACATCAGAGAGGTACAGAATAAAATCTGCAGCACAAAAGGAAAATAGGGATCAAGTTTAGACCTTCTGCTGCATTTTTATATACAATACAAAAGTGGCTTTTATTTCACAACACCAACGTACACAGAATGAGAAAAACAAACAGTCTGTAGAACAGACCTGTTTCCACAAACAGAAAAGATAAATCCTAAGCATTATCTCTCTCACCGAAGCCTAAATGTACACACAGCATATCGGCCATATACCCATCTCTGTGAACTACCATACACTCTGATTACCAGTCATAGCCCAGTTTTGCCACCATATTTTAAGGCTGTAAACACTTCAGAGTGCCTGACTGTCTAATTTGAGTGTGCTGCCACTTTAATATTGGCTTTGTCTGCTATTGGCCTCGATTGGCTGCCCCACTTTCATCTCTCCCCTCCTGTAATTTGGAAGCCTCCTGTTGTGCTGGATGTGTTTCCAGGCCAGTTCCCGTCTGTGTCATCCTGCCGCCGTGCTCAAAGGCTGCCTGCCTGTCATTATACTGCAAACTTCAGCTTTTCGGTTTTGCATTGGCAAAGTCACCTCAACTTTATACATAGTGATAACAGTCTCTGGGCCCAGTGCATGTCCCTTTTAAAACATTAATGCCCCCCTTCACCACAGTTATATAAAGGGATTATATATGCTATTATATGCTTTATTATATTAAATAAGGGCATTCTGTGATACCTGCATGTCTGCTACTAAAGTAAAAATGCCATTATCACATATTTCAAACACATTTTCACTTGTTTTCAAGTAGAAAACTAAAGATTTAAGAGTTTAATTTGTAACAGACTTTCTTTTCCTTTCTAGAACAAACATTTTTGACTCGATTTCCCTGAATCTGTCATCTGCTCTTTGCTTGAGTTGTGGTAAAGTCACTTTGGAGTATCGTCTGGAAATGTTTCTTTTATGCCATTTCATCTTTTGTTAATACTTTTAGTGCCATTGCTATCACTACCTTTTACTTATTATACATTTACTTTAAAACTTTATCACAGCTACAGCATCAGAGCAGCGTCTACTGTGGTACTACTACACTACTACCAGCTAATACTTTAACTTGACACACATATGCAGGTTGTGAAACATAAAATCTGGAACACGTCAGTTTCATCATCCCATCCATTCATCTACATTTAACACTAATGCAGTTCTATAATGAAAACTCGGCAGGCTTTTAACAGTTTGAATGCGATCATTTGTTTATATGAGAGGTAATTTTTTTCAGCAGAAGTCTTTAGTCATTTCCTTCGATACCGCTTTTGTTGCTTGGACTGATTGTCTAGTAGCGGATTTGCATCTGCCTCGGTTATTGGCCAACTGGGTCTCTGCAGCGTTGCCGCTGGCCTCAAACTGGATTCCTCAGCTGTTTCTGCTTAATTCGCAGACGAGTGAGGAAAGTCAGTGCAAACCACAACAGAGGCAAAAAGAAAGAAAGGATAGAGGAGGAAGGAGGAGGGCGCTTATGTGAAACACTCCGAGTGATCGTGATTAAAGCATTTAAAACTACAGTGTTTCATTAAAGGCACACTGAGGGCTCTGATTGCTTTTTTTTGAAGGGTGTTAATACAGACAATGAAAAACTTTTACATTCAGGGTCTTTGTCCTTCTACGTGCAGCACTCTTTGAAGCACTCTAAACTACACTTGAACAGAAACATTAAAATGCAGGATTAGTAAACAAATCATTTGCAATTAGAATGAAAAAGAGAGAATATGAGTTAAGAAAAATGTCACATTATAAAAAAGATGCCCTGCATCGGTTGATTGCTTGAAGCACAAAACTGCATATTTGTTTCATGTTTGCTGCTAGCACTACTTTTCACAAACAACAACTGAACTGTTTGACCTTTCTGTTGTCCCTGCATTTAATTAACTACTAATTAAGAGTCCCATTACAGACTTTGGACATTGGAAGCAAAGGCTGTTGTTGTAACTCTGGAGGCTTATCATCTTACACTGAATTTGCCAAAGAAAATAAGTAAAGAAGCGTATTCTGTGTTACAGTATCCAAAAGTATATGACACACTGAAAGCACGCAGACAGTTTTACTATAGTCTCTTGGAGCTATCCAAGTAAGCCATGTCTGTGAGCCAACACGTACAAAAACCCGTAACCAGAGCCCCAATATTGAGGTTATTAGTTACATGTGTGTTTGACAGGTAAAACATTGGCTTTAGGGACGTCTTGTTCACTCATGTCTTTTTTTTTTGTTGTGGTATTTACATCAACTATATTGCCTCAAGTAATTTAAAACAGCATGGCGAACAATCACACTGAAGCAGCTGTCTAAATGTGACAGTGACAACCAGATAGAGTCTGACAGAAAGTGAAAAAGAGAGTAGGAGTCAGTGCTGAGAAGGAGCTGATGACAGCTGCCAGGAAAATTGCAGAGATTTCCAAATTCCACATCCACAAACAACACACTTGCTTCAGAGATGTTATTACATTTAGGGCCCTGCCTCTGCTGCTCTCTTGTCCTCACTCTGTCTGGCTTTTTATGGACGGGCTTCGACCGCGCCTCACACTGTGGCCGGCATTTGTGCTACCAGCGGAAACTCATGGCACGTGGGAGGATTAGCCTTACAATGCTGCTGCAGCATCACAGCTATGGAAGGACTATGATGGAAGGGTAGCATTTCTACCTAATATTTTTGTCTTTTGTACTACAAAACAAAGGAATACTAAACATTCAAGGAATCACGCTTATGTGGACTTTCAGTTTCATAGGGGATGCTTTCACTTACTGAATCCAACATTTTGATTTCATGCATTAAACAGTAGCAAGAGTCTCACGTAGCAGTCATCATCTGGTCAGACAGTTTTCCGTACATTATTTGTGAAAAGTAAAATAAAATTCAGTCTTCTTTTCATGTTGGTATTTTATTAAGAAGCATGTGGAAATAATTATTTTAGCTGTTTAGCTCAATTCACTCTTATCCTTGGTAGCACCCTCTGCTGTACCCCAGATTTAACTGCAGCCAACGTCTGCACAACATGATTAACAGGAAGACAGTAATGGGTGTATTTCATTTAGCTGCTGGTACTGTGCATTATTCAGTGGAACTTAGTAAGACGTCATTATGACAATGATTTAGAGGATCATTTAGAGAAACACACCCATGTAAAAGTCTAACTAAATGAAATCAATACTATATATATTTACTATACATATGTAGAGTGAATGTGTGCAGCTGGAGTCTGCTTAGCATTGCAGAAAGCTGAAGCAACTGACAGCAAACCTCCAGAAAGTTACAGTTTCTGGCTAACAAATAATCTGGCACAAAACCATTAAAACAAATCATTGTTTTAAACACAAAATGTAATTAGTGAGCTTTTGATGAGCTTTAGATGTGTTGGAGGCTTTGTTTAAAGCCAGGCTTTAAACAAAGCCAAGCTTTGTTTGCAGTTCCTGAGAGCAGTCATATATTGAGGGAACAGTTAAGAGAGGGCTCAATCTTCTCACCTCTCTCTCAATGAGCTTCCACAGTATTGCAATCAAATCTCATTCTGAGTATAGATTATTAGTTGTTGCCAGGAAAATTGCTTCTGATATGTTAGTAGTGTGCAGTAAGGTTTGAACATGCAGGATCCACGGCTCCATTCAAGGGTTTAAAGGTTTAAACTGTACTAAATGTAGTTAAACAGTTACCCTTAAAATATGCGGCAAAATTATTTACAATTTAGACAAGGATTTGAATTCCCTTTTCTTGAGGACAAAATGACTTGCTGTTCAAACCTTCTGTTTACGAGGGGCAGCCAATCAGAAGATGGCTAGGTTAAAGGAAAGGGGGTGGACACAGGATTAACTGAGGGTCTGCACCAAGATCCATCATAGGTTAAATAAGGATTATTTTAAACTGTGACCCATACTAAGCTACTCTAGTAGAGCCCGAGATTAAAAACATGGCGCTGGAAATGACCATAATAGGTCTGCTTTGAGTAATCTAAACAACAAAACTGAGTTACTATAAAAAAACGAAGCTTCAGGCAGCAGATATTTGCCCTAATATTTTTACTTATAATATTAGTCTTTTTTTTTTACTAGTATTACAAATTAGAAGCAGTAGTAGTAACAAGCAACAGTAGCAGTGTGCTTGTAATACCAGTTGGAGTAATCTTTTTGTTTGTGTTATTCAGTTTTGGGTCTCCATATTTCCAAGAATACACTGAACAAATGTACCGCTTTGGATTCTCTGGCACTGAAATAATAAAACTAAAGAAAAGAAACTGAATCACTGAACACTGGAACATTTTTTGTTAACTTCTAACTTTTTAAAGCCAAAAAATTAAAAGACTTTAGAGTTTAAAGCATCAAATCAATTTAACCTTCCATCCACTTCATGTGTTTATGATGTGGAAAGCAAATCTTCCTCTCTCTTTGTGTCCTGGCAGCCTGGGAACTATCAGCGCACTGCGAAGCGAACAGAAGATGCTTTCCAGGCCTGTAATGACATAGTGGCGTGTTTCCAAGAGAGAGCGCGCGTGGAGAGGCAGTACGCCCAGCAGCTCAGTGAATGGAGCAACAAGTGGAAGCCGGTGGTGGACTCTAGTAAGATCAGTAACCGCAACACATATGATGAACGTGGAAATGATCTTATTTCAAAATCATGTCCCAATTATTACTGAAATACAACAGTAATTTTAATGGTGTGTCATCTTCTTCTCCTCCTCCCTCCCTCAGGTCCTCTATATGGCTCTCTTATGAAGGCTTGGCAGTGTTTTCTGTCCTCCGCCGACAGGCTTGCCGCCCTACACGCCACCATCTGTCGCTCCCTGGTGTCGGAGGATGGGGACCGGGTCAGGACCTGGCAGAAGGACACCTTCCACAAGAAGTTATTTGGGGGTTTCAAGGAGTCCCACGACATTGAGACGGGGTTTGCACGTGCTCAGAAGCCGTGGGCCAAACGACTTAAAAAGGTCAGATTTTTTTCCAGATTTGTTTATGGTAGTTACACACCGTCATATTAATTAAAAGCTTTTGTCTGATCTCAGTCACTGAGCTGCGTACAAAGATATAAAATGCCACATTAAAGTTAGTTTAGTATGTTGTGAAGCAATAAATTACATACTGAGGCAGCCACTATAGTACTGTTTGTCTTGGCGCTTGTGGCAGTTGTTATTTGTCACACTGCTTTGATAGGGATAATCTTTGAACAATATGTTCTTATTATTCTTTTTTCTGCACACATGCTTTTTGCCTCTTTGAGCACTTTGTTTTAGAAGCAGTTTCAAAACGTACAGTATTATTTTACATTTAATTAATCTCTTCCCAAATTCAGTCTTAAAAAATAAAGAATTTGTTTTTACTTATATGTAAATTAACAATAAACTTGCAGCCTGGAGGCTTTTGAAGACCGCTACTATCTTACTCACTCACATTGTTACTCAATCAACATTTTGACCATTTGGCTGTAGCTCAGGTGGCAGAGCAGATCAGCCACTAACCAGAAGGTCGGTGGTTCGATCGTAGGCTGCTCCTTGTCTGCATGCCAAATATCCTTGGGCAAGATACTACCCCCATGTTGCTCTCCGATGCATCCATCGGAGTGCGAATGTGTATGAATGTTACTTAGAAAGCACCTAGAAAAATGTGCTTGTGTGAATGGGTGAATGCACAAGTTGTGTAAAGCGCTTTGAGTGCTCAGAAGAGTAGAAAAGCGCTATATAAGAACCAGTCCATTTACCATTTTGAAATAATTTCTCATTTAATGAAATCTTTAATGAAATAAGCTTCACCGATGCAACATTTTACTTCCTGATTTTGAGAGATAAAAGTGGAGTGTAGTTCTCGCGCTCCAGCAGCAATACACCTATTCCTAAAGAAAAACGTAGCTAATAACTTTTTTGCAATTTATTTGAGTTTTCCTAGTGGTTAAAACTCCAAAGTGATCAGAGAGGTTAAAGTCATGTTTTTGTTTTAGATTTCTAAAGATTTAGCAACCACATTAGCTTCATTTATCAGACCTGAGAGGCTACACACATGTTTTATTAGCAGTGTAACCGTTGATAATATATAAAATGAGGATGTAGCCATCTTGACATTACACATTGGTTTTGGACTCTGCATTTTGAAGCCATAATGTCAGCTGCCATGTTGTTGTTGCACTTTATATGAGTAAAAGGGTGCTAAGTAATCAGTGAACGCTAGCATGTTTTGTTACCAAGTTGCATTCATAAACTGATAAACTACCCAGGTGCAACACACACTATTAGTTGAACATTTTAACATGGAAGTCTGTGGAGATTCACTCACTCTCGTGAGGCCAGCCTCAAGTGGTCACCAGAGGAACTACAGTTTTTGCTACTTCCTGCTTAACTTCATTTTGCTTAGCTTCTCTGAAGGTTTACTCTGGAGTCTAACTTAGTGCTAGTGGAGTCCATGTAAAGTCTCTGTAACCACTAGAGGGCATCAATACATCTTTTATATACAGTCCTTGGCTTCACAGCTCCACTCCGGACAGCTCTGGTCATCATGACATTTTAATGTTCGCTTCTGGGAGCCTTTTCTCTGTGACATTCCCAAGCCTTATTTTGTGCCAGTGCCAGAAACCCAGTTCTCAAGAGTGTTTGTGTTCTGATGCAATGAGCCACTTGAATCTGTACCTTACTGTGAAATGAGAGCAGCAAGGGACATGCATCAAAAATATAATTTTGCCTCAAAAGACGAGCCCTTAGGGGATCAATTTTTCATATGTACTAGAAGTGACTGTGGCATCGCAGATGGTTTTTCATTAAGTAAATGGCCTCAATTCAAATACTATATTTAGAAAACAGGAAGCTAATACACTGCTATTTCAAAATGAATTTATTCAGTAATGTGCTTTTTGAGAGTCAGGTGCATCTTAGCTTAAGTGCCTCTGAAGTGCCTGTAAGTGAATTGTATGATTCCTGGTGTTAGTGTAATCGGTGTATTTCTATCCCTATCTATTGTGCATTGACTCCATATAGTCAGTCTGTGCTTTGGTTTGCATCCACAGCTGGATAAAGCAAGAAGAGCATACCATAAAGTGAGCCGTAAAGAGCAGGTAGCCAGAGAGCGAGAGGCACACGCTCAGGGAAACCCGGATGTCTCCATAGACAAACAGAAGAAGATCCAGGAGGAGAGAGAAGTGGCTCAACAGGAGGCCGAGAAGGTGCACACCACATGTCACTGCTTTCTTATTTTTTTTCTTATTTTCTAAATTTTGTTTTCTTGCACTTTCTGTAAGTTTTGTCTTATGTGCACTGTGGAGTTTCTGGCCACGGAGCATTAAAAAAAATACCATTGCATAATTATTAATTAATTAAAACAGGTGAAGCATGAATGATGAGTTAAGGAATCTCACTTTGGAATATGAGTAGATCCATACCCCACCACTGATGCTCGGTGGAAGGGTGCCTGTTATAATCCTGGTTTACCAGGAGAAAGGGGAGTGACATTAATAAACCACAGGGAAAAGGTTTAGTGACTGTTAAGTCGTTTATTGTGTTCCTTTATGGTTTTAAACTAATAAATCAGAGGGCATGTGGATGCAACTCCACATGCTAAGTATGTAGTATCAGTATACTAGTTATCAAAAGCAAAGAAATTAATTACACGTCTTACTAGCCTGTCCAAAGCAAACGTTAGAGAGAAAAGAAAGACCCTTATTACTAGTATCTCTAATAAAAGGAATCTAACTGTGTGGTTAACAATAATACAAGTACTGTTACCTTTCCTAATTTACAAATCCCCCGAGTGGAGAACAAAACAAGCAGGTTAATGAATCAGAACCTAGCAGGCGTAAACCCTTCACTATAAATTACGTGACCAAAGTACAAGTAACCATTCCAAACATGGAAAAGACTGCTCCCTGGCCTGACAGCCCCTTTTAAAGCAGCTGCAATAATTAGCCCCGCTGCGGTTGGAGTACGGCGCCAGATGAATCAAAGTGGCAGCAGGTAAAACACAGAAGGAGCAAACAATTGAGGAAGGCAGGATGACGGACAGGTGCCAGCACCAATCAGCTGCATAGTTAGTCTCAAGAGTAGCGCAGAAAACAGTCAAATTATACAAACGGGACAGAGTGGAGCGACCAAGGAGTGCAAGAGTGCTGGAAATGTTTCGTGTGGTTTAAATCAGTCATCTTCATATCCTCTCACAAGTTTATGACGTGGTTTCTGCTGTTGTACTGTGAATAACGTCTACTTCACAGGAAACCTGTAATGTCAGCACTGGGCATGGGTGAAGCGTTATATCAAGTTAAAATTCATTACCAGTTACGTGGACTGTATACTCTATGGGAGGTTAAATGTTGCAATTTTTTGCTTTGTTAATATTTTTAATATTTTTATATCAGTTAATCTCCTGACTGAACCTGGTGAAATCATTTTGAAATGGTTTTGTTTATCTTGACGAGTTAGCTTCAGTTTATGAAAGTTTTTTTTAGAAGACTGTTTTCCCAGAGTTCTTTGTTTTTAGTGGGATGAAAAGTTTTGTGTAAGACATTCGACACACATTTAATACAATTTTTGTTTTGCTTTTTTGATAGTTAGGTTTCCACCGCTCAAGTTTTATTTGCCAATTTGGTTTGAAATACTTTCAGGTCCGTGCCCGCTACGAGAAGGTCCTGGAGGAGGTGAACAACTATGCTCCTCGCTACATGGAGGAGATGGAGTCCGTCTTTGACCAATCACAGGAGGAGGAGCGCAAGAGGATTGTATTTCTCAAACAGGCTTTCCTCTCCATCCACAAACACCTGGACATTACCAACAATGAGAGGTGAAGCACGGTGCTTTGTACGCGTGTGGTGTTGAGAAAAGGTGCTGCTGCCGCTGCTGATTAGAGGATTGATGTATTTGATTAAACAAGTAGCACAGATTTGTCTTATGTGTGAACCCTGCAGCTTGTGTCGGGCTGTCTTTAGAGTTAAGTATGTTGAAATCAATAATTTGACTTAATTTACCTCTAATTAAAAGCTATACCACTACATATTAGCACATCACCGACTCTCTTCTACTCTAATAAAGGAAATACTGGATACGATGGCAACTTAATTACTTTATAAAAATGAGCCAAAGCCACAGGGAGAGGAGAGAAATTATATACACTATTAATCTGCTTAATTTGGGGAGAACACTTAACTTAAAGTGTCCCGGATTGCAGTGTAAGTGAATTAAGTATGTTTTTAATTATATAATCATCAGTATCCAGAGTACACATAAAATTTGTAACATATATTCCAGATCATTGGGTTTCTTATAGCATGGTGTTTATTAAGTACTATGAGGCATACTATACCTAAAGGTATTTCCAGCAGTGTGAACCTCTCTGAAGCTAAATGTGAGAAAAGAGCTGTGGAAAATATCCAAAATTCACACGAGACAGCACGACTGTTTTTGATAAGTAGGATTATTAGAGGAGAGATGATCTCTTCCAGCAAAATTTTAAGAACGGATCAGCATAGATTAAAATCAAATTTGAGATTTTTGTGTTTATCTCTTGGCATTTAGTGTGCGGGCCGTGTACAATGAGCTCCACAACACACTGATGGCCATCGATGAGCAAGAGGACCTTCGCTGGTGGAAAAACACCCACGGCCCGGGCATGCCAACTGACTGGCCTCACTTCCAGGTATTTCCCTTTATTTTCCAGCATTTTAAGTTTAACTCTGTGCACTTTATTTATGTTACTTATATTCCAATGTTTTTTCAGGAATGGACACCTGAAAAGAAAAGCAAAAAAGGGAAAAAAGAAGTGGAAAAATCAGGAACAATAGAGAAGAGGTGAGGATATTATTCCGAACGGGAACTGTTAATGTTGTCTAGCTTTTTTTGAAGCAATCAAAGATTAATCTCTTAATTCTCTCTTTTCCACTGACAGCGTGATGATCGGGGGAGTTAAAGTAAGAGCTCTGTATGATTACGTCGGCCAGGAGACAGATGAGCTGTCCTTTAAAGCAGGTAAACACCGTCCACTGCAAGATGAATGACGTCACTGTGAACTCAGCCGCTTCTCTGTATATTCATATTTTGTAGTGATGGGTCGTTCGCGAACGAAATGGCTCTTAGAGCCGGCTCTTTGACGTGAACGACGGGAGCCGGCTCCTTATCGCGAGCCGTCACGTGGGTTGTATTTTTTTTTTTTTTTTCTTTCTCTCACCCTCTCTCGCACTTTTTTCCGCTTCACTCTGCACGCGAGCCTTGTGCTTTACGCTGGGCAGAGGGGGGAGGGGCGGTAGTTACACTCAGTAGCACACGAACAGAGCCAGAGGGAGAGAGAGAGAAAGAGCCAGGGACAACAACGTCACATTAGAAAGGTATAGTAATCATCCACAACTATTTTCGGTTGCAGATGATAAAGGATTCAGAAAGTTTATTCATGCAGGCCCATATGACAGAGAATATGCATCTTCTTTTTGTTTTCATATTATAATTTATATTTAATTGTGTTGTGGTTTGCAGTGTTTTGTGTTGTTTTCACTTTAAATTTGTAAAAGGAAAAAGCTGAAAATTCAAATAGTTAAAAGTTGAAATGTGAATAGTTGATTTTTGTATTATATGATTTATTTATTACATTTTATGTGGAGTGAATAAATAAAAGTATATTTACGGTGGCCCCTAGAGACAAAGCACATACAAACTTCAAATCACGTACGAACTCTGAAGCATGTACAAACTCCAAAACACGTAAAAACACGTACAAACTCCAAAACACGTAAAAACTCCAAAACACGTAAAAACTCCAAAACACGTAAAAACACATACAAAATCCGAAGCACGTAAAAACTCAGAAGCACATAAAAACTCAAAACACGTACAAAAAACAACAGAAGTGCTCCAGGATGCTAGGGCGCAGTGTTGAGCTTTTGTTATCTTGTGGCTACACAAGCCAGCAAGTACCAACGACCGGATTTGGTGTGTGGTAGTAACAGGTAAATGAACTTTTCTTTTAAATTATTTGAATATATATGAGTGCCTGTGTATAAATACACAAACAATACACACATGCTTTCAATTGTGTAATTTAAGTGATCTAGTAGCTCTGCTTTGGAAGTTCAGTTCATGCTAGAAATGTGTTTTGGAGTTTGTACGTGTTTTGTCTCTAGGGGCCACCGCATATATTTATATATAAACATATATAAATAAAACCACTTTTTTTACGTTAGTAATTCCTTTTGTGCATAATTTTATATTATTGTTAATAATAAATTAATTAAAGCAACAAAACAACCTGAAGAGCCGGTTCGGAGCCGAAAGAGCCGGCTCTTTATAGTGAGCCGAACCGAAAGAGCCGGATCTCTAAAAAGAGCCGGAAATCCCATCACTAATATTTTGAAGCCTCAGCTTTGGCTTTAAGGCTGCAGTCATGTTTTTGGAGCCAGAATGCGGACCATATTTGGAGGAGAGGGCGCAGGGCTCACATAAATACTTTCCTGCCTAGTGTATGGGCTCAGTCTCACATTCTGGCTCACACTGAATACAAAATTAAGTCCATACCATATTTCAAAGTGGAGGATTAGCTGTCATATGAAACCGCACACTCATTGGCTCGCAAACTTTCAATTCCAGTGGGGTAGCCAGTCAGAACTGACCCTCTTTGTTAGGTTTTTGCATCCTATATGGTCAACAGCAGAAAAGCTTTTCTCAGTGACCTGAAGCTGTCATTCAAAGAGGCCACATTGCTACATTAATGTCGAGTCAAGTCATTCATTTGTACTGTACATTAAAAAATAACCGTTAACAATCCAAGTATACAAAAGTATATGAAATATACAGAGACCAGCAGTGCCGATGTATTTTGGTCTCAGTGTTTTAAGTTGATTTTAAGTTTTTAGATTCTTTTTCTCACAGTTTTTGATTATTGTTGTGTTCCTGTTTCATGTCTTTATTATCCTAGTGTAGTGCGCCTTATTTGGTTCCTGTTTCTAGTTCACGATCATTCTGGTAATGAGTTTCAGCGTTGTTTTGTTTCATGTCTTGGTTGCTATTCGTTGCAGTTATACTTCGCAGTTCCTTCCTCTATCTCATCTTTCTGTTAGTGTCTGCACCACATTTTTCAGGTCTGGTCTGATTTTAGTGTCTTTTGGTTGTTTTCTTTTTATATGTTGAAGGCTGTGTTCCTTTCATGCCTTGCATTATTTTTACTTTTTCCTCTAGTGATTCTTTTCATCTGTGTCTCAATCCCAAGGGTCTTCCTCTTTTTTTGTTGTTACTCTATAAGTTTTCCCAGATTATTTGATAGCTTTTGTACATTTTGATTAGTTGCCCTTATTTACCCATCTTGCCTTCTCTGGACTTTAGTATATCAGCTTGAAAATAAAGCTAGAAACATATTTATGTATGGATTGCAACTTTATCGTTGAATCTTTGGGTATTAGCTTTTGAAGGCTGCCTCAAGTGGCCGTTAGAGAAACTGCACTTTGGTGCCTTACTTGCTGAAAGCACCCCTAAACAGCTTTATTTCAAATGTACTACGACTATTATTACATGAAATTACTAAGCAGAATGGTTTGAATCATTGATTTTACAGTTAAATAAAATATACGTTTGAGCTGTTATAGGCTCTTTTTTATGGTTGCTGGCCTGACAAAACAAATATAAGGGTTATAAGGCTTCGCTCACCCCAACTGTTTGCAAAAGATGGCCGCCCCTCCCTGAGCTTGGTTCTGCCGGAGGTTTCTTCCTGTTAAAAAGGAGTTTTTCCTTCCCACTGTCGCCAAAGTGCTCATAGGGGGTCATATGATTTTTGGGTTTTTCCTCTGTATGTGTTATTGTAGGGTCTACCTTACAATATAAAGCACCTTGAGGTGACTGTTGTTGTGATTTGCGCTATATAAATAATATTGAATTTAATTGAATAGATGTTTAAAAAATTGTTGCAATAGTTTTAAAAAACAAATACAGAAATTAATTTTCTCTTCCTCCCTCCAGGTGAAGAGTTTCTAAAGATCGAGGATGAGGATGACCAAGGATGGTGTCGAGGGAAGAAGGATGATGGGTGGGAGGGGCTTTACCCAGCCAACTACGTGGAGGTGGTGTAGTTACCTGAATGTGAAAGATCTTTGTTATATCAAATACCACATAACAGCCTGAGTAAATATATAAACATCTAAAAACACTAAATCAGTGCTGTAAAAGTCCACATAAAGTAGCTGTTAGCCAAAGAAGCGTGTCAGCACAAGGCGATGGAAATTTTGACATACAGAGATTTTTAAAAGTGCCCAGGTTTGTAATCTCTTGAAGGACTTTTGATATATGTTTTAATATACACACTATGCATAGACCACTTGTATTGAAGCCATATAAATAAACAATGCTTTAATGTAAAGAAAGAAATAACATGCTGGAGTATAACGGTACACAGTTATTTGGTGCTGGAGTCAGTGGTGTAGCCAGAAAATTTTAAAGGGGTGGCCAAGCTAAGACCATTACATCCATCGTCACATGGATTTTTATTTTTCCTGCATGGAAAATCACTGCAGGTCAGAGAATGTATGAGTATGTTTGTACATAGCCCTTTAATAGGTGTCATTATTGGTTATGTGGGGTGGCCACAGGGCTAGTCTACAGCAGCCATCTCCTGCCACCCCTTGGCTTATCCCCTGAATAAAATGTGTGTGGGACTGCTATTTTCTTTAAGCTGTTTTTTAAGCCTCATGCGATTAAAATGCTCACAAAGCCTCACAATATATGAAGAAAGCGTTGCTAAAACTGTGATTATAATTATTCCGAAGCAGCTGTACAGTTGGAGTCAGCCTAATAGATGCAGAAAGCCATGTCGACTGTATTTCTCTTCTGTTTTTGTGGTTTAAAGGAACAGAAAGTCATTAGGAATCCTGTATAACCCTCAGTTAGCCAACAGTGAAGCTGTTTTACCCACACCAGCATCCCCTCACACCCCACAAAGTCCAATGCTGTCTTAGTTCATACCGAGTTGACTTAAATCAGCTTTCATCACTATTTTCCTATTAAGAATTTATTGCTTGACTGTGATAGAGATTGAACCCAGTGGCAAACCCAGAAGAGAATCCAGAGAATATTCAAGCAACTCTTAATATTTCACCTCGCTGCTTTTACTCTTTCGGGCTCACAGCTTTACAGTTTTGGTTCACTCTTACTCAAGCTGAGAAAATGCTCTTAAAATCCTCTCAATGTGACCTTAGCAGCACCAGCACCAGCTACAGCAGACAAACAGACACACTTAGCAGCTAAATCACCAAATATTTCCAACAAGGCTAAAAACACAACTAAATGTTTTTATATTGCTTCAAATTTGTTTATCAATTTGCAGCTGTTCATCATTTTGAAATTCTTATTGCTTGTCCTTTTCTGCCCAGCCTCTGCATCAGTGAGGGAAATGCTTGCAATCAGGGTTGCCATATACTCTTTGAGAAGGCAACACGGTCTTTACTAGTTTGTTTCCACTGACCCCAATCAGTCAGTCCAAGTTTAACACCCTGCGCTGGAATGACACTGCAGTTTAAGAAACAGTTTATGGTGTAATATTTCTTCACCAGTATTGTACCTGCTAAACTGAACAAGTAACTGTTAGAGGCCTGTTAACACGTATTACATTAAAAACAAGCAGGTATATTAAACTGCAGGTTATTATAAACACACTTATTTTTCACTCCTTGTTACAAAATACAATGAAGGCTGAAAAACAGATTTAATAACACGCTGACATAAACAATAAAACTTCCTAGCTGGGCCTTGTTAGCATACATTGCATTATATTCTTACACACTCCCTAAATTTTGTATTCCTACGCTTTGTTATTCATTATCACTCACACAGCATATAAACAGGACAGCTTTACAGTCATTAGAAGCCATATTTTGGGATAGTGGGTCAGCCAGTGGCTTGTGGGCTTTTACAGAAGACATTGTGCAAGGCTGAGCCCGAGCTATTTTAGCAACTAAAATGTCTGAGTGGGGTTATTTAATACCCCGTTATGCTTATTCAGGACTATTTCGTTTCTATTTGTGTTTGTTATACCTACTTATTCCGCTACCTGTGATAGATTTTCCAGTGTTAACACGAGCTGTTTTCATTGTCACTTTGGGCATTAAGTATCTGCGAAGAACATCGCAATGTAGATTTAAATAAAAACCTGCAATGTTAAAAAAATCATACGTGGATTGCAGGGATCATACATATGACTTCACACAACTATCAGTTACCTCTTGCACATCAATGTGCCACCTCATGTAAAACACCATAAAACTGTGGGAGAGGTTCAGTTCAGCTTTATCATATATCGCCAAATCACAACAAATTCCCCTTTTTATTTTGTAAGATAAAGACCCGACTATGGTACTATGGAGGTGACAAGTTCATTATAGGAAACATTTTAGCAGATAAATATACACAACTTCAAACAGATACAAATGTAAAGATCTGTAGAGCAATTGAGAGAACAGAAAACTGCCCAACTAGCTATGTGACCCAACCTGCATACAAGAAGTAAATCTGTTTCCAAGAAAGCCTTTTTTCACCTCACCTGCCTGCTGCTGGCTGCCTGCCTCATTTTTAAGTTCAAATTTGTTCAACTCTGCAGCACAAGTAATTGAAAATATTAGGTTTAGATGTGAAAGCGCCTTTGCACTGAACCTCAGAGTCCCCTCCTGGTTAGGAGGCCTTTCAAAGTTTAGCAACTCTATCATGAAAATCATAAATGAGGTGCATGCAGGCCTTTGAAGATCAAAGAGGAAAAGTGCTTAAAGATGAAGTCCATTCATAAATTAAAAATTTTGATGTTGCACCTTTAGTTAAAGGAGAAGTCTTTCTCCAGGTGAGCCCTATTATCTGTCATTATGGTTCACAATGATCTTTGCTGTGGGACTAAAATCATTAAAGCATCGAGTTGCTTTTAGAAAAGGAGAAAATGTCATGGGGAATAGTAATATTTCTTAGCATGTCACACTGTTCCTTCTGGGTAACTCCTGGGGAACAGTTAGTCTTTCTGTCTGTCTGTAATATCTAATCTTCTGTTATTAGATTGTAATTATCACAGAGAGCATCTTTACCAAAGTGAGGAACGTGCTGGGTTTGCCTATTATAGTATCTCTATATGTGCTGTTGCTGTGTGTCATTCTTTGTCATGTAAATGTAAATGTATGACCTTTCAAATCCCCTGTCTTTTTAAAATAAAAACCGAACCTGTTACACAAACAAAAGAAGTGTTATTAGATGTGGGATGGAAAGTGTGTGTGTGTGTGTATTATGAATCACTATGACATCAACCCCTGGAGTCCCACAGTCCTCCCTGTGGATGTTATTACATGTACACACACACACATACTCACACACACACACAGTCATTTTTAAGTCTTGTGTCCATGTCAAGAGAGCTGTGTCCAGGTCAAACGCTGCTCTTTATCTCGATGACTCCTCTGCAGCGTCAGATGTATTCTTACATCAGCTCATGGCTGCCAGCCAAGAAAACTACTTCACCCTGATGTTTATGTCTAAGCTGGCCAATAGCAAAAAGTGAAAATGATAAGACTGAGCATTGTTACACTCCTCACTCTCACACTGTTTTGCCTTGAATACAAGCAGGGGAGGATAGTGGCATGTCTGTTTCCATAGCAGTAATGGAGATAATGATGTCACCCTAGTAGGAATTTCCTTCTGCGTTCATACCTGATGACAGCTTGGTTGCTTGCAGCAAATACACACTGATCTTTAGTCACAGACGATCTCACATGAGCTCTGACACTCTTTTTCTACAGTTTGTACCATTTCAAAAAGCACTGGCAAACTTCAAATAAAACCAAGCATAAGGTATGCTGAAAAGGGCTGTGATGGATTTCATCTGGAATTTTGATAGTCACAGAAAAGCAGCTGCATTAGCAAACAAAAGGCATGAGTAGACAAAAGTCTTCAAAGCTCCAGTCTTGTTTTAATTTGGCATTTGGGCACAGCAAAAAGAAGCTGTGAACACTGACAGACTGGTAACCTGATGCTAAACACTTTGTTTGCAGCAGCTACAGTCCAAGATCATTATTCATTCATTTTAATAGCCACTTGATGAATGTAACTCAAGCATTTGTTTTCTTTTCCACAAGCTAGTGAGGAGAGAGAAACAGGCTGTAGAGCCTCTATGTACTCAAATGTTCAGCAGAGAGTTTCTAAGCATGTCTGCTGTTTGGTTTTAAACAGCTCAATTAGCCTATGGAGCGACTTTTACCTTCTGCAGCAGAAAAATAGGACCGTGATCAGAGGTTAAAGTTGGATTTGGCAGGTGGAGGAACACAACAGGATTGGGTGTAGCAGTTCAACACGGAGAAAATCATTACTTACAATCTCATAATAACTTGTTTTGTGATGCTATGGTCACTGTTTTTTTATGGACTTAGACATCTGAATTCAGCAAATCAAGATACATGCAGATAGTTTACAAGCAGCAAGGATGATTTTCTAACCTCTAGATAGTATAAAGCTAGTATATGAGGTAGAGTGAGGTCAGTTCCTTCATCATAATTATGCAAATTCTCATGACCATTGATCAACAACCACTGATCAATGGCCATGAGTACCATTCACAGAGAGTTGGGGAATGGCTGCAATCACAGCATTGTAAGATGGCGAAAGATGTACCCTTAGGCCCCCTCCTCGATTCAGAGATGGTTGTTCCCTTTTCACGTAAATGGCCTCCTTGATTCCACGCTCAAACCAGCGTTCCTCCCTGTCCAGGATGTGTACATCCTCATCATGGAAAAATCATCCACTGGCCTGTAGGTGTAAATAGACTGCAGAGTCCTGGCCTGACTAGGTCGCTCTTCTGTGTTGTGCCATCCGCTTCGCCAGAGGTTGTTTGGTTTCCCCGATGTATAAATCCTGGCAATCCTCCTGGCACTTAACAGTGTTCCAGGGTAGGATAGCAAAACCCTCTTTTTTCTACTTCTTCCATGTACAATTTGGCCACGATGGGTGAAACTGGGGAGCCCATGGCACACCCATGTTTCTGCCTGTAGAACTGACCCTTGTATGTGAAGTAGGTGGAATGAAGACACAGTTCCAAAAGCAAACACACTTGTTCAATGCTGAGAGTGGTCCTGTTGCTGAGGTTAGCTGAGACTGAAGAAGTCACTTGGATGAGTGACGAAACGTTTCTCCCACTGAAAATGCTACGTCCAGATAAACAGAACCAACTTTTGGAGATTTACTTACCTGGATGATTGAGAATGCATCAAGACGCAGAAACACACAGACGTGCTTTGTGACAAACTGCAGGGAACTGGTTTCAGTGTTTGTGATAACTGTTTAGCTGCTGGTTTCATTACAAATTACCCACTGCTTAAAAAAATAAAATTGAGTGAGAGTGTAAGCAGACTGTGGGATGTCACTATTTTCATATTATTGAGCAAGCATCTTTAGACACACACAAAAAAACTCATTTGACACTACCTGCCTATCAGATTTAAAGACCTCCACCCAAGAGGTTATGCTTTTAGCAGTGTTTGTGTGTCAATCTGCAAAAGTTTTGAATGGATTCTGATAAAACCTTGTAGAGGTGTTGAGTTGGGTCATGTTAACCATCCATTAAAATCTGGCTTGTATTGGTGTGTATTTTCAAGATATAGACAGTGAAGATTTTAAATATGTCACATTTTACCTCTGACCTCTCCATCAAAAGATTCATCTGAAAGTCAAAGTGGTAATAAAGCTATAAAGACCTATTTAGAACTTTGTTTCTTACTGTCGTTGTTTCCACTGAGAATATATATGCATACAGGGAATGCATACCTGACATTTTCCTCGCACCAAGAACGTCCTGGGTTCAAATTCACCTGTTGGGTGGTGCTTTTCTGTGTGGAGTTTGCATTTTACCCCTGAGCCTGTGTGGACTGTCTCCCAGCACCCTGGGTTAATTGGTGATTCTAAATCACGTGTTTAAGTGTGAATGTGAGCATCAGTGGGTGTCTGTCTCTCTGTGAGAGCCTTAATAAACTTGTAATAAACTTGAAACCTGCCCAGGGTGCACCCAACCTCTCACCCAATGACAGCTGGAGCAGGTTCCAGCTCTGGGACCCTAAATTGGATAAGTGGAAAAAAATATGGATAGATGGGTGGATGTTGAATGCGCCTACTCTCCATGATGTCATCCCCATTGGTTTTGGACTCAGCACTCTGAAACCTCAACGCTAGCTTTTTGGCTGCCACCAAGTTGTTTTTCTGGATCTAGAAGTTGTCATATTTGAATGCGAGGGTGGCCTGCTGATGCTGCATATTAATTGAAATAGAACGCCAGAAATCCCAGGATCCCAGTCAGAATTTACAGCTAGAACACCCACTCAAGTCAGACTTCCCACTTAGCCAGACAAACCCGGATTTCACAAGATGACAGCAGCATGCATAAAAAGTAAAACTGTAAAGCCTCTGATCTGCACTAACTCTGCTGTGTATTTCCGACTCTCTAAATAAACTATACACAGTGCACCGGCGAGGATCTCCTCGTGAATATAGTGCAGTTTTGTTTTTAAGAGCAAAAAACAGTACTGCGTTGTAACCCATGTGTTGCTAGCAATAGGGAGAAAAACACCATGCACTTCATAGCCTCCATTGCTTGCATGGGTGGAAAACAAAGACCACACGGGGACATATCAACTCAACAGGCAAATAAAACTTTAGAATTTCATTCACCAGATCTGAAGCACAAACTTCTAAAGTGGACGGTGCCACATGGTAAGTCTTCATTTAAATCAGACTGTCCATTTAAAATGCTCCAAAGGGCAAACACAGTGGCGTTGACATGAATTAGGAATGTGAGGCCTAACAGCTCCCTATGAAAGGACACCTGTCAGTCAAAGCAAATGTGGCCCTCACTCAATCATCCAAGTAAATTTTATATGGAAAAATTCACCCCATTGCATCTTGGTTTCTGTTCTTTTTATTCAAGAATAAAGTTTGCCCAGTGTGGCGCTTTCTTTACAAGCATCTATATGTAACAAGCTGAGATCGGGAGACCCATTAAAAAACCTTCTGATGTTACGTATCGATAGAATGATGATCGGTTGGCTTGAACATTAAAGGGAAGGACACTGGAATTCACCACGAAGAGGAAGAAGCATAAAAAAAAAAAAGAGTCCATCAAAGATGAAAAATGCAGACATGAGCCACATTGGAGCGTTATCATTATTTTTAACACTTGAATTCACTTCAGTACAAAGAAGTTCTTTGTATATTACCTCTTCTGTGTTCTAGCTAAAAGAACAAACAACAAAGCAGCACACATTAAACATTGTTCCACATATCCTTGACACTGGCCCCTGGAGAGAGTGCACTGCTTCGTATCAGTAGTGCCTAAACCCGGTGCTTCACAGCACTAATGCTAAAGGACACCTGCGCGCTTTTCAGCCAGCAGCTTTTCTTTCTTTTTCTTTTTTTTTTTAAAAATGGCGTCATACATATGACTCCTTGGGTC
Source organism: Perissodus microlepis (assembly GCF_051167445.1). Classification (NCBI taxonomy): domain Eukaryota; kingdom Metazoa; phylum Chordata; class Actinopteri; order Cichliformes; family Cichlidae; genus Perissodus; species Perissodus microlepis. The sequence continues at coordinate 5,462,030 of NC_140464.1, read as the reverse complement.
ACTGGCTGGCCACTACAAAAATACAGAGGCATCCTGTCATAAACAAGTTCACCGGTGAATAAACCTTTTATGACACCTAAAAACACTCTTTAGCAAGGCACAAAGGCCACCGGCAGCGGCAGTGGTCAACTCACGGGTGGGGGGGTGGGGGAAATCATTTTGTCATGAGTCACCCTCCAACAAGCAGAAGAGTACATTTATGGGGAATGACAAACCCAGTGCATGACCTGAGTGCTTGTTTCCTGCAGTAAAGTGTTCTGCCAGCCCTCTTATGGGCAAGTCTGTAATTTGTCTTGGCTTTCATCCACAGAACATCTCAAAAGAAAATGGTTATTACAAGTATATACACCGCCGTTAAAGAGCGATCACGATAATCTTGCTTTGATTGCGGCAGCTTCCATGATGAGGATGACCCTTGCTCATACTTTGATAAATATAAAAATAATGCAGACAACAATGCGAGGAAATAAATAACGTAAAAGCCATGAGTCTTCCCAAGATATTTCATTTGGCAGCTTCACCAGTGGACCACTTAAGACACAACACAGAAGCTTGTAATTGGTGGTGCAGAAATTTGAGCTGCACCCAGGGCTCAGTTTCTCTTTCTGTCACGTTAGAAGAAATGCTGAAGGGCAGCAAGCTGTTTCATGCTTCAGCTGTTTTACAAGAGAACAAGAGAAAGGTAAGCGTGACGCTGAGAGAAATAGACTTCAGCAGTTTACACCGTGTATCCAGCTTCTTCTATTTCTCACTTTTTCTGTACAAAATCTTTTGTGACTTTCATATCAGCTCTCACGTTTCAGAGCAAACCGGTCGCCCTCGCCAAACTGCACTCTGAACTCTGCTCGTTTACATTCATTAGCTCTAGCTCATTTCAGACTGTAGGTGCATTGTAAACACACACTCATTAACAGACGCTTGTTTGTCAGAACCATAGCTGGACTGGCCATCGGGCATACTGGGCATTTGTCCGGTGGGCCGCTGGCGATTTTTTGTTTTTATGGGCCGATCTATTTTTTATTTTTTTTTGGAAGGGTATAAATAATGAAAGGTGTTGGATTGGCCAATTGGTCATGATCGACTCTGGGCTGGACCAATTACAGCCGAGGAGGTCGGATGCACCCTCCCCCTTGTTTAGCAATCTTATAGACAACTAAAGAAAATAGAGAACAAAAAAAGGAAAGGAGGTGCAGAAAAAATTAGGGCCAAAAAGAAACAAGCCCTTCAGGCAGACGCTGCCAAATCTGTAAAAATAACTGAATTGTTTGGCGGTAGCTATGGCATAGCTTCCACAGGTTTAGCAACATCAGCAAGTGGTGGAGGCCAGCAGGTGGATAAGGAAAAGGGGAGGCAAGAGGAGGAGAGACCCGAGGCGGCCGCCGGTCATAGTGGCAGAGGAACTGAACTTCAGGTAAGACGTTATGACCTGCTGTCTATCTGTGTCAGATATAAACCAAGTTTAGTTGTAGTTTGTTTTCGTTGTGCTGACTTTTTACAGTCGCTTAGAATAACTGGTACTGCGTACTAGCTAGCATGACGGAGTTTATATACTGCTGGGCGGGTGCTATGAAGTTACTGATAGTAAATTTTATTTTATGCTTAAGGTTAGTTTCTCAAACTCCTCAAAATCTTAACAAATTGTGCCAATCCTTACATGTTGCACCAGGCTGATTTATCATCAAAAGTGGAGAAGTCTGTGACAGAGGAGACAGAAGAGCAGCAGAGAGAGATGGAGCAAGAGAGATAAATAAAAGAGAGATAAATAAAAGGAGAGAGAGATGGAGATGGAGAGATGACTGTATGTCATCCATGAGGGATGCATTTGACATATGTTTCACATATTATAGTCCAACAAGTTACTTATAGCAATTTAAATACGAGCAATCAGTTTTTGGCACATACCGGAAATCAGTTTTTTGCAGACAATCACTTTTTGGCACAACACTGGCTATTGCAGTTAGTAATACAACAGCTTCTTGCCATTTTTTGTGTTTCTTTTTGTCGCTGTGTAACTGAGTTCAATTGAAAGCCTGCATGCGCTAGTACCTCTTGCCACAAGTTCCCAGAATCCTTTGCGGTTTTACCCCTGAATGACGTCACATTTTTGGTGGGCCGGTCTCTAGTCAAAATGCCCAGGCCGATTTTTTGTCCCAGTCCAGCCCTGGTCAGAACAATAATGAGTGGAAACAGCTCATTTGCATGCTAATAGCCTTAATGCCGCTGAGCTCTCAAAATTCAAAATGCGGCCTGAGCCATAAGACCCAACATACAAGACTTCCACCCACCAAAAACTTACTAAAAAGGTGGTGAAAAGACACTGCGGGCGAATTTGCCTGATGGCTTAACAACACAGGGATTTGGCGAGGGACTATTGATAGCTGAAAAGACTCCTCCTCAGACCACCAACCAGCAGATTCGGGCCTGTTATCATTATGACAATACCAACCGAATATCGATAGTACCAACGCTGTTATCAGATTAATATTAATACAAAAGGATTGATACTTTGTTTCAGTATAAAGCCCAATGGACTGTGTTTACATTTTTGAGGGGGGAATTGAAAAAATGTACCTCAAACACAAACTATTAAAAATGTCTGAACTTTTTGTGCATTGGCTGTCACTTCTATTTTATTTATAGTCCATAGCACATTTAAATAACAGAAGCTGACCCAAAGTGCTTCAGAGACAAGCACATTTATTTTCCAGGTCTCCAAAAGTCCAGTTTCAATGTACATGAAAAGCTTTTGTTGTGTTAACTAACTACAGCTGTCAATAAAATGTGTTCAGAATTTGCAAACTGATGATTATTCATCTCATAAGTCACGAGACACTGCTCTCCCACGCATAAGCTGCCTTTATGAGTTAAAAGGATTGGTATCGGCATTACAAGCCCAGTACATATTTTGTACTGGATCGATAGCAAAACATGCAGTATTGTACACCACTACTGACCACTGCACCCCCTTGACACCCTGACATGTTGGGACAAGTAGTTTTCACTGTTCAGAGACACCTACACCTCAGCTTTTCTATTTAAAAAAGAAGTCCGGTAATATTAGTCATAGTTACTGTATGACTCTCAGATCAAACAATAAAATAAATACTCTAAAGAGATGACCAGTTAGGGGTGATGACTGGTGTTACAGTTGGGTTTATTAGGTTTTCAGCATTAATAGCCACGTATCATTTCCTTGGTTGACCTTCAGGGGTAAAAATTTTGTGAACACAACAAAAATGTGAATGTTTTGGTACATGAATTTGAGTTAGTGGTCTTCACATAGGTTTTCTGTGTTTGACAATTTTAATAGTATGACTAAAAAGTAAAAGCAAAATTAAGAAACCGTCAGCTGTAGAAGAAAGTTTTCACAGTACGTTAAGCAGTCCTGTCAAAAGCTTGGCAGCTTGTAGAGCCACCTTTAGACAAGTACAACTTCATCAGTTTCTCACATCATGGTAGAGGAGTTTTGGCTCACTCGTCTTTACAACGTTAAAATTTCATTAAAGTTTGCGGGCATTTGTTTATGCACAGCTCTCGTTTCATCAGGTTTACGTCTGCACGTTGACTGGGCACCTGCATTAACCTGATTCTTTTCTTTTACAGACATTCTGTTGTTGATTTGCTGCTGCTGAGTGACCCAGTTTGGGCAAAGCTGTTGGACAGATGGCTTCACATTTGACTCTACTTCGGTATGCGGAGGAGTTATTTGTTGACTTAATGAACACAAAGTGCTCAACTCCTATGGCTTCAAAAAAAAGCCCAAAACATGCTTGAAGTTTATATGAAGTGTTTGTGACAATATCCTGTTTGGTTTTCACTAAATGTGGTGCTGTGCTTCCACTCATTGTTATGGAAGTCTTGAAGTTTGCTCAGGTGCAGCTTTGCAGGTTGCCCATCTGATGCAGGGCTATCACAGAGAGACAGACAAGCACTCACGTTCACATTGATGGCCTATTTTGAATCACCAATTAACCAAACCCCACTAATCTTAGAAGAAACCATAGTTATTCTGTCCTTTCCATTAACAATTAATATGCTAACTGAGGCCTGTAGATTCTGAGATCTTACACTGCACAGTCTGACCTTGGGGTGGATTTTTTAGGACATCCACATCTGGGAAGATTGTGACATTACCTCATCACACACATGAATGCTCCAGAATGCTCTGCTGACCCTTTTAATTCCTATGGAAAGTCAATTTTTCACTTGACTGTGAAAACTCTTTTTCTTTCACATGACTGAGAATGGAACTTGAACAAACACTTTTGAAACAATAAAAAACAATAATAATAAAAAAAAAAACCCTGAGAACAACCACTTACTGTTAGTTTATCTCTCTGCCGTGGACTCTGGCCATTGCCCATTGCCCGCCGCGATAACTCCAGCCCTCCACTAACATTAGATAAGCGGTTAGGGATGAAAGATTGTAACCTAAAACCTAAAACCTTGGTAAATTAAATTGATATTCACCTATCAAACAGCAGAGGGAGCTAATAGATCACAGCATTCTGCAGGTCTGTCTTGAGGAGAAATATGCACTCTTGGGTAGCAGCATAATGGGAAAACGTCTTTATTCCTTCATCTCTCATGTGGTGACAGGCAGAACTTTAGGTTGCCATGGAGAGAGCTGCTGAAACGGGGCCATAATTAACAGAGCTACAGAACTTGGTTCAATGACGCATTACATTTCAAGAAGTTAATGAGGAAATTGCATTGCTCCTCGAAGGCAAATGACTCCATATGTGTATAATGTGTACATATGACAAATGACTGAATTCATATCATGAGGTGAATATTACTGTACCCTGTTGCAACCCCCTCTCTGCAGGGCTAATGATGAGCAGGCCTAATGATCTGCCCCCATGCAGTCTAGGCAAGAGATGAATGTGTGTGTGTGTATACGCATGCTCGAGTGGGTGCATTCGTGTGTGAGTTTGTGTTGAGGGAATGACTCACCACCTTGTCAGGAAGACACAAAACATATGAACATTCTCTCAGGCTGTCAAACACATGCATACGCTCCTCGGCTTTTTGCTCCAGATGTACTCAGGTGTATTTCTCTCTCAAAAAAAAAAAAAAAAATCTTCTCTCTTTCTTCCCCCTCTTGTTCTCTATAAGCTCAGGCTGCCCTGGGGAGGTGCCTGTCACAGTTAAGGGCCAAGAGTGGGCTTGCTCAGGGGTTTACAGAGTCGCCAACAACACAGCAAAAGCCGACAAACCACCTGTAGACCTGCCAAGAGCACTTAAGCACAAACCGCCTCTTACAATTTGTCTCAAGGATGTCTGGAAAATCCCACTTGACTCTCTTACTTAACAACACTAAGGCCACTGGCAGGGGGATGCTCCCTCTGGAAAGACAGAGGTAGGTAGGAAGAAGCCAGAATGTCAAAGATACAAGGACAGCAGGGTAAAGTGAGAAGGGGAGCCAACCAGGGCCGAGGGTAAGACTGCCGAGCCCCGGTCTGCAGAGGCCATCCTCGCCAGGCAAGAGGGTCGTCCAAGGAGAGAGGTACTGTAAGCTTGCCTCTTTTTGGCTCCCGCATGTGTAAGCATGCTTTTCATTTTAAACTGCCCCAAAATAATGAGCAATCAAGAAAATGGTTATTCTCGCATTTCAATTAGCCTAATTAAAGAGAGGGCAGCGGGCTACTCAAAGGATGGCAAGCACTACACTACACTAGAAGTGTGTATTTGTCGATGTGTGTGTGTGTGTGTGTGTGTGTGTGTGTGTGTGTGTGTGTAAGAGAGAGAAAGCAAGAGGCTCTCCAAGGGGTTCAGCTGGAACACTGCATCAGCAGTCAGAAAGAGAAATTAACCATTTGCTTTCTTCTCTCCACAGCCTGAAGCAGATACACAATCTGGTCAGCATGCAGGCTGCCAGAGAAGAGTCAGAGTCACGCGGCGTCTCCATCAGCGTGTCATCAGTCATCTGTATTTGTGATTCTGCAGCCTAGATCTTTGAGTAGTTCCGTTCGGACGATAACAAATGGCCAAAGATGTCCTTACCTCTGTCTGTCGTCAGTGGGACAAACGTAGCATCTGTTCAAGGGCCTTTTTTCTGTCATCTGGATGCGATGTGGATGCTGGCAGCGAGGGAGTTAACTGTAGGTTCAGCATCCAGTCTGACAGTGAGAGCCAGATGGTCATGTAGAGCACTTACAGTGACATGGGCATGCACAGCTCCCTCTGCTGGAACACACATAAGCACACAGTCCCATCAGTACACACACAAACAAGCACATATACTCATTTGCATGCAAGCGCACACATGAACGTTCTTGGCAGATAACAGCGGCTGTGATTCCCAGGTCATTTACTCCCCCCCCCCTTCAAACTCTTTTCCCTTCTCTCACTTCCTCACTCCTCCTCTTATCATTTCCCTCTGTCTCAGTCTGATGGCCAGAGTTAATTGGCTTCTGTCTAATTGCTGCTCATTAGCTTGAGTAACCAAACATGTGAGACTTAGCAAACAAAACCCCCGTTCTCTCCCCCGTTCTCTCGCTCGACTCTGCTCTCCGTCTTTTTTTATTTTTGGTTTTTTATTTTTGCAATTCCCATTCTGACGCTTCTTCAAAAGGCGTTCTGCGCATTACCTGCCTTTGTTGATTCACTCACCCTGAACTAGAAAACATCTGAGCAGACACCGATGAGTAAGTTAAATGACAAACTGAATAAACAGGATCACGTAATGATATAAAAATTCAGAAGCTTGACAACAATGCATTTCATGTTACTTTTATACACTCGCAGAGGTCATCTGTTCAATGTCAAAACCTGCCCTGTGCTGTATCCTGGCTCTTTACCTCCACTGCATGTGCATAACATGTGTGCACAGAGACACACACACATATACAGGAGCAGACATCGATAGTTTTACAAACATCCTCAAAATCCTCATAATGCATGCATGCACCCACCCACACGTACAGACACACACATCAGAAAGGCCAGCCTCTCCGCCCACACCCCACTGGCATTTGGCAGGTTCTCTATATTTGGGTAGTGCCCCTCCCATGAGCCCAGCGTTCTCAGCTCCCCTCCCTATTTAATCTATCTTAGAAAAACCTCAGGGGTTTAATTCCTTTCTCAAGGCAAAGTGCTTTGCTGGCATGGCAGCCAAATCCATACAGAAGGAGTGCATCAAGCTTTAAAGTGGACATCTCAACAGTGGAGCAGTTTAGTCAGAGTGACATGAAATATAGACCATAGTGTGTCACTGTAGAAGAAGAAAAAATGGTCTAAGGCTGCTGCTGCTGCTGTCCTCAGGAGAGAAAACGCTGGAAAGAGCAAAGTGAAATACTTGTACACACACACACATGCACACACACTCGTACCTACTCAAAAATCTTTTGATATGCCAAGAAAATTTACTACTCAAGCACAGGCCCTAAATGATTAGATTAGTCTCCTGGCTTTGTGGTTCCTGTAGCGCCACGAGACAGGATTGGATGAGACATTACCAGCGCTAGATAGAGACAGCGCAGAAGAAGAGACAGAATAACAAAACGACGAGAAAGAAAAGGGAGAAACACAGCCTGAAAGAAAATTCTGCATCTCACAATATCACTAAAACCTACTTCAGCGACCCTCAGCATAGCCTCGAGTGAGTCAGACCCTTTTCTCCCGCTATACAAACTGACATTTGCTGCCCTCTAATATTCATTAGTGAAACAAAAACACTCATTCTTACAAAATATGTACATGTTTTGTTGGAGGGTGAGCGGCATAAGCACAGGAAACCCTTTTCTAAGTTAAAGTGATTTTCAAGTAAATGCAAACACAATAAAGTCAGACAAAGAAATGCAAAACAGCTCTCTGGTAGAGATGAGCCTTCAGAGAGTTATCACCTGAATCTGGAATTCAGCGTTTAGCCGTCTGATCCTCAGGCTTACTAAAAAAATTCTCATAGCAGGCGGCTGTTTCCATTGAGAAAGATCTTAAAATGCACTGTTGATTACCCACCCAGCACCACAGGTACAGCAATAAGCAACGAGAGAGCGAGATAATTCCCACCAGAGTTAATACAGACCAAAAATAGAGTTTAGAAGAGAGTGAAGATTAAAGCTACATCCACCAGCTAGATGAAAACATGGCTCCAAGTGAGTGAAATCAGAGAAATTTGTGCTTCCTATCAATCATATGGCTCCAAAAATCCACCCAGAGGGCACTCCTGAGATGGGCCTAAATGATAAATGGAGCCTCGATTTTAGTTTGAGCAAACACTGTCACACTGAAATGAAACACTAGTTTTTTTTCTCTGACATGGATTTTGATTGTACCCTTTAAACATTAGCACTTGTTAGCTAAATGTATGCTGACTGGTTAGTTAAGGTTATACGATGGAAATTCAGGGCACCTGTTTCCGAGTGATAACGAAAGCAAACCTTGTGAGTGAAGTTACATCAAAAGACAAACTTGCATGTGTGTGTAAGAAGCAGCTGGTAGTCGATGGCGACTGAGGCCTGTCTGATGTGTGACATCAAAATGCTGCATGCTGAAAAGTGAAAATTACCAGAAAGAAATGTTTGGGCTACAACTCCACAGGGCTCCTCTCAGTCTGAGCCAGCAGTCAAGTACTTATATGAAATCTGACGAGTTAAACATCTTAAGTACTTCAGAGTAACTTTGTATGATGCACACGTAAAAAAAAAAACATTCATATTGAGGTCATCCTCGATCTCAAACAAGCTGTTCTAGCTGCAGTTTTTAAAGGTCCCCATATCTAAAGGCTGGCTTTCTTCTGATTGCTAGCCCTTCGCCTGGCTTCCTTAAAGCCAGAACCTGGCGCTTCTGAGCACCGCCCAATCAGTTTAATGTTGTACAAGTTACAAAAAAACCCCAAACAAACCTTGGTCTCAAAACACAACGATTACTTTAATGTACACACTGGAGTCATTCCAGTACCCTTTCCACCTGAATTAAGTTTCCACCATTGGAAAACAAAAAAAAGGTCCGCTGAGAAATAATCTGCTGTAGCCTCATTAGCCAACTCTTACTGCTCACATACAAGACCAGTTTGTAAGAGTGTGTAGAATCATTACAAGGAGCTTAGCAGAGACTATTCTGATTATCCGATTACAAGACAAACATTTCTGTGATATAATACTTCCAGCTTGTGATTCTGACTCATCAACCTTACCCTTCATAGATGGAACAGCCTTGTCTTTTAACATTCATTAGCCTAGCCAAAAATGCAGCTTCTTACAAACAAACAGGTTGGCCTTTCATTATTACTGTATCGTCTTTATCCTTATCATCCTATTCTTCACAATCGGAAAAAAAAAAATTCTGACCAGCCTTGCTTGAAAAGAACTCCCAAAGTGGAAACATTTCCAAGACAGACTGAGCAGGAGGGTGGGCCTGCTGTGCTCAGAGCCACAGCTCCATCCATGCATGAGATAACCATATAAGGGCCCCATTATACCCATCGCACTGGTCACTTAGCACAACAACAGTGATGTTGCAACAGCTCCATATATTTATACGACGCTTAGGGGACACGTACCCACTGCAGTATTCACCTGAATGATCGCCATTGTCACTCGGACAAAACCTCCACATCAGCAATGCTATATGAGGAGAAAAAGTCAAAGGCAGAAGCAAAGTGAGTTTTTTTTAACATAAAGTCTCATCTTTTCAAACTTTAGCAAAATCACCCTCTGTAGAATCTCTGAATTTCTGCACTGATCTTTAAAATGGCAGTAAAACCTGACACAATTGTAAAATCATGTCTTCAGCCTGGCTGCAGAGGCACAATACGCAATCTTACAAAACTCAAGAGGTGCACCGCCAGCCAAACTACACAAAAGCAGCAGCCTCCGCCCACGGATGGTGTTCTTCACTGGGGGGAGTACTGCAAGCACAATGGACCCATCAGCAATCCACTCCAGCTGAAGTCAGTCGGACCAACAAGTAGAAAAAAAAACTTTACCTATGTTTGAAATGAGCATTAAACATCATAAGAACAAATGAAAGGTCGTAACCATAGCAGCTCCTTTATAATCAATATTATTAAGAAAGGGAAGAATGTTAACAAGAGCTTGTTGTTTTATGTGGTTTTAAAATGCTGATGAGGACATGCCACAGAACTAATTAATATTCTATGTACACACAAAAAAATCATATTATGTAAAAATATCAAATCACAAGAGTCCACTTACGTATCCAATATACTGACAAGCTTTCACACTGCATGCTGCACAATGTCAGAAAATTGTTTGCCTAACTGGCAGCATCAAAATGTGCCACAATGTAGCCAGAGGTGGAAACACACATCAAAAATGGTTTGTTAGATTTATATTTATACAATTTTTTACTAATCATAGTCTCTTACCATGACACAAACTTCTTAGCAAATAGTTTCCCATGCCTACAACCTCAACTATCATCAGCACTGATCCACCATTCACTCTCTTTTTGCTATTCTCTAGAAAATATAAAAACAAAATGCTCAACTATGCATAATGTCGTTAACTTCATGTGTCATTTCAGGATTATTGAGGAGATTTTTTGCTTTAAAACATTGATCTGAAAATAAGATTGCTGCTACATGAAGGCCGACAATGAAAGAAATCAGTAAAGCTTCTGACAGAAAAAAAAATCCATATTAAGCCCCAGAGAGGTCAGGGAACTGCAGAGTTTGGTGATAAATCTCTGTGGGTTCACCACTATAAGCAGCCCCTTTCACATGCAGTCATGTGTCCCAGCATTAGATAGTTTTCTTGTATAAAACAATTGCATGTGAAAATTATAACTAAAAATTCGAGATTTTCAGCTCTCTTCTGATCCCCTTTTTTTGACGTCATTCCAATAGTTTTGGGAACATGGGAAGTCAGAACAGCTCCACCAAATGTTGTTCTTGTAAAAGTCCAACTTGGACACAAAATCCAACAATGCGAGCCTGTCCCTAAACACACAATGTTCAAAAATCCCTGTGTATACACATTCAGGCAGCAGATTTTGAGTCCTAGAAGGAAAGCAGTGCCTTAGTAGCAGTTGGATACCAACTGTCTTATGCTCTACTTCCTCACCGCTGACCTCAAGTCCCAGTTTGTGTAAGGCTGCACTTAAAGCCTCAGGTACTGCGCCTAACGCCACTGGGGTTCACAGAAGACTTTGAAGTTCTTGACCTTAACACATACTGCATACAGGGCCTGTCCAAATTGCTCCAGGCTAAGGTCAGGGAGGTTGGAAAACCCCCCAAAGAACCTCGCAGAGACACTGGAGTGACCTCGCCAAGTTTGCTGGAGGGGTACTCTGCCAGATGCTGTGACTGTGCTGGCTGGTGATGCTAACAAGAGGAAATGCGACTGATTTTCCCACAGCTGAAGGTATCTTATGAACAAAAAAAGCAAAGGAAAGAAACTAAGAGGAGGGTAAAAAAAAAGATTAAGTAAACGAAGAAAGTGGAATCCTCTGTTAAAAAATTAAAGTAGGTGATGGCAGTGGCTGATGGGTGAGTAGGAGTCACGACAAAGAAAATGGAGACCAGCAGAAGAAAGACAGCTAGTGAAAGAGAAAGAGAGAGAAAGAGAGAGAGGTGGGCGATTAGTCCTATGAGAGAGTTGTCATGGTAACAAGTGATCATGATGAGGTTGGGAATGATCAGAGAAGACTTTTGGAAAGAAAGTGCAAACACATACAGAAGATGCATAATTACATGAGGAGAGAAATGCCAGTACAGGAGACCGTCACGTCGATAACAGGTGAGCAACAACGTGCAATAAAAACTGATTCAAAAGTTCATGTTTACAGTTCACTTTTAAAGATTTCATAATCAAACATTTAATTCCAGTGGATTAGACTGAAGTACAGCAAATCAGCTCTCACGAGAAATAGTGTTTAATTCCATAATAAAAGGAAGTTTCATAAATTAAGTGAAGCTAGTCCTTATTGCTGAATGTTACGACTGAATTTGCAATCTTATTCTAAAAAAATATCACGCCTTCCACTGACTTGCAGGATAGAAACAGCTCTGCAGCAGGCCTTTCTGAACTATGCTCTTCAAGGTCAACTTCTTTCACTTGACCTCTCACATGCAATTTACTGTGCATTCTGCATTCACACCAAAAGTCACCCCATGTTTATTTTATGAACAATGAAGTGAAAAGCTCCGGCTCCTTCCAGCAGCTCTGAATCATGTAGCTATTTAAATGTAGTGGGCAAGTTCAGATTGCATATAATTTATTTCTCTGCAGGAGCCATTTCAGCCCAGATCGCTGACATACCTGAGCTAGTTCTGAAACCTATTCAGTTATATTCAATTCAATTTTATTTATATAGCGCCAATTCATAACAGTTGCCTCAAGACACTTTATATGGTAAGGTCACTAAACCCCTCAGAGCAAGTGCAAGCACTTGGCGACAAAGGGAAGGCAAAACTCCCTTTTAAAAGGAAGAGCCAGGCTCAGGTAGAGGTAGCCATCTGCTGCAACCAGTTGAGGATTAGGGCGAGAGAAGAAAGCAGAGGGAGAGTTTAATAATTGTTAATGGTTAAATACAGCAGTGATGTATACACACATAGACATAAATGCCTGAAGAAGAAAACCCCAGCAGTCTAAGGCTATTGCAGCAAAACTAAGTGAAGGTTCAGGGTCACATAATCCAGCTCTAATGTTAAAAGTAGAGAGAGTGACTGTTCCATAGTAAAGAGGCCTCAAAGCTCACATATGGTCAAAAGTCATGAGCCAGGGTTGACATATGTTACAGAAAGTCAGTGCAGTCAGTTCAGGCCAAATATGGACCTGAGAAAATTGCAGATTGCACATCCTACACCATCTACGTCCCCTAGAACTTGTGCTTATATAATGTGCCTAATTTACAGGGAGTGCAGAATTATTAGGCAAGTTGTATTTCTGAGGAATAATTTTATTATTGAACAACAACTATGTTCTCAATGAACCCAAAAAACTCATTAATATCAAAGCTGAATGTTTTTGGAAGTAGTTTTTAGTTTGTTTTTAGTTTTAGCTATTTTAGGGGGATATCTGTGTGTGCAGGTGACTATTACTGTGCATAATTATTAGGCAACTTAACAAAAAACAAATATATATACCCATTTCAATTATTTATTTTTACCAGTGAAACCAATATAACATCTCCACATTCACAAATATACATTTCTGACATTCAAAAACAAAACAAAAACAAATCAGCGACCAATATAGCCACCTTTCTTTGCAAGGACACTCAAAAGCCTGCCATCCATGGATTCTGTCAGTGTTTTGATCTGTTCACCATCAACATTGCGTGCAGCAGCAACCACAGCCTCCCAGACACTGTTCAGAGAGGTGTACTGTTTTCCCTCCTTGTAAATCTCACATTTGATGATGGACCACAGGTTCTCAATGGGGTTCAGATCAGGTGAACAAGGTGGCCATGTCATTAGTTTTTCTTCTTTTATACCCTTTCTTGCCAGCCACGCTGTGGAGTACTTGGACGCGTGTGATGGAGCATTGTCCTGCATGAAAATCATGTTTTTCTTGAAGGATGCAGACTTCTTCCTGTACCACTGCTTGAAGAAGGTGTCTTCCAGAAACTGGCAGTAGGACTGGGAGTTGAGCTTGACTCCATCCTCAACCCGAAAAGGCCCCACAAGCTCATCTTTGATGATACCAGCCCAAACCAGTACTCCACCTCCACCTTGCTGGCGTCTGAGTCGGACTGGAGCTCTCTGCCCTTTACCAATCCAGCCACGGGCCCATCCATCTGGCCCATCAAGACTCACTCTCATTTCAACAGTCCATAAAACCTTAGAAAAACCAGTCTTGAGATATTTCTTGGCCCAGTCTTGACGTTTCAGCTTGTGTGTCTTGTTCAGTGGTGGTCGTCTTTCAGCCTTTCTTACCTTGGCCATGTCTCTGAGTATTGCACACCTTGTGCTTTTGGGCACTCCAGTGATGTTGCAGCTCTGAAATATGGCCAAACTGGTGGCAAGTGGCATCTTGGCAGCTGCACGCTTGACTTTTCTCAGTTCATGGGCAGTTATTTTGCGCCTTGGTTTTTCCACACGCTTCTTGCGACCCTGTTGACTATTTTGAATGAAACGCTTGATTGTTCGATGATCATGCTTCAGAAGCTTTGCAATTTTGAGACTGCTGCATCCCTCTGCAAGATATCTCACTATTTTTGACTTTTCTGAGCCTGTCAAGTCCTTCTTTTGACCCATTTTGCCAAAGGAAAGGAAGTTGCCTAATAATTATGCACACCTGATATAGGGTGTTGATGTCATTAGACCACACCCCTTCTCATTACAGAGATGCACATCACCTAATATGCTTAATTGGTAGTAGGCTTTCGAGCCTATACAGCTTGGAGTAAGACAACATGCATGAAGAGGATGATGTGGACAAAATACTCATTTGCCTAATAATTCTGCACTCCCTGTATATGTGATGTAGGATTCCAAATACGGATGCAGAATGTTTTTATACCTTCCTCTGAAATCCTTTTTCATTTGTTCGCCTCGAATAAATGCTCCTGCAATATATTAGTAAAAGCTTCTAGTAATAAAAACATGCTTTTAGTTTTTTATGGTTACATTTAGGCAATCACGGCCCTCACACATCATCGTCTCGGTTTAACAGTAAAAGAGTGTCTTGAAGTGTGAAACGCATTGTGTTGACTTAATCAGCATTTAACAAAAGCCATCAATTAAAGGGAGCTTTTATTTTGCTTAAATCTAAGCAACCTTATTAAGGATATGAATGCCAGTCTCCCTCGGTGATGTAAAAAACATTAACAGTCCTCTCTGCCAAAGACAAACTTTGCTGCCATACATAATGCAAGAAAAAAATGATATATTTTTTCTTAGAGAATTTATTTGGTAAACCATGTTAGTAGAATAAAAATCTGACTGGCAGGAGCCGGCGTTGCTGGCAGAATCAGAAGGAGTAACTACAAATATTCAGATCCAACATATATTTAAAAAGATTTTGTGTCTGTGTACCTTTAGTTTAGTTAACTACCATCTAGGCTTTTGGACTTTTTGGCTTGCTATAATAAAAGCCAGTTAATTAATGACAGCTGCATTCCCACTGTGCATCCTGGGTCACTGTCATGGCATACTGGGACACTTAATGGAATTGCACCATCATTAATTCCACCTGCTCTTTTCTACCAAACTGTGACAAGTGAAAATGTCTGTTGTGAGAAATGTGCCTATACTTTGGACCATTAGCTGGTCTGGATCTGGGAACCTACAACTATAACTACAAGAGAAGCCACTGCAGAAATGCCTGCATTATTTCTGGCCACTAGGGGGCGACTATTCTGGTTACAAACAGAGTTAAATGGAAATCAGGGGGAAAACAGCCCTGGGTTCCTCACTTTGTGACCTCAGGAAACACCTTTCTGATGACTTCATGTGCTCAGTTGTTAGTTTGAAGTCTTAATGACCACAAAAAGAAGTTAATTTTGTAATCATTATGATGATTATTAGAGTCAGAAATGTATAAATACAAGGACTTGTCACGCAAGTTATACACCAATGAGCATGCAGAGTCTCTCTGTTTCAGAACTGGATCCACCCCTTCTTTGTCAAGTCAGTTCAAAACACCAAGATGATGACAGCAAAAACCATGAGCTTGAAAAATATTACAACACATCTTCACTAACCATTGGATGATATCATGGTGGCTACATCCAGTCTGTTTTGAATACAATCTGTGACTAACGCTGAGTGGTTGCTATCTTGGCAATGCCAATGCTAGCTTGCTTACGGCAGCAAATAATGCTGATGAATTCAGCATTGTGCAGTCAAAGTCTCAACAAATTGTAAATGTTCACAAAGGCAGCAGCTAGCATGACAATCATGGTGAATCTTTGCAAGTAAAGCCCACCTGATCGATCAGCGGGCATATATTATTGGCTAGTATTAGCTATTAGCTATAAGCCATCGTTTATCCACTAGAGGGCACTCTGCAGGTTCCCTGTTGTTAACGTGCATCATGAATGCCTCAAACAACAACCTGCTGAGGAGAGTAGGACAGAGTGTAAACATAAATAACTGCATATAAAAAATGTTAGGGAAATCAGTTTCTGTTTTGGTATCTGAAAGGAAAAAAAATCATCTGATATTTAAGAATATTGACTTTTTGAACCACTAAATATCAGTATTAGTATTGATATCTCTTATGGGTCTAATTGCAACCTTCACTTTTGGTAAGTCCACATGTTTGATTTGTGATAACACACTACACAATCAAGTATGTGGTATACATAATGTACTGCACACAAGTCTACTAATGGAAGTAACCAAATTGAGGCGACGTATTAGTCTCTGCTGGTCATTGTTTACAAATGCAGATCAATTTTAAAAAGCAATTATAATGCTGATGGAGAATGCATTTCAGCAAAAGCACTCCCTCATTTGCTCTCCACTTGGAGACCGTATGATTGGTCAAGTCAAGCTGATTAGAAACAGAAACCAGAAGCTTCCAGCAACAGATTCTACAAATTCATTTACAGATAGCTGATTATAAAGATTAGTGTCAAAACTCATCACACATTGAGGTAGCTAATTTGAAAGCTTATTTACAGCCTGCACGACCACTTGTCTGCTCAACTTTATTGACTTTTTTTTTTATTGATGTCTCCAGTGAACTGAAATGATGAGAGTTGCATAAATGACTAAAACTGTGCTAACTGTAGTTGTCCTTTACTTGCTGGATTGGTACAGGAGTTTGTTTCACAGGAGTTGAGTTCTACATGTCATGTATTGTTCACTTCTCCTGAGAAAGTAAAACTTGGTGAGCAATGGGCAACTTTTTATATCTGTCGCCTTCGGCGTGACAAGACAGAGCAGACACACAAAATCACTACTTTTATAGTGATGACTGTGCCTTTCTCCTCTGTCTTACAATGCCAAGAGGGACAACCCCACTCGTTCTTGTGGTCAGAGCTTTGGAAACACCTCTGATATAAAGGTGGAAAATAATACCACAGAAATGTTAGTTGAGGGGAATGATAGCCTCAGTCAGCTAATTCTCAACAAGTTATTTAATGATAATGGTGGTGAATATTTGCGGCTTCTGAAGATGACAAATGGTGATAAAAATCCAAAAGATTAAAGTCAGAAAAGAGGATTTATTGGCTCACAAATTCTTCAACAGGAGGCTTCTAGTATGTGTCAAGGTATAGAAGGGGAGGCTTATCCCTATAAACATACACCTCCATATAAATTTGCACATTCTAGAGGAAAAATCAGAAATTAGATTTTTCTGATTTCCTGTTTCAATCTACAAGAAATACTGACCAATCACCTTTGAGCAAAACCATCGACCATCATCTGACGAGCTTTTGAAATTGCACTGTTAGGAAGTCTTGAATACCATTATCCACTATCTAGATATTGTGGCTTCAACTGGCCATTACTTCCAGAGACAAATCAGAAGAAAAGCCAATGGGTTTCTAAATTGGATAGACCCTGAGGTTTGTGTTGGAGTGTTAACTGCTCCGAATGAGTCACACCAGTCAGTGCTCAGATTATAAAAATCTCTTGGCTTTTCAAGGCCGGAATTAATCTTGGCTGCAGTTATCCCAATGGGTAATCATGGATCTCTGCACAGAATCTGCTGACTATTCATGTCAGTGAGAGTTTTTTGCCCTCTAACGGCACAACTGGGAGTGAAGGAGTGAAAAGCAGATACAGAGAAGACTAGAAGGAGAAGAGCAGAAGGAAGGGTGTGACCATATCTACAAATCCTGAGAGGACAGAGCCTGTCTCCACTGATTTACACAAGTGAGGTAACAGAGGTAATAAATTAAAGTCTTTGGTTGAAGTTACTCAACACACGTGATGTACGTGAGTTTGAGGGGATTTAAGGAACCTTAGATTTGGGGAGTTACGTCATCAAGTCTCAGCCTTTATCAGCAAAAAAACCCACTTTATTTGAAAAGCTGAAGAGTATCTTTATTTCTCAGATTTCCTTGTAGTCCATGTAGCTAAATCATAGATTTTTTTTGTAACTGAGCCCAGAGAAATGTCAGCCCATAGTTTCACTCACTTTATTTTGACAACTGAAAGATACCAATTTTAGTCTCTGCGAACTACGCCTCTCGAAAGTTAGAAGCAACTCCAACTGATTCATAGCAGAAACTACTTGCAAGTATTCCCCTTAGTGCTCTTTCCTGAAAACAAAAATTTCTTGTAAGGCAAAGTCTTCTATTAGTAATCAGAAGAAAAATCTAATCTAAAATCTAAAAAATCTAAAAAAAATCTAAAAGCCAAGCTACAAACTAACCTCACCCACAAATTACATCATATTAAATAAAAATATTAATATTTTTTTTTAAAAAATGAAGTCCTATTTAATCAGATTCATAACCCACATTCCAAACAAATTATTTTACCCTGCCCTCCACTCCCACCACACGTGAAATATTGTTTTTTTAATGGCTTAGGGTTATTGTAAGGAATTAGGATTACAAGCCTTACAAGGTTAATAAATCTTTCAAACAGGGCTCTTTTTACTCATCACAGCAGAAGTTACCAACAGTGGCAAAAAATCTGAAGGGGGCAAAAATTAGCATGCACACCTTGATCTCATGTTTTCATCACTAATGACTGGAAAAGGACCCGATAAACACCCTAAATACCCCGGAGACAGTTTTCCCGGAATCGATGTAATCTGTACTCTTTCGTGGCGAAAACAAACATCAGATGTTGGGCTTTTTTGTCCAGAATGAAGAAAGCTTATGTTTACAGACTCGCCTTTTGTTTATTGGTCCTAAAATGCCACCAAGCACAGAGTGAAACACTGTCTTCAGGATGAAATCTGAAACCAAAGGCGCTTAGTGTTACTGTTGCTGAAGCTACAAGATTTATGTCTGAAATGGGCATTCCCTGGTCTGAGGAAGAAGCACAAGAAGGCAATTCAGTGCTGTTGATTACTGTTGCTTATATTTCTAAGACAAGTGAGAAGTTTAGTATACTCTTGTATACTAAACCCTAAGCCCTAAAAGTTGAACCTGCAATCCCACGATTGCACTTCAGGAGCTGCGTGAGATCCTTAATTAATAACGGCATGAGCTCCGTAGACTGTAACATCCCTCACTACCAGTTAAGATACAGCAAAACATCTAATATCATTTATCACAGGAAACTGCCAAACCTGCTTGTATCAACAAAATTTCTGCAGACTAAAGACTTGAGAAGTATTTTGTACATAGCCAGCGTCATAAACTATTCGGCCACACTATTCCTCAACAATCTATTTACCCTTATTTTCTTTTAGGTTTGGAAATCAAACTCTAACACTTTTTGCAGCTTTGTTATTTACGTTAGTCTTAAAACATATTTGAATTTGGACTCGGACACATTTCGCACCATTGAGTTGACACCAACGGTCTTAGTCACTCTTAATCTCTTCATGGCTCTTCTCCCCTCCAGCCTTTTCTCGGTCTACTTTCTTTAGTACGTGTGCACGTGCTATTACATACATTCACGCTAAGTGCCTTGGAGTGTGCATGTGTGAATCGAGTGCCTTAGAGTGTTTTGTGTGCACATGGAGGAGTGGATAATTTGTTCCACATAAGAGCAATATTATAATGCCAGCACTCGTTTTAGGGGGAACAAGATTTCTGGTCTGACAGTGGCAGCTGCCTCCAGCTGAGCTCTCAATCCATTTGTTGTTTAACTTTCACTCTCTCTCGCCTCTCCTCTGTTTTTGTCCTGTTTCCCCCTCTATGTGTTCCTGTCCTCTTCTGTTGTGCGTCTCAGCCTCTCTCTGTGCTCTGCTTTGACAGTTAACAGAGGTCACTGTTTACTCTCATTTATCAGTCAATCATCGCCCGCTGCAGGGTTCCAAACACAGCTATTTTTCCATCATCTGTCCGTCTTTTTTCATCACTGCTTCCAGAAGGATGATGAACACAGTGTAATATAATTATAAGGTGTTAATTTGTTAAACTATGTGTGGCAAATACTCTTTTTAATATTATTTCCCGCCTAACTCTGAGAACATTCCTGCTTAATCTTCTCGGAATACATAAATGCTGTCAGGGTTTTATTATTTTTGTCAGCGTGACAAGTTATTAAAAATTGTGCTGGGAATAAATGTGGTCTGTGAAATAATATCACTTTGTCCGTTTGGATAAATTGTAAGATCATGTTGAGTTATGGGATTTTATTGTTTTGCCATTGTGATCACTAAACGTTCTGCAGGAGCATTAGTCCTGAATTAATGAGATTTTTTTATAGACGTGGATTCCAAATGTTTTTTTCCAAATCTATGTCTTGATCTTTGCCCCCCATTAGCATAATAAAAAGCCCAAGATCAAATTTGGATTCACTTAAGCCAGCCTAATTCAAATAACACCCCCACCATCACCGCCACCCCTTCCCCTTCTATCTCCCTCTTAGACCCATCTGAAGTTCGTGATTAGCATTTTTATGAATAAATAACAGTTTGATCTGTGCTATTTTTATTTTTTTAAAAGCTTGCATTTAGAATAGTTTTTGAGCCAAATGCATGTAGAATTTCCATACCCAAGTTTCTAACAAGGCCTAGATGTTCGCTTGTGCTGTGTGGCCCATTAGGTGTTGTTTGGGCACACTCTGGGAGAATGATTAATTCATCAGTGTGCCGTCTTTAAATATGAAGATGCTTGCTTCTGTCCCGACAACAGAACTCACAGTAGGAGGCCTTTCTTTTTGGACTGAAAAAGATTAATGCGCAGGCTTCCTGCTAACTATAAATATTAGCGGTTACTAATTATGCTGTGAAGTTAAACTATAGGCAAGATTTTAATGAGAAACATCCGCAGTGACTGGAAGAATACAGAAAAAACCAACAGATACCATGCACAGTGCGGAGACAGTAATGACTGGCGATATGATCTGAAAAACACACATGGAGAACAAGTACAAAAGTGCGCGCTGTTCGCCGTGTTCATTTAACACGGCAGCAGGCCCATATGCTGTGAACATCTTGAGGGGCAGAGGGTTGACTTGCCTTACATAACTGTTAAAGTTAGCACCATCTCAACAGGAAGAAGAGAAGAAACCCTAATCTAGGGGTTTACACACTACTTTCCAATTATTGTTTTTCAGATAGATTTGATTTTTGTTGATGGAAGCGATACGATACAGAATGTGACATCTGGATATCAAAACTACTTCCCTATTACGTCCTCCCGCTGCTTGATGTGCAAATTCAATTATAACTGAATTACAGCTTTTCTCATTTTGTTGGGTCAACCACTCTGGGAATATGTCAAGGGCCCCTGAAGGCACCCTGGGGGACACCACTTTAAAAGCAACCCCTCTCGTACGATGCCTAAACCTGTTCCCGGCTGACCGTGGTGAGTCCTCATTATCCTACTCGTGATGTTATCATAAAACAGAGAAATATTTTTATGTGCATATACGAGGCTTGCAGGAATATCATAATCTAATCATGACTCCAATAAGCCTATGTCTCATTCTAACTAGATCATGTCCTCTGTATACTTCAACTGCTCTTCTCATGCTGCACACACATAACACACACACACCAGCCAGGTCCCTTTTTTTTGGCTCAGAGCCGAACAACATTGACCCTCTATCCCATCTCTGCTCTCCACCACCTGACATCCTACCAACACCTCCTCTTCACACTACCCTATCCCCACCTCTACTCCCACCGTTTCTTCCTCTCATCCCACTGATGTTGCCATAAAAAAACGGCAACATTTTATGTGGCCCCCAACCCACTCACCACCAGCACTACATCACCTCTCCAGGGGCATCTGCGGGAGTATCATTATCTAATCATAGCTCTAATAAGTCCAAACAAGATCCTGGGTGCTTCCATGTACCCTGCAGGCTCAGAGAGGCCAGTACCCTCCACACCATTTATAGACCCCCTCCATCCCTGCTTCCCACCAACACACACACACTCCGGTACCCACAGGCCACTTCTCTCTCTCTTTTCCTCTACACGCCCCACATACATCAGTATGTCTTTAGCACTGGCTGGGTTGTACAGGCAGAGAGAGAGAAGAGACAGAGTATTAGTATTCAGAGCACAGTGAGGGAAAAAAGGAGAGGGAGCGAACAAGCAGCAGAGAGAAAGAGAGAGAGAGTGAGAGGGAGGGGATAGTGAAATAGAGAGGAGGAAAAAACACAAGGAGGGGGGAAAATATAAGAGAAGAACACGGGAGACGGGAGGGAAAAGAGGGGAGGGGAGATATATCATATTGTTCATTTCTCTCTCTTAGTCTGCCATCCCGGTTGCGCGGCTTACTGCTCGGTGCCGTCTTGGAGAGGAAAAGAGAGTGAGAGAGCGAGCGAGAGAGAGGAGGGGTGGACAGAGCGAAAGAGGGCGGAATGCCCCTTTACAGGCGTCGCATCTGACTAGAACAGCGGAGAATCTCGTAATTCGGAAATTGGTCAGATAGGAGGACACTGCTTTCTGCAACACCAAGGTAGGGAGACCTTCCCTTTTGTTGCCCCCTTTCTGGCAGCATGCATGCGGGTCTGTTATATCCGCGATGTGTGCTTTATTCGCGTCATATCTCCTTTGATCCTGCATCCCGCACCGTGCTCTGCTGAATGTGCCCTAAATCTCGCAGCATGTGTCTGTTTTCCATGAATATTTAATGTAGATTATTTGTGCATCACTCTGGCTCTTCTGTATTGCATTCTGCCATTGCATATTCGAGCCTATAGTGGGATGCATGCTGTGTGGAGGCAGTCTATAAGGTAACGGAGGCTGGTCTAGCCCATATGACAGATACCAGTGTCACAAGTGTATTAATGGCAGCTATCCTCACAGACGACAGTGATTAAACTTTTTTTTTCCATGAGAACGACATGAGGTATGAGGCGAACAGACAGAGGGGTGCGCGCACGAGCACGCAGAAAACACACAAGACAGGTTGACGTGCGTAAGACGTGCGTAATCCCCCTTCCACCCACACCCACACCCCAACCAGCCTACCCCACTCCCCCTCACCATCAAAGACACAGTTTCCTTCCCACCACAGAGAACCATATTTATGCAAATGGTCAAAAAAAGGAGAGAAAAAAACAGCCGCTGAGACACACTGACTCACCGACTCTTACATGGTGCTAGGTGAAAAATGAAGTGAAGGCGGCCTGTTGTCTGTGTGTGTGTGTGTGTGTGTGTGTGTGTGTGTGTGTGTGTGTGTGTGTGTGTGTGATTACACTCCCTGTCTGTAAATAGGTCCCGCTCTGCAGCTCCACGGGCTGTGCAAGAGACAGGAAGAACAGTACCAGTATCCCACGGTTCCTGGCTGGCCACTTGCTCTCTATTTCCTGTCCCATGTTATAGATAATTTAAACACTTGCAGCTCCAACAGGCCCAGAGTGGCAGAAAGCTGTGAAAACCTCAACAGAAACCCTGATATGTGTGAATGGGGGATAGAAATAAGTGGGGATGAAAGGAGACACTGCCTTTTTGAAAGCGAAGGGGTGTTTGGTTGAATGTTTATAGAGATATATGGTCTTTAGCTGATATTAACACTCACCCACCTCATGTTATTTATTTGCTGAGAGGGTGTCCAGGAGCTATTATAGGACTGGCTAAATTGGAACAACCTCGAGGCTGAGGCTGAGCAAAGCTATTACCTCTAGTCAATAGACATTAATATCCCCATGCTCAATCTCGGCCTCATACAGCGCCAAGTCTGTCCCCGTGAAACCGCTCCACTGGAGTAACCAAAAAGATGTGTTGTAGTAGCCCTATCTGTTTACCCTTGTGCATCAATCCGTCACAGCCGAGTGAGCAAAGAGGAGCGATGATAGCATTGTCTCGCGCAGACATCGCTGTGGCCTCAAAAGGAAGTGATGCAAAACAGAAAGGAGGATATGCCGGCACTGGTGGAGAGAGGTCATGACCTCAGTGCATCAGGCATACTCCTGACGAATAGGGAATGATCTGAGGATACAAGAGTACATCGATTTGAGGTGGTATAAAACATGATACAGCCCAGCAGGGTAGAGCGTAGCTGATAGCATCAAAGTCCAGAATAGAGAGGATAGGGTCACGGGGCCAAGATGCCAGTCTACGGAGTACGGCTGACTTGAGATGAGAGAAAAAAAGTTAATGTGAAAACTGCCAAAACACCAGAAGCGTGAAATTCACTTAAACACTTAACCGAATTAGCAGACTTTCAAAACAAAAACATAAACAAAACCTTTCAGGCAAAAACGAGAGGTTCAATTAGAGATGACTTCCAGGTACAGATGAAAACAAAAGAAGGCGCGTGGCAGCAGATAGAAAGACTTGAAAGCACGTTCAATGAGATCCGCCTGAAACATCCTATTAGGTATAACCAATGGATTAGTCTCCTTTGTCTACAGAAGCATTATGTTCTGACATAAAAAGGCTCTGACTGGTCTCAGTTTTGCAATTATGAAGGTGTTCAGTTTTACCTCCATGAAAATAGTTTGACATTTTAGCAATAAACAGTAATTCCATTTAGACCAACCTTAAGAGAAAAAGGAGCTGAATAGGAGGAAAAGAGGGTTTTATGATCTTACACCCCCTCAGACTGTGGGGTGAACTGAGAAATTAAATTCCAGAAAAAAAACCCCAAAAACTCAAGGTAATACTACAACCGCTGTTTCCACTGCTGTGGATATCAATCCAGGTGCCTTTGAACTGGAAAAACAAAAATTGTAGAAGACCCACATGTGATGTATTTCATTCAGCACACAGACAAATATATTATTATGTTAAATGACCATATTGGGTTGCAAAAGATCACAGGTTTGTGGTAAGCATCTGAATGTCTTCCGCTTCTTATTCAGCAGACAGCAGCGACTCAAATGTCTTATCACTGTAATTCCCGAACTCGGCTGAGGTGTGTGATTCTTCCTTCAGAGGCAGATTCCACATACAGATTTCAGCTTTCACTCCCGCTCTCCAACATGATCCTTGTTACTGAAAAACCTGCCCCCTGGGTTTTTATCAAATTCACATTCGCCACACTCAAGGATTTCTGTTTTGTTTGTAGCAGCTGTCGGTGGAATTTCTGAGCGAGGGAGAAAAACCACTGTAATTCTTGTGTGAGGGAGGTGCTGCGCTAAAAAATAAGAAATCCAATACCCCCCCCCAAAAAAAGAAAAAGAAAAAAATAGAGAGAGAGTGCATTCAATATTAGATAAATATTTATTACACTATGCCCCAGCCACATGAAATGGGAGTAGTGCTGGGTTGGTTTGTTTTTTTTGGTGTTTTTACTCAGACTTTGGATGTGGTTTCTCTTTAGAGTTTGGATATTTTATGCACCTGAGAGGAGCCCCCAAACCTGTCCTTACTGTGCAAATGTAAGAATGATCCCTTCATTAAAAGGGGATGCAAATATAAATGCCTCATCTGCTTTATCACCTGTAAGTCAGAATGAGGATGTAAAGGCTGCAATGAGCCTTTAAAAATGAGTAATTTAGCTGATGCTCTTATCCTAAGTGATTAACGGGAGGGGGCAGCCAGGGGTTTGGCATCTTGGTGAAGGACACCTGTGTAGCTTTGAACTTGCACTCTCTTTCTTACTGATACAGCCCTGAATTTGGGTTTACATCCATTAAAGCTACTAACGGGTGTCTGGTGCGACTGGCCCTTTTTTCCTGGACAGATTTAGCTCATAATCTGATTGGCTTGCTTCATCTCATCCAGCTCCCATCTCCTTCCCGTTAACGTGATTGGGCAAGACTGATTGTTTTTTTTCTCCGTGGAGTGATTACACTGTGACCTTGCGCTGCGTCCTGTCTCCTCTGCCCAGTCGGACAGTGACCTTCCTGGTCGACTGGTCTGTGTTGTGGCGTATTCGTTCCCTGTGTGTATTGATCCCAGGCAGAACAGCAGTCAATGGAGCGTCTGTGGGAGGCTTAGTGTTGCTCTGTACAGTAAAGTAGGAAGGCGCATTTCTGGGCATGCTGCTATCTCAGTTGAATGCTCCATCACCATGTTTCTAAAGGCATATTCATCGGCGAATAACCATCTTCTGTAAATATTTTGCTTGTAGTAAATTGCATCGCCCAAAACCTTGATTACCATTGTTGCTGTGTCACCCTCGCCGCCAGCTTCCTGGTTTTTTTCCCTGCCCTTCTCTGCTCCAATTTTTTCCCCTCCCTCTTTATCTGTCTCGCCTCCAATTTAATGTCAGCATCTCTCTTATCCCTCTCTCGCCGTCTCCCTATTCCACTGTCTCTTGCTATACAATCGTTCTTTCTGTCTGTCTCCTCCATTTCTTTTTTGCCTCTCCCTCTTGATGCTTTCACTGGCATTTGAGGCGTACAGTTTTGTGCCAGACAGCCATTTCTCAGATTGAGATATCCCAGGTTTTAAGTCACTCAGACAGATTTGCTATCTTAATGGGTGAGAGTAAGGGTGGGGTTGTTGGAGGAGGGCTTGTGTTGCTTTTTGATTTGCCAATTTTGGATTAATTTCTGTAATAGGTTGCGGTGAGTTGGAAAGATAAATGGACTCTGCATTAACTGAGTTTCCTGCACTGATAAAACAATCTTGCTTGCATTATCAGCATAAATCTAACAAAACAGTGCGTGCACAATCAGCTTTCTTGCATGGAAAAAAACATATTTGCAAGTAAAATCAAATTTTCATATTCATCTGGTCATTTTTTAAAAGCGATATCTACTTAACTTTAAAAGTTTCAATGGTCTATTTTTAATTAAAACAAGTGAAATTCGATGCTGGTAGTAACACGGTTTTTGGCAGTAAAATGCATCTAATTACCTTTTCAAATTAATCAAGATAATTAGTGAAATTCAAATGGGATAACTTCTCATTACTTTTTGACTTGCATGGAATTAGTTTGAAGAGCAGTGAGTCACTGTTGACAGAGATCATGGCATGGCATTACTTCCCAGCTCTTTTAATGATAAGAGCACCATCCCTTTGATCACACGAGTCCATGCTGACACTGGGATTGAGATCAATCCAGCAACCCAGTGCACTCAAGGTGTCACAGCCTCTCTAATCTAACATGAAAGTAAATATAACTCAACCTGGGCAAGTGAACTGTAAATATCCATATCCATCCACAATCTTTGCCACTGCAAATTCCCAAATGCCCCCCAGAGAGGCTACAATATTAATAGGAAACTGCAGACTATAGAAAAAAAGCAGGTGTTGGTATAATGTATCCAGATGTCTACTGAGCTTAGTATAAAGTCCTTCTAGAAGCACATCTTGCCACTTTTGCAGCCATTCTGGCAATGCCTCGAGAGAGGTTCGATATTAATGTTGATGGTTATTGGGATATCAGCAAGGCCTGGGGAACATTTAACCAGACAACCCGATATCACACCAAAACTTGTAATAGACACCCCAGTCCGCTGTGTCCATTTCATGCTTTGCCTCTCCAAAACATGAAGTGGACATGTATACAAAAGTTTCATTACCAGCACGAGGACATAGCGAAATATCTCCCTTTGCTGTTACTGCAACTTCCTGCAACTTCTGCATGCAAATCTTTTTCACGCTTTTTAGAATCAAAGCGTGAAATAGACACACTGGACCGGCGTAGCTATTACACGTTTTGCTGTAATACTGGGTTTACCCAGATGAGAAAAGCCTTGAGCTCCAGGGAGATCATCCAATACACTAAGCTATGTTTGTTCAACTCGTACTTCAAGTCAGTGCTTCAAAGTCGCAGCAGAGACATGGAGAACTATAAAAACTGCCATGGTCAATGTCCAAACTTTCTGAGCCATGCCCTGCGACAAATCCTCTCCGTCTGGCAAAAAAAGGCAGATAGAGCAACGTCCCAAGGAAGAAGAGATCCTTAAAAAGCCAGCAACCAACATCAATAATGGACCTGTAACACAAAATGAAAATGAAAAAGCGCACCGCCACAAAAGACCTGGTGTCGGGACTCATCGCAGACATCAAAGTGGCAGGACTAAGAGGCGAATGGGTAGTAAAGGCAGTTCAGGATGAGGGCCTAACTAACTTTAACTGGACTATACAAATTACATGCAAAGGCTCAAAGGTCTAATTTATTAAGGGCTCAATCCAGAATACCAACGTGAACAGCATCAGTGTTCATTCTTTGGGTACGCTAAATAAATTCTAATGCTAATTCGCATTTTGGATGTAGTTAGCAAAAAAACCCCAAAAATTACACTTTCCTACACATTTACTAATTAACCACATACTGATATAATGATTAGATAATCCGATAACACAAATTTGAGATAGTCGTGAACCTCTACAGTACAAATATGTCACAACAGCGACACAACTGGTTCATTTTTTTTCCCAGTTTAGCTGTTGACTGGCTCTGAGGGGGCAGCAGCGTCTTTTCCTTTACTGATTTCTACTTTAGATTTCTGCTTGGGATTCTTTGAGTGCTGTGATTTCCTTTTATAATGCATAAAAATTTAACTAACGTGGATCATTTTTCCTGCTACAATCTGCCCGACACGTCTTCTCAAAAAGCTACAATACCTTTTTGCTGTTGAAAGAAAAATTCCAGATGGGGTAAAATATCTGCATCTCCTCCAGCTTTGTGATTGTACTGAACAGAGAAACTTGAACAGCATTGTGTTTGCTGCCTGAAAAACCTGCACTTGAACAGATTAGCTGGGCTTAAATAAATTTATAACTTCGACAGGGCACCTATTTGCTAATTTCTAACTCCACAACTGTATTTTTGGCTGTACTAGAGTAGCTTTGCATGACTCACTCCTCAAGCTCCTCCCCCATAAAGGCAACTTTCTTATAAGCCAGCTTACACCTGAGTGGCTGCCTCTCGCAAACAGAAGATTTGAAAAACGGGTGATTTGGGGGCTTCTCTCCCCATAGCAAAGGCCATGTGCCTACGATGACCATATTGAAAATATCCGCTCTCATTTAGTTTATACACAGAAGAGGCAAAGAAGAGAGTGCTGGCAGGGTGGAGTGGGTGAAGACGAGTATCAGGGGGGTGATTTGTGACAGAAGTATAGCAGCAAGAGTGAAAGGGAAGGTTTACAAGATGTTAGTGAGACAAAAAGACAGGAGGCAGACATGTAGGTTGCAGAGTTGAAGATGCTAAGATTTCACTGGAAGTGACCAGAAAGGACAGGATTAGAAATGACTATGTCAGAGGGAAAGATTATGTCGAGCGCTTTGGAGACAAAGTTAGAGAGGCAAGGCTGAGATGGTTTGGACATGTGCACAGAAGAGATAGTGGACAAAGGATGCTGAATAGAGAGATGCCAGGCAGGCGAAAAAGAGGAAGAGGCTTGTGGATGTGATGAAGAAGGAAATGCAGAGGGTTGATGTGACAAAGGAGGATTGCAGGATTAGGGTGAGATGGAAGCAGATGATTCATTGTGGTGACGCCTAAAAAAAGAAGAAGAAGAGAAGTGTCAGAAACTGAGCGCCTCAAGTAATAGTGAAGAAAACCATAACCGGTTTTCTTTAAGAGGAAAAAATTAACAAAATAAGATGTTGGGGTTTAGTCAAGATACAGTTACAATGTTATAGTTCATGATACTAATTTAACCCTGTTCCTCTTCTTTTCCTAAGATTAATTTTTTTTAGTGTATAGACTGACCGACTTTCATTATGTGACTGAGAGCAAACAAGACAGGGGAAGTGTGTTTCTGTCTTCAAGCAGAGGGACAGAAAACTTGAAAGGGTTTGGAAGCATTTCTTGTTTCTGATCTTGTTCGGAGTGAAATATGTCTTTGCCTAATGCAGTGATTGATGGAAGGCTGGGAGACAGATGGACACATAAGGAGCACTTTGCTAGGGAGGTGCCACTCAGTGCACAAAGACTGACGCTGACATTTCACAGAACAACATACATCAAATGATCAATAGTCCTTCCCCTGTCTGACGAGGTACCTTGCTTGAGAAATAGGGCCGCTGCTTTGCAAGGACAAAACAGCTCAGTGGAAAAGTGAGCTGACCTCTCACCACGAACATTGTTTTG
The DNA here is from genome assembly GCF_051167445.1 of Perissodus microlepis. NCBI lineage: Eukaryota > Metazoa > Chordata > Actinopteri > Cichliformes > Cichlidae > Perissodus > Perissodus microlepis. The sequence goes on along the minus strand of NC_140464.1, from coordinate 5,432,138 downwards.
CCAGTGATTTATTTTCCGACCACACCACTTGTACAAGATAAGGTTTTTGGCCAGGACATGTTCAATACTGGTGGTTTTTGGAGCAAATTTGTAATATCAGACACAAGTTTGCACATGTTCTTTGGTCAGAGTCCCTGGAGACTCGCACACTGTGAGAAACTGGAGTTTGGGCACTGACCTGTTTTTATTTTGACAGAATGAGATCGGAATTAAAGGCAGCATGCTAAAGAAGGCCTGTTTCCTTTGAATGAAAGGCTCATGAGCAAACACTTAAGGGAGTCAGACTTAATGCATCTAATTATATCTCAATCTGATGTTTGTGGGATTTTTGAGTCCCCTGTTGTCTTCATTCACCTTACTGACTGATTGATTCCTAATGTTCTTCCAGGTTCTGTTGAAAAGAATCTCCACGACTGACAGTGACATCCAATCCACGCTGATGTGCTGGCAAGGCCAAGGATCCCGATGCAGTCCACCAATTCCTGCTGGAGCTAGATGACTAAGAGCTCAGCACAACAGGCTCCCATTTCTGATCTTGGAAACATTAGGAAAATAACAAGATAAAGGTTATGCATGCACTGCAGGCATAACTCCACGCTCCTCAGCCAAATCTGTTTGCAAAGAAAATTTCACACGTAGTGTCTCCACACGGGCTTGCAACATGGCCCAGAACCTGAAGAGCTGAGTTCAATAAAGGTAAAACACATAAGTAATATCTTTAATTTTGATTTTTCTTTCAGTTTGACTTTTGGTACACAATTTTTAATCTATGAAAGAAAAAAAAAAGCCAGAAACCAGGCGCACACTCTTAAAGTGTTTGTGGTTTCAGTATATTTATCTTTTAGAAACTCACTGGAAGAGAGTTCACAATTATCTAAATTACTCTGTAATTACAGTAAAAAGTGTTTTAGTTTGAAACATGACATACGTTTCCAAAATGACTGACCCACTGGTCAGTTTTAGACAACAAACTAATCACGGTATCCCCAGGAGATAATTGACAGCAAGGCCCTGTGCAATTAAGGGCGCACCATATTGAGTGAAGGATCCGGCATTATTCAAAGCAGGCTCCTGTTTAAGGGATAGGAAATAAAACTTGCTCTATTTAGTTCTCTATAAAATACACAGTTTAAGGTGTATATTGTTGCTCATAATTTAATTTCTTAATTTCTCCAAGTGGTGTGTAAATGCACAGCCATCCACTGTCTAATCTTAATCAGTTTTTATTTTATTTATATTGCACCAGATCACAACAACAGTCACGTCAAGGTGCGTTGAGGCTTAAACTTACTGTAAATTGATTAGTTTTAATTTTGCTATAGTCATCTCAAGGGTTTTATGTTAAAACGTGAAAGAGCATACACACTTGACGACAGTGGGGATGAAGAACTCCCTTGTTAACATTGATAACACTGTGTCTTTTCAGATGTGCAGGCTGCCAGTTCCATAGGCATTAATGCACCATCATACATCAGAGATGCAGGTTTTTGAATTGAGCACCGAAAACAAGCCACATGGTCCCTCTGCCCTTCTGTCTGGAAGACGTGATGTCCGTGTTTTCCACTAAGAATTAAAAATTTTGATTTGTCTGACCACAGAAGAGTTTTCCAGTTTCCTCAGTCCATCTCAAATAAGCTTCCAGTGAAGACGGGGGTGATCTTCTGTGCATGATGGAGCTTTAACCTCCAGTTGTGAATGACTCAGTAACTTGCATTAGCAGACAGTTGTTTTGAATGCAGTGCCACTTGAGGCTCCGAAGGTCACGGGCATCCCTTTGCACACTGAATCTTTTGATGATATTGTATACTGTAGGTGATGGCATTGTCAAAGTCTTCACAATCTTACATTGAGAAATATCATTCTGTAGTTGTTCCACAATTGTAGATCCAGTTTTTTACAAACTGGTGAGCTTCTGTCCATCTTTACTTTTGAGACACTCTAGCTCTCTTAGATGCTCTTTTTATTCCCAGTCATGTTTCTGATCTGTTGCTAATTAACCTAATTAGCTGCGAAATGTTCCTCCCGCAGCATCCTTTTGGTTTGACGTTGACAATAATTGCATCATAATGTTTTTATTTACATTTTACATGCCATCCCAACTTTTTTGAAACCGGTGTAATAGAAACACAAGGTTAAACTGAGGGTTGACTTAAGAGTTTAATTCATTAATATAGTTACATATACATTAACATGTCATTTAACTTATCATTTTGGCCCATGGACCTTGTGGTGCCTTTATTTGCCCAAGAGCCTTCTGCTGCCATGTGCATAGAGGAGGTGGGAGGATGAAATTTGAGCAATGTGTCCTGCCTGTAGGAGCGTTCAAGAAAGTCCACACATGTAAATGTTACGTTTTTGTGTGCAAGTTTTGTCTACCAGATGAAAAAAAAATCATCATCAGCACGACCAGTAACTAAATACTTAATCACACATCAGAAATTTTAGTTTTGCCGTCAACAAGATCACATTTTCTCACCCTTTCTTCAGTTTTCTCTAATCAGTCTTCATAGTGTATGCTAAAGCAATATTATAGAGCCAACCATCTATCAGGGAGTTGCTGATGGTTCTGGCATTCATGTTCACACTTAATGGCTAAGGTGACCAGTCTGCCAGAAACTTGATTTGTCTCCTTTTATGTCCTCACATCTCAGGTCGCCACTTTCTCTCATTTTATCTCTTTCAGGGAAAGTGAGAGGGGCGGGTGCTGCTCATCCTTCATGGGCACATCAGTCTGGCCTCTGCGATCCAGCCTGCAGAGCCCCTCGTGTTCTTGCTTTATCACAGCTGTCCCCTCAACTTCCTCTGCCTAATCGCTCTCAGCTCACACCTTGTAAAAGGTGGACAGCCCAAAACTGTGCTTACCCAAGCGCCGTCCGATAGGTGAGGGCGGCGAGGGCTGCGCTGTCATTGGCTGACTGCTGGTGAGAGTGCGATGCGGATTGGAGGATGTCAGGGGACTGGGATGAAGACCTGTGTAAGAAGGCGCTGGTGCTGGTGGAGGAGCTGTGCTTCAACACGAGGGGTTACAGCCAGAACGAACGCTGCCAGGAGTTCATCTTCCTGAGGAGGGGCAACAGGCCGCTAGATACAGGTAATACACACACCTGGTGCTTCTTACAAACAGTGATTCAATAAAAGATGGATGTAACGTGCGGGTTTGCAAAGTGAAGTCAACGTGGAAATGACTTAAACCTACATGCTCTGGAAAAAAGAGACAGAAAAAAGGCCCTCAGTTCCCTTCGTCAGTGACCTCAATGAACACTTTTTGGATAACCTTATGGGCTCAACCACAAGTTCCACTTACTAAAATTATAAGAGAAGGATTAACCAGAGTATCCAGAGCAGTCAGTGCTGTGTGTTGTGTACTCAGATCCACCCCTTATTTGTCAAAGCAACACAGGAGCAATACTGAAAACCCTTAACACGAATGTGACTACTCTAACCAGTGGATAACACCACAGCGGCGTTTAAAAACAATCTATGCTTATGAATAAAGTTTGGCAGTTCATTGGTGTTTTAATGCTATTTTTCTTTTGTTTTAAACTTATAATTATTTCTATAAAACCTCAGTGAAATCTGCCTTTCTCTTATTCTGGGCACAGACTACATGAAATGAGCCTGATCATCCAGAAGATATAAGGTATCACTTGGTAACAAAGTAACTGCAGTCTTTTTTCCCTCTTTTTTATTTTGCAACAGTAAATAGGCTGATATTTATGTAGAGCTTTTCTGCTTTTCTGATCAGTGTGAACTGCTCTAATACTAAACGGAGGCTTTTAAGGTCTTGGTTCCCTCAATTCTGCAAGCTTGACCGATATAAGCACAGAGATCTCAGTCAGCAGTCAGGAACTTTCTTTCTCTGCAATTTATTGATTTTTCAAGATTCTCCCCTTTTTTTTAAATTTTGTGTTTTACAAAAATTGCCAGTTAAGCCTACTGCTTCCTGCTTTATGCCAAGTTCAGTCTACACAATACCAGCATGATTACAGCCAAACCTGGAAGGCGTTGGTTAGGAGCTGACTTTGGAAATGAAATTGTTTATTGTTGCACTACAGTTGATCGAAAACCAAGTTGAATCTGGGAACCCTATGTTAGGGTTAGGGATGCTAGCATGTTAGTATGTCTTTGAGTCCTCAAAGGTTCTTGAATTTCACAAAGAGAGCTCTGCCAGCAACTGTAAACATTACAGACCAAAAGCTTAGGGGGGCTGTGAAATCGCGAGCTAGTGCCTCCTTCCTGATGACGTCAAACACACTGTGAATGACAGAATGATTGATCAGGGAGCCACCTATGCTCTGTCTTGTCCTTCAGTCAGAAAAGAGGAAGATTTTATTACTCTATAATGGCCCGATCTGACATAGCGACCAGAAATAAATAAATTAGGTAGCCTGTGCTCAGCATTAAAGCAACACCTTATTCAAGAAATACCCTTGAAGTATCAAACACTCATCAAACCCTGCAGTTTGTAGTTTACTCCTTCACGCAGAGCAGGAACAGCCTGATTTGAATCAGTTTAAATGTACTGCGAAGAAAATGAGCTTTCACTGTGGACAAAGTAGCAAAACTTTCCAAACATCTGCAGCAGAATAAATAACCCTTCTGCTGCACGTCCATATGCTCAGTAGATTTCAAAAACTCACCATCTTAGCAAAATATGCCTAAATATCCAGAAACTTGCCATGGCCGATCTGTATGTTTTGATGCTTTTTTCTCACCCGCCATGAAAACAAACTGAAGTCAGCTTTGATTTTCAATTTAATCTTTTCACAAGGACCACAGCGGCTGGACTCTCTCTGAAGGGAGGAAAATGTGAACTTAGCAGACACCTTTCAAGCCTACAGCGAAGGGAATGGTGATACTATAAAAAGATTTGGGGTATTGCTTTAAGGAACTGCTCTTTTTAATATAGGCATGATTGAAGGTTTAAGTATTCCATTATGGTCCAAATGAAGTTTTACACCAAAGGCCTTCTTCTAAAACTGGAACTCTTTTTTGTAGGTTTTGTCCCGAAAGAGGTAAGAGCAAAAGATTCTTTTTTAGTACTGACTCATCACAGTGACTTTAAGGTATAATGAGGCAAAATGTTAAGAAGAGTGCTCACATTTAAGGATGGTTAGAGGTACTGTGCACTCACAACAACATACCATGAAATATTCACGTTCTCGACTGAAGTGGCTAAGGTACAAGTCCATCCCATTTCTTTTATGATCCCCAAAAGAGTCTCGGTAGAATTCTGTGATTGTTATCTCAGAGCTGGATTACAGGAATATATATATTTATATCATCACATCCTTTGCCAGAGTGAATAGGTACACCCTGCTGCACTGTGGATGAGAGTATTGTGTGTAGGTTCTTAGTGAGCCATTTGGAAGTGCACTGTGCTGTTATGCAGATTACCATGGATCTGTGGCTCAGTGTAGATTAGCCTGGATTGCCTGTGTGTTGCCTCCGGAGATTTGGATGGCTCTGAGAAGAAATGTCATGCCATGGTTTTAGGCGCTGGCCCCCACCGCTTACCAGCTGTGATTTTTCGGTGTTTGCTGATGGAAGTCCGCGGTCCCTCGGAGGATCGCGACCGCTGAAAGCTGTCAGTGGATGACTTGTGTAAGCAGCGGAGATGTGTTTGATGTGGAGCAATGTACGACTCCCAGTGGGCTTGCATCAGTCGCTGACTGACAGGAAGTCTCAGTCCCTCTTCACGGTGTACTACAGAGGCCTTCTACCCACACACCTACCCGCCTGCTGACTCGCTTTTTATGCTTTGTGGATTAGCGATGGATCTTTGGCAGGATCAGCGCTCAGGAAGTTACAGCGACTGCCCTAAAGAGAGACAAATGGAGGCGAGTGGCTTGGCCCCCGACAGTCCATGCGCACATTTGATCACAGCCACGTCTTATCAGCGCACCCTGATCTGCCAACTGCACACAACCTACTCCTCTAGCTCCTCGCTTTGTTTTTTTCCCCTCTCCAGATCAATACATTAACCTTTCTCATCCTCAAACTCCTCCCCTCTTTGGGTTTCGCTCTAAATCACTGTCAGCTTGTTTTCCCCAATCTCTCCTTTTCCCTTGCTCTCTCTCTCACACTCTCTTTGTATCATTTCCTGTTTGGTTTCGAGCCTTTCACACATGGTGTGGTAATTGTATCAGCTTTATCAACCCCCCACCCCCTCTTCTCTCTAGAAACAAAAAGGAAGAATTGACCCAGTCATCGTATATGTCTGTTGCAACATGCGCACCAATCTGTTTTCAAGCCTTTCTATGTTTGTAGCAGCCCTACATTTTTTCTCACCCCTCATCACGGCTGTCTTTATTTCTCTTTTGCCTCATTCCTTTACCCCCCCCTTCCAACATTTCTTCCTTCCTGTCTCCTGATCTCAGTCATCATGTTCTCTCGTGCTTTGCTTTTGCTTTTTTCCTTCCCCCCCATTCGTCGCTCCTCAATTCCCACCTCATCATGTTCTCCACCACCGATCTATGTCCCCTCGCCTATCCTCCACCTCCGCGGCCCCCCAATCATATCTTTTGAACAAGTGCTGATTAATGACATACAGGCTGATGAATAATTCACCAAAGAGAAGCTGAGGCAAAGCAGGGGGGAGACAGATAGAAGGTTGGGGTGATGAACAAAGAGAGCGAGAGAGAGCACGCAGAGGCAGACAGCATGGGAAAAGAAATGACAGCGAGGAAAGAGGGGTGTTTGAGGGGATTACATACGAGAGAGTGAAAGAGAACGTGAGGGAGGGCGGATGGAGACAGTAGGCGAACCAAGTTCCAGAAGATGTAGCCCTGGGCTGAAGGATTGGCTTCTGTTGTCTTGTTTTCATTCATTTGCTCTCAGTCTTGTTGTCAGCCGGTTACAGATAAAATGTAATTCTTCTTTGTTTGATTTAAAAGTGCTTATGTTTTTGTCATGCCCATAAAGGCACTCTGAAACAAAGTAAATTAAGACGAAAGGGAGGTTAAGGCCTTTATGTGAGACTTGTGGAGGTTTGGAAAACATTTCCTTCTGTGGGTGAGACAAAGTTATAGTACGCAAAGGTTGTGCCTGGCCTGCCTGCGGACAGAAAAAACTCTTAATTGATGACCTCGTGTTCTGGATGCAGCTCAAGAGGGCAAAAGGTAAAAAATTTTTACTTATATGCCGCAAGGTGCAGAGGAGTACACAGTCTGGGAAATCTGAACGCTGTGTCTTACTTGGTCTGCTTACAGTGATTGAATATTCATGTTCAGGGCTCTGGGCCTGTAGTTCATTGTTGATTCTGATTGGTCCGTTTGTCATGAAAGTCGTCAGACCAAAAGATGCTATTTATAAAAAGACTTCAAATGGTCCGGGATAAGAATAAATACTCATTGTATATTCGGTCTATTTATTAATTAATATTCATATAATATTTATAAGGTATTTACAAATGTATTAATTTATAAAGAATTTACAAGTCAGAGTGTCCAGCATGCGCACACGTGCCCACTCCTCAGCACAAGTTATAAAGTTTCCTGGCTCAAGAGCTCTCTTTGTCAGCGGCTGCTGCTGCTGGAACTGTCCAGCAGTCTGGTGCTGAAATGGCTCTTTTTTTGTATTTTTTTATTTTATTCTCTTTCTACATACAGATGAGTCATACTCCACCCTTCACCATCCCAAACACCCACATCCTCACCCTCACATATCCACACGCAGAAAACCCCCAACCCCACCCTCACTCCACAGTCACAATCCTCGAGCCATCACACATTAAAAAGCTCATAACCGTGAGGAAATGCAGGATGACACTGCATAGAGACATCACTGTGGGTGTTGGTGTTTTTTTAATTGCTACCCCCACCCAACCACCCCACCGCCTCCTCTCCTTCTCTAAGAACATCCACTCTGCCAGCGTTTGCCCTCATTTTAAGCTCAGGATTCAAATTTGGGATGTGAGCTTGAGGGGATGGCTGCATATTGCTATTTACGCCTACAGCAGGTTCCCTTTCCTGCCTCTGCCGCTCCGTGATGCGTGATTTGTAGATAATGTGGTGATGTTGGGAGCGATGTGCGTGCGTGTGCGCGCGTGTGGATTGTTCATCATGCAGTGGTTTATTGTTGATTTCTCAGGCATATGTATGCATAACATGTTAACGTGTAAAATACCAGATGCATGCTGATAAAGGCACTTTTTTAAAAAATGCCTCAGCAGCTATAGGATTTCATTTGGTACACACAATCATGTTAGAATTGATCTCATAAGCATGCTCAAACCACTGCTAAACATAGACTGTATACAAAAATGTGCGCAACCACTGTGATGTTCAGTTGTGCATCCTTGGTCTGAGCATTTTGACCATCGCAATCTTGTTTTTGGTAAACTGGACATGATAGTTTACTGCATTTTACTAAGAAACTTGCAATGTTATGGGGAAATCCTGGCGAAACATGAAACCAGGTAACATTTTTTAGCCTTTTATTTAGCTTTTGACTTCAGGAGCAATTAAAGCACTGCAGACTAAGCTTACCTAACCCCAAATCAATAGAGCAAACAGACAAGTGTCCGTCCTCCTAACTCATTAAAATATAAAAACTTGTTATTAAACACATACGCTGCTTGTCTCTACCTTGACTGTTACATTATTAGTATGACTGAAGTTTGCAGCTTGCACATAGGTCCAACAGAGATCACAGCATACCCTACTTTGCTGTCTTTGTTATTCCAGTGGGGACCATACTGTACCAAATAAAGGTCATGGTGTATACAAATAGACTTGAAGTTTGCAAATGAGGCCATAAACTCCAGAAAAAAGGAGAGAATGAGGGAGCTTTTCATAATAAGGACTTTTTCCACATAGATTTTCTACAAGCAGAGGATTTGCCCCCTGTTGGCCTTTAGAAAGAGTGCAGGTTTAAGGTACTTCCAAGCTGGCTTCACGGTTCAGATGTCCATCTTTAATATACAAGCTATGGCCCTTGGCAGCGCTTTATTTAGCATTGTTAGCATTGTTGTGTTGCAGTGTGGGAGTGGGCTGTGCTTGCAAAGATTTTTTTTCTCGGAGCTCAGATTTGAAAAAAAACAAAACAAACATTCAGGGCTAACCCTGCCAGGGTCAGTGCAGGAAAATCGTGTAAAAATCTCAAGAGTTTAACTTGTTGGTTAAATAGAGGTTACAAAAAAGTGCACTCTCAGAAGTGTTATCTTGGCTAGAGACTTGTAAGTGTTAACTCGTCTCTTTACCTTCTTCCTGTGGTCATCTGCAGAGATCTCTGTCAGTCTGCTGTCGGTCATTGTGACATTCTGCGGCATCGTCCTCCTCTCCGTCTCCCTTTTCGTCTCCTGGAAGCTCTGCTGGCTACCATGGCGGGACAAGGAGGGCGGAGGTCTGAGCCTGACATCGGGGTTGCTTCCTGGAACCGCCGGTGTCGGAAACCTTGCAGCTGCCGGGGGCTCGTCACTCTTACCCCCGCTGCTGCAGAGGAAAGAGGGCCACTCCTCGTCCTCGCTCTATCCCACCCTTGGCCAGCAGGGCCAGCACCACCCCCATTTTTCTGACCTGGTGGGGCTGGAGAGGGGTGAGGTCGGAGGCGTGGTTGGAGGGCCAAATGAGACCCAGGAGCACTCCTACCTGGACATGGACACCTACCCCAACAATGCTGGTGAGAGAGCAAAGACACGCAAACATTCATTTCAGCCAGGCTGAAAGAGCGATGCAATGTCTCCGTCAATACCCTCTCATTTTAATATACTCACAGGATAGTGAATTTAATACGTTTACCTACATGCTGTAAAATAAGTTGTCTGAACTGTAGCACTATGATGAATGTTGACCATTACTGCGTGTATATAAACGGGCTTCAGTGGTGCTACATTCAAGGAATATTACTTTTTCATCGTACTGGCGTGGTCTTTTATTACAGACATTTATTTAGTAGTAAAATTTAAAACAAGTGGTACACACATCTTTTAGGATCTAAATGACAAAAAATATAATGTGCAAATTTGTTATTTTATTATTTTTTTAAATAACTTTTGGAACATATGATGCAGATGAGTGGCTGATTTACAACCTAAAGACCTCTGATTCCTGCCACCTGATAAATATATCTTTCCATTTAGCTCTGTTTTGTTCTTCTTGAATGCTGAAGGAACTCTACTAGTAGCTCCTTGGCTGCTTAACTGTCCTTAGCAGCTAGTTTTATCAGAGCATTCTTGCAGAAAACACCTGCATGCAGACCACATTGTCAATTTCATTTTCCCACATTCAGTCAGTATACTGTCATTATAAAGAAACACTGCTAAATTAAAGAAGCACATGATCAATTCTTAATGAGCTGCAGCACAATGCTTCCTTTTGCAAAATACAGGGAAAATTCCCAAATCTATGACCTCCTCTGCAATTTTCACACTTTGCAAAGTCATTCGAGCGGCCGGTTCTGCCCCCCAGGCTCTTAGTTTAACACACCTGCTGTAGAAAATAAATTAAGCGTACTGAAACCCAAGTGAAAACAGATATGCCCTGAACAAACAAGCAATTGAATTAAAATTATTAACATTAATATTAAATATATTGAAGACTCTCATTGGATTTTGCCTTTATTATTATTGCCTTTATTACTATAATGATAATATTGCACTATATGAAGATGAGAGAACTAATGTTATATAATAGAATAACATATAAATATTCATAAAATGATAACAATTCTAATGATAATAATCAAATTATCAAATTAAACCGTAGCTTTGCTTATTGAGTCTTGTCTTTTTTAGCAGATTAATTAAATTCAAAATCCAATTGCGGTGCCAAGAGAGTTACATAACTGTAGAAATCCATAATGATATTTCAACGTCAGTATCACATATCACAGTTAGTAGATGGTAATGTGACACCATTATTCCTATGCATTTACCTCTGACTTAAAGCTGGGCTCAAGAGTTGGGAGTTTGCCTTCTAATTGGAAGGTTGCCGGTTCGAGCCCCGGCTTAGACAGTCTCGGTCATTGTGTCCTTGGGCAAGACACTTCAGAGGGCCCGGTGGCACCAGTGTCCGGCAGTCACTGCGCCCCAGGGTGGCTGTGGCTACAATGTAGCTTGCCATCACCAGTGTGTGAATAGGTGGATGACTGGATGTGTAAAGTGCTTTGGGGTCCTTAGGGACTAGTAAAGCGCTATACAAATACAGGCCATTTGCCATTTTTATGCATTCTTGCTGTTTTTTGCTGTTTTGACTCAATTGCAGGAATAAAAGACAGCCTTAAAACATGCACCTGGCTTTAAGCCATGCTGTCCAAACAGCATGTGATGATGGGGTGTTTTGAACTGGCCTGTCAGCTGAGCACAACATTATACAAAAACAGGCAGCAATTAGAAAAAGAAGCTAAAATAGAAACTGTTGTCAGAGATATTTTGGACCTGAGTTTATAAAAACAGCTCTGAGTTTTCATCCTGGAGTTTTATTTATGCTGGCTGTCAACGCTGGTGCACGCTGTTTATCATTATTCAATATCAAATGTTTGCTGGCTGCCTTTATTGCAGTTTGATGTAGCCTTGTTTCACGTCTCTGTATGCCTTTAATGCTGGCTCATGTTCTGCTATTGTAAATATGTCTGCTCATTCCTTCACTCCCCTCAGCTGGTAAATAACTGCCTGCTAAATCAAAGTACAACAATCAATGAGATCAATGTTGCTGACAAAAATGCAGGTCTTTAGTGGCACTGTAACAAAACAAAACAAGCATGTGAGTCACCAAAGATTTTATACTCTTGTAGGAACTCTGAAGCTGAGTCAGACGTCTCCAGACGTTCCCAACTCAGAGGGTGGAGCCCATAAAGACCTGCCGAACGCTCACTCCCAACAGCAGGTCACCCCTCGGTCAGTATCGAGTGTGTGTGTTTGTTTTTCATTTAAGTACGTTAGCGCTGACGTTTTTGTCGCCAAATTCAGAGACAAAAAACAGGAGTGAACTTTAACCCCCGAGCTGGTGATCATTACCGTACATCCATTTAACAAACACATCAGTAAATCAATAAGAGGAGGACTCTACCTTTATAAAATGTGTTTTTGAAAACACAGTCGTAAAAATTGCATTACTCAGGTTACAGCGGTTTTAATCTTGCTCTCTTTTAATGAACACTTTTGAGGTCTGTAAAGCAAAGCGTCTGCACTGCTTGTTTTGAATGGTTTTTTATGATATCTCACTTTGTGGACACATGGATTTTTTCAAAGCAAGGGCACAAATATTAACTCTATAAACACTAAAGTGCACATTTTCTGAAAAGTGTGGGTTTTTTTTTACAGAATTATTATCACCACGAAACTACTTTGCTATTTGCTTTTTTCCCTTCATATATTTGCAAGGATTGCAACTGCACTGTAAACATATGCATACAAAAAGGTGTGGGAAATCAAACTGTGGGTAAACTCCAATTTAGAATGTTTGCCCGTCTCTGTATCTCTGATAATGTTGCAAAATCACACTTTTTTAGTGACTACATGTGTGCATTTGGTGCGCTTTCCTTAATATTCACCCTCTGAGCCCTTTTATCTCTGTTTAGGCCCAAGCCCATGACTCACCAGCTCTCCAGTCCCGATTTCCACGGAGAGGAGAAGGAACAGGTAACCAGCATTGGGCAGATTAAACCGGAGCTCTACAGACCCAAAGGCGACCAGGGCGAAGGCAAACAGGGCGACACCTGCGGCAAGATCAGCTTCCTCCTGCGCTACGCCTTCAAGTAAGTCAGCAAGTTTGCACCAAAAGCAACCTACTCTCACCCTGCCAATGTCTTCTAATGTAAAAAGTGGAGAATTTGAACATTAATAAATCATTTACCATACATAGTTTAACGGTGAATGGTGCAGCTGTTATATCACCACACAGCTGGGTTGCACTAGTATCTTTGTGAGGCTGTTATTGAGTGGGCATAGGGTGCTTTCAACGAATCAGTAAATACACACTTACACAGTCAGTAGCATGGAGACTTTCCCCTCATAAAATCATCTGTCATAAGACATTCAACACAAACCACCACAGAATATAACAGCGTCTTTAGTTTTGAGAATTATCACACTAATATGTACGTGTTTTTACATTTTCATTTATACATTTGCATTTGTGTTTAGTCTTAATATGCACGTATGTTAATTAGTACTAAGATTGGCAATCTATCTTACAGTAGTTGGGATATTTTAGTCAGGACTATAGCCTGTAAATTAAAGATGGATGTAAGCACTAAGATCTGTTTTGTGAGTTTTTCGACTGCCAGGTTGGTGACGGCGAGTGTATGGTGTAAACCCAACAGAACCACAGGCTGTTAGTACAACTACAGTCAAAGTTAGCCAAATTATTAATTATATGCTCTAATAAGGGTCAACAGCACAAATAAGGTTCAGCAGTTCATTTAGTGGAGGTGAAGCCTAGCAGACATCCTAAGTTGGCTGGGTTAGAAAAAAATAACACCCTGCACAGTTTTTATGACAGAGGAAAAAAGCTCCAGAGCCCCAAACCCTTTTTTAGCAGACTATAAACATGCTTTTTAGTATTGTAAAGGTGGGTATTTTAACATGGGCATCTATGGAGAATGACTCACCTCGAGTGGCTGCTGCAGGTACTATAATTTTTAGCACTTACACGTTGTCTTCATTTTTTGGCTCTGGAAGTTGCTGGCTGGCCTGGGAGGATAGACCACTGGTGCCATGCATAAAAAAAGACTGCTAGCCTGGTTAAAAGACGAGTAGATAAATAAATCCAGCACCCTGTAGATTCTTGTGATAGCAGGGATATATATTTGTAGAATTTTATCCCTAAGAACAACTTCTCAGCTTTGCATGATGAAACCAAAACTGGTTCGAACTACCAGCACGTCTCCGTTGAATGCTGATGCATCTGTTTTTCAGCCACTTTGATCACGCAAGGTTGTAAAGTCGTTCAAATACTAAGTCAGGTGCCGCAAACAGGCACTGATTTGCTGAATGTCTTTATGGCACAGAACAAAGAGGATGCTTCTTGGGAAAATATCTTCCAGCGTGTTTATCCACTTCAGTAGACACAAAACGAAATCCTCCAACTGAAGTAGAGAAATTGAGTTTGAGACAGCGAGCACTCTCGTTCTGAGCTAACTTATCACCAGCAGGAGATGTGAGAGTTGTTGTCTCAGCTGTGCTCTCATTTGTTTATGATAATAAACTGAAATATTAAGCTTTTTAAAATGAGAAAGTGGCATCTGTGTCTTTAGATACTGTGTGGCACAGACTGCTGTACTTACTTTCCTTTTTTATGCCTTTGACGACGCTCAGTTGAATGCTCTCTGCTGGAGAGCACGGGTCTGCTGGGTCTAAGTATGTAACTGTTGGCTGCCATGCTGTGCGGGCTGGGTGTGTACATGAATGTGAATGTAAGTCGAGGTGCTGGTGGGTTGTGGGAAGGAGTGAGTCGGCTGCTCAGCTGGCAGCCCCCGTTTCTGCCTGCTTTGACATGTAGAAGCACTGCGATGGGCAAAAGTGCTGATGGTCAGAAAAGAAAGGGAGCGAGAGGCCGTTTCGGTCATGAATTATATATGGAGAGCCACTTTAAACAGCAACCCTGTCAACACATAATAACACCAGGCTGTGTTATAGCTGAAGTTACAGATATGGAGAATTAGCATGGGAGCTGGTAGGAGACGGATGGCAGTGACGAAAACGATTCGTGTGCCCTTTTTTTCTCCCCCCATTTATAAAGTCACATGTTAACTTATGCCTTTCTCTAGTCGCTTGTAATGCATCACGTTGTTTCATTAAGGCCAGTGAGCAGATGTAAGTGAGGGGGAAAGGTCTGAGATGTAGCAAAAACAAGTGGGTAGGTGTGTAGATGCACACGCGAGGTGTTGGTGTGTTAGTGTTGCGGCAGTGATAAGATTGGTATGTTAATGTGTGAAACCCCGCTGTTTGGAGTGTAACATTCAGAACAACAATGTCAGTCTTCCTCAGATCCTGTGGGAAAGGCATTTCTATTGACAATCCCATTAAAAGCTGACACATTTCCACTGTGGGAATAACAGCTAGCTTTCGGGCATTGTCTGCCAGGAATAAGGCTGTGAATTTCACTCCCTGTTCAAGCAGTAATAGGTATATTCTCTGCAGGTTGCCTCGGGGATTGTGTAAAAACCTGGGGTTTGGTTTGAGCTCATGTCTTGCTCTGTAGTAAGACATATGAGTGCAGGAAAACCCGCAGCCATGTTAAACTATCAATTAACAGGTAATGGAAAATTCATGGTAATAAGAGAGAGGTAGATTTGTTTGGGTTTTTTTGTTCACAAGCTTCCTGTCATTAAAGCGCACTGATGCATTGAGGTGACCGCAGAATCTTTGCTGCCAACATATCCCCAAATCATACTGGATTAAATGATTATTTGATACATTTTTAAATGACTCAGGGCTTTCATGTTAAAATATTTACCTGCCTGGAAATGTAATTTCCTGCAGCAGTTGGCGCTGCACATCTTCTCACTTATTCGGTGTGATTGCCGACTGGTAGGCATGTTTATTCGATTGCTTTAATTGGATGTGATACAGAGGTAAACATGTGTCTGGATTGGCCATAGCTGTACTAAATGCTGCACTTGGACAGAGAAGACATAACTGCCAGGGTCACTGCCAGCGTTCGCCCTGCTGATCCTTCCTCAGCCCCAAAGTTCACGCTGTTCTCCTTAAGCAGCTAATGAAGTGCTGACACACTGGTTAACTCGTAGAGACACAGTCTAACGAGGTCTGATTAAAAGCCTCCGAGCCATCTTCATCTTCATCTGCTAATTAAATACATAATAAACGACTTGGGAGATGCAGCCATGACGGTGTGATGGAGCGTTTAGATGTTAGGGCATGCGCATCAGCCTGCTTGTGTTTGTGGGCATGTTGCACGCATGTTTGTTTCCATGACAAAAAACAAAAATGCTCACACTCCAGTTATAGTGCTTACTTGTGCATTTATAAGGGAGTGTGTCAAAAGTGCTATTTTTAGATCAAAGCTGCTGATAGCATTATTTTTCTGTTTGGAGAAAAACTGATGTAACATACATGTACAATACAAGGTAGAAAAACCATAAATCCACATAAGAAATCAAAATGTTGAGGTTTCTAGGAGCTAATACTTTGACTCGTTTACTGGAAGAAAAATAATCAGAACTTACAACAACAGTTTAATTGTTTGACTCATTTTTTAAAATTCTGTGGCGCATAATGGTAAAATAATCAGCAGATAAATTGTTAGTAAAAGTAATTGTTAGCTGCAGGCTGTTTTTATGTATTTTATATATTTATATAAGAGTTATAATTAATATTACGGGCCTGTTTTACATTTGTTTAATTAAACAATCCTGTAACAGCAAAACTATTAATTGTGATGTTTAGTTGCATGAAAAGACCCATCAGTCACCTTGGAGGTGATGGACACATGCAGGTTTCTATTTAAAATGCCCGTGTCCGAGGTACACTTTTGTTAAATTTTGGATTAAATAAGGATTATAAAACCACAATGTATGTTTCTGATAATCGCTTTACACCAAGGATTTCTTTTGGTTTGGTTTCCAAACCCACAGAAAAACCTGCGATCAGTGGGGTTGCAAATAATTTTTAATTCAATAATTTCACAGTCACTAAAAGGTGAAGGTTTTCACCATAGAAAAAAATTGCTAGTATTGCTGGTAAGTTGTAGCTTTCAACCTGATTTATATGTTAATAACTTAATTCTTACTAATTTTGTTTGTGTGTAACGTGATTTTCTCTTTTTTCCTTATTACTGGGAGTAGCGTTGTGTTAACAAATATAACATCTGCATGAATGCTGCCCACTGAAAAAAAGGGGTTTCTTTGGGATGATTTCATTTTTAGAGGAGTCATCTGACAACTTCTTTAGATTCATCCCAGTATCTCTCCTGGAGCTCTTGCTCCCTATTTGGGAACCACTGCCTTAGGCAATCACTGTAGTATTGATTAAATGTACAAGAAATATGCAATCAGTCAAACAAATGTGTTTACATTGATAACTCTGACAGCTGGGTGCTTGCATGTTTTCGTATTTTAGGGTTTTTTTTTGTAAAGATTTTGAATCTGTCTCTTGGGTCACGTATTATCACACGTGATGTAGAAAAGCTGCAGTTTCTCGCATTTTCCGAGCAAATGTTAAACATGCACTTGTTACAATGATTAATCCGTACTCCTATGAAATACATTCATTTTCTTGTTATTGGCTAATAAATTATTCATCTTTTTTGCTCGGCTCTTATGCACCAACATCTCCATGACCCAAGTGACTACAGATTAAAGGGTAATGTGTTAAGGTTAATTAATGAGCTCAGCACTGGACAGACGCGCTGGCTGAACATCTGTGCTTGCTGTGCTTACATCGCTGATAGTGCAACCAAGATACAGCTGCAGGGATAAGACACAAACACACACACAGACACGCACACCACACAAGCTATTCTGGATACTCTTTACACCAGAGACACTGAACCTCCCACACTATTATACGTGTATATGAGTTCTGCTGAGGTGTTTGGGTGTGTGGGGAGGCTGACCCTGTCTAGGGCTCATACATGTTTGTGCAAATTTGGGAGACCTCTGGCATCTTGGCTTTTTATATACAAGTTTAATGGAGTTTTCTGTGTATGTCTCTCGCAGTACGGAGCAGTTGGTGGTGAAGATACTGAAAGCTTTGGACCTGCCAGCGAAGGATGCCAATGGCTTCTCTGACCCGTACGTGAAGATTTACCTACTGCCAGACAGGAAGAAGAAATTCCAGACAAAGGTGCTTCTCACTCCTACCACACTCATCCTTAGTGGCAAACTGCTCACTTGATGCTGTGGAAAAAGCTCACACAATAAAAGAATCCCCTTAAGATTTAAACAGCATCAGTTTTTTGTTTTCTCTCGGCCTGTTTCCTGATGCACTGATGGCCCAGCCTTCCCGTGGAGAATCGTTACAGTTCAACTAATGTAATCTAATCTAATCTGGAGCATAATTTATTCAGGATAATGTTCTTCTGACTATTACAGGGCTCTGCTACTCAACTCCTGCGTGTTATTTTGGTGTTTGAGGACAGCTCAGTCAATATTTGAGTACATTCCGGGACATTCTGTACCAGGAAATGTACCCTTAGCCCTTGAAAAATCCTCCTGTCTTCTAATTTATTCTCTGTGGAAAAGCTCAGAACTTATGAGCTCTGTGGCCTCACAAATGTGAGTTGTTGTTCTTTGTGTTAGATCTATAAATATCACCAGTAGCGCCCTGTCTCTGAACTTGTGAACCTATGTAACATGTAAGAGAAAACAGAATTAAATGATGTGCATTTAACACCGCTCCTGCTTGTATGGGGGTTTCAAATTTAGTTTCACTAAAGGCCACAATGGGAAATGAGAATCACATCAAGGCCCAGACATGCTTTAATCATGCCAAGGGTTATTGACCCTCGACCGGTCCACACAACAGTTTATTAGCCCTTATAACGTTTACTCAAAAAATAAATAAAAGATCTATGATCACCTGTATTATACAGCCGAGGCGGCTGCTGTGAAACTGGCTGCTCATAGAAATGAAACTTGGCCTTACAGCTCCATCGCTTTGAGATTGGGCTCGGAGAAACATAGTCGCTGTACTTGCATTTCAGTGCAGCAGCTTTCTGAAGCCTCTGTTCCCAGTCTGTGACTCCATATCTCGGCTGGATTCAACCGTCAAAATGACAAGGCAAAGGATATTCTTTGAAAACACAAAATTGTCTCATGGAAATGGATAAAGGGACCTCTCTTTACACTCGGCTATACTGTTGTCTAAAGCCCTGAAGATTATGGCTGTAAAACAGGGTTTGGGGCCTTGGTCTTTACTACAGACATTTCTCTGGATTTTTAAATTATATTTTGCTGTAAATTATGAAATCACCAATTCTTTTCACCTAACTTTCTGGCCATGGAGTATTTTCACAGTGTCCACAGCTCCATCTTTGCTACAAGGTTTTTTTAGGGGTTGGTCTTTTTTATGCTGTGAAATATTTTCAGTCTTCATTTTCACATCATCTTAATCTCTCAGAAAACCCAAACCTTCCAGCTGATTAGTTAACGAGTGGCAGGATTAGTTTACCAAACACAAATGTGCAAATGAACATCATTGCCAGCACCTGCGACTGGCTGAAGTTGGTCAAAGCTGGGCCGTTGGCATGTACGTTGCTGCAGCCTTGCACATGTATTTGTGCCACTCTTGCGGCACCCCACCGTGCGGCTGTTTCAGCAGGACAAAGCCCGTCCCCACGCCGCCAGAGCAGTGCAGGCCTTTCAGGCCTAATATGTCTGCTGCTGAACACGTCTGGGACATGCAGGGTTGCACAGCTGCAGGCGTGCTTACATCACGTCCAGAGAAGGCTGTGCCTCCTATTAAATGCCTTCTATATAATACTATATGTTATAGTAGTACAATCTGCATTTCTTTTTGACTGTCACATTTTTGATTGTATTATTTTCAGTTAAATGTAGATTAAAGAATATATGTATATATATATTTAATCATTTTTAATTTTTCTTTCATGTTTTGGAAATGGGGTTGTACTTTTGCCGTGTTGGGATAAAAAGAATCAAAGAGGGCTGGGAAAGTGAGAAAAATAAGCTTTCAGTGACAGTGAAGCTGTATGATTTGGAAATTTCGCTCTTTTGTGTGACTGTCTCCGGCACATCAAAAACCCCTTCAACCACTGAAAAGCATGAATGCTTCAGCCATTTGCATAATACGGCTCCTCTTTTGTTTGGAGTGTAGGTGATTGTTTAATTTCAATCACATCCTCATTAACACCGAATTTTTACACCACTCATATTTTGCAATGCTTTTATGCCTCCAACCGTTTTCAAAAAGAGAAACACAACGCCTCGATGTAGATGTTAGGGCTTATGTTCGGGTTTCAGAACTCAAAGAGCCTCCATCAGCTGCCTGTTTAATCCAAAGCTAACAAGTAATCATCAAGTGCTAATAAGCCGAAGTGACAGAGCCGCTCACGCAGCCACAAAAGTTGGATTTGGAAAACTGTGTGCATCACATTTTAATTTGCACATGCTTTATAACATGACAGCATCCACATCAAATGCTTTCATAGCAAATAAATCCCACTGGCAAAACAGCAAATAGCAAAATTATGTGTTGGAGCCGGAATGAGGTTGACGACAAATTTACAAACGGAGCCCACAATATGCTGAGATGTGATGAGGAGGAAATTATAGCCGCCCTCTTTCCGTAAGACTGAATTGATGTGACACGAGATACGAGAGTTAAGGAAAGAACTGTGCGTGTTTGACAAAAAGAAAATATTCAGTTTTAAATCTAGTTTTTGGTCGTTATTTAATTTCACAACTATGATTGGGTCTTCCATCCCAAAGGGAAAGGTGAAATTCACTTTTCTCACCCTGGCAAAGGAACAAGGTCAGCCAGTGTGTTAGATGATAATTATGTGGCTCTAGGACATTTTAGCAAACGCGGCACACTTTTAAACACATCCCTCTGTCATGTCATCCTCTGTCATGTTTTTGAAATAATGTCAGTCATTAACAAAAAAAGAAAGAAGTTGCTAATGCTTACAAGTCTGGGCTGATGTTGCTGTTTAGATTCACCCTTAAAGCTTTTAAAGCTCTCTGTTTTCTAATTTGTTTTGGGCAAAAGTGAAGAACATCTGTGTGCTTTAGATAGGGAAACAAAAGAAAGCCCAGGATTGAGAAAAAACACCATAAACTCAAATTCAGCCAAAGTTTAAATACCAAAAAACAGCGCTAAGCTCTCGGTGTCAAAGATGTTGCTTTAAAACACGAGGATCCTGTAGATTACTGCTTTCAAGGAAAGGAATTCTGAACAAATGCAGCTCAGTTTGTGCCTCCAAGGAAAGCATTTTGAAAGTTTTGCATTGCTTCATTCAAGTCGCACATAAAAGCCAGAAGACAAACTTTGAAACATTCAGCAGGTCGTTTGAGGATTTTTGAAGCCACAAATCCTCAGTGACTCCTTTCCTCTGCTGGAAAAAAGAAAACATCCTGTTTGTTTGGTTGAAGAAATATAGTTGCACTTTGTGAAACAGCCTGAAAAATACATTTTACTTTGCGGCAGATTAAAATGATTTTTCATAAATTCAGCAGAGGATTCTGGGTGCATTTTCAATAGAGCATTAAGAGTTGCCAAACAAATCGCTGGTTTTCGTGAATTTATCTTCAGAAATGTTTTTAGCTGGAATGAAAGAATCAATAAAAAAAGACTCAAATGTGAAAATAACTGTTATATATAAAAGAGTAAATCTGCAGATTAAAACAGAAAAAATTCCTTTGCAAGTACTTATTATTCTGCATGAAAAGTTACAAATATAAAGAGAATCGGTAATAAAACAAAAATGGATGGATGGATGAAATTATGATATTAAAAATTGTTATTACTGTATTATAAATTAACACATCAGGTAACGGCCCTTAAAAAGATATAAGTCTGTAGCTACAGTGCAGTTCACCTATTACTAGTCTATCAAAGTAGTTCTGCATAATTATTAATTTAAAATAGTCTTTATTTATTTCGTCCTGGTATCGCCCCTCAGTTCAATAGCCTGAGTCGCACAAGCCTGGAGACTGTTTGATAATTGCCTGGCAACAGTCAGTTGCTAGGAGAAATGTGCATTCTCTGACCAGTTTGAAACTGGTTGCTGGCAGTGACTTGGTGAAATTGTTTGCAAAGAGGTATATAATGCTGCACTGAAAAAGTACTTGTGATTCCTTTGGTTGCAACCAGGTGCTGCAGTTGCCCATCGTCTGCATTTCTGCACATGTCAATTACTCACCTAGCAACCGCTTTCACTCAGCAGCCTCCAGAAGTTGCCAACAATTCTGTAGGCATGTGGGACTAAAATAAGCCATACTAGCGGCCTTCAAGCCATTTTTTTCCAGGAGTTGTCTTAGGCCGGAACTACTGGCTTATAAGTATTCCTTGCACTTATTTGATACCTTAATAACAGAAGGTAACATCAGGTTAAATGTGTTTTGAGTAATTCTAGCTGATGGAATTGCCATTGCTTTTTACTGACAGCATACTATTGAGAGACAGCAATGAAAATATAGGCAGTGGCACTCTTATTACAGTGCAAGTCCAGGGTGTGTGGGCTGTAAAATATAGTAGTCCCTTGCTACCCCTTCGTTCCCCATTCCCACCTGAAAATTTTTTACCTACCTATTAATTATTTCATTACTGCAATACGAGTACAAGATGTTTACGCTGTATTCTTCCAGCTATGATCTAAACAGTAAATTCTGTCTGTCTTTCAGGTCCACAGAAAGACCTTAAACCCAGTGTTCAATGAGACATTTCAGTTTGGCGTGCCGCTGAATGAGCTACATTCCAGGAAACTGCATTTCTCCGTGTACGACTTTGACCGCTTCTCCAGACACGACCTGATAGGCCAGGTAGTGGTGGACAACCTGCTGGACTTCAGCGAGGGCAGCGGGGACAAACCCATCTGGAGGGACATTGTGGAGGGCACTGCGGTAAGAAATAACCCAAAATAGACATGCTCATTTGGAGGAGATGCCCACTGTAGATTAGATTTGATGAAATTTGAATGAGCCTTGTGGTGCATTTGGGCCGTTGCAGCTGCAAATTATGGGCCAAAGCTGTGATAAATAGAATTGAACCAGAAATGGGAAATCTGACAGCTTCTATTTGAGATTTAAGGCAGAAGTGGGTGCCGTAACGTTACAAAAATGAATCTCAATTTTGGCCTCGGAAGAAAGAGAAAACAAATATAGCTGCATGAAGGTACAAAAAGGTAGACATAGACACGAGGTGAGTCAGAGTTATTACACCTGTTTATCAATAGTTCTTATTTTTATTGCATTTTAAACCTTTTTAGTTCAGCTTAGTTTCAGTTTTGGTCATCTCAGTTTTGTTTTTATCAAAACAAGCTTATGTTCACATATAAGTGCATAATGTTCCGCCAGTTAAATGTTAGTTTTATATCAGTTAACTAAAATGTTTCAATATTTATTAAAGGGTTAACATATTGGGAAGTTGAAAGAAGGAAAAAAAGGACCTGCACTGTTTGTTTTTCATGTACTTTGCTGCTTCAGTTTTAGATTTTTTTTCATGTCTCTATGACAAAGAGAAAAACAATCTCAAGGATTTTAGAACTTTCAATAACTCAAACGTTTAACAAAACCTTTGGCCGTCACTGTCTTGTATTTCCTGTTGGACAAAAGATGCAGTGAAAAAGTTTATGGCCCTGAAAGTAAAGCAACAATTGACTGACGTGCCATGAATTGTTTGCATTTTTTCAAATAATGACAACAAAAGTGCAGAAAACTGAAAAAAGTAGTAAATCCTTGGCCTTTAACTCCGTGAATTCTCTCGGGTACACTTGCACACAGTAATTTGCAGGTAGGTTATCGAGCAACTGGAAGAACGTGCCACAGTTCTGTGGATTCAAGTTGTCTCTGGTGCATTTTTGTCTTAATGTAATCCCAGACCCACACCATCTGTTTGTTGTTCTGGTGACTCGAGATAGTTCTTTAGGATTCTGTTCGTTTGGGCTCATTGTCCTGCTTCAGACATAATTTGAAGCCAGTCAGACATATCTCTGATGGTCATGTATGATGTAATCTCTCCCCAGATCTTTGCACTGTTAAATGCATTTCCCTGAGAGTACAGAATTATGTTAACAAAAAAATTAACATTCAGTTACCAAAATGACAAAAGCATGAAAAGCCACAATAGTTTTACTTTTAAAGACAGCCACTTGCTAAATGTGTACGTCTAAATACCTGAATTCTTTTACTTTGAAAATCATTTTCTGAATTGATGTGGTTTGAATTCAATGTCATTAAAAGTTTCAAATATTTGATAAATATGAATAAAAGATGCTTTAAGGCTTCTGCAATTAAACTGGACAATTTTTGGACCAAGTCAAGAATGTTTTATTACTCAGGTTTTGCAGGGGAAATTAAGACTCAAATACTAACACATGTCAGAATCATCTAAAATAAACCCAGCTTGTATTGTATATGTAGGAGGAGGAGAAGTATAGAAATGGTACAGAGCGGAAATGGCCTGCAGCACAGATTAATTCGCAGTCTGGTAAAGTAACAAAGCAACTCAGAAGAGTCCAGATAGATTACTGGAAGGGCAATGCTAGCCACTTCCAAACTTTATATTAGGCAATGTCCAAGTAGATTTATATGAAATATTCATAGAAGGCTATTAGCAAATTAGATGGAGCAGAGTCTTAAACATTTTTTGGCATGGGCTTTAATTTATTAAGTAAGTTTAAAGCATCAGCGTCATCGGCGTATTTCAGTGTTTCACTTTGGGAAGTATTGATTAGTGAGCCTCAAAGCCACTAAGGAGCCATCGCATCACCGTGTGATCTGAATACCACCGGTGTCATTACCGAGGTGCCACTGAGAGCACGGGCAGATCAGCAGATAGCACTAGAGGCAGAGATATAAAAAGCCCACATGTCGTTGCTTGTATTTAACTCTTTCCTAGTCAGTGACTTCAGCAGATCGGTGTATGATTCATTTACAGCGACAGCATTTCCCCCGTGCCCAAACACTCCTGCTGTCCACATCGGGACACCTGCTGTCGCGCGCTGTCAGTCACAGATCTAACTCGTTTCAAGCACAGATAGCAAACCACAGAATTCTTATCTCTGTGTTTCTGATGCTGCGTGTGATCTGTCTGACCTCGCCCCATTTCTGATCTCTGTTTGCGTGTACATTGACCTACAGGAGAAGGCCGATCTCGGGGAACTTAATTTCTCGCTGTGTTACCTGCCCACTGCAGGCAGGCTCACCGCTACAATCATCAAGGCCACCAACCTCAAAGCCATGGACCTGACTGGTTTCTCAGGTAAAGAATTAACGCATTCACACACATCATGCTGCTGCAAGACCTCCAGCAAGCACTCTGACTGGAAACTCATTTAGAGGAAAAATATGACAGAAAACAGCTTAAGCGCTGTCTGCAAAAACAGCTGCTGGTGATATATGTTGCTTTCCTGAGTGCTTTTAGCTTTATATCCTGATCTGACTGATCACTGGCCAGATGTATACCATAATAACTGGCGTGAAGCCCTGTAGAGATATTTTTCTCCTGTGGGTAAACATCACTGGTAAACATGGTGTTAGATCCTTTTTCGATAAAATAGTCATTTACATGCCATTTAGCAACAAATGAAGAAGAAAGTCTTCTCCAGCAGAGGCCGCCGCCACAGATCGGTGTAATGCGGCTTTGTAACACATGACGGAGGACGCCAACTCCTCTTTCGTTACCATTATCTCCACTTTCAATAAAACCAACAAGCGTGCATAAAAAATGTTGTCAGAAAGGAATTCCCCAAACCCTAATAAATTACTTACAGGAGCAGACGTAGCGTGACGAGGCAAATTACTACAAATCTTTGCTAAATATACCCTGAATATATAGAGCATCACCAGATTGACTGTATTTAACTGTGTGACCAGAGCTTCAAGGGGTAGAGGCACCTCAACTATCTGACCTGGAGGCGTTGCAGACGTAGAAATGCGAATCCAAATTCTGATATTTAATTAACAATTATATTAAAAAGAGATTTTAGTTATCCTTCATTTAAAGGCTTGATGATTGCCCTCTCAGATTAAATGAGATCTGAAATGTTAATGATCGCACGCTGCTATTGTTCCTCGCTGATCCCGACATGATTGCGGGCCCGGAAAGATGCTTAAACGTGGCATAAAAACAGAGTCGTGTGGGTGGGTGTGTTTTCCTTGGCTGCTGTCACCAAGCTGCACATGTTGAATGGATAACTGAGGTGATTCAACCTGTGCTGCTTTTCTCCCTTTGTGTTCTTAATCCAGCTTTGCCAAGGTGACTTGATTTTCATGCCTTTTATGCGTTACAGATGCGGATACCTGTGAACATAATACCTAACAGCATTCACAGGAGTCCCCTCTTATCTTATTCTCTCTGCTTCCGCCCCCTGCTTCTCTCTGGCTCTCTCCACCTCTTTCTTCTCCTGCTCCTCTCCACGCCTCCCCCTCTTCCTTTTCCCACCACCTGCTTTCTTTCCCTTCCCATCTTCCTTGTTCTCCCCCCCTCCCCGTTCTCTGCTTCAGATCCGTACGTGAAGGCCTCTCTGGTATGTGACGGGCGGAGGCTAAAAAAGAGGAAGACCTCCATCAAGAAGAACACGCTAAATCCCACGTACAACGAGGCGCTGGTGTTTGACATTCCCAATGAAAATATAGAAAATGTATCCATCATCATCGCAGTGATGGACTATGACTGGTGAGCACACTGAGGTGTTATTATAGTGAAGCATGCTCCAGGGGATTTCAGATCAATTCAAGCGTTGCTGTGAAGTAGCTGCTTATTGAATGTGCGCTTTTTGCGCATGATGCTGCTTTTGGGTCATCACATTTTGATGCGCTGCAGCTGTGTTGAACACGATGAGGGGCCCCTTGTGAGTCAGCCTCCTTGTGGATGTTCCCTGTTTTACATAGACGGGCACCTCATGAATAAGAATGATTTATGCTAATGGAGAAGAAGGAAGTGTAACCCTGCCAGCGTTGGGCTGTCTGACGCTTGCAGCAACACTTGGCTGCTTGATGTGTTTGTGTACAAATGCACCGCCTCCCTATTATGTAGCCTGCCCTCCATTTGGCATCTCTATAGGTGTGTGCTTTTGTATGTTTGTGCTCATGCCTGCTTCCTCACTGACAGAGGTTTTATACAGGGCTGTGTGTATTTGTGAGCTGCTATTCAATTTCCTTCCTCAACCGCTGTATTCTTTTCCCAATACTCAAGGTTGATAAATGAGACTCTGCGGCTGCTTCTTGCAAGCCCTGTCTCCCTCCTTCTGCTTTTCTAATCCCTCTCTTCAACCGTTTCCTTTTCTAACTGCTTGTTTTTCTCTCTCTCTCTGTCTCTCCCATCCTCGCTTCCACTCCTCCTGCCCTTGCTGCGTATCAGCATCGGTCATAACGAGGTTATAGGGATGTGTCGTGTAGGCAGCGAAGCTGAAGGTCCGGGGAGGGAGCACTGGGCTGCCATGCTGGCCAATCCTCGCAAACCAATAGAGCACTGGCATCAGCTTGTGGAGGTAATGAGCATACGAGCGTGTGAGTCTATGCGTGTGCATCTGTGTGCTTTCACTATGAGTACATATGCTTGGGTGCTGAGCATAACTATAATAATTTATACAATATGATGAAAATGATTCAGCATTAGCATAGTAACAGTGACATTAGCATGGAAGAAATGGTACAGTTTGAGTGGAAGGAGTAGCAGTGATGGAATAATTACTCAGCTTTTGTTTAAACTCTTCCTCTCTGATGGTCCCAGGCAGTATTTGTCATTAGAGCACCGACAGGCTGCAGAGCATGACACATTCACTTAAGAAGCCGTATAATATTTAGCTTGGCTTAAAGTGAAGCAGCTGTTGCTGAATTTCATATTTGTTGCAGTGGATTTGGTACAGTGGGCTCACAAACATCAGCGTTGCTCTCTTTTATAGATTTTATTAGCTCAAATTTGAAAGGTTAAATTCTCAGAATTTGCTGGTGGTAAGATTAAGAGGACTATTTGCATTTCAAAGTTCTTGACCAAACGTCTCTATTCCACTGAGCTCAGAGTTGTTTAGGTTTTGCCACTGTTAGTGATTATATTTGGGAATCTATTTTCAGGTGGAAATGTCAAACAAAAGCAAAGGCCTTTAGAGGTCTAGAAAAAGAAGCAAAATAAAATTCAAAAACATTCTACCATAGGTAAGAGGTAATAACAAATACTGCCTGGGAACATATGCACTTACATATGAGAGTTAAAAGTAATTATTACGCAGGATGTACCATTGTGTGAAACACCTCCTAATCTCTATAATGCATAATTATATGTAGATAAGCTTAGATAAACATCATCATTTCCAGCAGACAGACTTTCTTATCTTTTCTGAGTCAGCTAAGCTGTTTCCTTACACTGCTCACATCCACCATATGAAACAACAGCTGCTGGCTCTTTCATATTTACGTATATACCTCGCACACTGTTGCACTGTTCCTTTAAAGTGGCAGTTCACCCCAAACTAAACCTACATGTTTGCCTCCGTCATGTAGTGCTGTTCATCCATTTGAGTGAGTCATCCAGTTTTGGAGATTTGACTGTTGACTGTAGAAATGTCTGGCTTCTGCCTGCTTTGCCTTTGATGTGCCAAAAAAGAGCCATATTAAAAAACTCTGCAGAAATGTCTTTTTTTGGAAGACATGCACTGGTTATTCAGGGGAAAAAAATCCTCAGACCTGAGCGGCTTCATGTAGAAGCCATTTTCTTTCTATGAAACAACATCTGCCAGCCAGAGGAAGCGTATAGCCAGCTAATGTTACAGCTCAGCTGAGTGTTTGCATCCTGCCACGCTTTCACAAGCGTGAGCCTCTCGTCACAGGAGGCTGCACCCTTCCCTCTGCTACGGTTGGTGTAGTTCAGTAGACAGAAAAAGAAAAGCATCTCTTTCAATTTCTGGAAAATTACATCTTTTCTGTGAATTTTCAACTCTTTTTAGGTTTTTTTGTTGCCTCTACTGGAAGGTTTTGCATGATTCAAAGATCCCTTTGTGTCTTTTACTGGGGTTTGCAGTACCTTAGTTAATTCTCTGTGTGAAACAAGCCTTTTTAGCAGTCTTACTTTGAAGCAATCCCTCCTTTTAAGCCAACTTTTTCTTCTTGGCTACTCCTTATACACAGAAGGGTTGGTGAGTAGAAAGAATATCTGAAATCAAGTCTTTAGAGACGTCTGAGGTGTCATCTAAAGCCACCATCTTAACCTCCTAAGACCCGAACTCTTCCACAACATGTACTTTTAATTTCTCTTTGGTATTTGGGCATATTGGGGCCCGATGAATGTAAAAACAAAGAATTAACAGATTTTTTTTTTTTTTACCTTATTTTTATTTTTAAGAAAAATAAGAGCCACATATGAGGATATTCGTTTAAAATTTTGATAGAACAGTAGCAGTATAATGTCCTCATAAGTGGATATCAGGCCCATATAGAGCAAAATTGAGTACTTTAGTCTAAATTACCCAAAATGTGATGTCCACATATGTGGACGCCAGGTCCTAGGAGGTTAAAGAAAAGGCAGTCTGTACAGCTGGACACCAAAACAATAGCTAAACAGCACTGCAAGCCACAGATAAAATATGTGTTAGATTTGGAGATTAACTAAAACCTTAAATACTATTTTGAGAAAAAAGTCGAAATGTGAAGATTAAAGCTGTCGTTTCAAGTCAAGCGACTGCCAACTCTCTACAAAACGCCTCGTGTACATGAGTTAGTGAAATCGTACTTCAGTAATGGTTTCAGTAGCAATCACACAGTGTGGTGATAAGTATAAGGACATTGAAGAGACGCAGAAAGCTGCATCTGGTCAGAACAAAAAAAAACACACACAAACTTGGACGAGTTGGCCAGATTTGTACAAAATTAAATATCCGGCAATGGACAGATGCAAGTATGTCGATGTTTACAGCAATAAAGAGAATGTATGTTGTGTCACAAGCCGCAATAAGACAGCCGATCAAATTGCTTCAATAACTCTACACGTGGCATTTTGCAGAGGGCATATCAGCCGTGGCAGCTGTTAATAATTTTTTTCCTTAATGTTGCCCTAATACTGCGTTGCACTGTAACTCTGTGCATAACACATAAGCAACTACACTTTCCACCTAAAAGTATGATAGACAAAGTAAGATTAGTATCCGTGGTACTTCAACATAATGTATAAAATTTACATTTTCTTTTTCCTTTTTTTTAACTGAATGTATCAAAAGTGTTTTCTTTGTCACAAAGAATTAACATAATTGTCAAACGTATTCTTCCTTGCAGGAAAAAGCAATCGGTACATTTGTGTCAAAGAGTTCCACCACATCCTCCCCGAAGCCACACATCGTGGTGGACAGTCCCCACTCCGATTAAAACTGTGAGTCTCTCCTGACTTCGTTCTTTCCACGCCATGGTTTCTGAGCTATTATTTTCTTGTCATCAGGATATGGTAATTTGTGTCATCACTCCGGTAGCAATAAAATATCTCCTGGAGTTCAGCTTGTAAAGTGGATGCACTTTTTTTTTTTTTAATCTGAAAGTGTAGTAAACTACAAAATGTGCAGCAGATGCTTCTCCAGACAGATTTACACTGGAAAACTAGTCAAGTCTTTAAAAGCATGACCTGACTGGGAATGTGTGATAAAGTGGAAGCTGTGGAGCTGTCAGATGTAGGAGCTGTAAGGCAGAGGCATGTGTATAATCTCGATGTTATGGGTTATATAATGCATCTCAACCCTCCTCCCTACAAACGTACAGTACTGCGTGCTGTTTATATCTTCTCGACCCCCCCCCCCCCTCCCTCCCTCCCCCTAACTCACACTCTTCCTTAATCTGCTTCTCCCCCCTTATTCCTTCTTTCCTCAGGTCATCATCATCTCTACAGCTCCAGACTTTGCTTTCTTTCTTCTCATCTGTGAATAATTCTCTCCATCAAAGAAAGAGAGACGTGGAGACACTGCTAGTGTCCAACTGCTAGTGCTGTTCTGCTCCTGCTAATGAATCCTTCAACTCCTGGGCTGTCTTTACTGAGCTGGAGGGGGGAAAAATCAGCTCCATCCATCACAAGCTACACTTTTGAGCATCAGACTACACATTTACAAACACATGTGGACACTTAACAGTACAGTGGACTGAAATCAGGTGTACATTTTGGGATCTAGCGAGGAAACACCCACACACACACACACCACACAGAGACAAATACACAAATACAGAGTTTGTAGTATGTGAGTAGTCCATGTGTGCTTCAGATTAGTGTAGTATTTCATCTAGAAGGAGTGTGACGTGACAAACTTTTTCTCTCTTGAAAACTAAAAAAAGTCAAAAGTAAGCCATCGTAGAATGGTCATTTCAAACAGGACCAAAGGTTCATGCCCTTGTACAGACTACAAAAGAAGAAAATCCTTATGTCAATATTTTTCTTTTAGTGTACAGTATATGCCGTACTGTATAGGAATACATCTCATGTAGTACTAGCAGGACGAAATATCCACCGTGGATACTCTCGGCCATTTTGGACGCCTTCTCCAGGGTTCCTACCCTCTGGTTTCAGAGTTAACTCGCTTATTTTCCCCAGAGGAAAGATGACGAGGCATCCAGTGGTCTTTATTGATGTCAGAAGAGCGAAAAATGAGGACAGACTCATTGGTCTAAGCATGTTACATAGCCTTGAAATGTGTCCCTCTTCCTCATGTTTTTTGTCACAGTCCTCATGGTGCTCGTTGGTATTTTTTAAATTATTTTGCTCTGTCATTTGTGTGAAACAGTATACATGCAACCATGCGGAAATGAGTTTATTCATGCCATTTTTTTTACGGTCCACTGAGGATGAGATGATGCGAGACACGAACTATTTGATCGACACTGGCTTTCAGGCCAAATCGCCAGACTTTTCCTAATGTAGGACAAAACGGGTTCAACGAATCCTGGCTTTAGGATTGGACCAGCATCTGTTTGGAGTGCACGAGCTGGAGGATGTATCCCACACTGAAGGATATCACCACTCTAATTTATTTCTCAATCATTCCAGGACAATGTGTTTTTTGTTGTTTTTGTTCCTCAAGCTTCAATTGACAAAATTATTAGTCCATATCATGTCACCGACAAGACTTTAGGAGGACACACACGTCCGTGTTGCTTTTATTAGTGTGTGTTTCTGTGTTTGTGGGCGTGTTTGTTTTGTATCGTGCGTGTCTGTGCGTGTGTGTATGCCTGCGTGTCACTGTGACCTTGTGTGTGACACGTTTTTGTGCTCACCTCCTCCTTTTCCTCCTCTCCCGTGTCCTTTTCCTGTCTTGCCTCCCTCGCTCCTCGAATCCCGGCATCCACAGACTGTGAAAAGCGCGTCTTGGAGCCAACTTTGTGTTGTGTCTTTACAAGGAGCTATTTTCTGTGTGTGTATGTGTGTGTGTGTGTGAGTGAGTGAGTGAATGTGTATGTACTATACGTGCCTCATTGCACTAGGTGGGGAAACACTGTCTTTCATAGACATTAGTTTGTATTGTCTATGTCGTCTCTGAAATCAGCTGCCAATCATTCAGCCCTTCTCTCCTCTCTCACCCTTTGCCTGATGTAAGTAACTGTGTTGATTGTGTACTTCTTTCAGTAGTTTGTGTACTGTATGTCCGAGGGAAAATCAGGACGGCGCTGGGATTGATCATTTTAATTGTTGGGTGTGTTTTGATTACATTCATGAGAAGGAAGACAACAAAAAATAAAAGGTTTAAGGAAAAAAAAAACAGATCAAGATAAATTTAGATCCCCATAAAGGCGAGACATCAGGGAGGAGGTGTTGTGAGAAACGAGCGCTTGAAATATCTGCACTACTTGTGTAAACCGATACAGACTTTTCAAAGCCATGTCTGTCACCACACTGTAACCTCAGCAAAACAGTACAACACCTCACTGCAGCTACTTGTATTGTTGCCATTTCAGTCTCATCCTCACGTGCACAAACACACACGTGTGTGTATTTTGTGCGTGCAGTTTGGGGATGGGGGGGTGGCGGGGGGGGGGGGGGGGGGGGTGTCTAGTTTTCCTTTGGATCAGTGAAGGTAGCAGGAGGTTATAATTACATCTGAAAGTATTTTGTGTTGTTTGTCAGATGGGGGGTTATTGATCAGCTTGTATAAGTAGATATGGTATTGATCCATCGGTCTAGAGGCCCCATAAACTCTCCTCCTTTCCCAGCCTCTCTCCTTCTCTCTCTGCTTGTGTCTACCCTATTTAGCCCTAGTGTTACTGCCTTGTGATAGATTGCAAAACTCATACTGGAGCCAGCACATTCCCTTATTCTCCTCCTCCCTCTGTCCGCCTACCCCCCCACCCCCACCCCATCTAAACCCCTCCCTTTCTGTTTCTGTCTGTCTGATTACTCATTTTCTCCTCCAGCAATCCTTACCTTTCCTCCTGCAACTCTCCATCACCTAACCATTTTTCCTGCTCTACTTTTTCCTCCCCAGTTCCTTCAGCTTTCTCCCCCCATCTTGCCCTCTTTCTTTCTCTCTGTGTATGACAACCCCACCCCACCCTTTCCGTCCTCCTCCCTATTCTCCCCCTCGCTGTCTTCTCTCGTTTGTGCAGTTCCGAATGGTCATGGGGAAACATGTTTGCATGCTTATATTAACATGAATGATGTCAACTTGATGCAATGAAAATTATATAAGTGATGCTTTAAGCAAAATCTGACAAAGAACTTGATACTAATACTACTAATGACGACTAAAAGGAGATCTAGCAGATGTTTATCTCTGTGGTCAAAAACAACACTGAAGAAAAAGGATTGTTTATGCTGTATTTATCTTTCTCGAATTGGTATTCCTTTTGATTTTCATTTGTTCTTTTTATATATAATTTATTCAAGAGGTTTACTTTTTTATTGGTTAATGCTGAGTATTTTGATTGAGAGGTTAAGCCAGGGCGATCGTTTCAGTCGAGACAGCTGTACCAGGTCGCAGGATGTCTGTGAATGTGTAAGTAACAGTGTGGCTGAAGTAATGATCATGGAAATAAAGGATATGTATCATCCAGCCTCGTGTTTCTTACTTCCCTTGATGCACTGGGCTGTCGCAGATGCCAGGCAGTGTGCTACGTGCTATATATAATATACAAACTTCACAAACTTCTGAGCATTTCACATGTCCACAGTGTATATTTGCCTCAGGCATAGAAGGTAAGACCTGGATAGAGACTGCCTGAACCCTGAACTTTTTTATTTATTTTTTGAGTTTTTGGACTTTCAGCTGTGCATTACGTCGCATGTAATTATTCAGCCACTTTGTCATGAATTCTTTATTGTGGCCACATTTTCAAATGCAACGTGGAGCACCATCGCCTGCCCTGTGTGTGCACCCACATCTGCACTCCTACTTCTATTTTGTCTCCCTTTCTTTTAGAAAAATCACTCATATCATTTGTCATGTGGTTATTATCCCTCCTTAAAGCCCACCAGCAGCAAGCTGCACCTCCGGTGTTTCGGCAGAAAGCAGAGTGAGGAGGAAGAGGAAGCTCAGATGTGCAGAGGAATGACAGAGAAGGAGGATTAGGGGGGGATTAAACAAATGAAGGAGGATGAAGAACCACAGAATGCCAGTGAGGAAGAGAACAGGAGGAGGAGGAGAACACAAATGGGTAAACCTGGAGGAGAGAGGCGATAGCTGCGTGCAGGATGTGTGGAACTGGACACAGGAGGAGGTGGAGGAGGCTAGTTCTGTATATAGACACACTCATAAAGGGGCACCTGCAGCATACTGACAGTGTTAACAGTTCAAGAAGTGCAAAAAACACACACACACGTGACATCAACCAGTTAGCACAGCTTTAATGGGCTACGCTCTTGAGCAAAAAATGAGAGGAGGGGCTGGGTGGGGGGGGGGTGCTGTCTCCATGGCAACTTTCCCACCGTGTAAAAAAAAAATCATTTAGTCGGAAAGACATTTCACTCAGTTCACTGAACTGAAAGAGGCAGAGAGGAGGGAGGGGGGAGCAAGTGAGACACTGGGTGTGGGAGTGTGTGTGTGTATGTGTGTGTAGCATAGAGCTGTGTGTATCACGCTGGAGGGACAT
Organism: Perissodus microlepis; assembly: GCF_051167445.1. Classification (NCBI taxonomy): domain Eukaryota; kingdom Metazoa; phylum Chordata; class Actinopteri; order Cichliformes; family Cichlidae; genus Perissodus; species Perissodus microlepis. The sequence continues at coordinate 5,397,509 of NC_140464.1, read as the reverse complement.
ATCTAAAGGTATCTAAAAGCTGACAGCAATGCATTAACCCTTATTGCAAATATATCTGATTATTAAACATAATGATAATGAATTCGCCTGCATCATTAAAGATGTATGCAGTAACTCTGGGTGATGCTTTGGTTGTATAGTTTTCTTGACAGGGCCATCTGCATGGAGCCCAATCTTTATGTAACATGTTGAAATTCACTTTATGCCACGACATTAAACCTGCGTCTCCAGCGCGCCGGAAACCTTTACGTGACGCCCAGCTTTTGCTTTCTCATTTTGAAAGTACGCCAACCACTTATTATGCCACGTATACAGTTTTTAACATTTTATTCCAACACTATAAATAATACCCGAAACCTTTCAAAATAATGAATTCAATGAATGCACGCAAGTGGAAACTTCAGCCAGCAGGAGTATTAGAGGAGCCTGCCTCTGCAGGGGAGCAGTGTATTAATACAGGAGTGAGCCCCAGGATCTGACCTTCTCTGCAAACTGCTGCCATGGAGGAACTTGCTATTCACTTGATGAGCACAAACTTATGTAAAACATCCACTGACATTAAATTGCCGCATGCATGGCTTTAAATGATGAATGCTCGGGAAGATCTGTACAAGATTAGAAACGGAGGTAAAATCCATAATTAAACTCTGTTTTATTACTTTTCATTGCTGGTCCATGATTTGACAGAAAAAGGTAATTTTCTATGAAGATTTTTAAAAATACTATCAGATCTAATACTCTGGGCAGGAGTGTGTCCAGAGGAGCTCATGGGACGGAGCTGTCTAACCAAAATATAACTGAATTAATTATCTTTAAACTAATGACACAAATACAATTTTAATGCATTCATTTAAATATGTCTGTGTTACTCCACTTTCTGCTTCCACCTCACTATATGTTGGATCCAAATATTGCATTTTGTTCTCCATGTCATTTATTTTAAAGCTTTTAGATATGATTTTAAAACATAAATTTAAATGTTGCCTTTTTTATATGTTTTTGTTTTATTTTTTGTTTTTTAATAGTTTTTTATGGTTTAAAGTGATTTACACATTAATGAATAATTGTGATCTAACAATATAATGCCTGTGCTTCTGGAAAGGCCCCTTCCATTTACTTCAGGCACCTTATTTATTGCTAAAACTTTTCTTAAGTCAGATTTTGACATTGCTATTTCACCACTTTGCAAAACAGTTATTCAATGCTGAAGAATTTTCAGGCTCTTTTGCAGCACAGTTTTTATGTATTACATTGTTTCAGGTTGCACAAAAGCCTACAAATCACACCAAAGGTTTTCAACACAAATTTTTCTACATTGGATTTATTTCTGATCAAATATTATGATTTCCTGTTGGCCACTTTTCCTTCACATTCATGGAAACGCCTCTGGTAACCTATTTGTCTGGTAACCTATTTGTGTGGATGCCATTGTATCAGCATGCTGGCTGTGATTACCTGTTGTGAGGCGACCATCTGGCCCTCAGCATCCCAGCTGGGTACCAATGTCAGGAGACGGATTGTCTTTACCATACCACCTGGACCTTGCAGACATAGATAGCTACGGCACCAACTATATTTCTGATTCATATTGTATTATGTAATTCTGTGACCAAACAAGGAACATAAGAGGAAAAAAAAAAAGAAAACACTGTCTGGTCTTCCAAAGGCATACACAGAAAGCAGGCCTTCTGTAATTGCTTGGCAACTGCTGGCATTGTGTGTGTTGAAGTTCAAAGCAGCGAGACACACTGTATATTCCTCTGAGCGGCAGAAAGCATCAGAGTTGCAAAGTAAAGGGATGCCTACGCAGGCACATTCACACACACACATACACACACACACACACACACACACACACACACACACACACACGAACATTCACCATCCATTCTGTCAGTTTAATTTGGCCATGATGCTCATTCAAAATAAAAAAGCTCTGTGGAGGAGCTAATGTTTGCATCCAGGGGGTAGCCTTGGGCATAAACCCTCCCTCAGATGAACTTTCTTTAGGTCGCCTGAAGTGTTCTTGCTTACTGACGCCCAAATAGAAAAGCTGCTTGAGCCCACAGCTTGTTGCCCTCCTTAGAATTTAGGTTAAATTGATGTGGAGCATTGTTTCTGTGGGAGGGTTTGAGCTTGATTAGCTCTGAAGCGCTTTGCTGAATGCTGTGCTAAGCTGACTGACTGGCTGGCATTACCACAGGGAAGGGGATGCTATTGTTGGACCCACAGAAGCAGCATGCCGATGTGTTACAACTACAGGTTAGCCTCTGGTGTATTGTGCTGATCTGACAGCAGTTAATGTGCCGATAGCTGCTGTGGTAATTATGTTCTTGTTTCCAGCACTGAGGTTGCAAGGGGAATGTGAAAGCCTTTTTATAGAACAATGAAGTTATGAAACCATGAAATCCAGAAAAAAGCAACAACTAGGTTAAGAATGTCAAGCCTAAAAATCACAGGCCATGCTTTGTGGTGAAGATGTTTTTCTCAGTACCATGGATTTTGTCTCGGTAGCTTTTCCTATATGTAACTTACTCTAAACATATACCGAATATAGATAAACAGTCTAACACTAAATTAAAGGAACTTTAAGTTAAAATGTGTAGCCTGCTCTCTGATAAGACCATCATCGGTTCATCATCACTAGATATTTGCTGACATCTGCTGGAGGTCTGGATCACAAGCACTTGGATATCTCCAGCGTTTGTCCTCAGAACCCTATTCGAAACACAAAAAAGAAAATAGTCTGTTTGTTTTTTGGTTTTTTGTTGTTGTTTTTTTTTTTTGGGGGGGGGGGGGGGGGGGTTGCTGTGGCAACACTCAAAGATTTCAATTTCTGTCTCTTCAGTACTGAGCATAAGTTTGCATTAAGGAAATTAATGTGTGATTCCTGTCCTTTGCACTTCGAGAAATTTCATCTGAATGCACCTGCCATTGTTATCTGTAATAGTCAGCTGTCTGGATCTTTCTTGTGTAGATTTCAGTTTTACCCTTGGGGAAAGCCCTCTGGCTGCCTCAGGTTGGTCATTAGATAGATTTAAGGAAAGCTAACTGGAGCCTTTCCTCATCACTCAGGCACTGAAAAGCAAAGATGAGGTTTAGAAGTCTGAGCCAAGACAATATTCACTGATGACCCTGCACCTCCATGCTTCATTATGTGGAGCAATATATATTGAGGGCATTTCATTTTCAGTAATTGCTTACAAGCAGCCAGATAGCAGAGATGTCTGGGCCTGCTCTGGGCACTTACACATCAGTTATGGCAATGGCAAATGTTTATAGGCCAGACGTGGTCTAAAAAGTCATGAAGTGGGTTCCACCAAGTTAAGCGTGGGCTGGAAGTGACCCAAACTGTCACCAAATTCTTGGTCATAGGGGATCATCTGAATGTTGGGATTCTCTCTGTCTAATATTGTGTTAGAACGCACTTGAACTGACTGTTGTTGAATTGGTGCTATTTAAATAAAATAAACTCAAAATGAATTGGATATAATCAGGGTCTTGGCCTTCAGTAAGCCTAAGAAGACAACAAATAAATTCAACAAGGTAACTGGACTTCTTTAAGCTTGCAAAGACCCACTTATTTAGGTACATATCTGCTATGAGGGACCACACAAAAACATCTTTGACTGATGAGGACCAAAGCTATTAGTTTTGCATTTTCTATTAATTAGATTTCATTTTTATTTCATTTTTATTTTGTGTTTCAAGGGAACTGGCAATGCTTTGGTTTAGTTTTTAATGTTTGAAAATGTTTAGATTTAGTTTAGTTTTCATTACTATCAGGGGTTGGTTTTAGTCTTTGTAAGGGGTGTTAATGTGAATTGTTACTTTTTGTGAAACCGATATTGAAACAGTGGTTCATTTATTCTGGTATTGCTGGTTTACGAAACATCTCTAGAGCATACTTTCACGTTTTGTTTCTGATCATGGTAACCCTAATTTTTCGTTATGCTCGAAAAACGTTTTGCTTGGTTACAGTGATATTGACAGTGTATTCACACATCCAAGTTCTCCAGTCGTAAGCCAAATTTCACTGAATTACTTTTGATAATAAAGCATTATATTTTCTCAATAATGGACAGCAAGAATTGAAAATACCTTAAAACCGTGTCACCGTCTTAAAGATTTTAGTATACTTCTATAATTCTGTGTGTTAGAACGGCCTGTAACCCCCTGGTATTTTGTGTTTATGGTAATTCCCAAGTTGTATCGTTTTCGTTTATTTTCCTTGTACTCCTTTCGGTGTTCTTGACAACCTGATGTATGCCATATTCCGCTTTGTTGTTATTAATAAAGTTTTTTTTTTTAGATTCTTGGACTCTTGTGGGCGTGTCGTTTCGTCACTTCCGCCAAAAATACAACAAATGCTCACGCTAACTGTGCTGTGTAATTCAAGTTAATTTTTAGAGTTACAGTTTGGTCCAACCGGTTCAGCGGTTCGTCGGACAGCCACAGTCCATCAGGTCAGTCTACATCACTTAACAGCTTGAAAAAGGCTTGTTAATTGGGTTATTTGAACTATATTAGCTTGAATCGCTCACTGACGTTTGCTGTGCTAGCTAACGCTAAAACGAAAGCTGTGCGCACTTCAGCTGTTGTTGACTTCGTTAGCTTGCGTTTAACCTCCCCTTGGCGATAATGTCGATTAGAATATTAATTATGGATTAATGATTAGCGACTAGAGTACCAGCTAGGTTTTAGGTCCTACCTTTGAAACTGGAGCGCACAGCTATCGCAGCAAACATCTGGTATTTTATCACCGGTTTAAAACAAACAAAAAAGAAAACATTTCTCGCAAGTGTGCTACACTGAAAAACACAAGTGCTGTTTTTGTTTTTCTTGAGAAAGAATAGAAGACTGTTACAGCTTCACAGAGGTGAAGTCACATGCTTCCATCGTACTGTAGCTACTGGATGTCCCTGAAATCACTATCTTACATTGGGGTGTTTCAGCTCAGAGTGATTTACTTGTGTACCTGACAAAACAGAAACGCAAAAGAGCAAATAACATAGATAATCGAGCTCGAATTAAGGTAAGAAAGCAAACAGGAAATTAAACAAGGTAACGCTAAAGATGGTATCCCAAAAAATTGAAGCTGTTCATATGGACTTTGCGTTTTCAGTTGGAGAAACGTTTCGTCACTCAACTAAGTGAGTTCTTCAATCTCAGTTGACTGCAGGTTATAAACAGTGCATTTGCATATTGACTAAAACTAACACCACTGGTGACTATTGGTTTGTGGGGTCAGTACTGTACTGTTTAAGCCATGGGTAGCTTCAGATACTTACTCAATAGCTGGAAGTATATATTTTTTTCTTAAAGATTCAAAGTAATGGTACAAGGTTCGCTGTCTCTTCATTGACAAACACAACATCAGCTGTGACTGAAGAAGTCACTTTGATGAGTGATGAAATGATTCTCCCACTGAAAACGCTATGTCCAGATGAACAGAATCAACTTTTTGGGATTTACTTACCTGGATGATTCAGCATGCATCAAGACACTAAAGATAGTAGTTCCAATAATAAGAAGACAATATAAAAAATTTAAATGTAATGCTTTCTAAGTGAATATATATGAAATGTGCAGTGAATTAACATGTTTTTGCTTTTGTTTAGTTTTAAAGGAAAATAAACAAGCACAACCTTGTTGATACTGTTGTCCTGACTTTTGAATAGGGGTTTAAATTGTAGCCCAATGTGTCTGTCTTCTCACTGTGCTGCAGAGTATACGTACAGATCATAATAGATGCCATAAATACCACAAGGGCATTTGTCTGTGAAGGTTCTCAGTCATCCAGGTCATCGTATTCTAAGGAGCTTGGAAAGAAAAGCATCTGGACTTCTTTAAGTTGCTTGAAGACATTTCACCTCTCATCCGAGAAGCTTCTTCAGTTCTAGGGTCAAATGGTGGAGAGTCCCAGATCTGAAGTCCAGATGCTTTTCTTTCCAAGCTCCTTAGACCACAAGGGCCTTTCATCCAAGTTTTAACAAAAGTGATTTTTTTAGAAGTGTTTTGTCATTTTCAGTGTCAATTATAGCTTTTAATGATTATATTATGAATTATATTTATTGAATCAAGATTTAAGAATATCATAAATGCATTCAAATAGAAAGGTAGGTAAGAGGCTTAGAGTTACATGTACCAAATCCTGCTAATGCTGGTGTTGAAGAAATCAGTCAGACTACATTTATTTTATTTTTTTTAGCAAGAAATATTTTTCGCACCTAATTTTGGTTTTTATTGTAGTTTCTTTCTTTTTTTTTTTTTCTTTTTTTTTTTTAAAACTATGATAACCTTCTCCTCTGTATCTAGATCTATGGTGGCAGGTTCGGCACTCATGGAGCCATCCAGTAAACCTGGGCCCAGCCAGGTGGCTGATGTGGTGTTTGTCATTGAAGGGACAGCGAACCTTGGACCATACTTTGAATCTTTAAGAAAAAATTACATACTTCCAGCTATTGAGTAAGTATCTAAAGCTACCCATTGTTTCCTAACTCATTAATGTCATGTAGCCATGAATTAATTTTATTTCATTCACCACAGGTATTTTAATGGAGGGCCTCCAGCAGAAACAGATTTTGGTGGAGATGTGAGTGTTGCTGTAATTCCTGTTTTCTATCTTTTTAACCACTTATCCAACTTAAGGTCGGGTGGGCTAAAACCTTTCCCAGCTGACATAGGGCAAGAGGCAAGGTACACTGTAGACAGTCTAATCTCTGCTTTTAATGCTTTAGCTTGCATTCCCTGTCACTGTTTGCTGAAATTCGAATATGTTTTTTGAATTCTGTGGATAATTTATTATTACTATTTTATTTTTTCTAGTACGGGGGCACACAGTATGGCCTTGTGGTCTTCAACACAGTGGACTGCGCTCCGGAGTCATATGTCCAGTGTCACGCGCCAACCAGCTCAGCCTTCGAATTTGTCTCCTGGATCGACAACATCCAGTAAAAATGATTTCCCTATTACACCTTTTAAACTGCCCCTTTGTTCTAATCATGAAGAGAAATCATAGAAAATCACACTTTTTTTCCACACAGGTTTATGGGAGGTGGAGCAGAAAGCTGCAGTCTGATTGCAGAGGGACTTTCTGTGGCCTTGCAGCTTTTCGATGACTTTAAGAAAATGAGGGAGCAGATGTAAGCCTGTATTTGTGTTTTCTTCATTGATAAAACAAACCTAGAGGCAGAATCTTTTCATCCAAGGTAACTTAGCAAAAGGCAGTGAGAAGCTAATTTTGGCACTTGCTTAAAAGAACATATTCTTCTCTTTTCCAGCTCCATGTTTGTATTGGGCCTACCAGAGTAGCTTTTTTAGAATAGCAAGTTCAAACAAGCTGTTTTAGCTGCTACCTCTCAGTTCAATAATCCTTATTTTTCTTATATTTGATCCCGTCAGTTCATCTTCTTTCTGAAACGACATGTAGCATCATTCCCTGTAATTTTAACCCGTTTTCTCCGATTGGCTCCCTCTTTGAAATACCTGGCAAATGGGTGGGGCCTCGTTGCTCTCAGTGTCTATGATGAATATATTAAGGATGTCTGCTGTTATTAACATTATTATGAGACAAAAATAGAAAAAATTGAATTTGAGTGTTTAGATCAGTTTTGAAATCCGAGCTTTCACCTCACACAAATTACACTCACATAAACTGACCTCATTTTCAAAACTTTGACCATATGTAACTTTGGTTATATAGATGAACATTCACCAAATTAATGGTAAAGGAAAAGTATAATAGGTTCTCTTTAAGAGGCAAAACCATGATTGAATCGTTATAATAAAAGTCTTCCTTTATCCCCAAAATAACTGGGTCTTCTTGCTAAAATTATCTTTAAAAAGTTTCTAATATCTCATGAAATTCAAGTAAAAAGAAAAAAACAATTACAACAACGCCAGTTTTCTTCTTTGAATTGGCTTAGTAGTGATGAAAATCTAAACTTTTATGTCTCTCCCTCTTTCTGTGTGCTGCTGCAGAGGTCAGACCCACAAAGTGTGCGTGCTGCTGTGTAATTCCCCTCCTTACCTGCTTCCTGCTGTGGAGAGTGTCAGCTACACTGGCTGCACAGCAGACAGCCTGGTCAAAATCATCAGAGATGTAAGTAAACACAGATTTTGTCCTCAGTAGATACTTGGAGGACAGGCTGGCTTTTTTGGTGAAGGTTATTTTTTACTGGGTTAGATATAATCATAGTATTAACCTTGATATATATTTGTTGTTTTTTGTTTTTTTTAGAGAGGAATTCATTTCTCTGTTGTGGCTCCTCGGAAACTGCCCCCTCTAAGGGCTTTGTTTGAACGTGCGTCACCAGTAGGGGGGGCAGTTGAATCTCTTCCTGACTACAGTCAAGATCCCTTCCACATGGTCCTAGTCAGAGGCATCTCGCTTCCTGGTGAGAAAACTATGCCTCGTCCACTTGTAGCACATGTTTTTTTGTTTTTATTTTTTGCTCTTATTCTAAAGATTTGTTGTGGAACAATAAGCCTTGATGAATTTTCAATTTTAAGTCTTCTTTGATACACAGTGATATGTAAAGGTATTTGGACTCATGTTAAAGCTTTAGCTTTTACACGTTGGGTGCCATCATGCAGGTTTTCGGGTGGAGGAATTGTTCTTATTTAGATTTGAGAATGGACTGCTAAGTTGTCCACTTGGTTGGAACTGTAGTTTTGGCACTTTGACATTTTTAGCCCTGGAGGTTGATGTTTAATATGTGAGTAGACAAGTGTACAATGCTGTGAAAAAACAATTTGCCTCCTTCTTGTTTTGTACATATTTGTCACATTTACGTGTTTCACCTTTTCAAAACATTTTTAATATTAGTCAAAGATGATCAAAGCAAAATGCAGTTTTAGAATGAGGATTTCATTTATTAAGGGAAGAAAAGTTATCCAAACCTACCCGACCTTATGTGAAAAAAAGTTATTTCCTCCCTTGTTAAGTCATGAATTAACTGTGAGTAATCACATTTTTTGAAAGCTGAGTTCACTTTTATTGGCCAAACCCAGGCCTAGACTCTGGTGAACCATGCTGCGAGCCATTATCCACAAATTAAAAAAACAGTGGTGAACATAACCAGGAGTGGCCAGCCTACAAAAATTGCTCCAAGAGGGCATAAACGACTTATCTAAGAGGTCACAAAAGGACCCAAAACAACATCTAAAGAATTGCAGGCTTGACTTGCTTCAGTTACGGTCGTGGCTACACTTATGATTCAACAAAAAGAAAGAGACGTGGCAAAATGGGATAATTGTAAGGTGAAAACCAATGCTGACCAAATAGAGCACAAAGGCTCATCTCACGTTTGCTAAAAAATGTCTTGATGAACCCCAGGAGTTTTAGGAAAAATATTCTGTGGAATACAGCTGGCATAAAACTAACGTGGCATTTCATAAAAGGAACCTCATACCAACAGTCAAACATGGTGGTGGTAGTATGATGCTGCTTCAGGACCAGGATAACTTGCAAAATTTGAGGAACTATGAATTCTGCTCTCTTCCTGAAAATCGTGACGGAGAACGTCTGACTATCAGTTCGTACCCTGAAGGTTATGCAGCAGAAAGTGATCTGAAACACCTCACTTGTCATCGCCATTGTCCATGCTGATGACAACTTGCATATTAACAATCATGAAACTGAGCTCACAACCCATCAATGGTGCTAGTTTTTGTCATAATGCAACTATACCATTTAGAAGTTTGGGGATACCTGCTGTTAGCGGAAACTCAAGAAGTCCCCACTAAATTCAGATGAACAGAATGAACTTTCTGGGTCTTCCTTACCTCGATGATTGAGCATGCATTAAAATACACCAGTCACTCTGCTACTGAATGGCTAAAAAAAAAAAAACAGTGCAATATGAAGTTTCTGGAGTGGCCTAGTTGAAGTCTAGACTTAAATCCATCAGAAATGCTTTGGCATGACTCCCATGCTGCTGAATTTAAAAAAAATTCTACATTTAGCACAAATGATTGATTTCAGTTCTTCCTGCCAAGGGTGCCACAACCAGTTATTAAGTTTAGTTTTTCACTCAGAGCCAGGTTTGAATAGCTTTTTCCCCTTAATAGATGACATCATCTTTTAAAAACTGCATTCTCTATTTATTCTGGTTATTTCTGTCTAATTTTAAAATTACTGAAACATGACTGTAACTTTGTACATCACAGTTTATGAATCATCCATTTGTATAAGATTTTTATTTCACTCTGAGCTCTTCTTTATTTGTAATTCTTAAAGGAATTTCTAAAGACTTAGCTACTGTTCAAGGTTACTCCGACACATCTCTGTGATCAGATTCATAAATACATATCATGCTTCCAGTTGTCAGAAGTGCAAAACAGAACAAAAAAACGCTTGTACCTTTTCAACTGGACTTCACTAAACAATGGGTGATATCCCGATGGCTGCAGCCGTCTTTTATGTACAGACTATGAGCTTATCTCCCCGTCTCTCTAGTTTCTGCAGGTGGAGGACCCGGGCCGCACAAACCTGTCATCCCTCCTCCGGTGCTGGCTAGTAGTCAGCCTGTTGTTGGAACTCCACAGCCCCCTCCACCAATAAACACAACCCCTCCTTATCAGGTAATGGGCAAGCAGCCATATAGTGTAAAGCTGGCTGGAGACTAATTCGTGCTGCCTGCTTTTGGCTCAGTTTCAGACAGTGGTGCTTATGTTTCTTCCCTTAAAACGTTTTACCAAGCATTGTCTTCCTTTAATCTGCCCGCTGACAGAATACGCCTCTGACTGCTGCTCAGGTGGCTGCACAGATGGTCATGGAGGCAGCCAACAACCAGAAGAGTCGCTGTGAGTTACCAGAGGGCTCTTTGGGTCTTTGTGAACAATTTATACTAGCCAAGCTTTTACTTGCAGCGTGTCTGTGTTTACATAGACCATGTGTGATTATGCCTTGGTGTTTAACCCTACAGCATATTTATATATGATATTGTTCAGATTTATGCTTTTTTTATGTCCGTCTTGTCTTTTTATGCCTTCTTTCCTTCCTTCAGTCCCAGGAATGGGCCAAGGGCCTCCATTTCCCAGTCACCCTGTAGTCAAGCCCATTCAGCCGAGCTTATCAACAGTGAGTACGGTAAATACGCCAATCCAACCAGTTACTCCCAATCAGCAGCCAGTCCCACCCCCAGGACAGCCAGTGCCCAGCCAGCCGCCACAGCCACTCCCTCAGCAGCCACAACCCTCTGGAAATCAGACCACGCAACCATCTGCAGCGCCTGCTATGGTAATTTCTGTCACTGTAGCATTTCTGTTTCACCTTTTTCAACTTCCAACCCCCTTTTAAGGGTTAAACATACAGGAATTTGCAAACAAAGCAATAAATGCATTATTTTTACATTTGGGAAACTGTTCGTATTTCTTGTGTTGCTAAGAGTTAGATTAGAAGAACTGTAGCTCTGTAATGTGTCCCTGGAAAAACCAAAGCTGCAGAGATCAAGCTGGTAGCTCAGACAGACTCAGTGACCACCGATGACAAACTCAATATACTTCAGACAATGAGGAAGATAAACACTTAAAATAAACCGATATTAGATAGGATATGAAAACATGTCACAAGACGTTCATGTATTATTAAAAGGTGACAAATTAACATCCAAAAAACCAAATAAACTGCGACCAAAAAGTGTGGAATATGATGCATGCTGCTCTAAAATTCATGACAATTTCTTCAATATAATTTAAAATCTAAAATAGCAAAACAATAAACCATCCAGCAATTCACTTATTTGGGTCTGGGTTGCAGGGCAGCAGCCCCTCTCGCTAGCCATTTCCTCCAGCTTATCCAGGAAACATCGAGTCCAGCCAAGAGATATAATCTCTCTAATGTGTCCTGGGCCCAACCTGGGGCCTCCTGCCAGTAGGACACGCCTGGCCAGACAACTTTATATCCAGGACTACCTCAGCTGACTCCTTTCAATGTAGAGGAGTGGCGGCTCTACTCTGAGCCCCTCCTAAATGACTCAACTCCTTACCATACTGTTAAGGGAAAGCCCATCTGCCCTTTGGAGAAAGCTAATTTTTTCCACTTGTATCCATGAGCTCATTCTTTCACCTTTAAAAGAACTAACAATAATGGTGCAATAAGATATCTGCATAACATTTAGGACACAACAATTTACTGGTATTTCACATTTAAAATCTTAGCAAGACTTGGATTAAATGAGTAGTAAGTCTGGTGCTGAGTAGTGACAATTAGTCGTATAGTCGCACACATGCCTACTAAAAACAAGAAGTGTTTTTCTATATAGGGGATATTAGCCATCAATCGTGATATCATGTAACTAAAGAACTACTTCCATGTTGTCCAGTACACTGGAAACATTGGCCTCCAAGCGTATATATTCCTATTTCCAATGCTGACTTGTCCTGACAGTTGCACATTGCAAAACACTTTCCTCAGATTAATTGCAGCGGTGTTTTTGGCTACACTGCAGGTCTTAACGCTTAATTCTCATTTTTTTGATCAAATCTGATTTTTTTTGTCTGCTTGTTCACACTACAAATAAAATGCGACAGCAAACGCGCTCTAGTGTGTACCCTCAAAGCGGCCCACATGCGCAAAAGAAGACGTCACACACAACGCGCTCTGTTTAGACCCAGACCAAACAGTATTGTTTGACTGATGGCCCTTGATATAAAGACTTGTTTCGGACTTTACGTTTCCCAATTTTGCTTGAAGTTATAAAGTTATTTTGTTATTTACATATGGCCTAATAATGATCCTTATTGCTGTTTTAGAGGAGCGGTGCTTCAAAGGATAGCTGCAGATTTCTGTCAGAATCTGCAGATTATACAGTATAAATAAAATGTTCACGTTTCTCCAACGTTGTCTTCCCAACAGTTTCATTGGATGGCCAGGAAGCGTTCACAATGTCTTCTTGGGTGCTTCTCTGGCGCTGATAATTGGAGTCTGTCTTGTGTCACTGACGTAAACTACGGATTTAATGCGACATGACCATTCAAACAGCAGTCGCTTTCTAAAACATCGGATATGTATCGGATTCAGTACCACATACGAAAGTGACCCAGGTCGCATTTGAAAATATCGGATTTGTGCCGTTCACACTGTCATACCGTGATCGGATATGGGTCGCATAGGGTCAAAAAAGTCGGATTTGATGCGCTTTTGCCTGCAGTGTGAACGTAGCCTTTGTACACCTAAGTCACATTCATGCCTTTATTTTTCTGTTCTGTTTACACATTTTGTTCAAACCCAGAGAAAAGAAAAGGGGAAAAAACAGTTGGACTAATGCTGAAGACATATACAGTACTCTGCATACAGAAGTTCATTTTCATTCCATGTTCCAGTGGCATATTGTTTCCTAATCCAGGTTTATTTTGTGAAAAGGCTAATTGATCTTTGTGGGGGGGGGGGAAACCCCCATCCAGTTATCTCAACACAGAGCTGAAACTGCTGATTAAGGAAGCAATAAATCTGTCTAATTGAGTGGTTGGAGCATCAGCCTCTGTGGGTCAAATATACTCTCAAGTTGGCTGAAAAAATATTGGGTTATCATAGGTTTAATTTGCTGTTTTTCACCCCTGTAAACTCTATCAAAGATTAAGTCATACTGATATTCTCACATGTAAATAGCCCTGCTTCACTTAGAAAGACTCAGAACTTTACTTGGTGATGCTCTGCAAGCAGCAGCCTTGAGCTGAGTTTTCAGACCAGCACACTGTCTGAAGCCTAATATCAAAATGAATTTTAAATGCTACTACTACTATCAGATCAAAACCAGATAAGAGTCGCTATTCCCTAGAAGATCATTGTGGGTAGCGTTTTTTTCCCCTCGTTTTCCAATTCATTTATTAATGTTCCTTTTTTAACAGATTCAATTGTCTAAAATGAGTCAAATCTTACATCTAATAATGTAGTTCGATCAGCTCTAAAGAATTATGTTTTACTATTGAAATAATTACTTTTCCTATGAATTGAGAAGTTATTCTTTATTCCTGGAAAAGTGTTGTATTGATAGCGTCCTCTAATTTCCTTACAGCCTGGAAGTCAAGTCAATCCAAACCCAATTCCACAAGGACAAGGTGTCACCAATAAAGTAGTGGCCTGGACTGGTGTTCTCGAGTGGCAAGAGGTAAAACAGATTCTTTGATTTTGAGTTAATGTTCATTCAATGGGAAATAAATGGATGTCTTACTTTTATTGAGAGCTTTGTGATCAGAAAGTAAAAACCATCAAGGAAAGAATCACTTAAGTCATCAGAGTTCAGACAAAAGAGGTCTGGGAAAACTGCTAATACTAACCATTCTCCTCCTCAGTGGGCCTCACCACCAGTACACTGTGGAGCTCCATTTACCAGTCAGCTCGAAGATGTTTCTTTAAAATGTGAAATAGAGCTTTTTAGCAGCTGACCGATACTTTAGTAAACATTGAAAGTCTGATACTTTTTAATGGTGTGCTGCAGCAGCTGCAAAGGAGTCTGAGGAAAACAGAAATGTTTTCTTTTTGTCACAGCAAAAATAAACTAAGGGAAATCCGGAAAGATATTGAAGAGTTACAGGTTGGAAAAACAAAGTAAATAACTGATTACTTCAAATGCAATACTAACGTGTGTTGCTTAGTTTAGCTGGAGGGTAATCTAATGCATTACTTTACCTAACACTGCCCTTGGCTCTGTAAGTCAGTGAGAGCAGATGTTCCTCATATCCTCACATCTCATGCACAAACCCTCTGTTTGTAGGAAGGAGCCAATCAGAAGAGAGCTGTCTTAAAAAAAGAACCTTGGACGTCTTGGTTTAGACAGAGGGGCTGTACATTATGTTGCATTTATTTAATGTGCAAAATTTGTATGTTGTTATCTAAAAAGTTTTGTCTTTGCAAGCTTCAGAGGGGCTACAGACAAGTTACCTGGTTCCTTGTGTTTCCATTCCTAATGCTAAGCTAACTGGCTCCTAGACTCAGCTTTATATTTTCTGTCCTTTTGTAATTGATAAGTATTTTTTGAAACTATCCTCAGAATAAGTGAATTAGATGTCCCTGCTGTAAATCAGCCTGTATTAGATTAGAATAAAAACCAGCACAGTCTGAGACTTGCCCTACCGCTGTCTAGGACCTATCACAGCAGTAAGTCTTAATAACCACCTGCCATTGATTATTGTACAGCTTGATTAATTGCACATCATTTTATTGTGCTACTTCTATTGGTTTTTGCCCAAGGTCAAATCGATTCAGTTTACAGTTGCATTGCTGAGCCAGGAAAATGGATGTTAATGCCTTTTATGCGACACTCATGAGGTCTTCCAGTGTTTGTGTTTAGTGGACAGACTCAGATCAATTCCCTGCATCGACTCCAGCCCCCGTCTTCTGTTTGTCAAAATTGTACAAGTCGGTTAAACAGACAGGAATAAGAATGAAGAAGCTCTGGAGAATCTAAATCTTGTCTATGAAAATACAAACCGTCACAAATGATCTGAGTGGACAAATTAAAAGCATGAAACATTGCTCTTAATCTGCTGCCTCCTACTGCAGTTAAGTCATCAGGCTTTCAGCTCTGTAAGTGATTCTTCTGTGGCACAATCTGTAATGTTGAGAACAATTACAATGCAGACACTAAAACTCATTTGGAGAAATGGCTGTTGATAAAAACTCTCAAGGACTGCCAGCACACTTGGATGGCGCTTGCTCGGAGTACAGTGTTATCAATATGGTATGTTCTGTTTTTGGCTGAATTTCAATCTGTTATTCTATGAAAGCTTTTCTCGTCTAAAATGTGGCGTGTTTGCGGTTTCCACTGTGGTTTACTGACACACTTTTTAAATCCACCTCTAATTTAAAGCAGATTAGATTGTTTTGTTACTGTCCACATTCCTGGCTCCTTTTAGCAAGCCCTGGAGATAAATAACCCATTTGTCTGCAGCACAACACATTTGTAATGGTCTATAGTAGACCTGACTAATATGTGATAGATTAACCATTGATCTTGTATTGATGCGCTGAAGACGAGTGCTGGCAGTGTTCCCAGTGGGATTGCTGCATTGATGTGCTTGGAGAGAGCGCCCCTCTCCTTTTAATTCTTGACAATTTGTTTAGGTCTTAAAAGTCCATCCATTTCTTTAAATTGCTTTTTCTGATTGAGGTCACTGGCAGAGGCTTGAGCAGGGCAGCCCACAGATCCTTTTCCTCAGCAATATTCTCCAATTGCTCCCAGGCTAACTTGAAATCCCAGATACCCATCAGAGCATTCTGGTGTAAATTGAATGTTGGATGGTCAAACACATCCAAAACGGCAACATTACTCACCAAATAGGAACGGTGCCACTCCAAAGCACACTCTTTTGGGAGTTCATTGCTCAAACTGAATAAGCTGTGAGGTATTTAAGCCTACAAAACAACTGACTAGGGCCCTATGAACTGCAATCACAGTCATTTTTCTCCAAGTAACATCTTTGGGCTCTCTGAATATTTTGGAAATTATTGAGAGTTGAGTGTGCTGATAAGTAAAGAGTTGCATAACAGTCACTTTTCTAAATTTTACAGTGTTCCGATTTTCTGGTGTTAACAATACCTGATATTTTAATTAGTCAATTAATGAATTTAATGATTTATTAGTAGTAACACACGTGATAATACTGCAAATGTTCCAGCACCATAACTGTCTGTTTAATTTGCACAGTTATGGTTAACGTTATGCTGTATTGCAGCATTGAATGCATGGTTTCAATAATGAGGTCAGCATATGTACACGTAATCCTGGTGAGCCTGCTCTGCTTCAGACCGCTCTAAATGCTCAGTATCAGACTGTCTGAAACTCAGAATTGAGAGTGATCTGACTCTCTGAATCTGTTCTTTCTGTCTAAATATTAAACTTAATGGCACTAGCCTTTGGGTGCTTAAAGGGAGTATATTATGTTTTTCCTTATTTTTTTGTATGATGTCAGAGAGAGTGGATATTCCTCATATGGTGTCCCACCTATCTGCTGTTCAGACCTTGTATTTTTAAGTAGCAGCCAATCAGAAAAAAGCTGTCTTACACAGAAGGGAAAGAGCTGCTTTTTTAATATAGAGGATCATCTGTTAGGTTGAAAGCCCAGAAAACGATAAATAAGAATGATTTTGAACTGAATCTTGCAAAGCTACTTTGGCTGAGTGCAAGAATAATAATGTGCTGAGCGTTTTAGATTTTCTTTAAGGGCTTTTTTGAGTGTATTTCATTTGCAAAAGACCACAATAATTAAGATTAAAAGTTCATGTGACTTATAAAATTATGTTATTGTTCACTCATTTCTTTTCCCAGATTTCAAAAGCTGTTCTAGTTGGTATAAATTATTTTGGCCATCATAGCTGTATAGTGAACATCTAATATTGTAACAGCTTTATCGACAATGAACCCCATAAACTGGCTGCAACTATGCACTTCTTCCCAGGCTTAAAATGCAGACCAAAATAGAAAATTCCCAGTTCCCTTTAATTATTTGTGAAAGAGTAAAAATCTTGTCCACTCTGCAGGCTGAACTTGGGCTTTTTCAGTTGTTTTCTCAGGGACAGTAAGAACACATCATCAGGTCTATTTTGAAGTTGGGCTAGAGGTGCGAATTCTTATATAAAAGTGTTAAAAATATATTTGTTCTCTCTGCACTCTTACTGATTTCTTTGTTCTGCGTGTCCACACTAAACTTAATACATAATGTGCTCAGCCACAAGAACTTTCACAGTTTAGCTAAATCCAGTCTGCCTACTCTGTATTTCAATTTTGGTTTAAGAGAGTCGGCCTTGGTTTGAAAGATCACACAAATGTCTTGGAATAAGCTTTCTGTGAGCTTTAAGTAATGTTTTCTGTGCCCTTCTAGATGAGTTCTTTAAAGCAAATTTTCTAAATTCCCCTCTTCTTTTTGTCTCACATGCGCCCCTCTATGTTAACCCATGCAGAAACCTAAAGCCTCATCCATGGATTCGGCCACCAAGCTGACACGATCCCTGCCATGTCAGGTGCACGTCAACCCGGGAGAAAATCTGTGAGTAGCTCATCAGACACCCTGGACGTTAAAAGTGGTGAAATGTTTTTGTTCACGCCGTGACTCTGCACGTTTGTCTCTAAACAGAAACACAGACCAGTGGCCACAGAAGCTCATTATGCAGCTAATTCCGCAGCAGTTGCTGGTGAGACCGTGTGTTTATACTGTTTTCTTTTGTTTTGTTTATGTGCAACAGTGACGCCTTTATGAATGATGCATATCTCGCCTGCTCTCTCCGTAGACAACCTTAGGTCACCTCTTCAGAAACTCTCGGATGGTTCAGTTTCTCTTCACAAACAAAGACGTGGAGTCGCTGAAAGGCCTGTACCGCATTATGGCCAATGGTTTTGTAAGTTTTCGAGCTCCCTCTGCCTTCCTCTGAACCTGGAATGTGTGTCCTCTGCTTGTCCCCGCTCTTGTCCATCATTCAGCATACCTCAATTTATTTTGCATGAGTGCAAATTGCGTGCAGATTCCACCTCTACCCAGTAGATGGACTGAGCGTGACCCTGTGTTGCAGTTTTATGGTGAAGACTCTAGAGGGGGTTCTAGGCCACTCTTTCTTTTAAAGCTCAACATCATTTAAAACATTATTTGTCATCAGTTTAAACAAAAGAAAAAAGCTTTTAGTTGTGATCCTTTTCCAAAGGGGTAGCATAATGATAGGACTTTTGTTAGTGTGGTTTATTTTTAATCTGCTGGTACCTTTGAGAAATAGCGGAGGCATTAATGGCATTCGGTCCAGCTGAGCTCTACCTCTTTGCCTAAATTTGATTTGCAGCCCAGGGAAAGAACAGTGTGAATTAATATCATTTGCATTCACTTTATAAAACTGGCATGTTTGATTGGGCAAAGGAGCTTAGGAGAAGGTTATGTCCCCAAGCCGGAGCCCATCACATAATTACAACAGTGTCCCATGTCAGGGTCTTAATCTGCCCTGTGACCCTCTGCAGGCTGGCTGCGTCCACTTCCCCCACACTACCTCGCCCTGTGAAGTGCGGGTGCTGATGCTGCTTTACTCATCCAAGAAGAGAATATTCATGGGCCTCATCCCCAATGACCAGAGTGGCTTCGTCAACGGCATCCGGCAGGTCATCACCAGCCACAAGCAGGTCCAGCAGCACAGAGCGGTGAGTGGAAGTGGAGTTTGTGGGAAGAAGGATTCAGTGTGGTAGAAAACATGTACAGCGGGGAGACCAAAAGCAGGTGATAATGAGGAGGTATTTTAGAGATTGGACAGGGAATTGAGGTGCATTGTTTAAGGTGTTAAGTTGCATTGTTGTTGACATTTCATTTAGTGAGCCTGGTATCTTCACAGCAGCCACTCTACTACAGGCATTACCTCCTGCAACATTAGCTGACTGTTGCACTCCCGCCTCGTTATCGCTGCTTAACTGAAGGCAAATATAGGTGCAAAGCATAAAAGCTCTTTATGTCGAATTTACTTCAACCACAACACAATGGCCTCTGCAGTAATCGGCGCTGTGTTTGTTTATTTCAAAATGCTGGGATAATGCACAGTTACTGCTTTTTAATTGTTTATTTCACGTTAATGATTAATAACTGGCTAAAACATCAAATATTAAGGGTTTAATTGCCCCTAATTTAAGTGCTTCACTCAGCTCTGAGATTGTGTGTGATGAAACTATCACACCTTTGTTTGTTTCCAAGTATTTTTAGGGTTGTCAGAATTTGGCTCTGACTTTGTTAGTCTCTTAGTAGTTTAAAGCTCTTGTAAACTCAGTTTCAAATATTAAATATTTCTCTTTAACATCAAATATTTATATTAAATCAAAGTCACAGAGGGGAAAACCATTGTTGGGTATCAATTATTAAGAGTGAAACACTCAAAACTGAACCAGCATGGTAAGCAAAGACCAAACAGCTGAATTTCATATATTGATTTAGTTTTTTTTTTTTTCTAAATGGAGTTTGGAGGTATGCTTAAATCTGACAGCAAATAATGCACTTATATGGGACCATAAATACAGAAACCATGAATACAAAAGCCTTCAGGAATAATAGTCCAAATTTTTCCAGCTTTCATTTAATTCAGGTGTACCCAGCACATTTTAGCTCACGGGCCACAAGCAGTCCAATTTAATCTTGAGTGGGCCAGACCACTAACGCTATTGCATAATAGCCTATAAATAGCACATTCAAATGTTTCCCTTTCTTTGTTGTTTTTTCTAACAATGACGGAAAATTATCCACTTTCCTCATTTAATATTAGCCCTGCTGAGTCAACAGACACTCACCGGCCAATTTAATAGGTACTCATGTTCAACTGCTTGTTAATGCAAATGTATAATCAGCCAACCACATTGCAACAACTCAGTGCATTTATGCATGTAGGCACAGTCAGGACAACCTGCTGAAGTTCAAACAGAGCATCAGAATGAAGAAGAAAGGTGATGCAAGTGACTGAATGTGGCATGATTGTTGGTACTACATGGTGTGGTCAGGGTATTTCAGAAACTGCTGAGAGAATGGTCAGAAAAAGAAAATATCCAGTGAGTGGAAGTTCACTGGGTGAAAATACCTTGGTGATGTCAAAAGTGAGAGGAGAATGAGCAGAGTGCTTCAAGCTGATACGACTGCAACAGTAACATACTGAAAAGCTTATCTGTAGGCAGAACAGAGAGAACCTTGAAGCAGGTGGTCTACAGCAGCAGCAGAAGACCACACCGAGTGCCGTCAGCTAAGAGCAGGGAACCAAAGTTATATAAGACTGGAAAAACATTGCCTGCTCTAATTAGTCAAGTTATGCTTTGATGTCGGTGTGGAAGGGTTGAAATTTGGCACAAAATAAGATCAAAGCATGGCTCTATCCTGCCTTGTGTTAACCACTCAGGTATGTGGTGGTGGCGTACTGGTGTAGGGGATATTTTCTTGGCACACTTTGTACCTCTCAGTGCCAGTTTAGTGTTGTTTAGCAACACCAGATGATACCTGTTGCTGACCGTGTCCATCCTTTTGTGAATACACTGCACCCATCTTCTGATAGCTGCTTCCAGCAAACATTGCAGTCAGTTTACTGTGCTTAAATGGCCTCCACAGTCAGCAGAAATCAATCCCGTAGAGTCCCTTTGGGATTTGGTGGATTGGGAGATTCATATCACGAATGTGCAGCTGACGAATCTGCAGCAACTGTGTGATGCCGTGATGCTGTCAATATGCAGCAAAATCTCAGAAAATTTTCAAGCACCTCGTTGAATCTGTGCCACAAAGAATTAAAGCAATTCTGAAGGCAAAACGGGGTCCAACCCAGTGCTAGCAGGTTGTAACTAATAAATTGGCCAGTGAATATATAAGCACAATTTCCTCTTCTGTTCTGTTGTGTTTGCTTGGCTCCAGACACGACAGTCAGAGTGCAATGAAGTGCTTGTTACGTCTGATATCAGGCTGCTTTTGTCTCTTAAGCTTGTGGAACTAACTTACTTAAACGTGCATGCGTCACCTGTTCACGTCAGTGAAAAAATTAATTTGTTTTAATTTGTAAACTCCTGCACCTTCATTTCACTCTTGTTCATTAAAAACACATTGCACATGTGTTTTTTGGGATGATTTTTAGGAATCAAGCACTTCTCATGTTTGTTATTGAGACTGTCTGAAAACAAAGAGGACAGGCAACATGATCTTGAGATTAGTTAGTAAATTAGAAAAAAAGAATTTCTAAAACCTTTTTTTTCTGGCTCCTCTGTTGTTATCAAACTGCCAGCACCAGAGAGGAGGAGGAGACACTGTGCAGCTGCTGACTGATATCACAACTGTGTGTGTGTGTGGCAGGGATAATTATGTTTACCACATAAGATTCAGTGGTGGTATGAACTCATAATTTGTATTCATATTTTAAAAGAAAAGATCCTCCACTGTTGGAGGCATTATTGCCGTTGCTGAGTCTAGCCGTTTTTCTGCTTTTTGAGACTTGTAAAGGGGGAGGAGGCAGTAAGTGTATGTGTTCTAAATATTAGAGGGTTGAGGAGTAGTGTGTGTTGTGGAGTAACGGAATACATGTACTGGCGTTACGTATGCAAAATACAAAATATGAGGAACTGTATACCGTTACAGTTGACTAGTAGTATGCAGTTACTTTGTTGAAATAAATGGATTGCAGGGCGGTCTTTTCCTGTTTCATATGTGAGGCTATCCCCTCTCAAATTTTGGTAATTACACGCATTGCCGAAACCCAAATAAAACACGAAATAAAAAGCTCTAATGTAAGGGTCCTGTTAATTTTGGTGGCGTCAGTTACACAATGTACCCGAAGCCAGCACAACAGAACCAGCAGTCAAAAGAATCGACCTCCAATCTAAAGAAACATCTTGAAGTAAGTTCTTTTTTAAGAACTTAACCATTAGCCTAGTTCAATTACCTTGTTTTAGTTGTGTTAGCTACCTGGGCTATGTGCGACTTCAGTGTCTTCAATCTACTTTTGCTGTGTGATTTATTACTATTACTGAAGGCTTCTCGCCACCGAGCTAACATTGTTTGCTGGCGTTAGCTGAGGTTAGTTCATAGACTGCAGGCAGTTAGAATTGATGGATAGCATTAACAACCTGCTAGCTGCAAATAATCATGCGTAGTTCTGAAAGCAGTCTATGAACTAACCTAACAATGTTAGCTCGGTAGCGAGTAGCCTTCAGTAATAGTAATAAATCACACGGCAATAGTACATTCGTGTAGTTGTAAAAAGCATGACAATATATTACGTAATCCAAAGTATTCAGAATACGTTACTCTCATTGAGTAACGTAACGGAATGCGTTACAAACTTCATTTTGGGGCATGTATTCTGTAGTGGAATACATTTTAAAAGTAACCTTCCCAACACTGCGTGTAAGTGGCTTTCAGTCACAGCAGAGGCCATCACCACTGGAGCAGCGAGGCTTGTAAAAATGTTGGGGGCGGGTGCGTGGAGTCGGGTCTGGGCATTCTGCGTTAAATCAGGACTGGGCATCCAAAAATGAAAGATGGCAGCCTCCTGAAGTTTTAGCTTCGTTTTGGGGAAATGACAGGAAGCAGAGGCACATATGCAGTCTATGATTAAACTACCAGGAAAAGATGAGTAATACATTTTCTGTGGACCTTTCAAGTTAACGTGATGATTCACATTTATAAATTGCTAGATTGTGTTCTTCTCTTTCTGAATCAGGTCTTGATTTGCTCCACAGCCCTCATCCAACGTATTGCAGCTCACTAGGCTATGATTTTAGCATTTTATACACCAGCATAGTTAGAAGCACCTGCACCCCAATCTCTGGCACCGGTTTGTGGTGCAAAATACAGGCAGTCCCGTACAGAAGAAGAGTGAATAATCTCAGGTTTAAGGTTTCTTCAGGAGGAAAGGAGCAGGAATTTTAAAGATGAAAACCTTGTCTTATTTTATGGTACCTTTGAGAGGTAATGTCATTTTGCTATACAGCAAGGTGAAACCAAAACATTCACACTAGTTGCTGTGCTATGTTTGGTATAATGTGAAAAGTGTAAACTTGTGAAATTCAGCTTTAAGCAAAGAAGATGGGGTGTTAATTTTGCAGACTGTCTAGATGTTAGCATTACATAAGACGTGCTGTAGGAGGCAAAGTGTGTGTCACTCTTCATGGACAGGATAAGGAGGTCTAGAGACAAAGCCCGCCCTCCCACCTCCTTCCCTTCCATCTCACTGGCGAAGGTTCCCTGTTCCTGTGGCAGAGTTCATTACAGGTTACAAACACTGCTGCTTTGTCCACATGACTTGGAAATTTCACTCTCCCTCTCTGCTCATCTTCATCGCCGGAGACGGGGTGATTTAAAGTGTGTCCTCTGGATTAGCTGTCTTTTCCATCACAGGGCTGTACTCCAGTTTGTAGCATCCAGGGAGGAGAGGTGCAGCGTAACTGTGAAACAATGCAGCATCTAGCCAAAGAAGCAGTGTGTCTCTCTTTAAAAATGAAGCCCGCTGTCGGCTTTACACGAGTTGGATCACATTTCTTCACGCAGTCTGCTGTCATCAGCGATGATAGCGCTTGTTTACTCACCCCGCTAATTTTATGTCTTTGCGAATGCGCATAAGCCTTATATGTAACTTGAAGTCGTGTATGTGTATGAGCATCAGGGCATTTAGATTAGGCAGTAGACATGAAATTATAATGAAGATTTTTTTTTTTCCTGCCTCTTGTGTATCATCACATATTCAGTGCTGCATTACTAATAGTGAAGCGGTAGAGCAATCTTAACATAATTAAAATTTCAATTTGGACCCGTGGTTAAGGTTTCTCTGTGTAAAGCCCTGGAGTGGCATTCTTTAGGAACAAGATTGCAGTTTGTTCTGTTCACTGCAAAAAAAAATTAAATATTTTTCCCTTAAAAGCAATGCAAGCTCCTAAACCTTGATCCAGGATTTCACAGGTTAGTGGGTTAAAGACAGGAGATAAATCAGAGGCAGTAGAACAGAAAGAGGCAGCTGTTTTGTTAGTTCCCTCAAAAGACCTAAAGCTGTTTGTTGCACTGCGTTTGTTGGTCAGAAAACATACCCTGCATTAGTGCAATCCCAGGGTGATTTCTTCAGATTCAGCAAGATGGATGGGTTAAGGTGGGTTTTTTGTTTGTTTTTTTCCCCCCATCTTCCATCACAGTTTTTTTCCTCCCTCAGTGTCTGGTTAATAATTTGTGCTTGGAGGAGGGATGAAACACCCTTCATTCCTCCTCGTCTCTCCCTTAGTGTGGAATCGCACAAAACACCACAGCACCCGCAGAGCACAGCTAACTCAGGAGCACCGCTGCCAGTTTCAAATTCTGCCTTTTCAAGCACCTACCACTTGTCTCATATTGCAATAGTCTGTCTTGGCTGATTTCTGTTTAAAGTGCAGGACTCTGCAGATAAAAGTCAGATGATACTGACTGCAGTTCATTTTACTTCAGTATTTCAGGTGCTATATTTGTGAATTATTCAGACTCTCTCTTAGTAACAGCAACAGGTTTCCTCTTTTCGTGTCGCTGTGTTTAACTGGAGATGCATATTGTATATGATATCCCCCACCCCGCCAGACGATGCTGGCGGATTCAGTTTGTTTTAAACCGTGAAATCCAAAATAACAAACACCTCAGCTGGTGGTGCTTGAAGTTAAATCTCCGCTGGTGTATCATCGTCCTCTGTGTTTGCTTTTGCTTGCCGTCTGTGCACACACATGTACAAAGAAAGTCAATATGTGGTTTCACACTCTTTCAGCATTGTTAACACAGTAAACATCAACTACATATAGCAAATATGAAGTTCTGTAAATATGGATAATGGTTTCATAGCATTAGTATAAAAATATCGAAACCTGTAAACAGTATTGATTTATTTGGCCTAGATGGGTTTTTTTGTTTGTTTGGATAGGTTCTTATTTAAAGGGAATAAATTAAAATCGATCGTGACATGCCCATACTCATATGTATGTTATTGATGACTGGAATCATTTCTTCTGTCTTTTTGATAGGCCACACAGACCACTCCAAAGTAACAAAAAGTCTTTCTTCTGTGATTTAAAAAAAAAAAAAAAAAAAAATACTCAAAAGGTTCAGATGAAGTTAACATGAAGCTTCATAAGTCCTGAACACATTAGCAGGGTTTCAGAGTTCCTCTTTTATATCTTGTGAGTCTTTACTTAATGAATCCTTTATTTAAACAGGTAATCTCACTGAGATCAAAATCCACTTTAACAGGCTCTAGAAAGTATGAGCATGGACAAAACATACAAGTAAGCACCATTCCCCAACTCTCTGTGAATGGTACTTATGACCATTTGCATTTCTTTTTTTTCTGACCTCACAGCCCATTGTTCGTTGGTGGTGCTAGTTTCAGTCATTATGCAAATGTACTGTTTATAAGCTTGAGGAAATCTGCAGTCGGCTGAGACTGAGGCTGCGTCCACACTAATGCGTTTTCGTTCTCTCCATTTTGGCCTTCCGTCCACACTGAGACGGCGTTTTCCCCAAGGAAAAACGCAGCGTTTTGGAAATGCTCTCGAAAACGCATACATTTCAAAACGGAGCTGTCCCGTCGCAGTGTGGACACTCGAAAACGCAGACTTTCTAAAACGATGATGCATTTTAGTCATGTGATGCAGTCATGTGACCAATTAAACAAAGATGGCGTAGTGCATTATACAGCAGTTGTTTTGATTGCTCTCAATTTTGACTGCCCTAAAAAAGATGAATATCAGTTTGTACATGCTCCAGATAGCTTTTCTTCAAATCCTTTAATTCTCACTCGCTTTTGCGCATGCGCAGGACTGGAACGTAAGCGTTTTGGGCCGGTTCAATGTGGACAAACAACTCTGTGAAAACGACTGAAAACGCTAGTGTGGACGGGAAGCGTTTTCAGACGTAAACGCCGTTTTCAAATCTACCCGGGCTAGTGTGGACGTAGCCTGAGGAAGTCACTTGGGTGATTGACGAAACGTTTCTCCCACTGAAAACGCTACACCCAGATGAACAGAGTCAACTTTTTGGGATTTGCTTACTTGGATGATTGAGCATGGATCAAAACACAAGTACATACAACTTTCTTTCACTTAAAGTGGTGCAAAAACAGTTGTACTAATGATCAAGAAATCTGTCTGCTCTTCATGTGCCTGGACAACCGTTCAGAACCCCGTCAGTCTCAGTGGATGTGCTGCAGGGGACCCAGTAAGTGCTGTGTTGAGTTTGAGGTAGATTGGATTTGGCGGTTCTCATATTTTGGCTAAAAGTTGTTCTCTGTTCTTAGTGTTTCCCCCAGAGTGAGTGTAGCCACTCTGTGTGTAGTTGGGGAAAGACACACACACACACACACACACACACTGAGATGATTGTTTGTTTTATTTTATTTTACTTTCTTTTTTTCTACTGAGGAGAGCCATTGGCATTAACACAGTCCCCAAGCCAAGTTAATTTTGCCAAACCGTCACCTTGACCCTAATGTACTTCGAGCTTTAACCCGAGAACCAAGAATTAACCTGCAAACAGGCCTTTGAAGGAGTGTTAAAAAGAAGAGCTGGCTTAAAAAGAGGGCCCAACACTCAAACTGACTCTTACAAAAGTAACTGGCCATGGTTTTTTATTTGTTTTTGTTTACTTTGGCCTTCATATTCCTCTGACAAAAGACTTGAATCACTCACTCATTTTGTTTGGATGAGCAGTTCTCCAGAAAGCTGCAACCCACAATCTGCCCAAACTGCACAGCCACGTTTTGAGTAGGCACAATCACACACAGATTCAGCAAGTGTGTTAAATCCTTTTTTTTTTTTTCTTTTAACAGCAGCTTTAGGATTGTCTCCATGTGACACTTTTAGGTAAACGCTGTTAAATAGTAGCTACAAAAAATAAACTAGTTTCAACTCTCCCTGTGTTAATGTTTAAAAAAGAAAATAAGCTAAATCGTTTAACTTAAATCCACTTGTTTCAGTAAAGTAAGAACTGTTTCAGTTTGATCGTGTGACGTTCATGATATCATTATAATATTTGACATCCCACACTTTAAAGATTTTGCCATAGTTTACACATAACATAAAGTGGGTATCCGGTGCTGGTGAAAGAGGATCAGCCCTCCTTTACGTTGTGCATACGCAGATGTGGTTTGCTTTTAGGGTGAGGATTGGAGATGCATATACACGATTATCAAAAGGAAGTCCAGGCAGAATGGCAGATTTAACAGTGGTCTTCCTATTAGCAGAAGAGAAACATTATTTTTCATCTGGGCACTAATCAGATTTTATCTTCAGTTTGTTAATTGGATTTTGCATTTGGGAATAAAAAGCAATTTTAGCCGCTTGAATATTTGTAACATTTAGCAGTTTTCAATTCAAGATCCATTCACTTAAATTTGGACTTTTTATATAACATATATAACAAAACAGCATATTTATATATTTATTTTTGGCAGTTTTGACAGTTAGGCAGTGGAATGCTTACAAAAACAAACGACAATTTGTTTTTATTTTCTTTTTCAGCTGATGACAGGTGGAAGGACTGACTGCTGCAGTTCACCTGTCACACTGTAACACAGGTGTCCTAGGGCAAGCTCAGAGAGTGCAGAAACCTTCAATGGAACAGAAAGGCCACAGGTCACTTGAGCGCGATTTTCACAATAAATATACCCTCAGGAGCTTTCTGACGTTTCTGGTTTTAAGCAAGAGGTGTCAGAAAAACTAACACAAGGATTCACAGGCCTGTAACAGCCATGTGCTGATAGCAGCATTGATCCATTTGAAGTTGTTTCCTCATCATTGTGTAGAACAATTTGGGTTGTTCACACACTTACAGGAAGTTAGAGCTGGGACCGTTGTAAGATAGGTTAGGTTCACAGCACTGATGTTGTGTTGTAGCAGTAATAATTGTGGTTAGTACAATTTGCGAAGCTACATCTCTAAGTCAGAATCCAGTCTAGATCCAGTGATACAGTAGCGCTGTGGAGTGCTGGTTGTTGTCACATAGCCAGCTTGTGGAGGACTGGGTTAGGAGAGGGCCAAGAGACTTTGTTTCTGGAGGACCCGGGCTAAATAACTTTTAAACGACCTGAACCGCAGTGCAAAATTGCAGGTTTGAATTAGTGGCTGTGGGAGAGGAAACTCACCAGTGATTTGCATTCGCAGCTCACAGATTATGTCTGCCATGATTTGCTTTCCTCAGAAATTACCTGAGCGTCTGCTAGTAATGCTGTTAAATCTGCATTTAAGGTTATGAGTGCTGCTGCAAGAAATTAATCAACGATTCTCAGATGCAGCAAACAGATTCTGTCTGCCATGGATTTCATTCTTATTAAATTATCTAAACTTTGTCAGTTTTCTAAAAGAGACCCCTCTCCACCCAAGGATAACAGATAAAAGCCTTACTGTTGTTAAAGTAACACAGACTTCAAGAAAACTATATATGCAAATCTATATATTATGCAAATAATAATTTGGTTACAATCAAGTTATATTATGATAAATGTAATCAGTGAATAAAATTATTTTTCTGTACTGCTGCTGAGTGATGTAACTGCAGACAGGCTGTATGAGTCATGGTTGGATGTTGCAGACATGTCTGGGCTTTCCCAAGAGGAGGGAGAAAGGGAAGTAGGAGTAGGAGAAGCTATAAAGCTAAACTGTGGACTCGCTTTTTGGATTTTTCATGAAACAATAAGGGTTTAAACATGTTTATAAAGCATTGTTACATCTTTTTTAAATGGTTCTAACAGGTTCTAGCCCACTAAAGTAGAAGCCTAGCAATGTATAAAGTGTACATATCATCAAGGGGTGAACTGCCGTTAACCGGTGGACTGGTAACTGTATTCAACTAACAGGGCTACTCAGTTGAAGCGTGTTACCAGAGGATGCAGGGTAGTCACCTGGACGTGTCTCCCTGTCACAAATTTAAATAAGTTTCTCGCAGTTCGTACTAGGATAATAGACTTGGGCTTGGACTTCCTATACAGGCGTAACTGGGATCTGTCACTGTGCTAATGTTCAGTTCCTGAACCATCAAAATATGGTCTGGTTCTTTTAAGTGACCAATCCAGGGTTTGTGCCCACTCTGCATTTTTTTGTTTTTGGATTAGTTGTTTTTTCTTTCTGGGTTTTTGTTGGATTTTTTTATGTGTGTGTGCGCGCATGTGTGGAATGTGTGAAATACAGTGGTGTCATTCAAGTCATATACTAAAGAGATGGAGCAGTGTTGGAGTGGAGACCAGTTAAAGATGGTTAAATTTTATAATAACCGCAGTTTCTTGCTTTCTCTGGTTATTCAGCAGTTAAACAGTGCAGCAGGACCTATGCAGCCCAATCAGGTCCCCCCCAATCAGAACTTCATCAACAGAGCCCCGGGTCCTATTCCAGTTTCCCACGGCAATGTCCAGCAGCAGGTAAATAAATGAACCCGCTCTGTGCTGGCTCGTCTGCCCGTTTTCCCTCATCAGATTCCTCCTGCACTGCCTGATGTTGACACCTGAACTGCCTGGGATTTCTGCATGCGTTGCTGCTAACTCTTTCCTCCACTGTTTTTTCTTTTTTTTTCTTTTTTTTCCTCACACTTCCACCACTCTTCTCCACTCCCCCTCCCTCCTTCTTCTGATCTGACCAGTCTGTGGTGGTGGGCATGCCCCCTGTTAGTCAGGTCTCTATGATGGAGGAGCAACAGAGACAGAACAACATGGTGAGACCCAAAGTAGCTCTCAACTTAACCAACATGTATTTACGTTGTTCACAAGGGCTTATAATTATAATATTAGAATTCAGTTGTAGGTCTTACTGAGCTACATCGATTATAATACAATATATAGTATAATAAGCTCCTTGTGTCTTCATTCAAAGCTACCTTACAATTGCATCTCTTGTCCTGAAAATCAAGAAACATCCGTTTGTTTGACGGTGTCAGGAATCTTGTATTCAACCTTTCTCACACGTGATGCAACATTATCCAACATCCACTACATGGACAAACGTCCTTGGCCACCTACACAACACATTGTAATGTTGTCTGGGACTTTGGCTGAATTACTATAGCTCCTAAATGCTTTCCCTTTCCAGTGAAAACTCTCAAATTCAAAGATTAAGAGGTGTGACCAAATAATTTTGCTCATACAGTGCATGAGAATTCAAAAATACAATGAGGCTCCCTCACTTAAACCACATGGAGACTTTTTCCTACATTGTGACGACTGTGGAATTTTTCCCAACCTGATTCTTTCATGATTTCTCTTACATTTATGTGTGAAAATGTTTATAGCTATTTCTCTCAACCAATTGCTCAGCATCAGCCTGGTGTGTAGCTAATTTACATGGACTGTATTTAAAAAAACAAAAAAATGGAGGTTGACGTCACCTGTTGGTTTTAGACTCAAATTTGAGGCCTAATTTTTAGCTTTGTCAGTTTTTTTGAGCCAGGAGTGATTCATGCTATTCATGCTAAGCAAGGCTGGTTTTAGTGCTGTTTCGTTGTATCTTAACATGCAAGCCTGTGGGGATTGACTCACCTTTGGAGCCAGCCTCATGTGGCCACTAGAGGAACTGCACATTCCATAATTGCTTCATTTTTCAGCTGCTTGCTAATTTCCTGTCACAGCATGTGTGCTGACGTTTTAAGTTCCTGTTGAGTACGTCTGAGGCCGCATGCCCTTGATGCTAAATAATACATTAAACTGATGACATGCATGCATATGTTTGTGTAATTTAATGAAATTGATCTTTTATTGTCATCTGAAGGTTTTTAGACTGTAGTCGCCAATATCAGACTCCAATAACTCCTTTTATTTGTAGTTGGCTGGGGATCATATTTAAGGTACCCCGAGTGTGTAAACTGAGATTATGGGTCATCCACCCAGTAATTTGGAGAGCCAGAACTTATTTGTCTTATTTTTCCATTTTTAGAATAAGTGCAGGTCAAGTTTAACTTTTTTTTTTTCTTCACTTGAACCAAGTGAATGCTCAGTGAGCCTGCACAAACACTGCTTTTTTGTATGTGACAATGTTGAATTCTAATTTGTCACACCACTGCAGCTGCTATTAACAGTAGCATTACTTTCAAAAATAGCAGTGTTTGTGATTACTCTAATTAATATTTAGGCTTAACTCTTAAACTGTGTGGCGTTCCTTCAGATGACAATGAGAGCTGCCGGACCAACCAATCAACAGCCGCCCGTCAGTGGCGCTCCACCTAATCAAGTTCCGACTAGCGGACAAGCCCCGCCCCAGGGTCCCATCCTTCGCCTCACAAATCCAGGAGCCAATCCACAGCTTCGCAGTCTCCTTCTCAGCCAACAGCAGCCAGTAAGAGAGCACCAGTCAGCTGTTCGAATGAATTACCTTGTAGTAAATGCTTGATTCTGAAACTGTTGTGTGTCTCTGTCCTTGCAGCAGGGTGGGGTGTCTCACATGCCAAGCATGATGTCTCACCAAGGTTTGGGACAACAGATGGTCCACCAGGCCCCAGGAGGTGGGGCTCAAATGCAGAGCCAGTGGAGGCAACCCATGACAGGTCAGCAAGCATCCCACAGAGAGGTGGAAAGAGTTCACTAATATTTGACTCAAGTAGGCATTTAGAATACGGGTCAGGAAATGTGCTCATTGAAGGATATTAAGCTTGACATCTAAAGAAAATAATAACTTTTAAAGGTCACATTTCTAGAAACTGACAACAAGTTAGATATGGAAAAAAAAGAGCAATTCTTGTTTTATTCCATTAAAGATATTTCTGCAGACTTTTATTTTCAAAGCAAATTTTAAAGCCACCAAAGCAGCCATCTGTATCTAACAAAAGTTCATGGACTTGTTTGAGTTGAAGATTTAATTCAAGTGTGTGTGTTTGTGTACTGGGCAAATTTTGATTCGTGACATTTTATTTTTGTGCACATTGATTGAAAAAAGTCTGCACACGTTCTGGTGCATTAATCTATTGATTTCAAACTTTAAATGTTTTCATTGCTTAAAAAAACAAGAGCAGTCAGCCTCTGCTGAGCCTGAAAATTCCCTCAATGCAACGCATGAGCTGAGCCCATGGAACCAGAAGGATTTCTGGGTCCACATTAGTTCATATG
This sequence comes from Perissodus microlepis, assembly GCF_051167445.1. Taxonomy (NCBI): domain Eukaryota; kingdom Metazoa; phylum Chordata; class Actinopteri; order Cichliformes; family Cichlidae; genus Perissodus; species Perissodus microlepis. The sequence goes on along the minus strand of NC_140464.1, from coordinate 5,365,000 downwards.
ATATATGTTTTTATGATAGAAGTTCAAACAGGATGAACGTGTGCTTCATTTTTCTTAATGCAATTTGATGTGTTTTTGTGAAAATAAGACTAGAGATGTCCAATTATATCATGTCTGGCAATAGAATACTTCACAAGATACCCGGACCAACATCTGGATAGACTCCAGAAAGTTAATTACATAATCTTCTTGGCAGAGGTAAAACGATGTTAAATTTTGGTAGGAAGTGGCGTGACTCAGAAAAGGTTGATGAGGAGGGCAGAAAGTCTGAGCCGCAACATGGAGAATCTGGCCATTTTTTAAAAATAAAAGACCCAGTAGAGATTAAATGTTCTACTTCTGAAATGTTCCTTTTATGATGTGAAGCTGTGAGATGAACAGGCTTTTTGGATCATGCTTTATAGGGATATGTCCATTGTCTTCCATCCAGTGTAATGTTTATGCCACAGCTGGTAGGGCTGTGCGATATGACCAAAATCTCATATCCCGATATAAGACATTTATCGTTCCGACAACGATATATGTCACAAAAATTTAACATTTTCTGTAAATTTTGTGAATCTCAGGCAACTCGACTTGCGTGAAGTGTTTTCAGCTGGGGGGCGTGTACCTGGAGTCGGGTGTTACATAAGTTGAAACGGCCGCAATTTTCTTTGTGAGTATTTATTACACGGCGTGCTGCGGGGAAAAGCCTGTTCTAACGTTTATTTTTTAGCACCTGACGGCTCTTTTTAGCTTTTCGTCCGTAAACATTCTGCATAGTATTTCACGTGATTCAGTTTATTTTGAAAAATCAGGACAGAATTTTCAGCTTTATTGTGAAAGGTCTATGTGGAAAATAAACAAGTGGACGGCAGAGCCACGCGATGATTTTACCGTCATTGTTGCTAACGACAACGCTTGAAAACAGTGGCTTGTCCGTCCGTAGTGTGGTTATATTAAATATAAGAGAAAGAACTTAAAGGAATTCTACAGTAACCATCAAAACTATGGAAAAATATTGCCGTAAACAGTTTATTTTGTGACACCACGAAACAAACGATAGCATAATATGAAACGATAGACATTTTCATATCATCATCCGATATATATCGTTATATCGAACAGCCCTAACGGCTGCCCTAAATGAACAATATTGGTAATTACCAATATCATTTATGTTTCTACAATGGTTAATCTATTATTTTTTTAATTGCCCAAACAGAATTATTGTTTGTATTCATGAATTTACAATTTTACTGACCTACAAAAAAGCAGAAATTTTTTTTTTTTTTTTTTTAATTATTAGTTTTCTATCTCAGAGAAGTGTAGTGTGCCAGCTCGTGAATTCAGTTTATTATTTGCCTAATAAATAACAATATAAATGACATTTTTTTTGACAGAAGTATTTGTGTTTTTATGTTTTTATGAATTTGTAATTTACTGTAGAGGTTTAGTGCTTTATTATTGACTCGAAATTACACAAAACACTATCGTAATCTAGTGTTTGGGGTAACAAATTACTTTCTATAGGGAGTAAATAAATTAAATAATGTGTTGCGTTTGAAAAAGTGCAGAGTAGACGTGGCTTTTCTTTTTTAAGAGTACTGAAATCCAACACTTGTTACACCCTCTGAGAGTATGGATTGATTTTAGTCACTGGTTTGCTTTGTGGTTTGATATGCACGTACTGCAAGTAATCAGAAAAACAAACAAAACAAAGCTACGCTTCCAACAGAAAACACAGCCGCTGTGCAGTCGTCCCAGTCTGAACACTGTCAGTGCCATCAGGCAGTGCACGTCGATGGGGTGTCAAAGATTTCCCTGATGATAGAAATGGCTCCATATACATAATCTTTGTCTGCGATTGCCTGTGGTTTGTTGTTCATGTTTTACTTTGAGAAAAAAATAAAACAGCAGCACTTGGCTTCGAAATCCTGCATGTCTGAGCCAATACATTTTATTGCAGCGCATAAACATTTTAGCTCACTGTACACAGTAGTTAAGTACCTTGATGTTTACTTATCTCAAACAAAGTGTCTCTAAAGTAGGTCTCTGTAAAAAGGAGAACAAATGCAGTGCCGCGGCATATTAGTTCTCACTATCCTGCTTTAAACTCTTAACTTTTTCTCCCCGCTTCGGTTTTTAAAGCGTTTCCAGAAACTCTCTTATCCTTTCTTCCCATCCCAGGTCAGATGATGATGTCTGGAGCTCAGAGAGGAGCCGTCCCGCAGCCCGGGATGCCACAGGTCTCGAGCATGATGGAGGATGAAGTCCTCATGGATCTTATCTGATGGAACTGGGCTTTCGATTTGAATCTGGGCAGCCATTTTCCAGTTTCGACACATATGTCTGCTCTGTCGCTTTAATCCTACAAATGTTCAACGTAATTAGGAAACAAGTCATAAGCAGTTTTTTTTTTTTTTTTTTTTTTTTTTTACAGGACTGAGTCGCTGAAGTTAATTAGGGGCAGACAATGTGAGCATTAGTTTTTCATGTAAATGTTCAAACCATCAGCACGCTAATCCCCCATACTACACACAGGATAGAACAAGCTATCATGCTTCTAGAAATTATACTAAGTTTTATCATTGAAATGGAAACCTGTGTTATTTCTTTCTTTTTTTTAATTAAGATTTTTTTAATTATTGATCATGTTGTTTTATGGAGATGAAATAAAGGTAAACATCATATAAGACCAAGTTGTTTGTGATTACAAAGAGGTTTTGTTGTTGATGAGTCCGCACTCCTACCGCCACCCCCGTGTGAACGCCGCTTGGACTCTTAAGGTGGGAGAGAGTGAGACTGAAATAGACACAGTAATAGATAGTTTGGTGTCTTTTTCTGCCAAATAGTGTCACAGTGTTAATTTTAACTACTCCAATATGTTGTGGAACCATAGAGAGTCTCCTCGTGCCAAGTAGTCCTACCAGATGGCATCAGTTGGCCATGTTTCCCTTGGCATAACGTACAAACAGGCTGGCCGCATGCGCACATGGCACGGACTCCACATATATGCCCACAGTCTGCTTACGCATCAGTTCTATTGCATGTGAGTTAAGTCCTGTACATCGACAAACACGGGCCGGTTGTGCACCTCGTGGTGGCACGGGCGCTGAGAGAAAAGGGAGAATGACGCACCTGAACTTTTCAGTTTCTCACATATGTTTAATGACATATGTCAGTTTATGCAGTCCCCCCACCCCCCAAAGAACGTGGACACTGTGTGTACACACTAACCAACAGGAAATGATGTCAGTCCCTGTCACCTGGGAGACTGAGACGGTTGCTAAGATACCGTGACAGTGGGTTCTTGTTTCTGAGCTTTTTCCTCAGCCCCGCTTTCACATGGACTCACACAGATAGACACTAGTCCCTCAGTGGCTGGTGTTCATCCCTCCCATCCCTTAATCACTGGCCGGCCCTCGGAGCCCGGCTTAGCTTCACTTCATCTTCCTCTCTCCCTCTCTATCTCCGTCTATCTGCGTCCATCTCAATATTGATCTATTAGTGCCTTTCTAGGCTCATAAGTTTTTCAGTATTCAAGTTATTAACAGCCAAATTCATTCATATGGAATAAAAATGGTTAAATGTATAGACAAACATAATAAGTCTTCAACAAAATGTGAGGAAACGGCTGCTGTGACTTTATATCCAAAACATGATTTCTGTACTGCGCTAAAGTTGATATAACTGAACATGAATTCTTTGTAGCACAAGACAGTACAGTGAGAAAAAAATCTTTATTTGTTTAAACTTAATTTAACCAGGAAAAACATTTCTATTTTCAATAACAGCCCAGTTGAACACTAAGCATCTGCAGGTAATGGAAGTAAGACTAAAGGGGCGAAAAAAGAAAGCGAATGAACCCACATGGTAAAATTCTCTCCCCTGGTGGTGAAAATATTGTATTACAAATTCATTGCGCTCATTACGAAAAGTACCTTTAAAATCAGCTGGAAATCTGCCCGTGGTGTAACCCATCTTTCAACCTCTGACAGCTGGAATAGGTTCCAATTACGGTAATCAGCAGAAGAATATATATGGGTGTTATCATGTGACCCTTTACCTTTCATTGAGAATAATTAATAGTGGGGCTGTCAACCCTTTTACAGCTTCTTCTAAGATGGAACATTGCAGAAAAAGTTTGGTTTGGTGTTTTCTGTGATCATGAATAATAAATTAATAAATTCTGTTTTCCTTCCATGCTTGCACTGTGCAAAAAATGACGTGTGGTTCATTCAAATAAACATGATGCAATAAGGTTTTTTGACAGCCTTGCTGCATATATTAGCATATAAAAGAGTTATAATTAGATATTCTGAAAACCTTAACCTTGTATTTTAATACATTAAGGAAATTAACTTTAACACCAATTGGGAAAGCAATAATCACAAAGAAGCATTCGGTAATTAAAGCATTAAATCAATGATGACTGTCTTCTACAGAAAATATCACGAGGGTTTTGGTGAGTTATTAGTTTAAGTCATGTTCCTCTTGCTTATGATGCAATGGACTAATTATCTGGCGATCACATGATGTCAAATTATTGCACATTTCTTTGCTTAAACACTAGTGTTGTGTGGTTTTAGTTTGCACCCCTCAGAAGAAGAATATTTGATGTTTCTCTTCTGGTTGTAGATGAAATTATACACCACCAGTGTGTCCTTTACTTAGCCCTGACAGACAATTTTTCAATGGCCAGTTAAACATTAAAATATAATTCATTTAGTTGCAGAGCTAGACAGTTTGGTAAATAAAAAGAACTTCATGAGCACTGCAGAACTAGAACTAGAAAATGTGCAAATTAGTTCCTGGAGTGCAAATGAAGACATTTAATTGCACAAGAGCTTAAAATCTTATAATCACGGCATAATTAGGAAAGCTGCATTTCATAATTATGGACGTGGTAACCCATGTACATCTACATTATTTCCTCGAGCTCCTCCTAGTAGTTTCCAGATCCACTAAGGAGGCTGTGTGATCTCAACCTCCATTAAACTCACCTAACTATCTCTTGTGAACCAAACTCTGTGAAACTCAAATTCCTTCCCTTTGGACAGTGCAAGTATGAAGGATGAAAGGAGATGAGTCGACTTCTGATCTCCTTCAAAATAAAACGGCAAACATTCAGGACTTCAGTTCAGGCGCATTTAGTTTAATGAGATGGGGAAAGCAGTCGTCACAATGGTAAGAGTGGCCTGACAAAGAGAACAAAAAGTATGGCTGAAGTGTATAGCTTGATGTAGCTTACGTAAAATCAGCACAGAGCCTGTTTGGTGCTTCGGTGAGTTATCTATGGGCTCCATAAATACCTTAAAGAATGCCACTATATCACAGTGCTGCACTGCAGCTTCAGATAAGATAAAGCTCAGAGCATGCCACTTCTGAACTCCTCATTTTATTGCAAGTTTATAAAGAGATCAAGTGCTATTACAAATGCACATCCTATAAGGCAGCAACCAGCTCCCAACTCCAATGAGACGTTCCAAAATTTTTGAGGAGAAGTAAATATTTAAAAGTGTAGTAAGTAACATTTTTCATGCATTTTTATTCGAATGTTAACTTGAAAAAGAAGACTTCCCTTGATTCTCACTTCTAAAAGCACCCAGACTTGTTTCTGTCGGGGCAAATTTGACTATTCAAGCTGACATATTTTAGGACAACAGGTGTGGTATACATACCCTGGACAGGTCGCCAGCCTGTTACAGGCCAAGCTCTGCGATGGGGGGGGTTAATAAGCTCCCTGCAGCTGTTGATAGTTTGATCATTGCCAAGTTAACTTTGTTACCATGTACAGTCAGGTATACACTGTATACCACAGCCACAGCAGTCACAGCACCTCATACATGATCCTCCTCCTCGAGATTAGATATAAGCAGGTCTGAAATCAGCACCCACCGACCAATCAGATCTTTGCAAAATGGCATCACCATTCCTTCAGACTTCTATTCATGCATTTTTGGAGGGTCAAAAGTTGCACACATCTATTTTTCTGGTGAGCGTCAGTAGTAAATATAGATTCTTGGACACAACTTTGTTCCTTGATGTTTTTTTTCCTGTTTTCTACAAATAATTTTATAACACTTTTATTGTTCTACATTGACGCTTAGATCATACGACACATGATGTAAGCCGAGGCTTGAATAGAATTTTTAACCTGCCAAGTGGGCGAGCAGACAACATGGACACCCAAGTTTGTGAATGTGATAACTCTAAAAAGAAGCAAACTAGGAGTTTCAAATGGATACCATAGGTGCATCTACTAAAAATCTTGATCGAGTTTGAATCTCATTGACTTTGGCCTCAAGGTCATAGGTAAGAGATCAAGTTTTCTTGCATTGTAAATGCAATAACTTGAAAACAAGGTGATGTAGAATTTTGAAATTCATACCATATCTACTAGGAAGCTGAGGGGTACAATTAGCCACCGCCAGTATTTTGTATTTATTGTTTTTATACCCAGACGATTAAATTTCACTGCAGCTGCAGCTGAAAGAATAAGCATGTAGTCTATGTTTTGTGAATAACGATGTCTTAAATCCAACCATGTTTGATTCCTCAACTTACCACTGAGCTAAAAGCTTTGACATCGGCGAGCAAATGTCTGTTTTTAGCAATTTTTTGTGAAAGTGTGTCTTCAAATTTACACAGTGTAAAAATGGCAACGCTCACTGATGTCATGATTCAGACAAGCAGCTTCAGTGCATGCCCCCAATGAAATTACGATTGTAATCCATCAGATTAATACATCCCACGTATTAATAAAAGAGATGATACGTGCTGATAAGTTTGTTTACTTACACAGTCTGCATTTTTACCAGCACTCTGTCTGGTCTTCAAATAGGTTAAACCTAATATAGTCGATCTTTTCCAGCATTCATACAGTGTTTTCAATACTACACCGCTGCACTGTGCTTGTCCTGTTACAGACACTGATACCGCAGATTTGTCTGCAGCAGCTGTGTTGCTGTTGGTCTGTATTCTGTGTTTTACCTCTTTATATTTTTCCATGATTGTAGTTTTAAGTCCAGGGCTAAGCTGTCAGTAGGCCTGTCTACAGCTGTGATTGGTCAGATGCTGCCCAAACCACCCTTTTCATATGAACATGCTTCTACCTAGATTGATGAACCCTGGGTTAACTTATTAAATAGATAACCACCTTTCTAAGACCTGCCAACGTTAGGGTAAGTGAAACCAGATAATGGAAGGATACGTGAACTTGCTCTGTGCAGTTGTACAGTAGGCTTTTAAGACTTTAAGATTATTTGATGTGTGGATGCGTACACCTCGGAGAGCTTTTGTCAAGCTGAGCAGTGTTGTCATACATCAAACCTTATAAAAATCTCATGTTCAGAGTGAAACACATGTTTTCTCCGGGGAGATCTTATGTGACTGCAGTAAAAAGAAATGTTCACATTCTCTAATTCTGGGTCAAATGACAAAAACAAATTATATTAAAAAGAAAAGCTAAGCTTGTCAGCAGAAGTAACTGAGCTTTTGATATTCCACAACACACCGAGTACAGTCAAGTCAAAAATATGTATAGACAACAAAAAGTACATATGTGGTCCTGATCCTTTTTTTTAATAATTCAACTAGTTGTTGTACTCCTTTGTAGTTCTAGTTTTCATGTTCCCCTCTCCCTGTCTTCATGCCTCAGTGTGTTATCTGCCTTGCAGTAACTTCCTGTTTTCCTCTTTTAGAGTTTTATTTCCTTGTTAAATCTAGTTGGAATATCGCATTGATGGAAATCTCTCTCTCTTTTTGAGATTATGTATCGGAATTTCAGGAGCAGGACCACGCCTCCAAACACGCTCCTTCCGGTTGTCATCTACATAGGTTCCCCCTGTTCTGCAAGCTGTTCATTTACGTGCCCCACCCTCCCTCCCTCCTTGTTCTCAATTCTTTAACTTCTTCATTTCTATTTAGTACATGGGGATTTGCCAGGCCTGGGAGCCATCGCCAGTCCCCTTCGAGGCCCCCCCCCAAACCGCAGCTCAATTCATGTCAAAGCATTCACTTTTACTAAAACGCTGTCAAACATAAAATGAGGACGTGGGCCCAGCTAATGAATTGTAACTGTGTGCCTCTTTGGTGTTGTGCATTTGGGTCTGTTTAAGACCTTTTGCTAAATTATCAAACAAGCAGCTCATAAATTCACCGTGCTCCGTCTGGCCTCTGGCTTCTGGCAAAGCTTCTGTCGCATTTACGTGCAGTGCTGAATTTTTTTTGGAGGGAAAGTTTATAACTAAACTTACTATGGCCACAAGTGCTCAGCAAGTTCATGCAGCTTCTGGTCAAACATGTTCTGTAAAATAAAACAATTCATGCATATTTAGAAATATGTCTGCCACGTTTTGAATATCCAGCTAGATTCCAGACATTTCCTTAAACTGTTTAAAATTTGAGACAATTTCTCAACTAGTGTTGTGAATAGTAGCACAGAGGTGCAGACGCTGGTAATGGCTCTGGGGAAACAGTTTGTTTTTGTAGAATTTCCATGTTAAAAGCTGGTCTTTTACAGTTACACTTTGATTTGATACCTGTTGCACCGAGGTGCAGTACTGTCATCTGACAGCAAAAATGTTCTGAGATGAAGCCACAGGCCAACTGGGGCTTCCCTGTGTGGAGTTTCTCCCTGTGCCTGTGTGTTCTCTCTGTGTACTCCAGCCTTCTCCCACAGTCCAAAGATATGTTTTTTCTTCTTCTTCTTTTGGTTCCTCCCTTTAGGTATCACTAAAGCAGATTGTCTGCCTCTGTCTCACCCTGTCCCTAGTGTCCTCTTTTGTCACACCACCTCTCTGCATGTCCTTCTTCACTACATCCACGACTCGTCCTTCTACCATGCTTTTCCCCGTTCCTCTTTCTTTGTCTTCCACTGGCACCCTGTTGGCCAACAGCACTAGAGCATGTTGGTGTTTCATCCCAGGCTCCAACCAATCCAGTATGAAAATGATATTGTTGATGATATGCATGTTTGATTAGGCAAAGAATTTTAACTAGATGCCCTTCTGATGCAACCGTGATACACCCTCAGCCAGGCGACACAGCCAGGATTAATCAGACCGCAACTTCTGCCCTGGCCGCTGCCCACAAATGTCCACTCTTTGTCATCAGCCATCTTGACGCTTTCTCTGTAGCCTTTTTTCTCTCCTGTGATGCCAAGCCCAGTGTAGGCCTGGCAGAGCAACTGTCCCACGAAGCACCCAGAGAAGTACCTTGCCCTCCAGCCTTGCTTCTGGCACTCCTTGACCCTGCCACTCTCCTCCATATACTCGTCTCCTCTTGGTGCTTTTAGCTCCAGCACAATAATATTCTTTTTCGCTCTTTCTCCACCCTTTCTACCTGAATTGGATAAACAATTAATCAAATGCATGGATGGACCCAGTTGTGTTTTCTGGGCATCAGAAGAAGAACATTTTTTCTTTGCATGCTAACTTTTAAATATCCTTTTTGCAGTCCCCCTCTGCAGAATTGACCTTCTAAGCTTTTTACCTGTAGATTTGTTAAAAAGGTTTTAAAAAAAAAATCTTCTTCTTTCATTATATATAATACATATTGTTAAATTTTGCATTTTAATGCCTTGCCTGGTTAAAATCACACTGCACTGTCCTGTGGTACAAATTGTTAGTAAAGGAAAGTACAACCTGGCACCATTTGGGCTTTGTTTGATTTTTGGATGTACAGTAACAGCAGCTGTTTCTGCAAGATTTTGTTGATTAGTTTAGTTCACTTTGGAATATTTTAAACATTTTTTAAAAACGGGAAATTAAAACAAGTACCTTTAGAATGGGTTTCTTTAAAATACTGGCATATGAAAGTGGAACAAAGACACTGAATGTGATATGAAACGTGCAAGTTAACCATAAAACAACTCAGTGCTTTATACCGAACATTCCAATATCAAGCATTTGAGTAAAGATATTTTCTTTTGTGTGCCTCATATAGATTTATGACATTTGCATTAAAAAGACGATTACACATATTAAGTGCAGTTACCCTTACGTGCCGGGACACATCCTCACACACAGTATGCCCATAGTCTGTGCTGTTTGACCACTTTTTACTGCAAAGTGGTTTGGGCCTGAAATTAAAATATTGATGGCTGGGTGACATTTTGGTTATTGCTGTCTGCGTTGCCACCGCGAGGAAAGCAGCGGACCAGTTTAAGGGCCAGTTTGGCCTGGCTATAAGCTAGAGATGAAGATTATACAGCATGGTGCAAGAAGTACTGCTCGGCATAATGGGGTTTATAGGCCTGTGGCAGAGTTTGCTTTACGCCCTGCCGGAGGAGGTGTTGACAGGAGCGAGAGACAGAAAGGAACGAGAGACGTGTCTTATTATTCAGCCTCACCACGTAGTGCGAATGAGTTGCGGTGGTCATGTTTGAAGATGTGATGATGAGATTAGGGTGCATGTGGAGAGACGATGAGGAAAAGGAGGCAGGTAAGAGCAGCGTATAACACCTAAAATTGGATCTGTCTTCAGGAGCTTTGTGGTCGAGGTCCACTTGGCCTGGGTGTGGGAGGATCAATGTCTCCATTGAGCCCTAATGGATGCGGTTGCCAGATAGGGCTGTTAGTGATAAGGGAGGAGTATTAGCTTTAGTGTTGCAGATATAGGCTTGGTTAACTTTGTGTTTAAAGGAGCTTCTTGTTTTTCTGTGGGTGAAAGCCAAGTGTTTCAGGGTCTACACTGCCATAAGCGTTGGAGCATTCAACCCTTGCTTGCTTGTCACGACAGCCAGAATGTTCAATTTGGTATCAAACGGGTTAGGATCTCTGCAACCTGTGGCGTGTTGTTTCACCATCAGATACGGATCAGGGCTCTGTTAGGGCCTCGGAGGCTGCGAAGAGTTCAGTCTTGAGACAGCATGTGAGAAGGGAGCGGCAGAAGGAGAAAGGCAGGAGGCCTGTTCCCTACACCACCGGCATATCTGCCCCAGTTCCTCTCACCACGCCATTCCAGCGCAGTAAGGCGATGGCAGAGGTTTCACCCCGGCGCAGCAACTACCGCCGAGGCCACAGGACCTAAACATAACCCAGGGCAAAGAGAGCGCCTGCACATCTCTGAACCAATATGCCAGCACAGCATAACACACAGCAATACAAGGCAGAGCACAGAAGGCGTGAGCAACCTCATCCACAGGGCAGAGGCAGAAATACTAGATGGCAAGCTTTTTGTCTTCATATGAGGCACATTAATCCTCACAGTGGCTCCCATCTTTATTCATTTATCGGCCTGTGGTGTCCACTCAATCAGTCAGTTAAAGTCTGGCCTGATGGAGCGAGCCCCGCACACCCACCACAGCGAGGGAGAGAGGGAGAGAGAGGGGAGGGAAGGTTATACTCCATACCATATAGCCTGAGCAGACACTGCAGTACAGAGATACAAACAGGGTGGGATGGGGAGGAAGAGGAGGAAATGTGAGGGGGCTCTTTTAAATAATGAGGCAAGGAGGGAGGAGAAAGGGAGAGAGGGGGGGAGGTGAGACAACTGGAGGTGAAAAGAGAGCAGCCTTATATCAAGAGTGAGCGAGATTGAGAGGTTCAAAGTGAAGGAGGGGAGAGAACAGTCAATATCAAGAGCGAGCGTTAGGGAGAGATCCGGGACGACGACAACACCTCCACAGACTACTGAGGTATGTATGTGGGAGGGAGGAGGGAGAGGAGGGAGAGGAGGACAGGGAGTAGGGAGGGAAGGAGGGACGTGTTGGTGGAGAGTGTGTGAGAGTTTAGAGAGAGGGAGGGATATCCACTGCACTGTTGTGTGACTGGAAATTTAATAGAGAGAGAGAGAGAGAGAGAGGGAGGCAGGAAGGCAGCAGGGGAGGAGGGAGGGTGGGGTGGAGAGAAGGGCGAAGGAGCGACGCAATGCAAAAAGCACTGAGCGAGAGCCGTTGTTGTTGGAATTACAGAGGACTGGGACAGAGCGTGGATGCTGCTAGACCCTCACTGCAGAGCGTGGGGCTGTTTGTGTGTGTGTGTGTGGGTTTGGTGGGGGTGGGGGAGTGGGGGGTGGGGGTCAAGTGAGCGAGAACATATTGTGCATAAAGTGGAAGAGAGCAGCCAAGGCCACGTAGAGTGTGCACTGTGCAATGTTTAATAAGAGAGAGGAACAGGTTGGCCACCCTGTTGCTGCATCCAGACTAAATATGCAGGGGTCAGTCATAACCCTGATCCCCATCTAAATCATGCCTGTATGTGTGTATATGTGTGTGTGTGCGATAGCCGGGAGCAGTGCTGGAAGGAAGACACGTGTGTGAGGAGTGTGTGCATGAAAACACGTGCCTGTGATGAAGTGCTGGCGTTGAGGTGCAAGAATGTGAGAAGAGTGATCCACTGAGTCTCGATATAGAACATTATCAATCCAGCACTAATCACCCGTCTGAATCCCCCCACAGCACTCACACACTCATCCCCTCTTCCCCTCTGTTATCTGATGGACACACGCTCAACCACCCACCCACCCTCTCGCGCACATCTCCCCGCTAATATCTTGCTGAAGTGATTGACAACTCAACCCCGAGCAGACCTCCAACCTTAACCTGACCTTAAACCTCACCTCACTCCCCCATTTAATAACCTATCCCCGGAGAGGCTTTGCCCAAACTGTCATCACCTGAAACCAATCACATTAGTGCTCACATTCTTTAAAAAGGAAAGTTAATTTCTGGGAAATAAACACGCTCAACCCCCCGCGCCCAACACAATACCCCTCCTTTCCTCCATCTTAGGATGCCAATCAATATACCCGCACGCGTACTGTATATGCCACACGTACGACGGGATCCACAATGGCAGCAGGACTCAAATCCAACGAGGTAGCGCTGTACAGGTGGGGCTCAGCACTGCGTGTGCGTGAGTGTTGCCAAGGGAACCGACCAAGCAGCAGTGTTCCTTGTAACAAGCAGTAAACAGCACCATCACCGTCATTTTATAGAGATTATGCGAGCATATGGACACGTGCGTGACTGTCTCTGGGATCAAATGTAAGAAAACACCGCAGCTGAATAGTGAAATGCAACGAAAGTGTGGGTTCCTGTGACTAATTATAATCATAACACATAGGAAGGTGATAATTACTGTTACATTGGATGCATTTATTTATTATGTAATCCCATTTTTTGCGTTATTAATAGGCTGTTTAATGCTACGAGCGCGTTTGCAACTGACTGTTTAGGTTTTATGTGCAACGCAGACTAACGCAAAATCACTCATTTAACATTTTTTTTTTGCTTCAAAAGTAAGAATTTAAAATAACAATATATATATATATATATATATATATATTTTATTTTTTTTTTAAAAAAAGAAAAACTGTCCCGGCAGTGTAGCCCATCCCCTCTGAATCGACCAGTGGTTCCATCCACCTGAAGATGTCTGAGACAATTCTCATTACCAGCGGTAGAAGCGCAGCACTTGGAAAGGGTGAATCAATCAGAGAGGGAGAGAGAAAAAGAGAGAAAGGGAGAGAGAGAGAGAAGAAACAGTGAGGGAGACGGAGGAGAGAGAGAGAGAGAGAGGAGAGCGAGAGGAGGGAGAGAAGACAGCGTCGGCGGCTCTGCAGTGGAATACGCTGTTATTTGAGGGAAGGTGAGAGCTCTCGGAGTACCGACACGCGCGCTTTGAGCGAAGATGTGTTTCAGGACTTGATGGTAGCATAATAAAATAAAGGTAAGTGTCTCGATGACATTCAGAGTCCGGGTGCAGTTTCGTGACATTCTGGTGTTTGTCTGGTGTGTCCGCTTGTGTGTGTGTGCGCGCGCGAGAGAGTCTGGCGGACAGTTAAGTGCATTTCACGCGCTACAAACTACTAATATGTTGGAAATCCGCGTGTATCATGACCGGATGTGATTTGGGAACTGTCCTCGTTTGGAATCCGAGAGAGGCCTATAAAGGTGGCTGATATCCAGGAATTACGCGTGACAACAAGACAGACGTGTGTCACAGGGAATCGATTCAATTCTATTGATTTGCATGATTGGATGTGGTCTGTATGCGCAGTTCAAACTTTGCACCAGCTCCTTGGGATGTGTTTCTTGTTTCTGTTTGTGTTCTGTGTGCTTTTTCAGCACAAGTTAATCTAACCTTGGCGATAACAGGAGCATCCACTGTAGCACAAGCTGTTGACAGGGCTTAATATATGATCCGTTTAACGCGCAGCTTTCACTCAAATATACTCAATTAAACCCCCCCTAATCGGACCAGTTTACAATGTTAATGTGTGTGTGTTGGGCTTCAGTTACCCTGGCTGGCCCCTGTTGATGACCCCAGATTTGGAGGAAAATGCGCAGGCACCTTGCGGCTTACGCGCGGTGGGTTAAGCTCTGAGTCAGAGCCTGGGGCCCCTCCGGCTGAGAACAAGGAGCAGATAGATTAGGACTGATGAATGAAGATCTACTGCCTCTATCTGCAACACAATGATATGGTTATGAAGGGATTTAAATGCTAATGTGCAGTGTTTGAGAGAAATCCGAACCGACTGGGACTAGCAGGAGGAGATTGCTGGCAATGTGTGCGCTGTGGACCAGCTGGATGATCTCCTGAGTTTTATGACAGACAGAATAGGTTATTAATGGGGTGTAGGAAGGTGAACTGGGGCACTGGGGCAGGATTAGACAAGAAAAAGGTTGGAAGGATCTGCGTGTGTCTGTAGTTATGTGTGGGAAGGGGAAGGGGGTGTTGATGCACCGAGAGGCCCCTCCAACAGTGTACGTTTTAGCAGATTTGCATGCCTGGAAGGAAGAAAATGAAGCCGAATTTCAGGGAGGTTCAGAAGAAGTGTGTGTGTGTGTGTTTTTAACTGGAAGATGGCTTGTGTCAGTATGGATTTCCTCCCATCCGCTCATACTGCTAAAGCAGGACTGTTTGCTGCTTGCATTTTACACCCCGCAATTCAAAGCTCTTTACAGTACCTATAAATTTCTACACCATTGTAGCTAAAACAGTCGAGCAAATGACCACGACATATACCATTTATGGGCCCTCATTCCACTGCACATCCTTTCTATTGGATCCAAAATAAGCCTAGAGACGTAAAACTTTAAGAGGATGGTAAGTTTTTATGTTGCTCATAAAAGCATGTATTTCATCCAATCATATTGGTTTATGGTCAATAGTGAGGAAGCGAGGCTTCTTTCTTAGCTGATCGTGAACTGTATTTACAACAGCACCAGTAACTGCAAGGTTCGGGCTTCATGAAAAGCTTGTCACATGATATCGCATTTAAAGCCAAGGTGCTCCAGCTCGGGGCAGCGCTTCAAAATATCAAGACATCTCACTGCCGCAAAAGCCAGGCCGGAATGTCACCGGAATTTGTTCATCTTGAACTTTGCTGCTACCCTCCTCCCACCAACCCCACAAACCGAAGCGTTACCTCACTTACTAAAAGACAGCCACATTGTGACCACTCAAACAAGACAGCAGTCTATTTAGCTTCTGTGATGTGGTTTTTATGGATGGAGGGACGTGATTTCTTGTGATCCTCATTCTTGGGATTTTAATTCTAAATAAAATCAAGAAGACCCTGTACTGAATGAGTAAAGACCTTGAAATAGGGGGAATCTAATGCACAACTTACAGTAGGTCAGATCTCTATGAAGTCCTGAAGGTGCAAAGTCATGACACCTCTTGACCTAATATGCATGTTATTAAAATTGAACAATGTCACGATTCACAAGGAAAGGTTAACACAGATTAGTTAAATGGGATGCAGGTGGAATGTTTTATTCATCTGATTTCCTCTTCATGGACTCTGTTCATGTAACGGGAACATTTAGACACTGGTAGCTCCAAGGTCTAAATTGTCGGCAACCAAAGGAAGGACATTTGGCAGATTTTCTTTTTAATTCTAAAATGTGCGAAAGGTGGAAAAATAAATACAATAAAATATAGCAGTCAACACTTTCCTGAAGGATTTTCTGAACCTCTTCTACAGTCTGACCACTTAAAAAAAGAAATAGCATGTGGGTCATCTTGCAAATTTCAACTGTCACCTGATAAATTTAACACACAGACACACACATTCCACTGACTCCTTCCTGTGTCACAAATTAAGCACCGGCTGAGCAATTTCAGTCATTTGAGGAATCAGGCCAAGCTGCTCTTTAATTTCCTAGGCACACCACTTATGCATGGCCGATGAGCTTGATGAAAACAAGCAAGCAGGTTAACAGGGACATGGTAAATTACACCTGCACACCTGGCCTAGAGGGAAGGTGTGACTTTGAGATAATGCTCAGCCCCCCACTGCTCTAACGTTGTCGGAATAGTGGAGCCATTGCGGATTATTTCCAGAGGAGATATAGAAAAGTCGAAGCAAATCCTCCAAAAACAAACACCCTAGGTGGCAAAGGGCATGAGAGGAGTCCAGCATATAAATGATTGCCCCCTAAAATATTGTCCCAATGATTTGTGCATCTCCCAAATGAAGCCAGGGTGCTTTTAATCTGGTTAAAGTGTAGTTTGCCTTTCTTTGTCCCCTTACTGTAAAAGGACAATGGACTGCATTAATTCGCTGCTACATTAGAATGCAAAGGGAGTAACTGTTGCCCTAAATATGGTGTCTGCCTGAGTTTGTGCATACCTGTGTGTTTATGCACACGCACTCATTTCTGTGACA
The DNA here is from genome assembly GCF_051167445.1 of Perissodus microlepis. NCBI lineage: Eukaryota > Metazoa > Chordata > Actinopteri > Cichliformes > Cichlidae > Perissodus > Perissodus microlepis. Next base: position 5,348,395 of record NC_140464.1, on the reverse strand, counting down.
AAGAGCCAGAGCCAGATAGAGATTATAGATGACACTTAAACTGTTCTAATCAGGGCAAGCTGGCCGCTGATCTCTTCATAGAGCGGCGGTGTCACTGATTGATGGCTGCAAGACTTGCTGATGTACACGGGTTGAAGGGTGAAGGGAGAGTCGGTGATCAGCCAAGAGAGGCAGAGAATTGTGGGAGGAACCTCCGGCGTTCAGCTCAAAATGCAGCACGACGAGGGACCCATCTGAGACGCTGGGATCGTATCGCACACAGTCGCCACGTGCTCACGCCACGCCAGAACCTGGATATCCGAGATTCTGTTTTTGTGCATGATGTGGCACAATTTGAATCCCCGTAACCTGGGGGCAGGGAGTGCATGGGCACTGACCCGTGCGGAGCAGAAATGCTAAGCTCCCTATGATGGCGCGGTGGGTATAATTAGCCATGATTGGTTTGATTGAGTCTTCTGTCCAGGCCTGGGTGTTGGCCCTTTGGGGAACATGATGATTGTCCAGACATTAATTATTGAATAATAGTTGGAAGATTGGCAATGGTTAATGACACAAAATGAAAGCTATAATCCATTGAATTGACATAATTAGAAATGGTGAGATTTCCCCTGAGGAGTATATTCTCATCATGACCTAAAGTGAAGAGCGACGCCTGAAAAAATGAACTAAGGCGATTCCTTCCCCCTCCTACCTCATGAGTTCATGAAGGCACATTGGGAGAGCTGCCTGGAGGTGCTCAAAAATCCGATCATCTCCTAGTAAAGATGGCTGAAAGCGGCTGTTTCTTGCTCGTGTCACCGTGAGTGGCAGTCAGGATGCAGTTTCGGTTTGTGCTGTCTGAAATGAGCTCGCCAGAGAGAGCGGTCAGCTCTGAGTGTCTGATATTGAGTTTGGCAAATAGAAGAGATATTATCTTCTCCTGGTTAGATTAAGTATTAGTAAATGTGATTGGGTAATGAAGGCGGTCAAGCCTCAATGACCACCCTGCTTTACAGCTACTGCCGGCTTGGCTGCATCTATGCACAGAATCTTGAGGGAGTTTGTTTCGGGTCAGTGGTGGCATAAGAGTTCAATAAAGCATTGCAGAGTCAGGCTGAGGCCTTTCCTCCTCTGTCTGCCTCACTGGCTGGCTGTGCTGGCCGGAGGCACAACAGTTGTGGCATACTGATGCTGATGATGATGACAGTATAAATATTGATGATGGAGATGGCAAGAAACAGAAGCATGAAATTATAATCCTGATGACCAAAGTGTGATGCTAAATGTTTTCTCTCTCTCGCTCTTTTTTTTCTTCCTCCCGCTGTTGTTTTTACATGTGATTCAAGCCTGACACAGACAGGTTTGGTTTCCACGGCGCTCTGAGAGATCACAATGAGATGCCAGGAGAGAAGCGTGGGCATGCTGTCGCACAAGATGACACGTAATCCAAACGTCCTTTTTTTTAGCTGGTTGGAGGTTGTCGTATTTTCAGGGGCAGCAATAGGGGCTGTGCTGATGTCACTGTGAGATGGCGGCTCCTGAGGTGGGGGTGGGCGATAAGACATGCCAGCAGCCGTCCCTGGAGGCCGTTAAGGGCCCCAGAGGAGGCAGTTAGCAAAGCTACGCGCCATCGCTGTGATAAATCGCAGATTCTGCTGTATGGTTAGGACGATTACTCTCGGTGCCATCACATGAACCTGTGCACGTCTTCACTGTTTGTTTTCCAAGTCCCCGGACTCCCCGAGATATATGTAGAGTGTTGACTCAGTTGTACTGGTTTATTTATATATTGTGCCCCTCTTGCATATTTCTCTTGTGGTAGCTTTCAGATTGGGTGGTGCAGTGACGAGGTGTTCAGGCTCAAATTTCTCTATCAGACTCAAAACAGTTGATATGGTAAGGCACTTCCCATACTAAACCCTCAGTGAGGCTTAGTTTGACCTTTTCTGTTAGAATAGAGACTTAAAGAGTTAGAACATCCCAGACCAATATATCTAGATTGCTTTGGTGTGAGCTGCTGTGTACTTTTGGAGATATTATGTCTGCCCTCTCATGAATACCAAAAAACTAGACCTTACTTGCCTTGTGGTGCTCAAAGTGCAACAGTGGGGTGGTTGAGAAATGTGAAGAATCTTAGTTTTCCCGATGAGGCACAGAAACAACTTGTTGAACTTGATATAGTTATCTTTAAAGTGACCAAAGACCAAAATAACCAAGAGTTCTATCTAAAGAAATATACCGAAGGCGACCTAACTGATAGGAATAAACCAAAATGCATCAACTTACCTGCCTAGCATGGGGAAAACATGTCAAAAGAAACAGCATCCCACCACTACAAACTCCTTCAGTCTATCAAGCAAACCGCATAGCAAAAGCTACAGGTGGAAACACGTGTGGCAGGTTGGAATAGGAGGAAGATGAATAAATCTCTGCCCACGATGGCACCAGACTGTCCTCAGCCTGGAGCCAATCATCTGCAAGCCGAAAGATGGCACATCAATCATGGCCAAGTACCTGCACATTTCAGTTATCATATATCGACACACTAAACCACACGAACCAAACATCCCACAAGGAGAAGGAAAAACAGATCCGTTACACTCATGACAAAATACCATTGAAGTCGTAAAAGTCTCTTTCCAGAAATCATGATACATTTATCAAAAAAATTCTAATTTTTTAAAAATCCACAAACCTTGCTGTGATCAGTTTCACCTTAGGAGCTATTTTCTTTCTACTGTCTACATCGGTCAATCCAGAAAACATCCAGTTAGCTAATATGATGGCTCAGCTGAAGGTGCTGCAGTCATGGGTATTCACCTGTCTTTGCAGGTAGATAAAGACCTAAAAATAAGACTGTGCCAAATACTAAATCATTTGGATATCCATTTGTTGAGTATTTAATTCTGAATTTTCAGATTTGGTTATTTTTTATAAAATGTTGACTGTATACTCAGCTTGTGTGACTGACCTCCCTCACACTCCCAGTAGTGAGCATCACACTTCAAATGACCTCACTGCTGCTAACTTAGCGACTTTGCTGGGAGATTAAGCAACTTTTCACACCCCTGTAGAGGATTTTTTTTAAAGGCATTGCAAAAAAAAAAAAAAATCTCTGGTCAGCATCACGACGACTTCTCCTGGCACAGGAACAGAGGTCTCCCTCTCTCTGCTGTCTTCACTGGATGAGTAGAGCTTCTAAGAGTGACAGAGCAGTGGTGCATAGTGCGAGAGAAAAAAAAAGTAAGAAAATAGTTACTAAATGAAACTGCTCACATCAAAGTTTGTGGGCTTTTAGAGTACCCGGGTCATGAATTCTGGCATTGCTGTTGAGTTTGGATTTTTGAGTACCACAAGGCGAGTGCCGTTTAGTTCTAATACATCCAAGAGAAGGCAGGCATCTGAACAGCTGATAGCTTTAAAAGCAGGGCACTCATACTAGATTAATTTAGATGGATGAACAACACTACAGTCTAGAGGACGGGCATGTATCTTTGATTTTGGAGTGAACTGTTCCTTTAATGGTTGTATTTTTCCTCTCAGCTGTGGGTTTGCAGTGACCTGACTGATCAAACAAATCCGAAGATAAAATAGTTTTGTTTTTTTTTCAGTTATCACGCAGTTATTTCTCCTCTTAGAGGCGTAGTCATTTAGAGTTTTTGTTTGGCCAAAATCAGATTCGATCCAGGGACTGTTCCACGGTTCCACACTGCAGGGTTTAGCGAACTGACACCCCGCTTTGGGAGCTGCAGAGCAGGGCCGCGGACGCCCCGAGCCCCCGCCGATGTGACGGAGAGACGCAAGATGGTGAGTGGTTACTATGGCAGGTTACTATGGCAACCTCAGGTCTCTGTGAGAGCTTCCATTTCGCACAGCGTGGGAGAGAGTAAGAGAGAGGGAGAGAGGGGGAATGAGACAGAGAGGGAGAGAGATGGGCTGGAGAGAAGAACCTGCAGAGGAAGAAGGGTGGAGAAATCAGCAGAGGAGGTGAGGTGTGGAAATAAACATGCCTTAGGTGTAGAGAGAGGAAAGCGGGGCGAGGAGACGAGCACAAAGGAGGTAGAGAGAGAGAAGAGGAGTGTGAAGGGGGAAAAGTGATGGAGAGGTGTAAGTGATGGGGTGAGACTGAGGTGTGAGAGGAGCCGATCGGAGGGCAGCGAAGACGATCACGTGGCGCTTTAGAGCAGATCTGCACTGCATCCAGACGCAGGCTGGAACATTTCAACGCTGTTTTGTAATCTTTCTGGTGCTGCACACTATTTATCGCTCCTTCTATCTCCATTTCTTCTCCCTCACCTCTCTGATTCAGTTGGCACGGCGCTCAGCGGCGAGAGACATTGTGTCAGTCTTGGTGACTAGTCTCCATGGAGACGTCCATCAGTCAGTCCGTGTCAGTGTTTTGTGGGCAAAGCCTTATCGTGTTTGTCAGTGTGAGTGTTTATCTGTCTGTGTATTAGTCAGTGTGTCACTCATAGAGAAGGCTGGGGCGAGGCCTGAATGGATGGGGGCCGAGAGCGTGTTGCTTATCACTCACTCATGAACGCACACGCCGTCGGTTTGTTTGGGAAAAAGACGAAGGTTTATGCGTAAAACCGCGAGGATTCGCCGGAGACGTTCACACAGATGCACACAAAATAAAAGTGTACCCACCTCTGCTCCACATGTTGCACGACACTTAGTAAATACTTATTCTCCCTTTTTCCACCCGTGTTGTCCGAGTTAAACGCTGAGCCTTGTTCCAGTGTAAAATCTGGCATCATATGTTGCAGAGAACTCCTTTGGTTATATAATTCACTTTCACTGTTCTGCATGTTGTTAATGTGCAAAACACCAGCAATATGACAGCATCAGTGCTGAAAATGTCCCATTTTATAACTAATCTAATTGATTTTTCTTTATAGTGAGCAGACAGTTGAGTGGTGTGTTGCAGTCATGTAACAGAAAATGTTTTTCAAATAGAACATATGCAGTTATAGCATTCTCCTTTGCTTTAAAGAATAGCACTTCACTTGCACAGGCAGTTAATATCTTAATCGTTTTTATTTTAAACTGTTGCTGTTCTCATTATTTCTCAGGCATTTGCTCATTTTTATTCTACACTATGTAGCTGGAAGAGAGTCCACAACTCCATTTGTGAAATCATGTATTGATGACCTTCACTTTGACCTTGAGTAGTAAAGGAAGACTTGTAATGACATTACTTGTTCTAATTAGAAACAAACGTTTTCCTGATTAAAGGTGCTCAGTCGGAGCGGCTAGCTTGGAGTGTGTGTGTGTGTGTGTAAATGATGTAAGTGTGTGGGGGACTCGACTTAATGTTACATATAAAAAAACGCTCTTGTTAACTTCAAAGTGGGGCTGTTGCACAGCATTGTTGAATCGCAGTGACTCCTCACTCCAATTAGAGATGCAGCGAGCTTTGTCCTGATACATGGATGTGCATCAAACCAGGCTCCAGCCATTACATTTATACACAGCAAACAGTGCACACTCTGGGGCTTTGCCACTACCTAAATAGTGCAAACCATTAAGCTCCCTTAGCAGTGCTGAAGTGTATTTTACCCTTTAGCATATGGTTCTCAAAGTGCAGCCCTTGCTATCATAATTTTTTCATAAGAATGAAAAAAATAAATAAATAGAGGTCTTTGGCACAAATTCACCCACTTCCAAGATGCACTGAGGAGAGAATAAAGTCAGAAGAGAGAAAAACTCCAGCAACACTCACTTGACTGACATATTTTGGCTTGTGGCTTTTTGTCGGGGTCAAAATTGAAACATATCAACTTTTTAAATAAAATAAGTATAGGTACCAAAAATACAAAACTGTGTGCTCACTTGGTGTTGACATCCAAAGACATTATGGAGCAAAATTTAAACATCATTCCACCCATGTTTCTTCTTGGACACTCCCCTTTGTCTGTGATTGGCCTGAAATCGCTTGACCATATGAGCCCATCCTTGTAGATGTTTAACTTTCAGATATCTTTGTGAATGTAGATGACTGGTTGTTTTTTCCGACTCTGTACCCGTCCTATGTAAAATGTTGTCTATAACATCTTAAATAAGATTGGTTTTGATGATGTGCTCTGATAAGGCAAAAAGTCGAGTATGTTGGTCGAGTAATTGAAGTCTAGCTGGAGTTTTGACCTCTTAAGGCCTCTGCACACAGGCCTAGATACTGGTCGGTGATCACCTGGCAACCACAAGTCGCTAGGGAAAAATGTATAACAGCTGACTGGATGGCGACTGGTCGCTGTCAGTAGATGAAATAGATTTCAAAGAGAGTGCAGAACCAAAAACCTCCATGTGATGACTTTGGTAGCCAGCAAGTCACTGTGGTTTGTATCAAAGATGCCAACTTATCTGCAAACACTTGCCAACTGCTCACCAGGCAGTAGTGAAAGGTCAACACAAACGGGAAAGTGAAAATGTCAAAGTAAAACTTGTGACTTACTGCTGCAACCAGTACATTTTAAAAAGTCCCATTTTCGCTTTGAAGGCAAACCAGCTTTATTTCTGATTTGCATTCCACTTTCCACAGTTTCACCACCATTTAACTGGGGTAGTCTGCTAATTCTCCAGAGGACTGGTAATGAACTAATCATTTCATTCAGGTGTGTTGACCCAGGGTGATACCTAAAACCTGCAGGACGCCAGCACTCGAGGCCTGGAGTTGCCCACCCCTGCACTAGACTTTAGGCCTGCATGACCAAATCTTTAGCAACTCATTTCACCTACCTTCCAACAACCACTGACTAACCAGTTTTCCCTGCAAACAGAGGTTGCCTCGGGGTTGTAAAGTAATCTCTACGCCTACTAGGACAGAGGCCTAAGATAACAATGCAATCATGTTATCACATAGTTCATGTCATACCATGATATTGCAGCCCAGCAGGAAACTAACAGAGTATGTCTGTAATTTCAGTTCCCCTGTTTTAGTCATCGAAGCAGGTTAAATCTTCCTAACATTGACAGATACTGTCAATATTAAAAAACAGCCACCTTGGATATGGTTGAAAAACTCTAAACCAGTATGAAAATGATTATTAACAACATAAAGCACTGTGCTGAGCAGACATGGTACACACTCTAACTGAAAGTGTTTTCACTGATGTGTCAATTTTCCCCATGCAGTCCTCAATCATACGCAAGCTCTAAACTGGCTATTTGAGAACCACTGCTTTAACATGCCCAGGGGAAACTGTATTTGAAATGACCTCAAAACAAAACAAAAAAACCCCCAAAAAAACAAAACAAAACAAATTAATTAATTAACACCACTTTACCAGTATCACAGAAATAAGTTGCCTTCTGTGTAGTCAAATTTTAATAAGCAAAACAGTAGTGTGTGACCTTTTCTGTCATGGATGGGAATGGCAGCTGAGAACCATTTCCAAATTATCCCATCTATCGGAATTGAACGCCTCCAAGCTTATTACCTGCTATTATCAATTCTGGCATGTTTTTGTCGTTATACAACAATGACGTCAAACTAATAGTCGAGCTTTTACACACCTGAGTCATATACAGGCCTGTTTTTTTTCCTACACCGTGTTCAGACTCTAAATAATAAGCAGCTGCACTGATACTGGAAATCTGTGAAGGCAATATTTTTTTTTAAAAGAAAATGATCAAGGATCAAACCTATCAGCAGAACTGTTATAGCTAATATCCCCAAAGATCTATTTTTTTTTTTTATCTACACATTCTGTTCAACAGAAGACTTTAACATATATAATGCCTGCAAGCATGTCCAGCTCCATTGTTTTTAAAGACTTCACTACTGTACTAAGAGTACTTTTGCATGATTCACAGTTCAGAATGATCATTATTTATCCTACATCCTCTCCCTTTAATTTGTCCTTTTTCTGATTGGCTGTGCCTCATAAACATCAGGTGGATGGGGGTTGTGTGCTCACAACCAGATGTGTGCCTGATGTGACTATTTTAGGGACCTTTGGCTCAATGAAATTAAAAACATCAACTAGCAGAAAAAAATGGTTTCAAACGGAATGTTTGGAGCAGTCTGAAATTTCAGCAACAACGTTTACTTATACATATGCTCACCTCATTATTTGCAAATTTGACCATGTTCAGATGCAGAAAAAGGTCGACTTTGAGGGATAAAGGAGTGTTAACAGTTAAATATTAAGAGCGACAAAATTCTAACTCATCTGTAAAACTGCCAAACAAAAAATATCCCAAATATTAGAGTTTTATAGGAGTACTTATACTTGCCAAGCCTCATGCTGAAAGACATTATGCACATTAGTTTGACGCGACTTCAGTGTGATGTGAAAAATATATAAATTATATAATTTTCATGAGCAGTAATGCAGTACTAAATGTAGACTCCTATGAAACATAGATAAACTTGATGATGCCTTCAGGTTCTTGTTAAAACCTCAAAAAATGTCAGATATTAGAATTTATTGCCAAACTGCAGCGTCTGTATTTAGTCCAAACTAAGAATAATGATAAAAGCATAATGTGACTGTGACAGCCAACTGCTGCACGTCACTATTATCATAAGTGATTGCAGAACACCCACTTTAATGCAATAAATTGAGAAGTGTCAATGAAGAAAAACAAATAGTCATCTCCATTTGTATCCAGATAAAAAGATTTTTGTTGCCTTAACAGATGCATCCTGTTACATAAACCAGCAAAGCAAATGCGAAAAATCAGTGGATTATTTTAGAAAATGACAATAATACAGAGCAAGAATTACACATGGTAATCTAAGTTATGACAGGCAGATTACACCCCTGTAACAACTGTAACAAACCAGCATCAATTCATCTTTAGCTGAACATGTAATTATGGAGGAGTGAAAGATAACTGCGCTAGCAACTCCGTGTGTAAGAGGATAGTGTTGTCACGATACTAGAATTTCAAACCCAATTTCAAAACCATTTTCAGTACCAAAAACAACAAAATATAAAATATGAAAAAGAGACAAAATTTCAAACACTCAAACTGACGTCAGATGCTGCTCACATGGAGTTGTCAAGGTAGGCTGCCACTGTTTCTTTCTAGTTGTTGGTTGACTTCTCTCAGCATCTATCTGGGACTTTAGGAGGAAAGTTACACCTTTTAGACTCAAATAATTATGTTATCCTGTTAAATTAACATAATCTATGGGCTGGACTGATAATGTTTGCTTCCTGGCTCCCACCATTAACATTATGGTTTTGTTATTAGCTGTAGCTGCTAACTGCTGCCTTAATGATAACGAATTATAACAGATGGCTAATGTTGCTCCTGCCAGCTTAACACTTATGAGTTTAACATTGTTGAAACTGGAGCTATGCTGACCTCTCACGTTGTCTCAAAAAGTGTCGGTTAGTGTGGTGAGTTAGTGGTGTTAGTGCTCACGTTTTCAGCTGCTAGTGAGGGGAGGGGCTGTGTGCCTGCCTGTTGGTATTGATACTGTTGCAAATGAGCATCGAATCCAATAGTAATTTGTATCAATTGTATCGATTTATCTGACAATCCTATATTCAGTTGTCCATGAAGTGTATTTCCTTAAATTTCAATGGTACCTCCACCTAAAATGGGATACAAACACATTTCTGTTAAAAAAAAAACAAATCAATGAATTGTTTCTTGTTATCCATTTTAAACTCTTAACCTCCACCTGGTCACCAGTGACCCCAGAGTTTGTGATGGTGATACGGTTAGGTTTACATCTACCCCTTTATTTCAGTTTTTAAAAATCTGTTTAGCATATTCAGTCTTGTAGATGTAAAAAAACTGTAAAAAATCTGTGTTAGAAATCTGATTTAAAAGGTAGAATTGTATAGTTTCTGAATCTTTTTTTGTTTAGCATGTGGCTAAAATGCAACTCTAACCCTCCCTTACTTTAGGGGTGGACAATTAATTTGCTCAAGGGTTCACATAAAAACTGGGACTGTTGTGGAAGGCTGCACCAATAAGATGGAGTCAGTTCTGGTCAATAATAATTTTATATCTGTAAAAAGTTGTTGGTGTGGCCCTCCATAATGGTCACAGTTTCTCATGAGGCTTCTTGCAAAAATTAATTGTCCACCTTTGCTCTACATGGTTCACTGGTGAGCTAGTGGATGTTAAGAGGTTAACAATTTATTTCTATTCCCATATTATGGTTATCCATCTGATGCCTGAGAGAAATAACGTGTTTTGCTCAGTTGTTTTATAGATTGTGGTCACAGTTTTATTCTGTATTGTCTGTCTTTACAAAATGCTTATAATTATATTTATTCACATGTCCCAATTATAATACAGCATACACCTTCACACATATACATATTTAATTTTTTTTTTTCTGATATAAATTGCTGGGACCAAAAATGTTCACATGATGCATATAAAGACGTTTTTGTACAACAATGACGTCAAACTAATAGTCGAGCTTTTACACACCTGAGTCATATACAGGCCTGTTTTTTTTCCTACACTGTGTTCAGACTCTAAATAATAAGCAGCTGCACTGATACTGGAAATCTGTGAAGGCAATATTTTTTTTTAAAAGAAAATGATCAAGGATCAAACCTATCAGCAGAACTGTTATAGCTAATATCCCCAAAGGTCTATATATATTTTAATCTACACATTCTGTTCAACAGAAGACTTTAACATATATAATGCCTGCAAGCATGTCCAGCTCCATTGTTTTTAAAGACTTCTGTACTAAGAGTACTTTTGCATGATTCACAGTTCATTATTTATCCTACATCCTCTCCCTTTAATTTGTCCTTCTTCTGATTGGCTGTGCCTCATAAACATCAGGTGGATGGGGGTTGTGTGCTCAGAACCAGATGTGTGCCTGATGTGACTATTTTAGGGACCTTTGGCTCAATGAAATTAAAAACATCAACTAGCAGAAAAAAATGGTGCATATAAAGACGTGAACCAGTATCAATTTGTGCATTATGGAAACATGTCTGCTTCAGTTGGAAATATTCCACCTCTATCGCACACAGACCTCATACTCATCCAAACACACCCATCCAATTTGGTGGTCAGTTCATGCTGACAAATTTCCAAACACTCTGTCAGATCTTTCAGCGCCTCCACCAGCTGACTGCTGGACTATAGTGCAAGCAACAAAGAGCAAAACTTCCCTTTGTGTTTGTTTGAACCTAACTTTTAACTGTAAATGACATATTACCTTTTACTTTTTGAGGATTACTTTTTTTCATTGACTTCAATCCAGGGCACGCAGATGCAATGATTAATGTTTGTTTCAGCAAAATGGCACATTATTGTTTTTGGATTGAGCTGATGATGGCAGTAACTCATGCATAAATAAAAGAAAAAAAAATTTGGAATAAGTGCCAGTATTCTGTTTATTATATTTGTTAAGTGATACAGTGTTCCAGATGTAGTACAACTTTGTTTCTTTTAAAGAAACCAGTTCAGCTTTGCTCATGCACATTGTACACTGACCAAAAAAGTATGATGATACACGCGCTGAACACGGCATAGTCTGACCCCATCACAGAAATGTCACACACATAAACAGCCACATGGAGTCAGAGTTGACATGCTATAGTGTGACCTCCTGCAAGAAATTCTACACTGAGCTAAAAAAACTACAAAAAAAGGAAAGCGAGGGCAGCGTGAAACCCAGAAATGCTGAACCAAGTCCTCCTCTCCAAAACAGCTGGGAGCAACTAACGCTCAGCTCAGAAACACTGGGAAAAGGTTTTAGTGTAACCCCCCCCCCACCTACCCCTCCAAAGGAAAAAAAAAGTGCAGTTTGCATTGCTCTGTAAATCGCTGAGAGACATTTTGATTAGCTGCTGGCTTTGGCTTCTCCCCTCAGCGCGCAGGAATTCAGTGTATCAACACACTTAACAACCTTAAATACGGATTAATTGTTCACAAAATCGGCGTCCCGACTAGGCAGCGCCACAGAACGGACAGTAATAAGTGGATTTCATTTGAAGTAGGGAGGTGGCGTAGTGAATGTGACGATGTTAACATTAAAAAGACTTTTATCCCAGCATGTAATGACAAGTGGTATGAAGCCCCCAGTTAGAGATTTGAACATGTGGGGTAGGTAATGTAATGTCTGTTAATGGGAGTGCTTTAGCAGGGTGGTGAACACAGTGACTTTTAATCTGGAGCTCTATGCCCCCTCTGAAGGGGAGGAGGTCCCCGCTCTTGTAGGAGCAATTCTGAATAGATCAGGGCTCCTCTCTGCATTCAGCATCCTAATGAGAGTAACACCGTGTCTTTGGACATTTTGAGTAGGAGGGCGAGGTAGGAGACGGATGTGGTGCAGAGGGGGCTGCAGTATATCCTATTTGACAAGGATGAGTGGTGATTAAAATGTGGAACGCTGAATGCTCCAGTTTAAGAATAACCTAATCAGGCTTTTATGCTCTTTTCTAAAAATAAGCGCTTATTGTAATAATACTCCGATAACCAAACGGAATCATTTATTGCAGCAAAATACACCAAATTGCGAGAGCATAACATCATCTCAGACTGCATGTCCTGTCATGAGATCACATTAAGGAGTTTATTGAATAGGGAGAAAATGGGTTTGGGGGGGTGGGGGGATTATTATTGTCTAATTAATAGTTTATCACACCACCATAAGCTCTATTGACCTTCTGTAGGTTACGCCAAAGAGCACAAAATTACAGTTTAGCTCAAGTGGAAACAAGACATTATAAGACATAAAAAGTGAATTCACTACCACTGATATTATAAAAATGCCATATTTATTACAACTCCTATCCTGATGCAGTCAGGCTCTGAAAAGCCTCTTCAGTGGCATCATTGTCACATCTTAAAAAAATACAGCCTACTTAGCTTTGAGAGTCTTATTCATTTGTGTTCATTTGTGTGTGTCTTTAAAATTAGTCCTTAAATGTAACAACAGGCTACCTGCAGGGTGTTTATCTTAGATATTGCTAAAGATAAGACAGTAACAGAGTGACTTGAAGCATGACAACTATAAAATATCACTCCACACACCTAAATTTAGACAATAAAAGGCAATCATATTAATTACAGATATGAGCTCTTTCCCTGCAAAGGTTAGGGGTTGTCGAAGAGCAAAATAGGACTGTAGCTGTTTTAACTATTAATAAATTTAAGTATTACTTTTCAGAGATATATTTAAAACAGTGTACCCTGTTTTGTGTATTTATTGTAGTTTTTATATTTTGTGTGTTCTGTATTATATGAGAATGAAAACTGTATTTTATTTTACCCATTGCATGTTAAAAAGCTCAGCTAAGGACAAAGGTTAAATAAATGTAACTCAACTGGAACACAAATAACAGGAGTGAAAACGAAAACGGGTCAAAATTAATACTGCCTTGTGTATTTAGTTAAACCAGAAATCGGTTTTATTATTTAACGATGGAAATTGTTAGAGCCAATCCATAGAAGAATATTTTCGGTACTGTTTGGTTTATTGTGTTACATGTTTGATTTGTATAAGATGTTATGAGGAAAATATATACTGTGTGTTTAATTTGTGTTGGGTAAGATGAGCACTGTATGCCGTATGTGTGGTAGTGGAATAGAATGAGCCAGCACAGCATTGGAAATGTGCGCCGTTGCAGCAAAGTTTTTTGACTATGACATTGTGATATGATAGCTTTGTTTGTAAGTATGAGTCAGAAATAAACCTGAACAGCTCACATTAAGAAGGGGAAGAATTATTTTTTCAAAGCTTGGGACAGTAATTCGCCACTACAGAAATATTAATGAGCTTTTAATCTTTTTGTAATGTAATCTAATTTAATTTTTTTTTTATCTCAAATTATGTGTGAACAAAGTTTTTAAGTAAATATTGATACTAGCTGAATGGAAACAGAGGCTTAGGCAGAAACTTGCAGAGAGAGGTAAAGTTTTCTCGACGGATGAATGGGATGGGTTTGGCTAAAGGAGTGCAACACCACATCCGTCTGGCTGACCATACCCGCTTTTGAGAGCAGTCCCATCGTGTCGCCCCAGCTGATTTAGATGACTTACACAACCACCTTCAAGGACTTCTGGCAGCAGGAATAATAAAAAAAATGAAGGAGTCCCTATGCTTCCCCCATTGTCCTGGCACGATAGAAAACGGGGCGGTTGCACATGTGTGTGGACTATCGAACCTTGAATCGCAGAACTATTCCTGTACTATTCAATACACAGTTCCTCGTACTGACGAGGTTTTGGACTGTTTATCTGGAAGCAGGTGGTTCTCAGTCTTGGATTTGCAAAGTGGATACTACCAAATTTTCATGGGCGAAGAGGACAAGGAGAAAATTGCTTTCAAACGTCTTTGGGATTCTTTCAATTTGAGAGGATGCCCCAGGGGATAACAGGAGCTCCTGCAACCTTTCAAAGCGAAATGGAGAAAGCGGTGGGAGACATGCACATGATTGACGTAATAGTGTACCTTGAAGATTTGACAGTGTTCGGAAGGACTTTGGAAGAACATGAGCAGAGACTAATCAATGTTCTCGACAGACTGGAAGAGACTGGCCTAAAGTTATCCATCGACAAATGTCAGTTCCGTAGGCCACAAGTGACCGATGTTGGGCACATAGTGTCTGAGAAGGGTACCGTGACAGACCCAAGCACGACACAAATACATTCTCTTACAATCGTACCTGTTTTGGCATTCGCAGACCCAGCCAAGCCCTATGTGTTACACATAGATGCTAACCTTCAGGGTTTGGGTCCTGCGCTTGCCTTTGCTAGCCGAAAGCTTAGCTCGTCAGAGAAAAACTACCCTGTGCACCAGCCTGAATTTTTGGCATTAAAGTGGGCTGTAGTTGACAAGTTTCACAACTACCTGTACAGGGAGCAGTTCACTGTGAGGACAAATAACAATCCCCTCACATATTTTCTCACGACAGCCAAGCTCAACGCCACTGTTCATCAGTAGCTAGCTGCTCTTGCAACATACGATTTCGCTCTCCAGTATCAACCTAGAAGGAGCAATATTGATGCTGACATGTTATCACGCAATCCCTTACCAATGGAGAACACTGACTGGAAAACCGTGCCCTTGGACAGTGTCAAAGCTCTGTGTAAGCTTATCTCCTGTAGGAAGCTGGCAGGAGGAGGGATATTCAGCTTTCTTTAGGGGTTTCCTCCAAGGCACTCCCAGAGTGTTTTGTTTTCCCCACTCATCTGGACTATGGGTGTTTGACCCAGATAAACCCAGCAAAGCCGAGCTTATCAAATCACAAGACAATGATTCAGTGATTGCTCCCGTAAAGAAATCCATTAATGGAGAGATTCCCTTTTCTTTCGACAAAGATGCTAATCCAGAAGCCACGTTGCTTCACCGAGAGGCCAACAAGTTGGTAATCACTGATGGAGTACTCTACAGAAAAGTACAGAGACAACCTTGGAAGGAAATACAGCAGCTTGTACTACCCCGAGAGGATGCTGCCATGGTGCTTAGATTGCTTCATGATGAGCCAGGTCACCTGAGGGTTGACAAGACTGTGGAGCTCATACGATATCAATTCTGCTGGCCTAGGGTGAGTGGTACATCAGGAATTGTGGAAGATGTGTTGCGCGCAAAGCACGAGCTGCACCATTGAACCAGATCACCAGCAGTGGGCCTCTAGATCTTGTGTGTATCGATGTTCTATCCCTAGAGCCAGACTCCCAGGGATATGCTAACATTCTGGTAGAGACTGATCATTTTACCAGGTAGGCACAGACTTTTCCAGCTAAAGACCAAAAAGCCTCTACGGTAGCCAAGACCCTCTGTAAGCAGTGCATTATGGACTTCTGGCATGAATACATTCGGACCAGGGACATGATTTCGAGAGTAAGCTGATTCAAGATCTTCAAAGAGTGTAAGGAATCTGAAATCCCGGACAACCCCTTATCATCCCCAAGGAGATCCACAGCCGGAGAGATTTAACCGGACGTTACTTTCCATTGTGGCAACCTTGGATCCCAAGAAGAAATACATGTGTAATCATTCCATCAGTCATGTAGTACACGTGTACAATTGCACACAGAATGAAGCAACCGGGTACTCACCCTACGTGCGTATGTTTGGTAGAGGCCCTGTTGCCCATGGCCCATTTTTAACGCACTATTTTTAATTGCAATTAACGCATAAATTTGAGAGGTGTATTGGATTTGCTTAAATAACTGTGATATCATTTGTGTTAATAAGGGTGTGTTTTGTACATTATTTATCCTGAAAACTGAAAACTAAACTAAACTAAACTTTTTGTGTTAAAGAGTTGTCTGGGGTTGCTTCTTTTATTAATGATAATAATAATGGATTTCATTTATATAGCGCTTTTCGAGAACCTCAAAGCGCTGTACAATTCCACTATTCATTCACTCCCACATTCACACACTGGTGGAGGCAAGCTACAGTTGTAGCCACAGCTGCCCTGGGGCAGACTGACAGAAGCGAGGCTGCCATATCGCGCCATCGGCCCCTCTGGCCATCACCAGTAGGCGGTAGGTGAAGTGTCTTGCCCAAAAGACACAACAACCGAGGCTGTCCAAGCTGGGGCTCGAACCGGCAACCTTCCAATTACAAGACAAACTGCCAACTCTTGAGCCACGATTACTGTCAGTCTAACCTGCAGGCAAGGGATTTACTGTTAGTTTCCCTGATTCCTGTCCATACCAGAACCATTTGTGGTATCTGGGCTGTAACTAGCCCCACCTAGGGGATCGAAACGGAGGCAAATGGGTTTAGACTCAGTATAATGGGTGGACAACAGTGCTAACCATGGGTGTCTCTGTGAATTCTGTCTGAATTCACAGAGACACTTAAAAGCCAAAAGTTACTTTTTTTTCCCTGCACTTTGTTATTTTTACCAACTCATCCAAACCTGAGAAATCAGTGGAACTAAGCAAATTTCAAAAACAGCAAATATACCCCCTCCGCACCCTTCGACTACAAATTTCCTAGACCTCTTAGTTTTTTGTTTTTTTTTATTAATCAAAATCTGACAGTCTAAGTGAAACTAAGCAGAGGACATACATATAGTCAGGTTATATTTTATAGTTTTGGATCTTTCTTTGATTTCTATCTGTTTCTCTTACACAGTTAGCTACCATGATTCTATTTGGTGATAATTAAAACATGAAATCCCAAATAAGATAAGCGACCCCTATATACTGCCCACTCCTCATTAAGGGGTTAATTAAACATGAGTACATTATGATTAGCTAGCAAGCCGAGAAATGATTTGATTTTGACTGTAAAGCATAAAGAAGTCTTTTGACATTAATTCCGTGTACCTCATAAGGACTGATAAGATTACATATCTCGGGATGCCGATGAATGTACTTCCATGTTTGTCTTTGCAGATGCATATCTCGGCTTCAGCGTGCTTCGGGCTTGTTTCATCTGTGATAATAGGAATTTGCTCTCGAAACCAAATTCTCCACCTTCTCTCCCACTCACAGTCTCCCTTCTCTCCTATTACAACATACCAGCCATTTAATGATATCTGCTATCAAACACGTATTGACTCAATCTAATTCGAATATGTTGCTCCATAAGCCAAAATCATTGCATGCAATATCAGGGAGTAAAAAATCAATACAGTATAGAATGGTGGTGTTTTTGCTTGAATGTAGCATAGTGCTGTAATACACCCCTGTCCTTAAGTCCCTGTTGAGGGGATGGGGGATTTATTGACTGGTTTAATTGATTCACCTGTACTAACATCTAACATCTCTGAATATTTCAATAACCCGGGGGGCTCCTTCCCCTGGGAGCCAGACATGAATCAGGTATAACAGAGACAACACAAAGGGCGTTAGTATGCTATTAGTCACACTCCTTACAGTGTGTGTTTGTGTGTGTGTGTGGGCAAGTGACGTCAGGGCTTCATTCACCAGCAAGGCCAGTGCTCGTCCGGCTTTCTTTCATTGCCAGAGGGTGGGAGGGTAAACACAGTGGAGGAGGCCGACAGAAGGAAGGAAGTGGGAGAGCATGGGGCTTCCTCTCTCCCACCCAGCACAATGTAACACAGCAGCATCACCCCCTCAGCGCCCCCACCATTTAAAAACTATTCACAAGTACCTTCTGTCATAGCCCCATATTCCCATACCCAACCCCCCTGCTCCATCATTAAAAAGAGAAAACCCTGTGCGTGACTCGGCTACTTCTGCGGAATAAAACTCTCTCTCTCAGCCTCGGTCCCCCTTCTTTTTTTTGTTTTCCATTAAATCAGTGCTCCTGTGTCCTGATGCAGAATTCCCCCTTTCATTTTTTTAAAAGCCCCCTGGTCTTTCATCCCAAAGTCAATTTTGCCTGGCAGTTAGTCAAATGCTTTAAATGTGTATAAGTGCCTGTGAAGAGGGTAAGCTTTAAGTGTGATAGACTACCCTGGGACCAAAGCGGGGCTGGGAGTGAAGGAAAAATGAGGCTAGATGAACATGAACAGACTGGGCTAAAAATTAATGCTGGTTGGTAGCAGACTGTGGAAGGTCTGGATGGGATTATAATGGGCTGATTATGGTGAAACTGTCTCTGTGGCGGGATTACCATTTGACATTATGGCTGGCTGCTGAAACAAGTGAAATGTGTTTCCCCGCATTCAGATTTTTAATATTGTAACTCTTTTTTTGTTGTTGTTTTACTTTGGCGGTACGGTTTATATTTAGATTGACCTCTGTATACTCGGATGCTTTTCTGCACGAGTTGCTTTCCTTGGTCGGGATAAACAAGAAAATGCAGGCTGAGTGAGAAGTGCCTGCTAAGTGAAAATTTAGTGGTTGTTTTATGTTAACCAGCAGACACTGGGGGTAATCATATTAGCGCTGATTTATCACATCCTAAATTTGTCTTCTTCTTATGAGCTGTGCAGCACAGAGATCACACTTGCGATAGACCAGCACGGCCTTGACCCGCCTAGGCCTGAAGAAACGATCGTCTGGGAAAGTGAAGACCTCGCTCCAGCCTCCTACTTGATTGTATTGCGATCTGTCATATTCCCTTCTAATAAGACGCAGTGAGATGAGACTGATTTGGTTTGGCGCTGTGTGTTCAAATGCAGTTCACTGGAGGGGCCGGCCTCTTTTGGATATCTGAGTCACTTTAAGAAATTATGATTGAGCTGATCTGGTATTTAGACATTTGTCTCCTGGTCAAATCACATTTATATGATGAGAAAACTGCCACGTCTCTCTGGTAGACAGCTGGATGCTGCATGCACTCACTTGTGAAAGACTGGATTTTGACTACTTTACACGCTAATTCACACATTTTTAAATTCAAACAGCTTCAATAAGTGACTTTATATTAATTACAGACAGTAATTTGAAAGCAGTAACTGATTAATCTGCACAGTATGTATTATTTATTGAAAGACAGCTTCATTTAGCTGCTTTTGTTAGTCAGCAGAACCTGGCAGTTGCATTTTAAGACCTCCGAACCTTCCAAATAGTCATAGGCAGCTTGTATTAAATGTTTAGAAATAACAAGAAAGACACTGTGGCATAAGAAGCAGACAGCCCCACTGACTGAAAGGATTTACTGACTCTGCAGCAACAGCTATCTAAACTTTGATGACTACAGTATTGCAGTTTTCCAACATCAGAGTCGCCAACTCTGAACCAATCTGTCAAAAAAAGAAAGCCAAGCTAATATCAACCCTCCATATAATACTAGTTGGTGAGGCAATTCAGTTTAATTCAGTGCAATTGTATTTATGTAGCATCTCCAATAAGGAGCGAGAAAACACCTTCACACACGCCCTTCTGGTTCTCTACGTATATATGACCCCGACCGGTTCTACTAGCTGTTCGTTCTCATTTTCGTGGCCTATCCTCCCTCCCCTTTTTCTATTCATTCACTTCTCTTTAGCAAATGGGGGCCTGCCTGGCCCGTGAGCCGCTGCCAGTCCCCTCTGAGGCCTTCCCCAAACCGCAGCCTCAATTCACGTTCAAGCCATCTGCCATTATCTACTAGAAATGCTTTCAAACCTAAAATGAGGATGCGGTCCCAGCTAGTGAAATGTCAGTTTTAGCCCTAAACAATATTAAACAAACACGAAAAGCAAACAAGATAAAAAAAACAACAACCATCAAACATCCCCGTATGAGGAAGCACTTGGGGACGGTGGGAAGAAAAACCTCCTTTTTAACAGGAAAAAACCTCCATTAAGTTTATAGTATAAGATGGTGCCTTCATTGTGAAGCCTGGCGTGTGGCATTTTGGGCAGTGCCAAGCTAGCGGCTAACGCTAATTAGCATATGTAGCTTGAAAGGTACCTTACAAAGACACAGAAACCTTCTAATTAATGCAAATATGATATGATAGTATGTTTAGCACTGTTGCCTCACAGCATGAATGGCCTGAGACTTCACCATATGGCCGGGTCCTTTCTGTGAGGCGTTTGCATGTTCCCCCCCTGTTTGTGTGAGTTCTCTCCGGGTGCTCTGGCTTCCTCAGTCCAAAGACATGCAGTTAGTGGGATTAGGTTAATTTATGGTTCAAAACTGCGCCTAGATGTGAATGGAAGTGTGAACGGTTGTCTGTCTGTCTGTAGCCCTGTGATAGACTGGCGATCCATCCAGGGTGTACCCCGCCTCTCAGATAAGTGGAAGAGAATGGATGAAAAAAATAAGACACTCGAAAACATTCACACATTTTGGATAGACTGTTGCACAGCAAGCTGGATAATTTTTCAAATAGCAAAACAGCACTGACACCACGAATGCAGTGAGATAGTCGAGATTAGTGACAGAAATTAGCTAAGTTCAAGCCTAGCAGACAGGTAGTAGCTGAAGCCCTTAATTAAACATACCTTAAAGCCTTAATACATTGAAAGTTGATAATCCTACAGATAACAAGACATGGGAAATTGGAAATAGTGAACACAAATATTTTTTCGTACTACGCTCGCAACATGTTTGTTTCTGCTGTAAACAAACATGCTGAGAACATTTTAACATGAGAGTCTGTGAGGACTGAGTCGCTTTTGGAGCCATTGTCAGCTTCTGCTTTGTCTTCATTTTTTAATCCCAAAGGTTGCAGCTTTGGAAACCTAGGAAACAAGCTGAAAAAATGCAATGTGTCGGAGTGCTATTTTTGAATAATAACTTCCACAACTTATTACACTTTAAAGAAAGGATGCGTGAGTTTAGAGAATATTTTAAGCCAGATCTTAAGAACATCAAGTTCCAAGAAATATCTTAGTGATTCCCAAACTGTAATCCAGGCCACTGTACTGTTTAAGGTGTCAGCAGTGATGGCCTGCATTATGATAAACCAATTTAATTATATTTGTTCCTAAATCTTAGCCCATTGTAATTTAAATATGTATTTATTACATTGCAAAAGTATTTACTCTTGGGTGTTAAACAAAACACTGTTATCAGTCACATTCTCTTTGAAGCTGTATTGTCATGGGAGAAAAGAAGAAACCCAGTGAGTTGACCAGCATGTCTTAAAAACGGAGCTCAAAAGACTCTTCGAAAAGATGAGGGCGAGAGGGGATGATCCTCTGTTGCACAAAGACTTTGCTTTCCCCAAGAGACTTTGCCCCCTAGCGATGCCTCGGGGTGCCAAGACTTGTGTCCTTTTGTGAGGGGACATCCACTCTGCCCTGTTGGCAGAAACTAAAAGTTAGAGGAGAAAGAAGGAGTGAATGAGACAAGAGGTGCATTTGGATGTCTACTCTTGCCCTCCTCATCACCCCAGATCACTAACTCAGAGCCAGTTGTTAGCAATTAGACTACAAGCATTTTTCCTGTTTGCAGACAGTCTTGTGTGCTGCAAAATCTACAAATTTTTACTGAAATCATTGTGTTCTGTTGTAGGTTATGAGGGTGATATTGATGTAATTCAGATAGAAGAAGCAAATTTTTCTTACAGTTGTGTTTTTCTCAGGGTGATAAAGCCTCTGAACTGAGTTACAGGAGAGCCCTGGACACAAAATAATGACAAAAACGAAACTGCTTTCTGGGGAATCCGGTCAATGAATTCAGTTCAGATTAAAAGATTCAGACAGTGTAGCTGATCAATATGTGCATTGATTAGAAAAGCTTTGTCATATTCATCATCTCAGACATCTTAGACGGCTAACTGAATTTTAATAAAAGGTAAATTGATTAGATTGATTCATTAAATTGACTGAATCGGTGGCAGCCATGAAGCATACCGTCCCTGAAATGATAACAGCATTGCAGGTTTAAGGTAAATAAATTTGCTCTCTGCAGCTTGGAATAAAATCAGATTCAGGTTATTATTTAAAATTACTTCCTTGCCTCAGAAATTGGGGTGTGTGAGAGCAGATTTTCCACTGTCTTAAAGCCTCACAGGCACAACCCCGTTTGGCAAGATGTCACAGCGATCAGGAAAGGTCATAGCTCTATTCCCACAGCACACAACCGACATGATGAGCTTTCCTCTTTTCTTTTTTTTTTCTCGTGGCTGCATGAGCTGCCATCTTGGTGTGTGCCGAGTCATTATTGATGGGCCTCCATGCTGATGTGCAGACAGGGTTCTGCAGAGAAGGAGTGTGCTCCTGTCTGTCCGACTTGCTGCTTGTTCGACTGTCAGCGCATCTTTCTGGTTGTCTTTCATCCTGTCTCTTTCTTCTTATATCACTTAGAGCAACAGTCCATTATTGGTCAGTATACACTACTAAAGATCACACGTTTCTCGTGGTGAAAATAGGGGAACTCTTCACTCCCTTTTCTGCTTCTTTCCTTGAGGATTCGATCTGATGGGGGAAAGAACCAGACGGAGATGAAGTGGAGGATAAAATTATTCAAACTCAATTACCCAAAATTTAGAAGCTGTCACAAGTCTTTATGAAATAAGGTTCACAGGATACATGATTGCAGCGAGGATCAAAAGCATCAAGATGGGGGTCTTTTGACCTTTTCAACTCTACAGAGCCTCTAGCAAGTCGGGCATTAAAAATTCATAGTGGGCAAGCATAGAGTGTGCAGATGCACACAACTTTACTTTAAATTACTGAGAAATGAAATGTGGGAAATCCTTTAAGTGTAGAATGGTGTCAGGGTTTATTTGATAGAATCAAAGTTTTGTGCGAACAGAATATACCAATAAAATCAAATACATCAGCTCTTTGTAGCTCGGGGGGAATTTAAAGAGAATACTGAAGGAATACCTGTGATGTATTATGACCCAAAAAAGTGAAATTATTTTACCTGATGTTCCAGTGATCCACTGACTTCCATCCATTTCAATATTATGTGAAAATTGAAAATTAAACTGTTAGCTTCTGTCAAATACTCCCTTCATAATAACTGAAAAGATAAAAAACTGAAACAGAAACTAAAACTTGGCATTTTTTAAATAATAAAAACTAGACTGAAATGAACAAAACCATTCTGGAAGCTGAACTGGAATTTAAAGGAGTGAAAAACTAAATAAAAATAAAAACCATACTGAAAACACAGAGCTATAACTTATGATCATTTTTTTAAACGTCCACCAGAATTATTTGGCAGTTTTGCTAAATTTCTTTGCACGTTCTCCCTTTGCCCGCGTGGGTTTCCTCTGGATTCTCCAGCTTCCTCCCACAGTCCAAAGACATGCATGTTAGATTAATTGATGATTCAGACTTGGTCCGAGGATATAAATGTGAGCGTGAATGATCGTCTGTCTCTCTGCGTTAGCCCTGTGATGGACACGCATAATGTCCAGGGTGTGCCCGATGTCAGTTAGGATAGGCTCCAGCTGACTGTGACCTCAGCTGGATAAGCAGTTAAGGAAATGGATGGATGGTTAAAGTCCCTAAAACTAGGGTTCAAATCTTAAAACTGCATTAACTGACTGTGCTGAGCAGATGATTTACAGTGGGCATGTTAAAGTATTTTTTAATGTAAGCTGCCCTTTGTGGACAAATAACAAGCTATCAGAGGAGTGACAGCAAACCTAAATAAAGTAAATCTAAAATGTCTCTGAGCTCAGGGGAGTGGGGAGCTGCATGATAGATTTCTGCAGGTTCTTCATTATGAACAAATAGATTCAAGTTGTCATGTGATCAGCAATGATTTAAAACATGTTAATTGTAGTAGCTTTATTTAGTATTATTCCAAGAACATTTAAAAATTCTTATAAAAATTCAAAAAAAGATCTGTGTAACTACAGTAATGTGTGCATGTGAGAAGCTGCTTGGGAAAACAGGCTGAAGCCTTAAAAATTCAAAAAAAAAGTTGTTTTCTTTGCGTATGAATTCGATTTATGCACCTGTTAATGTGCCACTACGTCATCGCTCTCAGGGAAAAACAGCCCTGACCTTTGCTCTTGTGATTTGTGGTTGCTTGACATTTGTGGCGACTCGCTGGACGAAGGAAACTGTATCGACATCAGTGCGGCATCGCTGCTACAAACGGTAACCGCGGCCTGCCGTTACCCTACCTCGTGGTTTGCGCAGCGTTGATGTCATTTGCGCTCACGCTTGGTCCATGCCATTTGTATACGTGTGTATAGGGTGCTAATGAGGGAGGACGGGGAGGTGGAGCGGGGTGGATGTGGAATCGGTGGGATACAGCTGGACGGAGTGGGAGACTGTGGTGAATAGGTAACCATGGTAACTCTGTTGGCTAAGATTTGAATGCAGCGAGAGGAATGAGAGAGCAAAAGGGGTGGGGGAGTGGGGGGAGGAAGCTGCAGTGTGTTTGTGTTTGGTGGAAAGAGAAAGAGTGGGGGTTAAGGGTTAATATGCATCATTGTAGCAGGTTAATCTTTCATCAAACTGTGGGGTCAGTGCAGCATTTACCCCCGCCACTGGACACTACAGTGTGCCACACGGGGGGGGTGGAGGTCCAGGAAATATGTAGTAGTAGGGTAGAGGAGGAGAAGGAGAGGGTGGAGGGGAGGTGTGAGGCAGCTGGGAAGGGAGGGGGGATGAATGCGAAAGAGTTTGCAAAGAGGAAGAGAGTGTTCCCACTTTTAGAGAATGAGATGGGAGATAGGAGGAAGAAGATATCAGGGGAGATAGAGAGAGGAAGAGGAGAGTGAAGATAAGGGGGGAGGGTTACAGTTAGAGGCTATTGTAACATGTGGAAAGTGACAGCGGTGAGGCAGAATACAATCAACCAGCCTCTAACCAGCTGTCAGCTTTAAGCAGCCTCATTCTCCTCGATGGACCCAACATCTGAGCTAGCATCTTAACCTCAGCCCCAGTCACCCCCAGCTCTCCCCCTCGCGCTTTCTTTCCCCCCCCTTTTTGCACCTTTCCACTCTGCTCTGATGCCCTCTATCTGAAATAGCTCTGGCACTTAAATCTCGCCAAAAGGAGAGGGGGAAAAAAAGGTAGCTGGAAATTAAAATACGTAGAAAGGTGAGAGCTGGTCCAGAAATAGCACTGCGAGTTCCTCTTCATCCATCGGCCGATGACGAGCAGCTGCAGACGAGTGGGACTGTTGTGCCACCGCTGGTGCCCTGTTCTTTCTGACCAGAGACACCGCCGCCACTGCTGCTGATATGATTTGTCATCGTGTCCTTGTGTGTGTTTTAATGTCATTGAACTTGAGCACACGCATTATTGATCAATCTTGGCCCAGCCAGTCCAAGCCTGCCTCTCCTCCCACTCCCCTGGCACTCAGGAGAAACCTCCCGCTCTGTCCCTCCATCTCTTCCTCTACATCTCCACCTGTTTCAAATTCATCCCTCTGTATTGTCTTTTGCCTCCATCTCTCCTTCACTCTGTTTTATATGCGTCTCTGTGTTGTCATTCCCCTCCCTCCATCTCTGTCTGCTTTATATTCATCTCTCTATTGAGCCTTCCTCCCTTCTCTCCTCTCTCTCTCTTTCTCCCTCTCTTGGTGAGTGAGAGATGATTAATATTAATGTCTCTTCTTTTCTTCCTCCCTATTTTCCCTCTTCCACTTTTTTATCTTCTCTTTTTTTAAACAACTCATCTCTTTTCTGCTCTTCCCACTATTTATACCTCTCTCTGGGTCTTTATCCCTCATCATCCCTTTCACTCACCCTTCCCTCCATCTGTCTCCGTCTCGATCTCTTTCTTCCTTTCTGTCTCTCTTTCTCCAGCCCTCTCTCTGCAGCTGTTCAGTATTCATCTATTACTGTAGTGTTGATAATTCCCTTCTCTGCCTGCAGCCATACAGTCATCTATCAGATTAATAATCCTCCTCTCCTTCTCATTCTCTGCTCCCCCCAACATCTCCTTTCTTACTGTGCCAAGTGAGGATGCTCAGCATGTCAAATGAGTTTGCGTGTCAAAGTCCCATCATTACAACTATCATCATTAATATCTAAGATTGCTGGATGCCCTTATTTAAGGTTATTCAGGTTCTAAACAGCTTGCAGGGAGGGATACAGAGGCGCTCTGCATCTCTGACTTGAACGGCCGCATTTTAGTCCCACCTCTGTGTCTGTGCTACTGCAACAAAACAAAAAAAAAGCGCTTACTGATTTCAGTTTGTTTTCAAGGTCTGGATAACTTTAATTAAAGGTGGTAAGTGTTCATGTTCAAACATCAATATATCATTGTCGTATTATTTGTTATACCTTGGAATAATTAGTGCTAACAAATGAGACCACAGCAGAGATGACTGGAAGGCTCTATCTCACACTTGTGGTGTTATTAATGCTTCTCAGAATTAAGACCAAATGTCCCAGAAACCCCACCGCTCCCTGTCACGGAGTAGATCTTGTTTTTCATTCTTTCTGACGTCTACCTTTGCAAAATGTTGTGCTTTTTGTCTCTTTTGCTCCTACAAATCACACATTTCCTGTAAAACCCAACATTGTTATTCACTCTGTAGACAGCAGAAATATTGCAGTTGATGCAGAGAATGGTGTATTGTGTATGTTCCACAGCGTTTTAATAATTAGAAATTGTAGTTAATATCACAGCTTTGAGATTTTAAGTGGAAATTCTTCAATCTGACTAACCATGCATACGTTCTTGCATATGTAATTCCTTTCTGATATGGAAACTGTTTTCTTTACTTATTTGTTCCTTATGTTGGAAGTAGTGATATAACTGCAGGTTTAATTGGGTTTAATTTAGATGGATTTTAAATAACTTACTTTTAATAATTCAGGTAATCCCCTGAACAGTCAAAAAAGTCTACAAACCAAAGACTGTATATAAAAGATGGATGGAGAGGACCATTTTAGAAAACATGCACCTGTTTTAACTAAAAAAAGAAAGAAATTGAGGCGTCTGAACGTGACTTTACAAACCATTTGTTAATGTCGCTGTGTTTATCTTCGACCTACCAAACAATTGACAATTTTCGTACCCACTGAAACTACCATTTCTGAAGCAATGTAAAAGCCATAATATACTTCTAAATATACTATCGTGTAGTTTATGTTTTGTCCTGTAAGTTGTTTGAGGGTCTTTTTCCACTCAACCCAAACTGGTCAGTACATATGGGTGTCCTTCTCTGACCCACATACTGCTAGAGATTTCATCCTGTTAAAAGGGAGTTCTTCTTCACCACCGTTGCCACGTCTTTGAGGTTTTCTTTCTTTTTCCTTAAATAAAAATGATTTTGGTTCAACTACTCCTTTTCAGATGTCTAAATACAGGTGAGCTTAGTTTTACACAGTGAAGAGTTCTGACCCATGTCGAGCTGACAACACGTGTGCAGAATTCATATGCATTTCTTCACAAGTGTAACTTTAAGTTGCACAAAATGATCCATGTCATTGTCTTTCAAGGCTTTAATATTTTCAGCGCTATATTGCATCAAATCAACAAAACTCATTTTCCTGAATTACATTTCAGGCAAGTGACATTTGTCACCCAAACACGGTAATTCAGTAAATATTCAGCATTCAACAATTGTCGTGTTTATTTGGCGACAGATCTTATTCTTTTAAACATGAAACAAGTGTACAAAGATCACTTCTTCTCTGAGTGTTCTTCTAACTAAACTTTTGAGCAGTTGACATCTGCACAGGAAAACCTCAAAAGCAAAACTGCACCGTTTCCATGCTGTTTCAGTACGATTTTGTGTGACACTGCTTATCAGTTTACAGCGGTTATGCCAATGTTTCAAGAACTAATTTCTTTCTGATTTATTGATTTACAAAATGCAATCCTTTAAAGACCAAAATACCTGATTGTCCCACTTCACATTGTTTGTTTCCGTATCTCCACACCTCCACCTCGTAACATTAATTACAGAATCAGCTTCCATCTGCCCTGTGTGTAAGGATTTGATTTCTGACAAAATGTCTGCTCAGGGATTATGTGGGATTTGATATGAGCAGTGACACAGAAGTTCTAATGCTTCTGAAAGATTTTTTGACAATCCCTCCCATGATAAGCTATATCGTAGCTGCCTACCCATTATTTGTTCTGTTCGTTGTCTATTGGTAAAAACAAAGTGTAGTCTGTGTACTGTCTTTAATATCTGCTCTCTCTCTTCTTCTCTTTGTCTCTCTCTCTTTTGTTCTTCACAGTAACTCCTGGGTTCTTCTCACTTCACAAAAAGCCTCACTCGAATCCCCCGACAGCACCAGAAAAAAAGGGAATAACATCTGTTTATCTGCATATTTCTATGTTCAAAAAACAAGAGGGAAAAACACAGAGCTCGACAGAGGACACGAAACATCTCAGAGCATGCGGAATTAGAAAGAACAAATTGCCACTGGAGGACCAAAGGGAAAGGAAACCTTTTCTAACAGATCCACCAGTGTGGAGTCACCTCACCTGTACCTTCGGATTAAAGAGCAGGGTCATGTCCCAGTTGCCATGCGCATCGCCACGCTGACCTGCCTTCCCGGCCCCTCCCCCTTCCTCTTTCTATTGGCCCAGCTGCTGCTGCGGCTCCTCCTCCCTGGGCCGGAGTTAGTGGGAGCCGCCTCCACCTGCCCCTCCCTCTGCACCTGCTCCAACCAGGCCAGCCGAGTCATCTGCACCAGGCAAAACCTGGAGGAGGTGCCAGAAAGCATATCAGTCAACACGCGATACCTCAACCTGCAGGAGAACTCAATACAGGTAAATAATGGTGGACGGAGGTCAAATCATTTCAGTCTGCAATGCAGAGCTAAGCATGACTAATGTTTTTATTCACTAAGATGATGATGTTAGTGTTGTGAAGTTTTTTTTCCTTTATATTTGTCACACTTACATTTTTCAGATCGTTAAACCAATTTTAAAATTAGACAAAGAGTAAATACAAGACGCAGTTTTAAAATTATGATTTCATTTATTAAGAGAAAAAACTATCCAACCCCACCTGGGCCTATATGAAAAAGCAATTGCTCCCTAAAACTAATAACTGGTTGTGTCCTTTTGGCAGCAAGAACTGCAGTCAAGTGTTTCTTTCATCATTGTAGAAGAATTTTGACTCGCTCTTCTTTGCAGAATTGTTTCATTTCTGCTACATTGGAGAGTTGTAGAGCATGAAAGGCCTGTTTAAGGTCAAGCCAAAGTATCTCAGTCAGATTTAAGTCCAGACTCTGACTAATCCACTCCAAAAACGACATTTTTATTTTGAGCTATTCAGAGGTGCTTGTCGGTGTGTTTCGGTGCGTTTTATTGTCCTACATAACACAAGTGGATTTTCGGTAGATGCTAGAATTCATGGTTCCATCAATTGCAACAAGGTTTTCAGGTCCTGAAGCAGCCAAGCAGCCTCAGACCATCACATTACCATCACCGTGTTTGAATGTTGCTATGATGCTCTTTTCATGTGATGCTGTGTTAGTTTAATCCCAGATGAAACAGGACTCAAACCTTCCAAAAAGTTTAACTTTTGTTTCATTTGTCTGCAGAATGGAGATGGGTTTTTTGTAGATGTGAGATGAGCCTTTGTGTTCTGTTTGGTCAGCAGTGGTTTTCAGCTTGGAATTCTCCTATTGGTGTCATTTTTGCCCAGCCTCTTTCTTCTTGTTTAATAAATAACCTTAACTGAGACTAGTAAGGCCTGCATTTCTTTAGATGTTGCTCTGAGTTCTTCTGTCTCCTGGAGTAATTTTAGTAGGTCACTCACTCCTGAGAGGGTTCCCCACTGTTCCAGGTTTTCTCCATTTGTGGATAATGGCTCTCACTCTGGTTCACTGGAGTACCAAGGCCTAAGAAATAGTTTGCAACCCTTTCCAGGCTGATAGATGTGAATGGCTTTGTTTCTCACCTGTCCCTGAGTTTCTTTAGATCGTGACATGGCGTGTTACTTTTTGAGATCTTTTAGCCTGCTTCATTTTGTCGGACAAGTTTTACTTGTCTTGGGAGGCCTGTGCCAGGGAATGGAGAAATGGTTGGGATTGGCATAAAAAGCACTAGCTTTTAATTCCCTGAGGCTGGGTTTCTGTCTACTGCCAGTCTGGAACCCAGTATCCTTCAGATGTAAAGGGGAATGTGTTAACCACTACAACAAGGAACTAATATGCTACCTATAGTAGTTATAGTGCTATAAAAAATGACAACAATAAAAAAAAAGTCTTTCTTTTGTTGTTATTATGAATCTCAGTTACCAAAAGGTATCATGTATTAGTAATCAGCTGCTTCTCAAAGTACTCTCACATCCCCCAACTGGTACTGATTGTTTTGCTTCGGTTACCTTTGGGTGGCAGCAGAGGAAGCGGTTCACTATCTGTTACAGGTTGTAGATTGAATACAGTTCAGCTCAAGAACAAGGACTACCACGGCAATCTGCAGTCCAAGAACGAGCCATTGGAGTCTACCAGAGTGAGAGAGGAAGGATTCACGCAGCTAAACTATATAGTAGATCTTCACAATAGTGATCCAGTCACCTAGCCATTAAGCTAATGGGGAAACACAAAAGGGGGAGGGCTGGAGCTAGCTGGCTAACAATGACTGGATTTTCCAAATAAGAGTGAAGGGATGTCCAATAACATATACCAATAATAATATACTGCAGATGATGTTGTTCTCTGAGATTAATAAAAAAAATATGCTAAAATGATTCACCAAAATATACTAACCGACTCGCCCAAGTAAAGTCTGTGTGTGGGAAACTCTGGAATATAACACAAATATTCACACATAAACTGCTAAAAAGAAAAGCATACAATACATGCAGTTTATTTCTGTAAGCATCATAAGCTGCATCATGATGCATGATGTAATTTCTGAAGGTGCTGACTGCCAGTCATTTTTCATATAACACTAATTGATTGGAGGTCATGGTTCATTCTCTTTTTTACAATCAATGCACAGAGAAAACACTCATTCTGTCATTTGAAATACGCCACATTTTCAGCATTTCTTTTCAGCAAATAACCTATTGACACTTCTCTACAAACTCATTTATTTCTTTTATTATGAAAGGAGATATTTGCATAGTCAGTGATATAGCACAGTCGCATCTTGTATAGCAGACTGAGGATTTTCACATCATAATGCACACATCTAAAAATCAACACATACACAGACACCAGCACACTTATGTGTCTTTAACACTTGTGTTTGCATTTTTTGCCCGCTATCAGAGCGAACATTTGCGTTTGCAGTTGTGGATGTTAGGATTAACTTGTTGATACAGGTTCTCTCTTGGAAACTTTATTTCTAAGAAAAGACAAGAAAGTAAGCGGCTATAATGGTAGAAAAAAGCACTTAAGCCTCTAGTGAACTGAGGGAATATTTTATGAATTGAAAGCAAGGCAGATTTCCATGACACCGAGCTGCCTTTTGTACGCATTACCAATTTATCTCGAGTCCCTCGACAGCATTTGTGGCTTTACAGCTGCAGGGGAAGATCATTTAACCACAGACCATCGATACAAAGCACACGAATCTCTAAATTTATAAACCGAGTGGGTTGATTTTAGTCTTTGCTGCAGCATTTGATGTAGCTGGATCCATCCTCATGTTCCTGACAGTGCCTTGTTCTTTTGTGGTTTTAAAATCATTTCCACAACATTTTATCTCCTCTAATGAAAAGCAACGAGTATCCTAAACGTTGTTAAAATTGTCCAGTGCATCTCTTATAATGTCAAATTGCTCTGTACATTGGACCGAGCAGCCTGATATTCTCTATTCCTCAGAGAAAACATCTTATTAAACTTTATGTGACGTTAACGGAGCAGAAATGGGACATCACGCCACTTGATTTGGTACGTGAGGCTTTAAGAGATGCTGTTAACATGAAAGGGGAGAAAAAAATAAGGAAATAAGAAGAGTATTTGTTGCGTTTTGTTTTTAGCCTACAAAATTTGGATTTGGCTTGTTGTATCCTGCAGCCCCACTTGAAATGATTAAAAATCTAAAAATGTTTTAACACCTGAAGGCATCCTAGATTCTCTGGCTTATTTTTTCCTTCACTGAGTACCCTCAGAGTAAAGCCTTGACAGCTCCCACCCCCTCTTAACATCCTCACCCCTCCCTTTTCGCCCCCTCCCTCCTTTTGCCTATCAACTCCCCTCTTCCTCTCCCCCCGCTCCTGCTCTACATACAGAAGAAGCAATGGCCTGACTCCAGGAGCCTCTGTGTGCCTCACTGAGGGCTTTGGCTGCACATATCTCAAACAGTCAGAGATTTAAGGGGCTTTTAGTCGCGCTCACTAAACTGTGTGTCTTTGACTTCACGCCAAATGAGCTCCAGTTGGACCACACCAATGCTACTGTGCTCTGTCCAGGGCCCGTGGCACCCATAGAGTTCAGATTCATGTCTTCCTGCAGACAAAATCATCTCTTTTTGTTTGTCACACCAAATTTATTAAAAATTTATTAATTTAATTTCATAGTTCCTTTGTGGTTTGTCGTGACACTTTATGCGAATACTGTAGTCCAACACTGATAATCAGCTTATTAGCAAGGGATTATAATGTGTCAGTAGCAAGCCCCCTGAGTCTCACGGTAACAACGGTGTGAAAAGCACTTTTGTGTCTGCAGCAAGCGCTGAAATATGGTCAGGGTTAAGACAGGGTTGGGTTTACAGTAAATTTACCACAGTGCTTTCAGATTTAATGAAAAGTCAAGAGTTTAACTGCTTTTTGTCATGTGATATATTGTTGAATGAAGCATGAAACTACTAATTAAAAGTGACCATTTTTTTTGCCATTTTTCATCAGTACAAGTTGAGCTGCGCTGTAGTCATGTGGGCTACTGATCAAATTCCTAAAACTTTATTTTGGTCACTGGGTGTATTTGACCCCAACTTAAATGGCAAAAACAGTCCTTTTAGAAGCAAGTCTTGCAATTCCATAGCCGTCCAATTGGCAATTATTTTCTAAATGAATGGGAAACAGAGCAATTGTGAAACTACATGTGGAGAATCCATCCATCCACCGTTCCATCAATCCATCTTTTCTACAGCTTAACCAGGTCTGGGTCCTGCGGGCAGCAGTCTAAGCAGACATGACCAGACCTTCCTCTCTCCAGCCAATTTAAAAGGACGCTCCTGGATGCTTCCTAGTTGAGGGTTTGGGGGCATTTCCTAGTGGGAGAAGATCCTGGGGGAAACCCATGGCAAGCTGGGGAGATTATGTCTCTCAGCTGGTTTTGGAACGCCTCAGTATCTTCCTTAAATTGTTGGTGAATAGGGAGAGAAATTTCTTGGCTAATATAGAGTCACTAGTTAAATCAGATCTTTTGAAGCTTAAAAAGTCTGATATTTTTGCCCAGGATAAAGCTTTAAAAGCTTATATTGCCTCCATGCAATGTGACATACCTCCAACTATCTCCATGGAAGTCCTTGTCTCCTTTTACTGACAATAGTCTGACATGGGAGGGTCGTCAGGTAATGCAGCTCACCTGGGCATTTCAGGCTTTAAAAGCTGGTTCGCTGGGCATTTGATGTTTGTTGCTTTAGTTTCAATAAACTACCTCTTGTGCAGATTCACTCATTGTCACATACTTTGGGTGAGTCTACTGAATTATGGCGTCACAATGATACCTTTACAAAGACAGCAGGTGCAGCCTCACAGCTTACCCTATCAGGAACCTCTAGTATGTGAACACATTTGGCTCATATGTTCGTTGGTTTTGGCTGTTGATTGAGTTTTTGAGGACGTGGGTGGGACATCCACCATCTTTTCAGTCCAGAATTGTCCTAAAGATTTGTATTCTCAGTGGGTGTTAGCCAAAGTTGTTGACTTAAGCTTTATTGTATCCCTGCTATTTACAACCTCTGATTGTAAATCAGAGCACTCAGTGTAACTCCATTACTCAAATGCATATTGTTTTAAGAGAAAGTCTAACGTGGAGGCCAGGGAAACCCTTAATTTGATCATGTTTATCTCCATAGTCAGAGGGAGTCAGTCTCAAATGCAGACAGCAGCAGGAATCACTGAGGGTCAGCAGTTATCAGTATTAGGAGAAAAATACATTTTTATTTAAATGTATGGCTTCTTTACTTAAACATACATTTAGCCTGTAAGTCATTCATTAGCAATGTTTTTTGTTTTTGTTTTGCTTTGCTTTGTGTGTTTGTTTTTCGCACTGATTTGTAACATTACAAAAACTAGACCATCTCCAAATTCCAAAGATTATTTGCTAAGAACAGATTAACATAATTTAATTACATGTTGGAAACAGATTAACACATAAGAATAACAGAATGCAGAATTAAAGAAGACATTTGTCTTTCAGGGAAGAAAATATTCTTTGGCCACTCAGCCGTCGCAATAGGATTTTCTCCATTTTTGGAACATCCAGCAAAGGGGCCGATTACGCTTTTTATTGTTGTCTGGAAAATATATACTGTTACATACTGTTGGTGGATCCTCATGTTATACGGAGAAAAATTTCAAGTAATGAGGTCAAAATAAGTACTAAGTAATAAGTAATTCCTGTGAGCCCAAAGCTCAGGATTCAAGCTGCTCTGAATGTTCAGGCTCAGGCAGTTTTTTCTACTCTAGGCTCTGCATGATGTCACTGAGAGTGGATATCACTGATGGATACATACATACCATCAACCACTTACTTTCCTCATGTGAAATCAAACACATTGTTCCAGTCTTGCCATCCATCCATCCATCCTTTTCAGCTAATCCAATTCAGGATCGTGGGGTGACCAGAGACTATTCAAGCTACAATGGGGGACAGATCACCAATCTGTCACGGGAATTTATCTGTCTATTTAATCTGAAAAATTCTGCATCTCTCCCTCTGACTTGCCAGTGCCATTGCTCCCCTGCATTGCTGCTGGCTCTTTTAACCCCTCCACCTTCTCTGATTCTACCTGTAGGCTCAGGGAGAGAGGTTTATTCACTGCTCACCTGATTCTCTGTGTATCATAATTGCAGGAACAAGCCTAGACATCCAACTTTAAATGTATTCTGCAACTATATAAACCAGTCACTTCACATGTGTAATACAGCCATCTCAGACTCATCCCTCTGACCATGGGAACAGAGGTCCAGCCCACCTGTTTTTGAGAACAAGCAAATCAGAAGAGATTTAGCTTAAAGGGAGAGCGCTAAAATGAGCTTTTAACTTTTAACTATCAGTGCATTCTGACAAAATCCAAGGATAAAAATGTGCAGGTGGGAATGAGCATAACAGTCTGCAAGTAATCTTAGACCTTAAAATAACCACATGAGAAGAAACCAGAGCTGCTATCACACTTAGTTGCTGCGTGTTTGCGTTTAGTTTTGGTTTTGTTTTTTTCTATTTTGTCTCACTGTGTCCTTTCTGCCATTGTCATGTGTAATATAATGAGATATTATTTGGTTAAATGGCTGTTTGGTATTGTTTGACAATCATTTAAAATCTTCTCTGTATAAGTTAAAATATTTTAAAAGATTAATTTAATAATTGTAAAATGAAAACACTGACACATTACAGTAATCTTGATTAATGTGCATTGTCCCTAAAAGGAAAAAAACAAACAATAAACAATAAACAATGTCAGTATTAGTGCTGCATGTCTGCTAAAGGTTTTATATCATTTGGTATTCTTTAATAAATAAAAAAGCAAATTAAACATTTAGGGAAGCTGTTATTGATCTTCATTCTTATTGAGAACTAATGCATGACAGCCAAATTAACATTTTAAAAGTGTATTTGGTTTGTTATTATGAGAGGTGTAATCGAGTTTGTTTTAAATAGCTGCTGTAAAACACAGCTTCCTTTTCATTTTGTTCAGATACCTTTCTTTCAGTAAGCTCCATTAATAACTCTACATGTTTTGCAGTAACTTTATCGTTACTTGTCCTTCCAGGTTATCAAGTCGGACACATTCAAGCACTTGAGGCACCTTGAAATCCTCCAGCTGTCCAAGAATCAGATACGTCAGATTGAAGTTGGAGCATTCAATGGCCTGCCCAACCTCAACACGCTGGAGCTTTTTGACAACCGCCTCACGCTGGTGCCATCACATGCCTTTGAGTACCTCAGCAAGCTGCGGGAGCTGTGGCTGCGCAACAACCCCATCGAGACTCTGCCAGGCTATGCCTTCCACCGTGTGCCCTCGCTACGTCGCCTGGACCTGGGTGAGCTCAAGAAGTTGGATTTCATCTCAGACGCAGCTTTTGTTGGCCTCATCAATCTGCGGTACCTAAACTTGGGCATGTGTGGGCTGAAAGACATTCCCAAACTAACAGCTCTTGTGCGCTTGGAAGAGCTGGAGCTGTCAGGAAATAGGCTGGAGATCATCCGTCCCGGCTCCTTCCAAGGCTTGGTCTCTCTTCGCAAGCTGTGGCTAATGCACTCACAGGTTTCCGTCATTGAGCGCAATGCCTTTGATGACCTGAAAAACCTGGAAGAGCTCAACTTATCCCATAATTCCCTCCACTCCTTGCCCCACGATCTCTTCACACCCCTTCACCAGCTAGAGAGGGTACACCTTAACCATAACCCCTGGGTGTGCAACTGCGATGTGCTTTGGCTTAGTTGGTGGTTAAAAGAGACGGTGCCGAGCAACACCACCTGCTGCGCTCGTTGCCATGCTCCACCATTCTTAAAAGGCAAATACATTGGAGAGCTTGACCAAAGCCACTTCACCTGCTATGCGCCCGTCATTGTGGAGCCACCTACAGACCTCAATGTCACCGAGGGTATGGCTGCCGAGCTGAAGTGTCGAACGAGCACATCCACAACATCCGTCAACTGGATCACCCCTAATGGCACTCTCATGACCCACGGGTCCTACCGCGTGCGGATATCGGTCCTGCACGATGGCACGCTCAACTTCACCAATGTAACCCTGCGAGACACGGGCCAGTACACCTGCATGGTGACTAATGCTGCTGGCAATACCACTGCAACCGCTGTCCTCAACGTTACTGCTGCTGATGTTAGTGTCAATTACACCTATTTTACAACAGTTACTGTGGAAACTGTGGATACTGTAGGAGGTAATGATTATGCGTTGGTTGCCATCAATGAGACCTTCATCCGTGTTCCACCTGGCCCCACTCCCTCTGATTTGTGGCCAGACGGTGTTGCTACCACAGACTCCTCTCTGCCTATCAGCTGGTCCTCCTCCTCTCCCCGCGCCACTCGACCCACCTTCACTGAGCCCATCACAGACGCTACCTTAATGGATGATGTGATGAAGACCACCAAGATCATCATTGGCTGCTTCGTAGCCATAACCTTCATGGCAGCCGTGATGCTGGTGGTGTTCTACAAGCTTAGGAAGCAGCACCAGCTGCATAAACATCACGGCCCTGCACGTGCCATCGAGATCATCAATGTGGAGGATGAGCTCGGCGCTGGGGCCAGTGGTCGGGGCAGCGGCATCTCAGGCGGAGCCACCGTGACACAGAGCGGAAGCAGTGGAATTGGAGGTACCCAGAGCCTCAGGCTGCACCACCCAGAGATAGTCAACCTGCCCAACCTGGCTCGATCGGAGCACCTCAACCACTACTACAAAACTCATCACTTCAACAACAACATGATGGGCCTGGGCCTGGGCACAGGATCTGTGGGCCTCAACAACAATAACAACCCCTCACCATGCTCTCAGTCACAGAACATATCCTGTTCCCAGATTCCAACCTCCACTGGTGGGGGAACACCGACAGGTGGCACTCTGCCCTCCCCAGTGCCCCTTCCTCAACTGGGTCTCCACAGTTCTCTGAAAGGCCTGATGGGGAAAGGCCAGAACGAGCCACTACTTTTTAAGAGTGGCTCCAAGGAAAATGTGCAAGAGACTCAAATCTGAGTGAAAGTGAGGGTAGAAGTATGAGGTAAGAGGAAAGGGATGCTGGATAGTGACAGTGATATAGAAAGTACGCGAATATTTGAACTGACTGTAGCCTATACCGTCCTCGTGGACGGGTTTCAGAAAAAAAAGATGAAATTTCTCGTAGTTGCTGCTTTGTATTGTCAATCTTGGCAGGTAGAAGCAGATAGGAAGACTGAAGGAGACAGTACTGCATCTGATCTGTCCCACGAATAGCATCTGAACATAATTTTACACTAAGTCAGACACCAACACATGGAACGATCACCACAAAAATCACAATCATGTGCGCAACCCGCTATAGTCTTTGCCAAAGTCCAAGATCAAGCCAACTCTTTTCACCCAGTGGACAGCTATGAACAACAGCCTGTATGTTTTTTACAGATAGCTTCGTATATTTCCAGACACACTCAGTGTATATATTTAGAGGGAGACATAATATTGGCTACTGAACATGTTTTCAGATTAGTGTTTGGCAGAGACTCCGAATAACAAACAATGATTTGGGTGAGCAGTGCTGTCCCAGGTTTCCAGGAAGCACTAAAATACAGAGCAGAGCAGCGATACTGTTCAGAACACACGTATCAGACTAGTACTTTGCAGGGAGAGAAAACAACAGCAATTGTTTTTTCCGAGTGGTTTCACTTCTCTCTCACTTTCTCACTTTTTTCCCTTTCACACTTTACTGGCTACTGTCTTCTTTGAGGGAGGAAAGCAACAGAGTGGGCTATCATGGGAGAAGAGAAACACCGTGGCATGAAGGACAAAGAGCGATGTATTAAAAAAAAGGACTAAAGTACATATTATATATACCGTAAATATATTTTCATTCAAAGAAGTAAATTATAAAGAATCTTTATCAAGCTTCTGACTAGAAACTACGACGTCTGAAGAATATATTAAAAAGAAAAACACACACAGTTGTTTTAGTGCCCCCCACCCCACTGCCCTCCCCCCCCTCCCCCTTACTACTTCCCTCAACTTGGAACAAAATGGCCACTCTGACTGTGCCGCATAAGGACACGTGGGAGAGTGGGGGAAAAAAAACAACAAAAAAAGCAAAACAGACAAAGTGTTTGAGTGAATTTATTTTGGTCTTGACTTTTTTGTAGCCACAGAGCGTGTTTTCCCCTCTCCTGTCGCATTCACATAAACAGGGTCACCGGAGAAGGGACGTGTTTATGCTCTACTGCGAAAATACGAAATACGACAACGGCTCTCCATCGTTTGGTACAGCTACAGCCTAGCGGGAGTGTTAATAATAATAATCGGAACGGTAATAATGATAACAAAGTTTAGCTTTATTTGTCATAATGAACGTTTAATGATTAGCACATGAAATGACACAAAATGTTGCACATGCTGATTTAGCATGCTCTACAGACGTCTCCAGATTTGATTTCAGCCTATCATTTGAGATTTATCCAAGAGATTATGTTATCATTATTAGCATTCATGCGACTATTATTATTACTACTTGTGCCTACAAATAACTGAAAAGTACTTTTTTTTTCATTTGTATATGACGCTGAAGTTGTTTATGACTGATCCTGTTGGACTTCGGCTAATGAACAGCGGCGGGACGGCGTGCCACTACTCCACATGCATCAGCAGGAAATAACTTGGCCCCCTCTAAATGGCTTCCTCAGTCCAGTTCTCACCAACTCCTCCAACTGTCTCAAGCAGTCAGGAACCCTCATGTTTGTCACGCGTTAAAGACAGGACACGAACCTTTGACGAAGACTGCATCTTTGCAGAGGATTATCTCGCAACTGTATCTCAGTGTTATCGTGTGTGAGTGGATTTCATGGCAGCAGGGAACTACTAAATGGACGACAGGCATTGCCAAGCATTTCTAAAGGTAAGCGATGCTCGTTCAGTGAAGAGGAAGGAAGTGACGTGCAGTACAGGAAACAGAGATGGGGGGAATTTTTTTCTAAAGAAAAAGTACAATTAAATGAAAAAAAAATACAACCTTATAGATCTCTTTTAAAAAAAAAAAAAGGAAACAAAACTATTATGATAAGTGTTTTTCATTTTGGGTTTTTATCTAGTTTGATTTTTTTTTTTGTTTTATTTTTAAATCAAGTGTTATCTTTATTGTAATATTGTTATTGTTATTATAATTAGCTAATTACACTGGTTATAATTATGAGAGATGTTCTGTTAGCAGAGGTCACTTTTAAAATTAAAAAAAAAACTGGCACATAAAATGGCAGTGGAAGTCTGTGAAATTTGGTGGCTATATATATTTTTTTCTCCTTTATGTTACAATCAACTTTAATTGTAGTATCACTGTTTGTGTCCCTTTGGCTCTTCTTGAGATGAGACATAGCGAATGTGAAATGGTCAGCACTGGGTCCTTTTATTTTCTGCACAGGGGGACAGGAAAGGCCCTGCTCCGGTTTACAAGCTCAATCACACTCGCTCTGTACTTTTCGTGAATGTCATCACCATCACAGTGCTCAGAGTGCGATTGCGCTATGTCAACACCTCGTTGCCATGACTACACCCTCAGACTAATGCGCCAAACGCCGTCAGCATCGGCTCCTCGTAAGGCAGCCGGTCGCCCTCTCCCTCTCCTGTCCGTCTCGTTCCTTTTGAGGTGCCATATCTCGACGAGCCGGCCAGTGTTCCTTCAGTGGTAGCAAATCAACCTGAGCATTGTGCCCATGTCCTCACATAAAACTCCCTCCACCCTCCAACCCTCAGCATCTTGCCATCAGGTTTCCCTGGCAACTGTTGCTGCTGCGACAGCCCTTATCACAGCGTCTTGATTTGGGTTTCGAATGCTAAACAGACGAGAGCAGAGGGTATAGAACTCCTCTTCTTTTTTTCCATGCCAAGTAATTCACCCCGGTAATGTTCCTCGTTAATGTGTTTGATTTGTTTACACCAGCAACTATACTTCTCACGCCGCTGACTTTCTCTTAGTGAATCATACGATTTACATGCCACTCTCCCCTATGTGTTTAATTTGCATAGGCCACCACACATTTATGCACCCAGCACTTGTGATTAACACTCATACCCTGCATCTCTCATTAACATATTCCTTCCCAAGCACAAGGGATCCATATTCTGCTCACAAGTTATTTACATATTCATCTGCCTCTGTGTGTGCAAATAACAGTGAAATTATCATGTGGGCATGCTGGTGGGTAAGAGTGTGGTGTGTGTGCGCGTGCGCCAGGTTTGTGGCTGAAAGCAAGGACTGTTACAAAAGCTATTTCCCCCTAATTCTTCAAATACTGCGTGCCCTGCCTATCGCCTGTGGTAGCTCGCCACTTTGGAAAGCGCTGCGTAGCCCCTATAGCTCCTGTGAAGTGGCACAAACCAGAGGCCATGTTATTGAGGCTCAGTGTTAGAGAGAGAGCAGCGGTTGAGCTGGAGACACACAGTCACAGTGCTGCAGTGTCTGAGTCACAGAGCACTGAACACACTCCCAACAATCTAATGGAAATGCTGTGTTTACTGTGCAGGAAGGGACCCGCTCATTCACCCATTCGGGGAAATAGGTGAAAATCACCAGAATATGTGCGCGTGTGAGTCCAAGCTTGAGTGCGTTTAGTGCATGTGCAGCTCTGGATTATAAAATGCCCGTTGTACTGTTGTATAAGGCAAGGAAATCAGGACATTTGAAGCGGTACGCTGTTTATGGCAAGAGATGTTACACCATTGTTGATGCAGCGCTGCTCGGTGTGTGCGCTCCTGCACAGGTGCGTGCGTGCTCAGGTGGGCTTTTGCTAGCTCGGTTGTGTAAAGAGGGGAAGAGGGAGGAGGGGCGGTCAGACCTCCATTTTAAATCCCCAGTTTAAACCAGCTCTGTCTGTCTCCCTCTGCTTCAGGCAACTTTTGTGATCCTCTCACTGACACTTAAAGTAAAAATACATTTTTTTATTTATTTATTTTTTGCGTAAGCAGTCCCCCCCCCCCTTCTCTGTCTCTCTTTCTCTCCATACTAGGAGTGATGAAACGTCCTCTTGATCGAGGCGACCTCCTCTTTCACCAAATCCTCATCGTCTTTTTAGCTCCCTGTCAAGTTCGGGGTCAAGGGTCAAGATGAGCAGCAATTTATGTTTACCTCACACTTTTAGCCAGCTAATGAAGGTTAGCGTTTTGGATTGTGCCATTTATTTTTATTGTTTCGCCCTGGCTCAGGGAAACGCCTGTTGGCGAAGCTTAAGTGATTTTTAATGTGCATTTTCAGTGGCTGTTTTGTGGTTAATCACCTTGACGGTGATGTGACTAGTCATAACAGTAATGCTGCACATGAAGTGATTTTTGGGCAGCTCGCTTGCGGTGGGTGAGGTTTGCGTAGTTGCAGATGGGAGGACACTGGTTCAATCTGCCGCTTGTTGCGACCAGCACTGTTTGAAAACAGGGCCTGTCCCCGAGGGCAGCCCCGCACACATGTTAACCTCAGCACTACAAGCCCCGTGTGAGCACCACGCTGCCTCATTTCTTTTTATCACCCCCCCCTTTAAAAATAGCAGAGAAGTGACAGCCGAACTCAATGCATTATTGATACACAGGGTGTCAATGATGCATGTGCAGTCACCAGTGCTAATTTTCTCCACATTGCAGAGGCCAGAAGCATCAAACGGGTTGTAATTTATATGCATCGTTATAGCTATTATTTTTCACACGGCCATCAAGACAGTCCACGGGAGCCAAATGTTGCAGCTTGTCTCCTCACATGATGAGTGCTGCGATTCTAATAAGTGCAGCAGTGTTTTGTGTGCCACTGTGTCACCGAGCCAGCCCCCCCACACCGTTCCACTCCACCATCCCAACAGCAGCAGCCCTGTCTCGCTATGCTGGCTTTATCGTCGTCACACTGGTCTAAGGCCGATTTGATGGCACCAGTTTTCAGATGCCCGGGTCACTGTGTTCAGTCACATTATGAGAGAACTGAGGAACTTTTTTTGTCACTGCGATGCTCTTTTTCCTGCCAGAGCTTGAGATGAGATGTGCAAAGACATTTTTTCTGTGTCATCACTGTGAAAACCCTGCTCTGCAGCCACTTTTCAAACCTGACCGTGCACTTGGGTACTTATACATTTAAGAACCACGTGCACACACACACACACACCAGGGCACGCGTGCCCTCTTGACACTGACTGAAGGAGTGATTTATTGATTGAGGTGCAGCTTTCTAAAACAATTTGCAGCTGAGTGCAGCGAAGGTTAATGCAAACCTCTGAACTGCTGCCATCATGCTTCAGTCCACACGTGTGTGTTTTACATCCTGTGAAGGTGTCCTTAATTTGAGAGCGACTGGGACATTAGCGCATGGCTTATTTCCTTGTTGCCTTGGAAACAATGGCGCCGGGCGCAAGATGTCCATTTTGGCCGTCTTGTGAGCTTTGAGCTGTGTGGAGTCAGAGAGGGCTGTCAGAGTGTGTGGGCTGTGACGTGAGAGTGATGAGTGGTGTTTCATCCCGGATGACTATCTCCTCTGTGTCACTCAGCTGTGGGTCAGAGGGCCGCTGAGCTGCAGCTCAGAGGAAAACTGAGAAAAATCCACAGAGTTGCTGTGAATAGCAAAATGGGACACACTCACAGCCCATGTAATTGTAAAGTACCGATTAATGGGAATCATAAAGCTGGAGCACTGCTTAACACAGAGCTTCTCATGAATGCTTCATAAAGGAGAATATCAGTGTTGTTGTGTGAAAACCTTCCAACTGCAGTTTTGAACATCAGTGGAGTGATTATATTTTAGTATTTGTTCTTAGACGCTACAGGCCGTTTTGGAAGTGAAACCTTTTCAGAACTCCACAAAAGAGGCCCGTTCTTTCTTAGATCCTGAAAAGCTGACATTTGGGGCTGTGGAAGGTTTTCATCTGACAGCGACCATATTGCACTTTCAAATGCAGATTTGTGTTTTGAGAACAATCTGGGATGTTGCGGCTCGTGTTGGGATTTGGAAACTTCTGGAGAGACTTCATGCCCTCGAGCGCTGTGAAACTCCCCTCCTGTTTTGTGATGAGCGCCGACTCGGGGACTTGTGTTGTGGCCTGAACAAGCTCGTAACTATTAAAGGATGTGCTGACCTAGCAGCTGTGCTCCTCTCACCGTATATGCTTACAGTTAAGTTTCCAAACGCATATTCCCTGCTATCCACAGCAGTCTAGCTTCCAGATTTACTGTTTCTGGGAGCCTTGGCTCGGCATCATATTCGCACTCTGGTGTGTGTGTGTGTGATGTTTGTTTGAAGCTGGGCAGGGGCCACGGAGTACATTTCAACGCTTTGAAGTGTAAATTCAGGTCTGGTTGGAGCACCTTATGGGGGGCAGGGAGGAGATAGCGACAGCCATATGTATGTAGGCTGGTGGTTTGATAATGGAGTTGTCTAACCGCTTATCTGTCTACTGAGGCAACAGAGCCCCCAGAGGACATGAGGTCAAACCCTCACTGGATGTCAACTCAGTGTCAAGTCAGACGGTGTCTGGTCTCGGAGAGGTGAAACTAGAGTAGAAATCAGCACTGACCCAGTTAAGGCTTCCCCGGCTGAGCTTTGAATCAGACCTGGTTCATCCTCTCAAGTTTAGAAAAAGCTGAAGCGGTTGTAA
The DNA here is from genome assembly GCF_051167445.1 of Perissodus microlepis. Classification (NCBI taxonomy): domain Eukaryota; kingdom Metazoa; phylum Chordata; class Actinopteri; order Cichliformes; family Cichlidae; genus Perissodus; species Perissodus microlepis. The sequence goes on along the minus strand of NC_140464.1, from coordinate 5,303,841 downwards.
ACAGTCATCAATATGAAATAAACTTTTACTGGAGATATTGATTTTTCTTTACCCTTTTTTGTCTCCACCCCCTCATGTCAGCCAGTGAGGCATGCTGCTTCTCTCATTGGTGCTGATTTATTTATCCAGTCTGGCCCTTAGTACCCTCATTTCATGTCTGCTCTCATTTCTGCTCGCAGTCTATGTGACACCAACCTTTCAAGTTATATTTTTAACCCTGATGCTCGAGAACGGCTACGAGCGACGTTCGACGGGCACCGCAGTGGCCTCGATTGTGCTCAAGCTGCGGCGTTTTCTGTGCATCCCGTCATGCCAGTGCCACATTCGCTAGAGCCTGCTTACCACGCAACAGCTTCTGTCGCCTCTGGCTTCCCCACCCTCTGAGCCCAAAGGAAACAGAGTGACGAGGGAGGACAGAGTAGACAGAAATAGAGAAAGCGAAAGGAGAGATAGACTGCAAAGGGACGAGGATGACAGGAGGAATGAAAGCTGACAATGAGAGACATCCTGTCACTCCATATCTGTACAGTTTTTTTACTCTACATGTGCGAGTGTGTTTGCATGCGTGTGCACCAGTGTAAGGCTCCAGCTCAGTGTGCGCTTGTGTAATAGCCGCATGAGTGGCATAAGTATGCATATTTATGCATACGTCCGAGTGGGCTGCGTGCGTGCTTGTGTGCACTCGAGTGCGCATGGTATCCGTGTTTGTGTAATTGTGTGCGGCAGAGATAAAGACATGAAGGAGGAAGGGCCGCTGTGGTGCTTATATGTCACCCAGCGCCAGAGGGGAAATGACTCCTTTCTGTCCCCGACCCAAGGGAGGCAGAGGAGGAGCATGGCTGACTTCTCCTGCTTCTCTGCCTTTTCTCACCCTCTCCTTAAGAAATGTAGCTAAAGCCTCAGTCACAGCCTCTCCCCCCTCTCTCTCCCTCTGAGTCACACGCACACACTCGTATGCTTGCTTGCTCACAGGAGTACATCTTACATTATCCCCCCTTTCTTCCCCTCATGCTTCTCATCCCCTTAACCCTTCTGTTCTCCTCCTCCGCTCTTCTCTATCTACCTCATATTTGGTGTTTCACCCCACCCACCTTCTCCTACTGCCATTTTCCACCCCCCCTGCAGCTAGATGTTGTGATTCTGCATTAACCCCTTAATCCTCCCATACATAAACAAGTACACGTGCAGTCGTGCTCCAGGTTTGCCCCCTGCACCACTCCGATCCTCTCAGGAAAATGGAAAACAAACCCACAACAAACCAAGGCTTCTGATATTTCCTTCCCTCTGTTCAATTAAACATGGCCTCCATCTGCTTCTTTGTTTCTCTTCAGCTTTTCTTCTGCAATATTGACTATGGTTGTTCTTGTGATTGTTTTTAAGACTGTGTTTTAACCTGTTATAACCACAGATGTGCATATTAACACTGAAGGAACATGTCACAGGGGTGTGTGCGCGTGCGTGTGTGTGTGAGAGAGAGATGGTGTGTGTGGAGAACGGTGGATTTGTTCTGCTTCAAGGTTCCGTGCCAAATCTTTTTCAGAACATTCGATCTCTGTTCATGTGCCATACTGAGAAATTTATGAAATAAAAATAACGTTTTTTCACAAATTGCAATGTGAGATCGTGTTGCTTATTTATGACTGTAGGTCTATTAACGAAAATCAGTGAGACAGAAAAAAAAAAGTGGAAGACCATGTGTGCCACATCATTAGAGTAACAAATGTTGTTTCCGCAGGTTATTTTGCCTCGCATATGTGTGAATGAATTCATGTGAATTCTTAATGTGTGTGTTCTTCCATGTCGCTGTTATTTTCCTTCAGTCAGCATCATTTTTTTTCCCTCAGTGTGCTGCAGCAGTGTGTTTCCAAGAGATTGTGTCACTGTGTTAAACCTGATTTGACACTGAGGCTGTGGACCGGCTGGCTGCAGGGTGTGTATTGTGACCCGAGCTGCTGACCTACGCCTGCGCCCTACGTCTGCTCGTATGCCTGTGTGTCTTTGTGTTCACGTGGGTGCATGTCTGCGTGTGTTGTTCTGTGGGATGTTGTTTAGCCTGCGGTGAACACTTAGCTCGTGCTGGCTGGGGGATTGCCAAGAGGTCAGCTTCTGAATAGTACTGACTCAGGGTTACAATTATTGGCTTACAATATTTGTGTGTGTTTATATGTGCGTTTGCGTGTATGGGTGCAGATTATGGGTGTAGGGGTGTGTTAGGTTTAATCCGCTTTACTGTGATACTGATTCTCCTGTCATGTTTGTGAAATAAAGTCTATCATAAACAATTTTAATATCATAATTCTTGTGGCTATCTGCCTGACAGTTGACAAGAAAAGCACCAAGGTCTGGTGCTATCCATCCATCCATGGGTGGCACAGTGGTGCAATGATGAAGCACTGCAAGAAGGTCCAAACTCCAAACTCCAAAGTACTCTGAGTTTGCATATGTCTCTCCTACGTGGGTTCTCTCTAGATACTCCAGCTGCGTTCCAAGAATAATAATAATGGATTGCATTTATATAGCGCTTTTCGGGACCCCTCAAAGCGCTTTACAATGCCACTATTCATTCACTCTCACATTCACACACTGGTGGAGGCAGCTACAATTGTAGCCACAGCTGCCCTGGGGCAGACTGACAGAGGCGAGGCTGCCATATCGCGCCAACGGCCCCTCTGGCCATCACCAGTAGGCGGTAGGTGAAGTGTCGTGCCCAAGGACACAACGACCGAGACTGTCCGAGCCGGGGCTCGAACCGGCAACCTTCCGATTACAAGACAAACACCCTTGAGCCACGATCGCCCCACGACACCGATGTTAGTTTAATTAGTGATTTTAAACTGGGTGAAGATGTGATTGTATGTGACAGACAAGCATACTGCCTCTAGTCCTATGACTAAAACAGCTTTGCAGTCCTGGACCAGATAATCATTTGAGAAAAACTATGGATGAAAGTTCTGAAAAGATATTTTTCACTAAATATTGCCGCAAATCTGTCGAGATCTGAGCACAATTAATCCGAGAAAACAGATAACATGCATACATGTCTCTTTCCTCAAAAAGAATGTTCAGTGTTCTAGCTGGGGCATTGAACAGTTCTCTAAATGTCCAGGTTTAAAACATGTTCAATAATGTAATCAGGAATGAAACATAATCAATGACTCTCTGCTGGAGATGGCTAATAGATCAAAGACTTGATGGGTCTTGGGTCTTGCGAGTTGCAGTGCTAAAATTGTGCTTGCACAGCAACATGTATATTTAAAAAAAGATGATAATTTTGAGCCAAGCTAGCAGATCTGTTAAGGTGCTTTCGGACAGGTTCTAGCACCTGCCTGCGCTCTGATCTGACACTCATTATTTTCAGTGGTTTGCAGCAAGCAACGTGCAGGCAAAGTGCACAGCTGTGGTTAGCGTTCGCCAAATTTAAACTTAAATCTGCACGTGCATTGAAGACTGCCTGCATAGCATAGCTGCAAAAATGAAATGTTATGCTGGCACTTTTTGGTTAAGACATTTTACCTTAAACTACGATGTGCACTTCATGGTGTTGCCAAGGGATAAAAAAAACATATTCATACCCATCACTGGGACCATAGAACCTTATAAAAAAAACTTCGCAACAAGCCATCAAATAGTTTTTGGAATCAAAGTGGTGCACTGACCAGCAAAATCAAAAGACCAACATTCCTTAGAGTCAGTAAAATAAATCCGTTAACACAGCTTTGAAGGGAAAACCTTTAAATATTGTATCATTCTAACATGCAAGACAGCATCCAGTGTGAAAACTTGACTTGGTGTTTCCCTTGTGGAAAAATCAAGTCTAATAAATTGGCCTAAAATGCCTCATTTATTTTTTAGAAGTATTCAAGGCCCAATGTATCATTCTTACTTTGTTTGCCTTTATATCTGCAGTGCACAACTTTAGTCTCCCCCTTCTGGCACTGTTGACGTGGGCTTATGACGTACATGAAAATAAAGAGAAATTTCCACAGTTCCAAGACAACAGTCTGTTATTTAGGTAGATGTAATGTAATAACTGCCAAGCCTCCCTCAAATATTTTAGCGTCTCTAATAAATTTTATATATTAGTGTTTGTCCTCGCCACTGATTGCTTTAGATGTTTTTAGACTATAACTTTACCTCAAAGCAACAGTGCAGAAATACTAAAAATATTCAGCACTGTGTGAATTTGTTCGTCAAGGTGTTTTATATGTAGGTACTGCAATCTGGCTTTAATTTTTTTAACAATGTGCAAATGGTTTTACTTGTTTCAGATTACTCCAATTGTTCAAATCTAATACATGCACTTTTCCATTTTCTTTCAAGCAGCTTTGACATGTAAACCAGGACGTATTTATTCTTTTTTCAAAGCTGTAATCTAGCATGTAATCTTAGCTCTTCCTTTCCCCCCCTCCAAAATTCAGTAAATTCTGTAATCAGATTATTGTAATCCAGTTACACATTATGTATTACTCCTCCAGCCTTTGTGTGGGTGTGTGCATGAAAGGGGGGGGGGGGAGGAAATGCAAACAAGCACTGTCCTCTTTTGCATGAAGTCTGTGCACAATCAGTGTTAAATAAAACAGGTTTGAATTGCATGAACATCATGTAACTTGTATTACCATATGAAAAAAAAAGTGACACGTCCTCTGCATGGGTGGATTAGTTTAAGTGCATGGTGGAAGGATATCAGTAAGGCGAATGCTAGCTCTTTCCAGAGGAGTCATGTGGTGGAACTTCAAAATGCTGATACAACACCACCTCCTTTTGCATACATGCTATCAAGAGTGCAGTCCACGACCGCGCTGAATAGATTATGCAAAACCACCTAACAATTCTCATTTTCACCTCACCGACACGAGTATCTACATGACTCAAGGGTAGAGCAGCAGTATGTATAAGATTAGAACAGACTGCATGAAATCCAGGGCAATTTATATGTGACAAAACACTGAGGCAAAAGCATGCAACTCAATCACAAGGGTCTATTTCTCTCTCAGCTTTACTTATGTTAAAATAGTTGTGATTGAAGGCAGTGGGGAAAAAAGTGACGGGGGGATTGGAATAGTGATTTGAGAAAGAGGCGGAGAAGAAAAGGAAGAGGAAGGACCAAATAAGTTTTTGGGTTTTTTGGGGGGGTTTGCCTCCCCTTCCCTTTTTAAAGGCCAATTCTTGCAGTTGGCTGGAATCTAAGTGATTTCTCCCTCCTGCTTCTTCCCTTCTGGGGCCCGTCGGATGTCACTCTGCTCCTCACTGCCATTTGTCTCTCTTTCTGCTCTGGTGCTTATGCTGCGTTGGCGTCGTCTGCATGGTTACTCTGGGAGGTGAGCTTCGTCTGGAGGTCAAGGCTGGAGTTAGTTCTGGATGTGAAGGTCACAGCCAGAAAGAGGTGTCTCTGTCTTCTTTAATTCATTCTGGTGTGATGAACGGTCCGTGTCACCCTTCCACTGCCCCACACTCGCTCTTCCTTCACATCACCACTGTCCCGCTCTGCAGTGATACAGTTGTAAAGTGTAACCTTGGAGACAGGGGCTAATCATCCATCCCATGGCTGCCCGTTTAATCCTTCTCCCTCCACCTCCCTCTGTAACTCTACTCCCCATCTTTCCCTCCCATGTCCTCTCCACCTTTCCCCTCCTCTTCATTGCAACAAGCTTTTTTGCCATTTCACTCAGTTTACCGTATTTTCTTAATTATCTACTTACCTCTTTACTTCACTGCCATCCCCCCTCACCCCCCGCCACCACCATCCTCCCCTCTCTTTGTTTGTCCTGTGGAAGGACATTTGTTTTCCTGTGGGGGTAGAGGGGAATCGACATCGAGAGATGAGTTATTGATTAGAAAGCAGGTTTCGAGAAAGCGGGAGAGAGATGGAGGGAGAGAGAATGAAGACAGGATGACACGTGCAACCTATGACACATCCTGCATACTGTATCGAGGCGCCGCATCCCGGTGTGACATATGTGCAGTGTGCTGTGTACCCGCTGTAACATGCAGACATGATTAATGGTGACACAAACTGTGTTTGTTGTGTAAAAATTAATGTTTATCAGATTATCAGACACGTGGGTGCCCGTGGGTGGATTCAGCAACCTGGCAGGCATTCGAATACAGATTTTACGTCACTGGAAGTGGTAATTCACTGTTAATCTCAATCCCATTATTGACATTCACTGGGACCTCAAAATTAGCCCTTTTTTGAGCCTCGGTGAACATAATGCTCATTCATTTTGAACTTTATTTATTGCTACTTTGTCAAAATGAAAATCAAGGTTCTCTCACAAATAACAGCTGTGCACCAAAGGTCTTCTCAAGAAGGCTATCCATCCATTTTCTTAACTGCTAATTGAAATCTGGGTCTCCCGGCTGGAACCTATCCCAGCTGTCACCGGACAAGAGGCAGAAAACATCCTGGACAGTTCACCTGTCCATCAGAGCTAACACAGAGAGACAAGAGACAACCATTCGTACTCACATTCACACCTAAGGCCAATTTAGAAGCACCAATTAACTTAACAAGCACGTGTTTTGACTGTGGGAGGAGGCTAGAGTACTTAAAGAACCCACAGAAGGGTCCCAGCTGGCCCACAAATTAATTCTCAGAACCTTCTTGATGAAGGATAGAGTTGTAGTATTAAATAGCGTTATATATTTTTTTTACGTTTCTTACACATATGGAAGTGTCTGTTTTTGAATGTTAGCTAACCAAGCTAGCTAGCATTTTAGCATTGTCGTCACAAGCGTCCAAGACACTTAGTCTGTAACATACAGATATTAATTTGGCTTTAACAGATCCATGGTAGTAGCATGCTCAACTGCTCCAATGGAGCTGAGATAGGTCATGAATACATCCAGTTCTGCTAACTGTCATCATGATTTCTGCAACTTTAATGTGTAGCTGTATGCTCATTTCCAACTTCATATTTCTATCCTTGGACTCTAACCCTCTGGAGTCCATGGATGTGCCGGTATGTCCAAATCACATGACCGATTTAAGATGACAGCAAGATGCAGGCTCACTGAATCTCTGTTTCAACTCATGGACCCTACAGTTATGATGATTTTATCGACAATTTGATGCATACAAGTTTTATACCACAAAAAAGGACTGAAGCCAACAAAATAACCATGCATACATTGACTATGTTGCACTATGCATATATTTGCTTTAGACTGATATAGCAAAGCACCATTTGCTAGCAGTGGGGATTTACAATATTTGGTGCTTATTCAGGAGACAGACACACTCTCTACTTTTAAAATGAGGCTGGAAACTTTCCTTTTTGTTAAAAAATATAGTACATATAGTGTTATAGAGTGTTTCACTCACTATGTGTTTACACATCAATCTTTAATCTTAACATTACTATATTAAACTCTGGCTCTCTTCCTCAGTTTGTCTTTGTCCTGTGTTCCTCCCCCTCACACCCAGTCAGTGGCAGCAGATAGCCCCCCATCCCTAAGCCTGGTTCTGCCAGAAGTTTCTTCCTGTTAAAAGGGAGCTTTTCCTTCCCACTTTTGCCAAGTGCTTGTTCATAGGGAGGTGCTTGGTTGTTGGGATGTTCTCTGTATTCTCGTAGGGTCTTTACCTTATATTCGCCTTGAAGTGAATGTTGTAATTTGGCGCTTTATAAATAAAGTTGATTTGAATAATTGCTTCTTTCCCAAAGTGTGTTGTAGGATTAGGGTTAGAGTTATCATATATGATGACTGACCTCAAAGGGTAACTTTGCATGACTCATACTTCAAAATATATATTTTTTGCAACCCTTACATTTATCAGCTGTTCAAAACATCCTGATTGGCTGAACCATGCAAACAGAAAGTTTGAAGAGTAGGTGGGTGTGGCTGCTGTGCTTATTGATGACCATGTCTGACCAGACAGACCCAAATGGTCCTGAGCCTGACCATTTGGGTAACGGAAATTACTTGTGCCTTTGTCTTTGTTTACTATGAGTCCCCACCATGGTAACATTGCACATATTGCAGAAAATAAGGAAGAAGGGAACAGGTGACCTTGAAATAATTTGCAGATTTGTCCGGTCTTTTTAGTTGCCAGACTCATCTGATTCATACACAAACTGAAGTCTCAGTTTCAGGGTGGCTCTGTGAGGTTGTGGATGCTGGTTAACCTGAAAATGAGGCTATTTATTTCCATTCTTGAAAGGCAGCACCCAGGCGATACCATTTTCCATCTTACTGTGACACATCCTAAATGGACTGTTAAACCTAGCGTAAGATAATGAAAAGCCTACACACTTTAAGAGCAGGTATGACAAAAGCAGATTGCAGTTAGACAGAGCAGAGAATATGTCATCCCAGGAGAAGGTCAAAAAAATCCCACAAACAACACAAGATGTAATTTATAACAAGGATTTGCCAAGGGATAATATTTCATGCACAGTTATCCATGAAGAGATGTCTATTTTTTTTCCCGAGAGCAAGCATATGTTCTGTCAGACACCGGTGGAAGCGTCAACGTAACACCAATCCACCAGCCAACGTGTGTGACTGAGTGTGCATTAAAACAGCTCTTTAAGGAGGTGGTGGAGTCTGCTCTGTGGTGTGCAGCGTCTGCAGCATATTGATTTGCGATAGACACTATCAGAGGTTCCAGTCTGGGCCCCAACAGTGGGCTCTTGTCCACACATCAGTTTCCATAGAGCTCCTCCAATCCTGACATCCAACAGGATTCCAACAAAAGAGACGAGAGTGTTTCAGCTGGCCGGAGTGCAGGCTTATATTGCAGATAATTATCTCCAATATTCAGCATTCCAGACTAGAGCAGAACAACCGGAAGACAATCTGTACAAACAAACATGATGCAATTATGAATGCATTACCACCCAGCAGACAGGCAATCAACACGCAATGACTTGTCGTGCAAACCTGCAGAATTAAGAGTTCTCTCAGGTTTCTTACACATTGGAGATGATTGACATGCAAACAGCAGTCTCTTGTAGAGAGAAGAGTCAGCCTCGCCTCACCCCTCCCACCCCCAGCCTCAACTTGCTCTTCCTCTTCGCTCTGAGCCTCCTAGTTACATAAAGGTGCCGTGTTTGTTTCCCCAAGGTGAATTGACTGGCTTAATGGTGCACAATGAGACGTGAGTGTGCACTTGTTGTACGTTTTAAAAATCCATGTACTGTGCGGTGTGCAACCTTAGCTGGAGCATGCGGGCACTTCTGTCACCACTCCCTTCCATCCCTTTGCTGCAGCGCTAAGCGATTCAAGTAGTTTGGTAATGATTTGAGGCAAGAAGGCAACGGCTGAGGTGAATGTCTCTCTCTCGCGCTTTCTCTCCCGGTCTCATCAGTGTCTTCAATCCATCGATTAGCCACAGAGGAGTACTGACGGGCAGCAGCCACTGCGGTCCTGCAGGATTGCCTGTGTGTGTGTGTGTGTGTGTGTGCGCGTTGGCCAGAGAGTGTGAACAACAGACAGGGATACAGACAGCAGACACGGGGGCAGAGCCTGCAGTCGTGCACACCTACATAACGGAGTGCACAAGACTTATTTACTCCACTACCTGGCTTATTGAGTCAACCCCCTCAGTGTGCTGCAGCTGCCTGCCTGCCCCCTCGCCTTGGCTGCCTTCGCCACAGCTGCGCGCTAACTCGCTGTACTTTACCAGCATCCTGCAGCTTAACGCAACCGCAAAAGCACACATGTCTGCAGCGTAAGGATTGTTGACCATGCAGGGGCACGCCACCTCTGCTCCTCCACCGGACCTGTTTCTGTATGGACTGGTGGCGGCGGCAGTGGTGCCTAATGAGACAACATTATTTATAGTCTGGTGTGACAGCAGTGGCCTCACCATTAGACTGATAATGAGTCACTGGGATATTGATGGATGCTTGTCTATATTGGTATTCACCAAGGAACCAGTGCCACTTCTCCGGGTTGCCGTGGATACCAACGTTGCCTGCTAAATGACCCAATAATAATAATGATAACAATGACAGCGCTATGTGGAGGTTGAGTTTTAAAACTCTGGGGACAGTATGGAAGGATAGCGTTACAAAAAATAGAGGACGAGAGGGAGGAGTGCATTTTTGTTTTTGCTATTTTTGTTTGTTTGTTTGTTTTTTGTTGGGGGGGGGGCAATTGATGATCACTGGGGTAACATTCACATTGTTCACACATCTCCAGCCTCATCCCCCTTACCACCTTCTCATCCAAACCCCCCCAACTCCCTGAGTCCCCCCACCACCACCACCACCCATCCCCCCCCCCCCCCCCCCCCCCCTTCCTCTTGCGGCCTCTCTTTCTTCCTTGCTGCAGCGTTGCCATGGCGACCAAGAAATGTGGGAATACCTCTGTCCTTCAGAGAAAGAGAGTAAAAGAGAGTGAAGGAGGAGACTCAGGGTGTGAGGAGGAAGAGAAGGATTGAAGAAAGGAAAGGAAGGGGGGTGGGCAGAAGATCAGTGGCTGAACGCACATTTAAGGCTTGTTTAGCCCTTGAAGGAGCAGCCAAAGTATGAAACACGGTGCTCTTACACACTCGTGTACACACATATACAAATGTGCGTCAGAGTCGGCGCCCTGCAAAAGCATTCAGCTCATTCTGTTGATTCCAAGAAGGAAGTTAGAGAAAAGTGTTTTCAGAGAGTTTGTGTACACTAACACAAAAGCACACCTTCTCCTGCATGTGCTCTGTTCCAAATCATATTTTTTAATCACTTCATAGAAAAGACAGAGGGAGCCACTCTGAAGCCACCGAATAATTTAGGAAGTTGTGTTTTTTCCTCGACTCCAGCATTTTGGGTGCCTCCAACTTGACATTTTTAGAGTGAAAATGAGATATGAAAGGTGGCTCATTGTGATGACCAGTCTCATCGTGTTGCTCATACTCGAGACAAGGTGATTTCTTAGCCCCCGACCCCCACCGAACTCCAGCTCAGGCTTAAAAGACCTCTCATCTCCCACACACTTCAGCACTTTTATTCGTTCATAGGACAGATATGCAGTCATTCCCAACTTTCACGCTTTGAGGTTGCCTACCTGCTGCTCTGACTCGGGGGCATGTGCAGCATCTCCATCCCTCTCCCTGGTGCATCTAGCTTATCTCATTCGGCTTTATGCTATTTCAATTTGTCTCTTCTCTCCTCCTTACAACTTTTTGTTTCTCTCTGTCATTATGTCTGACTTAATGTTAAAGTCGACCTTACAATACCAAGACAAGCAAAATCAACAGATAACATAAAGACAGCAAGTTTTCATGCATCTCAAATGCTACATAGTTTTCACAAATATCTCTGTTTCACCGATTTATATTATATTTAAAGGTCACAGGGGTCAACTCTTGAGCGAGGGACCTGGATAGCTGATCCTGACATTTTGGTGGGATTTGGTCAGAGAAAACGTACAACACTCATAGCATCGGGCCTTTTCAATCAGAAGATAGTCACACCACAAAGCACAATCTGAGTCACCTATTTTGTGTCTATCAGAGCCATAATTTATGAAATGAACATCACACAGTATTAAAAAAGATTGGGACCTAGCCATGTTGGTGACTGTGGCTCAGGAGGAAGATTGAATCATTCACCAATTGGAAGGTTGGTTTGCTCCTCTGGTTCTCCAGTCTGCATGGTGAAGGACCTTTGGGCAAACACACTGAAGTGTGTAAAAGTGTGTCTGCAAAGGTTATACAAGCTGCTTAGGTACAGAAAAATGTGCTTATATCAATGCGTGTGATTGGGTGGATGAGTGCTCAATTAGAGTAGAAAAGCACTATATGAGTATTTAAGTACCAATACTTTTCCATTTACAATGAAAGTAAATGATTATTTACTGAGCTTACAGTTAAAGTGAGCTTTTTTCCCATAGTCCTCTGTACAATCTGACCTTTTTTTGGAGTTTTCCCCTGCTGAACATTTTGGATTCTTACATATTTGTTAGACCCAGAGCCTATGTTTATCTTATATATACCAAATTTAAGATAAACATAGGTTCTATGTTTATCTTATATATACCAAATTTTGTAAACTAAAACTGTTCCAAACTTTTTTTCCCAAGTTTTTATCACTAAAGCGGATCATAATTTGCAAAATCAGTTGTGTAAAGAACTAAAACAAGTGAGTGAAACCATGTGGTCCTTGATCAGGTGAAAAATATGTTCTTTTTGTTACAGACATTTATACAATTAGATCTTTTTTTGCATCTGCAGGAGGTGCCACCTGCTGGCCATTTGAAAGAATGCAGGTTTAAGACTTTTTAAGACCATCTTTTATTTACTGTCTATATCTCCAACACACACTGAAACACACAGACACACACAAACACACTCTTGCAGTTGCACACATGTTAATCAGTGACCAGCCAGACTACTGGGTATTTACCTGCTCTCTGCTTTGTGAGGCTATGGTTACTATGACAACCCATCCAGCCTGAAATAGTCTCACTGCCATTCACTTTTCATTGCGCAGCATGTTTCCATCACCTTGTTTACCCCAAATTCTTCCCGGTTGTCCACCCATGCATGTTACTGTCGCATTAGAAAAGCTGGCGAAGTGGCCTCTGTGTTCCCGTTCCTCTCCTTTCTTCCACCCCCACTCTGCTGCCTCTCCTGTCGTCCCCTTCTCCCACATCGTTCTCACCTTCCTGCCAACCTGCTGCAAAGATCCTCCTCAAATTCATTTTATTGGCAGCTAGCATTTCCATGGAAACATCTCGAAACCATGGCAACTATTTGAACGGAGCCAAACGCTTTCAAAACTGCTGCACTCATCCCCTTGCTATGCCTTTTCTCTCCCTCATGCTATCTTTACTCTCTTTTCTCTTCACTACACTATACCTGCGGAAATTTACAGGTCCTATATATACATACATATGTGTATATCCATATATATATATATATATATATATATATATATATATATATATATATATATATATATATATATATATGTATACACATACATATATACATATATATATATATATATATATATATATATATATATATATATATATATATATATATATATATATATATATATATATATATATATATATATATATATATATATATATACACATATATATATATACACATATATATATATACACATATATATATATATATATAGTAGCAGGCCCTTCTTGTGTCAAAGTGTACTTCATGCATGGATTTCAGACTTCAGCTTTTGGCTGTGTGGCTAAGCAGAGTGTCTCCAATGCATGGATGTTTGTGTGTCTGTGCATTAGTGTATCCTGTCCCCCATGCACTCCCCTAACATGATTATGTATGTGTGCCTATTGCCTAAGCCTCTTCTCCGCCTCCTTCGCTACTTACCTTGAGCTTGTCCTCTCAAGTGTTTAGCAGCATGGCTGTCTGTCAAACTTCTGACTCCTCCTCTGGGATACAGCCTGATGATGTGAACTGGAGTAAGACTGAGTTGACTGGAGTCCAGTCACAGAATCAGCCCACTCCTGACTGGCCCTGGCACTGCTGCAAGCTTCTGTGACAGACTCCACAAACATTCAGCCAAGCATGGACTGAAAATTTAAATTTTAGTTTGATTTTAAAGCAGCAGTGGGTAAAGCCAGAGCCTAAATCAAAGAAGCACTGAAAGGTTTTTCCTATCAACACCAATTTTAAAGTACAACAAATAGGAAAATCTTTTTTTTAAGCATTTAGAAGTGACATAATACAATATATGTATTTATGTATAGCTATAAATATAACAAAGAATATATTACGTGTGATACACCAAGGGGAAGCACCAAACATGTGGCCTGTGACCCAGGAGAAATTACGTCTAAATCTCAATGATGTGTTTGGTTCTAAAATCATCTCCATGTGAAGCTTTCATGCTCTTAAAGATCCACTTGATATGTAAATAGTAACACATGTGTAATGATTGCAGACTGACTTAATGCAAAAAAGCACACTCTCTAAAAAATACATATTTTTCCTAAGAGCGCTCCTGCTGTAAATCAGCTGTTTTTGTACATGAATTGTTGAGTACAATAGCATGTTTGAGGTTTTGTTTATAATTTGCTGGATTAAAAGAAAGATAACATTTTGAGCTGCGTAAAAATATACACATACACTGGGCTTTTGGGGTTATTTAGATGAAATTGTGGTCAGGAACTAAAACGAGTTTATCACTCTTGATTCAAATAAGAGACACGTGTAAATGCACAATTGTAGAAAATATGTTCAATGGCAGGAGCTTTTCAGCATTGAATTACTATACTTTTTATGCTGACTATTCATTTATGTGCTATGTTTTGTTTTTAGCTGTTTTTCCTGCACAGCTGCACAGCACTTTGGCCAACATCTGTTTTCCTTGACTTGACTGAAGAAAGAAAAATAATCACTGAATATCAATGTCCCAGAGGTTTTCATTTACATGTACAGCAATCATTCTCAGCTGAATACTATTATCATATTCAGGGGGGCATTTTTTTCCTCAAAACTGCCCTTTAAACTTGTAAATGTGTAATTTGAAGCTAAATACATTATTCCAGTTATATTCACTTAACTGCATTCTGGGACTTCCTCAGCTCATAAGTTGATTTCTAGGGATATCAGCAAATATTTAAACCTTCCAGAGTAGCCAGTGAATATTCAGCACTTCCTGTTCTGTACTCTGGTCGTTCTTAATGAATACAAATAAATTTTTCACAAGTTAAAAAAAATAACCAGAAGATTGCCAATAGTTTTGAGATGTACACAAACTGTTTACATGCAAACACGCTGGATCACGAGGTTTGGTTGGTAGAAGTGGAAGTACAGATACTTTGGTTTAAAAAAATACTCTAATAAAAACGGAAAAACTGAGTTAGGCTGTACTTTTTCAGTGTAAAAGTAAAAACGTAAAAAGTGAAGCCAGCTATTTCTGTGCAATGCTAAAGGAACCTTGTGTTATATTAATATGATAACAAATAATGTTACTGTAAGGGAACATCAACTTTTTTAAAAAAAAACTTTGTCTCCACACCTAAACAGAAATGAGTACAGTCAGGGGTTAAGAGTAAAGAGTATGTTTTTCCAGTCATGCAATCACTGGGTGACTGTGGCAATTGGCTCACAACCAAAGCAAACCCATAGAGGCTTTTAGTGCAGCACTTTCTTTGCTTATGATCCAGGAACTCGACTGACAGTCAGGGAATTCATATTTTTCCCAGTGGTTCCCAGAGGGTCGTCGACCAGTCTCTGGGTGACTAAAGCCTTAGCTGAAATGCCATCCCACCGCTGGCTATTGTATGTGTCACTCTGCACCAGACATCCATGGACATTGTTTCTAGGCTAAATGATTAGCCATTCATGGCCTTTTAAAAGTGTCCCTTTTAATGTCTACCCCCGAAACGGAGCAGTTACTGTCATGTTTCGGCCCTGCTTCCAGAACAATATGACTGTGTGTGCATCAGAGGGTAGTGAGGGTGATCTCTGCCTATACAGTTTACTAGGGCCACCTTTGGAAAAACACAGAGCCTATTCTAATTATCATTGAACCACATATTTATTGTCGGTTTTATAACTAGTCCTTAAAGTTGCAGGGGAGGTCATAATAGGTCGTCTTCATGGAGGAAAAGTGAAGGCTAAATTTGGTGCAAGGTAAAAGAAGTGAATACTAAAAAGACTTTAATTAAACTTACACTGAACAATGTCCTGTTTTAGTCTAAAAGATGTCTCACATGAGAGAAGAGTCGAGACTATAGACACCACAAAGCTTCAAAAATCACGGTCTCGAGTGTCATTGTGCCGCTTTGATCCAAAAATGTTAAAGTTTGCCTTTATTTACCAAAAGCACAGCTTGACTGGACCCCATGACTACAGCGAGCAGCATCTGACTTATCATCTAAGAGCTATTAAAAGTTGTTTATTTTTACTTTTTCAGGTACATCTCAGAGTCAGTTCTTTAACACTGGGGCTTTGGATGTGACAGTGCTGAGTGAGACGAGAAGATGTGAAGAAAACATTTATACACAAATGCAACCAACAATGCTTTTGTGTGACTTCTGTCATGTGCCAAAAAGGAATGAGGGAGGAAAAAGTGCCATAACTGTGAAATTTAATCTGTCCTATTTTAGATCGGTTGGTAATAATTTATATCGTACCACAGCTCTGATGCATCAGTGGGCTTTGATTTTTATCTGAAGGATCTAATTGTAAGGCTGTGGTCATACAAGCACAAAGAAACTAATAACATCACTCTCAACATGAAAACTGGGCAGATAAAATAATTCCCAACCTTAATGATGTGGGAAGATGTGCAGATGAGTGGGGAGACATGTGTTCATCTTTTAATGTTGAGCTGCTCTTATTGTTTTCATCAGAGAAAGCCATAAAACATAACACGCATTAATTATTATCCCACTTTAATCATGACAGTCTCAGTCTTGTGCTCATCCTGTCTTGTATCCCTCTTCCATGTTTCAGCTTGTGCGCACTTTCCCATTTCTTGCAGTTTTTTTTTTTTTTTACCAGCCCTGGATTTCTTAAAATAAAGCATTTCCTTTTTTTTTCTTTAACAAGTAAAGTAAAATTAGCGTAATTGTTTTAATGAAAAGACCTGAAGGCATTTTCTTTTTTCTTCGCCCTGTGATAGCAGATGAGTCCTTTTCACCTAAAGCACAAGGCTGTCCTCAAAATCATTGAGGGAGCAAAGAAGAGAAAGCTCGTAGCAGCAGAAAAATATAATAAATAGTGCAATGTTTAAAAAAAGAGAAAAAAAAAACAATACCCTAAAATAATAATACTATTACTAAACACAATGCAGATGAAAGAACAGTCATATACACAAATCTATTCCCCAAAGACCTGCTCAGGATTTGCTCAGTGGTTAAAAAAAAAAAACAATTACAGTGCCATGAAATGAATAAAAGGTATATTCAGTTATCTGAGTCCTTTGAAGATGGGTGAGGACGAGTAAGCAAATCTAATTCAACAGCGAGGGTTTTCCTTTGCAGAAGAGCCTATGAGAAAAAACTCCCAAAGTGCAGAGATTAGTAAGCAGTACTGCCAGTTTCTTCTTCACTGGGGGAGTGTGTGTTGTTGCTCTCTCGCACGCTCTCATTTCTGGTTGTGTGTGTTTGTACATGCGTGTTCGTGTGTGTGGTGGCACTGTAATAGTCCAATCTGGTCGGTGACAGTCTGAAGAGACAAACTTCCACTGTTGCAGGATTCCTGGGAGTTAATGATGAGGAGCCAGCAGAGGTGAGGACATTATGATCAAATGCACACAGAGAGAACTAAATGAACCCGTTCGAGGGGGGGCGGGCAAAATAACAGGCGCACCCTAACAATATGTGAATATCAAGCAGCTAATAAGGAAGACCACCACCCTTCGCTCTCTTCATAACGGCTGCAGTCCTCCCCGTGACGCTTTCATGCTGCTTCGTGGACTGCATGTGGTCGGATCTTGGAACTTCTTTCAAGTGGGAAGCTGTGAGTTATGAGAGACAACAGAAGCAAAACACCCAGCGTTGTTTAGATCGGCTGGCAGAAACAACACTGCTGGTTTTTTTTTTCAGAATGTTAAAAAAGTGCTCGATTTGCCTTGAAAAGTTTAATTTTTCTTTAAATGTGTGTGTCCTGCATAGTTAATTATGTGGTATTTGTTAATTATTCTTCATCCCTTTTAGTTTGATCCGCTCTCACTTTGTCAGATGGTATACCTTAATCAACACCAGCAGTTTTACTCTGAATGTATTCATCTGAAGTGATTTTTTAAAAACCTGGATGTTATTTAACCCTGTTGTGATGCAGTCACACTAGGAGAAGCAGTGCCTGGAGACTGTGCCATCAATTTTCCACTTTTCCAATTCAGGGTCACGGATCTTGATCCCATCACAACTGTCACAGGAATAACGTATAAAAATAGGCAGCCTTTCAAACCTACAGGCAATTTAGAATAACCTGTAAACCTAACCTGCACGTCTTTGGACTGTGGGAGGAAGCCCGAGAACCCGGAAAGAACCCAAAAAGACACGGGACAACATGTAAACTCTGCACAAACTTAAGACCTTCTTTCTGTGAGTCGGCAGTGTTAACAACCGCATTACTATGCTGCCTGAGACTGTGCCACAGCCAAGACTACTGTGATCATGTGCAATCAACTTGCAGCTTTCTTGCCTTTGAAATGGTTGCTTCAAAGATGGAGAGCAAGTCTGCGACCACTTCCAGTCGTCTTCGAAGGAACTTTGGTATATCAAGACAGCAATAAAATGTCAATAAGACAGAGACGATCTGCCATCAGTCTGCTAGTCTGCAGCTGAGTGGGGTCAAGTTGGCAATTAAAATTGTTTGTGATAATATGGCAATTAACTGTGATAATTGGGGACAATTCCAAATCTGTTGCTATCTACATACACAGAACTTCATATTAACAGTTTATATTCAGAGTACAGATAGAACCTCATAGATTAAAGCAGAAATTCCACGAGTGATGTAGTTTCTGTGGGAAGCTGATTTCACTGCAAAATTCGACTGATGCTCTACAAACTTTCTTTTATAAAGGAAAAATAACCAGTCGGCAAACAGTTGAGCCATGTCCCTTACAGCAAAAAGATGCATCGGAGATAAATTGTGCTTATCAGCACAGACTGTTACAGACTGATTGCAATATGAAATAAAAAAAAATACTCCAGTAAAAACTGAAGTACTGATTCAACTGCTTTACTCAAGTAAAAGTGAAAAAGTATAGGCTCTGAAACATAAAACCAATAACTATTCAAGTAAAAGACAGATACCTGAAAATGCTACTTAAGTACTGTAATGAAGTATTTATACTTCGTTGCTTTCCACCTCTGAGTCAGACCACAATTGTTTGGAGACAGGTTACTTCCCAGCATGCAACCCATGCTGGTCAAACGTGGTCACCCTGAGGCTGAAGGTGTGACCAGCTAGTCGCCATGTACTTGCAGTAAGTTTCTGAACTTGCCATCCTATTTTTCCTCTAGTGTGACTGAGCTGTGACTGTGGTTATAAATGTTAATACAAAGCAATAAAACCCAGAGCTGAAAATATGAGGAAGTGTCAAAAGCTGCAGTTCCTTGAATGGCCACTCGAGGCTGACACCTGAAGTGAGCCAATCCGCATTGACTCCCATGTCAAAATGAACTTTACAAATAAAAAAAAAAAGAATAATAACTTTAATGAAAGCAAACCAAACCCAGGAACAACAATTCAAGCAAAGAAATCCAGAAGAAGCAGGTGTGAGGAGCACTAGAACATCAGACATTATCACAAGGAGACCACAAGCTGACAAACAGGATGTCAAACAGACTGATTAAGCAACATAGTTAGAAACAAGACTACATACATACACAAGACTGACTGGGCACAGGTGAAAACAATTGAACAGAGGTGAAATCAACAAGGAAATGACACAAAAGAAAGCAAAAAAAATGAAACTAAAACAAACACAGGAACACAGATAGAGAAGCATAGGTAAAAACAATGAGAAACAAAAGTACAAGAAAAACTATAAATATGGCAGAGCATAACACATACAGTCTATAGATACATCTATCTAAGAAAGCTAGAACTTAGCACAGCACACTGTCTTCCTTATATGGTCACTTCTGGCTCAAAAAAACTTAACTTGAGCTTTCAAAATGGGACCGTTATAATTACAATAATTTTCTACATTGAACTGTCAATGTAAGTTTGGCCTGTCATACTTTTTCCACTTACAGTGGAGGAAGCTGGGCATTTTACCCCATTTAAGCATTACTTATAGCCATCTATTTCAGCCGGTTATTGCTTACAACACTTACAACAATTTAGCTATCACTTTAAGCAAACTATTACAACTAATTTAGTGATTAAAGAAAGACTTGGCATTCTGCTCACTTGCTAACTAGAGCATTTTTTACTCTCTCAGTGCCAACACTGGTAAGGTACTAAAACTGATTCTGGAAAAGCACCAGGATTACTAGTCTGTGAGCAGTTACCTTACATCAGTGCATCGAATGCAGACCACAAAGACTCAACTATGATACATGTCAAAAATAAATAAATAATATCGAGCATGTCTTGTGTAGTGTAGACATTACGATGGAGCAGCGTTTGCACCCCTGGGTGCCTCTGCCATTTCAAATGGCCTCAGACTCCGTGTCTGTTGCATGACCATGCAGATCTATGATCAGACCTAAAGCCTGTGCATGACTGACAGCAGCTACTGTTAGAGATCCACCATCGCGTCTCAGAGCTGCCAACCCATACTGGGCTGAAGGCTTTCCTAGGTTTGCTCCAAAAAAGAAAAGAAAGGGAAATGTCAACCACCTGAAATATTTTTCTTCACTCCACGATGCAGTCTGTACCGTTTTAAGCTTTTTGACCGATCTTTGTCTGCATATGTTTCCACGATTTTGCAGACTGTTATTTTTCTCACACTATGCAGGTGGATTTACGTGCACAGCATGTGATTCACCTGTGTGTGGCAACATATTAAACACCTACACACATAAACATGTATGTGTGTACCCACACACTTTTATTTATGAGGACCTTTTGCTGACTGTATTTATCACCTATATTGTAGCACATATTGTAACAGCCACATTTCAACCTAACATTCAAGCATTTAAATCCTAAACCCTTTAACCTACTCTATTCTATGATATTAATGAATTCTGCACACAATTTATAATTCAGCAGACGTGTCCATTACAGTGAGAGCAATCAGGGTACCGCTGAAGACAGAGCAGCATGTTAGGACTGTACTGGGAACCGTACATGAGGAATAAGAAGCTCAATGACAAATCAGGAGGTAAAACTTTGATAGGAATAGTCAGGCCTATTAGCAGTAGGTGTTGGACACAAAAGGCTTTGTTACAATTTGAATTTTTAGTTGGCTTATCTCAGGGTATTTGTTACCATACAACCATAGCAGCAGAAGTTAAAAGTCAGGCAGTGCTATTTCAAAGCTACAATATTTTAAATTTAGAGGTAATTCTGTGTTGCTGTGGATACTGTTTTCTGGTTGAGCTGCAGCAAGACCATTTTAAAGACTCTTTTTTGGAAAGTTGTCTGCCTGATTTTTAATAACTAAGACTTGTGAATCCTCAAACTATTTTCAATTCCACTCAGTCTGAAATTGGTCCTGAGAAGGCCAGTACACCAAAGGTGAAATATTTAAATTTCAACAACCCTTTCAGCTATTTTTTAAAGCAGACTTAAAATCTTTAAAGCCATTTTTTTAAGATGTACCGCTGCATCTAAGATGGCCAGCTTCCTTCTGGCTGGGAGTAGATTTGTGCAAGTAAAGGCGCTCTCATGGTTTTACTGATTAGTGAGCGTACATAAGATGCAGAATTAGATATTAGCCAGGGTTAAGAAGAGAGTCAACTAAGCCAGAAGCTAAAGCTGCAGATATAAAGTCTACTCTTAATTTGTGTTCATTAACTTTAAAGTAATAAGATTATTACTACGGCTGACCTGAACTATTAGCCTTCTTTATGACAGTCTGGGCTCAACCGTATTCGAACTGGATAAGGACTTCTGTATCCAGAAAAACCCCAGTTAAGGCCATCTGCTTCTTTTTTTTCTTTTTTTTCAAAGACACCAACTGTGGTTTTGGCATCTCATCCGGAGCCCTCGCTGTGTATGGAGGTTTTCTGGGCATTAAGGAGGAGACGCAGAGCACAATGCAGGGATTATATAGACATCCCCTTGGACCCGAGATTGCTGAAAGAACACCAGGAAGAGTTAGAGGATGAGTTGTGGTTGAGGAAATGGGTGTCAGGGCTAGTTTGTGTCCCCTGGACCATGTAGTGCAGGAAAAACGAGAGGGTATGATGTTTTAAAATGAAGTATATTGCCAAACTCTTACATTAAACCAGGGGTCAGCAAACTTTAACACCCAAAGAGCCATTTGGAGCCGGTTTCCACGCAAAAGAAAACACTGGGAGCCGCAAATACTTTTTGACATCTAAAATGCAGATAACACTGTATATATTGTTTTTTACTTTTATGCTTTGTGTGACCAACTAAGGTGTGTTTCTTATGCAATCCATGAAGTGCTACAGAGAAAATTACATTTTATTTATGTAATTAACACATTTTGAGCTCTTAAAGAAATATAACAAAAGGAAAGACACCCAGCTGAACTAAAATGATCCATGTAACAAACAAAAACTGTTGTGAGCCGCCACCCTTATATCGCCTTTGGGCTTTTGGAGCCTTGACCTGGCTTTTAAAAAATAATTGAAAAAAAAGCTCTATGCTGCTAAAAAAAAAAAAAAAAAAGAAAAATAGATATTTGCAAAATTCTGCCTAAATATGTATTTTACCTGGTTAATGTGTGTGGCGGGGCGTGGTTTGCAGGGCCGCTGCAGGAGAGGCGGACGCACCTGAGCGGCACCCGCAATCACTCCTCGCCGCCTTTACGTCTATGCTCTCTATGCTGTTGTTGGTATGTGTCGGGCTGTGAGCTGAAAAGCTACAGCCGGCTGTATGCGTACAGCAACCGTGTGTGAAAAGTGGTCAATAAAGAGATGCTGAAAAGCATGTTCATGGAAATATCGTTGGGTCTGCTGTGGTATGTTTACAATGGGACTTCTGCTCACGATGCTCTGCGCGCAGCGTCTGCAAATCAGGGCTATACGAAGTCACTTTCATCTTTACGCAGGACTGTAAAGGCGGTGTTTGTTTTTAACATAGTTCACGGTGGAGAATAGCTGCTGACATAATGTGGATCCGAGGATCCATAATTGGCCCACCTGGGGTTGAAAGTCTCGATAAATGCATGGTGTTTCGACGGGTACACCGGCTTCCGCGAGTGTGACGCTTATTTTGAGCGATGAAAAAATAATAGAATATAATTTTATTTTTATATTTCAATATCACAATAATCTTCCAATTTAGAACAACAAGTTAAAAAAGAACTAACATAAATAAAATACACTTTAGCTAAATACTTCTAATTTATTTTTCCCAAACCACGCAGAGCCGCACTATAAGTACTAAAGAGCCGCATGCGGCTCCGGAGCTGCAGGTTGCCGACCCCTGCATTAAACTATTGAAAGTTCCATTTAAAATTACAATATTTAATTAATTACACAGTACAGAGTACATCACAGGGGCTAACGAAAAACTCTGTTTCTGCTGTTTCATCAGCCTATACTGAACCAAAACACAAAGGCACATTTCTAATAGTATAAACTATTTAAAGATGCTAACAATACCACAGCAACCTTGTGATAAGAGGGCTTACCTGTTTCTGTTGGCTGCATGGAGCTATAGACTGTATATAAAAGATGGACATAGTGGTTCAAATAGTGATGTTGGTTTTTAAACACTATGTCATAAGTGTAAGAAATCACAAGTGTAAGCTATTTAAAGATGGCTGCTCCTTTTTTGAGCCTGTTTCTGCCGGAGATTTCTTCCTGTTAAAAGGGAGTTTTTCCTTCCCACTTTTGCCACCTCCTTGCTCAAAGGGGGTTGGGGTTTTCTGTTATTATAAGGTCTTTACCTCACAATGGAAAGCTCCTTGAGGCAGCTGCTGTTGTGATTCTGCATTAAATAATAGCAGTTTATCACATGCCTCTTCCTTTCCACATTGCACACAAGGTGTCTTTGGGCACTGGTGTCTTGATGCAAAGGCTGCATATTCTCAGAAAAATAATGTTTTGCAGATATGCAAAGACCACATGAGTGTTATAACAGTTCGTGTCATTTATACCTTTCTGTTTAGCATTTGGTTTCCCTTTTTCCGATCTATTTTATTTTCACTCACTTTCACCCACTACTTAGGTTTTGGCAATAAAAACTACTTTGTTAGGATTAGAAAGAAACTGCAGGAGTTAGATTCCCATGGCTCTTATGTCATAACCTGGTGAGGCATGCAGCTACCAAATGGCACCTTTTGAGGAATGAGGCATGCCAGAGGATTTCACAAAATTGTAATATTATAGAGACATAGACTTCTATCCAATTTGAATTACCCATTCAACCAGAGAAGTCCCTGCTCTGCATTAAAAAGACAGCAGGTTTAAAGTGCAAAAGACTTTCTGCCACAGACTGTGTATAAAAGATAGATATAGCCCCAGAAAAGTTTGAGAAATGAAGTGGCTCTTTCTAATAGCCAGCAGGGGGCAAAATCTGCAGTTTCAGAAATCTTCCTGGTTGTATGGAAGCTTTGTCTCTGTGACCGCAGTAAACCCTTTCGTAATGTGACAGTCCATTTTCCACAGGCAAAGACACTAAAGGCAAAAATGCTTAGTTTAAAGAACTTATTATGCTTTCAACATCTATGAGTCTGCTAGGATCTCCTCACGTCTGAGTGGCGTGAATTTCATCATAAGATGGCATGCACGCGGTCAGTGCAAACATCCCAATGTCTGCTTGTTTTTTGTGGATAATTTACAACACAGTGTGCAAACTATGGACACTGAGTCTCCAGTTGTCTGTGTCCATGCCTATAAGAGACTATAATGAAGTTAACATCTTTAACCGCTACCCATCTTTTATATACAGTCTATAGCTTCTGCACTGGCTTCACTTTTCAGCCCAGAAAGCTGTATCTCTCATTTACTCATGTATAACTTGTGTATGCAAACATTTCCAAGCTTTACGTTTGTTTGCTTTTTAGTGCATAAGTGAGTCGAACCTGAAGTTGATCTGGCTGGCAAAATGCCAACGTTGCAAACTCTAAGCGTTCACCTGAGCTCTAAAAATGGGAATCTTCCTTTGTAGAGGTATGACAGCGCTGTGCCACCGTTAGCAGAAACAGAGCTGTTTCTGTCAGCCGCATGCAGTCATGAAGTTGTCATTATTGTGAAATGTGAGGGCAGCTCTCTACTTTATGCCCCCCACCCCCCTGCAGATACAGTGTGTTCATTATTTGGATCATGAGCTGCGGGAGGGTTCGGGCTCTTTAATCAATGAACAGAATGACACAGGGTATAAGTCACAGTGATCTTCAATAAAGCACACAGTGTGTGAATGTGTGTGTGAATGGGTGGATGACTGGACATGTAAAGCGCTTTGGGGTCCTTAGGGACTAGTAAAGCGCTATATAAATACAGGCCATTTACCATTTTACCATTTACACCACAGTAACCAGAAGATGAAGACATAAAGTCCATGTGGTGAAATGTACAGAATTACTGTGCAATAGCCTGGATGTAGATTAAAAGTAGCTGGCTGGACCTGGTGTGACGTTGAGCGAAAATAGGTGGATGGTCCACTATAATGTGTGTGTTCCCCTTCTGTTTCATTTAGTTCCTATACTGCAATTACACGGATGAGACTCACTGCAAGGCTTTTTCCCTCCAGTGCTCTTTCTCTCTCCCTCTCTCAATCCAAGTCTGTGATTTCATGTATAATTACTTGCATAATTATAGTTCCCTCCGTTCTACTGTTTCAGGAGGTCTGTTTCTGTCTCTCTGGTATCGCTTGTCTTTCTCGAGCACTCACACATCCCGCGCACACAGACACAACAGTGCTTGCACCCTACTGATTCTCCCACCCTTTCCCTTTGCCTGGTGGTAAGACTTGTCTTGTCACTTTTCTTTGTTTAGTCGTCGTCTGAGGCAGGCCTGTTCTAATATTGGAAAGACAGCAGAGCAGATACAGTGTGCATGAAGAAGCTGGTGCTTTACTCCTGAGCTGCCATGCTTCCTCATTAATTATTCATCCAGACATCGCAAACTTAAAGAGCCTTAAGGTGTGTCACAGGGAATGAGGGGAAACAAAATGCTCTATAATTTTTTTTGTTCTTGCTTACAACTTAAAGCTTCCCGAACTGTGTGAGAAGACGAGAGGCGCACACACATAAACACTGATTGTGGCATTGTAAACCAGCACCTTCTAATGTTTTTAAAGTTTCCTACGGCTTGTGGATGATGCCAGTAGATACAATTAGTTTGATTGCTTAGCAACAGAACATCACTTTTGAGACAGGGTAAGATTCAGGTGGAGTATCGAGGTTACATGCTGGGTTTTTTTCCCAAAGAATCTGTTTTTCCCAAAACTTCCATGCAAAGTAGCACGCGGTGTATCTTCAGTGCCGCTTTAATGTGTCAATCAGCAGAGTAACACACCACGCTGTGTCTCGGGTTAACTGACAATAAGATTATATCAACACCACACATAATCCACACACACACACACACACACATACTCGCAGAGTCATTTACTGCTCAACAGGGTTCAAAATATAAGCTTTGTACCGCACTGCAGGTCTACTGTGTAACCAATCATGGCCTACTTTCAGGTATCTGGAGGATTTCCCCGCTTTATCTGGCCACATATGGCCTCATCCTATTTCAACTCATCTTTATGCTGCGATGTAAAGGAGGAAATTCAATTTCTTGTACTTGGAAGTGTTTCAGGATGAGTGCCAAGAGTTACGGGAAGATTGGCACAGTTTGGGAGCCAGGTTCGGCGTTTCGATAAGCGGTGCATCAGTAATGTAATGATGCTTAATAACCTGCCACTCACAATTACAGCACAGACCCTAATGGTGGTCAGTTGTGTTCTTTGTCACTGTGCTCTTACCCCCTCTGCTGGAGAGACAAGAGACCGGGACCTGATGTACTCAGCGGTGGGGCAGGTCTCGAGAGTAAAAAGTACCTTCACATCTCCAAGGCAGGGTGATGTATTTGCCCTAGTTCACAAATGTCACACCTCACACTTTCACTCTCCAACTTGAGCTTTTCCTTCAGTCAGGTGAAGTTAGAGTGTGTGTGTGCGTGTGAGGGAGGGCAGGCACACTTGGGTCGGAGTTGCAGCACATCGGTGAGGCTTTAATTTGGTGTGCGAGGCGAGCCGCCGCGGACTCTCCCAGCAGAGACGGTGCTGTGTTTGTTTTGCGGGTGTGTAAATTAGCGGTAATTCGTTTGCTCAGTAATGACGTGGGAGAGCTAATTAGGGCAGTGTTGATGGGTGCATTAATTAGTCTCTAGTGTGTGATGCTAATGAGACCCTGATTTGGAGTGTGTATGTTTGTGTTCGCATGTGCTTGAGTGTAAACCATGTTTCTGTAAAGGCCCACCAGTATAGGTCATGCCATGAGGAATGTAGTATGAGAGCATGAGGGAATGGGTAAATACTGCAAGAGAGTGCGTTGTGAGTCAACACTGGTACTTTGTGTGTGCGTGTGGTGGAGCAGCAGGGCTATATCTGTGTATGAGAACCTCTTTAATCCTGGTTACGCCATGATGTCGGCTATGCCTGACTGAATATTGATCCCTCCATTGAACCATTACAGGCCCCTGCTCACACACCACAGCGAGGAAACAGGGGTGTGCGTACAGCCGGTCAGTCACACTGCGGTGCTTTCAGTGCTGCAGCTGCATCCCAATCATAAATTCATACCAACCTATAAAAACGTCCAGGACACAAAACAGACAACACAGGGAGCCGTAATGGATGAAAGGCTGTTTTATAAGTGTGTTCAGTGACAGGTCCACTTCACAGATAAGAAGGATCCATCTGTGTGTGTGGTCACAGCAGGGCAGCTCTACTACTCTACACTGTGGGTTCTCTCAGTCAGGGAGTGACAAGGTGGCAGCGTGCTGAAAGAATTTATGGCATATTACTGATATGGCATTCATCATAGCAGCGGTGAAAGGCAAGCATATGCGTTTAGGGGGGTGGGGGGTGCACGGGGTGGCTTTAGAGCCTCACAAGTGATCTATTTTAATCATATTTATTCATGACTATCCCGTTATACATAATCCATTACTATTCCTGTTCAACTGTATCCTCTGCTGTTTCGCAGTGCCGCTCATTTCTTCGCCTCCTCCCCTTTCTCTTGTAAAACTGTGGAGAAAAAGAGAAATTTAAATCAGCACGAGGGGCCAGCAGATCATCCTGTTTAAAGTCATCTGTGGCTCTGAAACTTTCTCTGACAAATACAATAAGGTGATTTATATTTAGCACAGGAAAAGGAATTCTGCTTTCGCCTGAACAACAGCTCAGGCAAAAGGGGTTGAGGGGATGGAGATTTGTCATGGTGAGCTTTATTGAAGCCTGCCAGGGAGAGACTTGCCCTGACTTCAGGTCATGCTTTAGCTTTGAAACTACATTGTTGTGGGAAGTGAAAACTACATCGACATACCTCGAACCTCCAGAGTGCACTCCACCTCGTCTTCCCCGAGGTCATTGATGGCCCTGCAGGAGTATCTGCCCCCATCAAACAGGCTTGGCTTGCGGATATTCAGAGTCAACACTCCCTGGTTGTTTTGCATCAGAAACTTGGGGTCTTCACCGATGATCATTCTGTTCTTCATCCAAATGATCTTTGGCTAAGGCACAGTAGGATGTTGGAGGAGCAGGAAAAATTGGCGGTTTGCAGGAAAGGAGAGGAGAAGGGTGTGTGAGTGTGCGCGTGTGTGTGTGTGTGTGTGGGGGGGGGGGGATAACACAGCAAGGGATGTCAGGAGGGTAGGAGAGAGCAGAGGGAGGAGGGTAGGAGGTGAAATTAGGTCAACGTTTCGCCTTGACAAATCTTTGCCGATTTTGTGTGATTAAAAAAAATACATGCCCTAAAAGATCTAGCTGCTCCACCTCTTGTTCTAGCTTCCTACATAAAAATACATTCCTGCAGCAAAGGCATCAAAATCCTTTCTGACTGTTCACACACTCACTGCTTGACACTCAAAACCTGTAAAAAACACAAAGCAGGAAATCTGTGGCAAACCCTTGCACTGCAGCTATCACAGGCCAATCCAGGTAAAGTCCACACACGATGGTGCTGTAGTGTGTAGTATAGTCATTTGCAACAAACAGCTGGGGGTTACCTTTTGTGCATTCAGCACTGCTTTATTGACAACCATGACTTTTTTTTGTCTTAACACAACCACACTAGGACACATTGTGCTCACTTTATTTCACATTTATTTTACTCTTCATGCATAAACTAGGAAGCACACTTCTCTATATTTTATCTTTAGGTTTTCTAGATGTGTTTGAATCTGTGAGCCGCACACAAACTACCATCAAAATTCACATACTGATTGATGTCTAAATACCTAACAGTCTAAATACCTTGTTCCTTGGTTATAGACCAATTTTTAAACCAATTTTTAAAAATTATTTTATATCTTAAAAATATAAAAAGACAAATAATTAAGAGCAGAAGGATAAATACTTTGGGTTGTAAATGAACTCCAATCAAATTCCCAAAAAACGACATCACTGACACACACCTGTAAAAAGTAAAGTTCAGATACCTTGGGGTTGCCACGAACGGCACAGGAGATGGCGGCACTGTATCCTGCAATGACACTTCTGTCCACCAGGGGAGCTGTGAATTTAGGACAGCTGCTCACGTCTATCTCTTTGTAGGGTGAAGGGTTGTAGAGCAAACCTGGACATGGGGTGAAGACGTTGAGACACACACACACTCACACTGCTTGATGTGTAATAATAACAGTGGCTGCTATGAAGCCAACACAGATATAATGAAACATAATCAAAGTCAACATAGATGAAAATAAAGTACATATATCCATAAATAAATCAAAAGGCAGTGTAAAGAGGTAAGCTTCAAGTTTATGATTAAAGATTTCAACACGTCCTCCAGCAGACTGGAGCATAAAAGCTAACGCTGACTCCCCAAAGGTTTTTGTCCTGTGCTTTCCAGCTCTTTCTATGATGAATGTGAGACTGAAATAATACCGAATTTGCTTTCTTGTATCAATAATGGATATTCAGCAAATTTACCCATTGATGGGTTAAGAGGAAATTCAAATAATTCTGAGAATTTTCTGAAGAATATGACGAAAAGACAGATGAAGGCCATGTAGCTGAAAAGGCTTACATAGTGTAGTGGATGAAAGATGTTTTCATTTCGGTGGGGCGTGTCTCAGTTTAAAAGACGCCAAGCTAGTTTGTACCACGCTGTAAAAGTCAATTCTGTCCAGGAAATGTGTAACACATAGACTGAAATGCATAATTATTAACCTTCAGTTGTCACTGTCCACTATTTTGGGAATGTTTTGTCTGTAATATCCATCCTCTCACACAAGCAACTGTTCTCAACTGGCTTTTGAGTTATCGAGGCAGGAAGCTGACTTGTTGTTCTATGCTCAGGTCAGGCGGGCACCGCGATCAACAACCCTCCAAATTTTATAGGCCAGACTGATGCTTGGAACACAAAAGAGACTGGCTGGTGGGCTGCCAAGTCTTCTGGGAGAGTAAGCAAATGCAACAACACAAAAACAGTAGCAGCATTTGGCTGGTGGCAGGTGTTAATTTCCCAGCCTGGTTGCTTTCATAATATGCGGCCAATATTAAATGGTATTTAACACTCTGTCAAAGAA
Source organism: Perissodus microlepis (assembly GCF_051167445.1). Classification (NCBI taxonomy): domain Eukaryota; kingdom Metazoa; phylum Chordata; class Actinopteri; order Cichliformes; family Cichlidae; genus Perissodus; species Perissodus microlepis. The sequence continues at coordinate 5,273,613 of NC_140464.1, read as the reverse complement.
TATTTCTGTTAAGCGTAATCAGTGTGAATTAATTTAGCTTTAAACCATGTTCAAGCAATTAATCACAGCCGATAATTAATTATAGGTAGTTCTAATGTCGTTACTGTGTTCTACAGCAAATATAATACAAGGCTGCATTTTATTTAGGTGTAGCTTCTGTTTTTCACTACTGTACCCTTTACAAACCACAATGCTCACTTTATCTTTCAATTGAATACAATGTGGTCTACCGCTCAGCATGCGTTAGATGTTGCTCAGCATCAAAAGCAATACTATCATGTTACAGAGAGCAGAGCTCTGCGGGGATTTCATTACCTGTTTTGGTAATGACAGCGGTGTTCTTGCTGATGCCAGGCTCATCGCTGAGGCCACAGATGTTTTCGCTGAACACTCGAAAGGAATACTCGTTCCCCATGACCAGGTCAGACACAGTGCAGCTGGGCCTGCGGTTGTGCTCATAGACCGTGAACCACTCCTGATGTGTGAGAGAGGAGGAGAGGTTCAAAGAGGCTTATAGCTGAGGTGGAGCTCTATATGCTGAAGAATCTCCAGTGCCCAACATCTATGTTCTTCTAGGCCGCCTTCCTGTCGATTCATTCAACATAACGACCATGGTAGTGTACGACGGCTTTGCAGCTATCGGACAAATCTTCAAGCAGCCTCTGCTAGCAGCATGGTTGTAAAAATAGAGCAATAGTTTAGTTAGCATGAGTAAAACTGGATCTCCCTACTCCAAAAGAAACACTTATGTGAGTCATGAAACATAAAAATGAAATCAGGACTTCAGAGCTGCTTTAATCACTCAGGGATGGTTGATGAGACAATTTTTATTTCCCAACACCAACAATCAGGAGCAATGAGTACAAATACACCAACTCTGATCTTTTTTTTATCCGAAGAAAAAGATAAGACAGAGCAAACATACATCACCTTTTAAGCTGATAGAGCAAACATGTTGGCACACAACCTGTGTACACTTTGAGTACAAATTATATTATATATAAATAATATATATATATATATAAATTTGGCACTATAGTTTATAGCTGATGACTGTATGCTACTGTCTTTTAGATCTGTGTTTGAACTTTAGAAAGATGCAGTCATGGTTGAAAAGAAAGTACACCCATATTAAGTCTTTATTCCTTAGCTAGTATTAACATATATTGTATTTGTTTTAAATGTTATATATTTATGTGGTATGTGTATTTTGACTTTTGTTGCCATGATGCCAGGTCTCTCTTGGAAATGAGATTTTTAATCTCAATGAGATTTATTTACCTGGATAAATAAAGGACTAATAATAACAATCTAATAATAATAATAATAATAATAATAATAATAATCTCTTTATTTATTTAACAATTAAAAAGACAAAATACGGAAAGCAATGTGTGAAAAACTAAACCCCATGATTTAGTAGAAGTGCCTTTAGCAGCAATAACGTCACGTAACTTTTGAGTCTTTTTTTTGTATGACTTTATGTCAGTCCTTCACATTGACAAGAAAGAATTTTAGCCCACCCTTCTTTACAACATTGCTTTAGTTCATTGATGTTTGAGGGCACAGCTCTTTTAAGGTCGTACAAGAGGATTTCATTCAGGTTAAAGTCTGGACTGAGTTTGGGCTGATTTGCTGGTGTGCTTACCTCAGTTTGGGCTAAGCTCTAGCTCACAGAGCAGAAAGCCTCACGTGTGTCTCTAGAACACTTTGACATGTAGAGGAGTTCACGGTAGATACAAAGATTGCAAGGTGCCCAAAACCTGTGGCTGCTAAACAAGCTCAGATCATCACACCTCCACCACCGTGCAGACAGTTGCTAAAGTTTTTGCCAAAGATCTCTGCTTTGGTCTTTCTGCCTAAAGAACATTGTTACAGAGGTCTTGTGATTTTTGCAGGTGTGACTTTGCAAACCTAAATCATGCTGCCATGTTCTTTTTAAAAGAGAAGGGACGCTCATATCTTTTTCTAATCGGACTGTCGTTACTTTAGCATTTAACATGCTAAAGTTGGGTTTTTTGCACATTCTCTGAGCATTGCACATTCTGACTTTGGAGTAAATTTTCTAGGAAGCCAGAGTGGGAATGCCGTGTGGAGATGACATGTTTTTCACTTGTGAAAAATCTTTCTCACTTGGAATAATGGACTTCAAAGCCTCAGAACACCTTCCCAGATTGATGGGCAGCAAATATTGTTTCTTTAACATGATAGCTGATGTCTTTGCATCTTGGCAATGTATCTACACACCTGAACGCTCCAGACTAGCTTTTACAGGAGTGCTCTCACTTATCGACTATCAGTTAATTAAATGCATTTGATTATATGCACTTGTCTTTCGCTTTCCCTTTTATTTCCTGTTTTATATATATATAGATATATATATATAGATATATATAACATTAAATTGATGCTTTTTTTTAACATGAAACTTGGGTTAGGTCAACATAGAAGTTGAAAAGTGAGCTCTGGAAGTGATCCATAGGTGCACAAGGAGGCGACCCTGATGGGCGAAATGGGACAAATTTAAATCAGGTGCAGTTTTTGTTTCTGTAGTTACAGAAAGTTTAAGCTTGCATTTTCTGGGGGGTTTTTTACATTCTGTTTCTTTTCTGATGATCAGACACACATGAGGCAGTGTGTGATCGTTCCAAATTTATTCTGCAGCAGCTAATGTCAGCAAAAGATCCCAAAGCAGGACTGATCTTCATGGAGCGTGCCTGGCTGTTTAACATTTAGCAAACCACAATATAGAAAATGTCAGGCAAAAACAATTAAATCTAATCCCAGTGACATTAAAAACAAAACACAGAAGAATTTGGTTCAACTTGTACTTGGATGCATAATTTAAAAGACACTGTTGCTCCAGAGTTGCATGCCTCCAGCACTATTATTAGCGAATTACCTTGCTTGACAAGCCCTCTCAGTACCACCTGTACACTCTGTCATGCATACCTTGGTCTTCTTGTCAGCTTTCTGAATGGTGTAGCCAATAATCTCACAGTTGCCGTCATCTTTAGGCGGCTTCCACTCCAGCGCAGCATTGAAGCCCCAGATATCTGTGACATGCACGGCGATGGGAGGACCAGGCTTTTCTGGTGGGATTGTGAGAAGTGGCAGAGTCGAGATACAGGTGGAGGATTTTGTGTGAAACTATGAACAAGACAGGTTCATTAAACTGCACAGCTCAAGGGTGGTGAAAAAATGTTCCACACATGCATAGCTGGCTGAGATAACTCTCTTCTTTGCCTAGACATAGATGTTGGCAAGGCTTTTAGAGGCTGAGAGAGGGAGAAATGTACAAACAGATATGGAGCAGGGAAGTCCCAGTGAGAGAAAGAAATCAACACTTGCAGCCGTAGAGATTTGACAGATTAGACAGATTAGAAAGGTTGACAGATTAGCAAAGCAAAAGACAATAGGATCAAGGGAAGGCGGTGATAGCTGCATACATTACTAGAAAAACTGTTGGCATAGACGTAACAAAGAAGAAGTATGCCTTGATAACAAAGCAGAGAAATGCAGTGTATTTATCACTGATCCTTCTCTGTGGCCTTCACCAAACACAGTGCAGTGAAGAAAACAGTGCAACATAGTAGTGTGTGTCTCATTAATCTTGCTGTGAACACTCTTTTCTTTTGGAGTACAGTACAAACTGTGAGCACTGCTTCTGTTTTTCCCCTTTAATCCCTCCTGTACTGTCTCCTGCTAAACGAGTACAGTGACAGATCAACTGAGGAGGGGGGGATCAGAGCCTCTCATTATTAGCTCAACCTTCTCAGCAGAGGAAGTGACAGAATAGCCCTCAAAATCCAAACCTAATCCAAGTCTATAAGCAAATAATCTCAGCAGAGCCCCACCAAATAATCCACCCAGAACCCTGACCCGCGGAGACGAGCAGTAAGCTGGGGAATGAGCTGGCGGCCACAGAGGCAGGAGCCAGGATTATAAGAGAGAGAGAGAGAGAGGACTGAGCACTTTGATGATTTGCTACTTTGAGTCACAGATCCTTCAGAGTATGAAATAAGGAATTATCATCAAATTTGACAAAAAAAGACTCTTGACATGTCACAGATTCAAGCTCGAACCATCATCCCATTTCAGAAAGGTTATTAATCATGCACTTTGTGAATTACGTGCTATGTTCTAATCTTAATGAGAGAACATGAGGTGCGAGTTTACATTCTTTAGGTGAAGCTTAGAAGGTGTTGCCATGGTGAAGGGACTGACCTACAACCTGGATGTGTATGTCAGCGCTGTCTGACATGTTTTCAATCTGAACAGACAGTGTGTACTTTCCAGAGTGGACCCTCTCGGCAGAGCGAATAAAGAGGATGGTGTCAACTTCACTGGTACGAGTTCCCACTGTGCGGTCCTCCATGGGAACACCATCTTTATACCAGGTCACAACAGGACGAGGCTTTCCCTGTAATTAAAGGAAAGGAAAGGAAATGATTCCAAATATTTCAAGGAATACAGTCTTTCCACCCTTATAGCAAAAGAAGATCATAATTTCCATCATGTCAGACAGTATGTCTCTATTGTCCCATGAGACCATTCTGCCCCGCTAAGCATTTATTTTAAAATACTGAGGCAGCAAAAGAAGCAGGAAGACTTCAGCACAGAACAGAGGAATTATCACTGTCAACAAACCTGATGTTACCCACGTAGCAAAATTGGTATGGCCCAGATCTGGCCCACACAATGTGCTTACACATGGCCCACATACCGCAAAGAATGACGGCCCTTTGGTGGCCCAGATCAGGTTTGCCAGATGTGGCCCACGCATGGCCAGCAATGTGTCCACAACTGGCCCTGTGCTGGCCCAGAACAGTTTCAGCTCTGGCCCCAGATGTCAGCCTAATGTGTACCTTAATCAAGCCATGTAATAACAACGTGCATAGTGCAAAGTAAGATGACAAAACTCTGTTCAGACAGTGAATGGACTGATTCTTATATAGCACTTGTCTACTCTCCCAGATTACTCAAACACACCACACTCACTTTCTCTAAACTGAGTGCTTCCTAACTACATTGATACATGTTCACACTTGACATGCAGACTGGAAGAGCCAGGGATCGAACCACTAACCTTGTGATCAATAGGTGAACTGCTCTACCTCCTGAGCCACAGCCACCCTATAGTAAACATGAGTGTACACTCGCAAACCTGTCAAAACCTGCATTTGAAATGTTGGCTACTATACCAGTGTTGCAACATGGCATTTGGGTCTTCTAACTAAAATAGGAACATAAATAGTGCCATCATTGCCAGACCTGGCCCACATCTGGTTGACATACACCCTGCCATGACACCAGTCAGTCAGAAGTGCCAGCTTGATACCAGATCTGGGCCAGACCTGTTTTCTATGGGCCTGGGCCACATAAACCAAACCACAATCGAGCCAGATATGGCATGCCATCACATAGTGCCATCTATGCCATCTGGCCCATATCTTGATGTCATACGTTTTACCATGCCAGAAGTCAGCCAGCAGTACCGGCTTGATACCAGATCCGGGCCAGACCTGCTTGCTATGTGGGTAGCTAGGGTAGAGGTGGGTTACAAAGCAGCTTGCAGATACAGAGATACACAGCCTGCCCAAAGATAGAGATATGCCACTGAAGTAAATCTGAATAAAGATTTGTTGGCAAAGAATCGCAACAATATCAGATGGACTGCAGAGTGAAGGCAAAAGGGCCAACAAGTGCTCAGCATCTCTGTAATATAAATATTCTGATCCTGATTTGAACCTGCTCTTTGCTCCTGCAGTACATCTGATATCTCATCCCAAACCATCTCGACTGGGTTTAGGTGACCAAGGAGTCCATGCCATCTGGCGCAGCACTCCATCACTCTCCTTCTTGGTCAAATAGCCCTTACACAGCCTGGAGGTGTGTTTGGAGTCATAGTTCTGCTGAAAAATAAATGATGGTCCAACGAAACGCAAACCGGATGGGATGGCATGTCGCTGCAGGATGCTGTGGTAACCACGCTGGTTCAGTGTGGCTTCAATTTTGAATAATTCCCCAACAGTGTCACCAGCAAAGCACCCCCACACCATCACACCTCCTCCCAGCACAGATTTCCACTGGTCTAATGGCAATTCCTTGTGTTTCTTGGTCCAAACAAATCTCTTTGGGTTGTTGCTTTTCCTTAGTAGTGTTTCTTAGCAGCTATTTGACCATAAAGGCCTGATTCACAGTCTCCACTGAACAGTTGACGTAGAGATGTGTCTGCTACTGGAACTCTGTGTAGCATTTATCTGGTCTGTAAACTGAGGTGCTGTTAACTTGCGATTTCTGAGGCTGATGACTCGGATGAATTTATCCTCAGCAGCAGAGGTGACTTTTGGTCTTCCTTTCTTGGGGTTGTCCTCATGTACGCCAGTTTCATTGTAGCTCTTGATGGTTTTTGTGACTGCACTTGGGGACATATTCAAAGTCAAATTTTCCAGACAGACTGACCTTCAGTTCTTAAAGTAATGATGGACTGTCATTTCTCTTTACTTAGCTGATTGGTTCTTGCCATAATATGAATGCTAACACTTGTCAAATAGAGCTGTCAGCTGTGTACCAACCTGACTTATGCACAACACAACTGATGATCCCAACCCCATTAAGAAAACAACAAATTCCACAAATAAACCCTGACAAGGCCCATCTGTGAAGTGAAAACCATTTCAGGTGACTGCATCATGAAGGTCACTGAGAGAAGGCCAAGGGTTTGCAGCGCTGTCAACAAAGCAAAGGGTGGCTACTTTCAGGAATCAAAAATATAAAACATATTTAGAGTTATTTATCAATTTTTTCTTTGGTGCATAATTCCATATATCTTGCTTCATACATTTGATGTTTTCATTTTATACCTACAATGTAAAAAGTAGTAAAAGAAAAAAACATTAAATGAGAAGGTGTCCAAGCTTTTGACTGGCAGCGTATCAGAATAACTAACTCAGTAGCTGAGTCTTCAGCTGATATGCCATTATTTCATCTGACCTCGATCTGGGGGCCCACCTAAACTAATGCTTTGGTTAATCTGTTGAAAATGAAATAACTGACTTGATTACTCACTAATAATGTCCTTACTAGTAAATTGATCTTTGATTAACAATAAATTGATCTTATAGAATATTTAAAAAAAAAAAAAAATTTAAACTTTTGCACATAAAATATTTTATTAAACATGTCACCGATAACTTTAGTTATGGCCTGATATTACATCAGTGTAAAAACAGCCGCGGGAACACACTCAGTCCAGCTCGTGGATGAGATGACAGAACAGTCGGTGCTCTTTTTCCCCAGGAGAACACTATGTAGCCATGTTCTCTGTCTCAGAGCAGGCTTTTCATCTGCTTCTTCAAAAGGAGACCGAGCTATGGCTCACTTTCTTCTTGTCTATTTTTATTTAGAACAATGGTTTACCCTTTACAGCTTATGGTTAGATTCTTTTTTACCACTGCCATAATTTGCAAGTTGCTGTCAAAAGCTGTAACGCTCCCTGTGCCTTTAGAACTCTTGTTCCCCTGTTACTACCAACATTAGCACATCGGATTTAGATTCCAGAAGAGGACGATATGTTTTCAAGTAGCAGCCATGGGGAAATAAGGGCTTGGCTGTTTTTTCTTCAAATGACCACTCAAGGATTCACTTAAAATATCTACAATGTGCAGTGGGATTGAGCTTGGGTAGGCTTTGATACAAATGTTACCCCACTTTTAGATTTTTAGATGCCCCGGTGCATGATATAGCCATTTGTTAAAGATAACTGAAAAAAGCAAGTTTAAAGTTAAGGTAATGTGGTATTTACAGATGGCCCCAAACACCAGAAATGTGAACCAATAACTTTTGGCTGGGGATTGCTTGACTAGCTAATCATGTTTTTCTGCCATCTTTAGGTGAAATTGCATTTTCTAGTGGAAATAAATTTAGAATAGCAACTAGTAAAGATTTGAATGTGTCTTTTTAAATCATTTTCAACAGTTAGTCATTATATTTTCTGTCCAACCTCACGGTTTTGCTCACAGCTCATATTTCAAAGCTCATGACTGATTTTGACTCTTCTGTATTTTTAGATTCTATAAATATTCCATAAGCAGTCGATCTAGTGGAGGTATGTGTGATGTGAAAGCCTGATTTGCAATGGGTGCAAAAATATTTTTAGGTGTCATGTGGATATTCTGCCTTTACTCTCCTTTAATTAAATATTAGACATGGGGTACTGACACTTTGTTCAAAGTTAAAGTGTATAAAATATCACCACTAGGCTTCAGTAGAGTTTTTACCCCTCAAAAATTGTTAGTGTTTGAGGGGTAAAAACAGTAAGCTGTTTACCTCAGCTGTCTATGTGTGTCCGTGTCTATTTATTCTGGAGGCTTTAAAACTCCTCCAGAAGTGAAGCTCACTTCTGTGTGATGACAGCGATACTGGGGGGAGTTGTTGAGGAAATCCTGAACTTTTCTTTTAGTAAGTGCTGCTGTTTTTGCCGCTGTTAGCTGCTGTTAGTGTGTTAGTAAAAATTTCTTTAAAGTGGATCTACAATTGTTGGACTTAGTGGGGACTAAGACTGATTATAAGAGGGAAAGTGTGAATTCTAGAACACTTGCATGATGTTAGCTTATAACCACCTTTTGTTGTTGTTGTTTAGACACGTCATTATCAGCCGTCCGGAAACAGGAGGGTCACATTTAATGACAATAAGTAATTGCAAACATATTTGGAATAAATAAGATGGTTTTGCACAAACCCTGACTTCAGTTTGGGAGATGAGGTTTGAGGTAAAGAGACAAAGCATGATATTTTAACCAGATGCTGATTGTGTTGTCTCGTTCCTTCACGTTTTGCATCTTTGGTGATGAGAACCCCTGTTGTCTTATGTGATAAAACATACTGTAGGTATGATCCTTCATATCTTGAGTCTGGCGTGAATAAAAGTTGCCCTGACAGCAAAAGAACACCTATGAGTTCTCTTCTCCACCGCCTTTGATGTACCACATACGCAGCTGGTCTCAAGCCACACATATAAAACACAATTAAGCAGAACAGCATTGTCCATCTTGGGTGCTATAGTCAAGATGGCAGGGCAACGTGATAGCTTTCACAAAGCAGTGCCTGCTCCTATGTATTTTTAATGGATTATTTAAGTTTATTATATATAAGTTTATTAGATTGCATCAATTTGTTGAAAGGCATAATTATACATCACATTAATGAATGTATATTCGTGAGTACAATATCCTTTTTTTCTATTAAATGAACTCAAAAAATACCTCAAAAAACTTTAAGGCATCTGACCAGAATTTTAGCCTTGAGACATAAGAGCTGTATTTTGGCTGTTATTCCTTTAACATAATCTCATTCTCCTCAACCCTCACTGTCTACTCATATATCCCCCCACTTACTCTGATTCAAAACCAAAAATCAATCATTAAACTTTATGAGAAAACAAGCCGTATTTTCTTTCACTCCATATTTTTTCATGGTCATCTATCCCTCACCTTTGGTGACTCTGAGCACATGCCAAATGTAGGACTCCAATAAGCAGGCAGAAGGTAACAAAAGCAAACCTTTTATTTATATTTATGTATTTGACAAAGAAATCCAAAAGCACAGCAAATTGCACACATAAAACTTAAACGAATCCATAAACTTTAAGGGAAAGAACAAAGAGAGCACAAGGGAAGATAAACAAAGACTGAGGCGAAGGACACGACTACTTCTACACAAGAGGGGAAAGTGGAAACAGGAGGGTAACAAGACACAACTGAACCAAATCTATACAATGAAACAGAAGGTTCTTAGTAAAACTAAATGTAAGACCAAAGAGACGAAAAAATACCAAATGAGTAACAATAATTGCAACAAAGAAAACACAGAGACATGAGTGAAGGTAACAGATGGGAGAAGACGCAGAATGAGACACTGCAGTGTCTGAGGGGACCATAAAAACAAACTAGAACTAGAATCAAAACCTAAATAATAAACAGAAATAAAAACATACAAGAAAATTCATATTTCCAAAAACTCAAAATGCTGGAACCACCCAGAGAACCCACTCCACAGTTTGAGAACCACTGTTCTAATATTTGTATATTTCTTAATATTTACTATGATTGTTTACATCTCATTTCTGTTTTTTGTTTGTTTTTGTATTTTGAAGAGGAAATATGTGCCGTTTGCATGAGGAGTGAGACTGGTGTTCTGTTTACAGTTGTCTACTGCCTGTGACTGCACCTTGTTCATTTACATTTTATGGAGTTAAACAATAAACAAAGTAAACAAACAAACAAACAAAAACCACATAAGAGCACCTTGTATTGTCCACTCTTTTTTCCCGATATTGCAAATGAAGTGTAAATGCTAAAACTCTAAAACCAGACTCACCTGGAAGGGGATGACCAGGTTCACCTTCTCGCCCACCTGTGTGATGAATTTGGTTCTCAGACGCCGAGGCAGGCGTATCTTTGGATTTTCTGGTTGGTGGACACAGAGAAGCAAAAGTAAACTTTGTGAAAGAGTGGGTGGTGTGGGGGCATATAGATATGTAAAATGTAAAACATGTAGAGCTTTTAGGTTTTGCGTATGTTCCTTTGCGTGGTTACAGTAGAAATTAATGACTCTTATTGGTTAAAAATCTCCGATATTTGCAGTAAATTTATAGTAGCTAAATTATTTTTTCCCCTCTGATTGATCCTAAATGGTTGCTGAACATGATGTCTATCCCTGAATACATTAAATATTTCTAGTGCTGTTAAACAAATGTGTTCATTAAATGCTGTGTTTGATTAAAGCTTGTTTCTGACCCACGATCTCTCGGATAGTGACGGCTTGGGAGAGAACGGCAGGAGGACTGTGGCCGGCAATGTTGACTGCGATCACTCTGAATAGCATTTTCTCCCCCACTGGGAGTCCCTTCACCCTGTAATGGATATTTTCCACCGGTTCCTCATTAGCCCGCACCCACTGGTCACCTAAAAGCAATAGTAGGAATAGTGAAGAAACAGATCAGAAAACCAGGATTAGTGTGTAACTTTGAGATTAATGCTGAGAAATTAATCACGTATAAATATTGCTTACCAGTGAACAGGCAGATATACAAATAACACTAAAACACACACACAGGCACATTGGCAAATACGTCTTCATTCAAACTTTTTTCTTATACCTACTAATCTTAAAAACTCACATACAGTTTGTAAATAGCTGAATGATGATTGCTATTACAGTAGGCAGAAAGTTGGACAGTTTTCTATAGCGCACATTAATCCAGCCTCAGGTGGCCTTTTCTCAGGGGGTCACAAGCTAGTGTACTCCTACAGCCTGGATAAATGAGAAGGTTGTGTTAGGAAGGGCATTTGGTGCAAAATCTGTGCCAAATCAAACATGCGGATGTGTGTGCTGTGGCAATGCTTTGGGAAATAAGGGAGCATCCAAAAGTACCTCTCACATTACGCCAGACACATGATTTCTTTTGCCTTTGCTCGTGTTTTTTTGTTTGTTTGTTTTAAGAAGGATTTGTCATATCACTCATTTATTACTTTAACCGAAGGAGTAACCATGACCATTACAGTTCCTATAATAAAATAACTTTTAGGCAGAGAGGTTTAGCAAATGATCAATCGTTCTCTTTGTATGAATAATTTTTGGGTTGCCAGGATTTGAAGAATCTCATTTGCATGACTGATTTCTAATGTGTCTAAATTCCAGTGTTCAGTATAATGCAATACTGTAATCACATTACATTTTTCAGTAATGCAGTACAAACTGAAGAAGCTTCTCAGATGAGAGGTGAAACGTCTTCAAGCAACTTAAAGAAGTCCCAACGCTTTTCTTTCCAAGCTCCTTAGACTTCTTCCTACACTTGTGCTGCGTTCAGCTGATTTTTTTTTCGTGCATGACAAGAGAAAAATGCTGGAGCGGTTTAGAGCTTTTAAGAAGCAGTGATATGGATATTATTATTTTTTTCCATCGGACAAAAGAAACTTCAGGACATAAACAACTATATTAAACTCCAAAACTTTGGCTCTTTGCAAGCATCTACTCAAACAGCATGCTAACATAAAGCTAGCCAAGAGTGACGATAAAGCTCAGCAGACAGGTAACAAAAGCAGCAAGCAGTCAGGCTTGTAGCCTCCATTTCTCTCTGTTTGTGTTTCTACAGCAGAATCCCAGTGCCATGTAGTACATTATGTACACTATCAGTTGACTTGTAAAGGAAATGAATTTCAACGGGGTAATGTTGTGTTAAATCCAACATGTTAAACTTTCCAATTTCAGGAAATAACATTTCTAATGTTTGACTGTGATCATCCCACTATCTTCTGCCTGTCATGCCTCTGGCTATACATAATTCATGTATATACACAAAACACAACAGATGCAAATATCACTGTTAGCATTTATATTGTAATGATTATCTAACCTGCTTAAAATTGTTTAGTGGCCCCTTCCTTTCTGCTGCATAGCCAAGATGGCAACCACTGAGCGTGACAAGTGTTTCACACGTGTAGAGCATTTCATGCAGCCTTGATTGAGAGCCGGAAAACAGTCATACACTCAGAATAGCAGGTGTAAGTATGAATTCCTCTTGCTAGCTAACTCAAAGGTGCATAAATATATATTAACCCACAATTTACTGTTAATATCCCCAATTTGTAAAGTTCTGACATTTATCTAATGTCGTTAGTTAGCTTACAAATCCAAAATAAAACCTTAGTATAAAGTGATATCCATTTTGGTTATTCTTACTTCCTTCTTTGCAGTATTCAATGATGTAGCCATCGATGCCACCTGCTCCGATTTTCTCTGGAGGACGCCACTTGAGTGCACAGGTAGAGTCTGTCACATCATCTACTGTGAGACGAGTGGGCTCACTGGTGGGGGCTGAGAGAGACAAGAGCTAATTAATACGTTAATACGGGGTATAATGGGATGGGAAGGTAGGTTAAGCTGCTTCAAAATGAGCATTGTGTGAAAAGCCTCTGTTAATTAACCATTCTGCTAATGACAAATGGCAACGCACCAATGGGCATGAAGGGCTTTGAGCTTGCACTGGGCTGAGAGATGCCAATGCCGTTGACTGCAAACACTCTCATCTCGTAGAGTACACCTTCAATCATCTTCTTAGCCTCGTATGTGGTGGACTCGTAAACATCAAAGTTGAGCTTCGTCCATCTGGGCGAGCCTATCTTCTTCCTCTCCATCAGGTACCCTCGAGGAAGCAGGATCAACATACGGTGAAGTCGTTAAAAACAGCTCCACGTCAGTTAGAAAAAAATATTGCAATGTAATAAACAAAATGGAATTTAAACTCCTCTTTTCTCTTGGGAGGAAGACATCAGATGTGAACATTAGACGCTGCATGTTTCAGGGGTACCTTTAACGGCAACTCCACCGTCAAAGGCGGGAGGGTCCCATGTGATGATGGCAGAGTCCTCGCCAACTGATGCGCATTTGACGTTCTCAGGAGAGTTTGGCACATCTGGAGAGGCAGGTTACAGTTGGAAATTGAAAGCATGGAGAGATGAAACACAGAGAGAAATGGGAGCGTTTGAGGTTTTTGATGTAGTACAGTACGTAAGACAACATGCAGATGTGATTTGGGGAGTCAACACCAAATGCACTGGTAAAGCCATCATATGTTTCACTGATCACAAATGAAAGACGTTACATTTTTTATTACCTCTATATAGACATTGCCACTTTGTAGAATAAATTACATCAGTGGTGATTACAAATCATGTTAGAGCAAGCTATTCTGTGTGTTTTATGACTCTTAAAAACTATTAATCAAATGTTTCTATGTCCCTTATTTAAGTAATTTCATCCACTGCTCTCTATTCATTGCTTACCCTAAAATCCATCTTGGACTAGAGACTAGATAATTATTATTTATTATATAAATTATGTCTTGGTCATTCTTAACTCTATTAAGAGACAGACAAATTCCCTACAGTATGTATTTTAATGAAAAACAATATCTGAGGTGAAAGTCTAAAAACATACGTTTTTTTTTAATATGTTAATTGTTCTGGGTAGAAGCTGCAAAGACACTGGACCGAAAATTCAGATGACGTGAGTTTTTAAAAGATGGCACCACTAGTGAAACTTATGGATTTCCTTTTTTTTTTTTTTTACCATGACCCAGTCTCAAACTCTGAGGAACTATTGCCCTCAGTCAGACAGAAGTAATAGAAAGGGATCAAGGAAAGAAAAAGGCAAAAGTAAGAAACAGCCACTGACCCACAACTCTAACAAAGAGATCCGCCTTGTCCTCGCCGACAGGGTTAGTCACCGTGATGGAGTATTGGCCCTCGTCCGCTTTCTCCGCCCCCTCTATTACAAAGCTGCACACGTTCTGCTCTGACTCCACGTGGACCCGTCCCTCAGCCTCGGACAACACCTACCACACAGGGCAGCACAGAGTGAGAGACAGAACAAAAGGAGATTGCTGAAGAGGACGGTGTCGCATGACGACAGCCACCACAAAGACAGGTGATTCAACCGTCCCACTCTAGTGTTGTTTCATTCTTCTTTTGTGCTGTTTAGTGACTAACGGCGAGGTACTCCGATTGACGCAGAACATATAAAATATCTGACGCGTTTGTGATGCGAGGTGAAGGATGAGAGCCATTTCTTTCTCACTTGGTCTCCTTTCATCCAGCACACAGTGGGGGCCGGCTCTCCTGTGATCTGAACGTCCAGGCGAAGTTTGTTTCCAGCCACCACCGTAATGTTGTTCTTGCCGCCGGAGCTACCGGTGTCCAGGAAGATCTTGGGAGGATCTTTCATTGTGACCAGATGAAGACAGGAAGAAAAAGACCATTTAGGTTAGAACAATGATGTTGGTTCTTTTTTTGTTTTTTATATTTGAGATTCAAGGTGTCTCAAAGGTGGCACAAAGACTAAATTTACTGGGGTTTTTTTATTCTATATATGGTCTTTTTGGACTCTGGCAAAAAAACAATAGAGGGATTTGGGGGTTTTACATTTGGAAAGCCAAACAAGCAAGTTGGGGCTTTTGTCTACTCGATGGCTTTCCAGAGCTGTGAGCATTTTCAACTTTCACATTCTTCAATTCATTATATATTTTTAAATTGTTTCATAGAAGACCCTTTTGTGTTGCATTTTATGAAAAGATCACACAATTTTCAGAACAAAACAGAGCAAAGAGCAACTTAACAGCAGCTAAAAAGCAGTTTGTTGTGATTTAACTTCACACCTTTCTGCAGGGATGTATAAATGAACTCCAGGGTACGTCTGTAAACTCTAGGGTGTTGTTGCAGGTGGAACAAAGTGCACTACAGACATACCTAAGCATCAGTCTAAGTGTGGTTAAATAAAAAAGGAAGTGCAATTTCACCAGTATTGTTCAGTTTTATGATTAAGAAATGCTGCTGAAGTAAATCTGTCAATAAAACATCTGTCACTATGTCTAAAATTACAGAAAATGCTCCCCCTCATGGACCCATTATAAACAAATATAAGTTGCTATAGTAGAATGCTTCTGTGTTTTAATTGTTTTTGTTTACCTATTACTTTATTATTTTGGCATAGTATGAGTAACAATAGCAGAGTTCCCTTATCAGTAGGAAAAACTGTAAATACAGTTAAGTTCAGTGACAGGTTTTCAGTTCCTCCATCCTCTTATGGCTCAGGGAGGGACATTACAGTATAAGTGCAGCAACCAGAGCTAAGCTCCAAACAAAACCTGGACATGTGGATGCTCACCAGTATCTTCAGCCTTTGTTGCATTTTTCATTTGTCCATTGACTGACAAAATCAAGAATTTGACGTAAGGTTCAGACTCATTCGTCATCATATATGACCTTTGTTCTCCAAAACAAGGAGAGAAAGTTACTTCTTTCTCTTCTTGTTTTGAAATTAGAGCAAAGTGAACACAGCATAGACTCACTGTCCTGTTTTGAGGTACAAATGTGGCCTTGTGCAATGGGACACCACTATTTTGGTATCATGTGAGCTTGCTTGGTATCTCTGGAAACAACATGCAGACACACTGTCATGATTGTTTATCAGCTAATTTATTTTTCTGATGGTTTGTTTAGCAGTCTTACATATTGCACCTTTAAGGATATTTAATGCAAGTATTCCCGTAATTATGTATGAAGTAACTTTATTTTAGGCCAGTTACTGTAGCTCTCATATAATCATAACCTCTGTAGCTAACTGTTGATGAGTTTGTATAACACGAAAAACACAACATGCACACAAACATTAAATTTTTTGATGACTATATGAAGACTAGAGATAGCCCAGATAACTGTCACCCAGTCTATTTGTATTACCAAAGCATATAATAATGTCTGCGCTAAAAAACTGAAATGAAATCCTTGATGTGCTTCTGGGATAGAGGAAAACCTGACATAGACAGAATCTGTCCCACTAACTATAACGTACTGTTAGGCATCAATCAATAAGAGTGTTACACTAACAATAAATGATCAACTATTTGATTTGATTGGGCACAAGGACATTTAACCATTTCTCTGTTCAGAGGGTCACTCAGTGGCATCTTATATGATATTTGCTATATTTTCTCAACAGCTGATTAGCTCAATAATTTAAGAGTTCACTTGTCAATTTTTCTTTTATTTAATTTAATAAACAATTTTTCTTGAATATAATGGGTGTTGACACAACATTTTGATGTCTACTTTCACTTTTAAACCAAATTTCATGTTAGGTATATTTTAGACATCTAATTGACAGAAGATTCACAGCTGAAGGAAACCTAATGGCATCCAGTTTTACACAAAAATTACAATGATGTCAGCACATTCACATATCTCTAACATTTACTGTCATACACGACAGTATAAAGTATGAATTTTGTCTTTTAAAAAAAGCACCTACCTTGTCGTGGAACATATTCAATTTTTATCTCTGTGGGGAAAAATTAAACAGATCAGGAAGATTCAAATTTGCAACTTATAGGTTGAATTTAGAAGAACCGCTTGGTATTTTGATTTTTACGTCGCTCTCACCCAGGAAGTTCAGTTTTGCTGAGAGAGAAAGTGCATAGCCATCAGGGACGAAGGTATAATCTCCAGCGTCTGAAGCCTTCACGTCATTGATCGTCAGCTTGTGGATCCTGGGGACATGTCGCCAGATGTTACCAAGGAGACAGCAGTTGTTATGACCCGCATTTATGCAAAGGACAGTTGCCCTAGCAACATACTTGAAGAGACAATATTGCAGAGTGAGAAAGCTACTAAATGGCTTTCACCTTGTGTGACCGCTGTCACCTTGGCATATCTCCTTCCGTAGGCCGCTCTGATGGAGGGCTTACTGAGAGAAAACCCACACCCTTGGGGTCTGTTTGTTGTTTGTGTGTGACCATGTGCGAGTGTTTGAGGGAGCGTGTGTATGTGTTTAGAGGTTAGAGCTTTACAGATTGCAGCCTATCCCCAAAAAATGGGTCAAACAACTAAGAAAGCCCTCTGGTAATAGTTTTCCAAGCCATGTAGCAAACTGTTTATTGTCATAGCTATATGATTTTGTGAGCCTGGGTGTGTGTGTTTGCTGTTGTCATAATGCGTGCAGCTGTACATGATAGGTAGCCGAGCTGGAAACAACAGTTTTATCACAACAGAACATTAACCCACACCTTCCAATGTGTGAAATTTTGATGCGATCGCTGGCCTCGACTTCGACACCATCCTTGAACCATTTTCCGGTCACGTTTTCATCAGACACCTCACACTTGAATACAGCTTGCTCAGATGCCTTCACTGTCAGATCGGCTATGCTCTGTAGAACCTCCAGCTCCTTATCTGCACCACAAAGATCAATCAAAAGTTTAATTAATAAAAAAAAAAAGCCTAATTAATTAAGTGTATCCATGCAAAATTAGTGCAAATACAATGTTACAGCTTTGTGCTGAAGTATTGCAACTTCCTGGATTTTATTTGTGTGTTCCCATTTCCAATCTTAGTGTTGAGTTACATTAACTACCCATTAGAAACCTAATTATTACCAAGTATTTATAAAGTAACGTTGGATTTGGAGGAATTGCTTCCTCCCCCATTTTTTCTTTAAAAGAAAAAAACTCTCTACTATATACCTATGCTGGCATTGCTACAAACTAAGCAGCGACCTCCACAACCAAATGAAACCATTGCACAAATGTCAAAACTGCAGTTCTGTGAATGAGCACTTGAGGCTAAAACTGAGTCAGTCTCCACAGACACCTATGTTAAGCTGCCTCTTGCACCGCAGGAATAAACATGATCGCAAAAACGTGTCTTTAGCCATTTTCCCCCTTTTATGCATTCGTTTTAGTACGACCAATCCATACATACATTTTGTAAACCATTTCAGAGACACCCCAAACACGCTTTTCTGGTCATCTTTTATCTGAAAGAACCCATCCTACTCGGATTCCCTAACCACCACTATGGAGAGTAGCAGTTCTGAGTTCTGGATGACCTAGAAGATCCCAGAAACAGCACAGAAGAAACAAATTTTCTTATATCCGCAATTTTCTTGCAGCCACAAGTGAACGGTAGGAATGTAGATCAGCTGGTAAATCAACACCTTTGCTTTCACGCTCATCTCTTTCTTCACAGTAGATCTGAGCAGTAGTCACATTACTGGACGGTGACACAGGCAACACTATGGCTATGCCCATCTGGTATGTGCAGTCTCTGAGAGGAAAACTATTATCCAGCGTTCCTTCATTACCTCGTGGGCTTTAGCCATGCTGGTTTTAGCCACTTTGACTGTAGTACTTTGTTTATATCAGGTACCTAATTCACAGTTACTATAACTATACTATCTTTTCTCTGTATTTCTATCCTTCATCTGAGGGGGAAGGACAGAGATTTTCTCACACTATAATCAATTTATGGGACTCGTTTGACTCACAGCGTGTAAGTGCCTGATATCTGAAGCCTGATATCAATTTTGGAGGTGTAAAACCAAATTAGTATGACGAATAGTGTGATACAACTGATACAAGAGATTAATGAAATAAAATTAATGATGACATGAGTAATGACTAATTTGTTGCTTTTCATGCTTGTCAGGATGGAAAACATCAACATGTGCTGAAGTTTGTTTCTAACTGAGGAGTCATACTGGAAATATATGTCTGTAAACTTTAAACAGGACCGCAGATTTCATGGCTTTTGCAATTTAAGAACATTAATATTTTAATTATTAATTTTTATTTTAATTAATAATTATGTAATGTTTAATTTTTAATTGCTCCAATAATATATGATCATGTTGTTATTTGCTTTTCATGCTCCCCGTTTGTTGTCAATAAGCCTGGTTAGCCTGGATAGCAAGTTTTCAAGCACTGGTGGACTGGAGGACAAATACCTTCAACCTCCAGCTCTGCCTTTGACTCCCCACCATTGGTATAGACGTAGTACGTTCCAATATCCTCTTTAGTGGCTTCATTTATGATCAAAATATGCCTCTTCCCATCTTTCTTTAACCTGTACTTTGAACCTGCAGTGTCTCTATTCAACTCCACTCCATCTTTCATCCTGTGAAGAAAACACACACACATATATACATCTCAGATACTTTAGCAGAGGAACGCGAGAAAAGGGACTGATACTTGAGATGTTGGCAGTGTTGTAGATAGTGAGATCCTTCAGGAGTCAAAAGGCTTTGGGACAAAGTTGTGCAGTAGGTGAGGATTTTTTGTGTACAATATCTGTACCAAAAAAAGCTGTGTATAGCACAGAAAAAAAATGCATGCATTCATACTCATATCTTTTAGTTTGGCTCTCTAAAAATCTCTGAGTGGAATAACCACGTCCAAAAAAGTGCAGACAAGAAGGAAGCAAGGAAGACAGTGTCCCAGTTAACAGCCCGTCTAGGCTTCCCCTAATTGCTCAGACAGCTTCGATTGCTGTGTATTATTTCAACAAAAAAACAAAACCCAAAAGACATCTTTGTAGATTTTGCCTAGAAACTGTCTGGCTTTATACAACAATAAAACTTAAAATAAAATAAAATAAAAGCCACAAAGATTCTTTTTTGTGGAGAAGATTATTAGACAATGATATTAGAGGCAATTGCAAAATGTTTAGCTAATAGCAGTGTTTCATATAACAATTTGGTTGAGCTTATTGATAGATGCTTACTAATAATGGTTTTGGTTTTGGGGGGGTTTGTTATTCATTACACCTTTTGTACCAATAAATCTTTATTTTAAAGTTTTTCATCACACCATCTTGGAATAATAAACCATTACAGTACTGAAGTGACAGAACAGATAAATCTCCACCATTGCCTTTGGTAAATAGTGTCTTATTTGCTGATGGCAGTGAGCCAAAGTATAGTCACAGTAGAAAGAAAGTACACCTATTACTTAGTAGGTTGTAAAATTAGATAAATACACATCAGACAGGCTCGTACTGCCAATCTTTTTAAATCTTATCTTAAAACACATTTGTATTTACTGGCTTTTAATACAATAATACAAATAAGTTATTTTACTAGGTATTTTGTATTCTTGCACAGCACTTTGGTCAATGTTCCTGTTGTAATTAAATGCGCTATATAAATAAATAAACTATATAAATGATATAACTATATAAATACAACCTCAGTACAACAGCAAAACATGACATATTACACTTTGTCATCATTTATTTAATCAAACTTAAGCAGACCTGCAGAAACAATACTTGAAAAACTAAGACAGGACAGAAGACAGAAAACCTGATTGAAACGCTGTGCCATCAAAAAACTCAATGAACCTCAATGAACTCAAGTAACATTGAAAAGTGAGCCAAAACTCTGTGATGTGAAAGCCTGATAAAGTTTTACAGAAAACAGCTACTTCAAGTTACTGCTGCAAACATTCGCCCTAAGAGGAATTGAATCACTGGGTACTTTGCTTTTCACACAATGCATTTTGGATTTTGCATTTTAGTTTTTAAGAAATAGATCATAATATGTTGTAATATGCCATGTGCTGTTGGTCATATCACGCTGTATTTACAGTATTTAATTTTAAAATTTTAAAATGTAAAGTCTTAGGAACTGACATCTGTCCTTTTGCCATGACTCTGTTGGAGTGTCCTTATGCAGAAATCTCAGTTACACACTATTAGCCAGTATCTTTTATGTTAGCTTGTAAAAATTAAAAATTTCACTATGTGAGCTGCGTCAGCATTGCTTTATGAGGCCTGAAACGTATTGTCTCATTGGACTGTTTATTCCGTTATACAGAGAGTTTTATTAGCTGAGTAGCACATTGATGAATTTCAAACTCAAAATGAACTGAAGGGTAAATTAGCTCACCATATGACGTTAGCGCCTTCCTCAGACACTTCCACTTCAAACTCCACCCTCTCACCCACCACTGTATGAACATCATCCAGCAGCTTGGTGATGGTGACTGGAGGTTCTGAAAACAAATAGCTTTGAGTCAAACAACAGATGGGAAGTGAGTCATTAAAGAGATACGCTATTTTATGTAAATCACCAACTGGAAACTGGACATATCTAAATCACCGGAGTACACAAATACGAATGGAGAGTAAAATAAGTGTGGCGAATAAACACATCTGCAAGGAAGCAGGACTTGAGGAGACTGACTAATGCTTTTCTACGATATCAACAGCAATAAGAATCTATCATTAAAAGATATTAATTATGTCATAATACAGTATACATGTACCTGTAGGTCAGGTTTTTTAGCATTATTTTCTTCTTTTTGAATGGTCGATACCCTACTTTAGTACCTGTTAGCAGAAAAATAGGATAGCACACAAAACGTGTAAACGCTCCTTCGTATTTGAATAACAGCATAGTATATTCCTGAATTTCTTATCTAAAGCCACCAAACACACCCATCTTGTGGAGGTGGAAGGCACCTCAAGTCTCCTGAGGTGGTGGGAGTCACATTGTGTAACCACATGGTGTGATGCTTGATGCTCTGCTAGCCTCAGCTATTTGTCACAGTCGGCCTCCAGTCCCCCTCCGGACGTTTCAATTCTTTCTCCCCTTAGCTGGTGTGCCCGCAAACTCTCTGAACTACACTCACAACACCACAGAAATATGTAAAAGTCTGACTGCGGGCATCACAAAAGTTTTGTGGAATGAATTTGATGTTGTCCACATAAAAGCTGAGGAATATATTCTCTCTGGAATACACAGACACAGCTAGAAGAGTATGACACTGAAATAGCCCAGTAGGTTTGTAATAGCGGCCGTACCTTCAAGTCTGGAAAAAGCAATATGTGATTTGTACTCTGACATGGAATAACCGTAACATGTTTGGAGGCTCCCAGAAACTCTAAAAGTGAGACACTGAATGCAATAGAAATGTAGATGTAGATACAATGTCATGTAATCAATATTTTATCATGAATTTGTCCCTTCAATGAAGTAGCTGAAAAGGCAACTGAGTGAGTGAGCTATACAGGTTTCAGTTAGGTCAAGAAAAACAATATTTAATCTAGCTTTAAGGGTTTTTTCAGTTACACAATCTGTTTAGTGTTTAATAAATAATCCAACTGTTTTTTTATGTCTGTTTATCTCGTATCCCTTTATATTATCATTTTGTTAGTCTATGTATTTATGTAAGCCTGTATTATTATTATTTATTATCATTATTATGCTATAAGAAAACAAATATGGGATAAATAAAGTATAAACTAAAAGATATTTATTAACTTAATCTAATAACTTGTTTTATCTAAACTGTTCCAGCTGGTCCCTGATTGGCTACTTTTCTTTGATTGGGTGATATCTGAAAAGTTCATTTTTGCTTGTATATTCTGTTCTTAGAAGGAAAGAGAGAAAAGAAAAATATTGGAAAAACTGGAAATTGGAATCGTCCAAGACAATCTAAATTGATGCATCTTTACAATAATGATACTATAAAGGCCAAGCAAATCTACTTTAAAATAGTATATTGTAGTGTAGTATAGTATTCAGAATATGAATTTGAAGATGGAAATAAGCATGAGATTTCGCTTTAAGAATCTAGTGTTATTTCATAAAGAGCTCAGAGGAAAAATATATGAAACTAAAGCAAATCAACAGAAAAAAATGGGTTTCTGAGCACATCTCAAACTGATGTCTGCCAGCCAGCTTACAGAAATCACCTCTGCAGTCAGTAAAATGCGCAGATTTTGACCTGGTTTGCTGGAGCTGAAAATGCTTCCTGTCTGAGCACACCTTTAGGAGTCATTTTCGATCAAGACACATAGACACATTGTAGCTGCCTGGGAGTAGTTACAGAGCTTATTTTTATGGTTCTGATGATGTAAGAGAGTAAAGTATGGGATTAATATAAAAGCAGTAGACTGAGTTACATCCATTAAAATGTACAGTAAAGTGGCATGCATTTAGTCGATCAAATAGGCCCAATTAATACCGAAAATGACATGTGTTACAAGAATACGCAAAATACAAGTGCTTCTTTCAAAAACCCCGAATACAGAGCTATCATACACCAAATCTGCCTAGCAATTTTACTATTACCATTGATCCGTATTCAAATTGTCCTTCAAAAACACACATATCAGTCAAACTCGGATAAATATGTCAGCACATTAATACAAACAGCACGGCGACAATGATACATGACAATAAACAAAGCATGAAAATTTCACTCGCTACGTACCCATTAAAAATGAGTGAGCAGACAACAGAGCGCAGCATGTTACTGCGTGGCATAAAAGCATTGAAATACACAGATGACAAGAAGGGAACAGAGCTGTCAGGCCTCTCAACACTCAAATGACAGCATTTGCTAAACCAAGCAGAAAAGCCGCTCCCTCCTGAAAGGATTCCTCCAAAGACAGTGACTCATATACCTTTGACAAAAAGCTCCGTGAAGCACTTCTCCTCCCCGACCACGCACTCGTATGCTGCGTCATCCGACAGGTTGCACTTATTGATAGTGAGTGTCCGCTTGTTGCCCACACTCTCAAACACATACCTGGACGCAGAGGGATGGCGGGGGAAGATTATACGAGTCGGATAAAGAAGAAATGAAGTGAGAGACAAAGAAAGGGAGAGAGAGCGAGAGAGAATAATGATTAAGTGCTTTCAGCAAATCCAACCACAGTCAGGCGAACGGGGCCTAAAGACAACAGAGTGACTCAAAGTTACAGATCGAGACAAAGAATGCACACATTTAATATATGCTCCCACACACATGCGTTGAGCTTGCTGTGAAAATATGGTGCCAAACATCAGAGAGCTACAGTAATGCCACAGTGTCATCACACGCAGTGATGAGGCAGTGATGAGAAAGATTCCCATGGTTACAAGCTGCAAGCATTCACATCATCAGACCACTCAAGGTCCATTAACAGTAGGTGTAATTTGAATACTGAATAAGTACATATTGTAAGGCTAACAGTTAAGCAGAAATGTTAGAAACAGAGTGTTCAGGATTAAAATGTATTACATTTTGATTTTATTGATGTAAACATGTCATGGTCCCTGGATTTCTTTATTATTCTCGTATACTGCTCGAGACAAATAAAGGAACACTTAGGAACACTCAGTGACGTGTTAGGAATAAAATGATGCCACATCATTTGATGGAAATAAAAATGATCACACGGCAGAGGGCTGAATTGAAAAGTACCCCAAAAATCAAAGTGAAAAATACTGTCGGCTGCGATTTCTACCCCTCACAGCAGTTTCAGAAAACCTAACCTCTGACCTTGACCTTGAGGTGGAGGTCACTGAGACCCAAACAACTGCAGTATTCATTTCAAACCGCTACGTTACTTCATTCTTGAATTCTCGCATTCACAAGCTTGCATGTCTGCACCGCCAGCCTGCCACTCGGCAAGGTGACGACAATGTCCCATCAGATTTTTATGAAGCAATACCAAATGTAACTCAGTAGTCTGTATGCCCCCCTTGCTTGTATGCATGCCTGACAATGTTGGGGAATGCTCCTAATGAGACAACAGATGGTGTCCTGGGGGGATCTCCTCCCAAATCTGGACCAGGGCATCACCGAGCTCCTGGACAGTCTGAGGCGCAACCTGGTGTTGTCTGAGGGGGGGTGGGGCAGTCAGTGGTATAAAGTCCTTCATCCTCCAGGATCCTCCATGGATATGCCTCCCTACACCATCACTGATCCACCACCAAACTTGTCATGCCGAGGAATAGTACTACCACTAGCAGTGACGCTGACCCTAGTCAAATGCAAAACTAGTGAAAAAACAGTGAGGAAAAAATGTCAGTGGCTTCCACATGTAAAACAATGCGGGTTGTCTCATTGTTGCCCCTCTACTACAACTGTTGTTAATTTCATTAATGCCAAAGTAGCTGAAACTGATTAATAAGCCCCTCTGCTTGTTTTTTTGAGCAGCGTATAATGTGATTATTATAATCAGTAGTAGAGATTGTAATAAACTCCCCATTGCTTCTTTTTGTACCTTCTAATGCTGTTGCACTCATTGGCAAAACTAACAGGCAACCACGCAACCTAAAAACTAAAGCAAATGTGACCATGCCAAAAACTTGAGTAAATCCTCATAGACTCCAAAGCTATAATACCTTACTTCACAGCAAAAATAACCATGGTTACAGCCTCATATTTAGAATAATTTTAGTCTCTACAGCATACACTGGCTATGGCAGATTAATATATGAGTGCTAACTCAGCTAATACTAATGTTAGCAAGCTTTTGTAAGTTAGTCACTCATCCAAACTTGAGCTCAAATGGCTTGGATGATCTGTACCACACCACAATTTGTCTCATAACCTCAATACACCTCCTCCAGAAGAAACCAACCACTTAAACATGGAGTGAACTGAATTTTCAGATGATAGATGATAGCTAGAAAACAGCTACCATCGATCAAATGCTCCCAAACCTTAAACCTTACCAGTATCTAAGAAGATGAAAGTTCACTACCATAGTATTGTTATAAAGGGACAAACTTTCCATAATGGCAACAATTGTTTATTTACCGAGCTGTGAGGGTGGTTTTTATTGGTGTTGAGTTTGGCATTTTAACACTGGTTTTAAAGCCAACCTCAAGTGGAATTGCAGCTTGTAGCAGTTTTGCTGTGATTTAATTTTTCAGCCCTTGCTGCTTAGTCATTCACAGACTCCCTTTTGAATTGCCCGATTTCAGGAATCAAACTAATATGCTTATGATAATAAAATAAATGAAATCAAATAACAAAATAAAATTAAATATTTGCATCTGTATGGCTATTTCAGGGGGTGATTTTGTATGACTCGCTCAGTTAAACTCTTAAACACTCGAAGTTTTCGTTATTAGGGAAGAGTCCTCTTTGACTCATAGGTGGACACCAATACTGTCTCATATAATGGGAGGCGGAGCCTTCAACTATCAGGCACCTCTCCTGTGGAGCTAGCTCTCCATTTTGATTCGGGAAACATAAATCCTTTAGGATTGAGTTTAAAACTTCCTTTTTTGATAAAGCTTATAGTTAGGGCTGGATCAGGTGACTCTGAACTATCATTCAGTTATGGCACTGTAGGCTCGAGCATTTGCCTTCTCTCTCCCATAATGAATGTTTTGGCATAATCTCTTTATGCTCTCTTCTCTTTCCCTTCATCCAAACAGTCACAGCAGGTGGTTGTCCCAATCTGAGGCTTTCTTCTCTTAAAAGAGAGTTCTTTCTTTTTGCTACTGCAAAATCCTACACATATGGGGTCATCTGAACTGGACCACTCAATGCTGGTTAAGAGGAACATTTTTAAAGAAAACATCAGACAACTAGCATGACTTATAGTGTAATTAATTCTACAGCCCAAGAAGTCTGTGTTTTAGTTATTTTGAGTAAAATTCTAGTATTTGTATGTTATTCTAATAACTAGCTGGTATATACGACTGTACAATGCATCCATACATACAATAGATGCACTTTGCACCGATGCACTGTCCAGATATTGTCCTCAACTGATGACAGATGAAACTTTAAATTGCAAGTACACAATCTAACAAGCCACATAATTGTAGGTACATCCATCTTTAAAATACAGTCTGTTTGCAGAACTTCCTATGCCCATGTTACCCACAATGCACCTAACTCTGTTTAACTCTGCAGCTCCAACTGACTCAACTAGCATCACGGGTGGTCTTTCATTGCCCATATGGAAAAGAAACAGAAAAAACTTCGCATCAGATTTGGCTTGCTTCATATAATGAATCATATAAGGCTTATATGATTTACTCATGAAAGTGGCCACTTTCTCAATACTTTCATATATTGTTTTAGGAAGTATCCAAAACATACACGTTTCATTTATATAATTTTTCAAGGGATCAAGTGACAAGTTTCACACAAGACAGATACAAACTTTATAAGATTTATATATATCTTTTCCATATGGGTGATGTGTTATTTATCCATACTTCACAACACTACCTCTGTAGCTACAGATGTCTTTTCATACTTTATTCCCCAACATCTGCGAACCAACTTTCAGTAAATGTCTGTTATTCCACGACATTAGTTCTTGGAGGTATCATTATGTCATATACAGCGTCCTGCAATCTTAAATTATGGTATTTTTTAATAGAAGAGTAAATTAAAGAAGTGCAGATAGACTAAATTGAATCAGTATGGCATTTTTTCCTCATCTCTGAGGCTTTGGTAAATTAAATGAAACAAAAAGACAACTCAGCCTTCAAGAAAAATCACTTTTTGTACCTAATAAACAATGTTTTAAGCTGCTATCAGTGAAGGAAAACACAAAACAAAATTACATGTATTTCCTATGAGGTTTGTAACACTGAGTGGTAAAATAGTGAATCTCAGCTGGCCATAATAAGATAATCTCTTTTTATATGTATTATGTCAAATGAATTTTTGGCTTGGTTTTGGTTTTATGCTTTATCCACAGCAGTAGTAGGAGTGAAATAAAGCAACAACAAAAAAGAGCAGGGCTGTAATACCCTGATCCCAATGGCTTTTAGTCACTAACCTAAAACATTTGATTTGTTAGAGCTGAATGGTCACAGCCCACAGCCTGGAGAGACCTCCAGGGAGACTCTGCTCAGGCCAAAATAAAAGTCGCTTCTCCCGATGTAACTGTCTTAATCATAACAGGAAGAGGGCCGCCTTACTTTCCAATAACAGCATGAAGATTCATGAAATAGCAGATGGTGGAGCTATTGAAAACATAGCACTTGAAACAGCTGTAGCCTCTTCAATGAAAGACCACAAGTAGCCTTTGAAGAAGGAGGGAAAAGAGCACAGAGGAGAGCGACGCAGACACTGGATAAAGCTCAGCAGGCTAAAGAGGCTCAAAAAGTAACATATGTATTCTGTCAGACATCCCAGTCAGAGCTAAAGGATTTTGAATTAACCATTTACACTCCCTGCACCGTGTTTTGCTTGAGGAAGGATGTGCTTGCTGAACTGCTTGAAATGTACTCTGCAACTCTTGCAGTTGCTCCAGTTGGTCAAGTTGTTATTGCTACAATGTTAGTGACATAATGAGAGCAATCAAGCTAAGCTAAACTATTTAAAGGACAATTATGTTTTATTTATAGATGTTGTATCTCCCCTTAAAGTGACTATTGTGGCTGCAATGCAAACTTTGCACTCTTAACCTCTGTTGAGATGCAGGGAAATGAGAACTCTGACAAATCTGGGACATCCTGCCAGCTGATCTAATCACTAGCATATTCATCTGCCCACGAGTTTGTTTATGTTCATGGGGCTGACCTTAACTGGCGTCATACTGTCAAAAGTTTGTCTTCTTGGGAAAGTCATCACCAAAATGGTGGATTGCCCTAAAACCAGTTATCCTGCTACAGGAGCAGTAAGTCATTCTAGATGCTCAGCCATATTAGTGAAACCAGCGTCAAGAGACAAGGAGCTACATCATATACAACACAAGTCCTGTAGGATGAAGACAGAACGATAACAGGTCTATCCTAAGACATGGTGTTGAATCGCACACAGCACTTTTCTGAGTTAGATGTGAGTTAGAGTTAGAGTTAGACTTACAGTTGCCACAGTTATGTGTTTTCACAGGACTCTGTGTAGTCCGTAAAAACTAAGTACACCCCATAATTAGCTTGTAGACATGTATTAAACAGCAAAAACCTGAAGTATGCATGCTATATCACTTCATCTTCCTCTCACATCATTATTTTGGTCCACTGTTCTTTACAGTGTTGCTTCAGTTTGGTGCAGTCCTTGTTCTGCTGAATGACCCAGCTTTAGCTGTCAGACAGATGGCTTCGCACTCGATTCTGAAATGCTTTGGTATATGGAAAACTTCATGGTTGACTCAAAAACTAAACGGTGCCCGAATCATCACCATGTTGACAGTTGATATGAGGAGTTTGTCCTGATATGCTGCAGAAAGGGTGTACTTAGTTTTTCATTACATAGACTCCTATGAAAACTTTCTTCTTCACATAATCATAGATGACAGAAATGTGAATCTAAATACAAAAACTGGCACAAATGCAGGATAGTTGCTCACTTAGCTGATGGTTTGATTTCCTGTCCATTTTTGAACCATTTGACTGGAACGTCGGGGTCAGCCACTTCCACTGTGAGATGGATCTTCTCGCCCTTGTCCACTGCGTACGCTGGATCCAGCTTCTTCAGGAAAGCTGTAAAGACAAAGGCTCTAAGGGCCAAATAATACCTGTGCCAACCAACAGCAGGCATACAGCACATATTCCACCTGTCGTCCCAGCAACAAAACTGCTCCTCCTTAAAACGCTGGCCTTTATATGCTGCTGGTATTTACAGCCTGCTGCCTGTTATCTCATTCAAAGCACAAACTCTGCTTTTGCCTCATAACTCCGTCCCTTACCATCACTCTTTTTGGACTCAGCCTTCATCTTCTTCAGCCTCGTCAGCATACCCCTCAGGTCTGTGATGCCGTATTGAAAGGCAATCTTCTCATAGTCGCAGGGCTTAGCTTTCTTTAGGATTTCCCATACATCCACTTCTGGTTCCTCCTTCCTCTCCTTCTTCTGCCTGGTGGTGTTTAAGATTGATTGTGAATGAGTTAATGAGTGCAAAACAAGTTTAAGACACATATAGATGGAAGATGCTTCTCTGAAAATGTAAATTATCTTGCCTTTTCTTGAGCAGTGCGCTGAAGTCTAGCTCTCCAGCATCCTCATCTGCATCTCCACTGGAATTAAAAGAAATTCAATTCTGGGATTATTATTTATTTCTTTTTATCCTGTGCTTTTTACTTTATTTGTAAATTAGGTGGTAAAAAAAGACATTAATAATGTATTTACATTCAATAATATATCCTTTTTTATTCCATATTACACATAGGAAATTCTAATACGCAATAATACTGAAGATGGTCGAACAGTAAACTTCTAACAAATTTGTGCCTGTGGTTAACACTTACCCTTTTACCATCCTGCATTCAGAATGATGCAAAAAAGAAAATGGGGGCAGTGAGAACATAGAGTGAATCATAAGCTCTGATCATGCCCTAAACTTGACTGACAGAAGAATCATAACAGACAAGCAGCATGTAATAAAATAAAAGTCTGTTTATATAAGACTCTTGAGCTGAAAGATCTGTTAGGTCTCTGAAGTACACAAAAGCCACAAACAGAGGACCATGTGACATATCACAGATGTCCAGCAGATTTGGACCAACATTAAAGTTACTTATTGCAAATTCTGTGTTTCAAAATTCCAAATTTTAAAAAGTTATTTAGCTATCAATACAATTTGAGCATGAAAAAAAAGCTATAACTGTGCAAACCACCTAAATGTTTTTTTAAAGCACAATCTCTATAGTATGACTAGGCTGTACTTTTGTGTAGTACCAATTTGTACCACAAGACAGTGGAGTGAATCAGTCAGACAAGTCATTAATGTGTGTGTGAATGGGTGAATGACTGAATGTAGTGTAAAGCGCTTTGGGGTCCTTAGGGACTAAGTAAAGCGCTATACAAATACAGGCCATTTACCCTTTAAAATTGTTATTTACAGAAGCAGCCTGACTAAATGCAAAGCCTCTGGAGGGAATCGGAAATGTAAAGTGAAACCAGTCTGTTAAATCTGCATTCTTTCACATGGCCAGAAGGGGGCAACATCTCTGGTTGTAAAAGGAAAGCAGATTGTACAGAACTCCATGTAGCTCTTGGCTCCCTTATTCTATAAACTCTTTTGTATCTTAAGGTCCCTTAATGCCCGACTGTGCTTAACAGTTGTGGTTGACAAAAGGGCAGCTTTGGGCAATGTTCTCACCTGATTCTACCCTGAACAATTTACCCTGATTGTTCTGAGTTAATGTATGACCATGGTTATGCTAACTGCAGTCGATAATTACAGTCAGATTGTGCAAGTTCTGGAGTGTAGCTAAGCCATGATCAGTGTTGGTCAAGTTATTTGAAAATAGTAATTAGTTACTAATTACTGATTACTTCTCCAAGAAAGTAATCCTGTTACTGTACTGGTTACTTAATTTCAAAAGTAATTAGTTACTTATTACTTAGTGCCTTTAAAAAAGAAAAAAAGCCCAATTATATTTTTTCTCTTATAAAATTAAATCAAATAAAAGGTCTCTTTTTAAAACTTGTTAGTCCTGTCGCTCTAACCGTGTGTTCACACCGAACGCGATAGACGCGACCACAAAGCGCCAGACGCCCCTAGCTGGTCGCGTGCACATTCGCACCTTGAAGCACGTCCAAAGTGAACTGGTTGCGCTTTAAAATATGCAATTTTCAGGCGCGTGAACCGGAAATGTGGGAGGAAATAGTGCCAGACGGTATGTTTGCAAGATGGCAGCTGTCGATCTAGCGTTTGAAGAGAGAGTCTCCCTTCTCTATTTACTGTGGAAATAGGGTAAAGGACGTCATCAGCGTAAAGGACGTCCTCGCCGTACCTAGGTCCATCAAGTCCTCCAGAAGCGTGAGCAGTTTGGTGAGTTTCACCACTTGCTCCAGGAGCTGCGTCTGGATGACGACCGCTTTCAGCGGTACCACTGTCTATCCCTCGCCCAGTTTGAAGAGCTGTCCCGTGTCGGTCCAAGCCTAGACACCAACTACAGGCGCTCAATCCCACCTGCAGAGCGCCTCTCCATCTGTCTGCGGTTAGTAAAAGTTTATCATACGTGAGCGGCGTGGGACGTGCTGTGGTGGAGTCATCAGGCCCGTGTGTCCGGGCGAGGAAGCTGTTCATGGCTCACTTCTCACGACAGAGAGAGCCTTTGCAGCCACCCACAAACCTCTTAAGAGCTTTCCTGTCTAAATAGTTTAACTTCTTTATAATGTTTATTTTTTTATTCCTGTCTCGCTATAGAAAACAGTTGGTGTCATGTAGCTCGGGGTGATTAGCCTCGGTGTTTATCAGTATCCATGTCCTGCTGATGCTGTGACTCCATTCACTCAGTCACAGCATCACTGACACCGGTCACCTGATTGGTTGTGGTGGCGCAACTTGACGCTGGAGTTCAGATTTTTCCAACTTGCACAAAATGCACCACATAAAATGCAGCACGTATTTCACTTTGCGCTGCAAACGCATCAGTCACGCTAATTGTTTGCGCGAATCAGGCAGGAAAGCGTTTTCACAACGCAAATCTGCTTCATCGCGCTCCTCCATTGACTTTACATGTAAACCTGACTCTTTGGTCGCTTCTATCGCGTTCGGTGTGTAGTAAGTCTATTTTCATCTGTTTAGCAGGTCATGTCAGTGGGGGGATCCGGGGGTTTCTCTGTGAATTTCACATTCCTGTGGCAGCGTGCTAGGAGCCACATTTAATTTTTCCCTGTAGAAAGAAGTTTTCTTCCCACACAGAGTGTACAGTGGACGCTAATGTCAGTACTTTCAAGCTTTAAACGCTGCATGGTCGTACTCTCTCCCACATTCCATATTATCCATTGTTGATCTACACACGTCTGTTGCTGCCACGGATGCCGCACGCTCGCACGTCATTGTCATGAGAGACTCTCACAAACAAAATCACGGTTTAGTAACGCAGAGTGCTTACAGGAAAGTAACAGTAATCAAATTACTTTTTTGCAATAGTAATCCCTTACTTTACTCATTACTTGGCAAAAGTAATCAGATTATCTTTGGTCATGATGTGGTTAAAGGAACTTTATGTAAGAATGAGACATAAGCATAGTGAAAGGAAAAAGATACTCAAAAAGCGACAATCACATGCAAAATATTTTGTTGAATACAAGTAGGGGGAATTATGCATCTGTAACCATGCATAAAACCCTTTATTACCCTTCAGATGCACATTTGCAAGTATAAAGTGATGGTGAATATGTCATGTGCTGTGGCATAATCAGTCGCTGTCTCGTGCTCAACAAGGTGACAAGCACTGTGTGTGGCACACACCAATAAATGTCTACAGGATCGAGTGCTGCTTGTTTTCCACCGTGAATGGTTTTGGCAGCTCCTTTACAGCGTGGAGTGTGTTTTCCTGGCATTGTTGAGGCTCATTGAACCCCTCAGAGATAAATGCCAGTAAATTCAGAGCCATTCTGAGTGATAATGCTCGTCCTATGGATGAACAGTTCATCCAAGGATAACATCCATCCGTGTTATCCTTGCCATCCTAATGGAGGTAAATTCTCGCTGGGTGGTATTGTCGTCGATCACCAGGCACACATGACCACCAAATGATAAAAACGATGAGAGTGAAAGCGATGTCTGCGGTGCTGTGGTCACAGCAAATGCAGAATCTCAATCTGCTTGAGCACTTCAGAGAGCTTCTCTCTACACAAAAGTCAAGTTATGTGAAAAACTAGACTGAAAGTTTAGATGAAAACAGAGGTGAAGAGCTCTGCTTCAGTATTTGAGCATGTGGAATGAGAGCAAAGAACGATTAATGATACCTGTTAATGTATAAAATGCATATTATTGTGTGGTACGGCAAACAGTGATTCACACTATAAATTCAAATTATGAATGAAAAAGCAGTGCTAAACACTAATAGACTGTATAAAAAAGATAAAAGACTGAAGCCACAGCAAAGCGTCATTATTATGCATTCTTTTTGATGGCAGCTGAAGGGAACTTCTCTGGTTTCATAACTTGTAATGTAGAAAAACCTATGAGAAAATGAACCTACTCAGATGTAGTTCAGTGAACATTTTCCTGTTTAGTTAATCTCAATTGCTGGTTTAAGTATTTTCTATTAAAGGGTGAAGCTCATTTTGTAAAAAGGACATAATTTATAGTCAAAAAGATATAGTGGTGCTATTCTATGCATTTAGTGTGTTTGGTTTTAAATGGACCATTAGCTTGTTTGGTTAATTTGTACTAAAATATATTCTGAGAAGATGCTTGCTCAGTTTTTCTGGTAAGTAGATTTTGTTTTAAACTTGTTCTAAAATAAAGAAAGATAACAGATGCACTGTAACAACCAACGTGGCTACGTGCTACCGCTAAGCTCTAAAACTGTAGTCCACAAACCAGAGCGATGGTCGCTAGAACCATCTTTTATTTACAGTATATTTAAAAAAAAAAACACATTATGTGTAGACATTTGACCTCCACAGCTAGTAACAACAGTATTTTATTTTTCCTTGATTTAGCGTGCAGTAATGAGATTCGTTATCACCACCTATCGCGGCCCACTAAGAAATAAATCAAAATAAAATCCAGTGTCAGAGGAATTCTTTGAATTTAGATGTGTGGTGCATCTTTACACGTTGGCTGAATCTGTTATTTTGACCTTCATCTCTGTGCAGTAGTGCCATGGCATACTATCTAACAAATGCAGATATGCCCGTACGCATTTCACTGATAAGAATAAACATAGTGGTGTAATGAGAATTCTACCTAGAAATGCTTTTAAATGCTGGTGAAACACTGCTGTGTAAACATACAGTGTGTATTTTCTGTTTCCCTTTGAAGCCCTCTCAGCTGGCCGACCAGTCAGTGAAGACGCAACACAAAGAAGAAAATAGCCTGATATGCCTGGGGCACACAATGAGGAGCTTGTGCTAATTCAGGCAGACACGAAAATCTGGTGTTAATAAAACTCCAGAAATTAAGAGAAGAGGATTGTGTATCTTAATGCATGCAGACCTTGTGTTAATGAGAGAAGCACAAATGATCCTCCTGTGGGAAACAGGATACTCTATTCTTATTTTACAGAGGCTAAGCTGCAAGACTTCCACATAACAAGTTGTTTAACGCACTCATACGCTGTTTTCTTCCAGCAACATATTTGAGTTTTAACCAACTTTTCACTTTTCATTTATCTCACTAACCTTCTCTCTCCTTCACCCTCTTGTTCCCTCCTATCAGCACTCTGCAAATAAACGCACCGACATCCTGTCTAAACCACAATATGATGCTGTCTTTTTGCATGTTGCCTTTTTCATCTTACCTGCCCGTTTTTGCTCATGCTCTAATGAGGGGGGGAAATTATATTTTTGATCACAGATTACAAAAAAGGGCGACTCAAGGTATCGGTGCAAAGGTGTCAGCTGATTTACCAGCACAAGGCACGTGTACATATGTACAATTTACAGGCTGAGAACAGCTGAAATCTCATTTTTCAAAAAATAAAGAAGACTACACATTCGCAGGATACATTAGCATAGACCAACTTCACACAGGCCAGAAGCAGAGACGGAAATAGACAGTGAGAGAAACAGTTACACATACACACAAAAAGAAATACTCCCTTCGGAGACTGTTACTGAGACATGTGACGAAATACATAAGATCCTAAACCACGAGGGAGTCCAGGTGAAGCAAAACACCAAGGCAGCAGATGCACTGAGACGTGACAGAAAGAGAGAGATGGCAGACTGAGTGACTCGTACAAAGTCGACTACAACCGAGGGATAGACAGGCACACGGGCAGAGACGCTGGTTGAGACTGACAGATGCCCAGAGGCAGCGATCTACAGAGGAGCATATGCGAGACAGTGTGATGGGTGACATGTAGAGTAGACCCACGCCGACACTGACACTCACGATCGCTTAAATGCCTCCAAGATGTTGTCCTGCTGGTCCTCTTGTGCAGCTGAAACCAGACAGAAGGAGAAAGGCTGGTGAGAGCTCAGCTAGGTTAATTCATTACTCAGCAGGCTTGAGCAGCAATGGAATAATGGACTGATGACCTCGCTAGGCCACTAAATGATAGGACCTAATGTATATCGCACTCACTGAGTTATTGCCTGACAAAGCTAGTTACATAGTAATGGTGGATACGCCGAATGGAAGATGACAATAATGTGATTAAGTGTCTGTCTCCAGACCTACCCTGCACAGAGACTTCGAATGTGCAGCTGTCGCACTTGTCTTTGGAGGTGACCTCGCAGCGGTAGCCACCTGCGTCTCCATCCACTACTTTGATGATGCTCATCTCGTAAGTGTAGATCTGACAGAGAGAGAGAGGGGGGATGACATGCTAGGAACACACACAATTCAATGAACACCCAAACGCAAAAGCTCAAACGTACACGCACGTATATAAACCGGCCGTGCTGACCAACACATGCTCGAAGTATGGATAAAGCGAGCAGGGTGACACTGATGCCTTGAAATGTTGCTCAGTTAGCTAGTCACTCACTAGACTTTGATTACATGTTCATCTTGTCCTCCATTTTCTACACAAAGATGTCTGGGAAGAAATGTCATTAAATGGTAAGAAAACAGATTATTTCTACCAGCTTTTATGCTGTTGATTTTTGTGAGTTTTACAAATATTGACTGAAATAAACAAAACTTTGTGGGTGTGATCTGGAAAGCATAAAATCTATTAATTGCAAGTTTTATTTTCAGTTGTTCATTACTGCAATTTGCTATTAATGTTGGCAGGATTTTGCACAGGCATGCCTTCGTGCCTTTGTTTGCAGTAGTATAATCCAACAGATTCAACATGTTTTAAACGAGAAGCCTTTTGTGCCGTGGTGGAATAAATGTGATTTCACAGGATTCAAAAAGTGAATAAATATAGAAGCACATTACTATTTGCTACCACTTGGTTGATCAGTATAAACAGCTGAGCTGAGTTCAGTTACAAAGTTTGGATCTTTCGTTAAAACCACTAGTTTTACACAAAGTTTTATCCCATTTTTTTAAAAACCACCAAGAGTCTGAGACAAAGCAATGAGCAGGCTGACTTGCATGTAGTCAGGATATTTAAAAACTGATATTTAGCCATTAGCACTTTCACATTTTATGCCTGAAACTTACAATGCAGGTCACTAAGGAAAAACATGTATTCACCAACCTGTTGCCAACTGGTTGCTGAAGTTGGCTGTAGTTTCACCAAAAACCTCCTTGTGATTGTTTTGGTTTGTAGCAGATTTCACAGAACAGTGATTGCTCTGTAAACAACTGCAAACTAACTACTGAGTGATAGTGAATTTTGCAAAAATGCAATACATACTGTAAAAGGAAACCTTTGACTGTCAAAGTAAAAGTTGCGCCTTACCACTGAAACCAACATATTTCAAAAAGTGCAACTTTGACTTCTCTGTTTCCATTTTGCATCTGACGCTTCAGTTTCACAACCACTTAGTAAATAGTTGGTAGGTGCAGCAGTTGGAGATACATTTTGCATTTCTATTTGTAGTCTATCATTTTATTCCCCCCCCCTCTCTCCCCGTCCTCCTCGTATTAATTTTTTTAATATACGTGTTTTCAATCCCACTTGTGCATGAAATGAAACACACAGCCATGCAGTATGTCATTATAAACATTTGTGAAAGTATGCGTCTTCTGTATAGCTTACTGAACTGCAACCATCGCAAGAAGTTGGGTCCAGACATTTCTTCCCTCCTACATATTCCCTGAGAGCTGTAAGTGGTATTATTGCAAAGTGGAAGCATTTAGGAACCACAGCAACTCAGCCATTAAATGGCAGACTGTGTAAAGTTACTGAGCAGGGTCACCAAATGATGAGTCACATAGTACGTAACAGTCAACACGGCTCTGCTGACTCAATAATAGCCAAGTTCCAAATCTCCTCTGGCATTAATATCAGTACCAAAACTGTGCGATGGAAGTCTCATGCCATGAGTTTTCATGGTGTAACATTTATGTAGCCCAATATTTCTGTCCATAGTGCTGTACGAAATACCATAACATACTCAGATATTTTGGTCTACAATAAAGCGGTCAGCCAACCAACTGAAAGATTTGCTATAATATTCATGAGGCTATGGTCCCGTTGATATTACTGTCTTTTTATTAATACATTCACAAAAGTTATATTTAAAACAGAGTATAAATGTGTACCTTGGTGTTTCTGTCATAGGACTCTTTAAACTGAAGGTGCTTTCCAGCTTTGCTACCCAGGTCAAGCCACTTCCCCTTCAGCCATTTCATGACCGGTTTCTTTATCAGGTTTGAGGAGTCCACTTTAGCCACAAACATGATGTCCTTGCCTGCCAAGCACGAAGATTAAATGCAGTAATTAATTAAACTGTGTGTGTAACAACTGGAATTTAGCACTAAGTGGCCATTCCTCTCATTTCAGATATAACTCAGTTTTTATGGCCAATGATTTTTGCCAGACCTTTTGTTGCTGTAACACTCTCCGGCTTCAGCACAAACAGGCCGGTCGGCTCAGACAGCTGAGGACCCTCCCCTGGAAGATGATCTGTGATGGGAGTGGAATGGAGAGAGTAACTAAAGTATGAATTTAAACAAGAAAATGTTATCTGGGCACAGCACATAGATTTTAGATAAATAAAGGCAACCAGGCGACCAAGCAAACCCCCAAATCATCTTCTTAAGTGCCTATTTGAAAGTCATTTGGGAAAATTCAGAAATTTAGTTCAAGGACACAAAGCCTCAACCCACTAAATTCTGTCTTTGCACGGTTATTTAGTGCTGAAACTGAGCAACAGTCTCTCCACAAGGCAGCTTGTTTGCATTATGCCTTTGTTGTTACACTGCATAAGCCATTTGGGACCCTCTGACAAATGACAAGCGACCAAGGAGCAGGCTGGCCCACGGGGAATATAGAAACTCCTCAGATCACCCCTGAAGACATCATATTACTATTGACTCTCTGCAATCATCTGCCACCCCGACAGAACATAAGCTGAAGCCGTACAGTCTTATCGTGGCAATAAAAAATGAGATGCTCTTTTATCTACTCGCTTGTTTCTTTTGCAAGTAAATTGATGTAACCTTTGTAAGGTGTTTGCTTGTCAGTTGATATGCTTTATAGAAATGCTAACATATTCACTTCTCTTACCATCAGGAGGCAACTCTGCATCAGAAGGGGAAAAAAGAGAAAGTGAGGAACACGTCAGTCTGTACAGTATTTGTGTTGTCCCATTAAACACAAGCGTTAATTGGCCCAGTGATCACCTTGACTTCAGGTGACGAACACTCACACATTAAATCAGTGTGCTCTCACACTTCAAAAGAACAGTGATTTCTTTCTCAGAGTCTAATTAACATTTTTTCCTCTTTTTTTTTTAAAAGAAAAGCACAACTGTTAATGAGTTATTTCTTCAACAACTGTCCTAAAATCACTTCAACTGTTCTGAGGTACAGCACACAATCTACATAAACTGTCTGAGTCAGACATCCTGCAGATTTAACAAGAAAATGAGGTTCATACACAAGCAATAAGCCAAAGGTACATCGAATCACCAATCAGATAGAGTGAGTAGGACCCTGACTGGACATCCATTGGACGAGACCAGTTGCTGAGAGAATGGATCCAGGGTCACAAGTCAGATAAGGTCATGCGCTTCCATAAATTCAGAGAGCCATGCTGTCGGCGCCTCTTCCTCTCTCTGCTTTTATGGGCTCAGTTAATTTGATCTTTTAATCAAAAAGTACCCCTGAGGACAGATGCAAGTTCAGATGTTCAGCGTGAT
The DNA here is from genome assembly GCF_051167445.1 of Perissodus microlepis. Taxonomy (NCBI): domain Eukaryota; kingdom Metazoa; phylum Chordata; class Actinopteri; order Cichliformes; family Cichlidae; genus Perissodus; species Perissodus microlepis. The sequence continues at coordinate 5,233,851 of NC_140464.1, read as the reverse complement.
TTTAAAGGTTTCCATTGGAATGCTAAGTGGGTAAAACTGATTCTGGGATAGGGCTCAGGGGACACTTTTGAATGTTTACACTCTTACGCTGTTGCACTGGATACTGGCTGTGTTTGGGATGGGGCTTCTAAATGAAATTGACTCCAGACACTGTCGTACTTTGGCACTGGGAGTTTTAAATTATGCCAAGCAACACTATTTAACCATGCATTACTTTTAGACTCTAAAATACAACTTATAGATTTTTTTAACTGTTTGTAAAGGATTACACAGTATAAATAATATGGATTGTATGGGGTTCTTATTTCCTCATAATTTCCTAATCTTTTCTATAGAGTTTAATAAACTACAACTGCAACATTCTCCTGTTAAAACCTTGGTCTTAGCATTCATGGATATTATTTTAACATTAATTGTCTTAAGTTTGCCAGTGAACATTTAAATGATTCAGAGAAGGTATGGGAGGAAGCGCTGCGATTAGAACACCAACCCCATAGTCAAGCACAGAGGTGGAAACATTATGCTTTGGGGGGGGTGTTTTGGCTAAGGCTAAAAAACAACTAGATGGATGAATTTTGGATGAGAACTTTCATTCCTCCCAGAACACTGAAAATGCATCATGTATGGTTTTTACAGCATGGCAGTGAGCCAAAACCAAGGTAACAAAGGAGTGGCTAAAGACAAAGCACATTAGCTCTCCAGCCCACAGTCCTTTAGAAAATCTGCAGAGGGAGCTGAGGTTTTTAGTTTCCAAGTGGCAGTCAGGAAACCTAAAGGAAGCAGTTACTGTAAAGAGGAGTACGTCCAAATCCCTCCTGAGATGAAACCCTGTGACAAGACAAGAGATTTCTCCACAAAGTACTAAGTGATGTTTTTTGGGGGATCAAAATACTTATTTCACTTTAATTTCTTTGGAAGTGAGCAAATTAAAAAATTCAGCAGGAAATAATTATTCCCTCCACTGTGTCTTATACTGGGCCTTGGTCTTTCCCCACAGTTCATTTACTGTATGCCCTTAAGCTATCTTATTTCTGATTGGCCTCATAAATTAGAGGTATATACGGCAGGTGGGTGGGGCTTCTTTTGACATAGTGAGCACCATGTGTCTGAGATACCCACATTAGGTATATCTAATGTGCATGTTAAACTTATGTTAAACTAAGCATTATTGTAACAATATTGTTATTGTAACAATATATACATATATTAAAAAGGGTTAAAAAAAAATATAGTACTAGATTCCGTTTAATAATAGTTTTGTGTCAAATCATAAAAGATGATTTAGTGAAACCCATTAAAATGAATATTCTGAGCAACTTAATTCACTGGTTATTGAAAACTTCATTCACTGTGTTAATTTAATTACTGAAATGCCTAGTATGCAGTTTGCAGTGTAATTTCAGGTGAGCACTGACACTGACTAAAGAATCAACAGATACTTGGTTTCCACATTTCACACTTGGAGGAAAAGATAAGAGAGTAGTCGGGATTTCTCTAGTTCTATAAAGTCAAGTACTACACATGGTATACTATAATCCTGATTGTACAGTACATATTATTATTATTACTTATTAAGTGTATGAAAACATAATGAAACTAGAGGAGCTCATTATGTAAAGACATGAACAACAGAAAAATCATTATGGCTGTAAACAGTAATCAGTGCAGTGTAACACTCTTCAGCACTAGTAATAATTAGGCCATGTCACACACACAGATGGCATATATCCAGCAGAAACACAGGCAGGATATATCGCTTTTTACCAATCAGATCTCATCATTTCACTTTTAAAGCAGACGTTTGCTTGGATGCTTTGGTGGAAGCAATCTAACCACTGTACTCTGAATCCTTTTGAAAGACTTTTTTTCACAAGACATTGTCAGAAGCTTTTCTGTTATCTGCTATATTTGTATTTATTTACTCATTTTACCATCAACATGTTTCATCTGACAGTCTATCAGTTGAATTTGCCGTGCCTTGAATTGCTTTAAGCTGCGCCTTTGCATTGATTTCTTCCTTTTGATTTAGGTTCCTTTATCTGTCTGCTGTGGGACACTTTGTCACTTTTGTTTTCTCCATAAATAAAGTTATTCTCGTCATGATTAGTGTCGTTATTATGTTCAATGTCCAGAAATCACCGTGGCTATATGTCTGCAACAAAACTGCATCTTCATAATGTCTCCGTTTGCTGAGTGAAAATACTGAAACTTTAAGCAACACCAGAGCAATCCCAGGCTTCAGTGAGGAAGCGTTTTTCATCTGATACCCATGTCCACTAACGCAAAAAGTGACTGACACAAAGCAAGCACAAACACGGAAAGCACAAGCAAGCTGGCATGTATTGTGTCGAGTCTTTTGCTTACCATCCCTAGGCTCATTGTTGGCTAAATGAAAAGAAACAGTTGGTACATGGAAATTAGTCTTCACAGCACAGCACAGGTCTCATCAGACTGCAGAGGGCTGTGTGAGTGTGTGTATGTGTGTGTGTGTGTATAAAGAATGAAAATGCTTCAACAAAGATCGGATTAAAGACAATGCATAAGCCTATTCACTCAGACAACCACAGTATCTTCAGACAAACACACAAACACACAGATATAACAACAAAGCAAAGCACTTACCTAAATCTGTTAATGAAGAATAAGCACAGGTTTTGTAAATAAACAGGACTAAATAAGTGGTAATGCAGATATAATGTACTGTAAGCTTTCCATGCAAATGCATGCTGTAAATAAACAGTATGACAGAAAAGTGCTTGGCGTCATAAACTGCCCGTGCCTCTGTGAGTTATAGTGATAATAGTAGAGATAAATCAATGTGTTTAATTTTACAGATGAGTAAGGACAAAATGAGCGCACACATACATCAGCACACCTATAACGCTATTTAGCTGCAGGACAGTGCTTACCCTCTACAGCAGGCTGCATTTCTGCCACAGAAAGTGACATAATAGTGTAAAAGGAAACAATCTGAAAATTTTAATTATCAGGCCCCAAAACATAATAATCCCTGCACTGACTCAAGCTGTGATGTTGCAGGCCATGAGGGACGATTAAAACGGCATGTAGGTTGTTGGTGGCAAGATCCAGATGTTGTACAGATGTCGACTGAGACTTCCAGATGTAAACAGTGTGCCAGATTACAGATATAAGTTAAAAACAAACAAAAGGCAGCAATCCAAGGATGGCTCAGAGGTTTTTGATAGATAAATTAGGAAGTTTCTGTTATGGTGGATCTGTGAGACCCAAGTCAGGCTGGACACAAAATTGAGTTGAAAAGTTGGGGGTGCCGTTTCAGATGCCCCTGTGCCGAGAAGGAAAGGCAATTTTTCCTGTAGTAGTAGAAAATATGATTTAAATTTGCAATACCTCAACAGACTGACTGGCGTCTTCTCATTGGATGATGGGTACTGCCATATTTAAACTTCTCTGCCATGCTAAAATAATGGGGAAAAAACGTGAGTTCTCACAAACAAATACAAGCTGTTGGTGCCACCCTCTTGGGTGCCTTTTACCACCCAAGAGGGTACCATATTTCTGACTTTGGTAACCTTAGATTGTCTGAAGGACTTCTCGATTCTGTTTTGCTATTGTACTCTGGACCGGATGTCGGTCTGGGTGTTAGTTTGTCGTTGTGCATCTTAGACTCTTTAGATGCTATGATCATGTTCTCCATTGTAATCACAGAATGGTAAAAATTGTGTTTCCCAGTTTAGTTGTGGTGTCTAATTCCCCCAGAAATGCAAAATATCTCCATACATGACATGTAAGGGTGAAGTTGTTAACATGCACTATGCATATGTTGTTAAAATCACAGAAATAACATCAAGCTTACAGTCACAAGGTCTGGTGAACTTTCTGCAGCACTTTTGTTTTTTTGTTTTTTAAAATAGCAAAAAAACCCACAAAAAAACCAACAACAGAGGCTTATCAGATTTGTTTTGTTTTGTTTTTTCACATATAAATTCATACGGTGCTACACCTGGAGAGAGATCAGATCGGTAGAGTTTCCCTTTAGATTGCAAAACATCACGCCTCCCTCAGTGTTTATGTTCTCTCCCAAAGCGGGACTCTCAAATCACAGCCAACGTTTTAGCTCTGCCAACTGCAGCCAACGCTAACATGGTGGGCACAACAGAAAGGATTTGAGAAACAAATTAGCTAAGTTCACTGGCATATGGCATATTAAGCAAAAGGTCATGGAGTTAAGAACAGACTAAAGCTGTGCCAGCCATTTGCTTTGAGTGTTGCTTTGGCTTTTTCAATCATGTTTGCTTGGAATTGTTTGATTTGGGTTCTAACTGTATATTGGCCAATGTACCCCTTCAAAGACTGTGACTAAGCATAAATGAGCTGGAGTATGAGTAGAAATCGCTGCTCTACCTCATCATTGCACCTGCGTGCACACACATTTAATCACTCCCAGTGAGCTGCAGAAGGTTTATGTAATAATTCATCTTGACTGAACACACTCACACATACACCAGCAGAGAACCACATGTCCAACTTTCTTGCTCATGCCCTCTATTACAGTTGGCCCGTAATAAGAACTGACATTCAATCCAGAGAGGTGAACTTAAAGGGTGAACATATTACACAAATAGACTGTTCACATAAATGTGCAACAAAGTGTACTTCACTCTCTGGGAACCTGTTATTTAAGACTTTTTATGAGTTTTTTTTATGACTTTTTATGATTAAAGGAAATTCACATAAATATAAATAAAGACCATCGTGCAACAGAATCAAAAACATAGACTGTATAAAAGATTGCTTTTTATACTTTCTGGGTCTGAAAAGAGAAGGGCATGTGGAAGAGCATTAACCTGCTTGACCAGGACCAGGTGACTCATTTGGTTTAAAAGAGAATTTTAATATAGAAGTCTATAGGAAAGTCAAGGAGCAACCTTGAAGTGTGAAAGTGACAAAAACTGCAGTTCCTCTAATGGCCACTTGAGGCTGGCTCCAGAGATGAACAAATGTCCATAGCTGGAATGTTTAAGTGACCAAAACAGTTGACATCTGATATCTGAGTGTATACATACAGTTTATGGAAGCAACATTTTCTAACATATCAACCTTAAATTCAAGTACACTAACTCTATATCATAGTGCCGGCCAAAGCCATGACACTGAGGCGTGAAAATGCAAAACTAATGGATGACATCACAATTCCAGGCCATGGGGAAAAACAATAATTCAGCTTTGTTTTCTGTGACTTCAGTAAACCCTTTTGTGATAACTTTACGGTCTTAAAGCTGCTTTCACATCTTCGTGAATACAACACAATGCCTGTTTTGTACATTATATTTAATTCTATCAAAAAGGCAGATAAAGCCTTGTTTTTCAGTCGCACACATCTCTCATCACTTTTGATTGAGGCTTGAGGTTTCATAACAGTAGTTCATAAATCAATGAGTGGCTATGTCTTTTATTTACAGGTAACACACCAGCCACGATCTATGAACATATTATATATGTAAACAACAGTTAATTATAGTTTACTATATGTTAAGTGCCTCCTAGGCCCCCCGACTTCCAGTTAAATTGCTCTAACTCTCAGTTTGAGCTGATTACATATGCACATAGAAGGGTGGGGAGGTCCCAGAACAAAGCTATATATTGCTGAACATGCATTTTTTTTGCAGAGAGAAATAATTATGTTTCTTACAGATGTCCCTGATGGAAATAAGAGGAAAAATCAGCAAAAGAAGAAAATAAAACTCAGTTTTCTTTCTCACAAATAGCATCTTACATTATAGAGAACGCTGGAAAACACTAAAGGGTGATGACACAACCAGAACAATAACAACAACAATAATTAGTAATAATAATTTATATTATTGATGTGAACCCATCATCGGGCATTTCAGAAAGCGCTAGAGGTGCTGGGTATATCCCAGGTTTACTACTCCTGAATTAAAAATAAATATTAACTATTTCAGTTTGTAGCTTCGAAATAGGAAAATGAGCTTTAGCCGATTTTCAGAATAATTCATTATTACATGTAATAATTAACTGTTAACTGACACTTAAACAGTTTACGGTTCAATATTCCAGTTAAAAGTCATATTGAACAAGAAAATGTTAAAATGTAAATATAAAAGCTTCCATCCACGTAAAAGATGGAGGTTAACAGGTTGAGAATCTCCATTCTGTTTTCTAACATTCTTAACCATTAGTAAAACATGTATTATGTCTATTTTATAGTGATCATTTTAGTGAACCTTTATCTTCACGAAAACAGTAAAACCTCAACAGGTTATCTGACATTTGGATTAACAACTGATGTTAATGTGGAAGTTGATTAAAATCATTTCTATTTTCATGACACCAGTGTAAATTGTTTAGTCCCACTCACTGCCATAGTTTTATTTAGCAGCACAGATAGCATCAGTTCAGACTTCTGCAGTGGCTCTGCCGAACACATTTACTTTCTAAATTATTCATATCTTTATTATCGGCATTGGTAGTACAGTAGTAGTACTGATGCTATTTAAAACATGAGGAAATAGGCAAGAATTTCTGTAGCCATGACAACCTAGAGATTTTAATTTCAATGCCTTTAATTGTATTACAATTTACCTGCAGCAATTAATACTAAATTTAATGTTTTCCTCTCTGGATATGTCCCCTCTGGAAAAACCAAAAGGGGCGATTTGTCTTCCATGTTTGATTTTGTCTAATCACAAACACTTTTTTGTATATCAGCTAAACATAGATACACATGTAGAAGCCGCAAACAAAAAATCAGACATAAAACCTACTTTTTAATTAAATAAATAAACTAATATCAGGATAAATATTGTGCTGATAAGGTGCCAGCTTATCTTTTTCTAACTGATTTAAAATTGGTTGAAGTCCTCAGCTGTTCCCTACACGAATAAGATTTAATTTAGGAGCGCTATATTGCTCCAGTAAATTATATGAATGTAGCTAAAAGGCAAATATTCATCTGTATCCATTGCATGTAATCACAGATTTAAATAAAGCCAAAAATATCATATACATAGACGCGCTCGTGTATACACGGTGTGACACTTACCCGTGAATTAAACACCTTCTTCACTGCTCGAGATTTTAACAAGTGATTACCGAGGAATTCTGAACTGCTCAAGTGCATGTGTGTAAGTGTGTGATCATGCATCTCCACACTCAACCCCATCACCACAGAAGTTCACTGCTTCTGTGTTTGTTCGGGTTCATCTTTAAACCTTACCCTCCTCCTCTCCTGACATCTCTGAATCAGTGGAAGGAAAGACATTATTTTGATGATGAGGATGAAGGCGATGAAGCTGACAGCGATGATGAAAAGGATGAGAAAGATGAGGATGAGGATGATCTACAGACAGTCTGCGTGACACAGAGACAAACCAACACTGAACGCAGGTTTCTTACCCTTGTTATCTGTAAACAAGAGAAAAAAAATTATATTAGAAGCATTTCTTTAAATATTTGTTTCCAGTGCATGTTCTGCTTAGAGTGGGTGGCTACTGTATGCATTACTCAAAAAATAAATTGGATATCTGGAGCACAGCTAGTGGGCCCAGTTTAGATGTCATGAAAGCTCTTACCAGCAGGGGCTGCTGCATCCTTAACACCCTCGGCTGCTGCAATTAAACAACAATTATGTAAATTAATTTGCACGTCCTCATTATTTCATATCATACAACACTAGGAGCACAGCGTTTGGATAGTCTTTCAGAGCTGAGACTCGGTAAAATGTTTAAAGAGCCACATCCTGTAATCTGAATCCTCACGAGACAATAACTAATATAACCGAGGGCTGCTTGTTTATCGCTATATTTATCTAAAATGCAAAACATCATTCTGTTTCTTACATTCAGCTGTACACCGTCAACACAGATGCTTTCAGATAGGTTTTGGGAACCACTCTGCAGGGACACACTCTTTTTTTACTAGCAGTGATCAGACAGCTTCATAAATACACCACACTGCACATGAAATACACTTTAAAATAAACAGTTTCATTTTAACAACATAAACACACATTCACATGTACCCGCACAGGGAAACAGCAACCCTGCTTTGTGAACCTCTTCTTGGTTTCTGTAGGGTTTGCCACTGGCAAAAGACAGAATATTGGATTTCAGCGAGGGAATGCTGCATGATTCAAATGAGCCACAGTTTACAGAAACAGTGAGCTTGAGATAAATATAAGCAATTTTGTCAGCGATCATGAGGAATAATTGGGCTTAAAAAAAGTCTGAAAGGGGCAGCCGCAAGACAAAAATGCTTTTGATAGGATAAGTACATCAAAGTTCCAGGATCGCAGATCTAGGTTACTTTAGAAGCTCTAGGGTGTTTAATGAGATGGCAGATTAGGTATGAATTTCTGTCTGCCAGACAAACTAAAGCACACAGTAGCACAGTAATAATTCAGCTTTGGCAGCATTCGCATCTTAACCATCCATTTAAATAATTCTGCAGGTCTGCGCCCTCATTAGGGCCCCTGTTTAAATGTTAAGAAGGTTTCACTGTGGCAGGGACGTACAGTTGAGACGGCAAAGTTTATTAAAGGGCTGAGCCACAGAAATGAATAAGGACATCATCTTGACAGCTATCATCTCTCCGAACCACCAACGAGAAGCCACGACTGGAACGGCAGAGCGTCCCATGAGCCTACTTAACAGTGGGTCTAAGATATCAAGGCTCAGCCTTGGCACTCTGGTTGTGATGAAGGCTGGCATACCATGTGTGGCAAACTGAAGGGGAGGCAACACTTCTATTTTGGATAAGGTTTGTTTTTCATGTAGCAATCTATTAATGCCTCTCTCAGCACTTCAATCCTTGAGAGGATCTGTGGCACAGCAGGCAGTTAAAACTTTCTTTAGGCTCCTGCTGAACCATCTTTCCCACCTCTCTCCCCCTCGAAATCAGAGGGAAAGTCGGTCACTGAATTTTGCTTTATTAGGTGCTCGTCTGGTCCTCTGTTTTTCAGGGATGTTACCTTGATGTTGGTGTGTTTGCTGGCAGGATTTAATCTTTGACTCAACATGATGTAACCGAAGACGGGAGGAGGTTTTGTTTTTGAGAAACAATTCTCACCCTGAGAGACAACTGGGGCGTTAAATAAATGTCACAAAATCACCATGGAAACAGCCCCGTGCTGATTTCAGATATGTGTGATTAATAATATAACCGTTTTGCCAAAGACGGCTGGAACTCAGAAAGTGTGTGCTATGCACAGGAGTCCCGCTGGTGTCTCACTTTACTGATGGAAATATCACAGCCTCTCAGAGGAAAATTTCATATGAAAGACTGTTCATAAATGGTTTTAAACCCCACAGAATAACATGAAAGTAAAGTGAGAGAAATTTCCCTGTTAAATTATAGTGAAATACCAGCAGCTGATTTGCCAGCAGTAAACTGTTATTTTACAATCTGACTACTGTAATCTACAATAACATTCTTTATTGTCAAGAAATCTGAATATAATCTTTACACTGTTCAGCTGTTCTTTTACTGTTTCTATTATCACCTCAGTAAACAATTTATTACACTGTTTACTCAATTAGGATACATTACCATCTATGCATATTCGTTGTAACTCCATCATAACTTGCACAGTAGTTGTGCAACTATTGCCATGAGAGAATTTTAAAAGAAATAATCAATAAAGGGGAACTCTCAGTCGCCAACTTCCAGTTTCATAGGCAGCGTTAACAAGAATGAACTGGACCCCAAATTTGCAACAGAAAATGAAGCGGGGTGAAGCATTTTTATGATTATTTTATTATCTTTTTGATAGAAAGGACTGAGCAATGATGTAGCTCCATTTTGATATGTTTTACAGGGTTTTGATTGTAGCAAAGCGCGAGGCAGGAGTTACTGAAGCAATCATAACCCAACAGTCTATAGAAAATGTAAAACGAAATGAATAGACAGCAAATTTTTATAGCAGTTTATTGCAAGGTACAACAAACAGTACCTGCTCAAAGATCATGTCTGGGGTCTCAAATGTGCAACTACCTCTTACTAAGCCTTTCAAAAAAGAATTTCTACAGTTCTCCCACAGTTTTCTACAATAGTGTCATGGTTAGCACTTCCTTCTCACAGTAAGAATGTCCTGGGTTTGACTCCACAGGCCAGCTGGTGCCTTTCTGTGTGGTGTTTGCACATTTTCATCGTGTTCCCTGTGGGTACTTTGCCTTTCTCCAGCAGTCCAATGGCATGCGTGTTAGATGAATTGATGTTTCCAAACTAGCAGTAGGTATAAGTGTAAGCATGCATGGTGTGTCCAGGTTGTACCCTGCCTCTCCAGCCCCCATGCAACCCTGAGTTGGATGAATTGTGATAAAAAACTATATTGTACACCTGTAATTGCACATTAATAAAACCCAGGAAGGAAAGCCGAGTGTGAGTACATTTTCCTCACATTGTTTGATGGTGAAAGAGCGTTTCCTGACTAAAAGCAGTTCTATAGCTTTCTATTTTTTCTGTACAGCTTTCTTAGATGTAAAAGTTTCAGCTGTCATTGTATGAAATCTCAGTCGGAGCTTCATTCAGTGTCAGTGGAGCAGCAGCACAGCAATATGAGAGTGAATGAGAGTTTTGGTTCACTGGTGTCAAGATATGAGAGAAAGATATTGATGCTCAGAGACTCTGGTTTGACTGTCTTGAAATGTTATATGTGGTGTGACATCTTAGAACTGTCACTGCGGTTAAAGCTAAATCTGCAGTTGCAGGCATTAATGGGAGGCGTCCTAAACAACAGATGAATAAAACAAACATTTTGGTCACGTGATAAACTGGAGACACATTAGAGAGGAGATTAGACTTGCTAATTTGCATCCCAGCTGACAACCTTTTCTTCCCCCCTTACATCATAACTTGAAAATACGATGACAAAACAGCACAGGCTTTTTAAAACAAACGTACGGTATAAGATCTTTTTACCCTGTAGCTGCGTGCTGTCTCACCGCAAACAAGCAAGATAGTGACACACTCACCAGTCTCTGCGCAGTTTCCTCCACTGCACCCAGCACCATTCATTGTGCAGTAAATTAGGTTTCACAAAAGAATTTTTAGCCTTCAAGGTCACTGCCACCTCCTCTCTGCATGATTACGCAGGGATTTTATACATTATCAGGATCACCCTTTCACATCTAATTTATAAGCTTTTCACTGCTCTGGATTGGTTATTTTTTTTCCCATTTAGGTAGTTTGCATTATGAGGGTAGTATCAGCAAGCGCTTTAGATTTTTTCTGTGTATCCCAGGTGAAACATTTTATGCAGATGATGATAGAGGGGTGAAAAAATGCAAATTATTACCCAGCATCCAAAATGCAGCACGGAGAAAATATTTAAAGATGTACAAGGGACGTTTTACACTCGCAGCTGCAAGTGGCAATAAACGTGAAAAAACAGACAGCACGTGAAGTGTAAAAGACACACAGATTGCTTCTGTTTCCAAGAAGTGAAATGTCAAATAGCGGCGAGACAATCTTTCTCTCAACACAATACTCCTTCTCTGCTGTTTATGAGGCTGGCCGCATTTGTACTCATTTGTTAATATGTTGAAAATGAGAAGCTTTGAGTGCTAAGAGGCCAGTAGGATATCTTTCTTGTCGCACTACCAGACGGGTCTCCCACTCGACAAGCCGATCTATTCATTCAGAGACCCAAGTAATTTGCGTGCATACCTCGGCAATCCTTTGGATAAGTAAGTGAATTTTTTTTGGCACGCCCCCTGAGGCATAAAATACTCACACTGATGCCAAAGAGCTGATACTGAACAGGTTTGCAATGTACACCATCTTACTTTAGTGTGTTGGAAAACCAAGATAGAGCATTAGCTAACATTAAATCACCTTAGAGCTTTTTTTTCTTGTCTTGTATCTTCTTTTCTTTTCTGCCATAAGTCAAAATAAAAGACAAAATACTTTTTTATAATGATTAAAAAGTGGGAAATTCAGCAGATTCTTTCATGGTTATCTGACATTTCTTGACATGTTTCAAGGAGTGAAAGATAACTAAATCCATTTACATACACAGCATAATAAAATGCAACCCTGAGCAGGTAAATATTATCTCTCCAGTAGATTTTTATGAAAGTTAACTAATTTTCACTTTGCTGGGTTTTTATATATGAAACATTATAACATACTGTGGAAATGATTTGATGCCCCGAGTCAAGTGAATTTATTTATGAGCAGCTTTAAAAGAAAAACAGATGACCAAAGTGCTGTACAGCTTAAAAAATAAGAAGAAATTATATTAAAACAATACAAATAAAAACAAATATTAGAACTTAGTCTGGCTTTGAATGTCAGAAGCTAAAAATAGAATGTAAAAATACCTTTTAAAATAACTCTCAAGCAAATAAAACATTTCCACAAGCAGCGGCCCAGTCTGGAAGAGATGATGCTCACTTTCTAGAAAACTACCCAGCATCCATTTTCTGTTTTTATTTCATTTTATTTTTGTTTTTTGGGGGATTTTTTCTGATGCCAAGCTCAAAAAGAAATCAGGCCTGCTGACGACAGGGAATAGCGAACACGACATCCAAAATCAAGCTGGGAAACACATGAAAGCTCTGGTGTTTAAGGCTTTGCTGTAATGACCTTTCAGATGACATATTATTAGGCCTACAGATTAAGCTACCCATAACTGTGTAACTCAGTTGAAATTGGCACCACATTTACCAGCTGCAACATTATTTGATTACCCGTTAAAGCTGAGCTAGGCAACATATTTTTGGCATCACTGGACACAAATATCTATAATAACCTCTGAGTATGTTTTTTTTTTTCAGGCCTTAGAAAATCTAGCCCACAATGGAGAACTCTGGCCATTGGCAAGACTTTTCAGACCATATCAGTTGAGTAAAGGGAGTAAATAGTGGTGTGATAGGCTGGAAGAGCAGAATTCAGCAGGAGGAACGTTCTCTGGATTTCTGTAGCATTATTGCAAATTCAAGTGATATAACATTGCTCATTCAGATCCAGGACATTCAAGGCATATCAGTGATAATCTAGATGTTTTTCATTAGGTTCAAGAGGTCCAAGAGGTAAATCCTATGACACACCTACAATCTGTCCCTGAAACTAAATTTTATGTGAAATGTACTCTAAAAAAAAAAAGCTTTACTTTCCCACAAAACACTCATATTTGAAATGTGCAGAAAGAGGAAATCTACAGCATCTCAGTTAGTCAAGGTTAGTGACGTAGTTCTCTTTTGTAGCTCCACTTTGTGATCAAAGCTGATAAGATGGGTATATTTTATTTAAAAAAAAATCTTGCCTAGTGCAGCTTTTAAAGAACGATTTTATCCTTTTCTAATTATCCATAAGTGACCCGTTTCTCCTTCAGCCCACGCCAGTAGCACTTCCTGTACTGCAGGTCTCTCTGTCCAGCTCTGAGAAAGCTGTGAGCAAGCCGCAAAGTCAAAACCAGGATCACTGTAACCCTTGAACCCTCTCTGCTAATGCTGAAGGTAATGCACAGCTGATGAAGGCTCTGTCTGCGAGGATCCATCTGCGCTCTCATTACCATCCACGCTTCATCGACGGTCCTCTCTGGCCTAGATAATTTCACTCAACAGCCGTCTGCTTCCCTGTCTTCCAGGTATCTGTTAAATGGATAATGTCTCTTGCGGTCTCCATTCCATCTTACTTTTCACTTAATGCAAATCGTCACTCTCAGCACTTTTCTGTCCCACCAATTCTTTGTCCTACTTTAATCTGATTCCACTCTCCTCTGAAGTAAACGGCTGAGCAGAGAGGCAGAAACTAGAACTGGGAGAGAGAAGAACAATGAGCCAGACCAACTGGGGTCAAGCAGCTCAAGGATTGGGTTCTTCGGTGGAGGAGATGAGATATAGGCTACATGGTTTATATTTAACAAATACCATGTGAGATGCGTGTTGCAAGAGGATTTACTCCGTTTTCGCTGACCCTGCCACTGCCAATACTTTCTTTAAATACACTCATCGCTTGATGCACAGTGCATCCATAATTATAGACCAAAAGCTTATCACTTATATCATTTTAACGTCTCGAGGACTTTAGCACCTCATGACTGTGGCTAAAAACTGATTAAGTCATAAAACTGAAGTCAAGACACAGGGGGGATTTTTAAGCTAAGTGCCTGGGTAGGGGATTTTCTATCTGACCACAGATACTAAAAGACGTATGCATACCTGAGTTTTCTGTGTGCCTAGAATATAATCTTTCACCACATAGCGTGTAATAATCCATATAAGTTATGCTTTAGATATTTTACTCATCTTCGTGCACTTTAGAGCAGTTTAATGTTCTAATTTGGTTTTTGAACCAGTTATAAATTAGATTTAGCTCTTGTACATTTTCTTCAACCAGCCTGCAAATATTGCTGTTTGGTAAGATCAATGTGTCCTTTGGCACAGCTGCCTTGATGTCCTGACATATTAACACTGAGAAAAAACGTTTTTGCCTCACATTTGAGCACAACTGGTTGAGCGTCATTCTTCAGCTTTCACAGCTAATGCGATGAAGGGGAGCGTTTTAATCCAAACCACGATATTTTCCTAAACCTATTCAAGTCGGTACTGGTGCTTAAATCTTAGCCAAAAGTAAAAAGCATGTGAAAAAGTAGAAACGGAGTGAGAGAAAACAAACCAAATTAAGGTGCAACACACAACCTAAAGGTAACTTGTGACTTACTCCATGGCCACCCCTCCAGCCTCCTTCCTCAGGCTCTGTAGTTCTTCAAAAATCTTTCTTTTGTCACGCAGTGTTGCTGTGGCCAATGCCTAAGACATCAATGCTAAAGGACATTGTGTGTATGTGTCTGTGATGGCTGCAAAATCTGACATCAGCATTTTTAAATCCTGAAAACAAGTTCCCTAAACCAGAGGTAATAACATTTTTTGCCAGCAAATAAAAGCCCAGCATCACTTTGTTAGCTCTGCTTTTTTTACATGCTGGTACAAGTCCCTGAAAGAGCAATGGGATTGATCCAAATCAGCACCATTTGGGCTGGCAAACCAAATCTATGCTCTAATGACCCAATTCAAGAAGAATTAGTCAATGCCCATTTGTGTATCCATTTGGCTTTCCCATGGCTGCTGTATACTTGCAAGCAGCTTTGGAGTTCACCTCTAGCTCATCTCTTTTTGTCATGTTGTATCTAACTTTGTCACTGTCATATTTGTGGTCTTTGATGCCTGCTCTGTTCTGTATGGGGATCTAGCTGCTGCTTTCCCTGTCTCGACCTTTCCATTTAAGGCCAGAGAAGTTCCCTCAGAGCAGAGACACGCCATCAAATATAAATTGCTACAAGGAAATATCAATCTTATTTCGACTACAGTGATCCTATTCATCCACGGAGGTGTGTGTTTTTGATCCTACACGAAGTAAAACCAAGATGAAATAATTACAAAAATAATAAATCTGCCACTTCTTTTACCCAATGAGGTGAGGCCCTTGCACGTGCCTCAGAAAAGCATTTATACAGAATACATTTATATAGAATAAAGCTACTGCAAGCTAGAGCTTCTTTTTTTTTTAATCAATCCTATTGACACTGACCTCAAGACAAGACTTTGTCATGGTCGAGTTTAAACTTTAGGTATTGATCTGCACGGCACTAAGGAAAACACTCGGCTTAGTGCTTGTGTTCTCTGAAGCGCAAGTGAAACACGCAGCACTGGAGACAGTTTAAAAAACATTTATATTCCAGAGATCACTTATATTACTATTTCCCCTGTAATGTTATAATCATTACAAATCATACGCATTAGAAAATACAATAAGAACCAGCAACTTATGAGTTTTCTGGGCCGTATCGCAATTAGCCTTAAAAAATATTAGTTTCTCTTCATAAATCTGAAAACAATAAGTAGATTAATTCTGCGCTGATCCTCGACAGTCTCTCTCGCTCTTGCGCGCTCTCTCTCTCTCTCGCTCCGTCCGCCTCTCGCGCTCTCTCCTCACGTTTTGCTTTTGAAGGGTAACCTCTGTGGAATGTGCTTCGTTAATCTCTCTTGACATTTCCCTGCCTTCCTTTGCTGCGTGCGCCTCCTGCTTATTCAGGCAGTTAAGCCAAAGGAGTCAGGCCAAGACAAACATTTGAATCTTGAAATCTTTCTCATCACTGAACAAAGCCAAAAAGGGCATAGATTCCTCATAAGAATGTGTGTTTTGATGCTAGATACTGAACAGCTGTCTCCTTTAAACTCAGTGACTGACATATCCGATGCTGCTGCTGCAGCTCAAAAGAGGCACCCATTACACGGTTTTGTTTCTGCTGAAGCATCATGTTGGAGTACCGCTGAATACATTAAGCTTGTCTATAACCGTAAGCTATTGCACCAGCAGACATGTTAACCAGAAACTGGGGCTAGTGTGGCCTCCTCTCCAGCTGAGTATAATGCCAATTGGTGGTAACACAGTCCTGCTTCTCATACTTTGTTAATGCATCCTGGCACCATTTTGCACAGCATCCCTGTCATATCCCTGCACTCTGGATGAGTGTGTCAGGTGAAACTATAAGCTCATGTTGCTGTGTGTGTTCGTTTGCATGTATGTAACAGATCCGACGAGTACTTTTTTGCTTTTTGGAGTCAGACTTGCTCCAGAGGCAAAATAGCACGAAGACCAGGACTTAAAAACAGGATATTTCTCCTGTTACACATTTGTAGTACTTGTGTCATTCATGAGATATAATATTTCTTTAAGATGCCAAAAGTTCATTTGTCAGCAGATGGTGATTCAAGAAATCAGACCGAAGAGAAAACCCCAAAGAGTGCAGATCTTAATCATGCAAAAAAATAACATCTGTGCCTCCTAACGGGCTGCACAACATCAAACTGTCTCATATGTGTGTCTGTGCTTATATTGAATAAAATAATTCTATCTAAGATAACTTATTGATTAAGATTACTTCCCACAAAGACACAGAATCAACAGCTTAAGGTAAGCAGAGGAAAAGGTGTGATGGGATTTTGGTACATGTCCACAAGGGAACTTTTGAATGATACAGGTCAGTCCACTTACTAGCATTGTGTGCTTAATGGGCATGCCACTACACAGTACTGTGACAGACTTTTGACAATTGCTCTGCTACTCTGACTGTGCAAACTCTCGGCTGGACAAACGCCTCTCATATAACCTGTCTGATGTCAGATTTTAACTACAAACCAATGATTGCTTTTCTGAAAATTTGGATTACATTCATATCACACTGAAACAACAAAATTAAAACATTTGTTTTGGTGTTTCCAGTCATATCAAGACAATTTGGAAACCCCTAATTTGAACAGCATAGACCTCAACATAGACCTATGTAAATAAAGACTGAGCAATTCAGTGCATCTCAAATACAGTCAAGTGAAAAAATTACATTTTTTTCAGGACTTTATGCTTTCTTTTAAAAAAACAAACTAATTACGCCTTTACTGCTTCCACACGATTAAGCAAGTAAGTAGGAGTAAGCAGCAGCCAGGTGCTGCTAGTCAGAGACAGATGATCAACAGATTAGAAGCTAGTGTGAGCTCCTCCAGAAGGAGAAGTTTTGGTGTTTTGTTGGTCTGGAGACACATGAAGTGTGTGTTAATACGCTACCACAATCATCCTAGGAGTGAATGTCCCATCAAACTGATCCCAAAATAAGACCATTCAAGCGTCAGAGAAACTTCAATAAGCTTAAGAGCTACACCTGACACATTACAGGTCTGAACAAGTATGGCTCGTTTAAAAGGGGAGCCAATAGAAATGTCCTCTCCCGGAAAAAAAAAGACAATAATAGCACAGCTTAAGTTTGCAAAGTTGCATCTAAACACACCAGAATACTCTGGTGTGTTTAGAAAAATCTCCTTTGGACAGATGAGAGCAAAGTTTAGATGTACAGCCCCAACACAGCATATCAGTGCAAACACTTCATACCAACTGTCAAGCACAGTGGTGGAAGGCTTGTTTTGCAGCCACAGGACCTGGGCACCTTGCAGTCATTCGTCAAACACAAAGTCATTAAGGTGGGGGAACGTTAAGAGAGCTGTGCATAAATGAAAGCCTGCAAACTTCTGTGAACTAAAGCAATGTTTTAAAGAAGAATAGGCCAAAATTCCTCCACATGAAAGACCGATAAAGTCATACCGAAAATGCTTCTTTCAAGTTATTGATGCTAAAGTTGGTTTTACAAGCTACTGAATCAAGGGGTGTACTGAATCAACGTAACGCCAGTGGGCTACGTTTCCTTAAAGAGAGATGTGAGTATGTGGGGTTTGACTTGGCAATGGATGGAAAAAGAGAAGTGTAGGACCCCGCATTTCATAACACTTTACATTTCTTTATAAGTTGAGCCCAAAAAGTGGAATTTAGCCATACATTTTTAACAGTTTTAATAAATAAATGTGATTCAGGAAGTAATTAAATCATGAACCTCAGAGCGGAGACTGTTCTTTTTGAATTAGTCAGATTTAACTCAACCAGTCAGGCTGCTTCTGCTCTGGGAGCAGCTCTGCTTCTTACTGAGTGATGTTTTCAGTAACTGAAAGTCCAATCCTCTCCAATTCTTACGCATTTTTTGAACGCTATTCAACAGGGAATCCCTCAATGCCTGTAAAGCACCTTAATCCCAATATAAAAGCAACTCACTCTTTTATTAATGTATGCAGTAATCACATGTGGCCAAGCTGCTGCTGTTGCTAGACTTTCCTTAAATCGCATGACGGTGTGACCGAAAGTATTTTTGTACTTTTTGTATTTTCTACAATATTCAGATACACACACATATATATATATAAATGCAGTGTATTAGCAGGGGAGAAATAAAAAGAAGATTAATATTAAAGCAGTCTATTTATAAACAGACTCTGTGTATGAGTATCAATGGTATTATTGGCACTTGGCTGGCATCCACACTGGGAGCAGAGCATGACTGATGTAGTTTCACCATTTTATGATGAGGATGGAGAGCGAAGCTGTCAACAGAATCTGGGTACGCTTAAGCCTCTGCCCTCCCGATCACTCAATCATTTGCCAAGTTAATTTGACAGTCTTGATGATCTTTACAGCTGCATCACGTACTGAATAGACTGTCTCTCCATGTAGGAGGAGAAGGTAAATGGATAAATCTCGAGTAGCAATTAAATAGTTGCTTGACATGCAGGTAGTAATGGATGGGTAAAACATCAAAGAGCAGCTGTTCCCGTAATTCGAGTGATTGTCAGAATCAAAAATAATAACTGCACATCACAGAGCAGCTTTCCATGAAATCAATTTCTGACACAGTTTTAAAATAAAAAACATGCAGTTATGAAGATTTTATTGATCTTTTTCTTCTTTTTTTCTGAACTGTTGATCAAAATAACTGCAAATATAAGAAAAAATATTACTTTGAAACTCAAAAAATCTGTATTGATCAAATGTCCACTCATCTGTAAAATGAAAGCCTCGGGAAGGGAGTTAATCTGCCTGGTAAATAGGAACTCGCAGTTTTAACTGCACTGATACAACCAGGAAATAAACAGGAGCGGTCTTTGCAAATCTGGATGACCTACTTTTTGTTTTCGGCTGCTTAGTTTTAGCTTGTTGGAGGAAAAAAAAACAATATTTAATATTTTAAGGGATTTTTTTTCATATGAACCTTTAAAAGTTGTGAAAGGTGCTTTGAAGAAGATTTAGAAGAAAATGGTTGAACGTATGCTCCTCCAGACTGTGTCTAGGTTTGAACCATTTTAATCATTATTGCCCTCCTTTTTTAAAAAGGTCACAGTTTACATAAAATCTACAATCTGAACAAAGCTTGGTTGAGCAATCTGAAAATATATGCAATAATCTCTGCATTAACTTTAACATTTGCTGCTACTAGCCTCTCAAATGTTCTTCTTCAGTAAACTGAGTGCAAGTGGGACAAAACAAGCAATTTGAAGGCGTCACCTTAGACAGCTAATCAATGGATCGAGGAAAGCGGTGGTATTAGTTGTAGCCTTACACTGTGTACAACAGCAAACCTTCCTCAATCTGTGCTTTGATGAGAGATTTGGTCCCGAGATTGTTGTGCTGTCATCCCTTTAGAGAACCTGTGTGTGATTTATGTGTTGATTTATTATAGCAGAAAGGATGAAATGATATACTTTCTTCCCATTCTTTTCAGTATTTCATCTTGATCTCAAAAGCAAGCTCTGTGCTCTATAGAGACTTTACTATAAAGAAAAAGGTCACTAATAATGTTTCTCCCACTGAGAGAAGTTGATAAAGCTCCGACGGTGCTGACATTACCATGTTATTCCGTTTGTACGCGTTCTGCAACGATCCTGCATTAAGCCTGATCGTGGCCACGGACCGAGGGATTAGACGCACAAGCTTGTGGAGGGAACACAAGAGACTGGATGGTTGTATATAATACTGACTTTTAATGATGATGATAAGAATTATGGCTTCTTTGAATTGGACCAGTCATGTCTCTTTCCCCCTGCTTCCTCTTCGCTCCTTGCCACACAAAAGGATGAAGATTTATGGAAGAACAAGAGCGCAGAAAGGGAAGGATTTGGTAATCGGTTTGAAAAATGGGTGTGAAACTGAAGATTAGATTTTATAGCAGTGCTGTAAACTTTCCTGACAATTTCAATGAATTGACATTGTGTGAACAAAGCGCTCTCAATATAAGAAAACAATTACTAAATGCAATTCTAATTTAGACATGAGGAATCTGTAAACAAAGGCAGCTTTAAATACCATATTAAGCTGTCATCCACTTCAGCTTTCCATTTATTTCCTTTTGTCTTGCAGCTCACATCAACACCAGCCTGTGCTCCAAATAGGCTAAGGCCTCTCTCTGATCAAAGAGGAAGCTTTTAGAAAAAGGGATACATTTCTGGGTGTGTATCCACTGCGCATCACACTGCTTGGGCTGCACTCTGAGAGGCTTTGTTAATGATATTTCAGGGGATCAGTTAACTTTTCACACTCTTTTTGTAGGACCTCATGGCACAGTTGCTTGACTCTGCATCTGTCTGTAATCCATCAAGCAGCAGGCGCATACCTGTGGGAACTTGATGATAGCCTTGGTATGAAGTAATGCTACACTCGACCCGTTGTGAGACGCGTGGTTTGGGGAGCTGAAGAGCAGGGATCTGACATAATAGACATGGGAATACAGGAAGTTTAACCTTCTGCTAAACAACTGTGAAAACAAGAAGACAGGCTCTGGCACCAGTTTTACACACAGATACATGATTGGTCCAGCTGTAACTATCACTAAGACAGATCCTTGTTTAGATCAAAAGAATTCAGTTGCACATCTTAATTCATCCTTTAGAGAAAGCAGTTTTATTCTTGGACTGTGCTGGAGTAGCATGATTCAGAGTTCAAATTGATCCTTATTTATCTTATACCTGGCCTTGGTGTAGCCTCTCACTTCATCCACCTGTGTGAAAAAAGCCATTTTATTTCGTTTATCCTGCTCTTTAAGCCACCTTTTTTCTGAGTGGATACTACTTGTAAATGTAAGATTTGAACAGCTGGTAGTTTGGGCTTCTGTCCTCACAGCCAGAGCCATGTGACCATAATAAGGACATCCCCTCTCTCTGAAATCAGATAAAATTTCTTCACTTTAAAACAAAATAAAAGCTGAAAAATAATTTAATGGTTCAAAAAAGTGACATAGTCTCAATGGAGAACAGGCCTGCAGCAGTGCCGTGGCTCGATACTCAAATAAAAAGAAAAAAATGAAACAAACTAAAATTTATTAATCATTTTGGAGTTTTTTTGTCATCTATTTACGCTCTTTAGTCACAGAAAGTTGTACAAACAGGTTTTAGGCTGGTCCCACAAGATACACTAAAAATAAAGACTTGACCCTAAAAAAACACAGCCAGCCCACTCTCAGGATAACTAAGCAGCAACCTCCTGGCTGATAAATGAAGCCAGAAGTTGCAGAAACTGTGGCTCCATGACCACTTGATGCTGGCCTCAAAAGTGAGTCTGTCTCACCTGATTTCTGTATGCATAACTTCACAGCAGAGATAAACATTTTTTACAGGTTGGTACAAAAACATCTTGATCTCTAATTCAGAGGCAAATTTCTATCTAAATCTTTAGTTTAAAATGTATTAAGTTATTGTGGCATGGCTGTTTTGACTGGAACAGGTTGATGCTGACATCGATGTCTTTAGCCACTAGCTTTCTGCTACTTTTCACCTGTTTTCAGTCACTAAACTGCACAGCTCAACAGCATTTGCAGTGTTTCTGCCTCTTGGTCTGTATTTAATTTAATTCTATTCATTATTTGACAAAAACTTGGCTTGATGTGCAGGTTTTTATTAGTGGCATTCTAATGCTCAACTTATCAAGTATCTATGTCTTTGCAAAGCACTCACTGAAGCACTAGCAAGAATTAAATGCGAAAATAGAATTTACTTTAGCTACTGCTGGCTCCAAAAGACTAGGATGGCAAAGACCATTCTTCAAAACAAAAGTCCTCAAACTGACAGTTGGTCTTCTTAGCTGTTATATCCAGTCTATGAGACTTAAAAAAAGCTGACATCAGCAGACGATTTACACGCACTCATAAGTAGCCGTTGAAAATGCGCAGTAGTGATAGCTGTTTTCGTTTGTCTGAGCAGCATCATACTGCATAACAGACAAGTCTGCAGAAGTTCTGCTAAAACAACTGGAGTAGGAGCCGAGCAGTTCGATGTGCTCACTCAAAAAAAGTATGGTTACTGCTACTTAAGATATTCAAGAACTTGATGCAGTGGATGAATGCATTTATCAGTCTACGTCTGCCCTTCATATGAATCTAAGCCAGATTCAAAGTCTTTTTTTGTTAAGCTGGACCGCGCTCCTTTGTATGCTAACAGGGGAGGGAGTGTTTGAGTAGAGATGGCGGCCTCTGGCAGCGTTACTGGTAATTAAAAATTGTGTTGTTATGTCTACGCGTGCTCAGCAGTGGAGCAGCGCCAGCGAACTGTCACCCTGCACCCTGCAACTATTACCATCAACTCTGGTGCGCAAGGTCTAATTATTCTGTGACTGGCTCATTCCAAAGAGCCCACTGGTTCACGAGACATAACAATCCATGATTAACATGAAAACTATGATCCTACTGGGCTCGTTCCACGTGTCTTATATGGGTCAGCTAAGGTCCATCCAAGTGTGTTTCCCCTCCCTCTCTAGAGGCGCCTTTCCTTTTGTGGATCCACAAGACCACGGCCATCGCTTTTACACTTGAGAACTATTCTTGTGGCTGTTTATTGGGATGCGTGCTTCTTCCCGATCACCAAGTCTTCTGAAGCCCCAACAGCCTTAACACTGGATGAGTCACATGAGCTGTAACCAGCTGATCGACAGGGGCAGAGGGGCTCCAAAGCTGAGGATGTGTGTGGTAGTTCATGAGCGGGGCAATAATTTGGGATGGGTGGAAACACAAGAACAAGAGGAGACTGGGTGACGGCTGTAATGTGGTGTTAGGAACATAATATGTGTGATGTCAGGACGCTGGCCTGGAGACACATTGGATGCAGGGATGGAATTACTGCTTGATGGGAGAATAAAAAGGGAAAGGGTATAAGGTACACTAAAGGGGACAGATTTCAGTGCATCAAATGCATTTTATGATGCATCAACGCTGACGTGCATTTCTAAATACGGACTTCTGCAGACGCATGTCGCTTTCAGCAAAACGCCTTTTTTGGTCTGATCCACATGACTTTGAAAGAGCTCAATGAGTAAAACAGATATCGGAATTATATATCTGAGAAAATGGGAGTTCTGACTTTTACATAACAGCAGTGATATGGTGAACTTCATGCAGATTGGCGAATGGGGAGATTGATGCCAGCAGAGGAGACAGTGTAATAGAATGAGGGAGGCAATCAGGGTCAGATAGATAAGGTGTCTGAGGTGCAGAGATACGACGGCAAGGTAGTTACACCTGACTTGACAGAGGTCCCTCTAACAAATCATTCCCCTCATCTCTCCGCTTTTATCTGTTACCTCTTTCTTCCCTCGTGCCCTCCTTCACTCCTTCCCTCATGCATGCTCTCATTTCTCCCGCTTCGAGCTGCAAGATGATTTACAGTTTGAGGTTGTTGCTGACAAAGGCGGCGGAGCATATTTCAGACCCAGTGACTGATAGAAACATTACAGCATACACTACATCACAGTGCTGTGGTGATGTTTCAGCGCTGAGATTACCAAATGTTATGCCACATGCATGGGAAGATTATCCTGCTCTGCTGGAACCACATACTTCCAGTTTATGGTGCAATGAAAGGGCTTATTATCAGTAATAAAAGAAGGCATTTGCTGCCATTTACAGCCTCTGTTTTTCTTTTAATTAAATAACTTCAGTGTATATAAAATGTATGGAGTTTTGCATAATTATATGACACTGGATTTAGTGTAAAAACAAAGCGTATGCACTCTGTCTCTGTAATAAAGCATAGTCACTTAAGATAATTGCATATGATGTGCATTTTCATCAGTTATAACTACGAAACTCACATCAGACATCACTACAAGTTTGCCAACTTTTACCGTCTTGCTTTTTTCAGCTAAATTAAACGTCATGTATACAAGACACTTTTCCTATAAGAAAATACAAGTTCAAGCAGCTAAAGAGAATATATTTTTCTTTATTCATAACTTTGGATCATTTTATTTTTGATTACCAACATTTAGGCCAAAAAAAAACCTAAGTGCATTTAACTCTGAAAGTATTTTTAAATATTTGTTAATGTAATGCTTTATTTATTAAAACTTCTTGTTTAGCTTTCATTGAACTCAGTTGCAGTTTCGCACTATACCTCAGAACAGTTGTTTGAGAAAGAGAAAGCAGCACAGTGATACCAAATAAAAGGCATGCACCTATAAACCTAACACTCATGCCACAGATTATTAAACAGCTTTAATTTGCATGCCCACTAATAAATTGTAGTCTATATTAGGTCATTCATTACCAACGACTTTATAAAACTCCTGATTTATTGTGATTGAAAAGATAATTTTATCAAGAATAAACACTAAGGGTTAAAATTAGTTAGAAGTGCCTTGATTTTTCTCCTCCCACACATCTGCACCTTGCACAGAATCACTAGCTTCCACATCTGTTTTTTTCTGTTCTAATCTCACAGGATGAACCAGCTTACCTGGGTTCTGGGGCTCAGGCATGACTGTGTCTGTTTACAGCGATTCCTCTGAAAGCGTCTTCGTCCCTGCTTGGCAGTGGCTCTGCCTGCATTTCCAACTCTTCCATCCCTTTTTATGACCTACGCCACCCCCACCCATACCACCACTACCACCGCCTTATCCCCCTCATGCCCACCCAACACTTTTACTTTGTACCAATGCCATGCCCCCCCCTTAACAAGCAGAACAAGGAAGGAGGAAGAGAGTGACAGAGATGTTGTCACTTGAAACCTTAGTGGTAGCTGCAGAGCCCTGAGGAGGCACTGAGACACCATGAGGGGTAAAAGTGGTTCAGAGCCATAAAGAATTCCAACCCATGGGAAAACCTGCCAGCTGATTAACTCATTAGGCCCTGTAGGCAGAACATTAATAAACTTACTGATGCTAATGAGCTCTGACTGACAATTTGACTGAGGGATGCCGCAGTGGTAAAACTCCACAGATGTTTTGTGTTATTAGAGGGGAGGATAATATGTTTTGCCACTTTGATAAGGGTTAGGATGTTTAAAAAATGAAGAGTGAGTCTTTTCCTTTTTTCCATGCCCTAAATCTATAATTAAGCATAGCTTTAGCTTGGGAAGGCCACAAAGTCAAGCTCAGCTGCAGTGCCAGCAGATCAGACAATCTCAGTCCCTGGCCACATCAGCTGATGGCTCAAAGGAAACCCCTCTACACTTCCAATTGACAAATAGGGCATGCTTATGTGAGGGGAAAGTTAGCACGGGGCATTGCTGTCTTGGGGAAAGTAAAACAATTTCTGGATAGGAAAACATTGTATACGTTATATTGTGCTTTGCTATTACCATACATGAGTTATTGTGTAGAGGTTTGGGGAAATACATATAAAAGTAATATTCAGACTATAATCATAATGCAGAAAAGGGCCATTAGACTAATAAATCAGGAGGGGTATAGGGCTCACACAAACGCACTCTTTATTAGGACGCAAGCTATAAAATTCCAGGATCTGGTGAAGTTTAAAACAGTGCAAATAATATATAAGGTAAGGAAAGGGATGCTCCCAATCGAAATAAGTAAATGGTTCTTAGAAAGAGAAGGGAGGTATAATTTTAGAGGGAAGTGGAATTTAAAATTACAAAGAGTAAGAACAACATTTAAAAGGATGTCTATTTCAATAGCGGGAGTTAAAATCTGGAATGAGTTAAAAGAAGAAATAAAGGTCAGTAGTGATATAAACCAGTTTAAAATAAAACTCAAAAAAGAAATATTAAATAAGTATAAGAATGAAGAAAATGCAATTAACCCAAGACAGCAGTCAAACTCATGTTTATTTTCTTCTGCAAATTAGCAAATCTAAATATAGTTTTAGTTGAACATGTGAAAATATTTTTTTTTGAGATGTTATGTTCTAAGTTGAAGCCATTGTATACGTTTTTGTTGTTCAAATTTAGATGATGAGGATGTAAACCTGAGGGGGTAGGGCTAAATAAATACTTCTGCCTACTCCTTTTCAAACAACTGTATGGAATGATTTTATGAAACGTTGGTGAATGTATATGTTTGAAATAAAAAAGAACTGAACTGAACTGAACTGAGCTTTTTAAGAAGTTTTAGCTCGCTGACAGTTGCTGCACATCTGCAACCTCCTTTGCAACCCGTAGGTCCTCACTTCCTCCCGTATCAGACTTAATCAGTGTCATGTCTCTCAGTGATGCCTGCTCTTTTCTGTCTTCTTGCAGCTCTGCCTGCCTCCAGCTCTCCGTGTATGCACATGGAAGGGTTGTGGGAGAACTATGTCACCATGTAAAAATCACTGCAAATGCAAGTATCAGCCTTGCTTTCGCTAACGGTCTTGAAATTAAGGCTTCTGTGACTCTAATCTTTTTCACTAGCCAGCACTTGCCTCACTTTATTCTGTAGCACAACAGACTGATCATGTAGAATTAACTTGTTATATAATGTATGTTTACCACAAATATATGTTGTGCTGTAGTGAATACCCATTTAGCATTGCTTAGCTACAAAATAAGGAGTATTTGGCAATTCTTTCTACTCCTAATGGGCTGTGTTGTTCCATTAACATGTAGGTTGTGTTGAAAAATTATTGTAAGAGGTGTTCCAGTATTTTTCTGTGTCATGAAAAGGGGTCTAAACTATATATCAATAACCCTGCGGAGGGTGTTGCTCTTCTGAAAAGCCTACCCTAAGGTTCTTCTCCCCCTCTTCCACCCAGTGATTTTTTCACTGTCCCCAGCTGACAAGAAAGGGAGAGGGGGAAGGAAATCAAAAATGAGAGCAAAACAGCGGCAGCCGTGCGTTCCTATAGGCAATGACAATCCCATTTGTTCTTTTGTAGGCATAGCTGTCAACTAGCTGTACTTTGTGAGAGAGGAAAGCTTCATGCAGGGATTTACGGAGCAAGGTCAGAGTAGAGAGAGGTCACCTTATGAGTTCCTGAACTATGTATGCTCACACTAGGATTTGTTCTTCACATGTGTGACATATGACGTAATCAATATATTTACCAAAAAAAGAAAGGATTTAAATGACAGAAAAAGGACAGTAAGCTCTTACTGTAGACCAAATTACAAACATCAGTGTTAAATTATGCATTTAATAAGCCTTTCACTTTCCATTTCTTCATCCATATGCAGTTCTCTTTTTTCCTTTGGTTTCGGCGCTCATTTTTTTTGCTTTCGAAATTACTCAGGCAGCCCTAACCTTGCATAATAATACGTATTCTTTGAGACTTAAATTTTGGAGAGAGAACTTAAGCCAGAAAGAGAGGCAGAGATTGAAGAACAGCTATTTAAGGTAAGTGCAACTTAAGATTCATATGTTCAAGGAGAACAAAATACCCCAGAGGAAGATTATGGAGAGCTGTTTGAATAGGACATAAAAGGTCCTTGAGTCTGTTAGACTTACTGTATATCATAACTTTACATTACTTTACTTTAAAGCTGAATTATCTTCAATAAATCTATTTTACGCATTCACAGGTCATCAGTTGCAATTTATAATGTGACTAAACTCTCTGAATGAGCTGAAATTATTCATATATTGTGGATTCAAAGTGGCTATAGAAGACTTACTATAGGTGTCCTAAATGTTCCACTGATTCCCTGCAGAGGATGACACCAGAGTTATTTAACGCTTGCACTAGTTAAGCCTCACTGAAAAACACTTAATGCCAGCTGAAGCAGGTCCCCTCCATTCTCACAGCAGCTTTCCCAAGACAGCGTCATAGCACTATATAGAGGTTAAAGCTTTTAATGGATGTCGTTTAGCAATAATTTAAAAAAGAATCTGTTAAGTAAATATATTTTATTGTGTTTGAGAAACTAAATTCTGGGTGATATGAGAGTATTTTATGGAAAATGGCAGTAAAAAGACAGAAAATGGTCAGATGAGTATATCTCACCAATAAACAAAGGAGTCTCTAAATGTCTCATCCTGGTGTGTCAAATACTGTCATTCTGTCAGATGCATGTAGTGTCCGCATAGGTTGAGTCAACAGCCACAACAAGTTTTCTTTTTAATATTGTAGGGTCTTTACCTTATGAAGCACCTTGATGCAACTGTTGTGATGAATTGGTGCTATATAAATAAAACTGAACTGAAAAACTGAACATGTGGTTGTTTATAGTCTGGGCGACAGGCGCAGAGATTGCTCAGATGAAGATAAAAAAGCATAAAATTTGCCATCCACCACATCATACGAAACATTTTCAGAGGTGGAGCCAATGCAGTGTTAATTGCATAGTAATGGTCGCTAAGCAACTTATTTTCCTTACCAACTGGGAAATAGGAGGCCTACATACAAATTTCGCTAATCAATAGCACTGAAGTTTCTAGCAACCAAATAAATTCAGTGGCTCCACTACTTAAAATTACTAATATGCTTTGGAAAATATTTGTGTTAAGGGTTTATCACTGTGTTGGCAGTTCTGGCTCTATTTTGCACCCATCACAAAGACTACAGGAGGATATCCTGATATGAGCTAAAACACCATCTTCCCAACAATAGTCCTACATATTTTAAATGTTATGCTTATTATGCAGACCTATGACACGTTTCCTTGATTTTTATTAGACAGAGGCAAACTTTGAAATAATAAGGTGTATGTACAAGTACTTCCGGTGAGCCACAGGTTCAGGGTCACTACTCTAAATCTTCAGTTTCTAGTAGACTTTTTCTTCTCTTGAATCTGTATAGTGCCAATAAGATTTATAGTATGTCATCTCAGGTACAGTGCTCTGTCTATGGGCACAAGAAGCACCACCCAACTGCTATTTTTAAGAGGTGGAACCAATTAGAAGAAAAAGCAGGATGATCTTAAAAGAAGCTACAATGACTCCTTTCAGTAAATTAGTGAACCAAGGGTTTGCATCAAAGCCTAATATAATATAAATAAGGATTATTCTGAACTGTAACTCAATCAAGTACAAAAATGTGGAGTTATTAATGAGTCCCCTTTAAGGGTGCACAGTGTGACGCCATAAGCATGTACTTTATAAGCATCCATAGCAGTGAGTGACAGCACATACACCAAAGGAAAACCTTATGCATAACTGTCAGATGCCAGTGGCTTTGACAAAACAGCAGTATTTGAAAACAAGCTAGTTATTTCACCTGTACAGATAACGCAGTTTATAAATAAACCTCTGAAAGCAAAAATCTGAAAAGCTTAGATTGACTAGGCTCGCTTAGAAGGAATACCCTCGACCTGCCGCTGGGCTCCAAGCGAGCACGTTTTGAACAGGCTGTGCAACAGTGATGCAAAATCTGAGACACCGTTTTTCAATATTTTAGTAAACAGCTAGGCCTAGGCCTGATTTGAGTCAGGTCCATGGAAACCTGAGAAAGTTTCTACTAAGTATCATCAACCTGTTTACTCTGATGCCGTGTCCCATCAAAATGTATTTTACAATAGATCAGATTTCTGCAGTGGGGATGGACATACTTATAATGTGCTCATAGAAAACTACCTCACAACTTTGCAATCTTTGTAGAGTTATACCAGAAAAATATACTGCTTGGGTCCACTGCATTACACCAGCGTGCTTTTGGCCACAGCAGGTACCTGCTTTCAGGTAATAGTATGTGTGCAGCACACACTGCCAGAAACCAAACCTAGACAGCTAGCAACCATGCAAAAAAGAGTGGAAACTGAACCTACACACATCCAGTGGACAGAAACATGTCTGCACATGCCACTGATGATGTTGCTTTATATGGGATGTGTAAGCTGTTTTCTAATACGTTCACACTTAAGGTACACTGAAAAAAATGGATTGGCCAGCTCTTGGATATAGTGTAGAAACTACATGAAATGCAGAGAGGCTAGATTAAATTGTTCATATCATGTTCGAGTGAAGTAAGTCAATAATATAGCAATGTTAAATCCCGCGACACTGCACGGGATTTCAGTCTTGCGCGCTTTGGATCGTGGTTTGAGGAAGGCATCCATCTCAGTCGAGTCGAGCAGCCGCCTCTACTTTTTTTGGTATACCGAAAAAAGTAAATTGGGTGGTTGTTACATTAAAAAAGTCTAACTTGTAATTTGAACACAATAATTTCATGTTTCTATGAATGTAATTAAATGAGGATCTGTACAAAATTCAACAACTTAATTTGTTCTTGTTGAGATGACATGATACAATCTAGTAAGAGTGGTTAGTTGCTGAACTCGTGAAATTCACAAGATCGCAGGAGATGTCAAAATCACTGGGGATATAAGAGGCAGACAACTACACACACACCATGTGTATGCTATTGCTATTTATTGTGGTTTAACCTGTCAAGGACAAAATAAATAAATTCTGCATCAAGCCTTGAAATCATAGCGTTCCTGGATTTCCTGGATTGGTGGCATGGTGGTTAGTGCTGTTGCTTTGCAGTAAGAAGGTCCTGGGTTCAAATCCACAATCTGGCTAGTTTGTAGTGGTTTCTTTCTGGGTATTCTGGTTTCCTCCCACAGTTAAAAGTCATGCAGTTATTAGAGTTAGGTTAATTGGTGATTCTAAATTACCCGAGAATGTGCAAATGGTTGTTTGTCTCTATGTGATAGACTGGTGAGCTGTCCAGGGTCTGCCTCATAACCTATCACTTCAGGGTTATGCCCCAGCCCCCCTGCAACCAGGATAAAAATAGGAGGATGGTAGTCGTTGATCCATTCAATTTTTATGTTAACCAGACTCTAGACTTTGTTGAACATTATGTAATATGAAGACAACATGTAGTATTTAAGTGACCAAGTAGTATTGGGGTAAAAGTTATTGAATAGTGTTGAAATAAAATGACAAAATTGTGAAGGATTCAAACATTCCAAGAGCTCAACTTACTTCATCTAAACATGTTTCAATCATGTTTTATGAACACAAAATGTACAGGTTTATTGAATATGAAAAAGTTGTGTTGATTTAACTCAGTTGTTTAAGTTTCTGCCAAAGCAAAACATTTGTGTGCAACCAATGTCCACTATTGAATTAAGTAAATCCAACATGGCCTTTTTTCAGTGTAGATAGAGCAGTGTTCATAAGTTTTAAACTGCTGTAGATTGCTGTAATATGTTTAATTTGCTATGTAGCCATGGGATGGATGGATGGTTGCATAAAATTCAGTTCTTTACCCTAGAATATTAGAATGAAAACCCCAACAATCAGTTGACTCTCTATGAGAAACACTTGGCAACAGTGGGAACGAAAAACTTCCTCTTAGAACAAAGAGCCTCAGGCAGAACCAGCATAAAGGAAAATCTCACATGATCCTCGTGGTGTAACTCTACATGGAAGTCATACCTGCGCTGCACCACCCCGATGTAGGATCAGCATGACAGCCTGTAAAAAATTGTCTAGCGCAGCCGCGCTCAGTAAACGGAGGAAAGAGGGATTCTTAGCGCGGCGGTAAAAAACTGAAAACAATTCAATTTTAATTTCTATAATTATCTGATTTGTCTGATGAGTTGTAAACACTGCAGTATGAAAAAATTATTCACAAAGACTACACTGCTGAGGCTTGGGAGAAAATGTTTTCTTTAGTGAAACTGTGGTAACATATTTACAACTTCGGATGTTTTTTTCTTTTTTCTCACATCTTGTTCGCTTTCTCTCTCATTTGTCACCCTGCTCCATTTTTAACAGCCCGGAGGCAGACAGGACGTGACAGTGTCTTCCTTCAAAGTGAAAGTCCTGTTGTCATTTCACATAAATATACATGCTTTCATATTTGACTAAGAATAGTAAGGTGACACCGTTGTTTAGGGCTGTGACAGAGAGTAATGGGCTCTCCTACTGGCGGGGGGGGGGATACTGTATAGGGCTGCATGGTTTCAAAGGCAAAGCCGGGGGGGAATCACATGCCACAGTCACCATATGTTCCATACTGAGCTCTGCCTCCTTTAAGCTGAAGACGAAGCCCAGAGAGACAGACCGTTTCCATCAACAGAAATGTAAAAGCAGTATGTGCACATCTATAATTTATGATCAAATAACCGGTTTGAATACATCATAAATACAGTTCATACAATATGTTAATATATTAATGTTGGCAGATAAGATGTGGAAGGAATTTGTGTGTAAATTAAAGCAGGTTGCGAGCGAACCTTTAAGGAGATGCACACAACCGTTTTGGGACAATAGGAAAATATCAATTTTGTAAATGTAGTAATTATTTAGCCATTTTTGCGCATTATTTCCTCGTTTCAGCTTAATTGTAACTCTTATAAATGTCTGGAATAATAAAGGAATATGCTTTTTTTAAACAAAAAAAAGAGTTCTGTTTCAAACAGTTATATGAATAAATAAATAAGTTAAGATAAGTTGGATGTCCAAAAATAACCTTGACTTCTTGATATTCCAAACTTTAATGGATTAACGATGAATTCAAAGCTCCTTTTCAGCACTTTGATGCTGAAATGTGAAGTTTAAAATGATTGATGCCTTTCACTTGTATCCACAGAGGGTTTATTGCATGTCAGCAGAACTCTTCAGCCAAGAATAAGCATTGAGAAATAAATCGCATCAATCACATTTGGCAGAAACATGCAGCTGTTTTCTCTTCTCTCTGGTTTGATACTTTTATATTTGGCGGGTACCTCTAATCAGTCAAGTCACAGCTACAGTGCTTCTTGTACCTGACCCTTGGATTGTCCAACAGCTTTCCAGCACCTTCAAGCCTAGTTAAATTAGCAGCTGGAGCCAGGATCCAGTGCTCACAGGCACAGAAAAGAGCAGCAACAATCCATAAATTCTGACTTGGAGGTGCCACATTTTGCAGCCTTTACTCACTGAGCCTATTGAGCTGAAGGAACGCTGCTATGTGCTAACAAACTGAGGCAGGACCTCTGAGTTTATAGAGCACTGACAGAAAGCTGAACCCTTCATAAAAGTCCCATTCAAAATTAAATCTAAAAAAATGATTAAAATACTTGTAAATCTTATCATACGCAAGCAGCTCTAAATGTAGATGTCCAAACACCACCAAGAAAACCCTAGGATTGAATACTTCATTCTGGGGAAAGAAGTGTGCATTCCTCCACCGAAAAAAAGAAAATCAATATATGCATATTTTAAGTATTAATGTAGCCCCCTCTCTGTATTTGGTTTCTTTTAATTTAGCAGGAGCACAAGAGAAATAATTTGAAATGAGAGAAGCACCCCTAAACAGAAACACTGTAACTGAATTGTCAGGCATTCAAACCCCTACATCAGAGGGCTACACTTAATCCATAAGCTTCCCTGGCACTGGACAAAGTACATACTACCAACTTTAATAATATTGAGAAGGTACTGGAGCCAGACTTAAGGCTTCAAATAGCCACTGCAATCCTCATTTCCAGTTTTTTTGGTGAGTTCTAATTGCAGTAGTCACAGTTTTGCAAAGATTAAAAAAAAAAAAAGTCTAGCAGGGAAAAGAAATCTGATGATAAGAGGTCACTTGAGACACATTCCACTGCCAGATGTGAACTGCTGCCAGTTATGACTTGATGTAAAACCCTGGTCTAGCTCTTTAGATTAGTGCAGGAGCGGATCTAAAGAGCTTTATTTGTTTCATCAAAGACTTACCCCTTAGCAGGGCATTTACCTAAATAAAACTCTGGCTGAGGTAGAGCATGAAATGCTGACTAAAAGATGTAACACATGAATTACCCCTTAAATATTTATTATTCAGCTGATAAAAATTGCACTTTTCGGGGCACTTCTGTGGAAGTAATGGGGGTGAGAGGAAGGTCGAGGCAGTGTTTTATGATCTGTTAGCAGCCTCTGCTGGCGTTGGATGTGTCAGTACATGTTAATCTCACTTACAAGAGATCTCTATCATGTTTGTTTCAGTATTTCTGTTTTAGAATGCAAAGGAGAGTAAATTGGCATGTTTGGCATATTGTGACAGATATTAAACGTATATAAAATTGTTATTCCAATACTAATTATACCCTAAATAATATCAGAAGTATACTCTGACATTAAATTAATATCTTAATTTAAATAGAAAAGGTTTTTGGGGGTTGTTGGCTCATCTCTAAAGTAAATTTTCCATGACAAAATATAAAGCAATACTAATTTAAAATGTTTACAGCATTAATAGAAATTAAAACTCGTTTATGTGGTAAGAGGAATTCATTATTGCTGACACATTACAAGGCATCACCAGAAATACAGACAGATTATTACAAGCATTCTGTCAACAGTGTGTGTGTGTGTGTGTGTGTGTGTGTGTGTGTGTGTGTGTGTGTGTGTGTGTGTGTGTGTGTGTGTGTGTGTGTGTGTGCAAACTGTTAGTGTGCAAGGTCTCCAATCATTATTAGGAATGATGCAGACAACGTAGGATTACTTGATAATGATTAATTGATGGTAAGTAATTAAGCTGTCTA
Organism: Perissodus microlepis; assembly: GCF_051167445.1. Lineage (NCBI taxonomy): Eukaryota > Metazoa > Chordata > Actinopteri > Cichliformes > Cichlidae > Perissodus > Perissodus microlepis. Next base: position 5,198,881 of record NC_140464.1, on the reverse strand, counting down.
ACAGCTTAAAGAAAAAAGAAAAAACACTTGCATGTGATTAAATTTTATGTTGTTTGTTAACCCTTTGTTTGAAATCGTAATTACTTTTTGAAAAAGAAAAGAAAAGAAAAGGAGCTTTTGTTTTGAAAATCGCCGGAAGTTAATGTGTTATGCCACTTGAGGCGTTCTTCCGGTGTCTGTTTCTGTCAAAATGGCTCGTGTGGTACAATCTAAGGTTGCTGTTGTTTCCACTGTTTTCTTCGTATGTTTACATTTTGCATGTTGTAATAACGGAAGAAGGGTAAGTGTGAAGTATTATAACATAGACGACATCAATTTAAATGCAGTGAAGTGGATGCTGTACATGTTAGCTATTTAGCATTAGCTGTGTATGACCGACTGAAAGGCTAACAGTGGATTTCATGTTCATTCTCAGGTTGGTGATGCCTTGGAGACTGAGTTCAGTGGTTTTTCTGTGCCTCTTGAACACTCATTTGAAGTTGGTAAGAAACATTTATAATTCTTTTCTTACTGTAACGTTGTATGATACGACATTGATTATGTTGGTAAGCTAACTAAGCTTAACGCAACAAGAATATGTTTTTGCATTTATTAATGAATGTACCTGATTTGCTACAAATGTACATTTTTTTCAGAATTGTCTTTTTGCGTTTATAACAACCTATGAACGCCTACACTTCACACCTACAGGAGCTTTAATGACATCCTATTCTAAATCCATTGGCATTTCTGTCTGTTTAAAATTAAATTATTCTCAATAATGCGTGCATCTGGGATGAAGTCAGCTGTAACAATACAAACAGTTAAAAGTCATTTCACAGGGCAGAATTAAACACCCTTTGAAATCATAGCATCTGGATGGGCAAATTCAGTATTTATTATACTCTCAAAATGCAAAATCAATGTCAATCAAATAAAAAAAAAAACAGGCAGTTACAGTTTATTCCTTCATTTAACAATAATAAAACACTCTGCTTTGATGACAGACTTCTACCTTCATTTTATGGTTAACTATGAACTATGTAGAGGTACAATGTGTTGGTTCTTTTTTTTACCCAGATTTTTCAAGCAGGGAAGTCTTGTTATCATTTGTAATTTTTTCTTTTTTTTCTTTCAGATGATGTAGCAAAGTTTCAAGTGCGTGGAGCTCTGCTGTTAAAGCCTGGAAGAGAGCCGAGTGTCTCACTAAGTCAGAACCCACTGTCAGACGAGGACAGGACCAAATTGAAGGTGAACCATGTTAACCATTGATTTAGTGATGTTATCTACACATTTCCAAGATGGCCCAGTGATGGAGAGATTTCCCCTGTTTCAAATAAATATTTAGTTGGGGGTTTTTTTTTGTTTTTGTTTTTTGGGTGCCGGTGGGGGGGGGCATCCATGACCAGGACATAAAAACTGTATTTAAATAGCAAGGGCTGTTTCTACTCTTCCTGTGCACTGCAAATACTTGTCTGTACTTGCAGTGCACACTGCAGTCACCTATTCTCACGCTCACTCATGCATTCTGTTAGCTTCAGACATTTTTTACCTGTCACTTAATCACATATGCATCGAGGCAATTTGGGGTTCAGCATTTTTCCTGAAGAGCTATAAATCAAATAAGCAGTCTTCAGATAAGTAGACAACCTTCTTCTTGAGCCACCACCTCCTCATCTGTAGAATTACCTGTGACTGAAAGTCACCCAAAATTTTGGTACCAACGTGGGTAACATCACTCACTTGTTCCACTGGTGTAGGATGTGTTTGGATGTTTAGCCAAGTAAAATGATAGGTGAACTTTCCTAGATTTATACTACATTAACCATAGTATCAGTTCAGGATTTGTTAATGTATCCTCCTTATAATGTTTCTGTATGAACATGCATTTCTAAATTACTTGTTTTTAACGTGGCTATCCCCACAGGAAGTGGCTGCAGTGGACGGTCTATACAGGATCAGAGTGCCTCGTGTTTTCCTGCAGGCTGACAGACAGACAGAGCGGCAGATGGAAGGCTACCTCACAGCATTCGTCAGAGCTGTATGTATTTCCCTCAAATTCTCCAGAAATTACAGATAAGATTAAAAAAAAAACACCTCCTGTAAAATTGAGCACATGTTTATTGACGGCTTTTGAGGGTAGTTTTCACTGCATGGTTAAACTTAGCTTTTAGATGGAGACAGGAAAAAGGTCATGGCTTGGAGAAAAGTGAGTAAAATCATAGGATGTAATGATAGGTTCTTAAAATATATTACTGTAACTTGATTCCAGCTCCTATTTCTCCTCGTTCTTTTGGCTGTTATTGGCAAATGTTCATGGGTGTTTAAAGCAAATTAATTCACATGATTATTGTGAGGCAAAATTTTGCTTTACTCAAGAATCATGAAAATTACTCTAGACCGGCTCACCACAAAATATAGAAACTTTTTTGTTAATACAAAATTATATTAAACATTTTCTTCCAGCTATGAAAGAGCAACTTTGAGCAAACATTTTGGCTCTGAATGAGGTTTTTTATGATATAATGATGATATTATGATATAATCTGATGTGTTTTCCCCAAATAATTTACAGTCTAGTTGTTGCTTTTTTTGCTCTTCTATGCTGGAAAAAATACAGTTGGTTTAGAAATGTTATGTTTTTACACAAAGGATAGAACAGAATATTTATACAGTTATATGTTATACATATTCTAATGTGAGTTCCTCGACCAATTTGACTTGATAAACTCTTCATGGTGGCCTTATCAAAGGCAGTAAAGTTAATGGAAGTTAACTTACTTGTGTTAAAGAACAAATTTCTCACAGCAGGAGGTCGGCCGTTGGAAGAAAAGAATTGAAATAAAATAAGATGAACCGACACAAGGAGTGGGCGAAGTAGCCTCAAAGTTATATCACCGTATTTCAAGGAATATGTGTAATGATATTTGACAATGACGTTTTATTGATGATTGCAGCGGGCAGCATTTATTAGTGCAAACAAAATAAATGGATTTTTCATGTTTGAGTACAATGAGCAATGATGATAGACTACCTAATTCCAAGTTTGAAGTTGTCAGCAGCAGCAATATAATACTACAGTAATGGCACAGCAAGCACAAAAGTCACCTGGTTAGTGTTTTAAGTATAACAAAACTACTTAAAACTTTAGTTTAACAGTAATTAGAGTAACTTAGCCTTATATGTTTTCATTAAACAAGTTTATTGTTTCCATATTTAGCTATTTTTTACATTTTGCAAAGTATTGCACATGTTGGAGGTCTGACTTCTTGTAGCCCAACTACTATTTGCATACCATTGAAGTAGCCTCTTTTATAATTGCCAGATATTCATCTGAGGCTGGCGCGCTGCTCTCACTCTTAGACAGGAAAGGCGTGGTTCTTTTTAACACGTAAACATTTATACACAGATTATGTGATGTATCATATATGAATGTATGAAGTAGAGTCCCTCTATCAGTGGAAAGGTATTATGATAGTATAATATCGTGAGTTACTTTGTGATCCTGTCAATAGAAATTAAGAAACAAAAACGCATTCACACTTTGGAATTCTAAAATATTTGATCAGTGCTAGTTTTGACCTAAAGCTTCTCAAACGGTGTGTAATTAGTGTAAATTGTAAATATTTCTAAGCAATAAGCTGTTATATATTGTTTTAACATTCTCCTCTGATCCTCAGTGTGCCATGGTTGAGTCCCATCTGAGCGATGTGATCGCGCTCCACACTGACGTCTCCGGGTACCTCATCGGTGTCTCCATAGTGACGTTACCTGGGGCCTGCAGGGGCACTGAGGTCGAGGATGAGGTCGACCTTGAGATTTTCAACACCACGCTCAGCATAATGGCTCCAGTCAATGCACCTGGGTCAGTCACACTGCTTTTACCTGTGATTTTGTCCTTTTCTCCTTTACAGCTTCTTTACAATCTGAATTGTTTCCATCTCTACTTGTGGTTGTCTCTGCATAAGTCAAGGCCTCCTGCAGGTTTTTTCCACATCCTTTGGTTTAGCTTTTGCCTTGGCTTAGCAGCTCTATGTCAGTTGTCCTGGGGGGCACAAGTCTTTCTATACCTTTCACAACACTAATTGTCACCTTTCTTCCAGACCTGAGACGGCTTTCTTCCTTGAACGGATGGAACAGGAATCTGAGAAGAAAGGGAAGAACCCACAAGAGCAGAAATCTTTCATCGCTAAATATGTAAGTAATTACACAGAAAACTGCTGATAGGCTAGAAGGGCCTAAAGATGTACAGGTAATAAATAAATGAAAATGACTGTTAAGCTCGTATTTTCTGTTCTCAGACGCATCACATCTTTTCAAATACGTCTAGTATGTTTTAATATACACCAGAGACATCAGTGCTGTACTGCACTTTTGCTTCTATTTCATTTGCCAGTATTTATGGCAGAAAAGTGAAAATATCTCCCAAAAAGTCAAAATGGTTCCTGTTGTCCTGTTGAAAGGCTCTTTTCTACCTGCAGTTTGTGTCCAACTACGAGGGAAAAAGTTATTTGTCTGTACCTTTTAGGCACAGGTACACTTTTCAGTTTGTTTCTCTTACTCCACTGAAAGCAGCGATGCGAGTCCTCCTCCTTTCCTTCTTCTTTGCAATGCAACTCTGTTAAAGACACTAGTAAAAAGAACTGGACTTGGTGGTCAAATGTAGATGGACAGTGTAATCAAACCCTTAATTCTGGAACAGATAGTGTTTATCTTTATGGGGCATATGAGTATGCAGACTTGTTTTTCGTCTGATTTGTTTTCATATCAAAAACTGCTCCAGCCAGCTGGTCGCTTGCTAGAGGTCCCAGTTTCACGAATCCATGTGTTGCTAGTCGTCCAATATTAGTTTTCCCACAAAGTGCATAAGAACATAAAAAGTAATCCCTTAAACCCAGTGGTAAGGTTTTGTGTGTCTTCAGATTTTCTTAGCTTCGAGCTTTTTTTCCAGGCAGAATCCCGCCCTGTATCCTGTCTTAGTTTGCCTGAGCCCTGTTAAATCTGTCTTGTTTTGCTGTTCTGTGTGTTTCTTGCTGTGTTCACTGATCTGTGTTGACCTGATGCTGTACTGTGTTCCAGTGGTATTTGATTCTGGGTGGTGCAATCTTCCTCATGGTCACCAATTCAGCACAGCCCCCAGCAGGGGGCGGCAGAGAGCAGAGCTGAGTCCCACTGAAGTACAGTTTCCTTACTTGTCCCCTTCTTCAGTTTGTATTTAACCTTTAGTCAGCGTGACTAAATGAAACCCCGTCTCCTTTCTGTGTCCACTCATTCTGTCCTTCTGTCTTTTCATGGTCTCTTCAGGTCCAATGCCAAATACTTGCAATGGTGCTCCCTTTTGGGGTTGCCACAGTGGATCTTTAGCACCAACCCCCTGCATTTCCTCCTTGACTACATCCGTCAGCCTCCTCTGAGATCTTCCTCTTTTCCTCTATCTTCAATATCCAGTGTTCCTCTTCTGCACATGCTCAAACCATCTCAGCCTTGCCTCTCTGACTTTGTCCCTCCTATACTCTTTTCTAATCTTGTTTGTGCTTGTCACTTCCAATGAAAATCTGAACACTTCCAGCTCCACCTTCTGTCTTTTTGTCAGTGTAAATGTCTCCAAACTGTACATCATAGCGGGTCTTAAAACCTTCTCTTTCACTTTTGCTGTTATCCATTCTGCATTTCTCTCGTGCACTGTCTGTCATTTGGGTTGGCCCAGGTATTTAAAGTAATTTTCCTTCCCTATCTCAACTACTTGCATTTTTAACATTCCACCTGCGTTTCTCTCATACATGTGTGACTGGGAGGAAAGGTGAAAATGCCAAAAACATGAATTACAGAGATCAAATTTGTTTTTACTCGTCAGCTGTAAAAGGCTGATTGTGTATTGTCGTCACTACGCTGGGTTGGCAGGCGACATCGACACCCAAGTTTGTGAATGTGATAACTCAGAACAAGACGACGTAGAATTTTGAAATTCATAGCATAGGGGTATCTACTAGGAGGCTTAGGGATACCACTGGCATCCACCAGTATGTATTATTGGGAGTCTACAGGATAAACCACCAGTATATCCGAAATTATTATTCTGACTATATTTAGCATGTGTTTGGTGTTTGACCCCTGAGATCGTCACTCTATAGCCCTGTCACCCACTTATGCCTTTTCTTCTCTTCTGTTGTGAAAATGAACTGAAGCTAATCTGGGATGACCAATCAGGAACCACTGATGCTAGATGATCACAGTTGATTTGTATGTTGTAACCAAAAATATTGCAGTATTTAGTTGCCCTTTTCTTCTTCTCTTCCAGTGGATGTACATTGTGCCTCTCGTTCTCTTCTTGATGATGTCTGGCGCTCAGGATCAGTCGGGAGCAGGAGCTGGCGGTGGAGCAGGCAATGGCGGTGGCCGATGATCAACAACACAACAATTTTTGTTTTGTTTTTGTTTTTTGTGAACTAAACAATACTTCTCGGGCAGTTTTTCATTGCTGTACATAATGCTGTTAATGGAAGATGCATGTCGGTCACACACAACTTACCTGTACATTGTAGAAGAGATATAGTGCCCTGCAGATGACTGCGTTTTTAATTCTAATGTGAAAATAAAGTATTTATTACTTGAGCTGTCTTTGTTTTTTTGAGTGAGAATTACTCAAGCTTATATTATTGCTCCTCTATTATACTATACTATAGGTCCTCTTTACTCCGATTTGTATTTAGTTGCACTAGTAGTGTGCTTCCAAAACTTCAGTCAGTGGAGGTAAAAAAAAAAAAAAACTACTGTAGTGAAAGAAAATATTAAAAATCAATACTTGTGAAAAATTGTGGTGCATTCGCTCGTGTTCAACAAACCAGTTTGAGGTGATTTGGGCTTTGTGACATGTTATCCAGCATGGTTAAAAAAAAAAGTATATATTCCCCACACCATTACATCACCACCTCCAGTCTGAAAAGTTTTGACAAGCCAGGTTTCATCCATGTTTCCATGTTTCACAAACTCTGACCCCGTCACTGAATGTCACATCACAAATCGAGGCTCCTCAGACCAGACGATGTTTTTCCAATCTTCTATTGTCCTGTTTTGTTGAACTGTAGCCTCAGCTTCCTGTTCTTAGCTGACAGGAGTGGCATGTGGTGTGGTCTCCTGCTGCTGTAGCCCATCTGCTTCAACGCTGGATGTGTTGTGCATTCAGAGATGCTCTTCTGCATACCTTGGTTGTAGCAAGTGAACATTTGACTTACTTTTCCCCAGAGCACTGCCGATCACTGGATATTTTCTCTTTGTTGGAAAATTCTCTCTTATAAATGCAAAAAATGGCTGTGCAGGAAAATCCCAGCATATCAGCAGATTCTGAAATACTCTTGCCAGCCTGTCTGACACCAATAACCACACCAAAGTCACTTAAATCACCTTTCTTCCTCATTCTGATGCTCAGTTTGAACTTTAGATGATACAAACAGACAAAATGTCCACAAAAATGAAAAGACAACATAATGTGTTCTTTCCAATTAATTAAACTATTATTACTGTAATCTGATGAAGTAAGGAGCTTGTTCTCAAAATTAAATTCCAGTGCTTTCCTCTGGCTTGTAGTGTTGTCTATCCATCTAAATATTTTTTTTTATTTTAGTTGCCTCATTTTTCGAGGGTATGTGTTTTCTTAATGGAACTGAATGGCAGTTCATGTAGGAACTGTTGCTAAAACTGGACAACCCGCATTCAAACAGTCCAAATGGAAACTTGCACTTCAGGCTAGGAAATAAATCAATCAGTTTGACTCAATGTGTGCAAAAGTCCTCTCTTCTTGACAAAAACAGCAAATGGAAGAAGTATAAATTAAAATAAACTGCAGATAAGAAGTATGATAAGATCTAGAAAATGGGGTAACCAAATCTAATGTATGAGTGACATATACTTATTTTAAGACCTAGCCTTATTTTCAAAACTGTTACTTTAAATCTAGTTCTATCTGCTCTCGTATATTCCGGCTTTCTTCCTGTTTTCTTTCACTAATGGGTGAAGCAAGAATTGCCTCTGTGTCACTTCACAACATGTGAACTGGAAATCCTCCATTCAGCAGTTTAATCTTTTATAATACACCCGGGTTAACCCCGTGGGATTAGAGCAGCTGCTGCTTTCCCCCAGCAAGTGTCAACTATTGTGACAGTTTATTCAGTAAGTGCTGCTTAAAAAAACTGCACACACAGAAGGATATTTAAGGATATCCCTTAAAAAAAACTTCACTGCATTTTATGATTTCTTATGTATGCAAGAAAATGGATGTTTGGGGAAACACTAAAAGTGCAAGAGAAGAATGCAACACACTGAACATCAAAATGTAAAAAGCAAGAAGGCTCTGCAACCTGCTTGGTTGGGGCCTTTTTCTATTGAGTTTCCATGTTCCTCCAACCTGGCCTGGATTATCCAATCGGCATTCTCATTCTAGGCATTTGCTCAAGGATCCACACACCTGCCTGTCTGTTAGCCCTGTGATGAACTGGTGATCTGTCCAGCTTGTATCACATCATTTTCTCCATCACAGCTGGATAGGCTCCAGAATAAATTACAGTCCTCATCAGAATCACATCACAGAGTCTCTTTAAATCAGTCAGATTCAGACTTGGCTCATCACAGAGGGTTTCAAGAAGCTAAGATAGCGACAGCAAAATGCTCAGCTTAAGGCTTTACTAACCATGATTGAAAGCAAGGTGGCTATCACCATCCTTTATTTACAGTCTATGATAGCGATACATTAATCAGCTGCAGCTGTGTGTGATCAATATATATCACAGCTATAATAATTAATGAAAGGAAGAAAAAACAGTTATTCACTGAAGAGATTTTGTTAATGCTACTGATTTCAAAGGCATAATCCTAGAATAGCAAGCTATTACTTGCTTGGACAGCAGCCCAATCCAAATGAAAGTGGGACAACCCCTCTACCACGGATCTTTCTCTGGCCATGTTAGGGCGAACTAATGTGAGCATTTCCTGCTACCAATCTGTGTATTTATAATTATGAGTCAAGGAGAGAGACTACAGCTTCGTGGCTTTAGTAACAGAATGTCCCAGAATCCCTGAGTCAACATTCATCAGCATATGTCAGTCATACTGGCTGTTTTGAGTCCGCATGTCCAACTGTGAGGGACATCCTCTTCTTTTGGGAGGTTAAATGTTGCGCCTCAAGACTTTGGTCCCCTTTGCCCTCTTCCACTCACCAACCAGGCCTTTCTCAGAATCACACACACACACACACAGTCCTACTCTGTGACTGTTTTCAGCCACTGCCTGCGCTATCTTGATGAATAACATGAGGGATAAGGTGATAACAACAGCTGAGAGAAAGATGAGAGCTGGAATGAAATAAGCCATATGACAAAAGTCATCTATTTGTAAAGAGATCTGCTTCTGTCAGACAGCAGCAGAGCTTAGACTAGAGATGGTGATCAATCTGGGTTTTCGTGTAACATCAGCTAAATGAGCCGAGACTAAACTTGTTTTGAAATGTTTCCTGCCACACAGTTTAAAAACCAGAACTACAGCTACACACTTACATAACTCACACACTAATAAATCCAGAGGGAAAGTCAGCAGGGGGTGTGATGTATGTCCCTGTACCGGGGAGCGGGGAGGGGGACCCTGACAGTGACACATTATTGTTGTGCTGATGTTTAGGAATGGAATCCAGTGTATTTGTGGTTACACTGAGAGTACAGTCTCAGAAAATGGGAACCGAGACATTACAAGAGAGTTCTGAAATTAAATCTAAAGAGAGTTCAGCAAAAGCAAGTCTGGGTTGGAAAAAAAAAATTTAAAACACTGTTTTTGGGGAAAAATGAGCAAACCTTGTGTCTCTGTGTTTGGAGAGCACCAATGTCAGCACGTCACTATGTGAGGAAGGACGCTCCAACCTTCTTTCACCATGTGATTTATGAGCAGTTATGAGTTTTATGATGTGCTCAAACTTTAACGACCCAGTTGATTTTGGCCTGTCATTTTCACACTGTAAATCTGGGCACTCTAAACATGCAAGAGTGGAAGCCCGGTAGAAGCTCTGTGCCATGCTGCCATGTTATTTTTAACCTCCTTTTCTCTTGTTTTGAAAACCGATGTCCAGTATGTCCAGACGACTTGTCTTTCTTTTTATAGTTATATTATTGTATAGTTTTTTATAATGTGCTAAGTACGTGCGCACCTTTACTGAGCTGTTTTTAGTCTCATTATACTGTGTATAATGACAATAAAGGCTTTAATTCTTGTTTTGTGGCTAGCCAGGCAGTTAGGCTCTGTACCACAAAGCAAGACTGACATACCCAGGATTGCTGACTTCACTTATCTTAATGTGGGCAATCAGGCTAAGCAGTCACATAAAGGTGGTTATCGACTCGATAAATTCATTCAGGGTTTATCAATCTAGCTATGACTGCATTCGCATGAATGAGGCAGCATTTGATTAACCACAAAAGAGTAATCAAATAAAGAAGTTTAGCCCATTAGAAACCAGAACTCTAACATTTAACAGAGTATCAATGCTTCATCAGTGCGATGCAGGATCTGATGGATTCTAATTGTTATTCCGTTAAATTAATATTACTCGTGCATGAGATGGTATTCTCTCAGCTACAGCTCCAGTGGTGTTTGATGATCTAAGAGTACAGATTAAATATAAAAACTTCTAAAAAAATTCAAACATAGACTCATAAGCTGTGCTTCTTGTTTTGGCCTTGAAGACCCTGTCCACCCTATCTGTTCCCTCCTTTTGGTTGTTTGGCCTCTTTATTTATTTTTTGGTAATTATCACTCTGTAAATAAATGTTGAGTTCAGGAAGTTGTAATTTTTAATCCCCAAAAAAATATTTTTGATATGATTTATTTGAATGAATATTTCATAAATTGATTGTATATGTGTCGTGACCCTGAAGAAGGTTCCTGATCCCCTTGTTGGGTCTAAAATTACAGTATATGAAGTAAAATAGTCAAATCCTATAGACACATTAATGCTCTGCTGTCTTTGTTCTTTCTCACATCTTTCACTTTTGCTATATTTAATTATATATATTCAAGAACAGATTTAGATTGTGTACCTTTTGCATAAAAATGTGACTATGTTACTTATTTCTTCTCATTAAGTAGATTTAAATTGTTGCTTTGATCGTTTTCATGAAATATTTCTTTTTGTCACTTCTGTCAGTCTGGGATAAACACTCTTCATAGCATACATACTCAGAGCCAAATACTGCCAAATACTGTAAATGTGGACAAAACACTGAGAGGCCAGCACCTGCCTTGTCAATCAGAGAAAAGCTAAGAAAACTACAAGGGGAAGTCTTCACAGTCCCGGAAAAGCATCCCATCAGGCCTCCGCAGATTACGGTCTCACACTCAATGAATCCCCTGCGACCAATTGTGCTATACATTTCACCACAGCCCCATCATGTTAACATGCAATGAAGTAACATGATCAGACACCTAACAGCCAGGTCGGGGGGAGGGGGGTAAAGTGCACTGGAATATTACATAGTGATTGCTGAGTGTATAATGTAGCACCCCTAAACACACATAGACCAAAGGTCATGGTACAATACTGGTTAGACCGCTCACTGACAGCAGTAAGCAGCAGGTGCTGAAATTTGCTTTCATGGCTTACAGTGTGTATGTAGTATTACAGGAACCATCACTAAGCTGCGACTTGCGCCTCATTAAAATTCCTCTTGTAATAACAGTGAGACGGAGTTATTTCCTCTTTGACTGTAATTATTAGGATGTGCCTCTATTGAGTCGGTGAGATCAGGTCCAGCTTCTAAAACTCCCTCACCATGTGGTGGGGGCTCCGTCACCATGGATTGTTGCATTGCTTTGAATGTTTTCCGTCCACTGAATGTGTGTTATCGTTGGTAATCAGGCCCATAGACAGAAGTCCAGGTTGCTTTGATAGCAACCCTCAGCTCATGTGTATTTTTGGGTCGGGTGTTCCTCATCTTCCCGTTGACAGTAGCCCATAGATTCCATGTCAGGTCAGGCATGTGTGCTGGCCAGTCAAGCTACAGTAATAACATGGTCAGCAAGCCATTTGGTAGTAGCTGTGGCACTGTGCGCTAAGTCTTGCTAGAAAAAGAAATTGGCATCTCCATAAAGCTTGTCAGCACATGGAAAGCTGAATGGCTCTAAAATTGGTTGCATTGATTTTGGACTTGATAAAACCACCAACCAACCACCACCAACACCAGATGATGATATGGCTGCAGACGTTGTAGAGCCTTCACAGATGGTGGAAACTTCACCCTGGACTTCAGACATCATGGATTCAGGGCCTCCCTACTTTCAATCCGTTTCTTTGGACCAATGATTAAGGTCCAGTTCTTTTTCTCCTTCCCCAGGTAAGATGCTTCTGGATCAGGAGTGGGTTGATATTAGGACAGAATCTTTAAAAGGATGCCTGTGTATGGTGTTTACAACAGTATTAACATATAACTCCACAACACTGTAAAAATGTATCTTATCTTCAAACACAAAACAGTACACTCACTATACTAACTATAAATGTATGCTAATGTTATATTTAATTATTTAATATAACTGACAGTAAATGTGAGTAAAATCTGGACAAACAGACTAATTAGAAATTAGAAATTGCTATTTACAAGCTTGAAGTGCAGCAGCATTTTGATAAACTTTGCTCCAAGTTCTTTGCCACGTGCGCTCGAAGCAACTGCAGATAGATGAGATTTTTGGGCTGACGACAGCTCCCCGGTGGGTAAACATCTCCCACTCTCTGTACAGAAAATAACCCCCTTATAGCTTGTGTTAGTCAGTTCAAGCTGCAGTTTAAAAAGTCAGTCAAAGTTCATCGTGTTGCTGAGGTGACAGGACGAGTCCTTATTTGCAAAGGGTCACCATAGTGTATGGATCTACACATGTGACTTGGCACAGATTTTTACACCAGATGCTTCCCGATGCAGCCCTTACAGGGATTTGTGTCTCCTCCTGGTCTTTCATGTATTAAGCAGATATGCTAATGACTCCTCTATGATGCCACTACAAGGCTAAGCACTGATATGCCCTGTGGATGTGAGCATATGCCAATTAGCCAAAACATTAAAACCGCTGACAGGCTGCATGAATAGCACTGAGTTTCATGTTGAAATGCAATATTCTGGCAGAAAATTTGCACGTTTCCAAATTCATCTTGGTGTCATTTTGACATGTTGACCTCACCGCCGCCCTCCTACCATGGCAATGACACTCCCCAAAGGCAGTGGCTTCTACCAGAAAACAAACACAACAAAGTAGCAAAGATTTTGAGTTCCAGACCTGCCAAATCCAATAGATTGACAGAAGCCACATGAGGCAATCCACAGAACACAAAGGATCTGCTGCCAACGTCCCTGTTTGTCTACATCCATGACACAAAGAGGTTTGGGCACATTGCTATATTTTTCTCCCATTCTTTAAACTAGATACTTAAATTTCTCAGTGCTAAACATTATGTAAGCTCTGGGGTTTACCTCGTGCATGTGCTCAGTCCATGTGTAAGCAGATAAGTTTGCATACTTGGGATGTATTTGCTCATCTCCATCAAGCGATCCCAAGAAAGGATCAGGAGTTTCAAGTAACAGGACCATCCCTTTGGATGGCCGGTACATCCAACCCAAACTCGTGCACCTCCCCTCTCTACTGATTTGGAAGTTAATAAGAGTGACACTCCGGAGATGCACAGGCACTTTCACAGGACGTCCCCGATTCATGCCAAACTGCGCCGTGAGAAACACGAGAATCATGCCCGTACCCGGGAAAGCAGGTAAGAAATCAATCTCACCTGAGTCTTTATGAGCATCGTGTCTTCGATATGTCTTTCATGACATTTGAACTGTTGTAGTCAATATTCTAAAGCTCGAGTACATTATACTGTGATGCATTTAATGACAAATACGGCAGTTCAAATGTTTGACTTTCAAATGTAATGTGACCCAAATGTTTTTGTTTGATTGGTTTTTTGTATGTTTTAAATTAAGGTGGCTCAGGAGGTAGAGCAGATCATCTGCTAATCGTAAAGTTGGCGGTCTGATCTTTGGCTGCAGCAGTCTGCATGCCAAATTATCCTTGATACTGAAGCCTGCGCTGCTCAGTGTGAATGTTAGATAGAAAGCATTTAGGCACAGAAAAAAGTGCTTTTGTGAATGAGTAAAAGAGCATTATCTAAGAACCAGTTCATTTACCATTCCTTATGGACTTTAAAAATCTTAATTACAGTCTGTCACAGTGTGTTATTACTGATTTATTATGTGTTTTATATGTTGTTTATTTGACGTTGTTAAGTTACCTCACGCTGACCATCCGTGGACGTTAGCTGGGAGCCAGATATCCTTCCTCACCTTGGATTGTGCCAGTTTGTTGTGGTCCATTAATCATGTCAACAAAGAGCCTCTCGCCGGGTGGTGATCGTTTCGTCAATGTCACAGCCTCGCCTGCAGTTTCAGTGCTCATATTTCTGTCTGTCTTTCTTGTTTCTGTCCCTAAGCAACGTGACACACCTGTCCAAACATGCCCACGTTGCTTCATTCTCTGTCTCCAGCTAGAGGAAGATATTTCATATAGATTCTCCATATCCTACCTGCTTCTTATGGATTTTTTCAGTGTTTCCAATTCCACAATAGCTTACATAACCCAAGCCACCCGCTCTCCCTCAGTCTCCATCCTCAATTGTTGCTAATCCCTCCTCTGCTGCCACAGTAATGAAGTGTGAAATGCTGCACAGTAATTCAGGGACCAAAAGGCAAACGCTCATCTTGGTGTTATTTATGGCTGTTTGATTTTGCCTTTATGTAACATATAGCACCCGCGGCTTCTGCAGTTTGTCGTCTCCTGGAGGAATTAGTGCCATTAAAAGTTTAATTTGTCACCATAATGTACATGAATGCAAGCGTAATGTGGCAAATCTAACTAACTAATGTGATTAGCTAATCTTTGATGCATAAAAATACTCTAAACATAATTAAATAATTCAAAATGGAAATTTGTTATGGGAGCCTACATACTTGTATTAGCCTCTTCTACTTGTATTAGCCCTTCAAAAAGGCCTTTTCCTTCTGAGTGTACTTTATGTCCTTCCAATCTCCATCTCACATGTGCACTCGTCACCCATAGGGCTTCTAGCCAGGAAGTTTTGACACTTGACAGGAACTAGAGGGATGATCCTGGATCTCCCTCACCTCATCTCACTATCTTCTGATCTTGCTGTCTCAGTGGGATGCTCTGAACCCGATCTGTGCAGATAGCTCTGTCCCACTGAGAGAGGAATCTGGGGAGGGGGTGAAAAAAGAGGTTTACCTCATGACACGCCAAAACAAACACTTCTTGTGATACACTGTGAGAGTCGCCGTTGACCTTTCCAGCTGGACTGAGCTGAGCTCGAACGCTCTTGGGGAGGGCACCAGAGTTTTAAGTAAAACCTTTCAGGGAATCTTTCTCGTTTTAAAACGGTCAACTTGCTGAAACTCATCCTAAGAAATGGCTTCCTCCAGATATCCATTCATTACAACCTGCAGCTTAATCATTAGCCGCCCTTAAATATTTTTATGCCACACACCTCACTCTGTTCCCTCCATGTCTCTATTGCTGTTGTGTCAAGTCATCAATCTTCTGGGGAATCTGTTTATCCCAGCGGGGCTTTCTTGTTCATCCTGCTGAGTGTAGACAGGAATCCAGAGATGTTTAACCTTCACGGTGCAGCCAGAGATCTGGAATATTTCCAGTAACCCATCTTACTTACTGCTGGCTTGATATCTTGATATCCAAGATTATCAGAGATGTTCAATTTATTCCCTTCGGACAGTTGCCAGGGACATCATATTTGGAGATGAATTTAATGACTGTTGGCCATTTCTTCAAAGGTCCCTTTTTAATCTGTCCAATAGCAATTCCAGTAAAAATCAGAATGAAGGCTTTTCTTGTATTGTGTCCCCATCCCACCTGCTGTGTTCCTTTCTGAAAGAGCTTAAAGGACGAGGGAAAGAAAGACCAATGAAGTGATCTGTCACCAGCGACTTTCTGCTCCCACAGTTTCCAATGATGACTTCATGACCTTCACGATATCCTGCTTCGTCCTGCCAAATCTCTGTCTGCCCCATCCATCAATGGTGCAGCATTATGCGCACGCATCAGTCTATTAAAACGTTTGAGCTTGTGCATTGTAAACTGGCAGGCTTGCTGTTGAAGTCAATCATGACATGTGGACAATATCCAAACTCAAACCTTGTCTGTAACTGAATCCTACTACTCAGTAGGGTTTAATTAATATGTCTGCATGCCCAGCCAATTATCAAATTCTCTGGCCTTAGTGATGTTGATCAGGTAATTGTTCTTGGCGTAATGAGCTCCTGCAAAACAATACCTCAGCATATATTTAGGTTTTAATTAAAGCACCCAGTGACACACATTACTTTACCCATTGAGGAAAAGCCAACACATTTAAAGTTGGCCCACTCCTCTTCTGGAAACCCTACCCTACCTCGGTGCATTAGCCACAGTAAAGAGAATTGCAAGACAACACATTTCAGAGAAAGCAATGCCAGCCCTTCAATTATATCTGATGTTTGCAGATGTTATGCCAGGCCATCATTTGTCCTTCTGGTTGTCACGATGCTGGCATCCTCCCCAGTGGAGGGTCACACAGGTCGTAGAGGTAAAGTAGGGTAAAGATATGTGTCGGATTCTCCTCTTCAGACATAGGGAAACCCCTATGGGCTCAGAAGTCACCTTTCTAAAGACGCGGGATCCAGTGCATTTGCATTCCTGTTAATAATCTAAACTACACACAGGATAACCATTATAATCAAAAACAGCTTTAAAGAGTTCGTAGTTCATCCCATTAAATAATCTATACAACAAAAGAGGGAAAAAAAAGAAAAACATAAGGACAATGATTAAAAAATAATAAATATAAAAATCAACTAAACCT
This sequence comes from Perissodus microlepis, assembly GCF_051167445.1. Classification (NCBI taxonomy): domain Eukaryota; kingdom Metazoa; phylum Chordata; class Actinopteri; order Cichliformes; family Cichlidae; genus Perissodus; species Perissodus microlepis. Next base: position 5,181,954 of record NC_140464.1, on the reverse strand, counting down.
GGAGATATATAAAATCAAAGTGAACATGTATCAAGCTGAAGCATGAATTTATTCGATTTATCCTGTCAAGTTTATGTCCTTCCTCTGTTTAGGCTTCCAAAGTGAGCTAATGCTATTAAAGAAGAAAGTTTGTACCACAAGATGATGCAGCAAGTCAGTATCACCTTTATTTAAACAGGCAAAAGAACAAATGGTGGTGTGGGAAAACGCTGCCCCCTGTTGGTAAAGCCTTTAGTTAAAATTGGCAGACGGGAACTACAAACAGTAGTTTACAGGTATATGAGGATTTTTATAAAACAGGATGCACTGTCGCTCCGTAAAACACCCAACAAATATTTAAAGGAGTTAAAATCAACTAATCAAATTACATCATAATACTGAAGTTAAAAATATTCCTGCACTGGATGCTTTTATTTTCTTACATTATTTTTAATTCAAGACTTTTTATGAAGCCTGATACTGGGACTGAATAAGTATACAACAAAGTAAAAGTAATGTAATTCTGGCCATTCAACAGATATTATACAGCTTTAATAAAAGCATAACTTTCAAATTAAGTTTTTATGTACTGACCCATACAAAGCTTCCACTCTGCAGGAAGTACTAGATCACTAAAAGCAACGACTTATACAATTATAATTGAACAATCAACCCTTAATCTACATGTCCTCACCAAATGGCCAAGCCTTAAATCTTTACTATCATTTTTAGTGGAGATGAATGACAATCAGGGAGTCGGTCATAATACTGCCATAAAACTATATTTCAGTCTGTTACAGCCTCTTATGTTATAAAAATGAGGGGAGGGAGAGCAGAGTTTAAGTAGGGTGAGGTTTAGTTTAATTAAATTGTCTTGATTTTTTCTTAAAAGGTGAAAGAAAGCATGTGTTTTGACTTCTTCTCATTAAATTTTCATAGCTTTGAACACAGTTATACCCTCCATATAGGACTTCAGAAAAACGAGCCTGTTCTGTCTCATTTTGACACAAATCAGATAAATACCGGGATGTAACAGTCTGTTAAATGAGCGTGAATCATAAAATAATCGAATCGTTTTCTGTGTGAAATCTGAGAGACGGTAACTTGACATACGCAGAGGCATGATTGATGACCGGACAGGCCGGTGAGGGATCACAGTTTTCTCCGAATGTCAGAAGACGCAGTGACTCACAAACTGGAGGAAGAACAAACGGAGAGCCTGTGACACGATAAACACGCCCACAGCGGTGGGAAGGAAAAGCATCCTACAAGTTTATTCTTAGAATCAGCTTCCTGTCATCAGTGGCCATGAACGGTGTTCCCAGCAAATGTATGCGGAGTCCCATACGTTGAAACCAGAACCTCGAAAAGCATGAGGGAACTCCATGAATCGGTGCTGAGCCGACATTTCACGCATACCCCTGTGTGATCTACAGTGTGTTGAGAGCAGCAGGTGATTAACTGCAGCTGCAGTGCTGGCAGACACTATGAAGAAGGTGCAGCCTGTAGAGGAAGATGAAAAGGTTTAAAGTAACCGCCGCTGCCATCCTGGGTCTCGAGCTTTCAGCTTTTTGTCATATAAGCTCATGTGAGAAATCATGTCTGAGGACAGGCTGTAATTCCATATACAGTGTCTGTAGTAGACGGCAGTGAAATGATGCTCTCGTTTTCTTTTCTAGGGAGAAAAAACAGTAGTGCTACAGAAGGTAAAAACCAGCATGGAGTCCCACTGTTGTGAAGGCTTTGTATGTGGATATTAATGCATTAAATTAAATCAATGTGTCATTATTTATCCACTCTTTCCTGCTCTTTTCAGTAACACTGCCACCATATGAGCCCAATATCCCCGAACCAACCACCAGGGCCGACTTCATGAAATGTAAGGCTTTTTATTTTAATATGAAGCTCCTGAGTAAAGAAAAAAACATGAATAATTAATAATTAAGTAATGTCACGCCATGCTATTTTCTTTTTTTTTTTATTCAAAAGAATTATGGAGCAAACTTATTAAGATGATCAAAGATTAAAATAATAATGGTCAAAGTTTGTTCCACATAAAAAGGTTAATGAATAAAAATGTAGAAAGTAATCGTGGTGTAAGACTTTGAGATATCTGGATCACTTAATACCAAATTCAAATTAGTCTATTACACTTTTTAATATGTATTTAAAAGGCTATTACATGTGTCCCAGAACCAGTCACTAACTACATTATTAAATAAATATGTAACAGCATATTCACAAATGTTATATCCCACAGAAACAGCGCACCACTTAAATGTCAAATGATTCAAAGTTGCCTCGTCACTTGCCAATAGTTGCTTCTAATGTTTATTATTATGCCTGTTTTTTGGCTGTTGTTGTTTGGGGGGGGGTTAGACCAGGCTGACTGTTAAAATAGGGTCAGTAAATATTATTTACCCTGCTATACTCACTGCTCACACAGTAAGCAGCTGATTCTGAGAAAGACTGTAGGGGAAACTCTGCAGGGGGCTGACTCTCATATAACCCAACTTTTTTTTTTTTTTTAAGCTTTTCCAACCCTGAGATTCATTCACTCACATTGCTGAGTTAGATTACATCATCAGGTTACTGATGTTGTCAGCAAACATGTACTATAACATGATCCACATTGGAATAAATTATAAGTATAATACTGTATTTGCGCAGGTGTCCTCAAAGTGGGTGTCAGTCATACAGTGGGCCCACAGCATGCCTTAGTTTATCCTTTTTTCTTTTACTCAAATGGGACAATAATTTACAAAATAACTGTGCTGAATGAAATAAGACTTTAAAAAAAAAAAAATAGCGACTGAGACATTAAACTTTTCCCAGACATTTCTACACAAACCTCTTTCTGCAACCTTAGACGATGCCCCTGCTGTCTGTTAGACAGAATAAACGTTTATAGCACTGACTTTCTTTTTCAGACCCAGGAGTTAATCTTTACCAAACAAAGCTAGTAATGAGAAGCAATAATGAACGAAGGAAGGATACCGAGAAGGATATTAAGGATCATGAGGAGTTCAGAGAATCTGACGGCACTGGCACTTCATGTTTGTTTGCTTGCTTGTTAAAGCATCAGCCTCAGCTTTAGCTGTTCTTCCTTGGGTCCGACCTACACACACACACAAACAAGCTGGTTCTACTGGTTCACCTCCACCTGTTTAACTTACAATATCATTGATCATCTAATGCACAGCTAATGTGGGTGATTTTACTGTGCAGGGTTGAAACTACAATGTCCCAAAAATGAATCCCAAAAACTGCCTCTTGAGTTCTTACCATGTTGTTTCATGCAGGCTGTATAAATGAGAACCAGCCTCTGAAAAATATCACTTTAATACTAAGGAAATTAAAGGAATGCCTGTCACACTGTCCACACACACTTGGGATGATCCAGTGTAATTCATGCCTTTTTTTAAAGGCATTTTGTGGATAAAGTTAAATTAATTATGCTAAAAGGGTAAGGTGGGGTGGGTGGATAGGTAAGTAGGTAAACCTACGTTTGCAGTGTTCGTAGTTCACCTGCCAGTTTAACGTAGCCCGTCTTTGAAGGGTCACTTGTCACATTAATCAAGTCTTTCCTCAACTCTCGCTCTGAGTATCCCCAAAATGAGAGAATTTTTCACATTTACCCAGGTGCTATTCATTAATATAAACTACTAATACTCCCAATAACACACTGGATTTGACAGAGCTACATGGTAATTCACAATATTTTCCAAATCCTAATCACTCCAGGAGCACTAAAATGAAGATTTTCTCTTATAAACAATCAAAAAACAGCTAAGTCAGCTATAAAAGCTTGTATGTATGTATGTACTCAACACAACAAAAATTTACACATGTTAGAAAATCTGTAATCACAGAAACAAAAAGAAAAGTGAAAAAGCAGTGGAGGAAGTAAACTGCGCAGCAGTGGTTGTGCTCCTAAATTGACATCATGGTCATTGCGCTGCTTGTACAGTTTAACTCTGAAAAATAGACTTACAAGTATTGCACAGGGGTGGTACTGGGCTTTTCACTGAAACTGGGATGGAAGATCTTATGTGGCAGTTCGGGGAGTGCAAGTGACACTGCAAAACATCAGTGACAGAAAACTCTCGCTGGCTGTTCGGAACAAAACAGCAGGAAGCACATTCTTCTGTCAGATGAAACCAAGATAAAGTTATTCGGCTCAGAAGGGGTCCAGCGTGTTTGGCAAGAACCTAGCCACGACTTTCACAATGAATGCATCACAGTGCTGACAGTGAAGCATCGAGGTGGTAGAGTGCCAAAGGTTCTGGGGACATAGCATTTCTAGATACCCTTGGATAAGATTCCAGGAGCCTGTCAGAAGAGGAACGGTCCAAAACAAAACAGTTTCTATGTCATAAAAATATGACATTTAACATCTTTGGGTTACTTAACAGAAAAGTAAAACAAAGAGAAGCTGAACACAGCTGTCTATGAATAATGACAGAACACCTGTCCAGATGTTTGGTGAGAAGGCCTGAATCTGTTTTAATAAAGGCAAAAGTAGTATTCAAGTATTCATGCAAGTGATTTGAACTTGGGGCAAGTACATGCACAAGGATGTACTTACGATGACAAAATAATGTTTATGTAGTGGAGGAGGGAAAATTACAATAATGTGGAATAAATGCAAAAATAGTTAATTAATATTACTATTTTAGGTTAGTGCCCCCAATTAAATCCAAAGATATCAGTTAAACATACTTTAAGCCAAAAATCAAACAGAAAAGTTGCACATTAATACTCTGAAAACTGCAACAACAGAAATTTAAGATCAAGGTTTTTGTTTTCTTTCTCAAAAATCTAATTTCTGAGTTGGATTCAGTAGATCTCGAAACTTAGACGTGCAATTTTAAAGTTGAAAGTCTTTAATTTTGGGTTACTCTGAAAGACAGCCACCAGTCCATCACCAGCCTCCCGGCCTTAGTTTGCATTTTTGCCCTCCCCTTTCCTCAGATTGGATCCCCCTCTCTTTCGATGACAAAACTGCAGAGAAACTGTTGTGGATTTCAGAGGGCGGCTCTAAGGTGGCTCGTACATCAGATGCAGTGTGCCCTTATCCCCAGAGACCTGAGAGATACGACCACTCACCACAGGTAAGCTTGGAGTTAATCATCGTTCTGGGCATTATGGGAACAGGCTCGGGGGGCCCATCTAAGAGGCAGGAAATAAAACTAACAGGAACCAGAACTTTATTTAAACTTTTGGTCTTGGAACCAACATGTTGGTGTTTTTTTCCTGTATGTTAAAATCAAAAATGACTAGAGTCTTCCAAGTTAATATCTTGATCTGACAACAACAATTAAGAATCCAAAGACAGTTTACCATAATTAAAGACAAGCAAATTTAAAAGGTTCAGAAGTGCATGTACTGGGAAAAAAATGTATTAGGAACATTACTTCATCAAATTGTCTGCAAATCGAATCAATAATTCTGCTCATCATTTAATTCTTGAAGCCATTTTTTTGTTGCTAGCTTAATTTCCTACTATGGCTCGACTAACCTTTAGGTGCTGTGCAAGGAAGGGCTGCTGGGCCATCGAGGGTACTGGGAGGTGGAATACGACGGCTGGGTGGTGATCGGGGTGGTCAGCGAGAGCTCACCCCGGAAGGTGCAGGACGGACCCTGCGGCATCGGAGAGAACAAAACCTCCTGGGGTGCCGGCTGGTCTGGCTCCTGCTGTCAGATCTGGCACAATGCGGAGAACGTGGACATCCAGCTGCCCCTGTCCTCCACCATGGGCGTCTACGTCGACCAGCCCGCAGGCATCATAAAGTTCCTCTTGGTGGAGGGAGAGGCTGAGAAGGAGGTGCGGCTGATTCACAAATTCAAAGAAAACCTCCAGGAGAAGGTCTTCCCTGGATTCTGGGTTGGCACCAATTCATTCTGCCTTATTCGGAAAAAGGATCAGTGACACAGTAGAATAAGCAAATCGGGGAAAAGGGAGGGAGGGTCACGTATCAATTTAAAAAGCAGGGGGAGATGGGGATCTTGTGATGTTTGGGGAACAATTGCTGTAACCATTTCTGCTTTCTCTAGTGCATGAAGAAAGCTTATTGGTTTCAGACCGTCCCCAGAGATGCCCAAATATCGTACTAACGGGCATTTATCTGTGTTATTTAAACTTAGAAGAATGGGCATTTAATGGTATATTTCAATCCAGCTGGGACTTTTCATGAGCTAGACTGCCTGTTTTATTCAGTCTGGATGTTTTGTATGTGCCAAATGTAGTCAATAAACTCTCATATTGTGTAATAACACTGAGCTCTTCTATTATATCTGTGTGACTGCTGCCTAGCAGACTTAAACTCAGAGCGCTGGTACACTCTAGAGGCCTTTTATAAGAATACATCTATAATGACACAGAAAGTCTTTTCTCTTGGTGTTGCTCCTTTATTTGAAACATAAAAGTAGTTAACGGAACATTTGTTTGTTTTTTCGAAATGTCACACATGGACATTTATCTTTTCAGATCCACTCTACCTCTCTTTCACCCTCTCTCACACAGTCTTCTCATTCATTCAATCTTTTCAACAACATATCAGGAGCAAAAAAAAAAAAGAAAAAAGAAAAAACCCATCTCCTAAAAATCAGTTTTGATTTACAATCATTCTATCAGTCAGTCATTCATTGGCAAAAGTAAAAGTAAAAATAGGCATGTTACAACGAGGTGCTGGTGTCCTCTGCTCTCTGCTCACATTATCTAAAGCCACAAGCTTCATATCAAAGCAACCACTGGTTTCTACCCCTTAGAAGGAATAGACTGGTTTCTATTGGGGCAACAGCAGGCCTCTTGGTCATCTTACCAGGTAAATGATGGGAGTATACAGAAGGGAAAAAAAAACAAATGTGGCAACTTTAGCATGTTGAGCTAAATGACAGCGAGGCCCTGCAGTTAAATCTGACCTCGTCAATGATTAATGACCAACAGATGCAAACGTTTTCTGCATTTAAACCGACAGATCTGTGCGGATCTTATAGGATTTTTTTCAGGGGAATGTTGGATTTATGTTTTCTCCATAAAAGTTGAGACTCTCCCTGCTATTTTTAAACTTTAAAAAGGACCAATTTGCCTATTTACCTTCTTTGAAACACGAATGCCTTTGCAGATGTGAACTGAGAACCAGAGGTTAAATAGCACAGGGGCTGGCTCGCTCTTAAAAGTCACTGATTAACATGCATCTAATTTGTTTACAGCAACGATTTAAAGACAGTTTTGTGTGCATAGTAAAGTTACTAAGCACCACTACCTATTGCAAATGATTTAGACCCATGTTAGTTTCCTCCTGTAATTCTGAGGTGGAGGTAGGAACCATTTTTAGCACCATATGCTGCCGAATTTGCGTAAAGAACTACAGAACCTCTTATAAAATTTACACCATATGTAAGGGTACAGTTTCACAGTACAACTTTAAACAGTTTCACTGTAATGCTGACAGTGAAAAGAAACACCCCTGAACACTCCTAAGCTGAAATTATGGCCAATGTATCCATTTTTCCTTGTTTGTTGACATTTGTAAAGCTAGAAATGCTGCACAGATGGGTGCTGCTGTGAAGGGCTGGATAAACTAGTTACAGGCCTAGATCCCTCTGTTGGTAAAGACGCGGGTTATAACATGTTAATTTTTAGCTTTGGTGGGGCTGATAGGTTGAACTGAGTCCATCTAGTTTGCGGTTTGCTTTCAGCTTTTCTGGTGTGCAAAGCTTTGCCAAACTGAGACGAGCTAAGCTAACAGTCTCCGGATTATGCCTCAACATTTAACAGACTTGAGAGTGGCATCGATCAAAAAAAAAGTTTAACTATTAACTACCACATATTGCCTCATCTTCATAATAAAGCTAATACAACTCAAAGTTGGAACTTAAGCACAAAGAAGCAGCATCTATGATGAAGCGGGTACAGGCAGCTCTTCCCCAAAGTCTCATCACTTCACAGGTAACCTGACCAAAAGGCAAACGTCCAAAAAACACCAGGTACATGATTACACACCCTGTTTTAGTGACTTTTAGTTCAGTGCAGTGGGTCACTACACAAACATCTTGAGGTCCAATTGTAATGTAGTGTCGTGGAAGCTAGTATTGACGAAGTGGGAGGGGCAGGGGTAGTGTTGAAACGTTATTAGTGTTCATAACCACATTTCTTTAGGAAAGTTACTCCACAAAGCATGTGCCATTAATTTTGGTTAGTGAGAAATAAATGGAGGTATTAGCTTTTACACTGTGTCACATACTGTACGTCACATTTGCCAGAAAATCCAGGGTTCCTCCTGTCACTCCTCTCCACATTTCCTCCTATCCCTTTACCACTCTCCCTCTGTGTACTTGCCTCACTCCCTTTCCTTCCCTCCCTACACCCTCTCCTTCACTCAGTGCTTGAGAGAGAAGTCCCCTGTGTTGAGACGGGGTCGAGGCAGGGCCCCAAACATTTCCGTCCCATCAGTGGCTCCAGGGGCCAGCAGAGCCTTCATACTGGCAGCGATGTGCTCCAGGTCAGCACAGCCCGACTAAGAGACAAACACACAGGGAAAACGAGGGGTTAACAAGGGATATGGACTGAAACTGACCAGTATCAAATATTGCCTTTTCATGTTCATTTCCTGTACATTTCTGGTGTTCGACTTTCCCAGCGCGACCGTAAACACTCTTTCTGTCAGTTGTGTTCGACAGTGCCGTCATGGCCATTAATGGGTGCAAATGAATAGCGTCTTTGTTTTAGTCTTCAGACAGCATGAAATATGTCAGGATGGACTGACACCAATGGGCATGAACGCTAAAAACAAAAGCCTGCTTAATTATCAAAATGTCATGACCCATTTCTTTTCAGGAGGTCTGTTTATCTATGCCCATCAAGCTGTTGGATCAGAGCATCTGAATTCTGTCTGCTCATTTTTTTCCAGAATTTATTTTCAGGACTAAAAAAAAAAAAATCCTTAAACTGTCTGTTCTTAAACAGATTATAACATTCGTGTTTAAACTACCAGCCAGGCATTATGTCTGCATTCATTCTGAATCAGAAAACCTCATAATGACATTCTAACATTTGATACCATTCAAATTTGTTAGTTACAGATAGTACCACCAGATAAACCTCAGCTCAGCACTGAGTTTAACTCATGGTAAGTTATCCAACAAAAAAAAAAAAAAAAAAAAAAAGTGAAATCTGACATGAAACGAGATCAAACCATCAAAAAATAATGTGTTTATTATTGTTTAAACCTTTTTAAAAGCATCACATGACTGCACTAACGATTCACAGCTGTTAAAACGTTTTAGTGCTACTTGAATGTACCACATCTACATATTCCTAATTATATCTCCCACTATCCCCAACATTTAAAGAAGAAGTTAGAACCAGTCTGAACCGTATCAACCTACATAAGCACAACAAGACTGCAGCTGTAACTGTGCTGCTATGTATTGAGCATATTCAAGATGAAGTAATGAAATACGTTGAAATGACTCTTTAAGAACTGCAGCGCTTGCACTTTTGGTGCAGCTCACATGCAAAGAACGCATATCACAAACAACCACAAACTGAGCAGCCACCATCTCCCAAACAGATAGCTCTGGTGTTTCAGCTCAAGCAAAGCAGGCATCAATCATCTGCACAGTTGAGAGTTTCTCATATCTGACCTCTAATTTGTTCCCCCTCCTTTCATTTATGGCAATGAACAGGGGTTATAAAACACGACACTCTCTGTGCAGCTCCTACACGTCACTCTTTGATGCATTATGCATTTACTTATGCAAACTATTATTTGTTTACGCATGACAGCGTGTGGATAGAGGCATGCCTGAGTTCGGCCCAGCAGAAACTCCACTTTTTCCTGGACTTGCTCTCCCAGCTGCCGTTCTGTACTACATAACTTAGATTATCTAGTAAGTTAAAGGTATCAGCCTCCAATGTATGATCCATCACACGAACTTAACATTACATGAGTGCAGGCCATAGAGCTACAGTAGCAGACACCATCTGGCAAATTAAATTGTGGGGTGGCCTAGCATGTTATCTGTGATCGACACAGACGCACTACAAATAAATTCATGAGAGCTGCTGAACGTTGTTGTGATGCGATTTGATAACATTAGCACACAGATTAGTTTGATAAGAGCAGATGTGAGGTCACTGACGGGCAATCAAAATGAAATGCATCATTAGATTTAATAAAATTGAATTCTCTTTGGAGTCGAATGTTATTGGACTGTTATTCAGGATTATGTAAGTATATTAGTGGGTCTACTGCATATTTTTTAAACTGTATAATGCTGAAATGCTTAAAAAAAAACAAAAAACATTCAAAATGGTTGAAAATGAAACACTGCAAAAGGCACCACTAATTCAACCTACAATCCAAAGTTTCTGCTGGTTTATACTCTAAACTATCACTTTGCGTTTTATGTAATGTTTTGGTCCCAGTAAGGATTCTAACAATTTTTCCAGTTACCCGATTGCTCAGTAGTCAGTGCTGCTGGCCCCTTTTGACCTGAGTCTGTATGTAACCAACCATGGTGATCAACACTTAAGAGAAGTTAAGAGTTAAAACTAGTAAGTCTGAGCTGTAAACGACTGACTGGCTGCCCACCGATCTCCATGTGTGACACAGAAGGTCAGATCATTTGGCCTCAGTGTCCGAGATGTGCTCACCCGTTCTCCACTGTTGCAGTCTCCCTGAGCAGCTCTGCCTCCTCTGCAGCCCCACACAGGCACAGATACAGGCAGGGAGCGGGCCAACGCCATGGGATGGGCCTGACGGGATGAATACGCACCCTGACCCACAGCCATACCGCGGGATGGCGGAGGGGCATCCTCACTCAAGGAGCCTGAAACAAATTTAAAAATAAAGAAATTCAGCTCATGCACATATGTGTATGTGTACATATGATGCTCAGGATATTGAACGCTCACCATCCGTGCTCTCTTCCTCTCCATCAGATTCAAAGAACGGCTCACAGTCCCGAGAAACAGAGTCCTCATCCATAGAGAACACACCTGAAGCAGAAGGCATACTTTGAATTGGAATAAACACAACACGTGCATTACAAATTGATTTCTCATTTTCTTTTCCTAAATGTTTTTTGCACACATTTCAACACCATCGAAATGTTTTAAAACTCTTTGTTTTAACATTTCTGTTTCAGAAAGTGAAAACGGAACGAATGAAGCGTTTTAATGATCAAAAAACTGAAACAACCTGAATAATGAGCAACCTCCTCATTATCTAAAGTGTGTGTGGCTGGAAAATATGGCCAGCTCATAAAAGCTCATAAAGCTAGCAATTAAATAGTCCGAGGATGGAGAGTAATGGTGCCAGAGAGCCTGCAGGACTAAATGAGCAAATCACTACCAAGTCCCATGAAGATATTTTGGGTTTGCCCAGGGACAATTAGAGACGGATTGTAAAAATTAAAAATAATAATAATTATTATTATTATTTGACAAATTTCAAAGACCTCTCACACTGAAAGATTATCATGCATTATATCTGAGCATGGTTATGAAACTTTGATACATTTGATAAATACTGGAAAGGATGCACTGAGTTTACCAAAACACAGGATCTCAACAAAAACACCTCACACCAACTACTAAGCACGGTGGTGGAGGAATGATGAATGATGCTTGTTTTGCACCATCATTTGCGGGACATGGGCACCTTGCAGTCATTGAGTCAAGCATGAACTCCTCTGTCTACCCAAGTATTCTACAGTCAAATGTGGGTCCATCTGTCCAGCAGCTAAAAATAGCTGAAACTGGATCGTGCAACAGGACAGTGATCTTAAGCACAACAGAAAATCTCCAACAGAAAAAACAAACAAAAAAAAGAACCAAGATTTCACAACGGCTCAGTCCAGACCTCAACCTCACTGAAATGCTGTGGAGGGACCTTAAGAGAGCTGTGCATAAATGAATGGCCACAAATACCATCTTTAGGCCTACAAAACAGACTAGCTAAAGGCAACATGTTGAATTTTTATTAAAATAATTCAGCAAACAGAAAGTCAAACTACAACTGAATAAGTGTGGACGCTGACGTGGTTTTCATGTGTCCGTTTGTGAAACCAATTGTAGTTTAATAGAACTTATATGTGGGCATATGTATTATAATAATTACGTTTTTTTCTTAAATTAAAAGAAAATGGATCAGGGACACAGCAACAGATTACGGTGTCGTTCCTCACCTGCACTTTCATTCCCATAGGGTCTCCTCTCATCCATGTCCTCTTCCTCTTCTTCATCCTCACCCTCTTCTTCTAAATCCTCAATCCCAGACCTCTGTCGACCTTGCTCGGCCTCCAACGCGCTCTTCTCACGTTCCCTCTCTCCGGTACCGTTCTGCCCGCCGCCCTGCCCGGTCACAGCTCCTGAGCTGTAGATCGACGGGTAGTTTTGGGAGTACAGTCTTCCATTAGGACTGACTCCTCCCACTACAACGTCACTTGTTAAGCTCTGCACCAACAACAGAGAATCAAACACATTACAGATTTTGACTTTCTGAATCAATACCGCAGTTTGCTATCTAAAGCAAACAGTTCACTCACCCCCCTGTTTCCAGGGTCAGAGGTCAAGTCAACCACTAGCTTGGTTCCTCCCTCTCCTCCAGCTTGGCGTGTGTGCTTTTGGGCTGTTAGCATGGTTGTGGAGTGCAGCACACCGATGTCATCCATGTAGCGACGCGCCGACTCAGCCAGAAATCCCTGACCCCATACATTATAAGAGAAATCGCACTCCCTGGAAAAGGCACTGCCGCTCTCCCGCTTCCTCCCCACTTCTCCTTCTCCAGTCACCGACCGGAACTTCTTACAGGCTGTGAGTATGGCCAGGTCGCAGCCAGACTTTTGGCAATACACTTCTGCTGCAGAAAGTAGTGCCAGCCAGCTCTCTTTGTGGTTGTCTGGGATTTCGAGCTCGGATGACTGCGTGATGGAGGCCATAATGGTGCTAAATGCTGTTTACAGATTTCTTTGATGAGACAACTGAGTAATACTAAGAAGTGATGAAGAGCTTTGAGGACTTGGGGGCACCAAACTTAACAAAATACTGACTTTGGTAGCTGTGGCGTGTCTGACTTTGCTCAAATGGCTGAAAACTTACAGTTACTCACTTGCTGGTGTATGGATAGTTTTTGCACTGATGAAGATGAAGGGGAAGGGTAGGACCTATTAGGCAGAGAGGCACTGGGTGACTTTGAGATATGATATACAAGGTGGTGTCCTTACACACTGGAGAGCCAGGGGAGAGAAGAGGTGTTGTCAAGTTGCTGGTGATACCTAAAAAAAATAGAAATAAATAGAGTTAGGTTAAATCACTGCTGTTTTTTTTTTCATGTGAACAATAAACACAAAAAGGTTGGAAGAACTTAAAAAAATGCAGACAACTGATTGGCTCAATTTGTGACTTCTCAAAGAACATTACAAAAAGACTTAAAAGTTCTTCAAGCACAATCCAAGACTTTAAACTGAGATCATAGTGGAATTGCCTCTAATTACATTGAACATCTGATGTTTAAAGACAATTAAAGGATTCCAATTATACTTTAACCCCTTTAACAGCCACCATCAAATAACGTAGGGGTTGAAAGAGTTGCATATTAGGCAACAGCCACCTAACACAGGACCCTGGAAAGATTACCTAAAATTCAGCTTTGGTATTTTTCCACTGGATTGTAAGAAAATACATAAATCATACAGAGTACCAGTGCTTGTTCCTGTTACTGCATGTCACAGACATTAAAAACAGACTGATTTTGCAGGGGTTAGATGGGAACATTTCTCACGATTCACTAATTTTATATGGGTTTAGCTCCATAGTGTAGTGATTAACACATTCACTTGGCAAGCAAACGGTCAGTGGTTTCACTCTAGCCCGAAATACAAATCCCTTTGAGATATCAGCAGGAAAGGAAAATTCTTCCATATCAAAATAAGTGGTGATGCCATTTACAAGTACCTGCAAACTCCATAAAAAGGGAAAGATGACAACCTAACCCTACCCCAACTCACTAGGTGGATGTGAAGAGGTTAACTGGGGTTTAGTCAACCTAGAAAACACTCCCAAGTCAATTATAGAAAGTTGATTCTGGACGTAGTTTTTTCAGACTGAAAAAGTCAGTTGTGTGTGTGTGGGGGGGGTCTGGTGTACACAAGTCAACATGTGAGTCTCACAAGGAATGTAGCAAAAAAAAAAAAAAAAAAGTGTTGATCTATGGATGTACCCCTACTGGCACCCAAAGATGGTCCCCAGACATTACAGCAGCTGAAATAACATACCTTAGCTTCCCTTTATGCTTACACGAAGTTGTAACAATTGCATTCAAATAAACTGTTGTATATTTGTTCTTCGTGTGATCAATCCCAAACCTTCAACCTGCGTAGTTTATTTTATTAAGTTAAATATAATAAAATGCCATCCTAATGCCTTCCACACTGTTGCATGCAAACACGCTCTCTGACCCACATTTGGTTTTATGGGACCTGGTCTAATTTAGGTGTGTGCAGGTTAACGTGTAAACCTGCATGAATTAGTCTGACTGTCGCAGCCCCCACCAGTTCTGTGGGCTGCATGACACCTACCGATGCTAACTACTGTAGCTACTGCACCGCTTTCAAACCACTATGCTCGCTCCTGCTCCCATTTACTGCCACCTCTGCACTGATCTATGTCTCATTTCTGAACTGCACGCTGTGGGCATTACTGCACGGTTGCCACCACTGCTGCTGCTGTTGTTGTTGCTGTTGGTGTTGTTGTTGTTGTCGCTGATCTTGTTGTTTAATCAGTGTTGTGTGCAACCTCCTCATGATGGAAGCACACTTCACCTCCATTTTCGGGCTTTAGTAGGAGTCAAGATTTGGAAAGATAAATTACAAAAACGAGGTGAGACCTTCACCTACCTTGTCAGTTTCTTTCTTCCACGCTGCCAGATGTTTATCGACCTTAAAGTTGTTTGAATCTTTCGTACTGTGCCTTCTACCACGGTTTCTCTCCCCTTGCTAGGCTCGACACCAGCGAGAGCAAGCTAGCAAGGATTAATAAGGCCTTTTCCGGTCAGGAATTTCGCAATAAAAGCCTGTTTCGTCAACATAAAACGGCGTGCATTTTTTTTAATTAATTAAAATACAATTATTTAAAGTAAAATAATCTTGAACTCAAAGCTGTTGGTAAAAATATTACTTTCGGAGAAAAAGTATTTTTTAAACTCTTACTTTACAGGAGGAAAAATCAGTATACAGTTACCCATTGTTTTTTTAATGGGTTTTTAAATAAATTTAATACCTGCATTTTTTTAATCTCTCAGTGTGCATTTAAAGTGAATTTAGATTAAGTTTCAACATAACTTATCAAATAAGCGTCCTAGTGTTTCAAGGTTGGCCAGACTTGCTTTTAAGGATTTTTGTGTAAACTTGGATAACTTGTTTATTTACTAATAACTTCCAAAACTTGAAATTATTTAATTATAGGTAGTTACATACATTTCTTGAGTTTATTGCCAGAGAGTCGCGTGGACATGTATGGTCCTCAAAAGGAAATGTAAATCAGTTAAAAAAATGTTAAAAAAATAATAATAATAAAAATCCACTGGTCCTACTAAAGATTAAGTTGGGGTACTATTAAAATGACCTCACCCTGACTACATGATCACACTCCCATATCACTACACTCAACTTTTCTAGAAAGCTACAAAGCCATCGTAGTCCACTGGCCTAAGTGTGCGCAGTACCCGCCGGAAGTCCTAGAGAATACAGAAGAACTGAGGTCAATTAAAAATCCTAAACACAAACAGAACAAAGCAAGCCCTATACTGAAAGTACAACTCAATGACTGACAGAAATTCAACACCACGGAGCCCAGGTATATGGGTATATGACTCCTGAGGAAATACTTTAAAACGAGTCTCTCTGGAGGAAAACCTATCCCCAGTTATTACTCAATCAGCTACAGTAACTCACTCAGGGAACAGTAAATCTACTGCACACATACAGATTAGAGTACTGTGTTGAATCAGCTTCCTTCTCTGAGCAAGACTAAGCGGCCTATTACACTTGGTCCTGTGCTACCTTAGCATCTCCCACAAACACAGTTCTTACAACTGCTGAATCTCCTAAGCACCAAAGGAATACCTACACTACATATGCACTACATATTTACTAACTAAATGACAAAAAGATAAGCACTTGGGTTTAAGTTAGGTTTAGGTTAATAGCAATAAATTATTTATTTAATTTAAAAAAAATGATAAACCATTTTATAATGCCAGGGTTTGTGTTATATATAGCATTTTACATTCACTTAATACGGCAAATGTCAAGGTGATGCTAATGTATTTAAATTAATCAGTAAAGCCAGCTTGGATTCTGACCCAGTTTTTTTTATTTTATTTGTTTATTTATTTATTTTGTTAAGAACAAAAATTGAGACGTGTATGTAAGAAAGCCGTCCTAGAAACAAATCTTTCCACTTCATCTAAATTAGTTTAAATTTTAATTGGAGAAAAGAAAGAAAGAAAAATACATGTATAGAAACACAAGTCAAATCCCTGGCTAAAAAAAAAAGTTTAAATATTTTTAAAATATGCTTTGCCATATTTTTTTACCACTATCTCTGCTCTTTGAACTCGGGACTCACTCTCTCTTTCTCTCTGGCTCTTATCCGTTTTTTAACTCTGCCTAACTTGACGCCTCTCTGACGTCACCTGTTTACTGCCTTCCATTCGAGAGCACGTTTCACACGTGACAGACGTTTGGGGCCGGGCTCGTGCTCGCTCTGTTCTCGTGCACATGGAGCTGTCCCCCCTAGCCTCATCAAAGCCCACCTGCCCTACCAGCTACTCGGAAGTTATGGGCCTGCGTTGTTTCTACAGTAAAAGCTGGATAGCTCCAGCAGCTGCCGTCCCTCCCTTTAAAGTGTCGTTAATGACGCAGCCCTCGGTGAACCAGCAGCATTTTGGAGTTGTGTGTTTTCTGCCACCTGGCGGTCACAATGAGAGCTTGCAACAGCACACTTGGGTGCCGAATAAACATCTATCCAATGATCAGTATGAGCCGCTCGTATTGCTGTGATTATTACACTGTTATGTGGAAACACCTGAGAGTAGTGTAATTATGTTAGCTGTAGTCTAGCAGTTATATTGAGAAAAAGTGCAACATCACTGTCTGAAATTGCACAATAGTAAAAAATAAAATGTGGGTCAGCACCTCTAAATGTGGCATTTCTTCCTTTCTTTCTTGCGAGGCCAGAAGAAACTAATTGTCAGCACAGCCCTGATATCATCATCACGTTCAGTAGCTATAGATCAGCATGAATTTGGAGTCATGTTTCTCTCAGCTGGCGCTCGGCAGGGAGATGTGGTCCTTTTGTAGCTAGATGCTCTTTTGCGCTCTCCTCGGGATCTTCCTAGAGCTTTATAAATCTGTGTTTATATATTTCCCAAATAGACATTAACTTTGACATTTATCCTTTTAATAAGTTTCAATCAAATAAATATTGATTATAGCAGCTCTTGGTCACAGTAAAATTTTTCTAAACACATAAAAAGGTTGTAAATAGATGAATTATTTAAACCCCAGTCAGCCACACTATTTTAGCAGCAGATATAGGGCTATCATACAAAAACTCTATTATTTCTCTGTGGTGGATATCCTCTGTTCTAATGTAATTATCTTGCTGGTGTAGAGGGGATGTAGGGATGCCTGAAACTGCGACTGCATCTGAAAGGTACCATCTGTTCATCCCCACCGAGATCAGTGCCAGAAATATTGTTTTTGAAATATCCCTGAAAGCAGCGAGTTTGTCTAAGGCCTGCCGATCTGCTCTGGTTATTCAGCTGCAATTTGACAGCCGAGTAACCCATTATGTTCATCCATCCATCCATTCGCTTCCGCTTCCCATTATGTTCAGAATATCTAAATTTAAATATTTTCATCTTTCCAGTAACTGTAGAGTTTTAGTATTAGTATTAGTGTGTAGTATTGTATTGATCATTCTGGTCATGTCAAGGCAAGATGATCAGATCCCACAAAGTTTGAGGCAAAGAGTGTTATATTTTGATGTAACTGTGAACAATATTTTATTTAAATGAAACTTTCCAAAAGCATAAATGGAAGCTTAGGAATATTTTTATGGTCTTATGTGATATTCTTGAGCCACATTCACATTAAAATGCTGTGCATGCCCACATTTTTCTGTCTTTGAAACCAGTACATTTTGTAACATCCTTTCTTCTTCCTTTAAGTGAGCTGAGTCATTGGTTTGTTTAAAAAAGAAAGTGCTGAAACCTAATTTTGAGTAGTCTAGAGTAGCTCTCATGTAATCATTTCCTCATTATTTTAGCTAAAGTTTACATCAAGTACTTAACACATGTTCTGTGTGTTGGGATGTGCACAGTCTTTTGATGTAGGTGTTCATCCTAACTGTGAGGCACTTTGTAACTGTGTTTGTTGTTGTCGTTGTTGTTGTTGTTTCAGACTACAACTAAAGTTATTATTTTTTTTTCTAATCCAATGCTGTTTAGAGTCAGCGTTGTTTGCCGCCCTCTAGTGGTTGTCATGTGCATTACATAAACAATTACATTAAGGTATTCAGACATAATAGGACACAGCCTGTAGCTGACATTAAAATCAAATCAAATCAAATAATACCATAAACTCTTACATAAATATTGGCCTCTGTAATAATATTAAAGCGTTTAAAATATAATTTAAAAACAAAGCAGTACAAATTACGTTCTGATTGGGTGTTTTCTGACACGACGTTGCCATGGGCGGGGTTTTGCATTAGCAGGAAGCTTGACGTCACGTTTGTTTTGGGAGAACGACGGAGACGACAGGAAAATGGAGCAAAGCGCTGAGGATTATAAGGTACTCCTGAATTAAATGTTTAACACGTTTTCACTGGCTGTTTCTGTGAATGTTGGTAACTGTGCTGTTGAATATTGGGCAGAACTTCTGATAGCTGACTAATGGTAGCACCTAAAGCTAGCTGTGGATCTCCAGTAACGTTCGTTAAGCTCGAGCTGGGCTACGTGGTGCTTTAGCTCGATATAAGAGCTGGATATATTGTTTGTATAGTTGTGTGTATAACCACACAGACATGAAAGCTTAAAGTGTGTTCAGAAAGTCGCGAACTTAATTCAACTTTTCCTGTTTGGCTGTCTCGATTTCACCCACTGACCTGAGCAGAGCAGTGACTGTATAGTCATGTGATGTGAATGTGTCATTTACCAGCTCTTTGTTATGATTTACCTGCCGGGTCAGCTGTTTGACTGGTCACGTGGTGCACGGGCTCGTTAATCACATTTGGGCACTGGGTGGGCTACATTTGCATTTATTTATTTTTTATTAGTATCATTTAGTTTTTAATTTTAGTTTGCTGTCCAGTTTTCCAAAAAGTTTTAGCCATCGTCAATCATTTTTCAAATGAGGTTTAATTTACCCAATTCTTGTTTCTCAGACGGGGAAAAATAACAGGAAAATACGTTAATCTTCTAAATAAGGTCTCGAAGACCTCGTTTGCCATAACTATATGCTATTAAGGCGTTTGAACTATTTCCTAGGAAATACCGAGCTGTCATTTAGCTTCCTGAGTTGAACCCACCATGGTTTTTGTGGGTTAATGCTTGTGGTGTTGACCGACAAAGACTGAAACTAAATGAGCTAATTTTACAGGTTGAGTGTTATCATGTAAGTATTTCAGTTAGTTCTCATGATTTCTAAAGTTTACGTTATTTTTACAATGATAACGTTTTGTTTTTCTCACTTGACCTCAGATAACTACGAGTCAGTTTGTATCAGCTGTGTTAGACGTTAATTCTTGTATCCATCTGCCATGTGATGAGTTTATTCCACGTGGATGTTTGGGGTTTTTTTTAACTGCAAGACAGTAAACTTTCTTTGTTTACAACCAACCTACTGTCAGTGTAGTACCACCAATTAGCCCGACCACTGTTTGGCGACCACTGGTTCCTAAGGCAAAGTGGCTGCTGGAGGATTTTGGCCTGCCAGGAGGTCACTGACCAGTTTGTGTGTGTGACTGGGGCTGAAAAGACACGTTGGGCTATGGGAGGACGCCAGAGTACGTGGAGTGATACACCAATCAGGTGTATTGAGAACATGCAAATTCCACAATGATTGGGCAAAAACAGGGCTGGGCTAGCCTGAAATGCTGCTTAGATGTCACACAGAGTGCCTAGCCTTTGTGAAGAGGTGTGGACAACCTCTTTACCTTGAGAACACCAGTAGCGAAAGGAATTCTGAGTATGCACAGGTCATTAAATCCCTGCTCTTTGTATATGGTTCAAGTTCAACTTCTGAGAGAAACAAGTGGTGTTCAACCACACAAGGTATCAGTTATACTGTAGTTATTGATGACTGATTAAAATAATCTTTAGGCAAATTCTTATTACCTGCCTGTTTGAGTGACTGAAATTTGACACCAATCAAAAAAAAAAACACCTTTAACTGCAAATACATTTTACACTTAATTTCTGCTACTTCATATTTATGTGGGGCTTTTTTCTCCTCAGCTGATATTTGAGAAGGAGGGGGTATACCTCCACACAAATGCCAAGAGGAGTAACCAGGACACTAGCATCCCAGGGTTCATCCGCATTGTGGAGCGGGTAAGAAAGTCTGTGTGAGCTAAGACTGTTTAGGTCAAAGGTATGATCAGGAAAGCACGGGGTAACCTATCATGTCTTTATTTTTTCAGGCTGGGCTGCCAGCTCTAGAGTGGAGTCCACTGGAGGATGACGGTCGCAACGCTCCTGCTGTACTCTACAGCAAAAAGGTTAGGAACCATCTATTTGCTACATGCTGAAAAATAAAAAGTATTTGTATTGTTATTAGCTCGAATAGGATTCTCATCCAATAATCTCCACTTGATCAGGATGGTGATGGAGGGGAAGAGGATACAAACTTTGACCCGGGGTATGAGCCAGACTGGGCAGTTATAAGCACCGTGAAGAAAGAACGAGAACACGTCCCAGTCAAAAATTTAGGTGCAGTCTGCTTTTCTGGTGATCCTAGCAAAGGCTCGTGCTCAGAAAACTAAAAACTCCTCTTTTTTTCACAGGTCAGTGGGCGTTCTCGCTGCCTCTCTCAGAGCTGTACTCTCTTCGGAGGTCTCGGTTCTCCTTGGGTCGAAACTTTCTCGTGCTGACTAGTAGAGGTGGCCACCCACTGCCTCCTTTGCACTTCCACAGAGGAGGAACCCGGGAACTGCTGAGGGCACTTCAGCGCTACATTATTCTGGACCCGTAAGCATCACTGCAATCGTTTTAGCAGCAGATTTCTAATTACAGTGGAATGCCAGCATTGTTTACATGCTGGAGAAACCCTGATTAGTACCTCAGTTTCAGATGCCCTTTGCTTCTTTGTCAGCGTGTCATGTGGTTTCTGTTCTTGTTATCAGGTCACCACTTGACGGGCGGCTCTTCCTTGCCTACCCCCAGGACTCAGGCACGCTCCCTCAGTCCTTTGATAGGCTGCAGTTTCTTGATGATGGAGGCAATGATCTTGTCTCAGTAAGTAGATTTTTTTGTTGTTATTTTTTTAGAGGATAGTGCATGTTGCATTTCTAATGAGTAATTTTTTAAGTAATCTCGCACTTAATCATTTTAAAATCTATGAATTACTAGCTTGTCCATTAACACCAGTGACCCAGTGATGAGGTCATCTTCCACCGAAGCAGCATCAGAACTTGAAAACAAAAGCTAATGTGGAAGTGCCAAAATCTCAATTTCCTCTAAAAGCAGCTTGAGCTATATAGATCCCCGATGTTAACACCTCCAACTGCAGAGTAGTAATAAACATGTTTATAGCATTTTTGCAGTTCAGAGTTTTTGGCCTCCAGAGCCAGTCTCCCCTCGGATGACAACTAAATTCCGAAACCAGTTTCAGATGTTTTTATGTTTAAAGTAGGTTGCATTATTTGGGCACGGTCACATTGACAGTTGGATGCCATCACAGGCAGATTTGTCCAGTAGCTGTTTACCAGCCTTCGCCTCAGCTACTGCACTAACTGTGCAGGTAATTATACTAATAGATCACACAAAACAGAAATTATTAGCAGGTTTCTGTATCTGTGCACTGCTCTCATACAGATTATGCATATAGAAAGCAAGATGGGATCGGCCAAAAATGAAACCATCAGAGCTTCAAACAGATTCAAGTCAAGTCAAGTCAAGTCAAGTCAAGTCAAGTCAAGTCAAGTGGCATTTCATTTCAATCATATGCAGTGGGACAGTACACAGTGAAGCGAGACAAGGGTCCTCCAAGACCTTGGTGCTACATATAACATATAACAGACAATCAACACAGGACTACATGCGGTGGCAGCGACACAGTGGTTTCATCTGTCTTTTTTAATCATAGCCTTTGGTACCAGCTAACATTAGTGAAGGAAACATCATACTTAAAACGACAGGCCTTCATTTGCATAAACATTCTTTTTTTTCACCTATAACAGAGATTTATCCATGACCCGTATGCCACTACATTTGGTGGATTCTCCAAAGTCACAAATTTCTTCAGGGCAGCACTTCGGCCTCCAGAGTCCCCCATCCACACACGTACTCCTCAGGATCCCAGTTTGCCTCCACAGTCTGATGAAGAGCCCGGATTCGAACTCATCACCTGCGTAAGAGAAAGATACAAAAAGATAATTTGAGCGCGGATAAATGGAATAAAAAATAAGTTATTAATGTTTGCTTTTATTTCTTTCATCAAGGGTGTGGAACTTGGTCCCAAACCAGATGTAACAAGGGGACAGCCTCTGGATAAGTGGGAGGAGTTTTTGGACTCTGAGGGGAGAGTGACTTGCAAAGAAAAAATCAAAGAACTTGTGTTCAGAGGGGTAGGACAGTAAATAGAGTTAGGCTACGTTCACACTGCAGGTCTTAATGCTCAATTCTGATTTTTTGATAAAATCAGATTTTTTTGTCTGCTTGTTCTCACTACAAATAAAATGCGACAGCAAATGCGCTCTAGTGTGAACGCTCAAAGCGGCCCGCATGCGCAAAAGAAGACGTCACACACAACGCGCTCTGTTTAGACCCAGACCAAACAATATTGTTTGACTGATGGCCTTAATATAAAGACTTCGGACTTTACGTTTCCCAATTTTTGCTTTAAGTTATTTTGTTATTTACATAATAATGTAAATAACCTAGTAATTATCCTTATTGCTGTTTTAGAGGAGCGGTGCTTCAAAGGATAGTTGCAGATTTTTGTCAGAATCTGCAGATTATACAGTATAAATAAAATGTTCACGTTTCTCCAACGTTGTCTTCCCAACAGTTTCACTGACATCTACGCTGGATGGCCAGGAAGCGTTCGCGATGTCTTATCAGGTGCTTCTCCGGCGCTGATAATTGGCGTCTGTCTTGTGTCAGTGACGTAAAAGACGGATTTAATGCGACCTGACCGTTCAAACAGCAGTCGCTTTCTAAAACATCGGATATGTATCGGATTCAGTACCACATACGAAAGTGACCCAGATCGGATTTGAAAATATCGGATTTGTGCCGTTCACACTGTCACACCATGATCGGATATGGGTCGCATAGGGTCAAAAAAATCGGATTTGATGCGCTTTCGCCTGCAGTGTGAACGTAGCCTTAGAGACAAACATGTGTTTCTCATGTTTAACCAGGTGTGCATTCTTTGATGGGGTTTTTGTGTATCTTGCAGGGCATCACACACTCACTGAGGAAGGAGATATGGAAATTCCTGCTGGGGTTTTATCCGTGGAACAGCACTGCCAAGGAAAGAGAGGACATTCTTCGGGTCAAAACGTTAGTAGAATATTTTTTTTCCTGTCATATCTTTATGATAATTTATTGAAGCTTTGGGAAACACTCTCATTGCCTTGCTTGGTAAATGGTAAATGGACTGGTTCTTATATAGCGCTTTTCTACTCCACCTGAGCGCTCAAAACACTTTATACAACTTGCCCTGTTCACACACATCTCCTACAAAAGTGCTTTCATAGCTAATATTCAAACACACATACACACACTCCGATGGATACATCAGAGAGTAACTTTGGGTTAGTGGCCAGGGTCGAACCACCAACCTTCCAATTAGTAGATGACCTGCTCTACCTCCCTCCTGAGCTAGATGCAGCCACTTTTTTTTTTTTTAATGCTTAGCAGCGAGCCAGTGTATTTCCTAAAATCTTGAACTATTCACTTGCTTTAACAACCCTTCTGCGTGTGCAGGGATGAGTACTTCAGGATGAAGGTGCAGTGGAAGTCTGTCAGTGAAGAGCAGGAGATGAGAAACTCCCTCCTCAGAGGATACAGAAGCCTGATAGGTCAGTGCGTCTAATAACAGAAGATCTGTTCAGCGTTTAGTCAGCTGCCCGTCAGAAGTTAAACTGTCTTTGTTCTGTTGTGACAGAGAGAGACGTCAACAGGACAGACAGACACAACACTTTCTTCTCTGGGAATGACAATCCGGGACTGACCCTGCTTCATGACGTGCTGATGACTTACTGCATGTACAACTTTGATCTGGGTGTGTATTTATGAACCGCTGGTAAACAGATGTGCACTTCATAAATTGATCACCGGTACATGTGACTGACAAAAAGACCACCTTTGGTAGTTTCCTGGTCTGGATCTTTCAGGTGTAATGCCACAATCTTCCCAGAAGTGGACGACCCAACTAATTCGCCCCAAGGTCACACCGTGCAAGGCGCATAGAAATAGCAGAAAACCCATGAGCTAAGTTCATGACAAGTATGGCTTGTTTGTAAAAGTTGCCAGGAGAAAGCCCGTTCTCTCTAAAAAGAACATGGCGCAGGTTTAGAAAGAGCAAACTACAAGACTTCAGGAACAATGAAACCAAAGTAGACGTGTTGGGCCATGAAGGACAGTGCCACGGCTTTGCAGTCACCGACTAGACCATGAACTCTTCTGTATACAAAAGTATTCCAGAGTCAAATGTAAGGCTGTACGAGAGCTAAAGCTTGGCCCAAATTGGGTCATCTAACAGGACATCCTCTCCCAAGCACAACAGCAAATCTACAACAGAATGTTTGAAAAAGAAAATAATCAAGGTGCTGCAAGGGCCCAGTTGAAGTGTAGACCTCAGCCTGATTGAAGTGCTGTGGTGGGACCTTAAGAGAGTAATCCCTTCAAAGCCCAATTAACTGAAGCAATGCTGTAAAGAAGAGTGGACCAAAACTCCTCCAGATACTGATGAAGTCATATAGACCCCCATCACGTCAACCTATTGCTGCTAAAATTGGTTCTCTAAGTACACCACGTGATTCAGTAGCTTACTTTCACATGACTTCATATTGTTTGTATATGAAAATAAAAGTTGAACAAGCATTACGGTGCCAGTACAAGTGGCGTCTGGTGACCAGAAAGATTTGCAACAACAGGAGGAAACATATTCTACAACTTCCTGTTACTTAACTGGCTAATTTTCTCTACTTCATTGTGTTCAGCAAACAACAAAATAAACAGTGAAACAACAGAGATGTCCATGATGTTTTAAGACCAATCAACAAAGGGTTTGGCAGCGATTAAAAGCGGTTTGAGTAAAGTATGTATGTAAATATGTTTGTAACACAGGTCTCCTTTTTCATCGGTGCAGGTTATGTGCAGGGGATGAGTGATCTTCTTTCTCCTATCCTGTTCGTCACCCAGAATGAGGTGGAGTCATTCTGGTGTCTGACAGGATTCATGGAGCTGGTGGTTAGTAAAAATATCTGTTCTCTTTTTTGTTATCGTCTGTCACAAACCCGTGATCTTCTGTTGAGACACACAAGAGCTTTTAAAGCTGTTACTCTATATTTGAGTCGATTTCTGCTCCGAATGGAGAATAATTAACTCGGAAGCAGCACAAACATAACCGTTGAAAGTTTAAATGCACTTGGGCCAGTGAAGTGATTTTTGTGCAGTGACTTGAGACCTCATCAACATCTGATTTGAACGAATATAAAAAGCCCACACTTAAAACTGCTTTGGATGTCTCTCAGTGTGCTCTTCTGCTAACTCGCTGCTGTCTCCAGTTGTGAAGCAACCACAAAAACACTCACTGGATTTTGGTTTGTAGCCTGAGGCTGTTTGCCAACAATCACAAGCATTACACCTTATTAAATGTTAATAAATGCACATTCTCTCTCTTAAAAAAAATGTCATCTGGTTCTATGTTGTGCTGAAATGTGATATTAATCATTGAGATCTGAGGAAGCAGTGAAAGAAAAACAATAATGAAATTAGCAGAGTGTCAAAGCAGAAACATCCAAAAGATTGATGTATTTGTAAGAAGCCGTAGACTCCAGCTGAAGAACAGGTCTTTGTTTTTCTTTCCTGCAGCACCAGAACTTTGAAGAGTCTCAGGAGGCCATGAAGCAGCAGCTTCTTCAGCTCAGTATCCTGCTGAAGGCGCTGGACCCAGAACTCTGTGACTTCCTGGGTAAGTGAGCTCCTATTTAGCCAGGCACATTAACAGTAGAAGTGAGAGCGTAAAATGAAACGTGCAAAGTAAAGCTGGGCAAGATAAAGAAGTTTTAAAGCTACCTCCTTCATTGTTGTGTTGGTTTGCACCTCAGCACTAATTTCAGTTCCTATCACTTCCCAGAGGTCTCATTCAGACCACATGTGCTTCTGTCTAAAAGGAGCAATTTGCATGGCATTTGGGGCAGAAGATAAAGTCACAGGGAGGGAAAATCTGGCAGCTAGGGCAGGTAGTGACCAAAGATTGTTGTGTCATGTCACCACAGTTCCACTCATCCCAACTGATTGTTCTTACTCAGATGTTATAGTAGAACTCGGTTTGGAGAGGTTGTTCCTGGCGGATGAATTTACAGTTTGAGGTTGGGTCAGTTTGACACCGAAGGCAAAGTCGAACCTTAAATATAGCAGCAATGCAGAAAGACGACCAGAGGTGCACAAAAGGAAGACATTACCGTGTTTTCTGTTGAATCTGACCTCTCACATATAAGTTTAGATATGCTGAAGGTGACATACATGCCATGCATATGTATGAAACTGAGAAAACTCTGAATGTGCAATAATAATTTCTTTTTTGTAAAGAACTAAAATTCCAGTTCTCCCTTCCTTGCATGTCCTTCAGACTCTCAGGACAGCGGCTCGCTTTGCTTCTGTTTCCGCTGGCTGCTCATCTGGTTCAAGAGAGAGTTTTCCTTTGAAGATATCCTCACACTGTGGGAGGTGAGTGCTTGACTGTACCAATTTAACATATTTGTGTCTTGAACTGATTTTTGTTATGAAACCGAATGCTTCACCTTTAATTGAAATCCCATATTCAATTTTTTTATATATTACGTGCTACTATTTTACAGTCTACAGTAAGGATTGTTTGGGCTGCATCTTGACATCGCATTTTATAGCATCGTGTTTTCTTCCTCAGGTCCTCTGGACTCGTCTTCCATGTGAAAACTTTCACCTGCTGATCGCCTGTTCAATTCTCGAGTCCCAGCGAGAAGAGCTGATAGGCTCGAACCATGACTTCAACACTATTCTGAAGGTGTGTGTCTGGATTAAAGATGACAGTTTTGTTTTTTTTCTGTAATCATACAGATTTTCATCTTCTATAATGTTTTTCATCTGCAGCACATTAACGAGTTGACAATGAAGTTGGACCTGCAGAGCGTTCTGCGTGGAGCCGAGGCCATCTACCTACAGCTGTTTCTGTGCAAGGTAAGACACAGGGCCACTTCATACCTCATGATTCGACATACAGCCAGTAAAATATCTGTTGGTCCAAATCTGAGATTTATTTATTTTTTTATTAGTATTATCAGAATATAATAGGAAAACAATTTATCTTGTGCTATATTATGTTAACTGATAATTTAACAACTTGCTTGCTTTGTAACTTCCCCTTTTTCCCTCTTCCCTTTCCACCCCAGGAGCTTCCTGTTAAGGTGAAGCAGGTCCTGGGTCTCTACGTCCCACCCAGCTCAGAGGAAGAGAGCCCAGACTCACAGGCCAGCGAGACACAGCGCCTCCTCAGCCAATCACAGGAAGGAGCTGCAGCTTCTAATTCAGCATGTGGCCCCAGCTGCCCTTAAATCTGATTATCAGCTGGTGGACTGACACTCGCTAAGAGATGTGTAAAAGACATTTATATATGAAATATGTACTAAATATTATCCCATGGTATGGAGTGAAGACTGTTGTTACTGATGGTCAGAGGCAGGGGGCACTGTGGAGGCTCTTTTCTCTCACTGTGTGTTCATGAAAGTTACAACCCAACGTGTTTAAACACTATAGCCGTACTTGCAGTGCTGTTTTTGTGTGTTTGCTGTCCTCCTCTGTTTCCTTGTCACTTGTTTACATCTCCTGTTTTCATGACACTTTTTCTTCTGCTTTTACTTATTATTTAACTATATTAATTCGTTTATCCCTTGATTACGTTTCAGTTTATTTTGTGTTTTCTTACGGCCCTCTCACCACTCCTCCTGTAAAGGGAAAAAGACGAAGCATAAACTCACTGGCAGTATTTTGCTAGTACTGTAAGATGCCATTCCAGCCCTATGCAAAGGTTGTGCATGCCTTATAGGTTCCACATGCCACTTTGGTAATATTAAGCCTTGTAACTATATGTATGATGTTCTAGCATTTTCATCTCGTTATTACCAAATAAATGGTTGAATCATAACAAAACAGGGTATTTAAACTCTACTTTATCCATTTGTAAAAACTTAAGCAGAAGAAGTTCAAGATAACTGAACTTGATCCCCCTGTGGATAAGAATCAGGTGAGGAAGGAACAGACGATAACATCCTCCCCAAGACTTGAAAAGGATTCATTTATCAAATGGTGGAGGTGAGCCTCAGTGTGCAGGTCTGAGTTTACCTGCAGATCCACAGCAACAATAATACACAAGGTGACCGTGGGTCAGGGGGTTGGAAGCTCATCTTGTAAACTGTAAGGTTGCCGGTTCGATCCCCAGCTCTGTCTTGGTCGTTGGGCAAGACACTTCACCTACTGCCTACTTGTGTTGGCCAGAGGGGCCGTTGGCGCGATATGGCAGCCTCGCTTCTGTCAGTCTACAACTGTAGCTGCCTCCACCAGTGTGTGAATGTGAGAGTGAATGAGTAGTGGAATTGTACAGCGCTTTGAGGGTCTCAAAAAGTGCAATATAAATGCAATCCATTATTAATACACATATCAGTGAGGGGTAACTTCACACCGGTCCTATAAAGTTACTCCTCATGCACAAACTCACCATAACAAGGTCCTCTCTCTCTCTCCCTCTCGTGCTGTTATGTTTGTTTTCTTGGAGCTGGCGAGGTGTGTGGGTGTTCCTCGCCTCTCGCCCTGTGGTAGCTGGGATAGACTGGGATAGGCTCCAGTGTATATATTTAATTATATAGCCTGTAAATATCTGTATATTTACATATTTAAAATATCTCTAGTTATATATCTTAAACTATCCAGATGCAAATATTTTAGATGTAGTTTAAAAACTGAAAAAATGGGAAATAGTTGTTTGAATTTTACATGTAAATGCAGAATGCAGGAATCTATAAGAAAGATTCCAGCTCAATCAATGAGCTGTTTTAACTCCTACCTTTATTCTGATTGGTTGCCCCTTGCAAACAGCAGTTTTGAACAGCAGATGCATCTCAGGTCTAGCAGCCAACGCTGTGTACCTGAGATGACTACTTTAGGGATATCAGCTCTCACTGACATCATATAGAGCCAGGAGTAGAAAAGAAATACCTAAACCGAGTGTTTAGAGCACTCTGAGCTTTTTCCTCACAGGGATTAGCTGCACACCCTGTCATTTCATTATTTGAAACTTTGGCCATATTTAATATGACCATCAAACATCGTAACTGTTTATAACAGAGGTAATAGCTCCCCTTTAGTGTAACACCCAAATGTTGTCAAAAACTCAACTGATAGTCCCAAAATTGTGATAAATACATTGATTTAGTGAAGATGTTTCGCTACTCTGCGTCTGTGTAAAAATGATTCCAACGACTCGTTTACATTTGTCCGATAAATCTGAGGTCAAAGACTGACAGACTGTTACAGTAAACTGCACTTGTTTATGTCTTAACTTGTGAACTGGATAAACTTTGCCCTCCCTGCCCTCTCCTCCCCCACTGGCCAGCAGGTGTCTGTGTGAGGTGAATAGCTCAAGGGGAAAATAGGGCCTCTGTTCTCCACTGTCCTGGGAAATGAGCTGGAAAATGAGGGGCGGGCAGCCACACCCCCTTCTCAGGACCTGCTGCACTCCTCCTGTGGCTGGTGGCTGTCTTCGAGCCCCTCGATCCATGTTGTTTGAATACAGCTGCGGTGTATGAATTTAGCAGGGTGCTTAAACAGCCCGACGATCTGTCACTCTCGCCCTCTCGCCCTCCCACCGTCCACCCCATCCTGACCTCACTTGACTGGCAGAGCCAAACTTACTCAGTCCTTCATTCAAACTCAATCTGCTTTCAGCCCTTTTCAAAGCCTGTTTTATAGGCGAAGGCCTTGTCGACCGCTTTAAACCTAATATTCTCTCACTAATGCTACAATCGACTAAGAATTGCAGGATTATGTCTCTTCGTGTTGTCATTATGCAGAGTGTCTAAGAATAACCATCTCAGTTAGATAATGTGGCTGCTGATCTACTCCCTGTGCCTGAGATTCTCATCTATGATTTGTTTACTATGAATTCAGTTACTCAGGAAAATTGAATGAATCTGGTCTAGGCTTGGAACACTGGACACAGGATGCATTGGCATTGTTTTGTACAGGTTTAAACTTTAACCTTGCATGAATATTTTAAAGGGAAAACATTGTGCTCTTGTGTTAATTAGTTGTAAACTTTGGGTAAGTTCATGTACAAGCCCTGAAATACCCTAAAAGAACTCAGAATTTCAGTATAGATTCAATGCCTGCATGTAGTACATTCAAACATGTGTTATAATATTAATATGTTTTTAACCACTGATTCTGATTTGGAGAGGGGGGGGGGGGGGGGTATTAATTTTAGGTTTCAGTCTTTTTAATTACTATTGTGTGGATGCCATATGTTAGACACAAGACTTGGAAAAATTACATCATGTATCACATTAAAAACACAGAACTTTTGAAAGCCTTCTTGTAATCATCCAAAGTCTCAATAAATACGTCCACGTCAGAGTGTAGTTTCTATTTTTATTTTAGTTAATTAAAATGTTTTTAAACATCCAGTGTTTTGTTTTTTTTTAGTTTAGCTTCAGTAACAACCATCATATGAAGAAGGAAAATGTTATGCATTTTCACAGAAAGTGGGACTCTAGTCAGTTTAATCAGGTCTGCATTCTTGGGGATTTTAGCTTTAGCTTGTTATGATATGGTTTTCAGGTTTTGGAATATTTTATGAGATTATGTTGGTGAGTCAGATAAGTCAGATAAGTGGTTGTGATTATTTTTTATTTTCCTGACTTTCATCAAAGTAGCTCGTGCTTACGTTTACAATAGCGAAATTTAATCAAGTGCTTTATCGGAACATTACTCATAGTATAAGTACAGATTTCAGGTGCATGTTCTCCCATTGTGTATTTCCATCTTTTAAATCTTTCTTATGTTTGTTCAGTTTACCATTTTAGGACTATTGTTTTGTCATATTCTGTCTTACTGAGTTTTTTATTTATAGTCCTTTGGTTACTGTAATACAGAACCTGCCCAACTTTGGAGATAAATGAAGTGTTCTTTTTTTTCCCTCCATAAAAATACTGTTTTGGGTTCCATATGAAACTGAATCACTTCTTTGTCACAGCAGGTATGAATTATTGATGCTCAGCTGAAATCAAGTCGTGGTGATCCACGGCATGGTGTTCGTATCTCTGTCCATTTAACTCCCATTTGAAACCTTAGCTGCCATTGACGCCTTAAATGTGTGAAGAGCCACCTGTAATGAGTGTGTCAAATACAATCTGTATTCTCCACTGGGGAGTGCGACCCCATTGTGACCATCAGTGGGCTCCCCGGGGAGTGCGTGAAAAGTGTGTCTACCCCATGAATGTGTGAAGTGTGTGTGTGCGAAGAGCCAGCAGCAGGCAGAAGGCCAGGAGCTGTTGTCTGACACTGATTTGTAAAGGGAGACAATACGGCTCATTGACCTGCCCGGCTCCACTGTCTGTTGCACATACCTCGCCCGGCCCTCCCCGCTGGCCTCGCCGCTCTTTAAACAAGAGCAGCAGATTGCCACAGGGAGGGGAGACCGAAGGGGACGCAGGTTGCTTTGACAATGACAATCTGTGACGACAGAGAAGCTCAGAGCCAAAAGTTTGACGAACACATTTATAACTACTTTTGAAATCCCTTCCTCTCCCCTGATAAATGGTGAGAAACGCAAGATGTGTGCAGTATTCAAGGTATTTTAATGTTTCCATCTAAAGAGTGCAAAAGCTTCCAAAAAAGAAATCTGTTTGCAACCCCACTGTCAAATATTATTTTTCTTTATTGATTAATTTGTAATTGTTTCAAAAATTGATTCATTTTTTTGTTTAGTATGTTTGCACACAGCTGTTATATTGTTTCCTTACAAAAGAATCTAGAATCTATCTAGAATTACCTCATCAAATATCTTTGTCAAAAAAACATTTGGGGTATTCTCGCTTGAATGAAATGTGAGATTTTACTCTCATTTTATCTATCTTTAATTTTTAATCACAGTTCTCCAGATGCATCCTGGGACATAAGCAACTTTTTAGGATTGCAAACCTGCAAACCACCGACTCAAATCATTATACGACACAAAAATCCCTGAAACTGCACAGACAGCAATAATGGGACTGTATGTATGAATGTTTGGGAAACTAAAAAAATATCAGAACTTGAGGATCTTTCTCTGACAGCAGGACAAGACTGAACATCAGCGTTTAACATCTCCCGTGCTCACGTTGTAAACAAACACCCTCATCCTTTTGTCATCCATGCCCATTGTCACAGTCTGGAGGTGCTTCTCTCTCTCTCTCTCTCTCTCTCCCTCTCTCTCTCTCACCCCTCGTTGCCTTTTCTTTTCGTCCTTCTCTTTTTTCACTGTCGGTGACAAGCTGTTGCTCTGTCCCTGCGGGCCACACCCTCTCTTGTCTGTTCCTCTTTTCCCCTCCCCTGCCTCCCTCTCTCCCCTTGCTCTCCTTCTTTCTCCCTCTCCCCACCTGTTGAGGCAATTGTTGCACAGATCGCATTGTTTGTTAACTTATTATTTTATGTCGCTCATGAGGGTCTCTGCCCCTTCCTATGGCATTTCCCACCCCTCTGGACCACTCCCCCTCTCTCCCCGACTGCTGGGTATAAAACTTTGAGCTTCTAGTGAGGGGGGATATTCAGCAGGGCCACCTCAGGAAGACTGATTTCAGCAAAAACCAAGAAGGCTCTACAGTGATTTACCAACTTCCATTTACCTGCAAACTATTCAGCTTCCTCGTGTGGCAGAAGGACGTTGGTTTTTCTTTTAATTCCCTCCTGGACATAAACAAGTTCATATTTTAGCCAGCAGGCTGTGCAGATGGACAGAGACATGTCTGTGTCTCTGTGGTGTGAGGAAGTGGAGGATGACCAGACTCAGGATCAGAGCCAGAGGGAGGCACAAGCCCAGGGCCACAACAGTAGCTCGCCTCAGCTGCGAGCCGCCTGGGACCCAACAGTGTCGGGGCATCGAGTGATCCAGAGGCTGCTTCACGTGGAGGAGAGATACATGCCCTCCATGCTCTACATCACCCTCATCCACAGGGATCCGGAGCGCAGGGAGGAGCTTACCAAATGGGCCCTGGAGGTATTCAGTTCTCTCATGCTCCAGTTTTTCGATTTGCCTCATAGTGCTGGGTGAGTTATGTCATCGGGACAGCTGTGATCCTGACATCTTTCATCCTTTTTCCCTCCTCTCCAGGTGTGCTGTGAGTGTGGTTGTGATGAGACAGTCTTCCCCCTGTCTGTCTCTCTGATGGACAGGTTCCTGTCTGCGTCTCTGTCTGTACCGGTCTCATTGTACTGCCTGGCTGCTGGCTGCATCCTTATAGCCTCGAAGCTCACAGAGTGTGACAGCGTGACCGCTGGCACCCTGTGTGCGGCAGCTGAATACAGCTTCCTGCCATCGAACCTGTTGGTGAGTTTATCTCATACTCCGAATAACCTAATCCCATTTGGGAGTCTTTTCCAGCTGTGGCCCTCTAATGCCTAACAGTGATTTGTCTCCACTGGATGCCAAAGTCTTTCAAATGTAGCCCATAAAGTTGGGCTTCAGCTAAAATTTTCCTGTTTTCATGCTCCCTTCCATTAGGAAATGGAGCGTGTTATCCTCGCCACCCTCCGATGGGACACAGCAGCAGTGACTCCGCAGGATTTTCTCCCACATTTTGTCGCCTGTGTAGAGGAGAGAGGAGACAGTGGTGAATCTGCAGAGGAGCAGCTTTCCACCCTGCGGCGGCACAGCGACACGCTGGCCGCCATGTGTGTCTGCGACTCCCGGTTTCTGGGAGCCCCGCCATCGCTTGTTGCTGCAGCATCACTGAACTGTGCCCTACGAGGTCTGGGCAACAAGGGCCTCACTCAGCTGGCCCTTATGAGTGAAGCATTGGCTGAACTGTGCCAGACCGACCTGGTGAGAATGCCTGTTTTGTTTGCAAGTAGACTCAATTATTAGATTAGATTTGATTTAAATGAGGTTTTCAGTTGGAATTTTGATTTTGCAAAGGGACAGAATCAACAAGAAGCATTTTTTTTTGTTTTGAAGGGCCTCCTTGTTTCAAAGCTTTGTCAAATGCAGTGAAATACACATATCTTACACAAAAGACTTCATTTTTCTCTTTCTTGCTTTCCAGGCTGTCCTGCAGTGCTACAGTGAGATGATTGAATATGCCCTCCACCAGCGTCTGAGGAGTGGGCTTCAGCAGGGCCCCACAGAAAAAGACGAGGAGGTGGAGAACGAAAGGCCTGGAACACCAACTGACATGAGAGAGATTGACTTGTGAACACTGAATGAAGTGTTGCATTGAAAGTGTCAACCAATCAAAACCCTTTAAGCTCATCAGTCAAACTGATATAAATTCAATATGACCTCAGAATGCTCTCACATTTTTTCCTCATATAATTTAGCTATTTTTGTGTGTGGTTGTTAATTTATTTTTGTTAATTTATTTGTGGAAAGGCGTGTTTTCCACGTGCCATATTTAATACTTCTATTAATTTTATATTAGGCCTAGATTTTTTTAAAGAATCATATTTATACCTTTTATTTATTATTCATGCGCAATTGTTGATTCATTTTATGTTAATTTATTTCAATTTACCATAACTTTGTGTTTTTGTGCTGGGTTCAATACACAGAAAATCTATTTTTAAAGCTATTAAAAATGTTTGTACATATTTTGAGTCTATTTTTTACCTAATATCCGTTGATGCCTTCATGTGCAAAGCCACGCGCCTCCAAAAGCAATCTTTTATATCTGATGTTATCTCACTAAAGGGGGATTTTGTCTCATTAATTATGTGGCACATTTATCACGGTGAACTTGCATTATGTTCACCATAATACAAAATTGTGATCACAATTCCAAAGCTCCTTACCCGTAAAAAAAAATGATGTGTATGATATTTCCGACGTTACCTGAAGGGAGCACACAGGAGGAGATCCGCATTCCCATGACGTCAGTTTTATCCGACGCAAATACAGCTCGTGCTTGAAGCATTGGGTCAGATATCCAAAACAAACTTGCGGTAAGACACTGCCTATGTAAGGATGTTTTTCAGTGTTATGACAAGTTTTAGGTGTCATTTTAACGCCGAGTGTACGAGAAATTAAGAGAAAACTGTGTCGTAGAAAGAAATGTGCTACGCGTTTCTTGCTTACATGTACGGCAATGTGAAAACACGGAGCTCTATCGTCATCTGTAAAATCAATTAATAACGAAAGAGGCCTGAAATAAGCCATAAGCGAATCATTAATTTAGGTTTGCGTTGGGTTTACAGTGACAGGGGTTCGCTGTTAACGAATAGGTTATTTTTGGGGGGCTAAATCGTCATCACTCCGTATCCATTTTCCGCATCCGTAGTGTTCTTACTTAAGCTAGTTAGCTTCCTAGCAATAGCTAAACAATACCATTAATTAACAAATGCCTTATTAATAAATAATAATATAGATGGTATCATTACAAATGGCACATGAAATCTCATCTCAGAATGCCGGTATAGCTCCTATTTGTAACACTTCTTCCCTCTTGGATTACATCTATTGCGTTAATTCTTATCAAAATGTCATAATACTGTTTTTTATAAATCCAAGGATACATCGAAATCTACGAAGAACTACAGCTTTAGACTTTGTATAGATCCTTGCAGTCATCTAGTGAATTCGGCATTCATCGGTCATCAACTAATCACATTAAAACCTAAAAGTGATTAGCTCACTTTCCTGCTGTAACCATTGCGTATAATTTGTTAACTGAGATTAAGGTTGTATAGGAGTTAAATTATATAGTATTGAAAAAATAGAAAGAAAGATGATAAACTATGTCCAGAGCACTACCTGAGGTTTATTATTGGTGAAGATCCATCAGATTCTCCTTCTCACACTTCCTACACTACAACTACAGATACCAGAAGACATAAACCACTCCTGGAAATCTACATAATGTATACACCAAGTATTATGAAGTAAATGTAATGTCCCTAATATGATCAAACAATAGGAAACATGACCTATTTGCACATGAGTATCCTTACAGGGTCTTTTGTTTGAAAATGTGATAATTGAGTTGTGTGTTGTGAGATTTTAGGGGAAGGAGGTTCTCTGTGAGTTAAATGCTTCATACAGATTTTTTTTAATGTACCAAGTTACATATAAATGTAGGTATGTAGGAGAACTGACACTGGAAGATATTTATGTTATTGATATTCATATCAAAGGAGGATGAAGTGGATATCTGCTTGGCTCCTGCTCCTGTCCATCTCTGTCGAGGTCTGGTCAGTGCCTATAGATCGCAATGCAGCCCAGCAGGTCCCTAAAGAGGAAGTGCAGGAAGAGAACATGGTAATGGCTCATTATTCTGTAATTTGTTTTTTCTTCTACCTCGTGACCTGTTTTTATGGCCAGAGACTTGTTGTGGATAACTTTTCCTTACAAAATAGGACACTGGCCTGTACTACGACCGGTACCTCAGAGAGGTGATTGAGGTTTTAGAGACAGACCCGCACTTCAGAGAGAAACTGCAGACAGCAAACACAGAGGACATTAAGGTTGGTTTCCACCTCTGCCTCTGTTTCACGTTCTTCCTTCTCAGTCGGTAGGCTTCCCTGTGTACTGTTTACATTCTAGCAGCTGGCGTTGTGTCCAAACTGTTTAAACTCACCTGGATTTCTCATGTTTGCCGTCAGAACGGGCGTCTCAGTAAAGAGCTGGACCTGGTCAGTCATCATGTCAGAACTCGCTTGGATGAGCTGAAGCGTCAGGAGGTTTCTCGTCTCAGGATGCTGCTAAAAGCCAAACTGGACAGCACCAACACACAGAGTGAGTGGGATTCCTTTGATCCACATCACTGAAAAGTTTGCAGTTAACTGTATACTAAAGTTCTTATTAGATTTAATACATTTTTTTAAAAGATGAAAAAGATTTTTAACACCTTCACAGAAATTTGTGAACCATTGACTTTTTCTTATCTTAACTGATTATGGAAATTTTGTATGTCAGTCCATTTTTATCAGTCTGTTATTTACAAAAAAAATCTCTGTACAAATCTGTGTATTTATTCAGTAATATATATAGAACCAAATGGTAGTCCAGTATGTGATTGGTTATTCACATATGATCCATACAGGTCTTCAGATGGACCATGCTTCCCTTCTGAAGCAGTTTGAACATCTGGATCCGCACAATCAAAACACCTTTGAGGCCAAAGATCTCGAGCTTCTAATCTCAACGGTAAGTTGCTGCAGCGATAAATGAAGAAGAATTTTAGAAATTTTTGTCCATTTGAGTGTAACAGATCTCGAGAATCATAACAACACTGATCAGACTGTCTATTTTGTGCTATACCTCACCTATTTTTAAAAAAAAAATTATTAACAGCAATAGTAGCAGCAATAATATCTTTTATCTCTCTGGCTTTTCATCTAGGCCACTAAGGACCTGGAGAACTACGACGCAGAGAGACACGAGGAGTTCAAGCGCTACGAGATGCTGAAGGAGCACGAGAGGCGGGAGTACCTGAAGAGCCTGGATCAGGAGAAGAGAGAAAAGGAGGAGAAGAGAATGCAGGAGCTGAAGGAGAAACACCGCCAGCATCCTAAAGTTAACGCTCCGGTGGGCGACTGATACATCCGTGTTCGTTTTTATCAGAAACCATTAGAAATGACTCAGGTTTTCAGTCTGTTTTTAAAAAATATTTTTCCCACTCAGGGTAGCGTTGATCAGCTGCGGGAAGTTTGGGAGGAGACAGATGGACTGGATCCTCAGGAGTTCAACCCCAAGACCTTTTTTAAACTGCATGGTGGGTGACAGCAACTCGCTTTAAGCCATTCTCTTTTTTTCATGTTAATGGGTTATATGTTTTTTTAAAAACAAAGAAAGAAGGGTTCTCATTTATTCTCTGTTTCATTTAGATACAAATGAAGACGGTGTTTTGGATGAGCAGGAACTGGAGGCTCTCTTTACAAAGGAGGTGTACAATCCTGCTTACATCCACATCATGACTGCTTCAATTAAACTTTGATTTAGATTTAGTTTTATCCTGAGACTGCTTAAAATCCTGGTTTGGTTTCTATTTCCTTCAAAATGCAGCTCTTCTCTGTGTTCCTAGGCTCCTGCAGGCTTTTTTACAAGCTGACAGCAGACATATGCACAGCATCAGAGTAGCGGCTAACATCTGTTTATTTCCCTCTTCCAGCTGGAGAAGGTCTACGACCCAAAGAATGAGGAAGATGATATGATGGAGATGGAGGAAGAAAGGCTGAGGATGAGGGAGCATGTCATGAAAAATGTAAATTGTTAATTATTTATCTCACCATTTCCCACCTTTACTGGGTTTTTCTTTAACTGACGCAGCCAACCTTCCTGTGTTAAAAGGTGGATGCAAACAAAGACCGGCTCGTCAGCCTGGAGGAATTCCTCAAGTCCACAGAGAAGAAAGAGTTCAGTAATCCCAAAGAGTGGGAGGTAAGGAGTTCAGAGGTGGCCTGAAGGTTGGGGAAGTGGGTGGATGCTTTGCACTGGGTGTATGGTTCAAGTTCCCAGGATGAGCCTGGAAAGTGTGGGTGCTGAAGTTGAACAGTTAAGTTGACCCAATGAAAAGTCTTTGATGTACTTTTTATTTTTTAATTCCTGTTTACCAATGGACATTTGGAAAATCAGACCGGGTTTGACAGTGGTGTTCTTTTCAATAATGAGATAATGCATGCATAATGCTTTAACTAATTTCATCGACTGGGGATCAGATCGCGAAGGTCTCTGCCTTACCCTAGGCAAGGTATTACGTTCCTTTGGTGTGGGTTTTTTTTTTTTTTTGGGGGGGGGAGCTGAGCATGAAAGCAAAACTGTTGGATCTCCAGTCGATCTACATTCCTATCCTCACCTATGGCTCCAAGGTAGTGGCTAAAAAATAAGCTAAAGGTTAAAAGCATTACAAGTAAGCTTATGCATAGGGTGGGAATCTTGGCTATTTGGGAGGCAACTCCTTCGTGTCTAAAGGAGCCTGTTGAGGTGCTTGAGGCATCTAAACAGGATGCCTCCTGTGAGGCTCATAAGTGAGGTGCTGGTGTTGGACATGTGCTACCAGTAGGAGGCTCTGCGGCAGACACTGAACATGATGGAGAAGTTATAGGCCCCGGCTGGTTTGGAAACATCTCGATGTCCCTCCCTGGGGAGAGGGAGGGACATGTTTTCTTTTTTTAAATGGATGGATGTGTGCGTTACCTGCATCCCGCTGTTGTCGCTGCAGACTCTGGAAAACAAGCCAGTGTATACAGAGGAAGAGCTCCAGCGATTTGAGGCTGAACTCAGGGACAAGGAGGAAGAGCTGAAGAGGAGGGCTGAGACTCTGCTTCAGGAGCAGGAGCTGCTGAGGGAGAGAGGCAAAGCCTTGGAGGCCCAGAGGAGAGAGTACCAGCAGGTAACGATCCTAGCCTGGCGGTCACTTTCTTACATCATCTGAAACTTAAAAAATAGTTAATTGTTGTTTTTTTTTTCTTTTTTTAAATGGCAGGCTGTATTAGAAATGTCTCAGCGACAGAAAGAACAGCAGGCAGTGGATGGGCAGCCTCCTGCGGGTCCTAATGGAGAACTACAGTTTCAGCCACAGACACAGAAACCTGAAGATAAAGGTAAACTGACTGTGACATATCCAGCATTGTTGTTACATTCTTTGGCTTGTGTTTTAATTCATTAATTTTTTTCATATTTCTCCCACAGAGGCAAAAGCTCCAGCTGAGCCCGAAGCTGAAGCCCAAAATAATCTGCCTGCAGAACCCCCACAGAATCTGCCTTTGCACACCTAATGTGCTCAGGCAGCTTACACACACACACACACACACACCTAAACATACGCACATTTGGTTTGATTTACCCTGACACAGATATCCAGATGGGTTCTGCAAAATGCATTATGTGATCTGTGTGCATAGGTTCAGACAGACCGGCTTGTTTATTGTGACATACTGAGTGTACTGAGTGTTCATGTCTGTGGTCTACATTAGATTAAAGATATCAAAGCACACGGTATTAGTACATGTATTCTCAGAAATCTTCAGTTTCAGTGAAGCTGTCAATCCTGCAGAATCGCATGTGTAAAATCACAAACGTTGCCGAATAAAATCTTAATTTAAAAGTATTTTGGGAGCACTGTGTGTGTTTTTGGGGGGTTTTTTTGGCAACACTAAATCGCACAGCTTCAGACATGATCGATTGTCATTATTTTTATGTGGGTGCTGAAGTTGAACAGTTAATGAGTCTCTCACAAGTTGACCCAATTTATTTGTTTAGCCAAGACAGGAGGAAGATTTTCAAAGTTTGTTATTTATATAACAAAATTTGCAACTTTACATGCCAAGGTCAAGAATTTCCAGAGAGTAATGCAACACTTCGCTTTGTGGATAAGGAGGAAAACAACAGAAATATTCGCTTGTTTCCGAAATTCAGTTTTTCTCAGAAAGATCTGAACAAGATCTTTTTGTGTGAGCATTTTATTAATGTGAAATATGCAAGGACAGTTTAACGAAGAAACAGTCAGCAGGTATTTTACACTCTTGAACTATTGTGGAAAGAGATTAACAGTAAGTAAAAAGAGCCCGTGCTTAGATAAACTGGTCCAGTTTTTTGGGAGGTGCTGCAGGAACCACATTCTTTGGTAGAAGTGTAAATGAATAAAAAAAAAACTATAATAATCCGACTACTGAGGTTTTTTCAACATTTCCAGGTTTTAACACACAATATTTTGTTATTATAAACCCCCATAAAATTAAATAAATAAATAAATATCCATTCACACTTCCGGTGCAGGGGGAAGCGCTTCCTGGTAGCTGAAACCCGTAATGAATACGTGAATCATGCCTCGCAAAAACGAGCTTTCGGAAGCTTTACGATTGCAAATTGTTGATCTGCACAAAGCTGGAAAAGGGTATAAAATAATCGCACGCACTTTGGATATTCATCGCAACACAGTTAGGGACATTGTGCTTAAATGGAAGCGATTCAGTACTGTGGCTACTCTGCCGAGAAGTGGGCGCCCTAGAAAGACGTCTGCAAAGACAAAGATCAGCGAGGTAACCCTTAATTACTCTGCAAACAGCAAATCAAGCAGCCGTGTGTACAAAACTAGACGCCTGCAGCATCCAGACGAGCTTCTTAGCTTTGAACCCTGATGAAAACAAATATGGAAGTTATTATTTAGCGGCCAGTGGCCACATTGGAGCATCAGCGGTCATGCCAAAGCGCATCAGTTGGATTTCAGACTAGACTAGGCTTGTTTTTCTTTAGAAGGTGTTTTAAACCATTTGTGGATAATATCGCTCACTGTGGCTCGCTGATGTCCCAAAGCCTAAGAAATGGCTTTGTAATCCTTTCCAGGTCGGTGGATGTCAGACAGGTTCTATTTAAGTGATTTCTGTAATTAAATAGGAGTGTGGCTACTGAAATTGAACTCAGCTTTCCAAAAAATGTCGATTAATCACAGTTAAGTCATCATTTAACAAGGGAGGAAATTACTTTTTCACATAGGGTCAGGTAGGTTTGGATAGATTATTCCCTTAATAAATTTTAAAAATTTAAAAAGCTGCATTTTTTATTTACGCAGGTTAAATTTGTCTAATATTAAAATTACTTTGATGATATGAAACATGTAAGTGTAATAAATCAGGAAGCAGAAAACGAATAACTTCTTCATGGTACCATATATTGGTCCAGCTCACAGTATGTGAGCATGTGATCATACATGAGACACAGATCAAGTGACCCCCCCCCCCCCCCCCCTGCAATTTACCCCAAAGATTCGCACAATATTGTTTGAGTAACTCCTGTGAAATGCACTCGAAGAAGTAACGAGATGAACAGGATATAACATGGGTGACATCCCACCAGTGAATACTTGCCCCACCTACCTATTCCAGTCCACACCAATAAGAGTATGTTACTTTTCCACTCCCCAAAAATCCAGAATTTAATTTTTATTTGTATAAAATTATTTTGGTAATGGGTTCACTTAAAGAAATGTTAATCACTCTACTGAAATCCATGACAGTTTGATCTCTGAGGTGTAGCCACAGATTAATGTTTACCATATGACTTGATGCATCTTTTCCTGTCTCTTAGGTTGGTAATGGCTCTAGTGAGCCAAAAGACAGAGGAGAAGATTTACATCACAAAAAGGTAAATTTTATTAATTCAAGGATTGATGAACTTTAGAAGGAAAAATAGAAAGACGAAATGTGCGAAGACTCTCCATCATGTCTGGGAAAACTAAGAATAGAAAAAATTCTGATCTAAATTTGGCTCCAGTCTCACTCACACTGGTCTCTTTGTGCAGTCCAACTGGTCTGCCTTTCAGACTAATACTACTAGGAGTGGAACTAAAATCTCCAGCCAAATTTTAAATTTCAACTTTTTATATATGCACACACTGCATAAGAAAAATAAAGCCTTTCCAGAAAACTGCAATAC
Organism: Perissodus microlepis; assembly: GCF_051167445.1. Lineage (NCBI taxonomy): Eukaryota > Metazoa > Chordata > Actinopteri > Cichliformes > Cichlidae > Perissodus > Perissodus microlepis. The sequence goes on along the minus strand of NC_140464.1, from coordinate 5,138,853 downwards.
CTTAAATGGCCACTTATGGTTGGCTTAAAAACTGAGCTATACATATAGACTATTTATGAAGGATGGACTTACCCACACACGATATCGCCATGGTTATGTGGCTAACTTTGTAGCCTCATTATTGGTATTTTGGCTACAGAAATTTTGGTTTTTCAGTGCCAGACCATATGTTTACTTCTAAAGTTAGACATTTTAAGATGACACTCTGTTGGTTTTAACACATTTTTGAAGCCAGTTTCAAGTGACCACTTGAGGAACTGCAGTTTTTGGCACTTCTGTGTTTGGTTTTGATTTTTAGCCCTGCAGATTGCCACTTGGTTCATCTCCATTGTTAGTTTTCTATTCACAACAACTGTACTGGTGATCTGCGGTTTACTGCTCTTTGTAATCTGAATTCAACCACTTAATTCAACCAGATGTGAGCAGATGTTTTATGAGTTGTCCAGGCTGATCTCCGTCGTCTACACTGACAGTTAGACTTGTAGTCAAGACCGCCTAAATCAAGACCAAGACAATACCAAGACCAGAGGGTATCGAGACCAAGACAAGACCAAGACAGACCGAGTATAGACCAAGAGAAAGTCGAGACGAGACCGAGACAAAAAAGTCTTTAAACTGCAGCCAGATGCTGCTTCGTTTACAGGTCTCAGGCATATTTATATGTTTTTGCGATGCACTCGCACAGCCCTCCTCACCGCTGTCTACTGTCTCACTCACTTACTGAGAGGACAGACGCACGCTCCACTTGACTGTCGTGTCTCTCACCCTCTCTGTTTTTCACATAATGATATTATCCTCGCATGTGATTGGTCACAATATGGAGGGATTGGAGCATAGCTGAACCACTGTGTGAGAGCTGAGCAGCGAAAGGAAATTAGGTGAGGAGCGGCTCTCGCTCAAGGGGAGTCGACTCTTCTGATTACATACAAAGCACTCTCTAAGCACGGCTCTTAGAGCTGATGCTTTTGCGCATGACACATTATCGAACGCTACGTTGTGTGTCATGGATACTGTTGACTCCAAATCTCCCGACCACTATGTCGATCTGAGACAGCAAGACCGAGACAGCAAGGCCAAGACGGGACCGAGACCACGTAAAAGTGGTCTCGAGACCAAGACCGGTCTTGAGACATCCAACTCTACTGACAGTATACTGTTTATGCTGTCTTTATACTAGACAGTAAATGTAAAATTTACAGTGACTTCTGATTTAAAATAATGAGGGCTTACATGTAAGCTTTAAATTTAAGTGAACTTCTTTAAAGTTTATAATATAATGGTATTAATTTTAGTGCTTGACTGAGGTTTTAGTTATTTATTTTGGAGTCATGTATCTCTCGGCATATGTAGTGTAAAAGTGTGCTTGACTGTGAGGATACTTGGGTCTTTTTCTTCTGGCTCACATCTATATTCTGTCTCTTTCTCTATAGCAGCGAGGAAAGGCTACTGCTGTTTCATCTAAAGACGAGACTACAGAACAAGACGTTAGTGCTTATGTATTTTTTAAAATTGTTTAAATGATTGTTTAAAATATCTGATTTTTAAAGTAATCTAATAAAACCTATCATTCTATATATTTCTCTTTAAATCCAGAGAGACTTTAGCACTACCCACAAGGATGGAGAGATCATATATTCCAACTCATCTCATACTCAAGCAACAGATGAAGAGAATATGGTGTGTTAGCTACTGTATATATATATTTATAAATGATATACAATAAATTATCACATGAAGATGTTTGTAGCTCATCACTTCCTGTCTCCTAGGCTGGACCGTCAGATATCAGAGGAGGAAGTTCACCCCATAAAATGGTAAAGCATCTCCAGTTTGAGCATTGTTTGGAAAGACAAGAACCCCTCATTCTGTTTACCTTTTAAAATCCAGCGTCGATTAGTCGACATAGAAAACTGAAAAATACCATCTCAATATTATTAACATGCCTGGTCTAAATTTGGCCACATTTACATTCAAATTGACCTCTCTAGTCCTTTTAGGGAGGAACCAAAAATAGCAGATAGCATGGTTTCAAGTGCAGGTCCTCATTCTGTTTTCCTGTTAAATTTTTAGAGCGATAACACCATCTGCAGTGATGGAAACACAGATTCTTACTCATCTGATGAAGATGAAGAAGACTCTATTGTATGTGAAGTAACAATAAGTGAAAATGATTTTAAGGATATCAAAATGATGACATCAAGATGTTCATCAACCATCCTTTTCTGACTCGTAGGCCAGTCATCTGTCAGCTGGAATAGCTGAGAGCAGAGGTGGAGATCCGGACCATGAAATGGTAAATATGCACATGCAGAAAGAAGTGCAATAATTACTTAGTTAAAACTAAAGCAAACCATCCAAATAATGAATTTAAAGAAGGAATCCACACCACAAACGCAATCAAGATGCCCAACTTAGGCTACTTTCACACTGCAGACGAAAGCACATCAAATCCGACTTTTTGACCCTATGCGACCCATATCCGATCATGCTATGACAGTGTGAACGGCACAAATCCGATATTTTCAAATCCGATCTGGGTCACTTTCGTATGTGGTACTGAATCCGATACATATCTGATGTTTTAGAAAGCGACTGCTGTTTGAACGGTCATGTCGCATTAAATCCGTCTTTTACGTCAGTGACACAAGACAGACGCCAATTATCCTGAGAAGACATCGTGAACGCTTCCTGGCCATCCAGTGAAACTGTTGGGAAGACAACGTTGGAGAAACGTGAACATTTTATTTGTACTGTATAATCTGCAGATTCTGACCGAAATCTGCAACTATCCTTTGAAGCATCCCAAAAAACAGTCTGTGATGAAGGAGTAAACATATCCAGGAAACCAAATTTGACCAAATTTGATTTAAGTTTGAAGTTGTGAATTATTAGGCGCACAGGTACTTCAAGGATACTAACACAGGCAGCTGTAACCACTAAGTTCCTACTAGACTTCACCTCTTGAACCTCAGCCATTTAGGATACATCCTAAGCAAACATTGGTAACTTCTCTGTTACAATATTATATAGTTTTAGTAGTGCTGTTGGCGTTAATCTCGTTAAAATGACGTTAATGTCATCATAACCGCATTAACGCGGCAAATCTCCATTGGTGAGTTAGTGCAGATCACCCTGTGTGTGGGGCTGCACAGTGCACAGATTTTGGATCAACTTTTAATCAATTATTTAATTAATGCTTGATACACTGAATTATTTTGGAGACTGTATGTGTAGGTGAAGAGGAGCTTAAATGTGAGCATGACAGCAGGGTTTTCTCGTGCACCTTAACTTAATATACCTGCTTATATCTCTTTCTCTTTTATGTTATAGCACCAAGGAGCGACCAACTCTGCTTCATCTGATGATGAAACTACAGAAGAAGATCCAACAGTTAGTATTTTTCATTTGTTATTTTTTTTAAATATGAAAATAATGACATTTTGGTTCATTTCTACTACATTTAGCTTTTAAAGCATATTTCTGGCCTGTCATGTGTTACTAGGAGCAGTTTTTCTGTGGAGAGAAGAAGATATATGCTGGTTCCTCAGTCACAATGGGAGCCCTCCTCCTGCTCCTCCTGGCGTTCATTGTGAAGCACGGCTTGTCAAAAGCAGCAGCCAGAGATCTCCTGCACCTCCTAAACTTGTTGGTACCCGGATGTGTTCCAAAGTCGCTTCGCTTTTTAAAAAAACATTCCACTGATTACAATGGAAAGACTGAGATTCACTTTTATTGCCCCAGGTGTACAAACTACCTTGGTGTGGATCCCGGTAATGAGTGTAGTGTGTGCCAGCAGAGCTTGAGCAGAAAATATCTGATCTTGAAGGCTTACTACTTCCTTGTAATGCCGCTAGAAATTCAGCTAAGAAACCTCCTTGCACGCGTCCACTCAAAGCTTGGGAAGCATTTCACGAGGGATGATTCCTTTTCTGATGTCCACACTGGAAATGAATACAAGAGTGAAAGACAAGATGGCAGTATTACACTCACCTTCAACTGCGATGGCTCGCCCGTGTTCAGCTCCTCAAAATACTCCATCTGGCCCATCCTGTGTACCATCAATGAACTACCGTATGTGGAACGGTGCAAAAACGTTCTGTTGCACACTTTATGGTTTGGCAAAGGAAAACCACAAGTTCAGAGTTTTTTGACTCCGTTCATTAACGAGCTTCAGAAACTGTCTGCTGCAGGGTTCTGTTGGAAAGATGAGATCGGCTCGGAGCATCACACCACGGTAACAGTTAAAATATGCACATGTGATGCGATAGCAAGAGCAATGGTGCAGAACTTTGAGCCGTTTAACAAAGAATTTGGTTGTGGTTTTTGCTACCACAAAGGTGAGATGGTTATAAAGGGCAGGGGTTTTACCAGAGTTTACCCGATACAGATGGACGGCTGTGATCTGAGACACATGCCTGAAACGGTGCAACTTGCTGAGTTAGTGATGGGAAATAGTTATGACCAGAGTCAAATGGGGGTTAAAGGTCCAAGTCTCCTGTTTCTTTTGCCGTCATTTGACATTATCAAAGGCTTTGTTCCAGATTACATGCACTGCTTTTGTCTGGGCGTTGTCCGTCAGTTCGTCAATCTGTGGTTCGACCCGCTTTATGCCAGCAAGGACTTCCATTTGACAGATGAGCATTTAAACGACCTGGACAGAGCCTTGTGTGAGATCCAGCCACCAAATGAAATCAGCCGAAGTCCCAGGAGCCTCAGTGAGAGGATGCATTGGAAAGCTTGTGAGTGGAGAGCATTTGCTCTCCTCTATTCTCCTGTAATACTGAGGAATGTTTTGCCAGCAGTGTACTACAAGCACTGGATGCTTCTTCCTTGTGCCCTTCACGTCCTCCTCTCCCACTTTGCCACTCAGGATGAGCTCAACTGTGCAGAGTTGTGTCTGGTTCAGTTTGTAGCACAGATACCGTCTCTCTATGGACTCGAGCATTGTTCGTACGACTGCCATTTGTTGACACATCTTACAGAAGGTGTCCGGAACTGGGGGCTTTTGTGGGCCAATTCAGTGTTTGTTTTTCAAGACATGAACAGCAGACTGTTGCAGATGTACTCTGGTACGCAGTCAATTTCATTACAGATTTTCAAGAATTTCTTTTCATATGAGAAAATAATAAGACAAGGAAGTGCTACCCTTCAGGACGCCAGTACAGAAATCAAAGACTTCTTCTGTTCCATGACAAGTTGTGATCGTTTTACAAAGTCATTAAATTACATTGGAGAAGAGTTAGTGACTCTGGGAAGTGGCTCTCAGAGAGTTTGTACACCAAGAGAAATTGCAGCATTGCAGAAGAATGAAACACTTTCGTGGTGCCAGCCACATCGTGACAGTGTAACTGAATATAAGCGTTGTGTTTATAAGAACATGCTGGTCACTAGTTTGGAGTGCAGTGGCACATTAAAAAGAAACAATTCAGTAATAGAAACGAGCAGTTGCTTTGCCGTGGTGGAGTCCTTGGTCGTTGTACCGAAACCCTGCAGCTGTGAAGGAAGGCCCGACTGCTCCTGCAGAGAACTGGTCTTTTTCTGCAAGCAGCTGCAGCGACTAACCAGACAGCCAACTATCCAGGACACACAGATCAACACAAACATCGCAAAATTCCTTGTAAAAGTGAGGAACTCAAATGAACTGTGTGCAATAACCTCCCAGGACATTGTTTCCAAATGCTTCATGATTGAACACGTGGGTCAGTTATATGTCATGAGAATGCCTGTGTTTGAGACACATTAAAGTCTGTCATTTATGATTCATGTCAGACCTCTCTGAGCTTGGGTTGGGAATGTTGCAAATGCTCCAACCAACCATAATCACTTTGACAACCCCTGATCAAATCAGATAAATAAGAAAACATGCTGTCCATTTTCCAACAGGTGATACATCCAACACAACCCTACTATGGGCAGTACCGAAACATGCAATAAGCACAACCTCTGTATTGCATTACTTTATGCTCTTATTGCACCAGCCGGACAAAGTGCATTAAAAATACTATTTTATTATTATCTTTTTCAGTTGTGCAATTTTCTTGTTGTACATTAAAGTGCACCTGTACATATGTTTGGTATGTAGCAGAAACTACCAGTGAAGGTCCTTCAATTTCATGTTTGCTTTATATTCAACATCAAATTGTTAATATCAGCTTTGATTAAAAACTTGAATCTTTGAAAAATTGCCTTAAGTTTCAGAACATCTTTGTTTCTTTCTCTCTTTTAGCTGTAATGACAGACGCACTCATGCTTTATGGATTCCATAAGTCTTTAAAATCACCATCATTATCGTTGTCATTAGATGGATCTGCACTGGTCCATGGGGAGTTGGGGCTATTTCCCCATGGACTAATGTAGAATGTGACTTCTTTCTACAATCACAGGAGTCACCCCCCTGGAACCCCTAAAAAAAATCATATTTTGTAGAGTTCAGAATATCAGCGTACAGCCCATGTAAAAAAGTTGTAGACTGATCTCAACAGAGCCATTCACTGAGAGAGTTTGAGAATCAAGGTGTACCAAAGCAGTTCGGGCAAATCTGTAGCTGAATTAAAACAATTCTGCAAAGAAAAGTGGGCCAGAATTACTACACAACAAAGTGACGGACTCATTGCCAGTTATCACAAACACTTTACTGCAGGTCTTTAAAGTTGGCAAAACCAGTTATTAGCTTTAGGGGGTAATTACTGTGTCACACAGGGCCAGGCAGGTTTGGATAGCTTTTTTACCTTGTCTGACATATTGTGTTTGTCTTGTGACTAAGATGAATGTCACATGTATGACCAGTTGAGTCATCCCACAGGCTGTTTTTTCACGTTTGTATCCTGTGTATAACACACTGTGGTTTCTCCCTGTTTACATATGCTTTTCATGAACCCAGGCTCCCCCTCCTCAAAATGATCATTATCTGAAAGAAGCAAAGTATTAAGGATTAAAACAAAGTCATACCCCACTGCTGTTTTCTATTCACTTTTCATCTCATTTATTATAGAAAAAATGTATAGGGTTCCATGAAAAACTTTTTTTTGATTCCTTTAAATGACATCGAGCAGAGACTACAGGTCAATAATTAAATTACTGGCCTGTCTTGGTTAATTTTTGCCAGTCAAGAAGAAAGGTCAAAGAGACTATAATAATAGTGGCTACATTTTTTTACTTTGTTGTTTTTAACACATTATTACGTTATTATAAAGCCTTCCCCTCCAAAAAAGAAAAACATTTTTTGACTTTTTTTAGTTTTAGTTTTTTTTTTTTTCAAGAAAAAACTATATCCATTCACACTTCCGGTGCAGGGGGAAGCGCTTCCTGGTAGCTGAAACTGGTAATGAATACGTGAATCATGCCTCGCAAAAACGAGCTTTCGGAAGCTTTACGATCGCAAATTGTTGATCTGCACAAAGCTGGAAAAGGGTATAAAATAATCGCACGCACTTTGGATATTCATCGCTCCACAGTTAGGAAAATTGTGTATAAATGGAAGCGATTCAGTACTGTGGCTACTCTGCCGAGAAGTGGGCGCCCTACAAAGACGTCTGCAAAGACAAAGATCAGCGAGGTAACCCTTAATTACTCTGCAAACAGCAAATCAAGCAGCCGTGTGTACAAAACTAGACGCCTGCAGCATCCAGACGAGCTTCTTAGCTCTGAACCCTGATGAAAATAACACTGCTTCACAGCTTTCGGATAACTGGTGTCAACTGGAAAGAAAAAAATATGGAAGTTATTATTTAGCGGCCAGTGGTGCCAGCTGTGTATAAGTGGGAGGTACGTGTCAAAGTAAGATCCGATTAGCCGGGAGTTTTCCTGCATTACACTGTAACAAATGATCGGCGCTATTCACCTACTCTGATGTTTCAATGTGGTAACATTGTATCCAAAAAAAACCCTGCAAAACCTTCTGTCATTAAATCATTTCTACCGAAAGAAGCTTTGTTTAACTATTTGCTAGATACACTGAAAAAATGTCTTTTTTTAGTCATTATTACTATTATTTGCATACTTGTCACACGTTTAAGAACATCAAACAAATTAGAATATTAGGCAAAGATAAACTGAGTAAAAACAAAGTGCAGTTTTTAAATGATGATTTCATTTATTGAGGGAAAACACGGCCCTGTGTGGAAAAATAATTGCCCCCTAAACCAAGGGAGGTATATGATTGTGCCACCCTTGGCAGCGAGAACTGCATACAAGCATTTGCAATAACTGGAAATGAGTCTTTCACTGTGGAGGAATTTTGGCCCACTCTTTGCAGAATTGTTTTCATTCAGCAATTCTGGAGGGTTTTGGAGCATCAACGGCCTGTTAAAGGCCATGCCAAAGCATCTCAGTTGGAATTAAGTCCAGACTTAGACTAGGTTGTTTTTTCTTTCTTTTGTTTGCCCATGTAGCCCCAGACCATCACATTATCACCATCACGTTTGACTGTTGGTATGAAATTCTGTGTTAGTTTTACGCCAGATGTAAAGGAAATCAAACTTATCAAAAAGTTCATCTTTTGTCTCATTAGTCCACAGAATCTTTTTTGGTCAGGAATGGTTTTCTCTTTGGAACTCTCCCATGGATGCTTTTTTTTGCCCCATGTCTTTCTTATTGTTGAATCATGAATGCTAGCATTAAGTGAGACAAGTGAGGCCTGCAGTTCTTTAGAAGTTGTTCTTGTGTGTGTGTGTGTGTGTGTGTGTGTGTGTGTGTGTGTGTGTGTGTGTGTGTGTGTGTGTTTCTTTTTAGTCTTTTTGAGTAATTTTGGTAGGACAAGCATTGCTGAGAAGGTTTACCACTGTTCAAAGTTTCTCCATTTGTGGATGATGTCTCTCACTGTGGTTCACTGATGTCGCAAAGCCTAATAAATGGCTTTGTAATCCTTTCTGATGGTTGTCAGAAATATTAAAATTACCTTGATATGTGAAACATATAAGTGTGACAAATCAGGAAGCCTTCTTTCTGATTTGTCACACTTACATGTTGGGAAGCATTTCACGAGGGATTTTTTATATTTACATTTTCTAAGAGCCGGAATATCTCTGAATGTTGTTTGCAAATGTGTTTCCAAAGAGTGTGAATATATAATTATTTGCTAAAAAAGGCATGAGCTATTCTGAAAGTCATTTCAGTTCATTTCTTTTAGATTAAAAAGGAATTTTAATTAGATTAGCTACAAAATGTAAGTTATTTATTTTTGTCACCCCCTGTAATTAACCACAAAGACTTGCACAAGGGGTCGTGGGGTGTTGTTCGCGAGTGATGGGAGAAGGGAGCCAGAGATCGACAGACAGATTGGTGCTGCGGCTGCAGTGACGCTACCCTCACCTATGGCCACGAGCTGTGGGTAGTGACCGAAAGAACGAGATCACGGATACAAGCGGCAGAAATGAGCTTCCTCCGAAGGGTGGCTGGCCTCTCCCTTAGAGATAGGGTGAGAAGTTCAGCCATCCGGGAGGGGCTCAGAGTAGAGCCGCTGCTCCTCCACATCGAAAGGAGCCAGCTGAGGTGGTTCAGGCATCTGACAAGGATGCCTCCTGGGCGCCTCCTGGGTGAGGTGTTCCGGGCATGTCCCACCGGGAGGAGGCCCCGGGGCAGACCCAGGACACGCTGGAGTGATTATATCTCTCGGCTGGCCTGGGAACGCCTTGGTGTTCCCTAGATAAGCTTGAGGAGGTGGCTGGGGAGAGGGAGGTCTGGGCTTCTCTGCTTAGGCTGCTGCCCCTGCGACCCGGCCCCGGATAAAGCGGAAGAAGATGGATGGATGGATGGATGGATGGATGGACTTGCACAATATTGTTTCAGTAGTTATTGTGAAACACATGCACACGGAGAAATAACAAGGTGAACAGGATATCCTGTGCCTCAATAATCCTCGAAGCTCAACTCTTCCACTCCAGCTTGTTAATCAACCAGGGACCCAGGCGGAGTTTGAATTCATTTGAAAGCCTGATGCTTCGTCTTGTCCTCCCTGGCTTAAAAACTCAAAAAACACTTTTATTTGCTGTTATCGATTGTCCACCTGGGCCTTACTCAGAGTTTCTGTCTGAATTCTCAGACAGTAGTGGGGAATAGATTTCATCACAGTAGATTTCTTTCTACAAGTGCTGCAACTAAGTATAAGGATATAATTCACCCACTGTTATCTTCTTCAACGCCTTGTGCCAACACAGTGCAGAGCAGGTACCTGAATGCTCCTCCCACAAAGGTCGATTATCTTGTTAATAGTTTTACTTCTTAACTGCGTACAACTTTAGATACTGTAGCTCCACTGAAAAAGAAAGTACTTGCCTTCCTGGTATAACTCTCAAACGTGGACTTTAAAGCAGATAACTCATAAGCTGGAGAGGAAATGACGTCTCACTAATCTGGAAGATTTATTGTAGAAGACCTGGAAAAATAGTTTGCTGCTTTATGAAAAGCTAGAACACCTTATTATTCATCACTGATTGAAGAAAATAAGAACAACCCTAGGCTTCTCTTCGTAGCCAGGCTGACAAAAAGTCAGAGCACTGTTGAGCCAACCGTTCCTTTAACGTCAACTAGTAATGACTTCATGAACTTCTTCATGAATTAAATTTTAACCATTAGAGAAAAAAAATTACTCAATCATCTCACAGATGTAACATGATCTACAGCTACAATTGATCTTTCTGAGCTAACTTCAGTAAATAATTCCTCCAAACCATCAACGTGTCTTTTAAACCCTGTTGTTGGGGTTTTCTCTGTTTTCTTTGTATTATTTTTCTTATAGAGCACCTCGAGGCAACTGTTGTGGTGATTTTGCGCTATATTAATAAAATTGAATTGAATTAAATTAAATAACATGGGTGACATCATATTTCATGCAACAACAAAGAGGGCACGTTACTTTTCCAGTCTCTAAAAATGCAGTATTTCCCAGGATTTCATTTTTATTTGTATGAAATTATTTTTTAATGTTTGATGCCCCTAAAGGTCTGGCTGTTCACATGATGGCTTCGTTTAATTAAAGAAATGTTAATCACGCTGCTGAAATCAATGACAGGTTGATATCTGAGGTGCAGCCACACATTAATATGTCTTGATGCATCTTTTTCTGTTTCTTAGGTTGGTCATGGCCCTAGTGAGCCAAAAGACAGAGGAGATTCACACACTAAAAAGGTAAAAATTCATTAATGCAAGGACTGATGAACTTTGGGAGGAAAAATAGAAAGACGATATCATTCTATTTTTCAGTTAAAAAGCGAGAGAGACTCTACCGCTGTTCGCAGTGATGCACAGATTATATATTCCTGCTCGTCTGATACTGAAGCTACAGATGATGATCCTGTGGTGTGTGAGCTCAGAATAAATTAAGCGTTTTCTGCTTTGTTTTTTTCACAATATTAATATGATCATATGAAGACATTTATAGGTCATCCCTTCCTGTCATCTAGGCTGGACGTGCGTCTGCTGGACCATCAAATAATAGAGGACAAGGTGTAGGCCTTAAAATGGTAAAACATCTTCATTTTTAAAGTTTGAAAACAAAAGAACCCTCTAATTTTGTTTACGTGTTCAGAGAGATTATAACCCTTAATGGAGAAAATATGAGGTCTGGTTAAAATGTGCAAAGACTCTATTGGGGAAACTATGAAATAAAAACAAATCTGATCTAAATTTGACTCCAGGCTTATTCAGGCTGGTATCTTTGTCCAGTCCACGTCGTCTGCCTGGAAATTTCAAGTTAATACTGCTAGGAGTAGAACTAACATTTCCAGCCAAATTTAAATGTTCAACTTTTTATATATGCACTCATTGCATGGGAAAAAAGAAGCCTTTCCAGAAAACTGCAGTACCTCAAATGGCAACTGAGTTATACATATAGATTGTATATGAAGGATGGACTTAACCATGGTCATATCATCTGTGGGTATGTGGAGAACCATGAAGCCTTATCATTGGTATTTTGGCCACAGCCATGTTGGCCTTTCAGCGCAAGACCACATTTGGACGGGAGAATTGAATGCTAAGTTATCAGCAACCAGTATTCATACACGTTATGGCTGTAGTACACCCAAATGCCTGCTAGAGTAAAAAGAAGATGTCACTAATAAAACAGTTTTTTGTACCAGGATGTGAACATGTCTACTTCTAAAGTTGGACAGTTTAACATGACACTCTGTGGGTTTGACTCATTTTTGAAGCCAGTTTCAAGTGACCACTTGAGGAACTGCAGTTTTTGGCACTTCTGTGCTTGGTTTTGATTTTTAGCCCTGCAAATTGACACTTGGATAATCTCCATGGAACTCCATGCTCTCCATTGTTAATTTCCCATTTACAACAAGTGTGCTGGGGTAAAAGGTTTTTACAACTCACAGGTTTGGATTGTATTCAAGTTTTAAGCGATGTATTATTGGATGGATGCTTTGAATGACATGTGGGTATCGCTATAGCTGTGATAACCACTAACTCTACTGTGTTCACCTTTTGTTTAAGAAACATTCTAAATGAACATAATGTCTCATTTTAGGTTACTACATGGCAGTAGTTATTTTAGTGCTTGACTGAGGTTTTGGGTATTTATTTTGTCATGTCTCGGAGTATATGAACTTAAAGTGTACTTGAGTGACAGGATACTTGTGTTTTTTGTCTTCTGGCTTCTGTCTCTTTCTCTATAGCAGCGAAAGGCTACTGCTGTTTCATCTAATGACGAGACTACAGAACAAGACGTTAGTGTTTATGTATTTGTTAAAATTGTTTAAATGTTTGTATAAAATAAATATCAGATTTTTAAAAGTAATCCCGTAAAACACGTCATTCTATATTTCTCTTTAAATCCAGAGAGACTTTAACACCACCCACAAGGATGTAGAGATTAAACATTCCTACTCATCTGATACTGAAGCAACAGATGAAGAGAATATGGTGTGTTAGCTACCATACAGTACTAAAATTATCACATGGAGACGTTTGTAGCTCATCATTTCCTGTCTTCTAGGCTGGACCGTCAGATATCAGAGGAGGAAGTTCAGACCATAAAATGGTAAAGTTCCTTCAGTTTAAGCATTGTTTGGAAAGAGAAGAACCCCTCATTCTGTTTACCTTTTAAAATCTAGAGATACACTGGATGGACATAGTCCGCATAGGAAAAACAGAAAAATACCATCTCAGTATTATTAACATGCCTGATCTAGATTTGACTGCAGTTACATTCAAGCTGGCCTCTCTAGTCCTTTTAGGGAGGGATCAAAAAATAGCAGATAGTGTAGACTGCACCTTTACATAGGTGATGTTGCAGAACTTCATATATATGATCACCAGCCACTTTGTGAACCACCCTAATTCATTATAGAATGTAATAACATCACACAGTTGCTGCAAATCTGTTGGCTGCACATCCACAATCCAAAACTCCTATGTCATCAGATTCCACCAAAGTGCTTTATTGAATTGAAATTTGGGGCAGTTAGCATCTTCATTCTGTTTTCTTGTTAAAATCCTCAATAGGTTATTATGAAAGAAAACACCATCTGTAGTGATGGCAACACAGATTCCTACTCATCTGATGAAGATGAAGAGCCTATGGTATGTGAAGCAACAATAAGTAACGATAAGTAGGTTTATTAACGATATCAAAATGATGACATCAAGATGCTCCTCAGCCATCCTTTTCTGACTCTTAGGCCAGTCATCTGTCAGCTGGAATAGCAGAGAGCAGAGGAGGAGATCCGGACCATGAAATGGTAAATATGCACATGCAGAAATAATTACTGTGTATCCACCCATATGTACATACACCCATATGGGTGTAATATGATGTATCCACCCATCGTATTACACCCATAAACTGTATGGCTGCAGTGCACAGACCTAGATACCTGCTAGTCTAAATAAAAGATCGATACAATACTAGAAATTCACTCAGTAGAACTGATGCACAGTTAAAAAGTTAAAAATACAAACCCTACAGATAATTAAATTAAAGGAGGAACCAGCACCACAAACACAATCAAGACGCCAAGCTTAGTGGCTCAGATTTATGGAGGTGAGGGTCTAACAGAAAGCTACTGGCAACAACAGCTGTGGTAGCACACCTGTCAGTTAGTCACACCCTGAAGTGATAATTTTAATAAAATCCAAACAGGTGAGTAAAAATAAAAATGCCGCCTGTCATAAAGTAGTTATGAAGCAGTACATTAGCCATAGAGAGGGAAACAGTTTTTTGTACCAGACTGTAAATATGATCATTTCTGGACATTTTGCCAGAAATCTGTGGGGATTGACTCTATTTTGTTGGGGGGGTTAAACCCAGTCTCAAGTGGCCACTGGAGGAAGGACAGTTTTTTTCCACTTCTTCATTTGCTTTGGTTTTTGTTCCTGGAGCTTTTTCTTTTTGACACAAAGGACCAGAGGTTCTATTCCAAGCTCCTCATCCTATCTCTGAGGCTTAGGTCAGCCACCCTATGAAGGAAAATCATTTTGGCCACTTGTATTTGCAACCTTTCCTTACCTTTTCACCAGTCCAGCAGTTGAATCCATTTTCTACCTTCTGATCAGTTGTGAATAAGATCCCAAGTTTCTTGAATACCCTCACCTTTAGCAATCTTTCCCCCAACCAAAAGGCAGAATTCTAACATTTTCCAGCAGAGAGTGGTGGCCTTAGATTTAGAGTCCTAAATTTCATCTTGGACATTTCAGACTCAGCTACAGGCTGCTGCAATGCATGTTGAAGGTCATGCTCCATGAAGCTAACAGAACCACCTCAACTGCAAGAAATGTGAATTATATTCTTAAGTTCTCAAAGGGGATACCTTCCTCATCCCAGGAAAGTATGAGAACCTTTCCATACTTGTCCCAAATATGATTGGATATAGGAGCAAACCTGATGGAGTCCAACACAGACTGAAAATGTACCTGAATTTGTGCCAAAGACTCCGACACAGCTTGGATTTAGAGGTTAGGAGTTGGTGCTCTTTACACTGCCCCAGTCCTGGTTATCAGTTCCTCTCTGAACATACAAGGCCTGAACCAAGGCCTGCTTTCCTTTTCAGAGAGGACTTCCTTGAGCCCAGCTTAAAGTAGTGCTGTAGTGCTTTATTGATAGAAAGTGTGGTTGGTTTGTTTGAACTGTTGTACCAAGTGTGAAATAAATAAATAAATGAAATGAAAAGAAATGAAAGTCCATCTCCATGGCTACCCTGAGCTCCTCACACACTCAAGTTTTTGCTTCTGCTATAGAAGCCTCAGCTCTTGTGATCCTTTGATACCCATCTGCTGCTTCAGGAGACCCCCGGGTAAAACCAACCCCAGAAAGCCTCCTCCTTCAGCCTCATGGCCTCACTGACCTCCATTGTCTGCCATTGGGTCTGTGGTGACTAACATGGGAGGAACCAATGTCCTTATGACCACAGCTCCAGCTCCCTCTATCATGCAGGTGCATGAACATGGCCCACTGAAGCACCTATCTAGAGGAATTTGATGCAAGACCAATCCCTCTAGACATAAACATTAAAGATCCTATGGACAGGGGCATGCACCAGATATTCACAGTTCTTCTTCAATAAGTGTTTACATTTACCAGGTCTGTCAAACACCCTTCCACACTATCTGATCCAACCAGGTGGTGATATGGTGGCATCTCTGGTCCCTTAACCCAGATGTCCAAGGCATAGGACTTCTGATCAGATGATATTTCAGCACAGTCATTTATTGAAGATTGCCCTCAGGTGCTGGTACCAAGTGCACTAATGGCTAACACAGAAGTACAATAACAAAACACCACTCTTGGATTGTATTTAGGTTTAAAGTTATGAATTACTAGGCACATCAAAGTTACTGACACAGGCAGCTGTAACCACTAAGTGTCTACTAGGCTTCACCTCTTGAACCTCAGTCATTTAGGATACATCCTAAATGAAAGTTGGTGACCTCTGAGTTACAGTATTGTATAGAAGTGTTTGTAGTAGTACTGTTCATCTTACCGTGAAGTTTTAGGAGAGGTTTTTGTTCAACTCTTATTTAAATACCTTTCCTTAGTTCAGTCACTTATTTTGGAGACTGTATGTGTAGGTGAAGAGGAGCTTAAATGTGAGCATGACAGCAGGGTTTTCTCGTGCACCTTAACTTAATATACCTGCTTATATCTCTTTCTCTTTTATGTTATAGCACCAAGGAGCGACCAACTCTGCTTCATCTGATGATGAAACTACAGAAGAAGATCCAACAGTTAGTATTTTTCATTTGTTATTTTTTTACATATGAAAATAATGACATTTTGGTTCATTTCTACTACATTTAGCTTTTAAAGCATATTTCTGGCCCGTCATGTGTTACTAGGAGCAGTTTTTCTGTGGAGAGAAGAAGATATATGCTGGTTCTTCAGTCACAATGGGAGCCCTCCTCCTGCTCCTCCTGGCGTTCATTGTGAAGCACGGCTTGTCAAAAGCAGCAGCCAGAGATCTCCTGCACCTCCTAAACTTGGTGGTACCCGGATGTGTTCCAAAGTCGCTTCGCTTTTTAAAAAAACATTCCACTGATTACAATGGAAAGACTGAGATTCACTTTTATTGCCCCAGGTGTACAAACTACCTTGGTGTGGATCCCGGTAATGAGTGTAGTGTGTGCCAGCAGAGCTTGAGCAGAAAATATCTGATCTTGAAGGCTTACTACTTCCTTGTAATGCCGCTAGAAATTCAGCTAAGAAACCTCCTTGCACGCGTCCACTCAAAGCTTGGGAAGCATTTCACGAGGGATGATTCCTTTTCTGATGTCCACACTGGAAATGAATACAAGAGTGAAAGACAAGATGGCAGTATTACACTCACCTTCAACTGCGATGGCTCGCCCGTGTTCAGCTCCTCAAAATACTCCATCTGGCCCATCCTGTGTACCATCAATGAACTACCGTATGTGGAACGGTGCAAAAACGTTCTGTTGCACACTTTATGGTTTGGCAAAGGAAAACCACAAGTTCAGAGTTTTTTGACTCCGTTCATTAACGAGCTTCAGAAACTGTCTGCTGCAGGGTTCTGTTGGAAAGATGAGATCGGCTCGGAGCATCACACCACGGTAACAGTTAAAATATGCACATGTGATGCGATAGCAAGAGCAATGGTGCAGAACTTTGAGCCGTTTAACAAAGAATTTGGTTGTGGTTTTTGCTACCACAAAGGTGAGATGGTTATAAAGGGCAGGGGTTTTACCAGAGTTTACCCGATACAGATGGACGGCTGTGATCTGAGACACATGCCTGAAACGGTGCAACTTGCTGAGTTAGTGATGGGAAATAGTTATGACCAGAGTCAAATGGGGGTTAAAGGTCCAAGTCTCCTGTTTCTTTTGCCGTCATTTGACATTATCAAAGGCTTTGTTCCAGATTACATGCACTGCTTTTGTCTGGGCGTTGTCCGTCAGTTCGTCAATCTGTGGTTCGACCCGCTTTATGCCAGCAAGGACTTCCATTTGACAGATGAGCATTTAAACGACCTGGACAGAGCCTTGTGTGAGATCCAGCCACCAAATGAAATCAGCCGAAGTCCCAGGAGCCTCAGTGAGAGGATGCATTGGAAAGCTTGTGAGTGGAGAGCATTTGCTCTCCTCTATTCTCCTGTAATACTGAGGAATGTTTTGCCAGCAGTGTACTACAAGCACTGGATGCTTCTTCCTTGTGCCCTTCACGTCCTCCTCTCCCACTTTGCCACTCAGGATGAGCTCAACTGTGCAGAGTTGTGTCTGGTTCAGTTTGTAGCACAGATACCGTCTCTCTATGGACTCGAGCATTGTTCGTACGACTGCCATTTGTTGACGCATCTTACAGAAGGTGTCCGGAACTGGGGGCTTTTGTGGGCCAATTCAGTGTTTGTTTTTCAAGACATGAACAGCAGACTGTTGCAGATGTACTCTGGTACGCAGTCAATTTCATTACAGATTTTCAAGAATTTCTTTTCATATGAGAAAATAATAAGACAAGGAAGTGCTACCCTTCAGGACGCCAGCACAGAAATCAAAGACTTCTTCTGTTCCATGACTAGTTGTGATCGTTTTACAAAGTCATTAAATTACATTGGAGAAGAGTTAGTGACTCTGGGAAGTGGCTCTCAGAGAGTTTGTACACCAAGAGAAATTGCAGCGTTGCAGAAGAATGAAACACTTTCGTGGTGCCAGCCACATCGTGACAGTGTAACTGAATATAAGCGTTGTGTTTATAAGAACATGCTGGTCACTAGTTTGGAGTGTAGTGGCACATTAAAAAGAAACAATTCAGTAATAGAGACAAGCAGTTGCTTTGCCGTGGTGGAGTCCTTGGTCGTTGTACCGAAACCCTGCAGCTGTGAAGGAAGGCCCGACTGCTCCTGCAGAGAACTGGTCTTTTTCTGCAAGCAGCTGCAGCGACTAACCAGACAGCCAACTATCCAGGACACACAGATCAACACAAACATCGCAAAATTCCTTGTAAAAGTGAGGAACTCAAATGAACTGTGTGCAATAACCTCCCAGGACATTGTTTCCAAATGCTTCATGATTGAACACGTGGGTCAGTTATATGTCATGAGAATGCCTGTGTTTGAGACACATTAAAGTCTGTCATTTATGATTCATGTCAGACCTCTCTGAGCTTGGGTTGGGAATGTTGCAAATGCTCCAACCAACCATAATCACTTTGACAACCCCTGATCAAATCAGATAAATAAGAAAACATGCTGTCCATTTTCCAACAGGTGATACATCCAACACAACCCTACTATGGGCAGTACCGAAACATGCAATAAGCACAACCTCTGTATTGCATTACTTTATGCTCTTACTGCACCAGCCGGACAAAGTGCATTAAAAATACTATTTTATTATTATCTTTTTCAGTTGTGCAATTTTCTTGTTGTACATTAAAGTGCACCTGTACATATGTTTGGTATGTAGCAGAAACTACCAGTGAAGGTCCTTCAATTTCATGTTTGCTTTATATTCAACATCAAATTGTTAATATCAGCTTTGATTAAAAACTTGAATCTTTGAAAAATTGCCTTAAGTTTCAGAACATCTTTGTTTCTTTCTCTCTTTTAGCTGTAATGACAGATGCACTCATGCTTTATGGATTCCATAAGTCTTTAAAATCACCATCATTATCGTTGTCATTAGATGGATCTGCACTGGTCCATGGGGAGTTGGGGCTATTTCCCCATGGACTAATGTAGAATGTGACTTCTTTCTACAATCACAGGAGTCACCTCCCTGGAACCCAAAACATCATATTCTGGAGAGTTCAGAATATCAGAGTACAACCCATGTAAAAAAGTTGTAGACTGATCTCAAGAGAGCCATTCACTGAGAGAGTTTGAGAATCAAGGTGTACCAAAGCAGTTCGGGCAAATCTGTAGCTGAATTAAAACAATTCTGCAAAGAAAAGTGGGCCAGAATTACTACACAACAAAGTGACGGACTCATTGCCAGTTATCACAAACACGTCTTAAAAGTTTCAAAATCAGTTATTATCTTTAGGGGGTAATTACTGTTTCACGCAGGGCCAGGCAGGTTTGGATAGCTTTTTTACCTTCATAAATGAAAAACTATTTTGAACTATTCAGGTTATCTTGGCGTAATATTTAAATTTGCCTCATTATCTTTAACATCCAAGACAAATATGCAAAAAACTATGAAATCAGAAAGGGGTCAAATACCTTTTCACAGCACTGTACAAACAAGATTATCCTGACAAAATGTTTGGCTGTCTATAAGATTCAATTCTTCCACCAACACTAGAAGTATCCAATACTTGAAAACATGAAAAATTATAATTTTGTCTCTGTTGTAAACCTATTGTGTTTGTCTTGTGACTAAGATGAATGTCAGATCGCATTTATGACCAGTTAAGTCAGTCCACAGGCTGTTTACTGTGTACTACGTTTGTGTCTTGTCTATCACACACTGTGGAATTCCTGTTTTGTGTTTTCCTGAACCCAGCCTCGCCTTCCTCCTTTCACTGTGAGTCTGCAGACACTCCGGGTTGTCTCCTGTCATTGTTCCCAGGGGAACTGCTGATGCTTCTTCTTGTCCTCATGATGAGTTGTTCACTGAGCCACTCAGGGCACTCCTATCAGTAAGATGTTAATCTCATTGTCTACTTTAGATCTAATACCAACAAAGGGGAAGAAAAGAAAAGGAAAGAAGATGGACACAGGTTTGGGGAAAATCTTAGTTTGAGGTATTCGTGTTTAGAACAACATTTGTATGACAAAGGTAAAGATGCTGGAGTTTTCTTGACATTATTTTTAAAAGCATTGTTACGGAAATATGGTGATGGTGGTGTTATTAAAGTGGGAGATTTTTACAGGATACACTTCGTTTAACAACACAATGCTCTGCCCAGTGGGTGCTGCTTGAGTTTAAGTCACTTTTCTCCTTCAATATGGAACCCAACCATACACCACCATATTAAGATATGGTGGCAACAAAATTAACACAAGTTAGAAGTGTGCATCAAACAAATAAATGTTCTGGGATGTTCCTGGGACTTATGAGGCGAAATTTCTCCAGAAACTGACTGCTGGAAGACCAGACATCATCCTTCCAACCCTGCAGAAATCTTGACAAGATTTCCTATTCACTTTGCAGCTCATTTGTTGGAAAAAGATTGAAATTTCATGATTTTTTTTTTTTTTTTTTTTTTTTACATATTTTGATTCCTTAGAGTGAACCTCAAATAGAGACTACATTAAATCACTGACCTGCTCTGGTTAATTTATAGTAGTCAAGAAGAAAAGGCTGGAATTTAAAAGAGTGCAAGTTTCTTATCTGTGGTTATCATAACCTTTGCAGTTCATACTGTGTTGTTTTAACAAATTATTAGGTTGTCAGAATCCCAAAGAAAGTTGTTGCTTTTTGTCCTGTTTTTTGTTTGTTTGTTTTTTTAAAAATGAGGAAAAAGTCCACACTTCCGGTGCAGAGGGAGCGCTTCCTGGTGGCTGAATCCCTCAACAAATATATTCAAATGCTTTTATTGATGGATATTCCTGTTCATGTGAATCATGCCTCGTAAAAAGGAGCTCTCAGAAGATTTACGAGCCAAAATTGTTAATTTGCACAAAACTGGAAAAGGGTATAAAATAATAGCACGCACTTTGGGTATTCATCTCTCCACAGTCAGGGAGATTGTGCATAAATGGAGACGATTCAATACTGTGGCTACTCTGCCGAGAAGTGGACGCCCTACAAAGACTTCTGCAAAGACAAAGATCATCAACGAGGTAACCTTAATAATCAGTCTGCAAAGAGTAAATCGTGCAGCCATGCGTGCATAAAGGCACCTCTGCGGGGCTGCAGCGAGTCATCGAGTTGATTCAAATAACTAGATCACAAAAATAATACATAAAACATCTTCGACGCATCTTATTTATTTAATTATTTATTATTTTATTCATTTTGTAATTTTTTGCTTCGTTGCTTCATTTAAATTAATGCACGACTGCGTAGATCTCAACTTATAAAGGCGAGGGTTTCTCCCACGTTTGCAGCTAAAATCAGACCTGCAGGAGAAGATGCATCTGGGAGCATACGTGTGAATAAAAAGCTTTACAACATTAATGCAGGCAGTCCCCATGTTTTCAACGAAAAAAGATTGGTAACACACCGGCAGCAGTGAAGATGATGCTGTCATAGTTTCTTTATGGGATCTGCACACCCGGCGGAGAGCAGAGAGATGGAGCCGTCAGCTCAGGTGGAGCGCTGTTCCTATAAGCGCCGTTAAAAACCTTTACTAGAAAACCAGCTCCAACGTAAAGAAAAGAGAACCTTTCAGAACCTCCCACCCACTGTTTGTTTTAAACAGTGACAAAATCTACAGCAAATCCACAGAGGTCAAAATAAAAGCATATGTACACTCTTAACTCAGTGTGACATGATGGTTAAATTAGTCCCACTTTCTGCCAGAGTGATTCCTAATGTAGGTTAATATAAATATAAATTATATTACATAAATTAAAATGCTGATATGCTGCGTTAAATGCTCAAACACACACACAAACACGTTAAGACACACCAAATCTGCCTCATCCAGGAGACAACACTGTCAGAGCTCTTTATTAATATAAGAAAGTCTTCCAGTAAGACCGAAACTAAAGACTATTTTATTTGATGGCCTTGTTTGGGTTGTATTGATGCTTTATTATATTGTATTGTGATTAATTATTTTGTTAACGTTTCATAAAATGTTTCCTTCATAAACTGTTAGTTAAAGTGAGTTCAACTGTTAAAACATTGTAACTTGTAAAATGGAAACTAAGAAGCAGTTTGTTTTAAAAAAATATTATTTTTTTATTCGTTTGAATATTCACTATTGCCGAGACAAAAGTATTTCTTATCCGATAAGTCATTTAATTGATGGAATAATTGATAAAATCCTCAGTTACTAAGGAATCAATAGGTGCAGCCCCACTTTTAACACTGAAGGAATGTGCTTTATCTAACTCTAACTGACTTATATTTTGGTCGGCCATTATTATCCCGCCATAGATTTTTTGGTAACAGCAGTTGTCACGGTGGGGAACACCGGGGGGGTTAAAGGAACGGACCCAAAAGCAGAACATGAAAGAAAATTACTTACTGGTTAAACAAAAGGCGAGCCTTTATTACGAAACTAAAACCTAAACTGAAAAAACTAGCACTGGCTATAACAACTCCATCCATCCATCCATATATCCATCTTCTTCCGCTTTATCCGGGGCCGGGTCGCGGGGGCAGCAGCCTAAGCAGAGAAGCCCAGACCTCCCTCTCCCCAGCCACCTCGTCTAGCTTATCCGGGGGAACACCAAGGCGTTCCCAGGCCAGCCGAGAGATATAATCTCTCCAGCGTGTCCTGGGTCTGCCCCGGGGCCTCCTCCCGGTGGGGCATGCCCGGAACACCTCACCCAGGAGGCGCCCAGGAGGCATCCTTGTCAGATGCCCGAACCACCTCAGCTGGCTCCTTTCGATGTGGAGGAGCAGCGGCTCAACTCTGAGCCCCTCCCGGATGGCTGAACTTCTCACCCTATCTCTAAGGGAGAGGCCAGCCACCCTTTGGAGGAAGCTCATTTCCGCCGCTTGTATCCGCAGTCTCGTTCTTTCGGTCACTATCCACAGCTCGTGGCCATAGGTGAGGGTAGGGACGTAGATCGACCGGTAAATTGAGAGCTTCGCTTTTACACTCAGCTCTCTCTTCACCACGACGGACCAGTGCAGCGTCCGCATTACTGCAGATGCAGCCCCAATCCGTCTGTCGATCTCCGGCTCCCTTCTCCTGTCACTCGCGAACAAGACCTCGAGATACTTGAACTCCTCCACTTGGGGCAGGAACTCATCCCCGACCCGGAGTGGGCACTCCACCCTTTTCCGACTGAGAACTGTGGCTTCAGATTTGGAGGTGCTGATCCTCATTCCCGCTGCTTCACACTCGGCTGCAAACTGTTCCAGTGCGAGCTGTAGGCCATCACCCGATGAAGCCAACAGAACCACATCATCCGCGAAAAGCAGAGATGAGATTCTGAGGCCACCAAAGTGAAAGCCCTCCACCACTTGGCTGCACCTAGAAATCCTGTCCATAAAAATTATGAACAGAATCGTGACAAAGGGCAGCCCTGGTGGAGCTCATCACCCACCGGGAACGAGTCCGACTTATTGCCGGCAATGCAAACCAAGCTCTTGCAACGGTTGTATAGGGATCAAATGGCCTGTAGCAATGGGCCAGACACCCCATACTCCCGCAGCACCTCCCACAGGACACCCCGAGGGACACGGTCAAATGCCTTCTCCAAGTTCACAAAACACATGTACAGGGAGTGCAGAATTATTAGGCAAATGAGTATTTTGTCCACATCATCCTCTTCATGCATGTTGTCTTACTCCAAGCTGTATAGGCTCGAAAGCCTACTACCAATTAAGCATATTAGGTGATGTGCATCTCTGTAATGAGAAGGGGTGTGGTCTAATGACATCAACACCCTATATCAGGTGTGCATAATTATTAGGCAACTTCCTTTCCTTTGGCAAAATGGGTCAAAAGAAGGACTTGACAGGCTCAGAAAAGTCAAAAATAGTGAGATATCTTGCAGAGGGATGCAGCAGTCTCAAAATTGCAAAGCTTCTGAAGCGTGATCATCGAACAATCAAGCGTTTCATTCAAAATAGTCAACAGGGTCGCAAGAAGCGTGTGGAAAAACCAAGGCGCAAAATAACTGCCCATGAACTGAGAAAAGTCAAGCGTGCAGCTGCCAAGATGCCACTTGCCACCAGTTTGGCCATATTTCAGAGCTGCAACATCACTGGAGTGCCCAAAAGCACAAGGTGTGCAATACTCAGAGACATGGCCAAGGTAAGAAAGGCTGAAAGACGACCACCACTGAACAAGACACACAAGCTGAAACGTCAAGACTGGGCCAAGAAATATCTCAAGACTGGTTTTTCTAAGGTTTTATGGACTGATGAAATGAGAGTGAGTCTTGATGGGCCAGATGGATGGGCCCGTGGCTGGATTGGTAAAGGGCAGAGAGCTCCAGTCCGACTCAGACGCCAGCAAGGTGGAGGTGGAGTACTGGTTTGGGCTGGTATCATCAAAGATGAGCTTGTGGGGCCTTTTCGGGTTGAGGATGGAGTCAAGCTCAACTCCCAGTCCTACTGCCAGTTTCTGGAAGACACCTTCTTCAAGCAGTGGTACAGGAAGAAGTCTGCATCCTTCAAGAAAAACATGATTTTCATGCAGGACAATGCTCCATCACACGCGTCCAAGTACTCCACAGCGTGGCTGGCAAGAAAGGGTATAAAAGAAGAAAAACTAATGACATGGCCACCTTGTTCACCTGATCTGAACCCCATTGAGAACCTGTGGTCCATCATCAAATGTGAGATTTACAAGGAGGGAAAACAGTACACCTCTCTGAACAGTGTCTGGGAGGCTGTGGTTGCTGCTGCACGCAATGTTGATGGTGAACAGATCAAAACACTGACAGAATCCATGGATGGCAGGCTTTTGAGTGTCCTTGCAAAGAAAGGTGGCTATATTGGTCGCTGATTTGTTTTTGTTTTGTTTTTGAATGTCAGAAATGTATATTTGTGAATGTGGAGATGTTATATTGGTTTCACTGGTAAAAATAAATAATTGAAATGGGTATATATTTGTTTTTTGTTAAGTTGCCTAATAATTATGCACAGTAATAGTCACCTGCACACACAGATATCCCCCTAAAATAGCTAAAACTAAAAACAAACTAAAAACTACTTCCACAAACATTCAGCTTTGATATTAATGAGTTTTTTGGGTTCATTGAGAACATGGTTGTTGTTCAATAATAAAATTATTCCTCAAAAATACAACTTGCCTAATAATTCTGCACTCCCTGTAGACTGGTTGGGCAAACTCCCATGCGCCCTCAAGTATCCTTGAGAGGATAAAGAGCTGGTCCAGTGTTCCATGACCAGGACGAAAACCGCATTGTTCCTCCTGTATCTGAGGTTCGACTAGTGGACGAACTCTCCTTTCCAGCACCCTGGCATAGACTTTCCCAGGAAGGCTGAGGAGTGTGACCCCCCTGTAGTTGGAACACACCCTCTGGTCCCCCTTCTTAAAGATGGGGACCACCACCCCGGTCTGCCAGTCCAGGGGTACTGCCCCTGATCTCCACGCGACATTGTAGAGGCGTGTCAGCCAGGACAGCCCTACAATGTCCAGAGCCTTCAGGACCTCGGGGCGGACCTCATCCACACCAGGGGCTCTGCCACCATGGAGTTGTTTAACTGCCTCAGTGACCTCACCCTCGGAAATTGGCGGGTCATCCCCCTCATCCCCAGACTCTGCTTCCTCCTCGTAAGACGTGTCAATGGGATTAAGGAGGTCCACGAAGTATTCCTTCCACCGCCCGACAATTTTCTCAGTCGAAGTCAGCAGCGCTCCGCCAGCACTATACACAGTGCAGATAGAGCACCGCTTTCCCCTCCTGAGACGCCTGACGGTTTGCCAGAATCTCTTCGAGGCAGTCCGAAAGTCTTTTTCCATGGCCTCTCCGAACTCCTCCCACACCTGAGTTTTTGCTTCAGCCACTGCCCGAGCCACATTTTGCTTGGCCTGTCGGTACCTGTCAGCTGCCTCCGAAGTCCCACAGGCTAACCAAGCCCAATAGGACTCCTTCTTCAGCCTGGTGGCTCCCTTCACCTCTTGTGTCCACCATTTGGTTCGGGGGTTACCACCACGACAGGCACCAACCACCTTGTGGCCGCAGCTCAAAGCAGCAGCTTCGGCAATGGAGATGCTGAACATGGTCCATTCAGACTCAATGTCCCCAGTCTCCCTCGGAATGCTGTTGAAGCTCTGCCGGAGGTGTGCGTTGAAGATCTCACGGACTGGGGCCTCTGCTAAGCCTTCCCAGCACACCCTCACTACGCGTTTAGGTGCACCGGGTCTGTCCAGCGTCCTCCCCTGCCACCTGATCCAACTCACCACCAGGTGGTGATCAGTTGACAGCTCAGCCCCTCTCTTTACCCGAGTGTCCAGAACATATGGTCGCAGGTCTGGTGATACGATTACAAAATCGATCATCGACCTGCGGCCTAGAGCGTCCTGGTGCCACGTGCACTTATGGACACTCTTGTGTTTGAACAAGGTGTTCGTTATGGCCAAACTGTGATTTGCACAGAAGTCCAATAACAAAACACCGCTCAGAATCACAGAATCATAAAGACATTGGAAACCTGAAGTGACGGGGAGAAGGAAAACAGACAACCTGACAAAAACTAAATGAAAACACACAGACTAAATACACACAGGAGGTGATCAGGGGAAGTGGAAACACATGGGGAAACAACTGACTGGAATAAACATAATGACACCACAGGGAACGTACAACTATACACATTAAACATGGAAACACCAGATTTTTCTAAATAAAACCGGAAACATGGAGAGACGTAGACATGACAACACCAGCTAGACAATTAGGACATAGAAAAAGCAGAGAGACAAACGCACAGGCATAACTGAAAGTAAAACACTGAGGACAAGACAGACCATAGAGGACAGGAAAAGATTCATAATCACAAATAGTGATGCATGAGGCTTGTCAACCACAACAATGATAATACTCCTGTTAAAAATCACTGGCAGCTACAAATTGATGTTTCACATCTTTAAATTACCAAATATAATGTGTAGATTCCTTAATTTATCTTTTTGTGTCTCTCAGGCTGGTCATGGCTCTACTGAGCCAAAAGGTAACAGAAGAGGAGATTCAAACCATAAAAAGGTAAAATACCTTAATACTAATACTATATAATAAGAATTATTAAACCTTAGAAAAAAAATTAAATGTTATTTTACAGTTAATGATCAGAAAGACTGCCGTCACATTCATGTCGAGATTATATATTTTCGCTCATCTGATACTGAAGTAGCACCCGTATATGTGAGCCTTACAGTAAATGAAATGCTTTTTCTTTCACAATATTAAAATGATCACATGAAGATGTTTATAACAAAGTCCTGTCTTCTAGGCTCATCATGGGTCTGCTGGGCCAGCAGATGATAGAACAGATTCAGACCATCAAACGGTAAATTATCGTTTTGAGAATTTTTAAGGTTTAGAAAGAGAAGAATCCAAAATTACTTAAAATCCAGAGAGGCTATAACATTGGCCGCAAGGATAGAGTAAAAATGTGCATTCAGGGAGTAAACTTACCTGATTTAAATTTTGTGCACAAACCAAGCAAGCTTCTTTGTCCAGTGTCACACTTCTAGGGAGAAAATAAAATAAGCAACCAGATTTAAATCAAGTGCATTTTTCATATTTTTATAGGAGTAGTCATGGAAGGCTTATTTATCTTCCCTGGCCACTCTAGATACATGTGAAATACACAGAGTGGTCCATGTATATTTGGACACTGACACAAGTTTTTTTTTTTTTTTTTTTACCCGTTTACTGAAACATATTCCATCTATAGTTATATAATGGACATGGACATAATGTGTAGACTCTCAGGTTTCATTTGAGGGTATCCACATTTAAATTGGATGAAGGGTTTAGGAGTTTCAGCTCCTAATATGTCCCACCTCTTTTTAAAAGAACCAAAAGTAATTTGACAATTGACTCAAAGGCTATTTCATATGCAGGTGTGGGCAATTCTTTCATTATGTCATTAATGTCAATTAAGCAGATGAAAGACCTGGAGTTTATTTGTGGTGTGATGCTTGCATTTGGAAGATTTTTCTGTGAGCAGACAACATGCGGTCAAAGGAGCTCTCCATGCAGTTGAAACAAGCCATCTGTAAGCTGCAAAAACAGAAACAACCCATTCGAGCAATGACTAAAATAGTCGGAGTGGCAAAATCTACAGTGTCGTACATCTTAAGAAAGAAAGAAAGCACTGATGAACTCAGCAACGCAAAAAAAAAAAAAACCCTATACGGCTACAGAAGACAACAGTGGTGGATGATCACAGAATCATTTCCGTGGTGACGAGAAACTCCTTCACAACAGCCAACCAAGTGAACAACACTCCCCAGGAGGTAGGCGTATCCATATCAACGTCTACCATAAAGACAAGACTGCATGAAAGTAAATAAAGGCGCCACTCATAAGCCTCAAGAATAGAAAGGCTAGACTGCAATTTGCTAAACAAAAAAACATCAAAAAAAGGCAGCCCAGTTCTGGGAAAATATTTTTTGGGCACATGAAACCAAGATCAACATCTACCA
This sequence comes from Perissodus microlepis, assembly GCF_051167445.1. Taxonomy (NCBI): domain Eukaryota; kingdom Metazoa; phylum Chordata; class Actinopteri; order Cichliformes; family Cichlidae; genus Perissodus; species Perissodus microlepis. The sequence continues at coordinate 5,110,202 of NC_140464.1, read as the reverse complement.
GAATGATGGCAAGAAAAAAGTATGGAGAAGGTGTGGAACAGCTCATGATCCAAAGCACACCACATCATCTGTAAAGCACGGCGGAGTAATTGTGATGGCTTGGGCATGCATGGCTGCCAGTGGCACAGGGACACTAGTGTTTATTGATGATGTGACACAGGACAGAAGCAACCGAATTAATTTGGAGGTGTTCAGAGATATACTGTCTGCTCAAATCCAGCTAGATGCAGTCAAATTGATTGGTTGGTTGTTTCATAATACAGATGGAAAACGACCTAAAACATGCAGCCAAAGGGAGTTTTTTTAAGCTAAGAAGTGGAATATTCTTGAATGGCCAAGTCAGTCACCTGATCTTAACCTAACCCTAACTAAACTTCAGACAGAAAAGCCAAAAACAAACAGCAACTGAAAGCCACTGCAGTAAAGGCCTGGCAGAGGATTAAAAACGGGGGAAAAAATAACATTATATTTTAGGTTATTTAATTACAATTACTTTCGAACCTCGGAAATGAAGGTATTGTGTTAAAAATGCTTTAGTTCCTGACATTTTTTTTTTTTTTTTTTTTTGTAATCATTTTGTTCAACCCATTGAATTAAAGCTGAAAGTCTGCACTTCAACTGCATCTCAGTTGTTTCATTTAAAATTAATTGTGGTAATATACAGAGCCAAAATTAGAAAAAAAGTTATCTCTATCCAAGTATTTATGGACCTAACTGTAGTACAGCTGTTGTCAAAAGGTGGTGAATGAAATTTCTTATTGAGGCCATTAGTTAGTTGGAGTACTTGGAGACAATAGTATCTAATACTGAAGATACAAAACATCCTATGGTGATTACATATAAACGTTGAATGTGATCATATCATGCTTAGAAATCATAATTTTCTTTATCTCAGGCCACTCATGTGTCTGCTGGGCCTACAGATGACAGAAGAGGAGATTCAGAGCATGTAATGGTAAAGTAGGGGTGTCAAACATTACATGGGATTATTATTGGGATTAAATCATGGATCCGGCATATGTAGTTTATTGATATGTTTAGAAGTTTTTATACTTCTAAAATGAAAAAGGTGCCTCATTCTGTTTTCTTGCTACAATCCATGACAGCATATTGCGAGAGATAACACAGTCTACAATGATGGGGACACAGATTCTTACTCATCTGATTCTGACGAAGATGAAGATCCTACGGTATGTGAAGCTGCCTTGAGTGAAAAGTATTTTAAGGATATTAAAATTATGCCATTGAGATGGTCATCATCCATCTTTTTTTGACTCGTAGGCCAGTCATCTGACAGCTGGGAAAGCAGAAACCAAAGAGGTAGATCCAGACCATGAAATGGTAGCGTATATGCATACAGGAAGTTTTAACATGGGAGTCTGAGGAGACTGAGTCTGTTTTTTTCTTCTTCTTTTTTCATAGACTGGAGGCTGACACTTAAATAACATCCATAGATCGTCACGTTTAAATGTCCTGTTGCCTAGTAGAAAGAGGCAGGATTACAGCTTGCAAAATGTGTTGCTCACAATAGCTAATTTATTTCAATTCATTTCAATTTTTTTACATAGTGCCAAATCACAGCCACAGTCACCTACAGGTGCTTTATATTATAGTAAGATAGTCTCTACAATAAAATTCCCCACTCATAATTGTGCAGGGGCTATAAGAAGGTTCCAGGCACCTATATCCTCTAGATTTCTGCCAGCCTTCACCTCGTCTACTCTGTTTAAGAAACATCATCTGCCTCAATACACATTTTGTATCTCGTTTTCTTATATGTTATAGTACCAAGAACCGACGAGCTGTGCTTCATCTGACGATGAAACTACAGAAGAAGATCCGACAGTTAGTATTTTTCATTTGTTTTGTTTTTTTAAATTTTGGTTTGTTTCTACTATGTTTAGCTTTTAAAGCATATTTCTGGCCTGTGTTACTAGGAGCAGTTTTTCTGTGGAGAGAAGAAGATATATGCTGGTTCTTCAGTCACAATGGGAGCCCTCCTCCTGCTCCTCCTGGCGTTCATTGTGAAGCACGGCTTGTCAAAAGCAGCAGCCAGAGATCTCCTGCACCTCCTAAACTTGGTGGTACCCGGATGTGTTCCAAAGTCGCTTCGCTTTTTAAAAAAACATTCCACTGATTACAATGGAAAGACTGAGATTCACTTTTATTGCCCCAGGTGTACAAACTACCTTGGTGTGGATCCCGGTAATGAGTGTAGTGTGTGCCAGCAGAGCTTGAGCAGAAAATATCTGATCTTGAAGGCTTACTACTTCCTTGTAATGCCGCTAGAAATTCAGCTAAGAAACCTCCTTGCACGCGTCCACTCAAAGCTTGGGAAGCATTTCACGAGGGATGATTCCTTTTCTGATGTCCACACTGGAAATGAATACAAGAGTGAAAGACAAGATGGCAGTATTACACTCACCTTCAACTGCGATGGCTCGCCCGTGTTCAGCTCCTCAAAATACTCCATCTGGCCCATCCTGTGTACCATCAATGAACTACCGTATGTGGAACGGTGCAAAAACGTTCTGTTGCACACTTTATGGTTTGGCAAAGGAAAACCACAAGTTCAGAGTTTTTTGACTCCGTTCATTAACGAGCTTCAGAAACTGTCTGCTGCAGGGTTCTGTTGGAAAGATGAGATCGGCTCGGAGCATCACACCACGGTAACAGTTAAAATATGCACATGTGATGCGATAGCAAGAGCAATGGTGCAGAACTTTGAGCCGTTTAACAAAGAATTTGGTTGTGGTTTTTGCTACCACAAAGGTGAGATGGTTATAAAGGGCAGGGGTTTTACCAGAGTTTACCCGATACAGATGGACGGCTGTGATCTGAGACACATGCCTGAAACGGTGCAACTTGCTGAGTTAGTGATGGGAAATAGTTATGACCAGAGTCAAATGGGGGTTAAAGGTCCAAGTCTCCTGTTTCTTTTGCCGTCATTTGACATTATCAAAGGCTTTGTTCCAGATTACATGCACTGCTTTTGTCTGGGCGTTGTCCGTCAGTTCGTCAATCTGTGGTTCGACCCGCTTTATGCCAGCAAGGACTTCCATTTGACAGATGAGCATTTAAACGACCTGGACAGAGCCTTGTGTGAGATCCAGCCACCAAATGAAATCAGCCGAAGTCCCAGGAGCCTCAGTGAGAGGATGCATTGGAAAGCTTGTGAGTGGAGAGCATTTGCTCTCCTCTATTCTCCTGTAATACTGAGGAATGTTTTGCCAGCAGTGTACTACAAGCACTGGATGCTTCTTCCTTGTGCCCTTCACATCCTCCTCTCCCACTTTGCCACTCAGGATGAGCTCAACTGTGCAGAGTTGTGTCTGGTTCAGTTTGTAGCACAGATACCGTCTCTCTATGGACTCGAGCATTGTTCGTACGACTGCCATTTGTTGACGCATCTTACAGAAGGTGTCCGGAACTGGGGGCTTTTGTGGGCCAATTCAGTGTTTGTTTTTCAAGACATGAACAGCAGACTGTTGCAGATGTACTCTGGTACGCAGTCAATTTCATTACAGATTTTCAAGAATTTCTTTTCATATGAGAAAATAATAAGACAAGGAAGTGCTACCCTTCAGGACGCCAGCACAGAAATCAAAGACTTCTTCTGTTCCATGACAAGTTGTGATCGTTTTACAAAGTCATTAAATTACATTGGAGAAGAGTTAGTGACTCTGGGAAGTGGCTCTCAGAGAGTTTGTACACCAAGAGAAATTGCAGCGTTGCAGAAGAATGAAACACTTTCGTGGTGCCAGCCACATCGTGACAGTGTAACTGAATATAAGCGTTGTGTTTATAAGAACATGCTGGTCACTAGTTTGGAGTGCAGTGGCACATTAAAAAGAAACAATTCAGTAATAGAAACGAGCAGTTGCTTTGCCGTGGTGGAGTCCTTGGTCGTTGTACCGAAACCCTGCAGCTGTGAAGGAAGGCCCGACTGCTCCTGCAGAGAACTGGTCTTTTTCTGCAAGCAGCTGCAGCGACTAACCAGACAGCCAACTATCCAGGACACACAGATCAACACAAACATCGCCAAATTCCTTGTAAAAGTGAGGAACTCAAATGAACTGTGTGCAATAACATCCCAGGACATTGTTTCCAAATGCTTCATGATTGAACACGTGGGTCAGTTATATGTCATGAGAATGCCTGTGTTTGAGACACATTAAAGTCAACCCCTGATTAAATCAAGGAAATCAAGTAAAAAATAAGTAAATATGTTTTCCATGTTCCAACAACAGATTTCCAACTGATGTATCATCATAAACCCACTGTGGGCAGTACTGAAACATGCAACAAGCACAACTTGTGTACTGCATTGATTAGGTTATTATTGCACCAGCGGAATAAAGTGATTTACATTAGTATTTTATCATTACTTTTTTATTTTGTGCAATGCTTTACAACTTCCTGTTAAAGAGTACCAGTTCCATATTTTGTGTGTAAATTAGACACCACCAGTGAAGGTCCTTCAATTTTGCATTTGTTTTGTATATATCAGCTTTGATTAAAAAGTGGAAACTTTTGAAAATGTGCATGCGTTTCAGAACATCTTTGTGCTTCTTTGCTCTCATTTGGCTTTAATACCAGCAGCACCCATGCTTTATGGACCCGTTTGTTTTTTTTAATCACCATCATTATCCCAGCATTATCTAACAGTTGACAAAAGAGCTTCCTATGAGGAATACTTCACGTGGCTTCATATTAATTTGTCTGAGGTCAATAGACTGATTACATCATCTGATACCAATAAAAGTAAAGATAATTTTGGGCACAGGTTTGAGCTTTTTGTGTCTAGAACAACATTTGTGTGACACAATTGAAGATGCTGGAGGATTTCTCAGTGTAACTTTTCAAAGCAAATACGATTGTGGTGTTATTAAAGTGTTCATTTAACAACACTATGCCCTGCCCTGTGGGTGCTGCTTGAGTTTAAGCCATTTTTCTCCTTCAACAGGTCAAAGCCAAAGCACAGAACCCAACCATGCAAAAACTGTTTAAACAAGAACCAGTCAGCTAGAAGTCTTTCACCAGATTTCCACCAGCTATCCAGCCATTGTGAGAACAAAATAAACACAATTTAGAAATGTGCATCACACGAGTAAGTGTTCGGAGAGGTTTCTTGCGCTGGGGTACTGGTACTCTTGGACAGACAACTCTACAGGGGGTAACAGGCAGATTCAGGCAACTAAAATCCCAAGATTGCTCCTAGCTTTAATGCTTGACTAGGACTGCAGCTGTTGATTATTTTATATCCATTGATTATTCCATTAACATGTGTATTTGTGTATTTCTATGTGTCTAAATGCACTTGTGAATGAGTAACCGTGTGTCTGCACTCAAAAAAAGAAATTCAGCAACTTAATTTGTTCTTGTTGAGACGACATGATAAAATCTAGTAAGAGTGGTTAGTTGCCTGGACTCACGAAATTCACAAGATCACACGAGATTTCAAACTGCAGGAAAATCACTGGAGTTATAAGAGGCAGACAACTACACACACACACCACATGTATGCTATTGCTATTTATTGTGGTTTAACTTGTCAAGGATGGAAAAGTACAGAAAATTCTGCATCAAGCCTTGTAATCATAGCTTTCCTACTTTTGTGAAGCCTGGGTTGACAGCTCGGTAGCGTGGTGGTTAGTCCCGTTACCTCACAGCAAGAAGGTCCAGGGTTCAAATCTGCAATCTGGCTAGTTTACAGTATCCTTGTTTCCTCCCACAGTTAAAAGTCATGCAGTTATTAGAGTTAAGTTAACTGGTGATTCTAAATTACCCGTGAATGTGAGTGCAAATGGCTGTTTGTCTCTATGTGATAGACTGGTGAGCTGTCCAGGGCGTACCCTGCCTCTTACCCTATCACTTCTGGGTTATGCCCTGCAACCCAGATAAAGATAAGAGGATCGAAGTTGTTATAAATCCATTCATTTTTTATGTAAACAAGACTCTAGACTTTGTTGAACACTACGTAACATGAAGACAACGTAGTATTTAAGTGACCAAGTAGTACTGGAGTAAAAGGTATTGAATAGTGTTGAACTAAAGTGACAAAACTGTGAAGGATTCCAAGAGCTCAACTTACTTCGTCTAAACATGTTTCAATCACGTTTTATTAACACAAAATGCACAGGTCTATTGAATATGAATATGTTGCGTTGATTTAACTCAGTTGTTAAAGTTTCTGCCAAAGCAAAGCAATCGTGTGCAACCAATGTCCACTATTGAAAATCCAACATGGCTTTTTTTCAGTGTGTAAGCTTTAAAGGAGCATGCGCCAGCTTCAATGAAGAAAAGTGAGCATATCAGCATTCTCTGAGGTTTGCCCTGGACTTTGATGCAATGTTTCCTGCTGCAGAAAACAGATGTTCTGATGATGTAGATGTTAATAATTAATGTTAGTAATAATTCTATGTCCAGCATAATAGCACTGGGTCAGTGGCTCAAAGTTTTACTGCCCTTTAAAGGTGATTATAGTAATAAGAGCCGCTGTTTTAGACTGCTTTTCGAAACACACTTTCATTTGCTCCGCTTCTTTGTTTGTTGCTCTGTGTGTCGAGACAGACTAAACTATGAGACCATCATCTTCACTGCTGCTGTTATGTCTCTTTGTGGAGAAAAGTGGGAGCGGCATGGGCATGTTCAAATACCTTTAATTGACGTGCACCCCTAAATACCTTTTTATTGCAAGTCTATTTTTAGTCGCAAACTTCGCTCGACTTAAATGGATTAAACCAAACATCAAAGAAAAGAATTTGCCTAGAGGATGTTGTAATCAGGTTACTCGAGTTCTGCGATGAATCATTGCAGCCCTACTCTTGACCTTGACTGTTTAAGAAACATGCTAAACTTACACCTACTTAAATACACCTGCTTATATTTCTTTCTCTTTTATGTTATAGCACCAAGGAGCAACTAGCTCTGCTTCATCTGATGATTAAACTACAAAAGACGACCTGACAGTGTTTTTCATTTGTTTCCTCTCTTTTAAAATATAGAAATGATGAGGTTTTGCTTTGTTTTGTGGTGGTGTAAATGAATATAAGTGTTGTGTTTATAAGAACATGCTGGTCACTAGTTTGGAGTGCAGTGCCACATTAAAAAGAAACAATTCAATAATAGAGACAAGCAGTTGCTTTGCTGTGGTGAAGTCCTTGGTCGTTGTACCGAAACCCTGCAGCTGTGAAGGAAGGCCCGACTGCTCATGCAGAGAACTGGTCTGGCAGCTGCAGCGACTAACCAGACAGCCAACTATCCAGGACACACAGATCAACACAAACATCGCCAAATTCCTTGTAAAAGTGAGGAACTCAAAGAATGCCTGTGTTTGAGACACATTAAAAGTCTGTCATTTATGATTTATGTCAGACCTCTGTGGGCTTGAGTTGGAAAATATGTGCTAATCTTTAAACCAGCTCTTCTCATCAAACCTGGTTAAATCCATCCATCCTTTTTCCCAGTAATCTAAACAGAAATGCCCAGATCACCCTGTCTTACCCACATGTTTCTGGGAGATGGGAAGGCAAGCCAGCTGAGAGACATAATCTCTCCAGTGTTTCCTTGGTTTTTCTCAGGGCCTCCTCCCAGCTAGACATGCCTAAAATACCACATTGAAAGGAGCTCAGCTGGTTCCTTTCAATGTGGATGAGTAGTAGCTCTACTACTAGGCCCCTTCCAAATGACCAAGCTTCATCCTCATCTCTAAGGAAGAGCCCAGACATCCTTCAGAAAAAGCTAACTTCTGCCATTTGTATCTGTAATCTCACTGTTTTACTTACTACCCACAGCTTGTGGCTATAGGGTCAGGGACCGAGCATAAGGTGACAGTGGCCTAGAAAACCTCCTGCAATATCAGGATTTCACTGTCTCGGTTTACAGGTGTCTCCATGTTTTATTTGGTTGACATCAGGCGATGAATAAATTAATAATAAATAAAGAAATGGAATTTACTGAGATATAGAATAAGGACTTGCCTTTCACTTCAGTTCTTCGTAGGTTATAGCTTCACTCTTCTCTGTAGTTGGCTGATCAGCAACAGCACAACCAAGAGTGACCCACAGACTAGTTGAATCATGCTTTTGACACTGCCCCCTTCTGACAGCAAACACTCTCTGCAAGCAGACGGGCCATCCATGATTGCCTGCAGACTGTCTTCACACTATCCTGCTTAGGCATAAAACAAGCATCCAGACTCCTCAGAGAGTCTGAGAATAACGCTGAGCTGAAGCAGTTCTGTGAAGACAACTAGTGACTTAAAAAGGTCTAATTTTCAGCTATAAGCAAGGTAGAAATATTCACCAGTTTTTCCACCAGAACCTGAGTTGTTTATCTGTCTCCAGATAGGTGAAAAACTAGTGAGTGTGTGTTTTCTAGCAGATTGTGTTTGCACGTTTTATGATCAATTAAAGCTGAAAACCAAGTCTTTCCACAAGCTTTTTTTCCCCACTGCGTAATAATCTGTGTTTATTGTATCTCCTTTTTTAGATGAGTTTTTGTGAACCCAGCTTCCCCCTCCTCTCCTCTGAATTACTGTGAGTGTGCAGACACACTGGGCCTGTTGTCCACTGTCATGGCTCCCAGGGGACCTGCTGATCCTTCTTGTTGTTGTCCTCATGATGAGTTGCACCCCTGATTGTCGCTCAGGGCATTCCTATCAGCATTCCTCTAACCCGCTGACCTGTCATGACCCCACAGGGCCCCTCCCCTCCTGGTGACCATGCATCTGCCACATGTCAGTCACTGCTGTCACATCAGCCAAATATAGATGTCTGAACAAACCTTCCAAAATATCCAGTCTGTGTTTATCATGAAGCAATTTTTGTGACTCATCAGATTTATATTTGCATTTATCTCTCTATGTCCTGTCGAATTCACTTGGGATTTCAGGTGAGGTTATTATCCTCTCTCCACCATTTTCAGGCAGTATAAACATCAAAATGCATTTCTGCTGCAGGGTAAGCACAAGTTATTGTGTTTTGTTTTTGTTTTTATTTCAGCAGCTAACTGAAATGATGCTGACCAAAACTTGACTGTAGCTATTAAGCAGTTAGCAAAGAAAAATGGTAAAATAATTATAGCTGATGTTTGTACTAATATAAGAGCATCATAGTAAATTTTAGATTGGTTAATAAACATTCCTTTAGTTAAACTGTTAAGGGAATTATTATTACAGCAAAATATTTTAACAATTCAAGTCAAATCTACTTGTTGAAAAAACATCTAGAAACTATAGTAGAAGTAAGCATTTTACACAAGTGTTGACATTAAAAATATTTTTAACTTTTAAATATGATAATGTGCAGCTGTATTCAGCATGGACGTAAAGAGGTGAGTTTATTTATGAGGTTTTGTTTGTTTTTTAGTGTTATGCTTTAATGTGATTTCTGGTGTCTGTGGACAGATGTTCATTCCATTCTGTTCCATTCAAACCTCTCCACCACCACGAGAAAGACCAAAGAGCTGTCAAAGGATGTCAGGAGCAAGACTGTAGACCTGCACAATGCTGGAATGAGCTATAAGACCATCAGGATGAAGTTTGGTGAGAAGATGACAGCTGTTGGTGCAGTTATGCAGAAGTTATTGAAGACATTTAAAATGACATTCAGTCGACCTTACCTCATGGGGTGAGGATCATCATGAGCAAGGTGGGGGATCAGCTCAAAACTACAGGGGCTGAGCAGTCATCAAGGACAAAACTGGTAACACACTACGCTGTAATAGATTGAAATCTTGCAGCGCCGGAAAGGTCCCCCTGCTCAAGCAGGCATTTGTACATGCCTGTCTTAAGTTTGACGGTGAACATTTAAATGATTCAGAGAAAGTTCTGCGGTTCGAAACCAAAACCAAGCTATATGGCACCAACTCAACCGACCGTGTTTGGAGGACCTGAAGAATATCATCCCCACAGTCAAGCACGGATGTGGCAACATGTTTTTGTGCTAAGGGTACTGGACGACTTCACTGCATTGAGGCGCCAATCAAGGGGGCCATGTACCATAAAGTTTTGGAAGAGAACCTCCTTTCCTCTGCCAGAACACTGAAGATGGATTGAGAACAAGCCTTCCAGCATGGCAATAATCCAAAACATATCGATAAGGCAACAACGGAGTGACTAAAGGAGAAACACATTGAGGTCATGGAGTGCCCGAGCCAGTCTCCAGACCTCAGTCCTATAGAAACTCTGTGCAAGACGCTGAAGCTTCGAGCAGCCAAAAAACCTAAAGGAAAACAAGTGCCTGAATGCTTCCTGAGACGTGCAAACCTGGCAACTGAGTACAAGAAACGTCTCACCACTGTGCTCGCCAAAAGGGTTGCAAATCAATTTATAACTTTCATGTGGTGTGGGGGGGTTTTCTAGATTAAAATGAAACTAACAGAAAAATTAGAGACTGTTCATTTTTGCACTGGATCAAATAATTATTTCCTCCACTGTATTATTTATCCCTTTACACTTATTTGACAGCTCCAGTTATTCTACTTTTCTACTCTAAATTTCAGATTTTTTTCCATACAAAACAAGATAAATTAAAATAGACAGTACATTTGCTAATTAGAATATAAAAGCAGAGGTGAATCGATTAAACTGTCCAGTGGTCAACTGATAAAATATATTTGGCAAATACATAGAGTCATTTTATGTCCATTTTAATTGGTTGTTATTAATTTGGGGGAGGGATTATATCTTATTATATGCTCTTATAAAATAAATAATTTCCTGCAGGGCTTTTATTTGTAATGAAGAAAGGATCTGAACACATCCTCCACCACCGCCTTTAATCAAATTTAATATCAACTTACTTTTTTTTTTTTTTTTTTTTTTTTTTTTTTATGTCCCGTTTGGATCTTTAGCCATCAGAATTGTTGTCTTAAGGCCAAGAAAGATGCCAAGCGGATTTATTTTACCAAGTGGATCATCATGGCCTTGCCATATTGGTCCATTTGATTGACCTTTATTATAATTATGTATTTATTTTATTTTCGGTTGCTACAAACGGGACAGACGTGACTGGGGGATAGGACAGGGAGAAAGAATGAAAGAAAGAGAGGGAGAGAAAGAAAACCAAAGGGGAGAAGAGACGGTGAGAAGGGGGGGAAGAAAGGAAAAAACAAACAAACAAACAAACAAAACGCCTGGATCACCTGTATGGAGAAAAAAAACAGAAGAGAAAGCAAACAACAAAGAGCAACATAATAAAAACAGCACCATCACAATAAACTAGCTAGCAGTAGATAACAGTAGATACTAAATAATAAACGATATTGTGCAGCACGCAAGATAGACAGCGCACAATGTGCTTTGAGGCAGCAGCCAAGAAAGGTGTAGTCCGCGTCTGTGAACACCCGTGTGTACACCTGTGTGCATACCTGTGTGGATCAGCATGCTTGTATTCCAAAGGTTTCTCCATGTAACGATCTGCTAGGGAGTGTGGGGAGCCATAGCCCCGTCCACCAGGGTATGAAGCAGGTATGGAGGAGATCCAGGCCCCAGATATCCAGAGGCCCCAGAGTACAAGGACCCGAGGAGGACCACCAAAGGGGGGGGGAACCGTGCCACCCTCCTGGGAAGAGCTGAGTAGAGCCCCAAACGAGAGGTCACCCCGCAGCTACGGAGCAGAGGCCAGAGGGGGTTGCAGTGGCGTTCATTACTTTTAATGAACTATGATTCCCAATAGGTGTATTGATAGTTGTTGTTATATAAAAGATTTGAGTACTTCTGCTCACATCCATCATGACTACTCTGACTTGTTCAATCCCTTAAAGAGGAGCAGACATTGTAATTCTGTAAATGGTGCCTCCTCCTCCTCCTCCAGCTGCTGTTCTGAGCTTTTTAGTAATAAACCTTTTTCATGTAGTGTTGCCAAATCACAATGCCAGGCTGCTTGTCCCTTCCTCTCTTGTCTCTTTGTATGAAAATCCCAAATGAGTCACACAGAGTTGTCATTCCAGGCAACATCTCGTGTATTTGCAGCTCATATTTAATCAACTCTGTTATTCCGTAAACTAGGAAGCTTATTATTTAGCTTTTGTCTCTCTGTCGATTTGAAATGGACAAATTACTTTTTGCAGACCTTAACTCATGAGTGCATTTCATCATTATTCGCAATGACTGTCAAATCTTAATGTGAATAAATAGATTAACTGAATATTTTGAAGCACTTGTGGGTGGTTTACAAACTGGTAGCATCTGATTTTGTTTCATGTTAACAAATATTTTGCAAGTATCATTTCTGATTTTTGAAGTGATGTATAGTAATCTGTTAACTCAGCTGCAGATGTGAAAAGAGAGAACAAAACACATTATATATTTATTTTCCATCGTTTTTGGACATTTTGTCGCTGTACAACATTCTCAGCCTGGCTTATATTCATTAAAATACACTCACAGTCCACTCACATGGCAGCAGCTCAGTGCATTCAGGCGTGCCGACATGGTCAAGATGACCTGCTGACGTTCAAACTGAAAGGTGGATTGGTGCCTTTGGATATGGCATGGTTGTTGGTACCAGACGAGCTGGTCTGAGTGTGTCACTCCTCTACTGGAATTTACCCACACAACCACCTCCAGGGTTTACAGAGAATGGTCTGAAAGAGAGCCAATCTAGTGTAGTATACTGGATGAAAATGGTTTATTAATGGCAGAGGAGATTAGCCAGTTTGTGTCAAGCTGATGGGAAGGCAACAGTAAGTCAAATAACTGCTCTTTACAACCATGCAGCATCTCTGAACATACAAAACAGTAAATCTTGAAGCAGAAGAGCACACTGTGTGCCACTCCTGACAGCTAACAATAAACTGAAGCTACAATTCACACTTCCTGGTCTGAGTTTTGATGCTGTGACAGAATTTAACAACATGAAAGCATGAATCCCTCCTGCCTTGTTTCAACAGTTCATGCTGTTGGTGGAGATGAAATGGTGTGGGCCCTTTAGTACCAACTTGGCATCCTTTAAAAAACATGACACTGAGTTCACTGTACTCAGATGACCTCCAAGGTCACAAGCTCTGAATCGAATAGAGAACCTCTGGCATGTGGTGGAATGAGAGATTGGGATTAAATCAACAACTGTGCGATGTGATCATGTCACTATGGACCAGAATCTCAGAGGAATGTTTCCAGCAGCTGTTTGAATCTGTGTCATGTAGAATTAAGGCAATAATATCCAACTACAAGTAGCAAGGTGTGTCTAGTAAAAGGTATTATCTAGTATACTATACAACCTTGGGCCATTAAATTGTACCAACACCAAAATCTTTAAGAAAGTAGATCTCACATAACATTTCTTTTCAGTATTACAAAGACTTCTTCTGGCTTTTCTTTTTCTTTCTTTTCATTTTTTCTATTATTTTCCATCATTTCTTTATTTTTTCCCCCCTCCGCATCTCAAAACTATTTAATTTAGAGCACTGGTGGCTCTCTGGAGAGAACATTACGTCACCCCGGCAACCCCCCCACCCCAATACCCAGGGGCTTAAAACCCGCCTCCCCAGAGCTCCTATTGGTGAAGTAACTGAGAAATTTTCATAGATACATCTTCACATTTTCCGACCAATCACATAAAAGAAGAAATGTATACATTTTTTTCTATTTAATTAGGCTGAAGAAAAAAAATGTTCCCTCACAATAAGCCCCAGATTCCTTTCTAATGTCTGACTTCGCAAAAGTTCAACTTTGTTCATTTTGAAGTTGTTCATTGCTGACTGCGACCTTTTAAAAACCTCCAGTTAAATAGATATGATGATGTTTGCCTAAATTCCAGACATTTAGCCTGAAACCTTATGCTACTAGTGTACTGAATTTCTCCATTTCAGACACTAGAGGGTGCAATTGTACCATTGTGCCTGCAAGTTTTATCTATTACACAAAGAGGATAAGTTGGAAAGTATTCACCCACATAACAGCTGAGATTGGTCTACCTTTGTTCTGCGGATAAGCACGGAGAAAAGGCGAGGAGAGGCAGCTGGAAAGAAATGTGAGGATGGGATGTTTAAAAACGTGAAAGCCGGTAAGAGCGTGTTTCTTTAAGAGACAGCGTCTTCACGAGGAGAGAAAACGATTGGAGGTCGTCAAGCTTCACAGAAACAGCAGGAAGGGAGGCGGAAAAGCTCGAGTTTGTCTTTAATATAAACCTCTTTGAAGCGTTCATTTTGTTCAGTCACGGCTCATTTTTTCCCCACAGAGCAACTTTATAATAGCATATTTATTATTTCCGAGGGGCAAAAAAAGATAAATATGTTCACAGTCCCTCTCTGATGTTTTTTTTCTGAATCAGGCTACTCATTCTGTCCTGAAAAATCAGTGTTTTCACGTTTTTAACAGCTTTACTTGCACGAAGTTCCACTCAAATATATATCTCAGTTAAAAGAGAAAGATTGGGTAAATCCAAAAACATATTTAAAAAAAATAAATAAACAAACTAGAAATACAGCAGATATAGATTACATTTGTTTTCTATCCTAGTTTACAATCTCCTGATTTGTCCTTTGACCTTTATGTTTTAGTTTACATCCTCATAAAAGAAGTCCTTACACATCCAGGGAAAGTTATACTGGCTATACTGTGAGATTTTACCTGCAATGAAGAAGTCTGAATTGCCACAAAGAAAAAAACATCAAGATGCACTGTATGCTTTGCATTTTGCAAAAGTAGAAGTGCTTAAATCCTAATGAAAGGACAACTGCTGTCAACTACTTTGACAGTGCTGTACAGCAGATATTGTAGCAATGCATTACATTGTATAAAATGATATATATTAAAATGAATAATTTAAAAAAGTAAAAAAAAATAATTAAAAACACTTGAAAAATTACTTTAAATAAAAAATCACTGTAATGAAATGTGGAAAGTGGGCACCATGGATATAACGGTATGGTACTTGTCCATGTATATACTCATCTTTTGGCTTGTGGGAAACAATTAGTCTCCTTGTGTTTAATGGATAACTCTTTAAACTCTTGAACTCTGACCTCAAAACTGCATTTATACTGAATCTGATTTTAAAATGGAAATAAGAAATAAGATTTGAAAATTCTTTCTTTTTCTCCTGAAAAATGTGCTTCTAAGCACCATTTCTGCTAAATTCTTTCATAATTTAAATTCTTTCAGTGCCATGTCTGTTTAAATGTCTCCGCTTTTTTTCTTTCTTTTTTAGGCTGCTTACTTAAAGAGTCAACACAGCAAATCATTTGCATTCACCTCACCCTGTCTCGAGCATCCTCCTGTGTCACACTAACCCTCTGCATGTCCTCAGTCACTACATCCATGAAATTTCTCTGTGGTCTTCCTCTTTTCCTCCTGCCTGGTAGCTCCATTTTTAACATCCTTTGTCCAGTATATCCACATGTCCTCCTCTGCACAGGTCCAAACCCTCTCAGCCTGGCCTCTCTAACTTTGTCTCCAAACCGCTCAACCTGAGCTGTTCCTCACTGTTATTTCTATTTCTGTCCATTCTGAACATCTGAACATCTTCAGCTGCACTTCCTGTCTTTTTGTCAGTGCCACTGTCCCCAAACCATACATCAGAGCGGCTCTCACTAACATCTTGTACACCTTCCCTTTCACTCTTGCTGCTATCCTTCTGCCACATATCACCCCTGACACTCGTCTCCATCCACTCCACCGCGCCTACCTAGTTGATCCCAGGTTTCCACCATCCACCTTCAGTGCCTCTACTCCCTGCAGCTTCACTGTTACACCTGTCTCCCTTCCATGCACAGACCTGTACTCTGTCTTGCTTCTACTGACTGATTCCTCTTCTCTTCAGAGTGTACCTCCACCTCTCCAGGCTCTCATCCATCTGCTCCCTACTCTTACTACAAATCATAATGCAATCTGCAAACACAGTAGTCCAGGCAGACTTCTGCCTGACCTCATCTGTCAACCAGTATCCCACCCCTACATTGAAACTATGTTACTCCTCACTCACAGTTTAGCTTGCACCAGTCTCGCTGTTCTCATGCACTGTATGTCCTGCACCACCCTCACATTCTTCCCTTAAGAGACGTACACGTCTCTTACAATGTCATAAATAAATATTTTAAAGAAGAACCACATCCCTGGACTGCCAGTTTCACACTTTTATTCTGAAAGTCTTGACCGGATACCCCCCCGTGTTCGCTACCTGCGCTTTGACGCAGCGGCTGAGCCGTGCTGTCTCTTCCACAGCAGAGAGAGGGAGGGGATGGGGCAAGCTGGTAACCGGGCTGTAACGGGGATAACCTGCAGCCTCCGTCTCCCAGCTGCTCCGATGGAGTGAACCGGGCCACGATGCGCGTTTATTTCCTTTCTCTGTCGCTCATGGAAAGGGTAAGGCACACGGATTGATCGGGGTGGCACGGTAATGTGCGGCACGCAGATGTAGCCGTGCGTTAGACGGTCCAGCTGTTTTTATGGGTGGGTGGGGGGGAGCAGGGTGGCGTGTGTGTGCGGGGTGGGGGGCAGTGGGGTGTTGATAGGAAATAGACGCCTTGCAGTTGGAATAAAGCCAAGCGCGGCGCGACGCTTTGGCGACATTTAGGTTCGTCTTAGTGGCAAAAAAGGGAAATAATCCACTGATGTGTAATATCTCCGACTTCAATCTCGTTAATTAGGCCTCCATCATTTACTGGATGATTGGCACCTCCCACCATGACGTGATAGCGGTGTGAGGCTATCCTGTGCAGCCTTTAAGCGCATGAATATACGCTGGTTTCCACATATTTGGATCATTTATTTTTCCGGAACAGTAATTAATTCCCTGTCTGAGCACTCTGTTGTTAATAAGCCTTCGGGTTCGGGAGCCGTATTTCCTCCTGGATACAGCCCGCAATTACAATTCATGATGACACCCTTTTGCCCCCCCTCCAAATAAATGTAAGAAACAGCGCCGCGTTTTTCTCCTGATGCTTGCTCCGTATTTGCGTGACGGCGTATTGTGGACTCATTTCCGTACATTATGCGCATTCGTTATTACCATTATGGCTGTGGACGCGCGGATACATAAAGCCGAGACATACCCAGATGGATGAATTACTCCAAGAGTATCGCGATGCTGCTGTCAGTGTTAAGAGACAGCACTGCTGCTTTTTGTGGTTTCAAAAAAAAAGTGTCCCGTTATTGTGTGTGTGTGTGTGTGTGTGTGTGTGTGTGTGCGTGTGTGTGTGTGTGAAATGGATCCATATGAGTGTTGAGGACGGATCACAACCTGGCTCGCGTTGGATGCCTTCATCATTTTATTCTCCTCCAGCTCCTCTCAGCACCACATCCATCGCATATGTGCCTGAAAATGACCTCTCACTTTCTTCTTCTTAATCCTCTTCTTCCTTCTCCTCTTCTAGGTTCACCTGGCACCTCAGTGAAGCCTGGGCCAGGGGGTCAGAGGTCGCCCACCAAACCTGCACTTCTCCCTCTTACCCCTACACCCCATCTCACCCCTTTCCTCCCCTTATACACCAGCCCCCTTTAGCTGCTGTCACCCTACACTGTCTTCTGTTCCAACAACTGGGACTGCCACCTTATAGCCTCACTCACAAATTCACAAAGCTGCCACGTCCATCCTCCCCCAGCACTTGTTTCTCGCCTGTGAGCCTCATCCAGTCAGCTTGAGAGGAAAGACCCCCCCCCGCACCCCCCAGAAAAAGATAAATAAACAAACTAACTGTTGTGCATTTCATGACGAGGGCTGACCGGCCGCTCACCAGACACTCTGCCTAAGTGTCCTAGTCATCTTCTCAGATAACACCTCTCACACCCAGGCCTCAAGATGATGTGCGAGGTGATGCCCACCATCTCGGAGGACGGGCGCGGTGGAGGTGGAGGTGGCTCGTCTTCCCCGGCAGGGGGCGGAGGAGGAGGGATGGGTGGCGGAATGGGAAGCATGGGGGGCTACAGCAGCCGGGACCCGCGAGGTGGCGGCGGCAGTGGAGGCGATGAAGGAGGAAGCACAGGAAACCTGGAGTCGCTGATGGTGAACATGTTGACGGAGAGGGAGAGGCTGCTGGAGAGCCTGAGGGAGACGCAGGACAGTCTGGGGACGGCGCATCTACGCCTACGAGAGCTCGGCCACGAGAAGGAGTCCCTCCAGAGGCAGCTTTCCATCGCGCTGCCACAGGTACAGAGGGCGAGGCGAGGGGTCAGGGGGTTCAGGAGGATTGGCAGGAGCCAAACATACCAAGCTGAAAAAGACACATCACTATCTTAACACACACACATCTCATTTCTCTTCTTTAGCTGTCTTCTCCCTGAACATAAGAGGACTTAAAGTGAAGTAGTTCACATTTCTGCTTCTCAAGGTCAGCTTGAAGGTGTGAGTGAAGGAGGGTCATGTAATGTAACAATATTCTGTGCAACAGGCCCAATCGTGGCCCTGTGTACACTCTAAGCCACAGGCAGAAGTGTACACATGTCCCAAATGATAGTTTTTACTCTGCAAACAGCAGTTCATGTGAAAATGTGAGTAGAATCTGCAGCCTGGTTGTTTCACAGTGTGGGTTTGGTAGCTAAATGCAATGCATCATCACCACAAATGCAATATTTACATCATTCTCTCCCACATTTTTGTTGCTCGCAGTGCTGTGGACACTGAAGGCCATCCTGCAGTAACATACAGGGATACACCGTACAACATGCACGGGGAGGAAAAGGATACAGTTAGTAGGATAATGACTGGATTAATTGCAGTTGTCTATTTACGGGAACTTCATATTTTGTAGATTTATCAGAGCAGGAAAAAAACCATTATGTGGTTCTTTATTATTATAACATAATTTACAAGCGTGCTGATTGACACGTGGCTGTGAATTGAAGGTGAAGTGTTCCTTTAATGTGGTGGGGACCAAGCTGTGGGGCAAGGTCCACTGTTGGGTATCAGAGTCACTGCATGTAACAGGGAAAATATGGAGCGAAACTAAGCTGAAAATAATTGGACTCTTAACCAACCGAGACTCTGCGGAGCTTCATTTCACTAAAATTCAACCTGAATTCTTTTTGTAATGTTTATTATTGGAAAAAAGTACAAAAACCGCAGCTTTAAATGTAGATGTTTGTTACAAAAGAACAGGAATACTTGGATTTTTGGGGCAAATAGTTATTAACGGTGATATAATGATTCGCATAATAGTCGATCATAATAATATTATAGTCTTAACAATAATATCTTAATATATATAGAAAATATTAAATAAGATATAATACCAATCAGTCAAATTCATCTTTAATTATATCTATAATTATAACAGCTGTGGGCCCTATTTTACTAAGTAATTAAGCTCAAAATGCAAGTGCACAAAGCTGGGTCTGTTACCATAACTATATGAATGCATACAAAAAGAACAAATACACACATATTTATGATATTATTTATACGCATTACTGACACTGTATTGATGAATATTCTTTAAAAAACACATCACAGGTATCTCCAGAGTTAAATGCACACAGGTTGTAACAAAAAAAATGTAAAATAAGCACTTAAGTAAACAAAGACGAGACATTTATGCCTCATACACCCAAGATATTGATGTATTGTGAATATGCATTTAAATACTTAGTAAACATCGTAGTACAGGAGATCTGAAAAAGTCACAAAGCTACTTACATGTATAAAACATCAATGGCATGATGAAAAGCTGTAGGTGGAATTACAAGTAGAAGTGCTGTTTTTGAAGTGCTGTAAAAGTAAATATTATGAGTAGAGCATTTCCTTCATCAGATGTTCTCATAGTGAAAATGGTTCCTTGTTGAATTATTGATATGTGAACCTATAAGCAGGATTTCAATGTGGGAGATGGTCCAGGTGGTGCTGAGTTGGGCTCCTTTGGGGGCGTTTAAACTACAGCAACGTGGATAAAGATCGGTTTGGGTGTATGTGAATCAGCTGAAAAAAACAAACACTTCTCAGGCTGAAAATGAATCAGCAGAAAATCTGAGGATTTTTTTTAAATGAAAAATCGCTGATAGAGTAAAAAAGTCTAGTTACAAATTCAAACATATGTTTTCTTAATCTCCTATGATAGAAAACTGAATAGTGTGGAATTTGTGATGGTTAATTTGACATAATAGGGTATTTTTTAATAATATATACTGATAACATTCAAAGTAAGTCATAACTTCGAGTACAAATTGATTATTAAAGTAGACACATGTTTATTCAACAGTCATAACAGACCTAATGCTGAAATCAGACTGTAATGTTTTCAGTGTGAGACTTCATTTTCTATGCATCATCACAATCTTATAGACTATAACATTTTTTTTTCTGGATAGTAATCAAGTACCAAATTAGAAATAGTCGAGTAAAGTACCTAAAACTTAAATATCAAAAATTCAAATTTGAATAAAAACAGGTAAATAAATAAATACTACTGTAATACTAAACAATATTTTCTTACACCCGGACGTCGGGAGCAACAGGTGTAACTGACAGACCAATTAAGGGCTCGCTGCCACATCCTAACACATACACTGCTTTATCATCTTTTTTTACTTTGAATGGACTTTCAAGAAAAACAAAACACACATTACATTGGACTCTAAGACTTTAATCTTATAATTGTGACTTTAAACTCACCACAAAGTCATTACTGAGGGCATTAATCAAGTGAGAAGTGGAGTCATTTTCCCTTAGGCATTCATACACTCCGGCTCTTTTTGCAGCCAGTGATGTTGCCCTCTGCTGGCCATTAGGAAGAAAGCATTTAAGTCGCTTGAGCACCACTTTTCAGACACTGAGGCTACATCTTTCTTAGATGGAGAGATGTTTTTCCATCTCACTTCTGTTTAGGTTAGGTTAAATTTTGGTTGCTATATGAGTAAATTAAGTCTTTAAGGATCTTAAAAATACCTCAAAAACAGCAATAAGTCTTAAACAACCTTCTGGGCTTTTCAAATGTGATGCTAATATGTCTGTGGCACAGACTGGTCCTACCTGAAGCCCGGGGACGATGGCGCAGTGTTTCATTTGCCCCTGTAGCTCAGAAGCCAATATTATCCCACATCCCATGCCCGAGAGCTAATCATGTTGTAATTCCACTCAACATAGAAGAGCTCCGTCTCTATTTTCAGGCAGGAGTCATTGTTGGATGCCTCGGGCTGCAGTGTTGTCTCCCTCATTGTTAGTACCTATTTCTCTCTCTCTTGCCATGTCTGAAATATCAAAAATGGAATAACAGACGTAGCGGTGCTGCACGTTCTACCAGAGAATGAGTGGACATTAAAGGGCCGTGTTCCCTCACTGAGAGGAGATCAATATGGTGCACACATCTGCAGAAGCACACAGATAGAGGAACACATGGACGGCTGTGGGACATTCTACAGTAGATGAGTTCACCGAGTTTATCTGTGTGTGTGTGTAGACGTTGCCAGGAGAGGAAAAACAGGAGAGAGGGATGGAGTGAGCGACAGCACGGCTTGGAAAGAGAGAGGAAGAGAAAAAAACCTGGTGATATGAAACTCACAGAGACTAACAAATCAAGTCCATTTGCATATTGCTGCATGCTAATGAGGTCTGGAGTGTGTTTTAGATGGTGTGTATCATGACGGGGGAACACTGACATGGATGAAGGTGGGATTTAGTGGTAAAAACATCATGTCAGTCATGACGCTAAGAGATTTCCATCATCTACCTGACCCAAGTGATGCAAAGTGTCTTGTTACAGGGGTCTGTTTCACACCATCCTTTACACCAATTAATCCCAAAATTATAAAATCCTTTGGGCCCAGAACGTGCCATCTGTACACAGTAATTTCCTCCCTCGTCCTTCCTCTTCCATCTTTTCAAATAAGCCTCTTTCTTTTACTTGTTCCTCTGATCCTCCTCTAGTTCAGCCCAGTGAGCACATCAGCTCAGAGGCTTGTTACAGACTGTACACGCTGTACTTTATAAATGCGTTTTTGGCTGATAGAGAGTGTGAGGTAAGGCGCCTATTTGCTGCCGTGTGGGTAAACTGATCACTCTTAGCACGGAGCAAAGATAACAGCAGCCAGCGCGCATGCATCAGTACGCTTTACTGGCTCGTTTGCATAAGCATTTTTTTTCCAAAACACACATGCTTTGGTGCACACGTGCTCAGGGATGGTCATGTGCTCTGCATCATGTGTGCATCACGCCACAGTCACACACGAGTGGACAATCAGAGCATGGGCGGGCGCTTATGGTACACATTGTGTGCATGGTCGCGGGTGTGAGATTGCAGAAGCAAAAACACAACCTCAGCTGCTGAGAGCTGAAGTCGGCCTGAGCGAGCTGAGAATGTCACCCTCTCTGTTGATTTGTTGCCATAGATTTTGATTGTAACTATTATGTGGCTGACCTCACAAAATATACATAATTGGAGTAAATTACACAAAATCACAACATTTCAGTTGGACCGCTGTCAGTTGGAAAAAGAAAGACTGGGCTGGCCTAATTTACTCTCATGCTTGTTTAACCTTCAGGTTTTAATGATGGGAGATAGCGGTCCATGCTTATTGTGCAATTAAACCAATTTCAGGTGCAACGCCTGCAATAAACCCAGTGGTTAGATTTTATATCAAGGTCTGGACTCCATGAGCACTGCGGTAGACATGGCAAAGACCGTACTGTAAGTGAGTCGTTTCCTTTTTCGGCCGCAGTGTAGCTGCTTTTCTGTGCAAGTATGCGTTGATTTAATGTGCTGGAATTCTTTGAGGCCAATGATCTTTGAGCTTGCTAATGAAATCAAGATCTGTCAAACGGTTTGCTGTGGTTAATTGCACTGTAGGTTAACGGAAAAGATTGGCCGTAAAAGCCTCCTGTTGGCTTTTACTGCTGCGCGTTTCGCTTTCTCTGGGATAGACGGCCAAAACTGGAGAAGGTAACATACTCCTGTAACGATGAAATAAAGGAGTTTGGTCGGAAAAAATTTGCGGTCATTGAAATTATTTGCTTGTTTTGCCTCCACTTTGTTGACATTTATACTTATAATTCAGTGGATTATAAAATCCACTGAAAGGCACCATTAGAAATGAAATGCAGCATAAGCATACCAACTTATAACCTTCCCTCCTCTTCTGAGGTTTAAGTGTGAAAGTCTGAAGCACATTTAGTTAAAGTATGAACGTACTTGGCATCATGTCTGTGAGCTTACCTGGTATCGACTTATAATGATTAATCTATTTAGTAGGTTTGACCTGAGTGTTGGCTGATGACGTGGACTCTCCACACTTGGCAGGTAAGCCCAAGACAAGCGAGCGTTTTCCTCACAGATTGACATGACATGTCACGATCATATCAGTTTTTCTACTGGCCCAAAGATTACATGGGAGGGAGTAATGGACACATATATGCTGGTTTGCTGATGTAAAAGGTTCCTTTTGTCCTAAACATACACTTTGATGATTCAGAATATTGTGACCGCTTGGTTATGAGCCACAGATGCCACTTTGAAGACTGGTTAGCTTCAATTTTTCCTTGGAAAAAAATGGCATTAAACTTCGCAGCATGGAGTCTTTTTTTAGCTTTCATGTTTGTTTTTTAATTATTATTAATTTGGAAAACTGGCCAAAGTTAGAGGAGGTAACCCCATGCTGAGATCGTTCCAATCTAGTTAATCCAAAGTCTGGCAACAAGATTTTCAGTAATCATGAAGTTATTTGGTGGTTTCACATGCTCTCAGCCAATACTGAGTCAGCAGACAATAAAAAAAATCAATCAAAGGAGAATTTTTGGTCTACACCTTCCGTGCCAAGAAGTCATGAAAAAAACTTTGATGATAGCATGCATTGACCATAGCGTTCTTTCAATATGCTTTTAAACATCGGAGCATTTATTTCTGCCCAGAGTTGCATTAATTTTTCACCAAGGTCTTGTATTGATGCTGGATGAGTCGGACTGCTGTGGAAAATCTTCTCCAGCGTATCCCAAAGATTCTCAGTGGGTTTAAGGTCAATCCATGTGTGAACATGATGCCTGACACTCCCAGAACCTCTCTTTCACAGTCTGAGTCTGATGAATCCTGCCATTGTTATCTTGGAATATCTCTGTGCCATCAGGAAAGAGAAAATGAATTGATGGAATAACCTGCTCGATTGCTATATTCACGTAGTCAGCTGACCTCATTTTTTGGCCAGATAACTTTGCTAAATAATAATGTAAACTTTATTGCTCGCCGTGGGGAAATTACTCTCTCTGCATTTCACCTTGTGAAGCAGTGGGCAGCCACAAATCAGGTGCCCAGGGAGCAGCGTGTAGGGACAGCCCCTTGCTCAAGGGTATTGCAGGGTAGCCATTCAGTGGATTCAAACCCCCAACCTTCGGATCATGGGGTGACCACGCTACCTACTGAGCTATCCCTGCCCTGCATGGAGACCTGACTAAGCAACCCTAGATTATAACAGAGCCCCCCACAGGCTTGTACAGTAGGCACTAAGTGGGATTGGTGCATTACTTCATATGATGCATCTGGACTCTGTCTGATATTTATGCACCTGAGCAAACTGAAGCATTTTTTAAATAAGCCTCACTGATGAGTGGTTTTCTGAAAGTAACTAGAAAAACATTTTTCCATTAATATGAGGTATGCTGTCAAATATATACACCAAATATACAATCAGGAATACAGAAATTAATGTGAAAATAATTAAAATAAAACAAATGTACCATACCATACCAGCTTCATATATATAGCACTTTAACATAAAACCAGGGTTCACAAAGTGCTGTACATATACAAATAGCATAAGCAAAGTAAAATAAAATTAAATAAGATAAAATAAAACATGTTAAAACAAATTGAGTCAACCCCTTAAAGAGTACCAAATGCTTCAGCAAATAAATATGTTTTAAGACGAGTTTTAAGGCCATTAAGAGATTTCAAAACAATTAAAAGGACTTTAAAAACTATCCTAAAATGTACAGGTAGCTTGATGGCAATAAAAACAAACTAATGAAAACAAAAATGATCCATTTACATCACACTTTCTAAATGAATTTGTGACTATCATCAATTTTCATATTGTTTTGCTGCATTTCATGATTTATTTATTAATTAAATCATTTATTTATTCCTGTATATGTTTTTGATGAAGGCAGTTTTGATTGCATATAGATCGGGGTCAAAATGAAAGCAAATAAAGTGACTCCAAAATGAGTTTGTTCAGTAAATTCTGTAAATTTAAACTACATGTATAGTTTAAAATTTATCTACATATATATATATATATATATATATGTAGATAATTGGCTAAACCTAGAAGATTTATCCAGCCTCATTAACGTGGAGTTTGACAGCAACATTTTCTCCTCACTACATTTTTTGGTGTCTGATGGAGAAGCAGAAGCAGATTCATGTCTTATTTGCAAAGCATCTTTAAAATAAAAGAAAACCTTGCAGCTTCAATGTAAATCAGCTGTCACACGTTTCCTGACTGAATTTGAACTTCCACCCGTACGTCCCACCTGCTTGACCTTTCTGTAATCATTCTTGGATGAATGAGAGGTAAAGCAGTGTGTGTGTGTGATCAGTATGTCTAACCTGCACTCATGACCTCATGCAGCAGCAGCACTGTTCAGTCAATAACAGCACCCTCTTGTGACCTTGCAGGAGTTTGCAGTGCTGACCAAAGAGCTGAACCTCTGCCGGGAACAGCTGCTGGAGAGAGAGGAGGAGATCGCGGAGCTGAAGGCAGAGAGGAACAACACACGAGTCAGTACACTTCCATGTCTGTTTTACGTTATGCTCTCCTCTGATCCTGGCATGCAACCTCGCCTTTTCTGAAAGACTTCACACGAGAAAACGTAATCCTCTGAGACATATCAGAGGCGCACTGTGGTGAGCTTTTACTGCATGTGAACCACATGTGTTTCCAGCTGCTGCTCGAACATCTGGAGTGCCTGGTGTCCCGCCACGAGCGCAGCCTGAGGATGACCGTGGTGAAGAGGCAGGCCCAGTCTCCGGCCGGGGTCTCTAGTGAGGTGGAGGTCCTAAAGGCCCTCAAGTCCTTGTTCGAGCATCACAAAGCTCTGGATGAGAAAGTGCGCGAAAGGCTACGGGTAGCTCTGGAGCGCGTGTCGGTCCTGGAGGAGGAGCTACAGTCTTCCTCCCAAGAGGTGAGTCCCTGTTTCCCTCCCACTTAGTTTTCTTGCCAAATTAGAAATAGAAGATAATTACAGATGGGGCCTCTTTGATGATTCTCTTTGCCTTGTTTTTAGGTTCTCTCTTTAAGAGAGCAAATCAAACGACGCCAGCAAGGACTAGACAACGGCAAAGAGGTAATAGAGCGCATTTCATAGGCAATAACTGTACATACATAAAGCACAGTCACACAGTCAGCTTATTGTAGAGGGCAGAAAACAGGTTGGTTTTAGAGTTGTGTTCATACTGACCTGTGATATTGTCACAGCAACACATATATACTCTCTGCATGCAGCAGAGCAAAGCTGAAGAAACATGGCTGACATTACAAACCGCTGTGTTGTTAGCGTATAGAAGGTTTCCCGTGCTGACCATCTGTAGCTAGGCTCATAGACCCGCATTGTGTCTGTTCGCATGGTCTTTGGGTACACAGTGTGAAGGATTATAGGAATGTTAACTAACACAAGAAAGGGAGTGACAGTGGAGTTCACCACAAAGAGAAAGAAGCACAAAAGAGCAGAAACAAAGACAGCTGAGAATTTTCATTGTCTTTGACGCTCTGTTCACAGCAACGAGGCTGTTTGACTGTTGTGGCTTCCTTACTTTCCGAGGCGCAGCACAAACACGAGCAGGAGTGGTCTATAGTGTATACGTGGGTCTGCAAAGCAAAGCTCTGACTTCAACACTTGTAGTTTAATATCAGAGAAACACTCATTGTTATACAAGTAACTTTTTAACATTAACAATAAAGCGTTTAATCATGTTTTGCTATCTTTTGCTATTTTTCCTCAGACTGCATACGTAGATCTTAAAGTGGGGGTACAAGAAATAAAAGCAGCTGCTGTTTAAAGCTGCATAAATCTTTCCTCACTCTGCAGCTGGAGCGTTGATCAGGTGCCACTGATTGCCAGAAGCTGCTGCAGTTATTGCAGTAACTGTATACAGTTTATTCTTAGATCAGTAGAGCTGTCATATAGCTTACAGCCATCAGTGTCAGTTTATTCCCGTTAAGCAGCATTTCAGTCATTCTTCAAGGAGGAAGTTATGCACTGGTGGTTAGCACCGATGCCTCAAGGCAAGAAGGTCCTGAGTTTGAATCCCATCCATCTCTGCATGTCAAATCAGTGAGCTAATTCATTAAATTGATGGTGGCTTGCGATGTTTTTATTAACATGTTATGTTCCTTGGTTACATATATATCACAATATGATGTGTGTATTGTGTTGAAGTGTGCTGATTATCAAATATTGTGAAACGGTCACAATTGGATGAATTATCATATAACCCACCCCCTATCTGCAACAGGATTTCGTAATTGCTTAAAAACTGTGCATTTCACAGTGTTAACGAAGAAAACTTACTCAAAATACTAACTGTTGTTTCTTTTTTTATGTACAAAAGCTTAACGAAAGAGAAAAACTGTGTAAAATCCCTGCTCCCACTTTGAAAGATGAACACATTGTAAAACCTGCACATTTACATGCACCTCTCATTCAATAACCAGAGCAGCTCGACAATATATATACATTTTTTTAAACCTGGGCGATTTAATAGAATTTAAAAAAATAGAGCATTTCACACGTTTTTAAACCACTGTGGCACAAGATCGTCCTCTGAGTGGAAGATTAGGTTTCAGATGTTACAATAATGTTACTTTTAACATATAGAAATTAAACATATTGTATTATAATTTTTATCTTACATTTCTGCAGATACAACTTTTTGCTCCACTACAATTAAATGTTGCAGAATTCAAATTTAAGTTCTTAAATTTTGCTTCCTGGGGCGGAAATTTTTGCCTTAAAGGAAAAGAAACACGACAGCAAAATCCCCGGAAAACCCATAAACTCTGGAAGTTTTATTCTTAGTAATCATAATTGATCCTTTTTTATATTAAATACAGTAAATCTTTTCTTTCAGAGGCTTCCCAACGGACCGTCCTCCATCCTGGACGACGGCGAAATTGACAGGCAGAGAGAGGGCGAGATAGAGAGACAGAGGTCAGAGCTGGGACAACTGAAAGAGCGACTGGCCCTCATGTGCAGACAGGTATTCGGTTCAGGAGCTCCTGAGGTCAAATGCTCTTAGCAAAACAAGCAAAATATCGCAAATCTGGAATGCTAACAGACAGAAAACGATGTGTCCCCGTTTAGCCTTGTATCCTTCATTTCCTGTCAGGTTGGCGAGATCGAGGAGCAGCTGACGTCTGCCAGGAGGGAGCTGGCCCGATCAGAGGAGACCAACCAGAAACTACAGAGGGATCTAAAGGAGGTGTGACACTCCGAGCTATGTTGTTCATACTTTTTTGTTGTGGTTACTATGCTGTTTGTTTACGTGGCTGCAGCAACTGCTGCTGCATGCAAATCACTGTGTAGCCGTGATGTCACTGGTAGAGCTGCAGGCGATTTTTCGCATGGATGTGGGCCGGTTAATCAGTCAGTGCGCTGGCAGCTGAGTGAAAGGCGTGCGGAGCGTTTTGGAATTAGAGGTAGTCGAGCGAGTTTAATCAGCAAACTTTTATTTCTTGCCACGGCCTGTATCCTCCCACCCAACCCCCACTCTCATTTCTGTTGGACATAACAGGGTGCTTCTGACATCTGTCAGCGATAACTATCAACCGGTCATTATCATTCCTTAACTAATAGCAGTTCACACTGAGTGAATTATCTTTTTGAGAACGCCTCCTTGTAAATTTACCATTTGCTCTCTTACGCCTTTCTATTTGTTTCTCACAGTGGTTACATATTTTCACAGGCGCTCTGTCAAAGGGAAGACATGGAAGAGAGGATCACCACATTAGAGCGCAGGTTTGTGTTTTCTCTCCACGTCCATCAACACGGAGAAAGTGCAGGATGGAAAGTGCAATAAAGAAAATCTATAAAGACAGAAACAGTAGAATGGAAAAAGAACATGCTATTGAATGTGCTAAACTATATTAGGTATGCACGGTGGCACGGTGGTTAGCACTGTTGCCGCACAGCAAGAAGGTCCTGAGTTCAATTCCACCATCAGGCCGGGGTCTTTCTGTGTGGAGTTTGCATGTTCTCCCCGTGTTTGCGTGGGTTCCCTCCGGGTACTCCGGCTTCCTCCCACCGTCCAAAGACATGCAGCTTGTGGGGATAGGTTAATTGGATAATCCAAATTGCCACTAGGTGTGAATGTGAGTGCGAATGGTTGTCTGTCCCTGTGTGTTGGCCCTGCGACAGACTGGCGACCTGTCCAGGGTGTACCCCGCCTCTTGCCCTATGACAGCTGGGATAGGCTCCAGTGCCCCCTGCGACCCTGAAAGGATAAGTGGATGGATGGATTCATTCATGAATTTAATTATCGGCATATTTGTTCCCATTTAGTTTTTGTTTTGTTAATTTTTGAATTCATCTATTTGTTTCATAAAATTTCCTTGCCTTTTGTCCCTAATTCATCTTTTTCCCATTTAAAATTGGCATTTTTATAAAAATCATGCAAATCTCATATGAAGTATGTCATATAAACTTTCCTTTCACACCAGATTCCCTCCCAGAAACAAAATACATGAATAAAAACACAGATGAAACAAATAATTTTATTAATAAAATGAGCTTTATTTTTTTAAGGAATACAGGGGCAAATTTAAACATTTAGTCTCATATTTTATAAATTGATTGTGTGCATTTACCCTGGATATTTATTATTTTTGGTAGATTTATTTCTTTATAGTTGACATGAAGATGACCTTTCTTCCAAAATCCCGTCCACTCACGTCTCTGTTGGGGTCTGGTTTGCAGGTACCTGAGTGCCCAGAGGGAGGCGACTTCTCTCCATGACATAAAAGATAAGCTGGAAAACGAGCTGGCCAGCAAGGAGTCACTCCACAGACAGGTTAGGTTAACAGTCCCTTTCATCTCCATGCGTGTTCATGTCTCTGCTGCTGATTGGCAGCTTGGCTGTGTTTCGCATTGGCACAGAAAGAGCATCATTAGTGCCTTTTCTACTTCCCCCCCGACGGCTTTAAACATGTCTTTTTGCCCTCGGCAATTTTCTATTGCGGTCCGAGTTCCACCTGCACTCCCTGACATCCCGCTTTCCTGCAGAGTGAAGAGAAGAACCGGCAGCTTCAGGAGCGTCTTGATGATGCCAAACAGAAGCTGCAGCAAACCCTGCAGAGAGCTGAGACGCTGCCTGAGATCGAAGCCCAGCTCGCCCAGAGAGTGGCTGCACTCAACAAGGTGTGTACGTCCTAATCGGCCTCAGTAAACCCTTGTTGGTGTATTTTGGAGTGATCCGACAGGTTTGCCAAAGTCTTGCGAGCCTTTTTATCCCCAATCGTGTTTTTTTAAACAGCAAAATTTTCTTGAGACAAAATTTAGTACGTGGATGTGTGTGCACAAATTTGGTGCGAGCTGGAATGTGCAGCAATGCAGAGACTCAGTTGCATGCGTGAGTACATGCAGGCAGGTGCAAGCAGGAGCATTTGTAAGTGCATGTTTGTGTGCATTCACGCCCACATAAAGTGTAGGGGGAAAAAAAACACAAGATGTCAAAAGATAGAAGAATAGCAAATATTTTATCAAGCCGTGGCAGCAATACATAATCAGACAAGCTGAGATGAAAGCCCGCTCAGGGCACAGAGTGAGCACAGCTATTACATCCTTGGGTGCTCAGCACGTCAAGGACTGTACACCGCAAAAATTCATCCTGACTGACTGATTTAATTGCATGCATGTTAACCTCTTGCATTCCCGTAAAAAAATGGTTTCCTCACACCAAAAAATTTGCATAGAAGTCGCTCTGCTCTTATTAGTCAAACCTCTTCAACGACTACTGCTTCTACATGTTCGGGCAGGAAGGCTGGCGTGGAAGGATAAGATTAATGTCCTGTAAGAAACAAGAAAACAAACTTTCCTGTAACACTGTGATCTGTACAGGCATGTAACTAATTGAAGGAATAAGTCAACAAGCTGTTCCTTTTGTGTTAATTTGTATTAGTGTTGCAACGTGATTCAGGCTCTAACCTTGCTCTCCAATCGCTCAGGCGGAGGAGCGTCATGGTAACTTTGAGGAGCGACTGCGACAGATGGAGGCGCAACTGGAGGAGAAGAACCAGGAGCTACAGCGAGTGAGTCATGCTTGCTTTTCCATCTTTCTGTTTTCATCCTCCCCCTCTTTTCCTTTTGTCAGGATTTACTCTGCACAAAGGCGCACTAATTTTCTAAACCTTGTATTTGACCGTGCACATTCAGATTGAAGTCGTTGTCTCTCTCTCTCTCTCTCTCCCTCTGTCAAGCAGATTCCCTGTTATTAACTCTCCTCCCCCCCTCCCTTCTCTCAGCCTCTGCACTGATTTTTAAAAATCTTTCCCTCTCGCTCATCTCGCTTACCCTGCCCCTCAGGCGAGGCAGAGGGAGAGGATGAATGACGAACACAACAAGCGCCTCTCTGACACGGTGGACAAGCTGCTGTCCGAGTCCAACGAGAGGCTGCAGCTCCATCTGAAGGAGAGGATGGCTGCCCTGGAAGAAAAGGTGACCGCCTCCGACCACAGGAAGAGTTTCCAGCCAAAGATTTTTTAAATCAGAACTGCATTAACTGCAGTAAATATTATCTTAACCCACAAATTAACTCCTGGCCTCGGGTGCCTTCACTCAATTCTCTGCCCTCCAGGAAGTGACCAGTTTAAACTTGAGTACATTCCCAAGCTGTGCCTCAAACATCCATTAGCTCTTTTTGTGTCTTACTTTCATTATTCCTGGAACTCATTAATTTATAAATACAGAGATTTACTACATGTAATAGACATAAACATCCAGATTAGAAATGCCTGGTGGTTGATTTTTTGTTAATCTCTTATCTACAATCTGTGCTTTATTTGCACTATCAGCAAACAAAAAGGTTTCTTTTCTAAATGTAAACTGCTGTGATTTTACAGCAGGTATAAAGTCCTGTTGATGATAAATTCCAGGTGGGATTAGGTTTAAAGGAATGTGCTTAAAAGTGGAGCTTTTCGTTTGCAGGGTAGCACAGTGAGTTGGTAAGATGCTTACTGAGCTGTTACTTGTAGCATTGATAGTTTGCTGTAAATGTAGTCTTTAAATTATACTCCTGGATTTTGAGATACGTAACATTTATAGCTGACAAATAATACTTTATTGTGAACAGGTAACACGGACAAAGTTAGCCAGTGACACAGTTTAACCCGAAAACTGCATGTCTTTTCCCCACATGCGGTTGTGTGATGCAGGTCATTGAGTTCTTGCTAAAAAAGCAAATCAGTAAAATGTCTGGGGTTCAAATTCGACAGCCAGCTGGAGACTTCTCTCCAAACACTGTAGCTTCCTCCCACAATTCAAAAAATATGCACATTAGGTTAACTGGTGATTCTAAATCGACTGTAGGTATGAGTGGTCGTTTTTTTCCTTTTTGTTAGCCCTTTAAAATTAGCGGCCTGTCTAGGGTGTACCCCATGTCTCACCTCATAAGTGCTCAGATTGGCTAAGCAGAAGAAACCGAATGGGTAGATGGTTATGAAGAAGTTGCATGCATCTGTGCTTTAATGCATACATTTCTATATATGCACTGCTGTTATTGTAGATGTAATTTGCATATGTAGATCATCTGTAATTCTAATGAAACACTGGCAAGAAATTGAGTCCCTTTAAAAAAACACACTGGTGGCAGACAGTAGACTAATTTTCTCAGATAGAACAAATAAGGTTTTCCTGAAATTCTCCTCATACTCTTATTACTTCTTATCATTTTTCTCCAGAATGCACTATCAGAGGAACTGTCCAACATGAAGAAACTCCAGGATGATCTGC
Organism: Perissodus microlepis; assembly: GCF_051167445.1. Taxonomy (NCBI): domain Eukaryota; kingdom Metazoa; phylum Chordata; class Actinopteri; order Cichliformes; family Cichlidae; genus Perissodus; species Perissodus microlepis. The sequence continues at coordinate 5,077,335 of NC_140464.1, read as the reverse complement.
TGGCAAACAAGGTGACCATACATCCAGGTTTTATTCTCAGGTTAATCTAGCAGACATGATTTTCCTCTTTTCGCTACCATTTTTTTTTCATTTGCAGGATCAGCTGATCGCTGAGCTGGAAAGGCTTCAGCTGGAGTTGGATCAGCTGAGAGCGAGGCCTGGGGGCTCTTATTCCAGGTTGGTACCATCATTTGGACAGCTTGTAGCTGTACGTCGACTGGCTACTGTTGGGTTGTATCTTCATTTTCCGTGCTCTTTTAATTTAATCCTCTATTATTAGACAATTTTAATTTTTCACATTGATATTTTCGTTTGCAGTATCTCAGCTTTGGAGTTGGCACATGTTATGCTTTAGTACCCCACTTTGTTTGCTACTTGTGTGTAGGGTTAATCGTTTCATCTTATCGTGTCTCATCTCTTCTTTTATTTTTCCAGTCGCTCTCTGCCAGGCAGCGCTCTGGAGTTGAGGTATTCCCACGGGGGCGGGTCCCTCCCAACAGGTTCCACCACTCACCTGGATCCCTTCGGTAATGCCTCTGCCGGAGGCGCAGGCAATCGTCACTGGCCCCGCTGGAGCTCTGCTCATGAGGACACTACCAAGGTGAGATATTTTAAAAGGTGCTTCAGAAATCACTCTTCAAAGGTTTATAAGTGAAAGTTGGGATCGTTTTTTTTTTTGTTTTGTTTTTTACAAAAAGGTGTAGCTCAGTGATACACTGTAGTAATTTTCAACAGCACTGAATCACTGCAGCTCAAGAAATAAGCTAAATGAGATTTGAGATACACAAAATTAGATGTTCCTAGCATAGACTGTATACAAAAGATGAACATTAACCTTTTTTTTGGATGCTGCACTCTGCACATGGGTTATTTCATATACCTACAAACTCAATTTGATGTTGAATGATTGGTATTTGCAAATGGGATCAGATGTCCGTTGTGTAGTGAATCAGCCTGTCTTGCTTTGTGTGTGCAGTACTCAGATTGGGATCACAGTCTGATTGGGACTGGGTTCCAGCCAGGCATGGATGTGGGATGCTCAGACGATGAGGAAGACGGGGAGGCTCGGTTTGGCTCCGAGCTTCTGTCACCCAGCGGACAGACGGATGTGCAGACCCTGGCCATCATGCTGCAGGAACAGCTGGAGGCCATCAATAAGGAGATCAAGTAAGGAACGCCAAGAGCGCTTAGAGATTCAGAGAAGTAAGAATGTGAGAAACACCTCCCTACATGCTGCAGACTGATTCACACCAACACCTGCTACAACCTCAAAAATAAACATAACAGCACCTCTCAGACATGTCCTGAAGAGAAAACGCAGTTGTGGAAGAATTAATCAGATCCTGCTAGTGATGAATTAATACATTATTAGATTGTTTATGGATGCACTGACGCATAAGCAGCAGTTGCTGCTACTCAAGGTGGAACTAGTCTTAACAACTGTGGACCCCCTTTTTCCTTCAGAACTGCTTGAATTCTTCATGGCCAGTGTTGGTCAAGTTACTTGAAAAAAGTAATCAGTAACTAATTACTGATTACTTCCCCCAAAAAGTAATCCCGTTACTTTACTGATTACTTATTTTCAAAAGTAATTAATTACTTAGTTACTTAGTTACTTTTTAAAAACACGATTTACAACCTGAATAGGTGATAAAGCGATAGATCTTTCAGCCCAATTCTACTTTTTCTGCATAATCCATCATACAAAATGTAATCAAATGGAAAAGTCTCTTTTTAAAATTTGTTTTATTAGTTTTAATCTTTTAACTTTATGCATCAAGCAAAAATTTAATTATATGCAACATTCACTGACTGGAAGAAATTTGTTTAACATTTAAACCTATTTTCTGCACATTCCAGCACAGAAAAAAAAATATTTTTGTGTGTTTACACTCACTCTTTCAAATAAATGCAAGTGAAACACAGCAGAAAATAAATAAAATCAAAGACTAGCACTCCTGTTGCTCTATTTTCACCTGTATAGCAGGGGTGGCGTAGGCGGAGGTTTGCCCTGGTGCAGGTGTGCCGCAGCAGTCAGTTGAAGAATCCGTGAGTTTCTCTGTGAATTTCACATTATGTGGTAGCGCACTCGGTGCTTGCTTGGAAGTTAAGGGGTTTTCTTCCCACGCAGTGAACAGCGGAGCTAATGTTTTTGTCACTTTTTATGGACTCAAACTCAAAGTAAGGTCAGTACTTCCACGCTTTAAACGCTGCACTCGATATATTATCCATTGTTGATCTGCACACAGCTGTTGCCACCAACGTCGCACTCGCTTACGTCATTGTCATGAGACACTCTCGCAAGAAAATCACGGTTTTAGTAACGCAGTAACGCAGCCTGCTTACGGGAAAGTAACAGTAATCTAATTACCGTTTTTGCAATAGTAATCCCTTACTTTACTCGTTACTCGAAAAAAGTAATCGGATTACAGTAACGCGATACTGCCCATCTCTGTTCATGGCACAGATTCAACAAGGCGCTGGAAACATTCATCAGAGATTCTGGTCCAGTTGACACGATAGCATCACAAGGTCGCTTGTCGGTTGCACATCCATGATGCAAATCTCCAGTTTCACATCCCAAAGGTGTTCTGTTTGGTTCACAGCTGAATTTGACTTATCAGCAATTAACATTTTGGGAAAACGCACTGATTAGCTTTCCTGTAGAGCAGCGGTCTCCAACCTTTTTTGCGCCACGGACCGGTTTATGTCCGACAATATTTTCATGGACCGGCCTTTAAGGTGTCGCGGATAAATACAACAAAATAAAACTAGTACCGGTACCGAAAAAAAGAAGATTTATTCATAACACACGTGAAAAGACCAAGGAAAACCGAGTTAACGATAAAAACGATAACAAAATAACGCTGAAAACCATACATTTCACACCTGAGCCTCAACTCGCACGGCCCGGTACCAAACGACTCACGGACCGGTACCGGTCCAAGGCCCGGGGGTTGGGGACCGCTGCTGTAGAGGTCTGAGTGAGGAGAATTTGCCTATTTGTCTAGATTAAATAATTAGCTAGAGCCATCAACTGCTAAGCTAGCATGGCGAATAGTAGACAAAGCCATTTTTTACAGAATAAACACACAAAGTAGAAAAGTAAATTTGCCAACTTAAGTGATGCAGCTTATATGTGCAGTAGATATATTATTAGATAGAGCCAGGAGAGTTGATTCTTCTTGTCTCCAGTAATTCTGCTCTGCTGGCTGTAGCTACATTCATGACTATGGTATCAATTTTCACAGCAAGAAAGCTACCAAGCTTTTTTTTCTCCAAACTGTCAAACTACTTCTTTAAGACTGTCCTGATTTGTTTAGAGCTCCAGGACACTTCTGGAGCCCTTTTCTGAGTTCTAATATTATCCACATGTTTGTTGCCCTGAAAACCCAGATTGATCCAGGAGGAGAAGGAGAACACAGAGCTGCGTGCCGAGGAGATCGAGAGCCGGGTCAGCGTGGCTTTGGACAGTCCGCCCATCCCTCCCTCTTCCCTGGGGAGAGACAGCACAGGACGGGGCTTCATCCCCACTTCCATCACATCCTCCACCCTGGCCTCCCCCTCTCCCCCCAGCTCCGGGCACTCCACCCCTCGTCTGCCTCACTCCCCTGCCCGTGAGACCGATAGACAGGTACGACTGGAATGTAGAGAAGAACTCCTATTTCAGTTCGTGTTAACCTTTTTACCTCACCTTGGTGTCAGCCTCCCTGTTTATGCAGACAGCTCCTCCAGACAGTGAGTCATTTAAATAAAGCATAAGTAATCACGCAGATGGGGTCAAGAAGTTTAGTTATTCTTCAGCGGCAACAATGTCAGATTGGGAAAGTTTGATTTAAGTGACTCGTGGTGCGGTATCAAGGTTCCAGCAACGGGCAGATAGATTACAAGTAATGGTGCAATAAACAAAAAGCAAGCTGTCAGTGGTGATTTTGAAAATTGATCATGTTTATGTAGGCGTTCAGTAAGAATGGCAAGATTGGTTACAGTTAGGAAGCTGGATGTAAGCCAAGGAAAATAACTCTTTTAAGGCTGTAGCAGGAAACCTAGTCGGCTTCGGCTCCTCTTCATGTCATAAAGGTGAGCTGTGAGACTAAACTTGTAAAATCAAAGAACTCCTCTTGCATTAATCTCAATTTCTAACCATTTGGTAAAAAAAAAAACAGGAAAAGGATTACATTTCTAAACAAATAGGATATATTAATATAACAGTTGTTGATTAGTAGATTTTGCTCATGTTTTTCAAAGCAGGGCTTGCTGTTGCCCCCTTTTTCCATTTTTTTAGTTGTTTACATGCATCATTGTTGGACAGAGTTGAGAGAATCAGGTCTGGACAGCGTCTGAAGTTGACTTTCTCGAGTATAACACACAGAAAGACACTGACAGCTTCAGACAAGTTGTTAGAAATGGATATATTTTGTGCCGTTACGTCGCAGTCAGTCAGAAATCATTCGAAGGCAAAACTTCAAACGTTTTATTCAATCTAAATCGAGCAATTTGTGGCTAAGATGAATCTTATTGTTGGGACCTACAGTCACGTAAATAACAAGGTTTTCACCGTGCTTCGTGCAGTCCTGTGAAAAAATACACTCCATGATTCAGCAGCTTGTAGAACCACTTCTAGCAGCAATAACCTGAAGTATTCATGAAGTGATCAGTTTCTGTGTGCCTTTATTAGTCTCTCACATTGTTGTGCATTAATGTTGCTTCTTCACAATATTGGTTCATTTCATTTCATTGTGCATTCATTTAAGCACAGCGCTCTTATGATACCACCACAGCATTTCATTCTGAGCTCCGACTCGGTCTTTTCTGTTTTGGTGTAGATTCTTTTTGTGGATTTGCTGCTGTGCTTGGCGTCGTTGTTCTGTCGTGTGACTTAATTTGGGCCAAGCTTTAGCTGTCAAACAAATGGAGTCACATTTGACTTTAGAATCCTGCAAAAATGTAAGAAATCTGTTTCGGCCAGTCTCAGTCACAGTTGTGGCTTGGCAATATTAATAATGATGCTACAACAGGTAAAAAACATACTTAGAATATAGTAGCTAATATTTTTTTAATTTACAGACAAAACATTTAAGCAGAGCAGAGCTCACATCATCCATAAAATTATGATTTTTGTGTTTGCATCTACTGCAAATTATACAGTTTACATTTTATATTCCAGAACAGCAAAGATGATGACCGATCCCTCGCTCTTCTTGACTCTACACCTCCTCCCACTCCTCGTGCGCTGCGATTGGACAGGATGGCCCTCACCCATCCGGGAGCGATGCTCGATGACCCCAGAGAGTTTCGCAGGTAAGACGGCTGCGCATTCAAGCGTGATGCTTTCAATGTGTATTTGTTTTTCCAACTTTAGTTACTTTCTTTGTCTCTCCTTCAGTCTCTCGGCAGATGGCAGCAGCACCAACAGCAGCCAAGATTCACTCCACAAGGCCAGCAAGAAGAAAAGCATCAAGTCTTCCATCGGCCGGCTTTTTGGGAAGAAGGAAAAAGGAAGGATGGGCCAACCTGGACGGGATGGATCTGTTTCTCTTGGTAAACTGATAAAAGATAAGGGAGGGACTGACTGAGCATGAGTAATCCATGCTGTCAGCATTTACATCTAAACACTTTATTGGTTCGGTGAATTCGGAGCCAGAAAAGTGTTCTTATCTAGTTCTTGCAATCTTTGACATCACTGTGTGTTTCCCAGCATCTACACCCTCTGAAGACCTGGCATCTGGAGACCCAATGGGAATGAATAAGACGGGAACTCTTGGTCCAGCAGATAAAGACCGCCGCAGCAAGAAGAAGTCAGTGAATTATATGCTGTGCGTTTCATATTTTGATCTTTTAATCGGACAGCACCAAATAAGAAATCTCTCTGTTAAATCTCTTATCAGGCATGAGCTGCTGGAAGAAGCATGTCGCCAAGGACTTCCCTTTGCATCTTGGGATGGACCTACTGTTGTGTCGTGGTTAGAGGTAGGTGATCATAGAACTGAGATCTAAATGAAACTTTCATCTTGATTTAATCCACTCCTTGCCTCCTTCCAGCTGTGGGTGGGAATGCCAGCTTGGTACGTCGCCGCATGCCGTGCCAACGTGAAGAGCGGCGCGATCATGGCCAACCTGTCCGACACGGAGATCCAGAGGGAGATCGGCATCAGCAACCCGCTGCACCGCCTCAAACTACGGCTGGCCATCCAGGAGATGGTGTCCCTCACCAGCCCATCTGCCCCAGCCAGCACTCGCTCTGTGAGACTCTGAAACTGCACATACATTTAACAAGTCCATAGCCAAGGGGAGCACAAAATTATTAGCTATAAATTATAAAATGCTCCGGTACATAAAAAATGCATATCTACCTCATGGCATTATATGAAATAGTCAGAAAAACCCAAGCCCTTTTTTCCATGCCGTCAGCACAGCTTTGAAACGGACGTATTTCATTTCAAAATATGTTTCATGTCTGCACCACATGTGTTTACAGAGTAAGTACATCACCATGGTAACCAAGAAAACAGAGCTTCACGAAGCCGCAACTTTGCGCTTTAACCCAAACGGTGATCAAACATATTCGAGTGATGTTGGTCACCTAAATGTAACCAAACAATGAATGAACGTGTAAATGAAAAGCAAAAGAAATATACAGCAGGAACATGAACGGTGGTGTGAGAGGTGAAATTACTTATGCCTCCAGCTTCCTCCAAGAATTAGACTTTTTCGCCCAGCATGACGGATAAATAGTTTGGATTTTGTTCATTTTTGCAGAACTTCCATAAAACTTGGTAATAACTACAGATGGGAGTCGTTTAGGCTGTGGGTTTTCGAATCCAGTTAGGTTCAATGGCTTATGAAACTGCAGATGTATGTGCCTAATATCTGGGATTATGAGTGGGTCATTGGAAAATGTTCAATCTTGTAGGGGGTCCCTGCTCCTAGAGGCTAAAGGGGGGGACCTCCAAAATTATAAGCCCTATTTTAAAACTCTCATTTACCTTAAAGAATGAATATTTCCTCATGATAAAAAGATCCCAGTCTAGACAGCTTCCCCCTAGAATTAAAGGTAAAGAAGCCTTTAATTGGAGCACACTAAGACCTTAAACGGCTTCATATGTCGATTTATGTATTCATTTGGGACTGATATCTATCTTTCTGCTGAGTATAGACTTTTTGCTCAGAGTAGCGCCTTGCCGCATCCATATTTAAAGTCTGAGGTAAATGTTGAGCCAGATGTTTGTTGTTTAGAGACTGGCACAAATTATCAGATTATAGTCTCTGTGAAGGCCACATAATTAGCGCCAAATGTCACAGTCGCTAGTCATAAAATTAAAATGTGACCTGGAATATATGATATTAATAAGGAATGATGTAATAGAAATAGCCTGTTGGGGCACATGACATGTAGGATGTAGGATTAGAAAGAGAAAGAAAGAAAACAGATGCAGATAAAAATGAATGCTAACAAACATGAAGCCTATTGTACACGTAATAAATGTCCAAAATGATAAAGATATGAATGGAAATAGGCTCTGCTGGGAGTGACGGGGTTCACCTTTGTCATCTGGAAAACATTGGCAACAAGAACTTTGCCCTCTCCCTCGGCAACAAAGACAAACCAGATGTTGAAAAATGTAGTAAAAGTGCTGCACGCACATGCATTTGTGGCACTGTTTTTTCCTCCGCTTCCTCAAGGAAGATAGAGCTGAAAACCATCTTCTTTAAGGCGTCTGCTTTGGAGCTTTTAACAAATGGCAGATTTTGTTTTTTTTGGCTTTCCCTTTTCTGCATTTGGCTTCCTCTCTATTTACAGTAGAAATCATATTAATGATACGGTGAAATGCGGAAGATGATCAATCGTGCAATTTTGCCCAACAGGCTGAGCAGATTCATTAGTTATCGGTTCACATAAGCCCGTCGAACCTCTTGTTCGTGGAAATCACCATGGCAATGAGTCTTCTGTTGTGGTTGGCTGACATCTTTTGATGTGGCTGTTTTGGCATCGCGAAAATGTTCGAGTGTTGACTCATTGCTGTAGACAGGCAGTAAAGTGTGGTGTGTGTGCATTTTTTGTAATCTTTTATCTCACTGCTTCGCTTCTTTTGTTCACATAACTGCAGTCTACCAGTAACGTGTGGATGACCCACGCAGAGATGGAGTCTCTGAACGCCGCCACCAAGCCCCCGGTTAGTGCCCCAGCCGTCTTGTCTCTGTCTGACAAACTGCCCTTTTATGGTCATGGTTATTTTATTTTATTTATTTTGAATAATGTTGAGCGTCTCGTCCGGTCTGAATCACGTTGATGAGTCTCTCCCCTCCCTTCTCCTCTCTCTCCTTGTACTTCTTTTTTGTACTTCTGTCTCTCTGTGGGCCCAGGCCATAGTGTTGAGCATCTTCTTCTCTCCCTGTTGTTGCCGTTTCAGTGTGAACTGCTTCCAACTAATTACCCGTTCACTAACACACTGTTCCTCCCTTTTGTCCTCTTTTCCTGCTGCTGCTGTTGCTGCTTCCTCCTCTGCTGCTCCTTCACTATCTATCCATTCGTCCACCCTGCTCTTCACCTCCGCACCCCTCTCCCTCACCACCTCCACATCACTCTCTCTGGCTCTGTCTCTCTTCGTCTTCCTCTTCTCTTCTCTCTGCAGGAGCTGAAAGAGTTCAGCTGGGATCAGGTAAGGGATCAGCTGCGCCTTTTTGAAAAAAAGTTCGCACAACATGCTGCGTATTTGTCACTCATTTCATCTCTAACAGCAGTGAGTCATTTGCAGCGCCATCAGATACGAGGCCGAGCGTGAATCAGTGTTGCTCATCTGTGGTTGTCCCCTCCAGATACTGGCCTATGGCGATATGAATCATGAGTGGGTGGGCAACGAGTGGCTGCCCAGCCTGGGCTTGCCACAGTATCGGAGCTATTTCATGGAGTCCCTGGTGGATGCTCGCATGCTGGACCACCTGACCAAGAAAGAGCTGCGAGGACAGCTCAAGATGGTGGACAGCTTCCACAGGTAGAGCTCGGCTTCATAACTCATGCTCTTTTGTCACGTCTCGTGTTTACAAAACTCTTACTCTCCTACCTTTGTGTGCATGTGACAAGGGAATTTTGAAGGTGTTAAAAGACAATGGTTATGGCACTCTGACAGCTCAGTTGTGTGTCTCCAGGCCTTCTCTGAGTTCTCTTTTGAAGGACTGAAAGGGTCAGAGGTGCTGGGTTGTTAATGCTTTCTGAGCACATGTGAGAGTGGAAACACGTCCTCCTCGGTTAACCTGCTTGAACCCCTGACCCTCTGGCTCTTTGCCCTCTCCCAGGGTCAGCTTGCATTACGGCATCATGTGCCTGAAGCGTCTAAATTACGATCGCAAGGAGCTGGAGAGGAGGAGAGAGGAGAGCGCCCACCAGAACAAAGGTGACCCCTTGTTTCTCTGCCATTATCTCACCTTTCACGCCCCAGTGGAGGGATGGTATTGTACAGTTCTCCGAGCCAGTAGAACCAGCTAATTCGTTTATTCATGTGGTGCTTTTGTGCTGTGTAAAGCATACCTTAGTGACTACTAACAGCAGCTTATTTGTTTTATTTGACTATTAATTTTATTGCATTTTTACCATCACCTTGTTGATCTGTTAGACTGCGGTTTTTATTGCCTGTGCTATTTCATGTGCCGTGCACAGCTCAAGTTTAAGAAGCAAAGCATCCTGTGTGTTTCTGGAGCTCATCGTAACCAAACTGGACCAAGCACAAACTAATAACTAGCAGTCTTGGTTAAATACAGCTTCAAATAGAAACTCGCACTAATCTGGTGGTATCGTAAACATTTAAACTTCTACCAAACATCAATAGAACATCAATCTTATCACAGCAGTAACAAGCTGATGTGAATACCATTTTCACAGCCTCCTACATGCTGTCCCTGAGCAGAGAACAAGTCTGACTGGTACTATCTCCTGTTTGGCTTACGTGTCAGAAAAGGCCGCTTCCCACCTGGATTATCAAAGTGTAATTCGGAGTTTATGTGTGAACTTGAATCTTAGATCCTTATACAGTTTTAAATAAACATGAGCCGCATGGCTCTACAAAGGCTGAGAATCACCTGCATCTGCTAATCGAATCTCTGGATTCAGATAAGTTTGTGATATTTTATTGAGTTTAACGAGACCATACATGAAGCTCAATTTGATGTATTTGTAAAGTTATGATGCAAAATGCAATTGTGCCATGTCTTGCATGGGTAAAAAAGCTTTTCAAGAATTCTTTGGTTCCCATCTTGATAACTTCGAAGCAGGGTCAAACCACACCTCTGGTAAAAACTGTTATCCATATCTGTGCAAAATCTTTTGTTCTGATAAAGAACAAACCAACAACATAAAATGAAGTGGCAGAGGTAAAGATATTGATACTGATCAGTATATGTTTTTAATTGTTGTTGTTTTTTTAATTCTAGTATTTGTTAACCCAGCAAAGAGCAAAACCCCACACAATTTACTGTCTAAAACAGAGAAATAGCAACAAGCACTGGTACCCTGGATATATTTTATCTGTTATTTTATCTATTTTATCTGTTTTCAGATGTCATATTCAGTGTGAAATTATGTTTGTTTTTGACCTGCCATCAGTCTACACTGCCAGCACCCTTTTACCAAACTGCCTAACATCTCTGCGGACGGTTTCCATACTATAAGAATTTATCATCTGCATAAAGGAGTAATAAGATTATGTAATCTGCGTAAAATGATGCAGTATTTGAGAAGCTACAACATTTAGAAAACAGTTTTTAATGACTAAACCTTTCCATTCTTCACAAGTTTGGGGGTTTTAGAATTTTAGCAGGGAAAGTTGCTGTACTGCTTTTAACTTTCGTCAAATCTCTTTAAAGTAAGCAGATGTAAAAAAGGAAAGTTTTTACAAGTAAACTATAAAAATACTTTCTTGCATCAGCGCTGGCATGTAAAAAAAAGTGAAACAAAAAAACCCTTAATAATGGTTATTTTCTTTGATTTCTCACGTTCCTGGGAATTCCTGTGTTTAGACCACCCATTGTTTTTTTCCCCCCCTCGTCATACCTAGAAGAGATTATAAGCCACAACCTTCTAGCTTGGCTGGATAATGATTACATAAATGTCAACACGTTCGGTCATTAAACAAACCCAAATCTCTCGCTCTCCCACTGCTGCGCCTTGAAAAACACATGTTGTGCATTTACAGTCAGTTCATCTTGGCTTCTCCCCAGAGGAATCATGCAGATGAGGAAATTAGCGAATCTGGGTTTGTCTGATGATAGGCTTGACCTGTGTTGTCCATGTGCAGAAAATAAATCAGTTAGTCAAATGTTTCATTATTTCCTCTGATCGCTGACCCTTACAGAAGACGGTTAATAAATCTGAGCAGCCCTGCATGTGTTTATGTATCCAAATTAAACTAAAGGAAGTGACTTCAGTTTTAATAAAGATTTAAAAATAGTGTGCAGACAGCTTTCTGTTTGCAGATGAATGCCTCTCCTCCCTTCCTTTCACCTCCTCCCTTTCTCTTCCTAGATGTGATGGTATGGTCCAATGAGCGTGTGATGTGCTGGGTGCAGAGCATCGGTCTGAAGGAGTACGCCGACAACCTCCGGGAGAGCGGCGTCCACGGGGCTCTGCTGGCTTTAGACGACACGTTTGACTACACTGACCTGGCCCTGCTGCTGCAGATCCCCAATCAGAACACACAGGTAGTGAATTAATTGTCGATGCACATCAAGAGAAATGTCTTTGCATCAAAGTCTGTTCCTACGTCCAAAGACAGTTTATCAGATATTTTGCACTTTAAGATCCCTATAAACATTTTTAGATTTTGATAATCTGCCATTTTTAGACAGAACAAGTTTAGCCAGTTCTGTGGTATTTACCCTAACCCTAATCTGAGTTATACAACAGGCAGCACAGTGGCAGAATTGTTAACACTGTTGCATCACAGAAGGAAGATTCTGGGTCCAGCTGGGACTGTGTGGAACTTGTATATTCGCTCTGTGCCTGTGTGCTTTCCTTTCGGGTGTTTCAGGCTCTTCCTGCAGTCTAAAGGCATGTAATTTAGGCTAATTAGCCAAAAAGTTGGCCACTGTTAGAAATGGTTCACCGTATCTCTGTGATGGACAGGCGCCCTGTCCAGTGCGTACCCCACCTCTCACCCTATGACAGCCAGGGTAGGCTCCAGGTCTGCTGTGACCCTGAAGTATTTGTGATAATGGATGAATTTCTATTTATATGGCAACAAATTCCTAAAAACCAAGCAAAAATGCCTTTCCCCAGCTGTAATAGTGGGAACTACTGCAAAGGCAGTTTTGAGTACTTTGACTGGTGTTTATCTTTCTATCTGGAAGTCAGTGGACAGACGTAGTCAACACAATGATGTCACACATCTCCAAGATACAGTCCCAAAACATTTACAAGTTTGGAGTTGAGATCAAAATGAAAAAAAAGCTCAAAGTTGGGTGTGGTACGACCCATGTGGACCGAGTGTTCATTGAAAAAGTAGTGTTGACTGCTGAAGATGAGCCTGAATGCCAGCATGTTTATATATGTGTGTGAGTTGTGTGATCCCATCGCAAAACACAAGCCAAAGTACTCTAAACTGCGATTGTACGAGTCTGTAGGGCCACATTTTGCCATGATGACACACATTCAGAGCAATTCCAGTTATGCTGTCGTACCTGTAACAAAGGTTTTGGGTGTAGCTGTATCCAAAATTCCTCTTGCTATTGCAGAAATGTATGCAAAAAGGGCGTATGTAATTAGGTACCCCATTGCACACTTAGTTAAACATATATAAGAAAATTAGTAATATAATAACTGTCTTTAAAAAGATCTTCTCAGCCTCTCCGTCTCAAATAGAATTACGTCTGTTATGTCTAAAAATGTTTCAAATGACAAGTCAGGAGTTAAGTGCAGAGGTTGTTCCTGTTGCACTGAAAATCGAATGAGAATCCACAGTATTGTTATAAAACAGGTATCATGTTCAAAGAATTAATGTATGCCAGCATAGCAGAGCAGTCCTGATCTGAAAATGCATCATCTGCAGAGTCCAAGCTAATCTCCGAGCTCTCCATCACCTCTATCCTGCAGGCCAGACAGCTCCTGGAGCAAGAGTACAACTCCCTCATCTCCATGGGAACTGAGAGACGGCCCGATGAGGTGAGCATGCCAATATTTCTTTAAAAAAGAAAACAAAATACCCATGAAGAATACAAAGGTTGTTTGCACGAGGATCCATCTTAAGGCTCACGACATGTGTCTCGCTGACAGGATGGGACTAAGACATTCACCCGCTCTCCCTCCTGGAGGAAGATGTTTAGGGAGAAAGACCTGCGGGGCGTGACCTCTGACTCTGCCGAGACCCTGCCTGCTAACTTCCGTGCCTCAGCCATCTCTACACCCTCCGTTACCCTGAGAAAGGTTCAGAGTGAAGGTGAGTATGACCCCGTGACCTCTGAAACATTTGCTCTCACCTCCGGATTCGTTCAGCTCTTTTGAGCCCTCGAGTCGCGTCACCATTTAGAGGACGAAACACTTAATGTTCTCATTTCCTGGCAGCCAATTACTGCAGTTTAGTCAAAGCTCCTGGAATCTCAGAGATTCGCACAAGGTGATTTCTATTTGGAGGTTTACAGGAAGACGACAGGGGAGACCAATCTCACTCCAGACTCCTTATGTTTTACTCAAAATGCAATTTTCTTTTCAAAAACCTCACCAAACAGCTGGTAAATATGAAGATAAAAGTCAAAACAAAGCAGTGAGTGAAACAAACCACAGTTTAAAATAAGTATTATAAACATCAGTTAAAGGTTTACCGTAACCACTTCCAGGCAGTTGTTTACAAACCCAATTAGTAAGCATTATTAATTATCCATCATTGTTAACGATGTTAAACCAAAGCTCAATTTACTTTTATTAATGATGGTTATTATAAAGCACCAGATTCTTGCATTTGTAATCTCAGGGAACCACACATAGCAAGGTCATATCCTTACATTTAAACCTAATAAGTCCTCCTTGAGGTCTGGAGACCCTTCTTAAAACTTCCTTTTAACAGGAAGAAACATGAGGGGAGGGTGTCTGCCTTAAAAGGTCAGTGTGAGGGAAGAGCAGAGTGACGACCTCATGAAGAGCATTTGAAAAACTGGGGCAAAACTTTGGTTGTAGTGGGGTAACAGTGCAAGGTCGGCCCAGGTGAAACGGTACCGTAGACCTCTTAATAAATGAGCCGTGTGTTTACATTTGTAATTCTTGGAAATGAGCCTTGAGCTGAAAGATTTTTCTGCTGCCAGAATACATGGCTGTTATATAAGATGCTGCTAATGCACAGGCGGCAGTTGGTTGTTTTCATGCTACTCTGCTATTAATTTGCCAGTGGAATTTTGTGTTGCCTTCAGTGGAGGAACTGGCAATAACAGGGAGCAGACGCTTCAAAGTACAGAGGAAGACTATTTTCCCTCATTCCTCCTCTTAATAGGAATGCCTCTGGAAGGTCAGTGCTGTTTAAAAGACTTTGCAGTTATAATAATAACCCCCTCTGTGTCTCGGTTTCCAACACAGCCAGCTCTGGTGCCCGGGGTGAATCTGCCTCAGTGAGGACGTACTCCTGTTGAGTGGCTGAGGTGAGAACCCTCCGACTTATTAATTAAACAGTCTGGTAGCGTTTCATTCGTGTGGGGTTTCATGACACAAACATTTCCTCTAAGCTTCAGAGATAGCTTGCACATGTGTCCAAACTCTCCCTTTTTTTTGAAGTCTTTGTTTTATGTATTTGTTTGTTGCAGTTTGGGATTTTTAAAGTGCTTGGTTTGGTTGGTTGGTGGGGCTTTGAGCTGAGTTGAATTGAGGCCACAGAAGCAGTGACGTGGCAGTAATGTTGTTTCTCTCCCCCCAGGGCGCTGACAGGATTGTGACTAGAGGACCCTCTCGCTCATCCACGGAGAAAGAAGCAATGAATATAACCATTTAACTTTAAATAAATCTTTCAGTCTGACCATTCTGCAATAACAGAAGAAAAGAAATAAGGGGGAAATCAAGAATGTATGAATGTATTTTACGACCAGACTGCGAAGTTTGAAACGGATACGCTGTTTTCTCCCTCTGTCTCTCACTACCTTCTCAGCTCTTCCTCTCTCAGTGCGAAGGGTGCGAAAAGGACAACACCGGTGTCGGTTAGAGTCGGTGCCGTTGCGCTGCGTAGGTCTCTCCTTTCTTCATTCCTGTCCACGTAAAGTTAGCAGAGTTGGCAATATCAGGGCTCATTTTCCTACCTACAGAAAAAAATAACACTTGCTGCCATTTATTGTCTTACAGTTTGAAAACAAGTAAATGTGTCGCCTTACAACTTCTGCTCAACAACAGGTGTTTTATAACGAGGGCCGGGACAGAAAGTAACCTCACCGTAAAGTCTGGAGAGGACCGAGAGGGTGTTAAAACTGAGTGACGACTTGGAGGGGAAATGGCTAGGTGGACATAAACGTGTCATAAACTACACCGGTGTTCTCCTTTGTACTAAAGGGCTGGCTGGTGTCCAGTGTCAGCCATTGTGGCTCTTTGTTGGCTTCTATGGTCCTGTCAGGGGTTGGTTGCGGTGGTGTAGTAAAATCCGTCTGAATTCAGACCACCATTTAGCTCCGACCACATCAGAGGGACCCTCCTCACGGCTTGTCTATTGGGGCCTTGAAAGCCGATAAGCTGAGTAATCTCTTTTGAAGGGAGTCCATTATAGAGATCAAAGGCACAGAGTTGCATGGGACAGTGTGTAGCAAGGCCATAGAAGCATTGTGTTCATGATCTCATGATGTCAATGGCAGGAAGTCAATTAAGTTACCGCTGGTACCACTTTCTAAAAAAGATGTTAATAGGTTTTTATAAGTTTTGGCTTTATTGATGTTAAAAGGACACTCCAGTGATATTTGTTTTTTACTTTCAGTGGGGTTCCGCTCAGACTGTGGAAACAGTTCCACAACAGCATTGTGGTTTTGGTAGGAGCCTTTTTAAAGTTTGGAAAAGAAGTGATACAATCTCTGCTTCGGTTTGAGATTTACATTTTTAATATAATCTATAAGTGTGGAACAAAAGAAAGGAGCAAATGCAATCTGGGCACTTACCGGTCGGTCTGCTAACTTAGCATTTTAGGGCAACAGCAAGTTTTTATGTAGCCTACAGATATCTGGGCCAAGACTGTTTATCTGCATGCAGGCAAACCTGCTCAAATGTGATTAACAATGTAACTCTGAATGCAAATGGAAACCAGAAAGCTTCTTGTAGCAAAAATCTGGTCTCTACTTACTTACATACAGACATCTGCTTATAGAGACTGGTGTAGAATCATTTTATACCTAGACCTACAGTAGAGCCTCTGCTAGTGACAGCGTGTCAGAATATAGCTCTAACAAACATTAGTGTCTCGTCTCAACAGAGCTGTAACGTTCGATAGCTACACGTTCCTCTGATTGGTGGATGTAGACTGGGCAAATAAAATAGTTTCTACATAAAACTCAACAAAGATCGAGTGCTATCAATTTCAGCTATATTCAAGAGAAGCCACACATATCGACAGGCAATATCTCCAAAACTGAGCAACTCACACCCAAACATTCTGGATGGTGGAAAGCTTGATTTTTAGGTGAACGGTTCCTCTAACCAAATATAATCTTTCTAGTGACTGTAAGACTGAATTAAAAAGGAAAGGAGGGTTATTCTAGAGGTGAATATGCACCGGAAAAATCTATTTTTCAGGAACTTGCACCAAAAAGTTCACCTTTCACTTAATAATTCAGTATCTCATTAGTGTCCTGTACATTGTTATAAATATTAATGTTTTACATGGAAATAATGCCATTTATTAAAACCTCTAAGCCATTTCGAAACTATGTCTATCTAGAAAGTGGTACCTAAGTTTAGAATATAAAGCCAGACTCCAACGCGAAATCCTCAGTCAGCGTCCACGGTGTCATTACGAGGTTTGTGACTTGTAATCATCAGCTCAGGGTCTTGGGTAATCCTGATGATGGCAGAGGCAACAGAGAGACAAAACAGCAACTCAAAGGGAGAAAAGAAGAACAAGAAGGATGGACAGAAGCCGGTCATTTTATTGCACACAGAAGCCATAACCGAAATTTAGAGCGCTTTCTGGGGGCGTGGGGGTGAGATCAGAGAGAGGTCGGGGCGAGCCCGAGGAAGCCCAGGAAACAAAACCTTTAGCCTCTGTGTTTACGATGCATGTCAAACAAATGACAATGACCTAAAACATTTTTTTGGTAGTGAAGATGATATGAGGTGTCGTTAAAAATATATATCTGTATGATAAACCTACAGGGGTGGGAGCCTGGGGATCAATTTGTAAAATGTGTGTATTTTTTTCAGTTGTATTTTTTATTTTTTACAATAACTATTTATTTTCTTTAGGTATGTATTGGATAAATGTATGTACATGTTCTGTTCCTTCTTGACTTCATTTGAACTAGTTTTAAAAGTAAATATGAAACATTGAAAATGGTCATTCAAATACGCTACTGTATGTGTACATTTTGAGAACAAATTGTGCAATGATTTAACAGATTTCCATGATTAAAGTGATAGTAATACAAATTGAAAAAAAAATCATCTGGAAAATAAAGAAAAATAATGATGATGATGATGAAAATGGTGATGTAAAAGAAAAAATAAAGCAAGCGATCCAGGTGGATCTGCTGATCATCGCAAAGTTTTCCTGATTTTCTTTTATTCAGTGACTTCTATAGATAAAAATTTAAGATTTAAGAAGCTGTTTTGCTTCTTCTTTCAGAGTACAAGGAAAAGACATATTTAGTTTGTTTCACTTCACTTTGTAAATGATTGTACATTTTATTAGATATATCTTTTGCATACTTTGCAAACACCCAAGTACTAATAAGTAGTAGTAGTAGAAAATTTGCCAAACAAACTAGCAAAATAATTTAAACCAGTTGGACTTAACTGGGAGGTTTCAAAATTTTTTTTTTTTTATACCAACAAATGCAGTAAAACCTGAAGAATTTAAAGCTGGACTACATTTAAAGTACGTTCTCTCAGTTTTTTGCTTGTACTCTCCACTTTAATTGCACGTACATCCACCAAACTTTTCACCGGTTTGCTGGTCGATTAAGTTTTTTGTTTTTTTTTTCAAATATTCTTCAAAGTCTGATTGAAAACTTTTAGTCCTTAAAATGTGATCAAATGAACTTTTTCTGACTGTCAACAGCATTTTCTGGTGTACACCCAATGGATACTTTGTTAGGTATACTTATTCAACTGCTCAATAACACATATATCTAATTACTCGATCACATGCTAGCAACTCCATGCATTCAGTTATGTGGACATGGTCAAGACAACTAGCTGAATTAAAAGCGTTCTCTCACCCCTATTCACTCAATATATATTCATACACCACGCATTTAATTATGGGTTATTATTCATCTCTGGTTTTCTTCCACAGCATGTCTTTTGTCTCCCTCCCCTCCCTGAGCTTGGTTCTCCTGGAGGATTTTTCCTGTTAAATGGAGGTTTTTCCTTCCCATTGTCGCCAAAGTACTTCCTCTTAGGTGTCGTCTGATTGTTGAGGTTTTTCTGTCACATTGCCGGGTCTTTATCTTACAGCTTTTAGGCAACTGTTGTTGTGGTTTGGTGCTATATGAATAAAAGTGAATGGAATTGAAATGGGGAGTATCAGAATGGGGAAGAAGGGTGACTCTACTAGTTTGAGTATTTCAGAAACTGCTGATCTACTTGGATTTTCCAAGAGAGAAGATTTTTAAGGGAGTGGGAGTTCTCTGTGTGAAAACACCTTGTTGGCGTCAGAGGTCAGAGAACAATTGCAAGACTGCTTTGAGCTGATAGGAAGACAACAGTAAATCAAATAACCACTCATTACAATGAAGGTATGCAGAGAGGCATTTCTGAACGCCCAACACGTCAAACAGATGACCTATAGCAGCAGAAGACCACACAGGGTGCCACTCTGTCAGCGCAGAATAGTAAACAGGCTCACCAAAACTGGACATCAGAGGACCAGAAAAACATTTGCAGGATCAGAATTTGGATACATCCTACCTTGCATCACTGGTTCAGGCTGGAGGTTGGGCTCTAATGTTATGGGGGATATTTTCTTGGCAAGCTTTAGTCCACTAAGCACCAACTGAATACCATTTAAACAGCACAGTCTGAGTATTATTACTGACCATGTCCATCCCTTTTGACCACAGTGTACTCATGTTCTGATGGCTGTTTCCAGCAGGAAAAAGCACCACGTCACAAAACTCAAATCATCATCTCAAACTGGCCAGGATGAAGTGATGAGCTTAAACATGATAAGCTCACTGTACTCAGATGGCCTCCACAGCCTCCATATCTCTTCCAATAGAGCCCATTTGACATGTGGTAGAAGAAGAGTTTTGCATCATGGATGTGCAGCCAACACATCTGCAGCAAGTGTGTGATGCAATCAACACAGACCGAACTCTTTGATGAATGTTTCCAGCATCTTGTTGAATCTATGCCACATAGAGTTCAGGTAATCCTGAAGTGGAGCCGGGATCCAACCCAGTACTAGCTAATAAAGTGAGTGATGAGTGTACAACTGGCGTTATCTGATGTTCAAATTTATTCTAGAAAAAAATGCAAATTCAGGCATATTTCTATAGAAAATACCTCACCTACATTATAACCATAAAATAGCAACAAAAAAAGGCTCCACCTCAATGTACGTAACTTTTTGGTGATATCACTTTCTTTAAATTTTAACAATCGCTGCTGTTTTCAAAAGAAACATTTTACAACACATATCTCTAAAGGGCGTGCTCTCACTCTGAGCCAGGAATCTACCTGAGTAGCACTTACATCCACCCAACATCACAGCTTTATATCTGTTTATATCTTAAAGGGCTTTTTAATAGAGCAGTTCATTAATGTGTCATTCCGAGCTTGATTTATAGAACGTCATTTGTTATAAAACAAAAACAAAAACGCGGTGAGGCTGACGTTTTCCTGGCTGTTTACTGCATTATCTGAATGATGTAGTGATAAATAGATTTTGTTTTTAAACCCTCTCTAAAGACCTTTAACTGCAATGTGACAAGAAAATTAAACTTTATCCAGTATTTGGACTTCCAGGAAAGCATGGATTATTCAATTTTTGGATAGAAAATACATGTTTATTATCTTTAAATAGTGCCAGTAAGTTTATTTGATTGGTTTGTGTTTTGTTGTTAGTGCTGACCCAAAAAGTATATCCACTAATGTTTTTCGACACATTCTTCACCTTCATGGGGCATAAAAATTGACATTTTCTTATCATATCTTCACAAATACATATGCAAATAAAATCAGAAAAAATGGGAGACACAGTTTAGATGTTCTCAAGAAACATAAACATTATCCAGGTGTAGATATCCTAGTGTGTGTAGGGACTTGTGCATGTTGTGCAACTCAGCCTTATTGGAGGTATGTAGTCTTCGCTTGCTCTTTTTCCTGAAGCAATTATTTTTAATCAACTACATGTATCTGGATTTATAGACAACTGAACACAGAATAGCCACAATTTTTGCTTGTAATGGATGATTTTTAAAATTAGGACTTTACAACTTTTAAGCATGTTTGTCACGTTTCCTCTTACCAGCAGATTTCAGCAGCAAAAAATACAATAAAAACTAGTAATGAAAGCTGTACTTTGTATGTACATTAGTTAAGTTCAGAGCATACTGAGTACAAAGTTCCTTTATTACCATGTTTGGCAGGACAACTGAACAAACGCAAAGATGGTAAATCAGCTTGTTTAAGTGTCACATAATTTACAAACCACATGCTTTTACAATCATGAGCCACGTGTGAGGCCCACATGCACAGATACATCCTGCCACAAAAAATCCTCTGCCTGGCTGAAATCACGCTAGCATGTGCCCGCGCTGTAGTCTTAGTTAAACCATAACTGTGACGTTTCATGGTAAAATATATGGTGAGTGTTTGGAGCAGTAAAATGGAACCTCAGTAGGGGGCGCTCCTTCCTCTTACAACCCGAGCGGACCGGAGGCTGGAATTACCATCAGACACTGGAGAGACCTACAAGCCCGTGAAGGCTTCTTCTATAAATACACACAAATATACATAGCTTCATACATAAAGGTATACTGGTGTCATATTGTACACACATATATATATATATATATATATATATATATATATATATATATATATATATATATATATATATATATATATATATATATATATATATATATGTAGGAATATATTAATATCAAAGACATACACATGCTTACATACTAATCAAAAATAACTTAGATTATGAAAGATAAATCATACAAAAACAGTACTTCTTAAAGTAAAATTTCTATAGGACAATTTTCCCTAAGATCTAGTGTTGAGGTCTTCTTGTTTTTTTAAATGCAAAAGTCACTTAAAGTTGTAGTGGAAGGAAAAGAGATATCTGAAAAGGTCTGGATTTAAGAAGAGATAGCTTCCCTCATGTTCTATGAAAGACCACGAGGAAGAGAAAGTGCACACAGAAGGATGTCAGAGCTGCTCTGCTCTGTGTCACTTCACTTTGTGCTGTCTCTTAAGCCCTCCCCCTCCCCCTTCTTGTCAAAACCTCCCTCCCCGTTGCCTGATTTGCTCTGGACAGCAGCACACAGACGCAGGACGAGTTGATTCGAATCCACCTCCATCCGATTCTGTTTCTATTATCTTTGGTGAGTGCTCGCACGTACGACTGCTTGACTCTACACTCACTGTTCCACTGTTTTTTATCCACTCCCAAGCAGCTGCCCCCAGCCACACCTATCCCTCGAGGTTTGAGAGATTTCGCTGATGCAACAGCACCCTTTGACTGGATCCCGTTGTTGGGATGGTGGCAGTTAGTTTCATAGAAGTACTGTTGTAGAGGTCCTCTCTGAGTCTGGATTTCCTGTAAGACACTGACATTCTCTCCTTTGAAGTCAGTGGCTTCTGTCTTGTTAACCCACACACTTATTGCCTCGCACACCGACTGTTCCCTTGATCTAATACCTTCCTTTGATCTGTCAGTCAAATGTGAGCGTTTATCCCTTTTAACAGGATGGACATCCTCACGGGTTAATCTAGCAGAGTCTGCCCAAGACAAAGTCGTACTCCTGTCAAGTGCGCGGTCGCCGTGACCCTCGATGCGCTCGTCCATGTCCTCCTGCTCCTCCCAATCCCCGTCCTCCTCCAGCATGCCAGTCTCTAACATGAGCAAAAGAGGTGGGTCCTCAGGAGGTGATGGAGAGGATGAGAACAGGACCCGAGGATGAGCATCGAGAAACAACTCGTCTCCCTTTAAGATGTTATCCATCCCTCCCAGACCCAGACCACCCTCCACTGTCAGACTCTCTTCAGGAAAACCTCTTCCAGTTCCCACGGTCCTCTGGCTCGCTGTCCCGATTTTTTGTGTATCTCTGAACTGATCTGAAGTTGTAGTCAGTTTTGGTCCTGTTTGACCCTTATGTGTTGTAGCAGGACTCACATGGTTTTCCAATGCAGAAACCTGCAATGGCCTATCAGTAGTGTCCTGAAGATTGTCTTTCTTGGAAAAGTCCACAAAGCCTGCATATTCATACCTGCTGGTGCTGCCAGGTTTGTAATCCTTGGGAACAGAACTATCCTGGGAAACATCCTCGGCCCTGAGTGTAGCTCGTTCTGTGGGAACATCTAAGCTGCTTCTGTCATTGCTGCCTGAGTTGCTGTTTGATTGGTGGGTTCCTCGACTCTCCACCTTGAATGTCTCTTCGCGTATAGGTTTAACATAATCCTTACGGCTCTCGAGGTTTTGTCTGTTGCTGTGTTGACTGAGCGCAGCAGTCATGTTGTAGTCCGTCTGCGAGGCACTTCCATTGAAGCTGTAGTCCGCGGGGGCAGCTGCGAGGCGAGCGGCTGGGTCATGCCGGTGCTCTCTGCGTTTGTCGAAGCCAGGCTCGGCGGACGCAGTAGCAATCTTGGACACGGGGTTGTGAGGGAAGGGCAGGGCCGAGGCAATCACCATGGCAACCAGGGGAAGCCAGTGCATCACTCCCAAGACGTATCAGCTGGTGGTTAAAATAGAGCAGACACAAGAGGAGAGAGAGCCAACGTTACTTTATACAATGCAAATTATGGCTTATACAGTTAAACCAAGCACCACAATTAAAGTGTAAATTGAGAGGTTTTACTGGTGGCCTACAGCTTTATGAGACTGGTGCTTTAACTGCTGAGGTATGGCTCTAAAATCTTGGCAGAACTCGTGGAAAAATAGGTACAGCGAGGTCGATCTTTGTTTCTGCAAGAGGAGTTCAGCTATGAATGGTGCACACTTTGAAGAGCTCACCTCCGACAGACTGGCACGTATGTGTGTCAGAAACTTTACAGCCAAAGCTTTTAAAGGCATGATTTGTTTCTCTTCTGCTGTTGCTACTTTTCTTCAGAATTCAAGAATCTGGGACTTTCTTCTACATGTTGTAACTTACAATATACCTTCTTGTCAAAACACACACACATAATAAGAAAGCATACCAATACAGCTGAGATAAACCGCAAGTATTCTACCTGTTTACACCTGGGCTGTGGGTGAACTGGTGATGGAAATTTAATGATGGATACAGTACTGCATTCAGCTGCACTAGCCTGGAAGAGTTTCAATTATAGAGTGATCGCTATTGTAAACGTCCTGCCTGCCATAACCTGTATTATCTAAACTTTGTGCAGCTTGTAGTTACAAAAGGCTTTAGTGCTGCTTTTTCTGTGGCAAAAATAAGAAGCTGAAATTCTTCTGTATAACTCCTTTAGGTCATATACACAATATTATGTTATAAAAACTACATACTAAGCATTTCATAAAACGCATAGTTAACTGTTGACTATTTAGTTCACTATTATTGTTTTTGCCCATTTTACTTGGTCACAGAATCTTAGAAGAGCTCAATATTATTACAATATGACACCCACAATAACAATTCAGGGATTTTTATGCACAGAGAGATTTTTGGAGAATAAGTGGCACTTATAAGGTTAATAGGTTTGATATATGTAGACCAATAAAACGAATCATAATGCAATACTTGCTGCATTACATGACTATTGTTTAGGCTAGGGTACCATGTTGGTGTAATTGAACTGTGGTGTCAGTGGGAGTAGCATTGTATCAACACTATCCAATTTGTTAGCTCTGTCATTTCCTTCTCCCCTTGTCTGCAACACACACACACACATTACAGACGCGTAAATATCCTGTTATGACAGGCCTGATCCCTTCATTACGCTGATAAATTTCCAATTCACTCATGACCTGAATCATATTTAGACATTACAGTTTTCACAATTATGGTGTGGGACCTGAGATACAGTTAAACACCAGTTAAACTCCTGGTTTCAATAGTTTGTCTGACCACTAATTTGAAGGCAAAAATCTTTATTGCCAACCTATCAGATGTGCACAGTTTACAGCTTTTTTTTCCCATCTAAAAAATTATGAGCAAATTTCCTGAAAATCAAAACTAACTGTTAGTATAAATTTCATTCATTAAAACAAATAAATATAGTCAACCAGACCGCACACTCCCTCGTGTAAGCCAAATGTAAACAATTCCTGACACGCAAACACGTTCAGGGTGAATTGCTTTGTCAACTCTGACATTATGTGAATGAAATAAAAAGTGAGATGACTCACATGGGACTCAATGTGAGGTTGCCCTCTGACTAACAGTAAAAATATTCCAGTCACCAATCTATACCGCAGGTCCAGCGAGACGGTATTCAAGCAGTACTCACGAGCCTACACGGGGGAGGTAAGTGAGGATTTAGTTATTTGTTTAAAAACAGGGAAAAGGTCAATTGGAAAGAGTAAAAACGGGCGGAATGATGGGAATGTCAGTGATGTAACTTTCCTGGCGAGGCTCCTTCGTGGCAAAGGATGCAGACTTCTAAAAAACCACAGCAACATAAAATACGTGTCAAAAACTGAATGTTATGACTTCGTTTGTTTGCTGATATTATAATTGTTTGTTTTAACAGGTGTGTAAGAGCGACTGGGTGGGTGGATCATCGGTGGCTATCAGTGAGTGTGTGAATGAGTGGTGACAAAACTAAATCCTTCCTGTGACAGGACCTGTAACTCAATAGAGCCACACCCGGGACACAATGCTACCGGCGAGACGCAGCAAGGTTTGGTTGAGACATCATTCATGCTGTCACCCAAGGTGCTGCCGCTCAAAGTGCCTGCTGACGCCAAATCACACCTCAGCGTGTAGAGCTACATGTTTGCTTAGTTTACTGATCAGTGTACCAGGCCTGCCAAATGTTTTGTATGATGGAAACCAATTAAAGTGATAAATCTGACCGTTAACACGAAGGGGAAGTACAGGATCAAATATCCCGGACAGCTGTGGAATATGTGATCAGCTGGAGTTACAGGTTTCCTAAAGGCCTTTGTGGAGCACTCAGACATCACACCGAGGGCAGGCAGGCCGACCGTCTAAGTGGTTTCTTTGTAAAACAGCAGCAGCAGGAGCCGCACTTCATCACCATGCTCCATTTGCCACAATGACATGCATCATTTGCTCTCCCTGCAAGGCTAGACACAAAGTTCTTCCACCGTCTGGACCAAACTCAAGCCCTCGCAACCTACACCCCCTCTCCAGAAATGAGTACGAACAAATACCCCAGGCTGTCTAATTTAAAAACCTCACCTAGTAAGTAAAACCCTACTCGAAGCTGCACTCTTATGTTAATCCTAATCACCGTAGCCTGAAAGCCTTCAAAATGAGCAGCCCAGGAAGAATACCACAGGATATACAGCCTAAACAAACAGATGGAACCACCTCATCGAGCAAAAATCCATGAATAAACAGACTAAACTATGAGGACACTAACGGAGAGACCTCCAAGAACTCCATTTCTTATCACTGATTAATATAAGTCCTTGATAGCTCACATACTGGCTTTCTTTTCTCTGCAATCACATTGGCTGTGCATTTATTTAAGCTTCAGAAAAGCAGTCAAAACAAGGCGGAAGATACAACTTGTTCCCAACCTCTGCAATACAACATTCCCAGCAGATATGAGCATACGTCAGGGAGCATTTTTAAGTGACAGGTTGAAACTGTCCTATTTCACTTTGTTTTTAACCACTCTTAAAATGCAATGTTTCTCCTCGCTCTGACAGTTCAGTATTTTACTTTATATCTCTTTCTATGTATTTATTTTTTAACTAATTTTTATCAGATTAATGTGCTGCTTTTTCTGGTTCTTACATTAAACAGCGCTTTTAGCTGAACACAGATTCGGTCTTTTTTATGGACACTTTTAAATACACATAATTGACATTTATTATTTTGTAAAGACATTTAAGAAGCTGATAAAGTTTTCATGAATCACTTGAAAAATTACAATACAGTAGACACTAACTTCCTGTTAATGGATGATAAATTATCGTACATTTTTCTGTATTATCAAGCCACTTTAAACACATGCATCAATCCACATTCTTTACATGCCGTCACTCAAAACTCTTGCTCAACATTAACAATAGAAAAACTTTAAACACAGAATATAAACATAAGCGTTTTTCTGAGTAAATCTGACACCTGGAAAATTGTTCAGACTCCTGCCAGTGTTAAAGGGAAGAAGGAATCAGGGGGAATTATGGCACAGTGTGCCTCTGGCTCTCTCTTGAGACCCACCCCAGGAAACACATGCCATAAAGCAGATCCACACCTGGCAATGGCTACTGTGCTATTTAGCCTGTTTACAAGTTCCACATGTGTGGGTAATGTCAGGCACATCCATCTGACAGCGGGAAAATGCATTCAGTGTTAGGACTGCATTCTCTCCTGAACTAATCCTGCCTCTTTGAAGTTCTGTAACTCCCCCTCGATGGGGGTGGAAGATCTCGGAGGGAAGCTTCCCCCTGAAAACAGTTTACACGTCAGATTGCATCTTTCACCACTTTTTAATCACAGGTTGGGTCTGACTAAACGGTCTCAAAAGCATCCATTAGAAACACTGACAGCAGGAGTGGCTGTGACACTATGTGAGATGGAAAAAACATGCAGGTAAATGTTTGTCCTCCCTCTGCTTCGTCCCCTCTTTCGAGGTTAAAAATAAAAGCCTTTACACCCATTTACAGTGCCTTGCAGTCCCGCTGTACAAACAGCCCATTAATTCCAGCTCTGTGATTGTTTCGTACCATGCTCAGCCTGCAGGATTGAGCCCCCTCCTCTCTAACCTTGGCTCTGTCAGTGACACCTCTCTCAAATGACTTGTAGATCTCTCTGGTTCACACTGGGAAACACTTCTAATGAGGTGCAAGAAAGTAATGAGTCTTCTTCTGTTTAAAAGCGTAAAAAAAAACCTTAAAATCTGTAATGAAATAATTTATATTACACTCAAACTTGCACTTTCACCTGCAAAAACCACCCACGGAGCCTATTCAGCCCCTTATCTGTTGACAGCGCGGAGTTAAGAGATCAGCTGCAGGTATGTTAAAATGGCAACTTGTGTGATCTACCAGCAGGTTTGTGTTGTGACTCGGTAGCATTCACCTCACCTGAGTGACTGCCAAGGAAAACAACATGTGAAAAACCCTACAAGTGTCGGGCTGCCAAGGAAAACACGTAGAGCGTCTTGATCTTCTCAATCAAGTGAGAAATGCTGAGCTTTAAAAAAGAAAGCATGAATCAAATAAAAAATTAAATTATAATGATCAATTCGTGCCTGTTTATACATGAATGTAATTAAAAAGAGAGCTCGGAAAAATAAATAAATATAAAATTATTAAACTTATTGTAGCCTGACTTAAATAACTTTCTGGTTGTTATCCTCAAAGTGATAGGACCTCACCAGTGCCTTTGAACCAGGGCACTGATAAGCTTCCATCTTCCAATCTAACTTAGCAAGTCTACTTACTTAAGTACGTTACTAAATAAGTATTAATAGAAACTTTCTGATTCTACTCCACTATAATTTGTATGCAAATTAATGTGCTTTATACTCCATAACAATAATTTTAAAGCTTACATTTTTTTATTATATATTCCAAAATATAATCATATTAATAAATATTAACTATTATAGCTATATAGATTCAGTTATGATGCATGATCTAGTATAACGCATATATTTTGATTCTGCATAATTCTGCACGTTCTTTTACTGTAAGTACTTTCAGCATATGTTGAACCTACAATTTTTTTTTACTAATATTTAAGCAGGGTTATGACTTTTTAACTTGTTTCTTCACTTTGCAAAAATGTTATTCACATTCACACTCGTCTACTACATCTGTATGGGGGCACTTGAGCTTGGAAATCCGTGTTTTCTGCACCACTTTTCTACTTTGTATTTATTTGTCATTAAATATAATATGTTTTCCAGCGGGGCCCCACTGCCTTGGTGCCCACTATGCCACTCAATTTACAAAATCATGGAACCGCCCCTGTATCTGTAACTGACTGATTGCATAAATAAATGAAGAAACGTGTCTGTATTTCGATTGAGCTGCGCTGCAGAATATTTAAACATTATTTTGAGTGTACGTGTGTGATTTAAAGGCATACCGTTTAGGTGAGATCCGGACCCCGCGTCCTTCCAGCTGACACCACATTGATTATAGTCCTGTCGCTGTTGCTCAACTGGTTTAAAAAATAAACCCCAGTCACTTTTACACGCTAACCACAAACGCTATTCACAAACATGTCTTTCTCCTTTTTTAATAATCCGTGACATCGCACGAGTGCACCCAAAATCCAATGAGGGGAGAGAAAAAAAAAAAGGAAAGGAAAGTAGTTACACACCAGAAAACTCTCCTGTCCCGGGAGCGCTTCCACTCAAGAGAAATACAGTATGCAATAAACCCACAAAACTATTACAAATGTTGACCCGCCTGAAAATGTGGATATTCCATAACTTGTTACTGCTCCAAGGAGCCCCAGAGAAAAATTATGTCAGTTCAAATAAGTGAGCGACGAAGTGGAGCGCTGAAGAAGCTACCCAAACGTTTTAAGAACTCCGAACTCCGCCTGAAACGCGTTCAACAAAGCTAGCATTAACTACAAGCAAAACTTCCGGTTAACATTTTCAAAATAAAACATCAATTGAGGAATTTGAATTTCCATCGAACGCTGACGGAAAGACAGGGCTTTTATTTTAAAGAAGCACGCAGTCTCTTCAGAATGGCCCTGTTATTGGCTTACTGCTAGCTCGACTCAGTTGAGATTACTGAGTTTCTTGGTGGAAGCGCAAAGACTGGGCGAACTCCCCCCCCCGGATCCTTTAGTAGAATATGGATAAGAGTTCTGGAGCATTCAGCGACTAACATCTGTGAAAGCAGATGTATGAAACAACCGCTCCTAAACAGACACCTAAAAGAGAAAACAATAATTAGCCCAAAAACAAAGTCACATATCTTTGCTAGCTTGGAATTAACATGGCCATGAGATGATCTTAACCGTCACCCCTCCTGTTTTTGATCCCCGCCTCACACTTCACAGGAAAACAGCCAGTAATGCCAGTAATATGGGCACAGATCCAAGTTCGGTGAGTTCATTATGGGGCATCAACTGTAAATTATTACAAACCAGCCGTAGCTGCACGGTTGTCGTTTGCAAGTGTGTGAGGCTGCAACATAACCCCGTTTGGCACAATCAAACCTGAAGATGTAACTCTGTGTTTTAATGCCAAATCCAAGTCTGCTCTCAGATTGCTTCCTCTTTGCTTGTGCCAGATTTTTAGGCATGTTTGCAAGACACGTAGAGATGTGAGTGCTTACAGGTTAATTTCGATGTTGGCATGCACATCAAATCCTAGGAAACAGTAAATAGGCCTAAATTACAACAGGAAGATACTGTATACTCTGACAAGGTGATTAAGAAAATACTGTGCACTGAGGCTATAATTCATCATGTTCGTGTTTAGATTGTTGGGCCTCCTTATCTGAGGACTTTAGGTGGTGATTAGTATGGAGACCCTTGAATTACTCTGGCAAACTAGCCTTGTGTCTAGGAAGGCCATGGCTTCTGTGTCTGAAAGGTTTAAGGCACCGAAGTGACTTAAACTTGGCTTCAATTTTTCATGGGAAACTTATGAGGTGCAAAAAGGTTATCTATTTTTTGCAGTCACATGACCGCTAACCAGATTTTGGAGGTGTGACATTGTATGGGGAAGGCAGTGTTGCCAACTTAGCGACTTTGTCGTTATATTTAGCGAGTTTTCAGACCCCTTAAAAAGACGTGAAAGCGTGTATCGCTTTTACTCTCAACAAGCAGCGGGTGCTGTAACGCAGTCAGTTCTTCTTTTACTCTTTTACTCTTATGCTGTTTTGTGGATCACAAGGTTTAAAACTACTTATAAACACACACACAAAGTAACTCCACCAGAGTGCCTATTTCGGGTCACTTTTGCCGATCCAAGCCCGGGTAAAGGAGCAGGGTTGGAATTGTGACATTAAAAAAAACAATAATTGCTAAAAGAAATTTAATTTGTAGTTCTAAATAAACTCTAAATGCATTTAGGACGTTTTTTACTCACTTTATGTCTCTTCCACGATGTTATTTCTGTCTCCAACAACATAGGTTACAATTAGATTAGCATGACCAATTATGCAAATTAGGCGATGACGTCATTTAGCGACTTCTAGCGACTTTTAGGACAACCAATTGCGATTTTCCTTACTGAGGAGTTGGCAACACTGGGGGAAGGTCTCCGTGGATGACAACATGGAACCCACTAGGCAAAAATGTGTACTCCCCAACCAGTTTGCGCAGTTGCATTTGCAATAAGGTTTTCACCAACTGACGCTGGTTACAAAGAGGGTGCTGCACCGAAAACCTCCTTGTTGTTGCTAGCAAATTGATGCAGCTTTGAAGCAGTACATCAACATCAAGTTTTACTGCCATTCAGCTAATAGTTAGCTAGTGTTTGCAGAGAAGATGGTGCGTTCCATGCAAACTTCGGGCGATTGAGACAATCTGCTAGTGACCAAAGCAGTTACAATGAGGTTTCTGGTGTAATCCACTTCACCTAGTGATGTTCAGAAGCCCTAAGAGTCTGAGAATATATATTTTTCCCTTACCAATAGTGGTTGTATCACATCCAAGCAATGTGTGCATGATGTCATATGTTCCAAATTCCTGATAGTCTTAAGGGCTCCATCATTAGTTCCAGGTAATACTAAAGCTGTTTTTGTGAATTATAGTCATTATTAGAAGGGGTGATAATCCATCATATTGTCATTAGCTAATGACCTGTCAATCACAAATTATCAGCCAATGAGCATGCAGTGTACTACTACTACTTTTACAGTCAGTCCATCACTTGCTTTTCAAGTCTTGTTGCAAAACACCAGCATGGGGACTGCTAAATCACTCAGCTTGAGCCTTCATAACAAGAATTCAGTGACGATTGCATGACATCACAGTCAAGGCATCACACTTTTTTACACTTTTTTCTTAGGTTGAAGTGATTTATGGAGCTGCCTTCCAGCTGCACAACATAGAGACTAAAACCATTAATGCACACATAGTGGACAAATCCATGTGCCACAACCCATTAAAAACATTGCTGCATTTCCTGCATGTGCTTCACTTCTTCAGGACATCAAATAAATTGATCAGTTGTGTGTAACTGCTTGCACCTTGTATATATTTCTTGTTTGTTTTCCCTCTTCTTATTACCATGCACAAAAGGAGAAATAATTCTCATTTAAATTTCATCAGCTTATCTTCACAAGGTATTCACCAGCCTTATCTTTGTGAAGGTTGCTTCAAAACCCCCCCAAAATCTTTCAAATTCTTTTCCCTCAATTTATCCCCACTTGTTTGCACGAATGAAAAAGAACAAGCAGCTAATCTCCATTTATTTGATAAGAAATGTTACACTGGCTGAAAGCAAGTTTTTTGCAGGATTTTCTTCTGTATGGTTGCAGGTTTTCAACAGTGATACCTTTATTACTAACCGTAAATTGCATTTGAAAGATACTTGCTTAGAAATAGTGAAAATATTTATTGAAGCTACAGGCAAAGTAGCAGGTGTCTGTTTTTTGGAGCGCATCCAAAGGATGTGATATATATTTCAATGTGACGTAGTTTTGGCATACTCTGTATTAATTCGCATATTTCTCATTAAGTGTGTTATTATGTGTTATTTGATGCAGATCTAGTTCATGTTTTCACATGGTTTTGACTTCCATTCAGTCGTGCAGATATTTGCTGCTTTGATCTTCGCTAATGCTGCAATGCAGGTACTTTGGATGTACTGTTAAAGCTGGAAAGATGAAAATAAGAGTTGTTGACTGGCCACTCTGTCCGCTCACAGGTCTTCGGGGGGAAAGTCGGCCAAGGCCTGTAGGAGTCACAATGGAGGTCTATAGAGGACGCACAGGCTGACAGACAGTTCAGCGGGTCCTCGGCGCAGATAAGTCACCCCTATACAGACCAGACGAGGGTTCATTGCTATTGACCTGCGAGAACAGCGCGTCCACTGAGCCTCCCCACCTTGAATGGCCTTGTTGAAAAGGAGAGCCATAAATTGGCGGATGAGCAGTGAGAGGAATGGGGGGGGGGGTCTACTCTGCCTCCCCTCTTCATCCCACCTCCCACTCTCTCTTGCTCTCTCACATGCTATCTCTTTCTTTCCTTTACCAAGTAGTGGTTTCCATCTCACCAAACCCCTTTCCCCCTGAATGTTTAAAAAGATGAAAGGATAAGGAA
Organism: Perissodus microlepis; assembly: GCF_051167445.1. NCBI lineage: Eukaryota > Metazoa > Chordata > Actinopteri > Cichliformes > Cichlidae > Perissodus > Perissodus microlepis. The sequence goes on along the minus strand of NC_140464.1, from coordinate 5,044,617 downwards.
AAGAATGGAGACAAAAGAGCGCAGGCTTGTGTTACAACCCTGCCCCTGAGAGACTGCTCATGAAAGAGTTCGGGGATGGGAGAGATAGGGACCTGGAGAGGAGACACAGAAAGAGAAGGGGGGATCGTGAAAAGAGGGTTTTCAGGCCGCTAAAACGGGTCACTCTTGTATAGAGAGGCAGACTAAAGTGCAGTCTTCACTCTGAGTCGGAGACATTTAACACAGGACCATCAGATGGAAGGCGGCGTTGATATACTTGTACTCACTGAGTGATTGCACATCCGCACATGCTGCTCCCCCAGCATGCTGTTGCATGCTGGGGGAGCAGGCTGAGGGTCGCAGATGCCAACAGACTTAATAAACTAATCCGTAAGGCCAGTAATGTTGTGGGGATGGAGCTGGACTCCCTCAAGGTGGTGTCGGAGAGGCGGATGCTGTCCAAGATAAAGACAATGTTGGATAACACCTCCCACCCACTCCATGACATGCTGGTCAGTCACAGGAGCATGTTCAGTGAGAGACTGAGATTACCGAAAAGCACCACTGAACGACACAGGAAATCTTTCCTGCCTGTGGCCATCTCCCTGTACAACGCATCCACTTAACACACTGGTTACAGCTACAACTACACATGTTTCTTTTCCAGCTATTTATTTATGAGTGACTTATGTATGTATATATATGTATATATTGTACTATTCTTAGTTAGCGTATTGTCTGTCTTGTCTTAATGTTGGTTTATAATGGAGCACTGTAACAAAAAATAATTTCCCCCAGGGATTAATAAAGTATTCTGATTCTGATTCTGACTTCACGCGCACACGCTTTGTTTGTCTTATCCGCATCCAGCGTACAGTAGAAGCAGAGAATCTTCTGAGAATTTTCGGGATCGTCTTTGCCAATGAAACACAAACACTTGCGCGCACATACATACACACTCCCTGGTGTCTCCTTGGCATTCCTACCCCTTGGCATTTACTGTCAGTCGCTTGAAATCCGTTCAACCCTCCCACCATTCTCTCTATCTCCTTCCCTGTCTGAACTTGCCCTGCGTGCACTTAGATATTTCCACCTCGGGGTGCATCAATGAGAGTTTGAGTGGTTGAGAGAAACAGAGCAAGAGAAAGTTGTTAGCTCGGTGTGGATGGGAATCACCTTCAGACAAAGGCGATGACTGAAAAGGCAGGGATGCGTTTTTCTCGGGCTTTCGCGTGCATATTTAAGACATGCAAATGTAACTGTGACCGTTTCACAGCCGAGGAGACCCAGAGGTTTATCTCAGGCATTCATTCACAGAACAAGTTTTGCTTCATACTACCGCTCTAACACGTCACAGTAAAAGCTTTCCTTAATCTTTAAGTCATCAAAACCCTTTAAAGTTAAGCTGCACTATTTAGCAGGCAAATTCAATGCTGTACAGTGGTTTTCTATTTTCAGCAAACAACATTATCATGACTGAAACAGGTTTCCGGTCTTTTATTAAAGCCCTGTAAAAAACCAAAAAACAAACAGATTTCTTTTATAGCACAGCGCTGCCTTGTACAGTGTCTCTCCCTTCAGAGGAGCGATTGAATTTGACTCCACACGTGATCCACCTTTTGGATCCCAACATCTTCAACTGGTTCTAATTTTGAAGTTTCCAGATGTCGCTCTTACTCCCATCGGCCCCTGTGATGAATCTTTCCCACAGGCAGCGCCATCAGGCATCAGCTTGTTGCCTCTGCACTGGACATCCTCCTGCATTTGAAACTCGGATCCGAGCGAAATTGGAAGGTAGCTATTATAGCAATTATTGCAAATAGCTGAGCCGAGCTGTCAGGGCGAGGCTCTCAGTCTGTCTGTCCACAACAGAGCCACCAAGTCAGGCCTCAATTACACATCCTCAGCCTCCCCAAGGTACCTGGTGTCAGTCCTCCATCATCTCCTCTTCCATCTTCACTCACTTTGAACCTTATTTTAGTGTCTTCACCTGATTTCCTGACATTTTCAATCCTTCTTCCATCACTCGCCTCACACCCGCCACATTCCACCTCCTGCTCACCCCTAAAAAAACCTTCTCTAATGAAAACTGCACTGCCATTGCTACCACACACGTACACACTGAGGTATAGCTGCATGTGTTTCTAATTTCAGGCATAATGCTCCGTTCTCCGCAATCTGACCCAATTAGCCAGAGTCTCCTGGAAATGCCCCAGTCGCCAGACACGGTGGCAAAGAGGTAAAGGTCAAAGGTGAGGTCATTCATGGGGGAGTTAGAATTGATGAATGCATCACCTCCTGTCTGCCTGTCTGTCTTTGACATCCCTGTGTGCGCTACTTCAGCTGCTGTCCAGTTTCCCCATGAACATATTTAGCACAGGTGGAGGTTTGAGCGCAAAAAGCAAGCCAAGCCTGAAATTGAATTTCACAGCTTACTAAAGGTCAAAGAGGATGAGTGACAGGGTCTGGAGCCAGACCACACATAAACATGCAAACAGCGCACATGTACACCGAAGCAAAGAATGCACACACACACACACACGCCCATACCGATACACTGCCGCTCTGACAAACAAACAGCACATGCGGCTACAAGTCTTTCCTGCATGAAACTGAAATTAGCGTATGGAATGTTCACCTTCGGGAAAACAGTTTGGGAGGGAGAGGGAATATGAGCATCAAAGCTCCAAAGCCCTCATTAGGAGAGCGGGGTTTGGTAATTCAGTTTAATGCCTAATTAGAAACAGGTTCAAATGGGTGCAAAATGCAGACTGGCGCTGTGTTGCATTGCCTAGCAGTCTGCCTCGTTCCACGTCTCTCTCAGTTTGGATTTTGTGTGATGTGCGATGTAGCTGGGTCGTTGTCAGTTTACGAAACGGCTTCACACAACGCATGCACACACTCTGCACGTCTTGTTTACATCATCTGCATCGCTGTTACCTCTCCCCTTACAGCACCCCTCTCTCTCCCGCGGATCACCTCTCAGTCACTCCTCCTCGTCTCCTTATCGGTGCCTACTCAGTGTCCCATTACAGGACCCAGTCCACCTACAGCGGCTACACTTTCATTCAGTCTGGATCCTCTAGATTAGACATGCAGCCTAAATAGTGAGTGATCTATTTACAGTTACATCCTCCGTGTCGCCGGCACAGTCCACATCTTCCTTGGTTTCCCCCCTTCTTTGCCCTCGCCGTTCCTCTCCATCCCCTCACCTCCTCTTCCATGTGCCCTATTTTTTGCCAACGGGGGAAAAATGTTACACATTGTAAACTTTACTCACTGTACAACACCCGTAGGATTGGATTTCAGTGGCAGACTTTGTGTTTGAACTGGTCTGGCAATTAGTAGAGGATAGACTTACGGCTCACCTACTGCACAATGGAAACACCGGCCCAGTTGTACAAGCCCCTGTTCCCATTCTGCCCCTCTCCATCTGTCCTCCTGTGGGACTGTGTGTGAGTGGTGGGTGTGCATGGAAGGGTATGTTTGAAATTCTTGTCGGTTGCACAGTTTCATGTGTGCGAGTGTAAATTTGTTGTTGCTGGCACCGGATAAAAAAAATCAAACTCAGTAGATGCCAAGACTTTAAGAATACAGTATACAATGCACTAAGATCTGGCTTATAACTGTGATGTTGTTACGAGTAGAAACTAGTGTTTGTTAATGTATAATTTGTGTAATAATCAAAGATATGCCCTTATAAAGGAAAGATAACAAATACTCTACATGAAAAGTGGAAACCTGTGAGGCAGAAAAATGAAGCCAATGGATTTGTCTAAAAAGCAATTGAGGTTGTCTCCATTAGCGAGCCGGTTCTCACAGACGTCCACATTAAGATGTTCAGCTTTGAAGCATTAAAACAGTGTTTGCAACAGTGTGTTGCAAACAGTTTGATCTTTGGTTATAGTTTCTCTCGTAAGGTGTAGATTTATGGATGTGGCTGCTTTGATTAACATCGATTAACCTTACCTGCACTAATTCAGTTCCCTAAATCGAACCAGTCAAATGTCTCTCTTTGGCTTTTAGACATTTGTTAACAGAATTATACTACAAATGCAGTGCAGTGTAGCAGTGTAGCCTGTCTGAGAATCTTGTGCTCCACTTGTGGTGAGTGAAATTCTAATATGTTATTAGTCTGTCACTAATTAGCAGATTGCACCTGTGCAGCTCATGCATGCTGTTTGCTAGCCAAAGCTTTTTAGTGTTAACTGATAACTTTGCACTCCACCCTCTGTTCTGCTCTCTGGGTCGCTTCTCACTAAAACGCTAATGCTGAGGTTTCAAATACATAGTCGGGAAACCATGACGTCACGGTGGTTGCATCCATCGTTTTCATGCAATTTGTGGAATAAAAACAAATGTTATGTTTGTTTAGCTTTTGGATAAAGTGACATTGTAATATAAAGCATCTGTACAGTCTTTAAAGTCTTTTTCTTATATTATTCTTCTCATATATGCTTAAATTGACACTTAAAGTTCAACTCTAAAGAATATCTTACTGACCTAAATATTTGCTGAATGTGTTTTTGTGTATCCTTAAGCTAAAATTAGAATGGACTCAGCAACAAGTGACATCTGCTCGGTAGTCCAGATTCCAGATCAGAATTTCTGTTTTTTTTTTTATTTTGGTAGTTTTTTGTTTGTTTGTAATGAGCGATCCTTTTAGAGATACCACAGAAGTTAACTGAATGTGCATCAATTTATAAAATCACCTTTATATTAGTGCTATAGTTTTGAGGTAATTTTATTTTACTCTAGTTTTCGTCTGTCTGCCAAGCCAGCAAGGAAACGGTTGTGCGGGTTTCATACTATACCGAAGAATGCTTTCTTATTAAAGTCTGCAAAGTCACGTTGTTATACAACATCATGTATGACAGTTGAGATGCTACACTCATAAATCACCCCTCCACCCCTCCCCATAAAGCCTCGGGCCTCCAGTCTTTACGACGCAGTGCTCTGGAATGACAAACCTGAAACTTCTCATCTTCTTTATCACTTTATTTCTAACTCCGTGTATTGATAAAGTGTCACGGTGTCATGGAAAAAGCCTGACCCTTGTATGTGCAGTATGTAGCAGCTCCACCCTTGAGCCCCCATGCACTTTGAGGCCTCACCGACTGACACTGATATCTGTCAATGTATCCCTCAGGGGGAAGCTGCTGAGCAGGTTTCTTCCATTCAAGAGTCATAGCACCCTCCTGTGGAAGGGAGGATAATGATGCCCCCCCCAAAGTCCCCAAACTCCTTCCTTGCAGAATTTCCATAATCATTTTAAAGTTGTTTCTCGCATCTATCTTCCACCTTCCGCGCGATTGTTGTCACTGGTAATTCTCGCCTGTCCCGTGCATTCCCCAAAAGTGTAACCAAAGTGATATAAAAGAGGCTTGTGGTAGATACAGTCATGAAGGCTGAGAGAAAGGAGGGAGGGGAGGAGATGGGAGTGAGGGTGAGATGCAGTGGGGTGAGGTGGGGGAGGAGAGGGGCTCAGAGCATCAAGCTGTTGTATTAATCTGCAAATTTCCTCAGATGACGCAAGGACTGTGACTTCGCCTCCCATCCCCTCTTCGTCTTCATCATCTCCACGTCCCTGCGCTGCGTGTCTCTCCCGATGCCTCGCTCTTGTCGGAAGGGAGACAGCGACAGACAGCAGGTAAGCTCGTCCGTCTCCTTGTTGTCATTTTTTATATTCTCCTCTCCAATCATTCACGCCTCGCGCACATGCGCTAAATTTGCGTCATTTGTCACCTTTATCAGTTATTGTATCATTTGTGACTAATCAGTGTTTATTTCCAGACACATTAATGGTTTGTTTCATCTTTTTTTGCGCAAAGATTGTGAATGTTTTGGGGTTTTATTTCATTAAAGACATTGGCTTGGGTGATTTTTCAGTTTTTCAACATGTGGGCCCTGTAATGTTTTATCAGATGTGAGTAAGAGAAAGAAAGATCAGAGAGGGATCAGAGAGATTCAAAGCTGGAATAAGAAGTTTCCAAAAAGGTCTGGTGGCCAAATGAGAAGATGGATTTACTGTATGAAGGGAATGAGCTGTGTTAAATGTAGTCCTGCTGGAGGCGATAGAGAAATTGCGGCGACAGATCAAAAAAGGAAAAGACAGGAGAAGGAAGGAGAGCGAGAGGAGAAAAAGGGAGTTTATAAACTGCAGAGCTTTACTGGGGTGAAGAGAGCAGATGTGATAGACAGTCTGTGCTTAAGGAGTTCAAACAACAGATTAATGCACTCAGATTATCGTCCGTGAGAGAGGAGGGGAGGGGGTGCGTGTCTGTGTCTGTGTTGACATGTGTTCACACACGCACATGCAGACAACACCACACACACAAGAACTCAAGTCTTTTCTCTCATTTTCACTCTACCTATTCTCACATCTTAGCAAAATAAAGCTGCCACATTTATTGTTTGTATCTTCTGAGACGTTGGGATTTTCTTCTTGTTATTGTTTATGTAACGCTGTCCAACAGATAGGCCTGAGACATAAAGTGTTAGTTGTTGATGTCAGCTTGTCACATCCTTGACTTCCTTTGAATTAACCTCAGGACACTTCTGAAATATTATCCAGAGCCTCCTCCTGACATGCCTAATTTCATTCTACTGGTGATCTTCAACTTGTGTGAACTGACAGGAAATGCAAGTGAGATATCTTTGTGCACTAGAAGGCATTGGATTACACAGCATTTATCAAATCCAAATTTGGTGCTGAATCTGATTATCTAGTATCAAAAGTTTCCTGTTATTCACTGTCAAACAGTCAAGAGGCAGCATCTATACCCATGTGCGCTCACGTGTGTGTGTGTACAGACCTGATGTGGTCGACACTGACCTTCACTGACTGTAACCCCGCTGCTTTTGCGATCTGGTAAACTCATACGCCAGGCATGTGTTTGAAGGCAGTTGTGCATATGTTGAAGGAGTTTGGCAGCGCTCTGCTTTGAAGTGCACGGACACTCGTGCTGTGTATCTGTCATCGCTGATATCTAGAATACGGGTGTCTGTAGGGAGAGAAGGCCATTACGGCGTTTTTGCGGTGCAGCATGTGCGCGTTATCTCTTGTCTTTGAGTGTAACTGTTATTGTGCAGCTTTACAAATATGTGTTAGCAGCAGAAGCAGGCAATCTTATCCCACCAGGGTTAATGTTTGAAAGCAGCAATCAAATGTGAATTACAGCTCAGTTCATGTTTTGCAAGGTAAAATTAGATCTTTGCAATACAAATGACCACCTGATGTTTTGTTAAACGACTTTCAAGGTTTTTTAAGGCTCAAAATTGGCCTTTGGCAAATGGCCGAATCTGGTTCTGCCTCAAGTTTCTTACTATTAAAAGGGCAGCCTTCCTCGACAGCATTGCCAAGTGTTGTTCAAGGGAGTGTGTCTCATCTTTGAACCTTTACCTTTCAACATAAAAGACTACAGTTGTTATAAACTGGTGCTATAACAAATTAAATTGTAGTCAATTGAAACAGTCTCAAAGTTTATATAGTTAAGATATTACTCAGATATTTCTTTGCATTTTACTATTTTTTCTGTCTGTTTAATGAACAAAAATGTATTTTATGCTCAAATAAATGTAACCCAACTTAAAAGAAAAATGCTGAGTGTATTTTTAATACAGTTCTGGTGATTTTCTGTCGTGGAACGCCATCATGGTCACAAACTCAAAGGAGAAAGAAGATTTGAAAAGGTCTTTGAAACTTTGAGCTAAAATGCACATTTTTAGGAAAGTTGAAAAGTAATCAGCAGTTTCCATTTGTCCTGATGACTAATTATTTATGAGCTTAAAACAAATTTGAACCTTTATAGTCATTTTTAAGTGAGAGAGATTGTAAGATGATGTCATCTTCTCAAATGTGTGACTTTGCTGTTTTTTTCCATTTATGTGGCAGGAAGACTTCATGTTATTTGGTTGATTTTCTGTCATGTAACTGACCAGACGATCATTGATTAATGCAAAAAAAACCAAAACATTCGTCAGCTACAACAGTACAACACATTCATTTTTGTGATATTGCATAATGGTGCTAACAGGATAACACACCCAGATCTTTTCATTTATTAGATATGCGATGGAAGTTGTGCGTTGTGTAGTTTATTGTGTTTGCTGCAGTGGCCATCCTCATCTTCCCCTGCTGAACAAGGGTGGTGGAGGGGCAGGATGGGGATTATATCTCGATCCGTTTGCAAGGCTCACACCAAACAATCAACCATTGGACATAATCCTCTGACACACCCGTACACACCCGGAGTTACACACACATACACACACACACACATGCACGCACAGATGGTTCCTTAAAATAAAATGCAGCGTATATTTGTAACATCCACACACGGAAAATCTTTACATAGATACACAATTTGATATTGTGTTTGTCAATTTGAATGCGAACCTCGATTGAAAGAACAAAATAATTATTGATGGGAATTTAGTCTGTGTAGAAAGCACCAGTGAATCAGGTGATTTAGCGGGAGACGCGTACCTTTGATCGGTTTACATGCCGTCACACAGTGATCCCATCTGGATGCAGAAGTTCTCTTATAGTTCATGTTCGTTACATTAAAAAGTTGAGCCTCTCCTACAGTTTATATATCAAAGTTGCGTAGAAGCGAAGGTGACATTCTCACATTTACTCACTTAAAAACCAAGAGAAGTTCACTTCACAACAATAGTTTGCGTGACTACAACAACTTTATCATGTCAAATGGCCAAATCGATTATTCACGGTCCTTTGTTGCTCACTTCAGATTTTAAAATGTACATTTTTGTTGTGTATATCTAGTGGCAGCCATGTTTGTATGTTGATTTTTAGAAGAAATCAAAAAGCTTGTACGCGGTGAACGTTAAGCTCGGGGAGTTAGAGCTGCATCTGTTTGATCTCTTGGATCAACGTCTGTGATCGAATGGTCGGATTATTTATGTGGAAGACTGTGGGTGGAAATGAGGAGGGGGGTTGACGAGCCTGCGACAGACAAACTGAGGTAGTTCTCTCGAGCTGTACGCGCACCTTTTTATCTACAGCTGCTTGGGCTCATTTACAGTAATCAGAGCTCGCTCTTTGGGGAGATTAACTCATTCTGGCTTGGTGACCCGTCGCCCTGGAAGCCATGACGATTAAGAAGATGTGTCGTAAGTGCATGACCTCATGTGAAGACCGATTGTGATGGTTGTCACGCGCTGCGCAGGTCATCATCACACATCAGATGGATGACAGCAGTGTTTACACTGAGGGACCTCATGTTTATCCAGTCGCCATTACTCTGAAAGTCACTGTGGGAGGCTTTCTGTCTGGTGTCTGTATTTGGCAAAGAGGGCATGTAAACAGCAATGCTATCACTACTGTACCAGCAGGGTTTAGTGCTTCTTTTATTTTTTTATTTCTGCTCTGGCTTCACTCGCTTTGAAGTTCCTCTTCCTTTACCGCTGTGTTTCAGCACTTATCACTAACATGTGTTTCCAGAGTTCTTGCAAAGATTTAAAGTTGTTCTCTCTTCAAAGGAATATGCCCCCGTGTCTGCAGCCTACCTGGCAGACTGGTAATACCTGTGTCATGTTGCTCTGAAATCCTGGATTTACTGTAAGCTGGCTGACCAAACTGAATTCACTGACTTGAATTCTTGCATTTTATTCGTGATGTAGCAGAAATTCCATGTGGTGCATGGCTTTTGCTCTGTATTCTGTTTAGGGCTTTTCAGGCAAGACTTTAGAAAGTTAAGGAGTCAAATTTAATCTTCCCACACTGTAAATGGTCTCGGTTTTCCTCTGTTGAAAAGCAGCAGGTCAACCCAACAAGAGTTGCTTCCTAGAGGCCAGATACATTTTGTCTTGAAGCAGCGCTGACATTTCCTGGAGCAGGAAATCTCTCTGTTGGGGAAGGAAGACAGATTTGCAGCACCGCATCAGGTCCTTGAGGATGTCTTTGCAGCTTACACTCATCACTGCTGCTCTCATCTCAGGATACATGCTGTTGATTAGTTTTTTCAAGGTCTCTTATCAGGAAAGGAGAGGATGAGAGATATTGTTATTCTCATAGTATTAGTCTTTTTCACATTCAGCAGGATTTTTGGTTTTTCTTGTTGTCTGTTTAAAAATTAAACTTTACTCATTCATTTTCTTCGCAGTAGCCCCTTTTGTAGGCTGGTCACATCTCAGTTTGAAACTTTTACTTTTTTGGGCTCAATTTTTTCCGCCTACTGTGGTCATTTAAATCCACACAAGGAGCGGACAGTTGTCGTAAACACTGATGAAAAGGGGAGAGACGTCTTTCTCTTATTCTCATTCGCATACGCAAGCAAATTGCATGTGGTCAGCTGACATTACCAAACAATGTTCATGCTAAGAATGGCATAAGGATTGAAAAGAGGATTTGTGAAGACTATTAAGAGGAACCCCCTCCCCCTCCTCTCCTCGGTACTCCATTCACCGAGGATTATATCTCTGCAATTGAAACTTGGCTGGGCGTTCTCCGGCCCTGATACGCACCAATTTGGGATAACTCTGGAAATCCAAATTGGTGCTTGGACTGGACACAGTCACAGACAAGAAAGGGGCAGAGATATGGCCAGAAGGAGCAGGAGGTGAGAGCGTGGAAGTGAACACATAAAGCAGTAGGTATCTTTTTACACATCCTCCCTTGTGTATTGTTCTTTTGGTTAATGTATACGACTGTATGCCATCTGCTCAAATTGATGGATTATAATGATGTCTGATTGCAGCTATCTCATTGAGTCAGACTGTTTGTAAATGTGACGCTCATACTTGTGACAGGGATTTGGCACGACCGCGCTGCTCTCCAGATGTGTTTATGTACAATTAATGTTGAGAGATGGTAGCGGTGGGGTCTCTGAAATTTTCTTGGTAGACTGGAAACGCGTCATGTTATTGGACAGCAAACACATTCTTCCTCCATGCCTCATTGTTTTGATGGAAATAACTCTGCTTTATATATATATATATATATATATATATATATATATATATATATATATATATATATATATATCTCGCTCTATATATATATATAGATATATATATAGATAGATAGATATATTTGAATTATTGTAGGTGTGATTTGGATTTATAGAGACAGCACACTTAGATTTCATTATTATCAAATTACTCTTTTCAGTAATGCTGTCCATGTGGTAATGCTGACATCATTCCTGCACTTCGGTCCAGGTTAAATATCTATTGGATGGATGCAGACATTCACAGTCTTTGAAGGATGAGCCTCTTCGCTCTGTTAATCCCTAGACTTTTCATTTAGCAGGCTCCTGACCGTGACAGCTTTCTATGAAGTAACTCAACAAGTATTTGATGTATTGCCATTAATTTTCACTCAGATGTCAAATGGTGCCCAGAGCATTAATATTGACCCTCTGAGTTGTGAGTCATCATCTTTGACAACCCCTAACCCTTAATCAAGAAGAAAAAGAAAGTAATCATTTTAACTGACACACATCTAAAAGCATTGAGACTTTTTCCCAAAAAATCTGTGTTATCTTTCTCTAAAATATAGGGTTAGGAGAGTTGTATCACTTATGAAGACAGGCCTCAGAACATTAATGATCCTCCTGCTATCTTTGTAGCAACACCAGCAGGTAAACTTTCGTTTATCCAGAAAAATATTTGATCAGTCTGGAAATGTACTTAATGTTAACTTCTTGGGCAACAGACAGCACTTCGGGACTTCGGTGTTACTAGGAAGTCCAGATAACGGATACGATTCAACTTTCTTGTTTCATTTGCTGGTCTCAAAGCACCAGAGTTCCAAGTGTCCGTTATGTTCACGTGATAATATTCTATATAACTGAATAACCCCTGTGGCTGCCCATCCTTGAGCCTGGTTCTGTCGGGGGTTTCTTCCTGTTAAAAAGGAGTTTTTGCTTGCTTAAGGGGTCTGATATGATTATTAGAGTTTTCTCTGTTTTCCCTGTATTATTGTTGAGTGTTTACCTCACAATATAAAGCACCTTGAGGCGACTGTTGTTGTGATTTGGTGTTATATAAATAAAATTGAATTGAATTAAATTGAATTATTAGTTGTGTATTATTTTGTACAGATTTTTTTCAGTTTAATAAATCCATCAGAAAAGATGGTGCACATTAAGCAACGTTATAGATGAATTTGACTTATCTTTCTGTTTTAAGAGAAATGTAGGTGATAAACATCAAAAACACTTGAACAAATGCTTTCACTGTACACAGGGCTTCATTCAGAGCGTGTAACACATCCAGGGTTCACATCCTATTGCTTCTAGGGGGTCATTCCTTACCTCACTTTACCTCACTAATCAGCTAAATCTGTTCCTCTATCTTCTATCACCTCCATATTGTGCTGTATTTAGAGTCTGGCAGTTTCATCATTTTCCATTTAAAGGATGATGAACAGATTACATCTCTTGAGTTGTTTCTTCATGTCCTGTTTAGGCCTTGCCTGCTGTGTTTGGATTGCCTTCAGTTATGCGCATTTACCTCCATTTAGAACCTAAACCAAATACTCACAGGACATTCCTGTTGTGTGAGCCTTAGGTGCTTCTGGTTTTCACTAATCCCCTTTGAAAAATAGGCTCGACCACCCCCAGCAGTAAAGTGTGAAGCCTTGCTAGTCTACCCTTGCTATGTTAAACATTTATAGTCTAAGCTAATCAAGCATTGCTATGAGATGCTGCAGTTTGCTTTCCAAAGCATGTCGTCATTCAGCACTAAAACCCACCTTTTCCACTGTCCTCACAGACAGGATGACAAACCAGCCGACAGCCAACCAGTCCAACGCAAACAAGGAGAAGGAGAAAGAAAACCAGCGAGATGACAACACAGAGATTGCGTATAAAGATGCTGGCCATTGTAGCCGCAACACACACAGCCTGCTGCTGGGACTCACGGTTATGGGTACACATGAAAAGAAGCACTCAGGCGATGCCATGATGAGGGCATAACTTGAAGAAATACTGGAGCAAAACAAGCCTTTGTTTTGCTTTTATGCACATAGTTTAACACTCCAAATTCCCACATGTTTTACTGAATGACTAGAATTACAACTGAGGTTAGTTTTATTGTTAAAAAAAAAAAGAAAAGGACCAATTTATGCTGCAGCAAAAATTACCACACGCAAACCTTGATGTAAATACGCCGGGATCATTTTCCCATGAGATGTCTTAGGCTTGTTGTTGTCTTTGCTCTGCCACTGTAAACACTTTGGTATGTTTCTCCACAGCTGTGTGTTTTGTCAAAAAAAGGCCTGCAGAGTCAAGGAGTGTGTTATTTTTGTCTGCAATTTGTCACTTAGATTTAAACCTTGATATGAACTTGTTTACATTACAGTAGATGGCTCTCATTAATCAGCGATCTCTTGCATCTCCAACGTTAAACACAGTGTTAGGGGCCGTCACAAAAAAGGCTAATGAGTCCGCTGAAAGGTTATAAACTGAGGTTGATTTCTGACACGGTTAATATTACTACTGAGTTTTACATATTTGTGACATTTGGAACTCATTTTTTAAACCAATATTCATTAGATTTTTAAATGTGCACATAAGGTAGTGTTTAGGCATGCGTTTCGACTTGTCTGGAAACTAAAACAATAGCCTGTGCTATTATGGGACTTTTTGAGGCATGGAAACATAGTATGCCTTTTTAATGGTTTGGGAAATGAATGCAGACATGATTGGCTAAACAACTGCTGCACAAAAACAAAACTCTGTAATTAGCTTATTTTTTTCCACTCCTCAGGCGTCGTCATGGGAGCCGTTTTTGGGATGATGCTGCGGTACATGCAGGTGACAGACAGCGCCGCCCTCACAATGGTTTCCTTTCCTGGAGAAATCCTTATGAGGATGCTGAAGATGCTCATCCTGCCTCTTATCATCTCCAGCCTTATCACAGGTGTGGCCGTTATAGACAGCATCATGTTGGTTTTAATAAGTTAAAAAGTAACCAATACTGTGTTAACACTGTAACGGATGATTGTCCAGTGTGTGCATAATTTAGGGCACACTCATTGTCCCCAGTGATTCCTAACCAACTACAACCTCATACTCCTGAACTTTAACCATAATAAACTAAACTGAACATGTTAATATGTTAACTGTAGAAAAATTTAAATTCTGACATTAGTAGAACTAATGGACTATTGTATTTGCTGTACATGTAGTCTACAGGACTACGTGTACTTATTAGTCAGAACTTACCATATTTGGACAAAAGGGTGGATTTCTGTTATAAGCTAACTCCTGAGCCACTCCTCTTATGGTGTGTTCCATCTGAAGCTGGAAATTGGAATTTCCTAGTTGGATTTTTCAACTGGAACATTCCCCTCAAGTCGGACTTCCAAATCAGAAAACAACCCCACCAACATTGACTTAACCATCCAAGTTGGTGGCAGCCCATGTAAATATTAATGAAACTGTAGAACTCGTACTCTGCCACTGCACTGCCACTGTTGTGTTGATAAATAGGTCAGAAATACACAGTTAATAAAAATCTGCAATCTACAATAAGAAGTGCCCAGTTCTGCTCAATATTAATTTTATTGCCTTAAAATCTCTCCTTAAAAGGGTCACAGTTTTGAAGGTGGACCCTTTGGAAATTAATTGCAATCTCTTCAGCTAGACTCTATTTGTGAATATGTTGCATGTTTATAAGCACAAAAAAATAAAGAACCATTCCACTGTATTGCTAGTGATATATGAATGACTCTACCTTGCTAAGAAGCAAAAAGAAATCCAGTATTTCATAGCTTTTCTGACTTTGCTACCGGAACACAGTGAATTCAGGACTGATAGCTCCAGCATCCAGCCTCCAAGGCAAAAGCAATGCTGCATTAATTTTTGAATTCAAGTGTTTTCAGTCCCATCGTCACAGGTGTATAAAATCAAGTACCTACCCATGCAGTCTGCCTTTGCAAACACTTGTGAAAAAATAGGTTTTTCTAAAAAGCTTGTTGTCCTGTAACAGGATTCCACCTTTGCAACAAGTTGGTTTGTGAAATTTCTTGCATTGTAGATATTCCACAAGCATCTATAAGTGGTATTATTGCAAAGTGAAAACATTCAGTAATCACAGCAGCTCAGTCATGAAGCCGCAGACCTATAAAGTAACAGAAACAGGGTCAACAAGTGCAAAAGTCTTAATATCTGCAGCGTTCCAAACCTCGTCCAGCATTAACATCAGCACAACATCTGTATGCTGGGAGCTTCACGGTATGGGTTTCCATGGCTGAACAGCTCCTGCACGTGTTGAGTGTTAAGGATTTAAGTAAGTAACATGCAATTTAAATGCTCGAATTAAGGAGGAAAACAGACCTATAATATCAGTTATGTATGCTCTAATATTTCTCATGTAACTGGATAAAAATACTCCAGAAATCATCAAACTCACAACCAGCTTAGTGACTGAAATGAGAAAACCTAGCAGGTAGCTAGCCAGCTAAAGCCACCTGAGTTGATTCATGAATTAGCATGTGAAAAGCTAAAAACTAAAAAGCCAGCGGTTTATCCAAAAAACATGTATCAAACTTTAAACACTCTACAGGAAGTATTTGCAGTTCAAAGTACTGGGAAACTCGAGCTTCGAGGTAAAGACGCTGTTATTGACTCTGTGGACTTGGACACACGTTGTTTTAAATCTGTTGTCTGTCTCTTGTAGGGCTTGCTGGTCTAGACGCGCGCTCCAGTGGAAGGATGGGTAGCCGAGCCATGGTGTACTACATGTCCACCACTGTAATCGCTGCCGTCCTCGGGGTCATCCTGGTGTTGGGGATCCACCCAGGGAACCCTAAACTGAGGGGAGGCAACTCATCATCCACATCCACGAAAAACCAGGAAGTCAGCAGTCTGGACGCTTTCCTTGACCTGATTCGAAACCTCTTCCCAGAAAACCTGGTGCAAGCCTGCTTCCAGCAGGTACCCTCCACATTAACCATTTACTGCTTCATTATCTTGGCTCATCATGAACCATAAGCTTTCAAGCAAACTGAAAATGTTAATATAAACATAGCAAAGAAAGATTCTTGACTAATACGTTTCCTTTTAATAAAACGCGAGTGTTTCCCAGTATTGCTTTGCTGGGACTTTCAGCATCAAAGCTTTTGGTAAGGCTCTACATTCCTTATATGAAATTTTCATCATTCAGCTTTAAGGTGATGATAATCAAACTACACTGAATAGAGAAAAAATTGGTAAATAAATAATATCTGAAGTTTATTAAAATTGTATTTTTATTTTTCAAGATAAATTTCCTCTTTAATTTGAATGAATGTTCACAGACATCGCTTCATGTGCTTCATGTGCTTCATGTGCTTCATGTTAATAGTTTACTAGAAAAACCATTGCAAACTACAGATTTAAGTTTCCAAAACAGCTACCACTTGGATCCTGAATTGTGATTGTTTTGTCAGCGATTGTCAACAATTATTATTGCTAATAATTATTATCCAAAGTGTATCATATTGGAAAGTCTTGCTTGTGCCCCAGGCCACATTTGAGGAGATGAGCTTTTCTGGATAAGGGATTACTGAGCAGTTTGAGAGAATGAAGGACTCGGACAGAGTTCTTAAAAACTTATGGTTCTCCAGAGAGGTTAGCTGTTCTCCAAACTTCATACGTAACAATTTTTACATATGTTGTCTGGACTGATTCAAAGGCTTCATTTGGCTAGAAAGAGGCTAAGAGGCCACGCAACTCTTTGGACTGTTGGAGGAAGCCAGGATACTCACGAGAGACCTCACGCAGGTGTGGGGAGAGTATGCAAACTCCACACAGAAAGATCACAGGAGTCAAAGCCAAACCCATCCCCAGCAGGGGTGGGCAACTCATTTTCTAAAGGGGCAACATGAAAAACTGGGACTGGTGTGGATTGCTGCAGTAATAAACTTATAAAATTAAATTAATATTAAACAGAAATGAGTTCAGATCATTGGTGCAGATCTCCTCAACAGTTCTGGGACAGTTTGTTGCCCACCCAGGGCCCAGAGTGTAATAATCTAGTTTAAAACAAATACTAATATAGAGCTTATCAACTGAACCACTGAAAACACGTTTTACATACTAAAAGAAGATAAATCAGTGCCATTGTAATTCATCAAGTCATATATAAAATAGATCTAGGGTTGCTTTTTTCCATTCTTTGTAATGTATTGTGAGTTAGTGCTAATGGTGCCGTCGAAGAGGGACAATTCAGGAAGCAGCTTGTGTTTTCGTGATGCTGCAGTTGCCTTCTTCTGTCCAATCCTGTTTTTTCTGTCATGCGTGTTCGTCTGAATGATTAGAAGTAGTTATCTGTGTATAACTGGGCGATGGTCAGCTGTCCTGCAGCTACCGCTAATCTCTTTACAGCTGCAAAGCCACATACTTATTTAGTGCAGTAAGGCATCTGTTGGTGAACCGAGAGCTTTATTTCTGTCTGCATCTTTATTTTAAACTGCGTCTTTGTTCATATTCATCAGGAATTCAGTAAATTCATGTAAGTCACCGCTTTAGCAGCAGGGAATTGTCCTCCCCCTTTCAGCCTTTTCGTCTCCTTTTTCTTTCCCTTTGTTGTATTTATGTTTCTGTTTTGCCTTTTCTTTAAACAGAAATCAGAGCACGTCGTGCCGCTGCCAAAACTTTGTTTGTTCACACACAATGGGAGTTACAAAATCTAAGCACCCCAGCACAAACCACAGAATAATCTGAATGTCGCCCCGTGTTTCCTTCAGGTTCAGACGGTGCTGAAAAAGGTGCCGGTCGCAGCACCAAACCAAACTGAGCCCATATTAGTGAGCAGAAAAAAACTGGAATACAAATGGGGCATGAACGTCCTCGGTGAGTTGATAACAGAGTTCGTATTGCGAGACGCTTGCGTTTTCCAGGTCTCTTTTTGGTTATTTGTCCTCATTTTTCCACTTACTCGCTTGCTTTGTGTTTTCGTCAAGGTTTAATTGGCTTCTTCATCACCTTTGGGATCTGCATGGGCCGGATGGGCGAGCGTGGGAAGGTCATGTGTGACTTCTTCAACATCCTCAATGAAATTATCATGACGATGGTGTCCATGATCATGTGGTCGGTGTCTTGTATTCCTTCATTCGTATTTGTGTGTCTGTGTTTAAAAAGTGCGTGCCTCTGTTTTTCCTCTTGGTGGCCAACGTTTGACATTTTGGCGATACCGCATACAACGGTCAGAGACAGTGATGGATAAGGCGAAGACTGTGTGCTTGAGGCAAATTGTGGGAACAAGCAGCAAGGTCAGATAGAAAAAAAAAACAAAGAGGAAAAGGGAGAAAGTGTGTCAGTGAAGGACACAGACAGATGGAAAGAGGGAGAGGGTTTCCCTGGGACATGCTGGAGTCTGTGGTATGCTGGGGAGTAGCAGGAGCCGGGGCCCAGAATGGCGTTGTGGGCTCCCAGGGGAGCCGCGGTGGAAGATCTCCAGAATGTAATGGATCCATCGACGACAGAGGAGCTACTTGGTGGCAGAGCAGAAAGCAGATGCGTGTGAGAGCATTCCTTCAGAGAGCAGTGCACGTCTTGAGGCTTCACAGAGCCCAGGCAAGTGGTGCAGAGAAAGTGTAGCGGTACTCGGAGCGGGGATGGGAAAGGAAAGGAGGAGTAGAGTAGGCGGTTGGACGAGAAACAGCAGGATGCTTGTCTCACAGCTCCTCTAAGCCTCCTCTACATGTGCAGCTGGACACCAAAGGAACTGTATCATTGTCTGTATCACTCACTCAGTGTAAACAGATTACTCACGGGCTTATGGTGCGAGCCAAACACAGAATCCAGTGTATACAAAAAGCACGCATCATACAAGGGGCATATCTATCAAATCATATACATGGCATACTGCACCAAACAACTGTCACTGGATGCCAGCTGACCTGGGAGAATGCACCGTCTCATGATGGGACAAGGAGTCGCTTTAATTCAAGTGTCCCAATAACTGCAGTCTGTATTCATGAACAGGGACAACTGCTCTCCAGAGCTGGAAACCAGAGATCCAAGCATGTGTCCTGTCCCCTTGCAGAGAAACGTGCTTCTTTGACAGTGACTAAAGATTTATGAGGTGGCGAAAACGTTGGCCTGACATTAAAAAAAAGTAACAGGGTGGCTACAGCTCCTTAAATATTCTTAAAATATCTTAAATTCACATCAATTTATAAAAGGCCTTGTAAAATTTATAGTCATGTCACCACATGGATTACTAGAACACAGTGCCACCATTTCTGCGGCATTGTTTATTGTTCTGCTATCCCTTTTAAATGTGTTTTATATGTGTAAATATGGTTAATGGCAACAGGATGCTTATAGGCTAATTATTGGCTTATTTAATGGTTGTTGTGTCAGAAAACATCTTAAAATACTGAAATGTGATCCTGGCAGTAACATGCAGACATGGTGAGTTCACTGACAAACAGCTATGGTGGTAACCACCAATAACTCTTAGTGGTTGAAGCCAGTTCATATAAATATTTAATAGAACAATAACACTGCATGTGAAACATTAATGTTTGGGACGATGACAATGATTATGTTGTTTTCACATTAACACACACTTGTGTTCCTAAACAAAGCCATTTTTTGTCTTTTTACTTTTGTGCTTGACTATATATAAAGTTTGTATTTTCCATTGCAGGTTTGATCTTAAATATTATTTTAAAGAATAGTAAAGTAGAAAGAGTAGCCTTCAAAAGACCTGTGGACACCCAGTCCTTTGTTGTAATTCATCCATAATTAATAAATTAAGTCAGTCAATCAAATCAAACAATTTCTGCCTTCAAATGGCTTTGTTGCTTATTGGACAGTTTAAAAAAGCAGAAAGAAATATTCATGTACATACACATATATAGTGTATACTAAATGGAGTTTAATGGAACATAAACCACAATCAGTCCCAATCAAATAATTTCTGCTGTGATGTCTTTGTCCAGGTACTCTCCTGTCGGCATCGCCTCTCTGATTGCGGGAAAGATCGCAGCTATCGGGGACCTGGAGGTGGTAGCCAGGCAGCTGGGCATGTACATGGTGACTGTCATTGTGGGTCTGGTGATCCACGGGGGCTTGATCCTACCCGCTATATTCTTTGCAATCACCAGAAAAAGCCCCTTTGCTTTCTACTCTGGGATCTTCCAGGCATGGATCACAGCCTTGGGCACTGCTAGCAGGTATGACAGCTTGCAGGAAGTGCATATGTATGTTTGGAAGTCGTCTGTTTGGGCATGTGTTCGCACATGTGTGTCACATATTTCTTTTACAACACGTATTGCTCGGACAGCTGTTGTAGTTACCATGATTGATCGGCGTAGCCTGCTACTCGCTTTCAGCTATTTGGGTTAAATCTGAAAGGCCTGAAGGCAAAAATCTGTATTTATGCAGCTACACTGACAAATCAGGACAGCAGAGCCAAAGCGCAGGCTATCATAGACGAGTCCATGTCGGACAGATTCTGTGTTGTAAGTATCTAAGCCTTCGGATTAGTTGCCACCAGCCAAACTGGCCCCGCTGTATCCTGCCCGGCTTGGCTTGGCCCAGCCTGCCTGGGATTCAGCATTGCTGCTGAAACCAACTGTTATTTTGGCACATTACTGAGGCTTTAGTGAATATGGGTAATCCTATCAACGTTTTCTCTAATTATATTATGACCCGACCTCAGCGGGGCCGGGAATCAAATTCCTTTAATTCACATGTTGGAGGATTGAAACAGTGGCCTACCCCAGCTGTTAGGACGAGGCTGTCGGCCGACTCAAATTTCTCCTGCCTTTTTTAATTGTTGTCTCTTCCCTTCGCCCTCACCTCTGCACTTATGCTTTTCACCACCTGTCTGCCTATTTTATATCCCTCAGCAGACACTTTGCGCCTGCTCCGAGTACATCTGCACCTTTTTTCCCTCTAACTCGCCTTCTTGTGTGGCCTTCTTCTTTCAGCGCGGGGACATTGCCGGTCACCTTTCGCTGCCTTGAGGAAAATCTGAAGATTGATAAGCGTGTGACTCGCTTCGTGCTTCCCATAGGTGCCACCATTAACATGGACGGCACTGCCTTGTACGAAGCCGTGGCTGCCATCTTTATTGCCCAAATGAATGACATCACCCTGGACTCTGGGCAGATCGTTACTGTCAGGTAAACCACATGGTGACTTGACTCTCATGACTCAGGTTTCATTATCAGAAAGCAGCACCGTTGAGGTGCCAGTGCTCTTTCTCCCACATCAACTATAAGCCTTTAATAGTTTCCTTACTTGGCTGCTTCTGAAGATGCCTTACAGCATCTTTGCCAGCCAGCTATTCGTTTCCAAAACCAAGAGCAAAAAAACATATATCTTCTACTTAACCTACTCAGATTCCAAGCACTGCTTTTTCTTCTATTTACATTTTTCATAAAAGAAACAGAACAAACCAAAGTGGTTTTAATATCTATACACTGGACCTTAACCAGTCCATACGGCGGTACAGTGGTTAGCAATGTAGTTGCACACAAGAAAGTTCTGGATCTGCACCTCGAGGTCAGCTGGGGCCTTCCCGTGTGGAGTTTGCATGTTTTCCCTGTGCCTGCGTGGGTTTTCTCCAAGTGCTCCAACTTCCTTCCACTGTGCAAAGGCTTGCATTTTAGGTTGATTGGTCTCTCAGAATGGGCTCAGGGTGTGGATATGAGCAAGAATGGTTGTCTTGTCTATCTGGTTTGCAGCGCTGTGATGAACCGATGACCTTTGCAGGAACCAACATCCCTCGCTCAGTGTCATCTGGAAGAAGCTTGAGCTACCCTGCAACGCTAGCTAGGCGTGCAGTTTATAAAGAGGATGGACTGACTTTTGTAGTGTCCAGTATACAAACATTTGCATTGATTATTTCAACACACAGAATAGTTTAGTTACCAACAAAATCAGAACTGACGCAACATGAGATGCAAATAAATAATAAAACTTTATGCATATATTCTGATTCTACATATACATTTAAATATGTGCTGATATTGACGTGAAACGCTTCATAATACTTAAGCATGGATGTTGGAGCACCTTTGAGGCCCTTGTGACAAGCTGTTTGTTGTCTTTTTGTTGTTGTTTACACCATCAGCTGAGTAAACTAGGTGATAGAAGGTCATGTGTTTAGCCAGAGCAAAAATCACCTGGCACAATTTACTCACATGCTTTGGCCAAAAGCAGGATGGGACAGGAAATTGTGGGGGTGTGAATGTAAACATAAACCGCTGTGCACATTAGTGTAAGTAGCCTCCATCACGGTCTCTGTCACCTGATTGCACCAGAACAGGTTCCTTTTTTGTCCTGCTCTCTGTTATTTTTCCTAAGAAGGATAATAACAAACAATATTCCCTGAATGCCGTGTCAGCCCGCCCTGCTGTAAGGTTTTTGTGTCAAAGTTCATTCTGATTCAAATATTAGTAAAAAGGGAAAAATATCAATTATGTTCTGACTCATCCTAAAGTCTCTCGTCCTGCGTCAAACATAGATGAATGGAAAGTGACGTTTGACTTGACTGTATATAAAAGATGGACATGTTTTGGAACCAGAAGTGACTGCAGCTGGACAAGAGGAGCGCTAAGTTTCCAGCTAACACCTAAAGCTTGTTTAGCAATCTGCATCTGTAGCCTTTATGGCTGCACAAATACCAGCTGATTAGTGTTAGGCAACATTCAGATAAATTACAAATAATTTCATTCAAATGTCTCGGTGCATCTTTATCGAGAAACCAGCAACACAAACACATTGGAACTCGTTCATTCATTTTCTTTTCTGCATTTACAGAAGTGTACAGTCTGCATGCTTTAGTTCATTTTCAAACAACTTGCATCAAGTATGTTACGAGGTATAGAAATAAATATGGAAGGAAGTAAAGAAATATTCATCTCCCATTTCTGA
The DNA here is from genome assembly GCF_051167445.1 of Perissodus microlepis. Lineage (NCBI taxonomy): Eukaryota > Metazoa > Chordata > Actinopteri > Cichliformes > Cichlidae > Perissodus > Perissodus microlepis. Next base: position 5,021,788 of record NC_140464.1, on the reverse strand, counting down.
GGTTTGAGCAGGAGATTGGATCCAGTCTGCTTGGATCAGATTCTGCTTGTTGTGGCCGCGGGTTACAAATAACGCTCAGCACTTTGAAGTTGTTTATTGTGTGTCTTTCATCAACGGCTGTTTACCACGAAATCGAATTTTAAGAAAATGCTGTATGGTTTTTGTGTGATGCACTACATAAATCTGCCCCACTTAATCTCCCAGTCACAGCGTGGTGATAATTGGCATTGCAGTTTGTCAGACACAATTGAGATGTAACTAATAACAGATGAATAGCTTCATGCAGTAAATATCACAGTTTACAGCTGTATCCAAACTGGCTGGCCTGCAGGCCCCTGTGGTTACTGATAATTCTCTAATTGCAGACATGCCATGACAAGCAGCATTTTTCAGAGTCTTTAAAGTTTTACTTTAGGAAACATCTTTTGTTGTGGACAGAGGAACTGAGTCCTTTCTATCCTCGTGTACTTTATACAAGCATTGCATTGATGAAATACACGTAAATGAGCTCACATAAATCCGAGACTTTTTGGTGTGTGAGAAACAGAATACTGGACCACTCCATGTGTAAATCTTAGTGGGTGGAGACAGATTAGGGTTTTTGATTTTTTTATATGGTGATATTATAAACACGTAAAACTAAAACTCACCTCTCGCTACAATTCAAAGTCTTTAACTTTAAGCTAATTGTGCTTTTGGCTGCCACATGACTAAACATGCTGAATCAGCAGTGAAAGCATGAATTGGTGAGTTCCAATATTAAATGTGGTTTCGGTTTAGCCTTTTCTGGTGTTTCAGCAGTTTTTGAGCACAATGGTCTGGTTTTACAGTTGGGTTTAATTATTTTTTCATATATTTTTTCCATCACACATCACCTTTTGCATGTGGAATTAATTTACTTTTGCATTTTTCAGTCTACCATTTTTGGCGAGTGTTCAGAAAACTATGAAAAAAGTAATGTCTGCATGCTTTGACTCTGTTTCTTGAAGAGCCTAAATTCAAGTGCTTTCCCAATATGCCAGCATGCCATTAGTTCAGGCAGGCCATGAACTCAAGTTAACCTCAATTTCAGATCAGTTCATCTGATCTCATTGCCAGCCCACATCACTCAGCGGATACAACTGCTATGTAATCAAAGAAAGGATATCTATTGGAAAAACTGATAGAGGCCATGCTATTTAATTTGCTTTAGCTTAGACCTGCATTACTAATTACAAATGAGTTACAAATTATGATATCAAATATTTGAACAGTATTCCAAGCTTGTTTATTTGACATAATTAGCAATTAGTGTAACAAACAATACAATTTATTTAAGTTAAAAAAAAAAAACTCTTACAGGGGAAGTAGTACTAGACACAGAATTTAAAGACACCCAGCGTGTCCTTTGATTTATGCAGATAGGAAAAAAAGGCAAAAAGAGGCAGCACAGTAGTTACAGGGATGTCTGACACTTGACTCAAGCTGAACTATTAGGGAGTGATGAAAGGGTTGCACTTGATTGATTGACTGATTGGAAAAGGCCATATGAGCATAACTGTGAAAATGGGAAAAAGCCAGAATCGTCACTAAAATCACAATTTGATTATTTCTGCCTGCCTACAGCACATTACTGCAAGCATGATTTAAATATACCTTTTTCCCATCTCTTCTCTCCAGTATGACCGCCACACTGGCCAGTGTTGGAGCCGCCAGTATTCCTAGCGCTGGACTGGTAACCATGCTACTGATCCTGACAGCTGTCGGCCTGCCTACCCAGGACATCAGCCTGCTGATCGCTGTCGACTGGCTGCTGTGAGTCAGGTGTCTGATGAGCAGGCAATAACAAATCACTGCTCTGCAATCCATGTTAGGGTACTGACACTTAACGTAATATTGGTATCACTAAGCCGTAATTTCACTCACTGACACTGATGCCATTTGTCCACTCAGTGACCGAATGCGTACCTCCATCAATGTTGTTGGCGACTCATTTGGTGCCGGGATTGTGGATCACTTGTCAAAGACGGAGCTCACCGAACTTGATGCAGCCGAAATGCAAACGCTCTCGCAAGAGGGAGAGCTCGATTTCGTCCCTCCGCCACCAATCCTCACGGAGATGGACATGGTCGACCCTCTCAAACCGCCCGAGCTGCCTCCTCGTTCCCCTCGCCCACCCAAACAAAACCACCACAGTCACATACTCTCCCAATCCCACTCCATCACTTACTCGCCATCCCGTTCTGTCCGGTCTCCGTCACCACGCTCCATCAGTTCTCCCTCTCCGCGTTCTGTCTGTTCCCACTCTCCCAGGCCTTTCCGTACTCATTCCCCACGCCTCCTGCGCAGGACAGAGCCGGGATATTGTGTCCTGCCCAGCCATGACAATCAGGTACGTACTTTCTACCTTATACTTTAAAGACATTAGAAATCTAAATCTTACAGTCCTTGTTATTTAGCATAGAGTTTGTTGAATATTACAAATATGTGTCTATAGTTTTTTTTTCTGATAAAAGAGCAGCAGCTGGCTTACATTCTGTCACATCTTCTAAACCCTAGCAGGATCCTAATAACTTGTAATTGACCAAATGTCTGATGTTTTAATGTTTTAATAGGGTCATTTTACCAGTTCAGTATAAATATACCAAAAGCTTAGCCTTGACACTACTCTAAAGGCTTTTTTTTTCAATTCTTAGCTCTGTATGACATCACAGAGAGTGCTTATCCCTTATATGATACACTGAAGCACAGAAACCCCACTCACCTGCTGTTAAAACCTTCGGATGCATTAAGATAACTAAGGAGTATTTTGAACTGCAAATCATGTAAAGCTACTTTAATAGAGTTTAAAAAACAAAAATAAAACTACAGATAAATTAATATAATATGCCCACTTTATCATGTATATTAATAATGCATCAAAGATTTCTGGATGCAGATAAACTCAAACTCTTGAACCTAATAATATGACTATGATGACATCATCCTGGGAAAGACCTTTAACATTTAGCATGTTAAATTTAAGTATGTTGGTCAGTCAGTGCAGGCTGCATGATCTCATTTCGGTCTCTTCACACTCTCAGATTCCCACACTGCCGCGCTCCTACAGGGAGAGAGAGAGAGACCGAGAGAGAGAAAGAGACAGGGAGCGGGAGCGACTGAGGCGAGAGAGTGAAACTGAGGAGGAAGAGGAGAGGGAGAGGGTTCTGGGCGAAGTAAGCGACGGTGAGGAGAGCGATGACACTGCTTACGATCGAAGGCACACCATCCCACCGTGCGACCTGCCGTGATCAGATTTCACCACCAGCGTGTTTCACAGTCGATTTGTTTCCACTTTTACGACAGGTTTTAACCACTTTCAGCTTCACTCTTCAGTGGAGGTACAGAGTGGGTTTCTAGCTGGTTGCATTGCTAATTTTTCAATGCACGGATCTTAAAATGTCATGATGGCAATGCAGTGTAATATTCCCAAGAAGGCCCTTAAAAACCAGGCCTGAGACTTTTGCCCTGTGGTTGGATGCTGAAAGAGTTTCTTTTCCTCCTTATCTTATCTACTCCAGTCTTGATTTATAATTTTGCTTCTGAAATCCACCCAAACCTAAAATGTTCCCAAACGCATACACGTCCAAGAATTCAACTGATGCCAGAGAATGTGAGTCTGCTCTTGATGAAAAAAGTCTGCTGGTGCTCTTACCAGCCTTGTAACGCACAAACAGGAATTCATTTTGCTCAGATTCCCTTTGCTTCCCTTTAAGGAAGTTTTAAAAAAATTACTTTTAAAAGAAAAGTTTGACATTTTGAGGACATTTGCAATGAGGAAAAATGTATTCACAGTTAAAGACTAATATCATTAACTGTAAATATATGTAGAACTTCAGGTAGCTTTCAGTGGAAAACGGCTGGCCTGGTTCTCTTTCAAGGTCATAAAACATTTACTAGCACCTTTAAATCTCATTAATTAACAGGTGATGTCTTTTTCTAACAAGTTTAAAAGCTGAATTTAAAATGTGCACTTTTGCTGGATGTTAAATTTTTCACTAGAGTGACAGTTTGATCCTTTCAAAGCCTTGCATTGCAGGTGGTCACCAGTACTGGTGGATTTACTTCACTTTGGAGATAGCCAGGATAGCTGATTCCTACTAGTGTTTTGGCTGAGAAAACTAGCAGGTAAACTGTAGCTTTATATTTAGCATACTGATAGAAAGTACTCGTTTTAATTCTGCTTTATCGATATAGTTCCAAATCAGAACAGTAGTCAACTCAAGGTGCTTTGAGTTGACTACGTTTGAGACCCTATCGTATTTTGGAGCGAAAAATTCCAGAATCAGATGATCCCCTTTGAACAAGCAGCAGGTGACAGTGGGAAGGAAAAACTCTCTTCTGACAGGAAGAAATCTCCAGCAGAGCCAGACTCAGGGAGGAAAGCCATCTGCCGTGACTGGCTGGGAGGTTGGGGAAAAGGATACAAAGGAGTAAAACGAGATGCTCATTGCAGTCTGAGCCTATTGCAACTTAACTAACGGATGCTGCAGGGTCACCTGATCCAGCCGTAGCCTTGTCGGAAATGAAAGTAGAGTTTTTCACACGTGAACTGACTGCAGCTATGAAGCTTTTCTAGCTGTTACCAAATGTAAATGTGGAAATATAAAAATGCATCTCAGTCATTTCATTTATTAGTCTATAACTTGCCAGCATGAGAATACAGAAGGTATGTGGTTTCCTCCTGCATGCCCAGGCGCCACTCGAATTCAAACCAAAGAACCAGACTAAAGCAGATTTTTTCCTGTTTTGTGCTACACGTGAAAACTCATCATGTGCGATGAGTTTGTGCGTGAAAGCCGTGAGACAAATAGATCTTTCTATTTAAGACACAAAACAAATTTCCCACCTGTGGGACTAATAAAGGTCATCTTATCTTATCTTATCTTATCTTATCTTAAGACAGCAAATATCTTTCAAAATGTTGAACTAGTCCTTAAAAAAAACCCAACTGATACTTTACATCTGGCAGGCAGTATTTTTATACAGTTCTCTTTACATGTTTATCCTCAGTGCTCTTTTACCTCATTCCCTCTGACATCAGTCACTGTTGATGTTAATATTGTCTATATTATCTAGGGTTTGTATTTTCTTTGTTGTGGTCTGGTGTGTGAAATGATGAATTTTAGGCCAGAAGCTGTTTCAATTTTGTTGTTTGTTTAAATTTACTTGTTATTTTACTCTTACTTATTATTTAAATTTGTTAATTGCTGTAAAATATCATCTTCTGTCCCACTGAACTGCCTTTCATTTCAAATTGAACTTCATGAACTGCCTCCCTACATCCTTGAGTCTCAATGCAGAGTCACAGGTCCAGATTGTGTGTATACTGTATGTAATAAAATCTTAGAGATTTATTTAAAGTAACTGCACTTCTCTTGTGTTTCCTCTGCTGCTAAACTTGTGCAATCTGTGGGAGGATTTGCAGTCAAAGGGGGACACGCGTCAGTGTTTGGTGACTAAAGACAGTGGAAAAATCCTGCAGACAAAGATATTACTGAGTGGAAAGATTGCAACACACACATAAGCAGAATGCACACATGACACACGAGGCTGTAATGAGACAAAGACAGAGATACCAACACACTTAATCCTCTCAGTGAAGAGTTAGAGATGGGCGAGGCAGGGGAGAGTGATGGATGGGAGAGGAATCGGTAGGCGGCAGATGGCCAGAAAGACGTCAATCCTTTTCATTCTTCCCAGACAGCATAAGGGCTTTGTGGGTGATTGCAAGCAAGGCTGACGTTAGCTCAGGGATACGTCAGAGAGGAAAGCTGAGCAGAAAGGTGAACCCCCCCCCCCCAAAGAGCTCGGCAAAAACTGAAAATCGAAACTCTCGTTTAGGATCGTTAAAATTCGAGTTTGTCTCGATCGACATTTGCGGCTGATGGAGTCCAAAGAAGAAAGCGCTAATCTGCCCTGTGGCATGAGAGAGCTGCCCCTTCAGCGCATGACGTGGGGATATCATGTCGCATCATCTGAAGGGACAGGAGGGTCAGGAATTTAATCACTGCAGCTATCACTGTTCAGAGGAGTTTGTGTGTGAGTGTTGGGGGTTTGGAGGGTCACAAGGAGCATCATCTGCTCCTTTCTATTATCTTCACTCCAGCTCTGTTTCAACATAACATCAGGACAAAAAATTAAGACACAGAAGCCATTTTCACAAACTAGACGAGAAAAACTCTTTTTGCAAAGGAATATATTTAAAGCAGTCTGCGATGACTAATCAGTATTTAAAATGACAGGTGCTAAGAGGTATTCCTTATAGTATAAACAGAAATACAAAGAATTATATGATTACATTAATCAAAGTATGAATCTTGCAACTATTTTCATGGCTGACTGCTCTGAGAAATAATGATCTGATATATATTGTGGCCTGAAAGTTTTCCAGAGCTCAAGTTGAAGCCCACAGCTTCAAAGCCAGTTTCTAAAAAGCTGCGTGTGAAAAAGTTACAACATTTCTTTTAAATAAATACATAACAGGATAGAGAGACAGATTTTGTCTTGAACTCTAAACTAATTCCATCTTTCCCTCTTCACATTCTAAATTGTGTTTTTTTTTGGTAACGTAGTATAAAAATAAAAGATTATTTATGCTCTGAGTTCGACATGGTTTACAAATGTGATGATTTCAAGGTGGAACACATTAATCTGAAGTCTTTCTGGCATATTCTAAATCAGACCCACAAGAAGCAGGAGTGAGCCTGGCAGCCTGGTTTGGTTTTAAAACTCAGTCTGACATCTAGAGGCTGGATCGCTCGGCACATCAGCCTGCAGCTCTGACTCAGAACATTTCTGAGATTTCACAATTTTGTCAAAGAACCTGACTCACACTTTGTCCAGTACCATCTCCTCCTGTACACGTGCCTCGTGATGCTTCTGTAAACATGTTTAGACTTGAGCACTCGTCATTACATTTTCCCACAGTCGCTGCACACCGAGTCACGCAGAAGGAATTCGAAAATGCGTGAGTGATAAAATGTGACCTTTGTTGAGTAAGGAAAGATGTATACATGATCATCTGCACTCAGAATACAAACAGGTAACACTATGCCCACATGCTCAAGATAACTTACAAAACCACCTTTTAAAGTCTGAAATGATTCATGTTCCTTACTTGTTCTATTCAGCTAATACTCATTACAAAATCAAGGACCCATATCTCTCTTGATACTTAAGATTGATTGAAGATTGAAAAAATATTTCTGAATATATGTTTTCCACATCGTTTGGCCAGAAGACAGTCTGAAATCTGTACGACTGTATATCATCACACGAGCGCATGCCACAATAGATTACACCAAAAATACTTCTGAAGGAATTTTCTTTTTCTTACGCAGGATCACAGGGAGTCATTCTGAAGAGGGCACCCTCACTGGTGCCTTACTGTAAGAATGTAATGACTTGGCGTCTGGAGACTCCTCCAGAGCTCCTCTTTACTAATTTTAGAGGAAAGACCTTGCATAGTTCGCATGCCCTGTCTGTTGTTTGAGATCTTCCACTTACGTAATGTCTTCTGAGACTGACGTATAGAAAGGAATGCATGGCTTCAATGCCTTTTTCTGTGTAAATACTGCCTGTTATCACAAAGGTTTTCTGATTCGACGCTGGCCTTAAGTGTGTAGCAGCTGAAACTACCTTTTATGTCCTCTTTAAACTCATACGGGAGTACCTTTTTAAATTTGCTACATCTAAAATGTTCTAATCAGATCTTTATACCATACTTGGTTTAGGGAGGAAGCATTTCCTGAAACTGCACCTGCCTCTGAAAGTTGCCAACTCTTCATCCACTCAGTACTAAGAGGACAATACATTGTACAGATGTGGACAACCAGCCTGTCTGGTGTGGTTACTCAGTTGTGAAACCACATATACTTCAATATTTAGGTGATTCCTGGTTTAGGTTTAGGTGTGTTAACCATGGTTCACTGCACATCATTGCAATGGACCGATTTGATTTGTAAAATTACAATAAAAGTCTATAAATATAAAGTCTATAATTTAAAAAAACAGACATTTTCATGACTTTCGCATTGTATTATCCATCTTCTACTTATCTGGGGATGGGTCGCGGAGGCAGCAGCCTCAGCAGAAAAGCCCAGACCTCCCTCTCCCCAGACACCTCCTCCAGCTTGTCCTGCAGGCCAGCCAAGAGATATAATCCCTCCAGCGTGTCCTGAGTCTGCCCCGGGGCCTCCTCCCGGTGGGACATGCCCGAACCCCCTCAACTGGCTCCTTTCAATGTGGAGGAGCAGTGGCTCTACTCTGAGCACCTCCCAGATGCCGAACTTCTCACCCTATCTCTAAAGCTGGGCATGACCTGTGCGATTTTTGGGCCATTTTGGGCGATTTTTCAGTTGTGCGACTGTTTTGGGGATCGGCCCGAGTTTCGCCTTAATCACGTGTCGTGCAAACGATTAACAACTCACGACCAGCTCCCGATCAGCAATCGTATGGTCGCAAGAAAATCAAACCTGTTTGAAATCCTGTCGCCCCTCGTCAGGATATCAATGCAGCCTCTCACACTGCGCATGCGCAAACACAGAAATGGAAGTAAAAAAGATGGAGTAGCATGGCAGCGCAGTGTTAGAACTTTGGAAAGCTCATCCGAGCCTTTTCGATGTGGCCTAACAAAATCATCTCGACCGCAACAACCGTGAAAAGAGTTGGATGGACACTGCTGCTCAACTGCAGCTGCCTGGTCAGTGTTTTTCATTAGCAATTCAGCAAAGTAGATGGTGGTGGTGTGTGTGTGTCTGTGTGAGTGAAAGACAGAGAGGGAGAGCAAGATGCAGATTTTGTGTTATAAGCTTCATGTTATGGACGCACAGTGTGAGCACTCAGGTTGCATCAGAGCATCAGGCCCTGCATCGTGACTCATGAACTTCTAACCCCTGGATTCAGTCGTACAGTTTGAGCAGGGGCTGAATAACGCAGCTGAAAAAATCCTAGTGTTTGCCCAGCTTAAGAGAATGGCCAGGCACCATTCAGAGGAAGCTCATTTCTGCTGCTTGTATCCGCGATCTTGCTCTTTCAGTCACTACCCACAGCTTGTGACCATAGGTGAGGGTAGGACTGGCGGATTGGCGGTGGTAGGATCGACCGCTAAAATTGAGAGCTTCGCTTTTACACTCAGCTCTCTCTTCACCCATACCTCATTGTATTATTTTTATTTTTAGTTACTTTCTATTATTGCGATCCTAAAGTTATGTTAAAAGAATAGACTGAAAAATACAGACAAGGAAAAGAATCTAAAACCTAAAAATACCATATAAATGATCTGACTGAGAGGGATCTCTTATGACCCGAGCCCATGTGTCACAAGTGCTATACAATTAGTTTGTTCACAGCCGAGCAGCTGTGGAAGACATAACGGGCCAAAATCATAAATAAAACATTATCCAGATGACTTGCTTCTGTATTCATGTAACTGTCATAGGAAAAGTAGTAAAAGTTTGGGGAAAATAAAAAGATGGAACAATGCAAAACATAAACAAATAATTAATCAATAACATTTTGATAAATAAAGATAATTCTGTGAATTAATAAGAAAGGAAAAATACTTGAGAGGCAAGTTGAGGCAGAAATATAAACTTTGTAACATTTTATGACCTGATTCGTGTTTCCATTATATTTTTATGTTATTTTGATCTTCTTTTGGTTGCAGTTAACATCACAATCATTGAATTAGATTCTTTGTAAACAGTCTATGAATGATCCACTGATTATTAAACAGCTCCCTCTTTGTTGCTTTCTGCTGTGACTAAATTTATTCTGTACCCACGTCATGCTTTTAGCTTTATTACAGCCACCCTTCAGTCCTGAAGAGTGTTTGAGACAAAGAACAGATTTTAGATTTACTATAAAGACAAACTGAAGTTGCGCAGCGCAGTGTATCAAAGAAAATCAGTGACACAAGGATTATGTTGTGGTAACTACTTCATCCAGAACACCCCGTGACAGAGAGCTGTTCTGCCCCCAGCAAATACCATTTCTGCCACCCACCCCCTCTGCCCTGTATCGGTTACACATAACGCATAAACTGGCTCCGGACCAACTACATGAACTCTGTCTGCACCACTGCCAGCCGATGAGCAAGCTCTTTGTTATCCTCGTAAGCATAAGATTGCAGCGCCACATTTCTGCCATAACTCTGACAAATGCAGGGCATCAACACCTTAAACACTCCCGCCACTTTTAGCTGCTCTATAGTAGTTTTATCTTCATGGGATATCCAATTTACTCAGACAAATGTGCAGCAAATGGACATGCAGCAAGTGCTGCTGTTGCACCTATTCCTCCATTAAAAAGACAAATTAGTCTAACCTATAAGCAATTTAGAATCGCCAACTGACCACAGTAACCCCACTAACTGCATGTTAGTGGGAGTTTAGGAGTTTAGATTGTGGGAGGATGTCAGAGTACCTGGAGAGATCCCATCCAGATACAGGGAGAACATGCAACTCCACGCAGAAAGGCTGCACAAGCAAAATATGTGAAAAGATTTTAAAATCATTTGGTGAAAAATAAATATTGTTATAGCTAACTTCATTATCTGCACATTTACTCAGCTGGTTCTTCCTGCTCTTGTGCAACCACTCTGTCCTCGCCTCCTTTGCACTGACAATCATACACAAACACTTTATATTCAGCTATACATAACAATATAATGTGGTGATAATTATTGTAAGAGCAGGCTGGGAATCCATATTTGATATGAGTATAGCACACAGCTTGGTTATGTGAAATCATCGTCATGAATATGGGTAAAACAGAAACTACACTCCCTTTATAATATACATGTCCACTCCTACCTGTTTATTTCTCTCTCTCTCTCTCTCTCTCTCTCTCTTTGCTGTCTTCATCCTGCTCTCTCTCTTTCTCGCCCACACTGTCATCCTCTCTCAGTCTTTGTGCTGTAACCCAAAAGTTAAATGTAACAGGGAAACACAACTTACAAATGAATAAAAGGCATAAACTGCTCCATTTCAATTTATAACAATATTCAGACTGAAAGCAGGGTGCTACTGAACATGAACTGACCAGGATCAGGATCGGTACTGTAAACAAGCAACAGAACAGGAATAGAAATGTTTTAACAAACTAAAATAATAAAGTACATCAGCTCATTTGCTGGTAATACCAGCAGACTAGTGGCTCAGAAAGCTAGAATTAGCTAATAATCTCTAATGATTTAGGCTACAACACCTCTGAGTGAGCGCACTGTAACATCATGACATCAGCAATACTGCACAGTTTTCATTCTCTCCTGACTCCAAGTTGGCAAAATATAACATTAGAAGAATGTCAATGTCAGAAAATAATACTAACATACATTATCATCACTACTATTACTATAATATTATACTAATATATATAGTAAAGGGAAAGGTCTATACTAGACCTCAGACCTGCCCCTTTCCTGATGAGTGCCCCAAGTGCCCTTTTCTTGAGGCATTTTTAATTTATTTACTTTTTGTAATTTGTGTGTGCATGTGGAGTCCTGCCTTTGCCCCTCAACAGTATCATTTAACTATTAATCATAATTTTGCTAAATAAAAGGACCTGGCTTGCATCAGTCACATGACCACCATTTACCAATGCTCACCCTCGACAGCAGAGTGCGCTGGTTACCAGCCGGAAACAAACTCAGAAAGAGCACGTGCATTTTTTTGCCACCTGGGCGGTGTGGAGCTGTAGGGGAAACACTAACTAATTAAGAGACACAGGCTGATGCAAAGGAAACCAGTAAATAGGGTGTACAGCCTATACACTGTAGTCTGTACGACATAGGAGTAGTAGGTTATTATGTACACGTTGGTAAGTTGTGTTGTGGCCAGTGTTGGTCAAGTTACTTGAAAAAAGTAATCAGTAACTAATTACTGATTACGTCCCCAAAAAAGTAATCCCGTTACTTTACTGATTACTTATTTTCAAAAGCAATTAATTACTTAGTTACTTAGTTACTTTTTAAAAACACGATTTACAACCTGAATAGGTGATAAAGCGATAGATCTTTCAGCCCAATTCTACTTTTTCTACAATCCATCATACAAAATGTAATCAAATGGAAAAGTCCCTTTTTAAAACTTCTTTCATTAGTTTTAATCTTTTAACTTTATGCATCAAGCAAAAATTTAATTATATGCAACATTCTCTGACTGGAAGAAATTTGTTTAATATTTAAACCTATTTTCTGCACATTCCAGCACATAAAATATATTTTTTGTGTGTGTTTACACTCAGTCTTTCAAATAGATGCAAGTAAAACACAGCAGAAAATAAATAAAGTCAAAGACTAGCGGTCCTTTTGCTCTATTTTCACCTGTAAAGCAGGAGTAGGGTAGGCGGAGGTTTACCCTGGTGCAGGTGTGCCGCAGCAGTCAGTGGAAGAATCCGCGAGTTTCTCTGTGAATTTCCCATTACGTCATAGCGCACTCGATGCTTGCTTGGAAGTTTAGGGGTTTTTTTTCGCTGTAAAAAGAAGTTTTCTTCCCACGCACAACGGACGCTAATGTTTTTGTCACTTTTTATGGAATCAAACTTAAAGTAAGGTCAGTACTTCCACGCTTTAAACGCTGCACGCTCATACTCTCTCCCGCAGTCGATCCATTGTTGATCTGCACACAGCTGTTGTCACGAACGTCGCACTTGCTTACGTCACTGTCATGAGACATTCTCGCAAAAAATCACGGTTTTAGTAACGCAGTAACGTAGAGTTCCTACGGGAAAGTAACGGTAATCTAATTACCGTTTTTGCAATAGTAATCCCTTACTTTACTCGTTACTTGAAAAAAGTAATCGGATTACAGTAACGCGTTACTTGTAACGCGTTACTGCCCATCTCTGGTTGTGGCAACTGACGAATTGAAACAAATGAGTGTGCTGTGTGTTCAACAATCATTACCTGTCCTTTTATTAGCTTTACAAGTAGTCTGGTCATTAGCTGCCAGCTAACTGGGTAAGGGTGTCATGGGTCTAAAACTGATCTAACATGCATATCCACATAATTATTGATTTATATTTTATATTTATATATGTATTTTTTATTCTCATTACTTTATTATTATAGACTAGGAATAAATAATAAGAGAAGGATTCTGAATCAGCACCTTGTGGCAACTTGTGGCCATAGTACTGTAAACACAGTATTCTGGAGAAGGTATAAAATGTCACTGCATGTGTATGTCCCTCACCAGATGGATTAAAAAGGGCACAGGTAACAATGACACATGTACCAGTTGTTGCATTGCAGAGGTATTCAAGTATAAAAACTATAATAAACACAATTGCAATGTTTTGGTTCTATAACATTTTTCTATCATTACTTTGTCATGGACTAGGTGCAAGACTGGTTAAGTGTGGACAATTAAATAATAGATTAATGCAATAGCAAATTATGCCTAGTTCTCAGATGGACAGCAAGTAGAGAGTGATAGATGAGATGAGGACATGGAAGGAGGAAGAGAGGCGAAGAGTGAGGCAGAGCCTAGTTTATTTCCCACAGTTTTTTTATTCTTGCCTTATGATTTCAAGCACTGTCACCAATCTTTGCATTTTAATATTATCTCATAACACTTGTTTAATCAGCTACCATCTCTCCTATGGACTTTTTAACATCTACAGTCTCAAAGCAATAGAGCCCTGCCTTCCAGCACTATCAGCAGCACGAGCAGCAGCAACCCCTCAACAGCAACATTGTACCCCATCAGGTAAAACATAGACTAAAATAGTCATCGTTTGTTATATATGGTGCATCCTTTCAGTTCATCCTCTGTACAGAATACTTTATTCTGATTGGCTGATTGCTTAATATGTAACGTGTATATAGACTATATAGACAAAAGTACTGGGCCACCCCTGTTTGCCCATGAAAACCCATTCCACGAAACTCCCAGCACACAGGTTTTGTGCTGATGTTAATGCCAGTACCATGCTCTGATTCGGTGAACTCTTTAAAGCAACTCTTCCTTTCACAAATACTTGTAAAAAAACAAACTGCATGGCTAGTTGCTTGATTTTATACACCTGTGTCAATGGGATTGAATTCAGACAGCTGTAGTCGAATACGGTTTCCATATAATTTAAGACAAGATATTGTAATATTATACACATGACAGCGTACATATTGACTGGAAAGCTGTACAAATAAAAGTGATTTGGCAGAAAATGAGGAGAAGCAGAATTTAGTGTTAAATTTTTTTTTCCGGAAATTATCTGGTTAAAGGAAATTCTAGGTCCATTCATTACATTCATTCTTCCTGTGACCAAAACATGTAAGTAACTGTCATCTGTGTTTGGTTAAAGAACCAGAGGGGGTGGTTATAATTTAAATCATTTTGCAGCTGGTGAATATTTTTCATGTGAGATGCACAGAAAATGCTTTGAGGCATCTGGAAACATTTTACTTTTTTCTGTTTATTTACTGAGGAAAACGGATGCTTCGTGAGTAGCTGTGAGTCGAGTATAATCATGCAAAAGCTTAACATATAAAACTATGTTCACATGTCACTGCACTTCTTGGTTTTCATGTCTCCCTCTGCGTGTCCTTTCAGCAGTATCTTTTTATATCTTGGCTCTGTTTTCTTGATGTGTTGCCATGAGTTTAGCACTCTGCAGTCTGTCAGACCTGAGTGACACGAGATTCCTTAAAGAGGAACTCCATGCCTCTCTGATCCCCATCTACCTGTCCTGCACAAAGGCCTGTCAAAAGAGGCCCATTGATCGGAGGGCAAATAGCCCTGTTCTGCCCATACAGTGGTGCGTAATCCCTCATATATTCAGGCCACTCATCCATTCCATCCTCATCCTCCTCATCTTCATCATCATCTCCTTCCTTTTCCCAGAGCGATGTGGAGACATGCTGGTACACCCTGGTGTCCTCACACTCCATCCCTCTGTGGTAAAAGTAGCTGAAGTTGGACACAATGACAGGCACAGGCAAAGAGATGGTGAGCACGCCAGCAATGGCACACATGGAGCCCACCAGCTTTCCCCCAACTGTGCCAGGGCACATATCGCCGTACCCGACTGTAGTCATGGTCACGACTGCCCACCAGAAAGCCTCGGGGATGCTTTTGAAGTTTGTTCCAGAACTGTCCACCTCAGCGAAGTAGACGGCGCTAGAAAAGAGTATGACGCCGATGAAGAGGAAGAAGATGAGCAGCGCAAGCTCTCTCAGGCTGGCCTTCAGCGTCTGGCCCAGGATCTGGAGGCCCTTGGAGTGACGAGAGAGCTTGAAGATCCTGAAGACTCTCACTAACCTGATGACTCTGATGAGAGCCAGAGACACGGAGGGCTGCGTATCTTTGTCCTTTGCTAGCTCCGTGCCCACCGTGACAAAATAAGGCAGGATGGCGAAGAAGTCTATGATGTTCATGATGTCTTTAAAAAAGTGCATCTTGTTGGGAGCGCTAATGAAGCGCATGATGAGTTCAAATGAGAACCAGCAGATGCAGATTGTCTCTACTATGAAGAATGGGTCCTGGAAGGCAGTGAATCCAGGTGAGACCAAGATGGTCTTGTTTGATATGTTGGGGTGAGGAGTGATGGAGTATTGCTGCAAGATAAATAAGGAAGTAGAAGAGATTAAACTCAAACATTAGATTAAAAGAAAAATCAAAGCATATAACCTGCACTGCCCAAAAGATTCAACTTATTTTCACACACTCGTTGGTTTGGAAGAAGAAATAGGAGAATAGAGAGAGAGGAAAGGTAGGGCAGTAGTAAACAGCTCCATGGAGATGATGTTTGCATGAATGTAAACAGAGAGAAATCAAGAAGGACAGAGTAAACATAAGGAGGAAAGTGAGAAGTAGTGATTATTATCAAAGTTTGTCCTAAGCACATTTGAAGTATGACATCTGTCACCAGGATCTTGTGAGATCTCTGATACGGTGCTAAAGACTCTCTCCTCTCCATTTTCGCTCTCTTAGATTTAATGCTTTTTTTTTTTCTCTCTCACAGACTTTTATAAACCAGTTTCTCTATATTTAAACATAAAACATCAAGTTCATGTGACTCAGGATTGTATTACAGCCACCTGACACTTTATTTAACCCAGCTGCTTTTTTTTTCTGGGAACAAGGTGCAAGTTTGGAATAACTGGACAGTAGTGTCTTTTAACAACTTATTTAAAGATACTCTAAGCATTTGATGGCCTTGCAGTACATACTGTGCTCAACTCTATTTCCTATTTCCTGTTAATTAGATACACCTGACTGAAAATGTCTGGTATAAAAATGTCTGGCAGTAAATCCTGCTTCCGTCAAGGTCGCAATGTTCAGGCTTGGGTTTTGATTTAGCTCTACTTTGTGGTGGGTTTGAACTGTATTCTGATAGATGTTTGGTTATCCACTAAAATAACCATTCAGCTCAACCAGCATCTCCCTAATTCCACATCAACCCAAACCAAACACTGTAACCTTCGCGAAGGGAGGATTTACTGCAGTCTGCTCGTCTTAAATTACATTATCTTTAGCTAGGTTGACCTAATAAACTGGAAACAGCATATGTTTCTTGTGTCCTCGTGTTTGCTGCTTTATATATGCTTTGAACTGCCTGTGACATTTGCAAAGCAAATTCTAAACAGACACTGCTCAGATTAAGGTGAAATATACTAATGGCAGGTTGAATGATGTTAGTGTCCATCACTTAGATCCAGGCTGTCACATAAAACCAACAACATGCATGGATCGAGATATTTTTGTTTGTAAGATTTTCCATCTGGTGAGTGACTGATAACTTGGAGATGGCTATGCATGTATGTTTATGTTGGCTTGCATTGTATCCAAGAGTATTGCAGGCTCTGATCACTTTAGTATGGAAGACAAATCTGCTGGTCAGTTAAGTAGCAGAGCAGGTTATTAATCAGTTTCAGCTGCTTTGGTGGTAATGGGATGAACAACAGGTGCACTAGAGGGGCAACAATGAGAGAATCTCCAAAACAAGAATGGTTTGGGAGTTGTGGTGGAGGCTACTGACAACTTCTCCACCTCTAATCTTTTCTGTTTCTTTTCACTAGTTTTGCATTTGGCTGTCTCCCAGAACAGTCTCAAGATCATGGAGGAGATTCCAGGAGACATGCAGTTACTTTTGGAGAGCTGGACAGGGCAAAACCATAACCCATAACCCATCAGTGGGACCAGTGTCTGCTCCTTTGTGCAAGGAGGAACAGGAGGAAAGCTGCCAGAGCCCTACAAAGTAATCTCCAACAGGCCACTGGTATAAATGTCTCTGACCAAACAATCAGTAACAGACTTTGTGAGGATGGCCTGAGGGCCTGACATCTTCAAATGGGCCCTGTGCTACTTCCCCACCACTGGAGCCTGATTAGCATTTGCCATAGAATACCAGACATAACAGATCCACCACTGGAGTCTGGACATAATCTGGGTCTGCAAACAGAATGGCTGAAAATATAAGAAACAAAATGTTACAATGGACCAGTCAAAGTCCAGATGTCAACCTAATTAAAAATCTTGTGGCGAGACCTTCAAAGAGCTGTGCAGAAATGAATTCTTACGACCCGCAATGAAGTGAAGCAACTCTGTAAAGAAAAGGGCCCAAATTCTTCAGAACTTTCATGGAATATTCATTTATTTTTCTATTTGTTATTTGTTTTGGCAGTTTTTGTCCTCCATACATCAACATATCTATCTCTATTTACTGGAGTAACGAGGGAGTGGTGGTGGTGTTTTGGGAGCATGCACGTCTGCTACCTGAACCTCCACAATCCATCTCGTCTCCAGGCTGCCGGAGCACATGCGAGACAAATTTAATTTTGCCGTAGTCATCAGAAAAACCGATCTGTCTCCATCTTTTCCATGCCGTTTTCAGTGTGTAGCCTATGAGTCACTGTGTTTATTAATACGGGCTTTGGTTTATGTGTTGATGGGCTCTTTGGGGTGTCCTTCCTCTATATATAGCACCTTTAGATCTCAGAGGAGTAACCTGAGACAAGCTCATCTCCTTTCCTGCTTTTCATGCTGGCTTCTCTTCGTCTAAGTCCTTCCACTCTCTAGTGCTTCTTCCTACTTTTAAAGCATCCACTTCATCTGAATTAATCAACAAATAAGTAAAACTCTCAAGCCGCTTTATCTGCTCTCTTTTATCCCTCATATTTTTCCACTGGTGGTTTAACTGCTCTCCTCATCTCGTACTTCTTTCCTCTCAGTCTAACTGGATCAGATTAAGTGGCAACTCCAAAATAATTTCAGCAGAAAGTCTCCTTTACTTTCTCTCTTTCCTCAGCCTTTGCTTTCCTCTCCATTTTTCCCTCAGTGTTGCTCCAGGAGATAAAAACATTTTCAGCTTGTGCTGCAAAGTGACATCTGTCCGCACTTCTTGTGCTTATTTGTTCACCTCATCACTTTCCTGCAGTGTTACGCTGTGTTCTCTAAGCACCCTGTCATCAGCCTACTCCCTCACTCATGCGGTTATTGCAACTGACATAACTTTCCTTGTGCAGCCCTGTGAATACCGGTTTTGTAGATATGAGCATCCTCACCTCCCTACGCTCCTTTTCATTTCTGAACTCAGGCAGGGTCTCCAGGCAGAAGATGAGAATGGAGACCACAATGACCATGACACTGATGATGGCGATGATCCGGGCTCCGCTGGAAGATTCCGGATACTCAAACAGCATCCAGATTCGCTGCTGCCACTTTTTTTCAGGTAGAGGTCTTTCTTCCTCTTTGGCGAAGCCTTCATCCTCTTTGAAGTGGTCGATGATCTCCTCTCCGAGCTCGTAGAACCGCAGCTCCTCCAAGAACATGTCCAGGGGGATGTTGGCGGGCCTCCGCAGCCTCCCACCTGACTGATAGAAGTAGAGGATGGCGTCAAAGCAAATGCGGTTTCTGTCCAAGAAGACTTCATTCCGCAGAGGGTCGAAGTAGCGAATTCGACGCTGGGGGTCACCCAACAGGGAGTCTGGGAACTGAGCGAGGGTGCGCAGCTGAGTCTCATAACGCATCCCTGACACGTTGATGGCCAGACGCTCCGTCAGAGCCCACTGACACCGCCGGCGGTTCTCCCTTCTGGGATGCGCTCTCGGCTCCTTGCTGCTCTCTTTCTCCAACTTGTTCTGCTTGTTTTTGGCCTGCTTATCTTCATCACTGACCTCCTCAGCTTTTTGTTTATCTTTTGTCTCGCCTCCACCTCTATCTGTACCTCCCCCCTTATGATTGTCCATGTCTCAGCCTGGAATAGTTCCTTTTTAAAAAAATTTAAAAAAAATAATAAATTTTTGCTGCTTCTTTGTTCTGCAAGAAGAAAAATGTAAGTTACCCTGACAAGTTCACTTCCAACAACCTTTACAGTTAGTTACAACATCTTAATAACTGTGTATAAAAGGTGTATAAAAAATCAATTGTACATTGTAAGTATACATGAGTAAAAATTTATGAGTTGATTCTTTTACCAAATGTCTTCATTTTTTACATATTTTTCTACTGTTAGACTTTAATGTAACACCAGAAAATGTTACACCTGTACACCCTTCCCTGAACTGACTTCTAGGTTAAATCAAAATGGATTTTAAGATGATTTCATCTGTCTATAATCCATAGACCGTCAGAGAAACTGCTGTCAGCTCCACTTTTCTTAAAACATGCTATACAGTGTGTTTGTTTAGATTGATTTCATACTGCATGCACAAATTCCAAGACATGCTGTTAGTGTAAACCCACCTTAGTTGAACTCCTCCTTTCACCTGCCCTACTGGCAGCTAATGCTTCAGGCTAATGCTTCAAACCCCAGGCGAGTGACCATGACTCTCCTGCTGTTCCTTCACCTCCATGTGCCTTCTGGGCCGACCCATCATCACACCATCCAGGCAACCCCTCCTGATTCTCCCTTGAGTCACATTTAGGAGGGGAGGGGAGGAGATAGAGGGAGCTTCTTCAGGGGCTGCTGTGGTGTTAATCTGCCACCCTGGGTAAAGTTAAAATTGTTAAGCTTGTTTGTAGGTCACTCACTGTCTGCGTTTGCACCCTTACGCTGTCTCTCGCTCTCAGCATGGGAAATGCTGTTAGGCGGAAATTCAATCTTGGACTTGCTCCTTTTCCAAGAGCACGCTGCCTATTCGCCCACTTTTTCTGACCCCAACAAGCCTCCTCGCTCAAAAATGTCAACCTCTTACAACCCTCAGTCTGTCTTAAACATGCTGTGCATTCTTACATACACTTGTAGCCGGATCTGTACCTGAACTAAGAAGTTTAAAAAGGAGAATAAAAAATAAAATAAGGGAGCAATGTTTGCACTGATGAACATGATTTACACTCTAGAATCATACCACAAACATTTGGTTGGTATTTATTTTTTTCCCTCTTTTGCTGTTACAGCTTAGCTATAAATTAAAACTTGCAGGTTACTGTGGTTTGTGCAGAATTATCCACAAATTGGATCAGAGCAGTGATAAATCTGTCATGAAATGTGGCCACACCATTACTCACTTTATGTTAAATATAACATAATATATTTCTGTGGTTATTTTAGACACATCTTAAATTATACACCAAAATATCTCCGAGTCTCTGGGTCTGTGTGCAGGAAGACTTTTCTGAAATGTACTGTTGCCTTCAAATACTTCAAGTAATTTACAGCTTTTAAGTGTTTATTTTCACAGAGGGTTTGTAAAGTTTGCTCTTTGCATTCCAAATCTCCAAATCAAATGTTGATACTTTGAATAAGAGTAGCTGGTGCAGAGGATTGTAGGTCTGAATGTGTGGGGAAACCTGCTGGCTTGTTTACTGCAAGCTGCAGCTGAAGGCACTTGGAGATCCTGGTATTTTTGGCTCACTTTATTAAACTGTGTGAAATGTGCTGAATCCTTTACTGGCATAGTGAGTGGTATGGTGGCATGCAAGCTATGCTCTGTATAAAAAAACATAGATGTAGCTTCCAGGTCTGAAAAGTGAAGCAAATGTGAAGCAGTGTGCCGTAAACTGTATTCTTTGTAATGGCCAGCAGGGGGCTGACGCCACAGGTTGCAGAAAGAAGCCCAATTTAAAAATAATTTGTGAGTTGATGAGTTTATGGCATCAAATGTTAGTTTAACTTTTAAGTTAATAAAGCACTATGTTCCTTAAAATTATTATTATTATTATTATTAATAATAATAATAATAATAATAATAATAATAATAATAATAATACAAACTGATGTCCAAAAATCTGAATCCCTGAAAAAATCAGGAAGTTTAATGATTTCCAAAGGGTTTTTTTAAAACACAAAGTGTTTTACCATGTAAAATGAGGAAATTAGATTAAAGTTCATTTCAGCTTCTACCTTATCCACATGTTTTAAGTCACATGCCCTTCCTGAGCCAACTTCAAAGGTTTAGTGTCTCTGATTTTTTACCTCCAATCGACCCAGCACCCTTTCACATGAATACGTTGACCAGTGAGGCGTGAAAATGAAGAAATGAAATAATTACGTTTAATATTAAGTATACAAAAATGAATACTTTTAACAAAAGGCCAGGTCTCCTTGAACTTTAAGTTGAAGCAGCATTGAGATATTTAATGGCATCTGAGCATTGCAGAGTAAATCAGCTTCCGGCAATGATTCAAAATGTTATAAAGATGGGAGATCTGCTTTATAACCGTTAGAATAATAGCATCAGCAAGTTTAGTGGAAAGCAGGTTCATTATACTGTTAGGTAAAGACACTACAGTATTGGAGAGAGATCCCAAACAATCAGACGATCCCATTCCTGCAAGTGCTTGATAACGGGGAACAGGAAGCTTCCTTTCACTGAACGAAAGTAATCATGTCCAGACTGATGGTTTCTAAGGAAGCTGACATCAGCTTAGGGCGGCTAAGTTAGTGGCACCCAAGCACAGATGTCCAGACACAGTTGAAGTAAAAAGGAAATTATTATAAAAGTTCAAGAACCCTCTCTAGAGCTAGTTTTCTTGTGAATGTATAGATTTCCTACTATCCCTGTCCTCCTGAATGCAGCAAAGCAAACCGCATGATTTTGTGGCACTTTGAACTTTACAAACAAACATGCTGACAGCGGCTGATCGTTTCTGCTGGCGGCGACGACACAGAGGAGTCGTGCTGTGATGACTCCGAGCAGACAAAGTAAGAACTAACCGTTATTAGTCCGCTGTTTGACAGCAGCGCCGCTTTGCGTCACATTTATCATCGTAACCGCAGACAAAATGTCCCTCCGCTACTACAACAAAGTGGCTGTTGTCACAGGAGGATCCAGAGGGATTGGCAGAGGGATTGTCAGAGTGTTTGGTATGAAAATGTCTTTATTTATGCTGGCAGTTTGCGCATGCAGCGAGGAGTGGAGCACTGAACATTTTTGCGTCTTTTTTGTTGTTGTTCTTTTATAGTGGAAAACGGAGCCAAAGTGGCGTTTTGTGGAAGAGAAAGTTAGTAAGGCTGTTTTTATTCTGCTACTTTGTAAAACAGTTACACGATTTCACTTTTGGCAGCATATATGAAAAGAAAAATAATGGGGTGCAGTGTTTTGCGGCATGATCAGACGTGTCTCGTAGGTGCAGCAGGTGAAGCTTTAGAAGCGGAGCTTAACAAGACCGGACCAGGCTCGTGCAAGTTTGTCAGCAGCGACATCTCCAAGGAAGAAGACATAAAGGTGAAGTGCAGCTTTGTGGGTGTATGGTCTGAAATGGAAAGAGTCACATGATCACATGATGATCACATGATGATCTCACTGAACTCAGTGACTCCCGCATTCACTGCGGATGTGTATTTGTCATTTGTTGGTTCCTCTTGTCTCTGCAGAGGCTGATTGCAGTCACAGTGGAGCAGTTTGGTCACATCGACTGCCTGGTCAACAACGCAGGCTGGCGTGAGTCTTTTGTGTGTGTGTTGTTGTTTTTTTTTTTTACTAACAAGGAGACATGACAACAAGGCTGTGTTGCTTACTTTCTGTTTTTGTGTTTGAAATCTTCCTCTTCAGACCCTCCTCATAAACCCACTGACGACACCACAGCAGAGGAGTTCAGAGACTTGTTGAATCTGAACCTCGTCAGCTACTTTTTGGCGTCTAAAGTACGTTTTCACAGCTTTGGGTTAAAATAATTTCTGTCTTCTGTGGTAACAAAGACAGTCCTTAAGGATTAAAGTGATACATTTAAACACTGATGAATGAAATAAATAAAAAATAACTTTATTTTAAAACGACAGTCGGGAAAACAATATAGGAAAAAATGTTTTCAGTGGTCTTAAAAGTACACAAGAATACCCCTAACATGGAATCTACCCTTTCGTTGTGTCTACAGACCACCTGTGATATCACTTTTGAGTTTCCAGGATTTTTGCATTGACTGATTGATTTTAGCCAAAGCCAGTCTGACTAACTAATAACACATAAACCCTTCACACTTTTCATTTCTGTTTGAGCTTTTGGAGTAATCGAAACATTATGTATAGAGGATCTTTGCACAACCTGAAAGTCTCGCTCTCTCTGCAGTATGTGTTACCTTACCTACGAGAGCGCCAAGGAAACATCATCAATGTTTCCAGTCTTGTGGGAACTATTGGTCAGAAAGATGCTGCACCGTATGTTGCCACAAAGGTGAGCTTCTTTCCTCGTTTCCTAAATTTCAGCCCCCTACCCAAAAGAATAGTACTGTAATGTGATATTTTCTCCACAAGGGGGCGATCATTTCCATGACAAAGGCAATGGCAGTGGATGAGAGTCGCTACAATGTGAGAGTCAACTGGTGAGGCAAACTGGCATCTGAAAAAAAAAAATATTATTATTATTATTATATATTTTCAATCTCCAGATTAAATTAATTGGATTTCAATTTAATCACAAGGATAAGATATAAAAATGTGTTATGCTATTAATGAATCGCAGGGGACAGCTTGTGACTAATATATTAAAATACAGTTACTTTTGTGTGCTTTATATAGAGCTAACTAGTCTCATCCAATGGTTCCCAAACTAAGGGTTGGCCACTTTAAATGGTCCCAGTATCAGTCTGGGGGGTTGTGAGATGGTTGATAGGAGCAGAAGTCAGAAAAACGTAATCTGTATTTCTTATTTGGACTTCTCTTCAGTCACTGCTGTCTGTGATAACTGCCACAAACCATAAAGCCCAACTTTCTTATATCAGCCCCCCCCCCCTTTTTTTTAAACTTAATTTCGTAGCCATTGATAAGCTCTGATTCACTATTTGGGCTTTTCTACAGTAGACAGTTCAAAATTACACATTCTGTTCTCATAAATCCACAAGACTAAGATACCAAACAACTATAATTACGCAGTGAAATAAAAAATGGGATTCTGATAAATAAAAAGAAGAATTCCGGTGTGATATAAAAACTGTAGAGATTCTACAAGTATTTCATTTTCCTGTAATCTAATAATGCCTTTCTTTTTCTAATCGGAGTGTCTGGCTTTTGTTGCAGCATTTCACCAGGTAACGTGATGACACCTCTGTGGGAGCAACTAGCAGCACAGACACCAGACACAGCTGCCACCATTAAAATGGGGGAAAATGCTCAGGTACGTTCAGGAAGGTGTTCAGAAGCCGTGCAGATTATGGGGGCTGGTTAGTAGTGAAGAGTTGAGTTATGCAAAGTCATTAATGAAAAGTTATTAAAATGTAATAAAAATGATCCGTGCCATCATCAAATCACAAAGAATCTCCACATTGGATCAGGGCAGCGAACGCCTCTGGTGCTGTTGGTCAGCAGGCTGCTGGTGGAAACTGTGCTACTGTTGCCTGAAAACAATGGAAGATGGAGAGGAGGAAGGTGTGTTAGGAGGCAGCGTGAGCGAGGAAAAGGCAGGAGTGTGGAGGTCAGAGATAGGGGCTTAATGTGAGGAGCTAGCTGATATGAAGGAGAGAAGGAAGGCGGATATTTTTCAGAGCAAGTGTCTGACAGAGATGAGAGTCTGCAAGGTGGTGTCATGGGAGATTGTAGCTAGGCAGCATGAGATAGAGACGAGGATCAAATGGTGGAAGTTGAAAAAGGAAAAATGTAAAGAATTCAGAGAGGAATGTCGACAGCTCTGGCTGGTAGGGAAGTTACCAGATGATGGGGAAGGCTGAAGTGATGAGGGAATGAAAACAAGGACACTTGGGAGAGGAATGAGAAAGTATTGGAAAGTGTTCAAAGAGTTTGGCAAAGAAAAAGCGGGATAGTCAAGAAGATGAAGACAGCTGATAGGAGTACTTGGAGGCTAGGTGTACAGCAAACACAGGTGGCAAAGGAGGAAAGGGCTTTTAGTGAGTTGTATGTGAGGCAGGACACTAAGGAAGGAAACTTTTATCGGTTCGCTAGGCAGAAAGATTGAGCTTGAAAGCCGAAAGTGCAACAGGACAGAGAGTGGAAGTTGCTAAGATTTTTCACCGGGAATTACCAGGATGGACATTATTAGAAATGAATACATCAGAGGGACAACTCAAAGTCTGAGAGGCAAGGCTGAGATGGTTTGGACATGCCCATAAGTGGAACACTGGATATACTGGAAAAAGCAAAACTAAACTGCCACACACTGGAATCTCTCTGTCAGGCAGTCAGCATCGACGCCTTCAGTCTTGGATCGCAGCTGAACGAGTTTGTGGAACAGGCTGCATTTTTTCCATTAGAGGTTTCCTTTGATTCAGGCAAGAAAAGCTGTTTGAAGCTGACGCAATACAAGAGGAGAAACTAGACAGTCACCTCCTTTTAGTTCCGCATTTATAGAAAAAGAGTGAAAGACAAATTTGTTTCAGTTCTTTAAGTGTTGTTGTTGTTTACATGTTGTTTACATCAGGATCTGTCATTTTCACACTTTTATTACGCCTGTTATCTAAATAATGGAGGATAGGAGACCCTCTGTTAAGCCTCTGTTAAGCCTCTGTCGCATTAGGAAGTTTGTAGTTTTCCCTGTTCATGAGTTGAGAAAGCTGAAATTATGAAATCTCCAGTTTTTTGGGGGGAGGGGGGGTTGCATGGGAAGTCGTACAGGAGTTTTTTGAAAAGCTTCTCCTTCTTGGCAAATACTTGTGAGCTAGGCAGCAACAGTTGGAACAGCTGCAGGCCTGTAGAAGCACAAAAACAAAAGGAATTTACCCAGTGCACCCAGAAATACGCAGTCTAGGACTGAGAAGTGACACACTTTCTTCTCCAACAGCTCATGGGTCGAATGGGGACTGAGGCTGAGTGTGGACTGGCTGCTTTATATCTCGCTGCCGAGGCCACTTTCTGCACCGGGATTGACCTACTGCTCAGTGGAGGAGCTGAACTGAACTACGGCTTCAAGAGTCAGATCCAGTCCTAACAATCCTGAGTGTCCTTGTGGCAGAGATATGTGCAAATGTGCTGGTTACATGACTAAAATGAATACTAAATAATTTTGGATATAAGGAAAGCAATTATATTAATTGATTTCAACTAGTTTGGTGCTTGAAGTTGAAAATTTAAAGCTTAGAATTTTGGCATCCTAACTTTGTAACTGGACCTGAACCACTCCCCTATGATTAGCCAATCAGCACTAGCCTCTCTGACCTATAATAACCTGCTTTTGCCTACCCCAATCAGAGGTTTGTTTGTTTTTTCTTTTTTTCTCTTCCCTCATGCTTCCAAGGACTTCCTGAATGAGACTGCTGGCCAATAAAACCGGTCACTACAACTGCAGAGCTAATTATTACATTGATTTGGGTTTTTTTTGTAATACACTAACATCGTTGTGTCATTATTCTGAGACGTGTAATTTTTTCTGAATTATTAAACTGGTAGAAAAGTTGAATAGAAGATCCTGAATATTTCAAAGTTGGCACACGCTGCTCGTATCCTGACGCTTCTGGGTTCAGGGAGAACAAGAAGGTCTCGTATTTCAAAGCGGAACGCAAGCTGACTTGGAGCGTTTGTTTCCACACGGACTAACAAAGTTGTTTATCGTCACTGGCGTAGCGGAGATGGCAGCCCTCCGGACGGTGAGTCGATTGAGTGTCTGTGTGCTGTTTATTACCAGGTTGCTGTGATGTTGTGGGTAAATGATTAACCTGAATGGGCGGTAAGGTGGCCGGTAATCATTAAAGAAGATAAGAGGCCAGTAAAACATCCTGGCCCACTGCTACTGGAGAATTCGGCGCGAGCGCGGAGCGTGGCAAAATTGTACAGCATGGAAAAGACCCAACTCAATGCAGAAATGTGGAGATTTTATGTCTTCTGCTTATGGTCAAAATAAAAACACTCCAAAAACACTAAGAAGATGAGATTATTAATCTTAAAGGTGGTTAACAAATTCGGCTCACTTAGAGACGAAAAAATTGTATGTTTTTTGGGATCATTTGTTTCTGCTTAGGAACTTTGAGGTTTTCATGCGTGACGTCGTGTTTTTGGTCAGTCTGTCTTGTGCGTCGACTTAAATATTAAAGGGCTTTTAGTTGATGCACATTTACAGAAAATGCAAAGTGTCTGTGTACATTGCTACCACGTTATTACTCTTGTGTTTTACATGTAGAATGAATAGAATAAGTTACTTTCCTGCTGTATTAAATGCCACAATTGAATGCAAGAAACTAAATGTTGTTTTGGGAAATAGGGATATATTTCATTCATCAGGTTTGTGTGTGGCAAAAATCAACTCGGGAAAAAATATATAGCTAAGCTCTCATTGTGCAATAAAGACAAAATCTTGCATCATCTTTCCGCCAAAATGCTTCCCTGGGCTCCATTGTGCAGAAATTATGGACACGAGGTGATAATTAAATTGTCTGTCTGTAATGTCAGTGGTTTAGCTCTTTGACCTTCAAACATGCCAGAACTGGCCTGTCAGGTGAGCTGCCCTGTGGCCCTTTATCAACGCCAGCTGTCATCTACCAAATATTGGAATTTGATTTTAAACTACTTTAAATGTTGTTTCAATTGTATGCATACAATTAACAGGCCAGTACTTATTAGTTTGGTAAAGTTAAAACCATTTAGAAGCACAACCTGGATGTTTTAGCCCTGTATCCATTCTGCTTTTTTAAATATTTAACTATTTTTCCAAATGTTTCTACTGTTTAACATTGTTGTTATTGTTAGAAAGAATCTAGTCGTGTATATTAATTATTTACCCAATATTTAACTGATATTTAATCATTTATTTCAACACACTTGTTAACTTTAAACGCAATCATTTACTAACTGGTCAACTTTTTCCTAGTCATGATTTAGCAGTCAAATTGTAATTTCTGTTTTCTTTCTTCCCCGAACTTGTCAGGCTAATTATTTCCATTTAGTCTATGGAAGCTGTAGATGTACTCCCAGTGGTTCAATTACTCAGGGCTCCAAATTGCTGCTTCATACCACAGAGGGGCATTTGTGTGATGACTATATATGAAAGACTCTGTGCTGTTTAGTTGGCAAAATTAAAATCAGTTAAAATATGGGAAACCCAGCACCATATTAAGAAAGGTAAACTAAAATGTGAAATTTCAAGACATTAATTAGAAGATTGCTTCCATAAGTATTAAACTGCCAGGACAGTTGATCTTAATACGGGTTAAATAAGTAAAAGTATAATATCCCATCCTGTCTTACCCCAGGGCTGAATTACCTTTAGATTTCTCATGTTACCTTGCCTGAACTCCAAGTATGAATGCCAAGATCTACAAAGCCAGTTAAGGAGTGGAACTGATAATTTATGTACCTAAACTAATGATATGTTTTTATGAAATAAGCTTTTATGGTTGGCTGTTTCTATCTTCTTATTTTGAACCCCTTTGTTGCCCACATAATATCATTCTGCGGAGAGCACCCCGCACATGTGATCTGATTCTATTTACAGCTCTTTGGTGCTGAGTCACACACACACCCCTCAGAAAAAAAAACAATATTGCACATAGTCTTCCTGTGTGTTCCCAAACGTGGATCAATGATTGTCACCTGGAAATCAGAGCTTAAACTGTTATCTGTTAACATTTTGAAACTTTTTGATGGGTATTTAAAGAATGCTGCCACATCTCGCAAAGAGTTTCATCATGCTTTCCTTGCAGGCACTCCATGGACGACCTCTTCAGACTTTCCCCTTTTCCTTTGGCTCGCTGCGGTTCGCCAGCTCCTTTAAGGTAATGAGGAAAACGTTAACATTTTCTTTTTTCACCAGGTGAGACCTTGAATTACAGTCTGGCGAGCCTGTGAATGGCTGGTTTGGTATGGAGAACATGATGGTAACAGAAAGAAGAAAGTAACTTTCATTAGAGGGATTTGTTTCTTTAACTTGGTCGAGTTGCTTTTTATTTACAGTTTCTTTCCTTTTCTGTGTCCCCCTCACTCTGTGCCTGTTGTAATTATTTAATTCAGTTTAATTTAACCTGTTTAATTGTGTCCAAGTGATCTGTTAAACCTTACCTGACTATGTTTAACCACCACCAATTGTCCCTTTGAGCATGCTGTGTCAATAACAGCAATTTAAAAAAACAATCACTGTTTTCGTCGCCTGCTCTGCTCTTGTCCGTCTCCTTCCTTCTTTTTTCTCCACCCGTGTCCGGCTCGCCTGTCCGTCTCCATCTCAGGCAGCAGGTCTCACCATTGAACGCAACACAGAATGCAAGCCGAAGCCCGAGCCCTCCACGCTGCTCTTCGGCAAACAATTCTCTGACCACATGTTGACTATCAACTGGTCGGAGAAGGGCGGCTGGGAATCTCCTCAGATCAAACCTTTCCAGAATCTGTCGCTGCATCCAGCTAGCTCTGCCCTGCACTACTCCATAGAGGTAAAGAGCACTCTGCCAACGTGCAGTACATAAACATGCATGATATTTTCACTGGGTGCAGCACCCTCTGCTGTAGTGTAACATATAAGTGAGCCAGTAGACCAGGAACTTGTAATAACAGCCAATGGCTGACACATATTGGCCAATGAAATGGTTAGGTATTGTCCTCTCACCTGATAATTTGATGAATATCAGTGCCCGAATGGGCTTAAAGTCGCCATAACCATTCAGTAAAAGGGAAACACTGCCACATTCATCTATACCTACATAGTAACTAACAAGTTATTTGTTTCTACCTTCTCCAGCTGTTTGAAGGCATGAAGGCGTACCGTGGCGTCGACAACCACATCCGTCTGTTCAGACCCATGCTGAACATGGAGAGGATGCATCGCAGTGCAGACAGGAGCAGCCTTCCTGTGAGTTTGCACACCATCAGAAACCTTGACCCTAATATATCATAGACTGTATATAAAAGATGGATACCATCCATTGATTTTCAGGATACTCTTTCCAGATCAACAGGTTATGAACATGCTAACCTTTGCTGTAAATGTGGGTACTTAAGGTGTCTGGTTGTTTTCTTGGTGGTTCTATTTTTTTATCCCTGGAGGCTGCTCTTTGCAATATATATTGATATCAGTATTTTGTTTGTCCTTTACACAGTATATCATTTTAATCAGAGTGGAAACGCCTCAGAAAAGCGATTTTAGACCATCATGAGACACTGAGGCCTTATTCAGAGAGACTGTGGCGCAGCATGACAAAGCGCTGCTCATTCTTTGAAGCCAGTCAGCGCAGTGAGGCTGCTGAGCACATGGACGGCTCTGGCAAAAACACACAGCGTGGTCTGGCAGAAAAGTTGATCCAGACTTTTTTAATCCTTCATCTGGCAGCAAGTCAAGTGTCACGTTTGCTCAAAGCAAAGCCACATTTCTGCCCAAGATAAAAGATCAGGTTGCATCATGTGTAGTGGTCACGTCCCTGAGTTTTAATGCCTTAGCCGTGTTGTTGCTCAACTCTTAAAACCTGTCGAATCTGGCACACTGCCGAGCATTGATGAGCATTTTCTCTTCATTCCAAAAATGTCAGTTACACTTGAGGAAGTGAAACTGGTAAAATATATATTACAACACTGCAACCAGATTTGTGGGAGGGGTTGGATTAAACCTCATTAGGGAGATGCCAAAAATTCCTCTATGCAGGAAGAATGCTGGTCATTCATTCTTTGGAGTGGAAAAACTCCATGATTCAAACTGGACTTGGGTCTCATCGCCTTTATGAGCTTTAACCTCACCCTGTGTTGCTTTATCTCAGTGCTGCTGTTGGTCTAAATGTGCTGTCGATGCTAATTCTTTAGCAAGGATCTAAAAAGCTCAAACTTGAGCTTTGGGCTCATGAGTTACATGTAACAGAGTTTAGAGAAAACTACATTTGGCTGCTCCCTTGCCTTACACTCACTACACTAGGGAGATGTGCATGTTTGATCTGGCAGGGTTTTAACCCGCCTGACGCAACGCCAAAGGGGATTTGCGTCTACGCTGGAAACGAACTAAAGCTTTCCACCACCACACAGGAATAGGTTATCTTTACAGTTTCACAAACAGGCTTTTTACACACCCTCCTGATGTCCTGGTACCAGAGTTCAAACCTCAATCAAACTATTACCCTGCGCCACACCAAAGAATGAAAACACCGAAATAAGATGTGCTTAATATAAATATATATATATATATATATATATATATATACACACACATATACATACACACACATACATATACACATACATATATGTATGTATATATGTGTGTGTGTGTATTTGGAAGAGTCTTGAAAGTGTCACACTATCTAAAGCCTTCTGGAGAACAAGACTTCTGTTTGTCTTTCTGTTCTGCCTCCAAAAAGGCCTCAAGGAGAGCCTGGCTGCTGTTAGAAGTAAAGACAAACAGGGAGGATCGTAGATACTGAACATGTGGGCTCGGCTGTTTTCCTATTTATGCTTTATTCTTTTACAATAAATGTTTATGCCCTCTAGAATCCATCACTGACACGTCATGAATAAATTAATCTAGAGAATTATAATGTTAATTTGTGACACTCGTTTAATTTTTGTGTTGAAAAGATTTTACTCCATGTGTATTTCTCCAAAGATAGGATATTCTTGTGTTACTGCAGCCAAAAAATTAAGTACAGCTTATAATAAAGTAGAATACAGCAATAAAATATAAGAAAATTTGGGTAAAAAAATATGCAAAAGAAGAAAGACTCTCAGTAAATAAAAATCTAAATAAAATGCAGTCACATGCTTTGTAAAATGTTGACTACATAAAGGATAAATAATAAAGGATCATTACATTTAATCTAATCTACATTTAAATTTGGTCATTCCAGCACCAGCAAATGTCAGCATTAAAGAAGCTCAGTGTGATAGAGTGCAGGGTGAAAATGTACTGAATGATGACATGAGAGAACAGGTAATTCTCTACTAGACAGATAAGATGGCTTATAAAGTTAGTGTGTGAGGTAATGACAGCGATCAGTATCTGTCCTCGTGGCTGCCAAGACGAAACCGTCTGTCGGAGAAAGTAAGTAGTGCAGAGAGCGCGGGAGTAGACGGATAAGAGTTTGTAAGCGACCTCCTCTCCACCACAGCCAGAGTCATTTGGATGATATTATATTAGCCAGATTAATGGTGAAAGCTTACTGTTGAATGTCTTTTCCCTGTGCAGCTGTTTGATAAAGGGGAACTGCTGGAGTGCATCAAGAAGCTGGTGGAGATCGACCAGGAGTGGGTCCCCTACTCCCAGGATGCCAGCCTCTATATCAGACCCACTTACATTGGAACCGAGGTGAGCTTTAGTTTCACTAAAAGGCCTGTGCAGGTTCCACGTCAGCCAGGTTAATTAAATCAGGATGTGCTTGAAATGTCCTCCCCATTAACAGTTTCCTCTTGTCTTCTCTTACCTCACATCCAGCCGTCTCTTGGCGTGTCTCGTCCAGGAAAAGCTATGATCTTCGTCATCATTGGCCCAGTCGGGCCGTACTTTTCAACGGGGTCCTTCAACCCAGTGTCCCTGCTGGCAGACCCTGCGTTTGTGAGAGCTTGGAAAGGAGGTGTTGGGGCCTACAAGATGGGAGGGTAAGTTTTTACCCTTAAGTGTGCATTTGGTGTCTGTCTTGCTGTGGTTATGAGTCGATTTTGTGCATAAAAAGAACAATTCAACACAATTGAGTTTGAAGGACTTCTGAGAGAAACCGGTAAACAAAGTTGAAACTAATTTACTGACGATATGGAACCCGAACAAGCAGAAAGAAGTATAAAAAAAACAGTATAAAATACATTTTTAAAAAGTATTTTAAAAAATCTGAGGTAGTTTACCAGCTTCACGGCTCTGTAATGTTCAGGTGGGCTTTCTGCAGTGCTCCACACCACAGCTGTGTTTTCATTCAGCAGTGGATCTGGATGGAGCCCAGCTGTGCAGATTATTCACTTTCCTGGTGGAGATGAGAAAGCCGGCCTGAGTGTCAAAAAGGAAAGAGCTTGTGTGATATTTTAGGTGGTGTATTTGCATTAAAATCAGCCTTAAAATATTCAGCATTAACCGTACAATGGCTACTGCTGGTACATTAATGGTCTGGACCATCACCTGTGCTTTTGAAAACATCTGCAGTTAGGTCAAAAATAATCACGTGACTGAGGAGACAAATCGGCGTTCCTATAATCTTCCCTGATTCCATGCAGCCTGTAATCACAGCCCTGCTTCCACATGACTCTGCTGTCCTACATCAGCACCTGCTCGGCTCCGGCGTGATTACGTAACACCGCTGAACACCCACTCGATTCGCTAAGCCAACAAATCTCTCCTCCATCAACGTGGAGTAAACACTTCAGCTGTCGGGCCTGATTTAGCAGCAGTAGTCACATGACTCCAGTGGAGCTGAGAGTAATTCGGTGGGCTTACGTTGTTTGTTATCTCTGCTAAGGAGTTTATTTTATTGGTTACTTTTTAGTACAAGATATGGCAAAATTTAACTTATATCTTCACATATTCATATCAAACTGAAATAAGAAACACTGTGAAATATCATCTCAGTGCTCTGAAGAAAATATCAGAAACTAATCCAGATCCAGGTTTCCTTTTAGATGCCAGGACTCACTTCATGCATGGTCTGAAGGGAATTTTCAGCCTAGCTGGAGGTTTCTAGTCTGTGTAGATTAAGAGCTTTGCAGTCTTGCTTAGCTGATTGTTTAAATGTTATTGTGCATTTACTGGTACAGAAAGTAGAGCCTGATTGATGCTGATGTTTTAGATATGATCACTAAAGCCAGAGCACATCAGTCGAGCAGTGTAGTTGGAACTGGACTTTGATTTTTTTTATACTAGACAAGCAGATAAAATCCTTTATTAAAGCTATTTGTTTTTATCATTTGAGGCTTTTATCCAGAATCAAATCCATTTTATCTTTGAAAATTTGTGAATGTCTCATTCATGCTTTCATCACAACGTGTCTGCACTGCTGCTTGAAGGCGTTTCACCTCTCGTTTGAGACGTTTCCTCAGTTCTAAGACGAAAGGTGAAGAATTCAGGGAGTTTTCACTTAAAAGGGTTGTTGACCCACTATTGATTGTTTACATCACCACATGAGGTGTGAAAAAAGCTTGTGGGTCATTATCAGCAGAGGTTACAGGTGAAACCGTTGTGAGACCTTTCCTCACCCTATCATGTGACCCACTGAGATAAAGAGGAGATAAGGATGGCAGACAGTCGATGCCCTAAGCCCTCCCCCTCTGTTCGAAGAAGGTCGTTCACAGTGGGCATAGATGGCTTCTTTCACTCTTCTTTCAAACCATCTGTGTTCTTGGTCCAAAATGTGAACGTTTGCATCCTCGAAAGAGTGACCTTTGACCTTTAGATGCATATGTACAGCTGAGTCTCGTCCCATCGAGGTGGCTCTTCTATGTTGTGCCATGCGTTTATGGAGTGGCTGTTTAGTTTCTCCAGCGTAGATGTCTGAGGGACTCCTCGCTGCGCTGCACACCATACACTGTTTTGAACTCATGGAGACATATTTGAAAGCACAGAGCTACAACTCTGCTACGTCAGTCGAGCCGGTTTGCATTTCTGCATTCCTGACATTAAAGCAGAATATCACAGAGGGCTGTACTTCCGGGTCTCTGTATCCTTCACTCGAAGCTAATGCAGCTTGAACTTAGTGACGCTCAGAAAGAGCTGGCAGCCGAGCACAAGTCAAGGCTGGGTTTTTAACACCATTGTTTATTGTTGTCAATCTAGAAATGATTGCGATTCTGTGGTTCTCACGATGTTCCTTCTAACAGTCGGGATATTAACAAGATGCTTCCTCGTCAGCACAAACACCTTTTCTTTGGGTGCTGGTCTGGTGCACAACAACGGTTGCTCTGTCATCGTTCTTTGGACTGAAAACCTGACATGTCACTGTGTCCTCCTCACTTCTTGAAATTAATTATTGTTGGATTGTGTGACTTTACTTTGGTTACAGGTTGTGATCTTGGCGGTGTAAGGCTTTTAATTGATGACTAAATATGTTATTTAAATGAAAAACAAGGAGAGGACATGTGGTAATACTCTTGTGTTCATTTCAGTCTCTGTGGAGGATGTTGTGGAGGTTTATTTGTAAATCACCGGTGCTACATGTTGGCACTGATGTCTGACCCGTCTTGTCGACATCAGCGATTTTCATTTATTATTTGCATGTTGTATCTTGCTTCTTACCTGCGTGCCTCCTGCCATGCAATACACCTGCACGAGTCATCCTCAGAATAGCCCCATTCATAGATGTATGGCCCCACTACCACTGACTGCCACCTGGTGTGCAAAACATGCATTACACCAAAACAAATGCAAACAAGAAATGTGTCTTTATATTATGTTTTTCAGTCCAAGCCGCTCTGTTCATATGTAATAAATCAGGCTGTCTGTCTTAACTTCTTTCCAGTAACTACGGCCCCACAATAGCGGTGCAGAACGAGGCAGTGAAGCGAGGCTGTCAGCAGGTCCTCTGGCTGCATGGACAAGATGAGGAGATCACAGAGGTCGGCACCATGAACCTCTTTATCTACTGGACCAATGAGAAAGGAGGTCAGATTCTTTTAGTTCATATTTGGTTTTTTTTAATTTTTTTATTGTTCACACAGTTTAAAACTGCTCTTGTGAATTTTTCGTCTGTGGATGCAGAGAAAGAGCTGGTGACCCCGCCGCTGGATGGCATTATTCTCCCAGGAGTGACCAGACAGTCACTGCTGGACCTGGGAAGATCCTGGGTAAGAGACCGCTGTTAGGTCAACAAGACAGCTGCCTGAGCCCCGCCCACACTGAAAGTCCAGCACAGACGCAGGATAAGCAGAAATAGAACAAAAGGAGTCTCATTTTTAGTCTGAGTCTTTGTTATTTTGTAGCATCCCAGTGCTTGCTAGCATTTCCCAGCATGATGTTCAGTGGTGTCATTTTTTGCAGACGAACGTTTCCTAGTTTCAGAAATTGTCTTGAACAAATTATTTCGGTTGGTCGGGCTTCTCCGGGTTGCCAGGTGGGAATTTAATGAGGCATTCCAGCTGAAAGATTACGATTGGGGTTTCCAACTTCTACCTTTTGAATGGAGTGCAGCAATAAAAAATAAATAAAATAAAATAAATTCTATCTTTGTGTGTTTCTGTCAGGGAGAGTTTAAAGTCACGGAGCGGACCATGGGCATGAAGGAGCTGCTTGGAGCTCTGGATGCCGGGCGAGTCCTGGAGGTGTTTGGTGCAGGGACGGCCTGCGTCGTCTGCCCCGTCGGCAGCCTCCTCTACAAAGGAAAGGTGGGAGTTCATCTCCTGGTTCTGATGCTGCTTATTTTTCATGAGTAATAGTGATGTTGCTGGGTTTCCTGTGGCCCATTATCAAACATGAATATTTAAATTTTCTGCTTTGCTGAGTCATCAGGCAACATTTGTGGACAAATAATCATGTGGAAAGTGTTCATTTTTAAATATTCATGTTTGACGGTGTGAGGAATCCATGGAAATCACCAATAACATCAATATTTCCTTCTGTTTTCTCTCAGACGTACCAGATCCCCACCATGCAGAACGGTCCAGATCTGGCCAAAAGGTTCTACAAAGAGCTTACTGATATTCAGGTAAGAGCGTCACCACATTTATATCCCAAATCTAAATATTAGGCACTTAGAGCAGCGGTCCCCAACCTTTTTTGTGCCACGGACCAGTTTATGCCCGACAATATTTTCATGGACCGCCCTTTAAGGTGTCGCGGATAAATACAACAAAATAAAACTAGTACCGGTACCGAAAAAAAGAAAATTTATTCATAACACACGTGAAAAGAGCAAGGAAAACCGAGTAAATGATAAAAACGATAACAAAATAACGCTGAAAACTGATAAAAACCCTGAAAACTATACATGTCACACCTGAGCCTCAACTCTCGCGGCCCGGTACCAAACGACTCACGTACCGGTCCGAGGCCCGGGGGTTGGGGACCGCTGACTTAGAGCATCTTTAAAGTGATCAAGGGAACTTGAATGCTGCTGCTTCCAAGTGGCAGCAAGAGGGAACTGAAAAATACAGGGTCCAGATTCCTAAAGTGTATCCACAGAAGGCAGAAATGTGTAGTATTTTCATTAGACCTCTTCTGCACACTGTTCTCTTTTAGCAAGATATGCGCACAGATGTGCAGAATTATTAGGCATCAGATTAAATTTAGTGTATGTAAACAGAACCAAAACTCCAAACGTGTGCATGCTGGGTCACAAGAAGCTATTGTCTATGCATACTCTCTCACCCACAGACAGAATAGAAGATGGACGTAGCCACTGTGGCATTTGAGCAGTGAGCATATTATAGATAACTCTCCTTTTAGTCGTAGAAGGACCACTGTTTACAAAAGACTTCAGGTTCTATTAAATATTTAACTAGAACCCGAGCCTATGAAGTCACTGAGATCACCGAGCAAGGACGATCAAATTCCCATAAACATAAACTCTTTGCAGCCAGAGACGTCGCCCCCTGCTGGCCATTAAAAAGAACTCTGGCTTAAAGCTCTTCTGCACTGGCTACACTCTTTAGGCCTCAGAGCTGTGCCCATTTAGTTTATGTGAGGGAAAGACGCAAAACACACCCATGCATGTTTTGTTTTTCTTTAACACATCCGACCTTGATGTCGATCAGTCCGACAGATATTCTTCGTTCTCAGATCAATAATCAGTAAAACATGATATTGAAAAAGTATTTATTTATGACTTGTTTTATGACAGTCTGCTATTGGAATAACAGCACTTGTTGCAGGCCTAGCTTATCCTGTGACTTTCTATATGTGAATTCATTTTTTATTTCACACCCACATTTCCTTCCTCTGTATTTATTTGTTTCCCTCTCTTCTTTTGCTTCCTTGTGTTTCCTGCAGTACGGACGCACACCAAGTGAATGGGCTCCACTGGTTGTTTAAACAGCTACTTTGCACATGCCGGTTGTATCAACAGTTAATCCGCTAATTTCAGTTCGGGACAACCAACAGCGACCCATCCCCTCCCCCCACACCCACCGCACTCCTTTCATCCAATGAATGCACTCCTGCTTCGTCACTCGGGGACACCGACGCCTCTCTCTTCCTGTCTTTTTGGACGCCTTTCACGGATGTTACTGTCTCAGAAAACCATTTGGTGGTTTGAATGCAGCAATACTAACGGCGACGTTTGCCGATATCAAGTCCGAAGAAAATTTTAATTGTTGGAGGGGAAAAAAAAGTGATTTTAAATATTAACATGATTTATCTTCACAGCATTAATGCAGGCTAAACTTCACTCAGATGCTCGTACTTTCATTTTAATCAGCCCAGCATTAACAAACAGGCACAAAGTTTGACATGTTTCAGGTGTCGTAGTCACAAGCTACAGGTTTGTATTTGGTGTTTAAGACTTTGATAGTTACTGTTACTCATCAACAAATGAATTAAGGTGAATGTCACAACAGCAGTTGATATTAGCTCGTGGTATTTAACCTAAAACCTTTAACTGTTACACGTGAGTAGCCAAAACTGGAATAGCCAACCTTGTAAGGATGTGTTATTTCTTATTGTCGTGTACTTGGCGAACTGATCTGTAATTTTCCATGGGGCCACGTCGCTTGGACACCAGAGTTTGCACTGAGCTTAGTTGTAACATCTGTGTGTGACTCGGCCTTTTAGAAAATAATCATGAGTGGGTTTTAATGTTTGTTGGTTTTATTTGTAAAGACTTTGACAGCACAAAAAAAGATTTGAGCAAGCAGCAGCACGCACAAACAGAAGGACTGCTGAACGCCGACACGCTGCAGACGAGAGAGACTGTTAGATGCTGCACTCCTGAAAAATACTGTACGGTAGCAAATAGACTTGTTATTTTAGAGGGTTTTAAATTATAATTTTCCTCCTCGTTGTGATGTGAAATTCAGCCGACTGTCTTCCAGAGTACTTGACTGTGTCACCATGTGTTTAGCTGTGACTTTCTCTGCTATATTTGTACACGCTGTAAGTCTCCTCTGTCCAAGTGCCTGATCTGTCTGTCAGCTTCTTCTTCATCTGTCCATTTAAAGCTGCTGATTTTGTCTTTAGGGGATGTAGCTGGATATGTAAAGCAATATCTGTTTTGTTTTTTAAATGTGCTGTTAGCTTTATTTGGCTGTTTTTGTTTTTACAATAAAGCCAGGTTGAGTTCAGTGGGTCCTTTTTGTTTGTTTGTTTGTTTTTTTAATCATCTGTATTTAAATTTAGCATTTGATTAAAAGTTCTTCTAGATGATATTAATAATAATCATTTAATCAGTGTTTTGGTGATGAATTCATGATTTAAGTTTTGTGGTGTGACTGAAGGAACCATTAGAAGATGGGTACAATGTGGTGAGCAGCAATACTCAGGCTGTGGCGATCAAACAGAGATGCAATCCCTCACACTTACAGCACCATCAGCAGCCTTAACAAGCAGTTGAATGTGTGCACCTGATAAAGTGGCTGGTGAATGTCTGTCATGTTATTGTGCAAAACCTTTGCGTTCTGTAAGACAAAAACAGTTGGAACAATTCTAACAAGCTTGAAAGTCAATGTTTGCTGTGACCGTCTTTATTCCTCAACACATCCTGAACTGTCGTAGGTGCGCGTTCTTGTGATTTCTTTAAGTAGTCTTCAGGATTAATTCTTCAGGCTTGTGGAAGGACATTCAGACCTCTGCAAGTTGTTCCATCCTGTCAAGATGATCTCATACTTCTTCAATACTGTTGAGGTCCAGACTCTGAGGAGGTCAAACCCTGATGCTTTCCAGATGGATCAAAACGTGGTACTTTTCTGTGTTTGTAATTCCATCAATTTTGACAAAATCTCCAAGACCACAGGCTGAAACCACGACAGAGGCTCCATTGTGTTTACAGATGGCTGTAGACGCTTGCTGTCGTACGTCTATTGTGCCTCGTCTGTAAATACTGACAAAGATTAAACCAAATATTTAAAATTTGGATTCTTCACTCCATCAGATCTTTTGCCACAGATTTTCAGTCCAGTTCTTGTGTAATTTGGCATATCTCTGACTTTTCGCCCACTTTCCTTAAGAATAGCCTCTTCACAGCTGCTCATCTACAAGACGTTTGTGTCGAGGCTTCAGTGAGCAGTAGATGGACCGGCTGAAGGTCCAGATCTCTCAGGTCTTCTGCCAAGTCTTTGCTGGATTGTCTTTTTCCCTTAAAACATGGCATCTGCTGTCAGGGTTTTTTAATTTTGTTTTTCCCCTCCACTTTTTTTAGTTTGTAATTTTAAGGACAGACTGCATGCACACCATGTTTTCAGCTAACAACTCTGGGAAATCCTTGTTGGTGCAAAATTACAATTTCGTGCTTGTCAGTTATCTTTGGCATCTTTTGTGGTTGATCTGAAAAAATGGGAACAAATTACTGTTTATGTGACAGGCTGCTAGTAACAAAGTGCCTAAAGACACAGTGTGAAACTGGCTTTATACGTTGCCTTTTTATCTTTGATTAATTTAATTGGTCAGGGTTATCTGTCCACTATCAAATACAAGCGTGTCAAAAAGCACCAAATGTCCAAAGAGGATTTTCTCACAATTAACTTTTTATTCTTTTATGAATACAATAAAATGGGGCCCACGACATCCAACAAGGCAATCTTGTTAAAAATAAGTCATTCAGTTGCTTTGCATACAGAAATCCAGACGCTTCTCCAGTAACTAAAGATGGACGCCGCCATCTTTTTCACAGAAAGAAAAAAATGAGATATGGCAAAACTACTAAACTTTTTTTTTCTATTTTAGCAGGAAAAAAAACTTCATTTCATACAGTTTAATATTTTACATTTGTCTGCACTAAGACTGGAAATTGTTTCATCAGCAGTTTATGTAAATGCAATATAATCAAGTACTGCATGACTATGATACCACAGTATTTACCCAGGTTAAATACTTTATAGATACACTTTCACTTGAATCTCTGCAATCATAGAAAAATTACCACCCACTTTTTCTGACGCCAAAAATCCCCTTTGAATAATAACTTTTATAAATTTATGCTGACTTCCCTCATGCAAGGGACACAAACAAGTTCCGGTCTTCATTTCTGGTAGATGATATTAAC
This sequence comes from Perissodus microlepis, assembly GCF_051167445.1. NCBI lineage: Eukaryota > Metazoa > Chordata > Actinopteri > Cichliformes > Cichlidae > Perissodus > Perissodus microlepis. The sequence continues at coordinate 4,980,437 of NC_140464.1, read as the reverse complement.
CCTGAACCTTTGTCGAAGCAGCAGTGGTGGATCTACTGTTCCTCATCCTCAGAGTCTGGTGTGACGCCTCCAAACACAGCAGAGGTGTGCTGACCCAGCGGGTTGTAGAGGAAAGCTTCGATTTCTCCCCCGCCGTTGGTGTTTTTCTGGAAGTGGATTTCTAGCAGGTCCTGCAGAGTTTCCCGCTCCATGATGTCGGGTATTCCTGTCAGCATTACCGCCCGAGGACACTGCGTCATCTTGGTCTGATGGACGATCCACCACACACACGCAAAACACACAAAACCCTCAAATTTATTAAAATATATTTTATTAGAATTTCAGTAAGAGCAGATACAGATAATCTGATAAATGCGCTTACCTTCAGGTTTGAAATTTTCCCGTTGAGGAAAGGCGTCACTCTCACTGTGTGCTTCTTCTTTTGGACACTCAAGTCATGGAACTCATTTTGTACCACACGTTTGGCAACTAATACAAAAACAACAGTCCATCAGCTGGTGGTCAACAACAACAATCCTGATTACTCTTTATATGCACAGCTCAGAACATCATAATCCACCAAATACAGAGTTATTCTTGTCTCTATGATGAAGTTTCATTTAAACAAACTGTGCCCTGTGACATGAGCGTAAAATATTCGATGCTCACTGTTGTTCTCCGCAAACGTGAGGACCACCGTCTCAGAGTCAGACAGGTATTCACAGTCCACCACCTCACCGCCTCCATTTTTAGTTTTGGAGAAATGGATCTCCAGCTTGTCCAGCAGAGTGTCGGTCTCCATTCTGGGCAGGTTGGAGATTAAAATACGCTGAGAAGAAACCTCAGAGTCGATCTGCGGGAACAGACGGGACACGTGAGCAGATCAGCTAAACCTGGGTCGACGCTGTCTTTGATTCGCTGTGGTCGTTTGTTTTACCTCCACCAGCTTGGGCAGCATCAGATGAACCGGCCTGGCCTCCACTGTGATGCTGCACTCTCCTCCCAGATCCACCTGATGCTTCTTCAGTTCCAGAATCTTCCTTGCCACTGGAAAATGAAACAGAGAGATCCAGAATTTTAAATTTTAAATTTAATTTATATTTTTGAAAATAGCCGAAAGACATTATTTTCTGTTCCCACAGCTGTCAGAAGTTTGGAATCTGCTCCAAATACATGCAGCCAAAATGATGAGAGCCTGAAGATTCATCTTGCAGATTATTTATTTCATTTTGGAGCCCTAATAATCTAATAATAAAGAACTAATAATTTTATTTGGCTCCAGTTTAAAGCCAAATAAGATGCAAGAAGCATCTTCCTGCTTGCAGCTTAGTAGCTGTTTGAAAGCTGGTTGTGCAAAGCGACATTAGGCCCCCTAGTGGCTCAGTTTTGCCCTGCAGCTGAAGGTAGATACATTTATCAACATGTACTTCATACTCAACATGAATTTTTCTGTTGAATGTGGCACAAAAACGTATGTCTTTTAAAGCAGCATTTACTTATTAGTCATCTGTCCATCTTCTTCCCCTTATCCATTCATCTATTTATTATTTACTTGTTTTTATTTTGTGAAATCAGAATTTATTTGACCTGACTTTGTCTTAAATAAGAAATTCCCTTTTTTTGCAGAAAGGTAAAACTAAATTCAATTCACAGTCTTCCAATTACATATTATGAATATTCTGATTGCTATCGTTAAGCCAAAACCTCTTCAGATATGTTATTTTGTTTCACTGTGCTAGTTAAGATCCAAAGAACAGCATTATACTTTGAATGTTTTAGGCCACAAACTTTGTTTTTATTTCCTATGTTTGACCTAAAATTCTTAGTCATATGACTAATAAAATAAAACACGGTCCTTTTTATTCTATTATATTTATACTACTACAATAATTTATGCCTATATTTAACAAATAATGAGGTCAGTGTATGGACTGCTCTGAGCAATGGTTTTCTCTTCTTGGTTCTGTTTGATCCCAGAATGAGCAGATATTCCTAATACCTCAGGTATGCAGCTCACAGGGTGAGTGCGATCCATCTACCTGCTGTTTAAGCCACCTACAGAAGGTTAAAGGGGGAGGAGCTAAAGCAGCTTGTTTAATTTAGAAGTCCTGCACCAAGCCCCAAAGTAAGAAAAATAAAGATTATTAATGTTTCTGTTAAAAATAAGATATAATCACCTGCTTCCTTTAACAAACGCAGATAAATCTGAACCACGCCAGTGCTGGCAAAAACTCACCGACTTCCTCCTCGAAGGTAATCAGCGCTGTCCCGCCATCCATCGGGTAAACGATATGTGGTTTCATCTCAAACTCTTGCTTGTTGTTTGCATTTCCAGTCGCTCCCTTGAAGACCATGTCCCTCTCTGGTACAGAGGTGAACACCTGAAATCAGCAGGTACAGGTTAACGGGGTGAGGTTAGGGTTAGGGTGTGTCCCGTCAGGTTAACGTACGTCGGCCTGTTGCATCAGGTGCTTCTTATTGGCCTCTTCATCCTTAGTAGCAGCATTAGTTTCCTTGATCTCCGCCACCAGTTTGAGCTCCTCCTGCTTTAGCAGATCCAGCTTCGACTAGAAGACACAGAAATCAAAAAGCATTTGAAGTTTTGTGGGATTCTAATGTGCTGTTTTCTAGTGATTCAGTTTTTTAATTTACACTGTTAGGAAAGCAATTACAAGTATTTACATTCATTCAATATTAACAATAACATGTACTATTTTGTTAATTGTTGTTTAATGCCATTGTGTTGCTTGTCCTATTGTTAATATATATTTTTATGAGTTATTGTCACTTAAAATTTTCCGTTTCATATTTAACTCCCACCTTGTTTTCAAAGGCGCTACCTTAAAATTCATGGAATAACTATCATCTGTCCTCTTTACTCCTTGTTTCCTTCCTGTTATTGAACATCTGCCATCTGACCAACATTTTTCCCTTGAGGGGAAGTGCAGTGGAAAAATTCCTTGAGCTTGACTCTGTACTTATTTGCAGTGCTTTAAATGGTGGTGGAAAAACTCAGAGTAACACTGAGAAATAAGCATGTTTATGTCACACATGCTTTACCTTTTCATTGGCTAGCTGGTCTGCGTAGGAGCGTTTGTCATCTTCCAGATCCTGGGTCAGTTTGTCAGTGCGGTGTTTGAACTGCTGCTTCAGATCTCGCCGGTCTTGTATAGTTCTAGTCAGCTCCTTTGTCTCCTCCATCAGCTGGTCATACTTTTTCTGTGGACACAGAGGGAGAGCTGAGTCCAGGCTGTTGTTATTATTGATGTCTAATCAGCATGACATGTAACATCTCTTTAAACATGAACTTTTGTGGTTGTATTTTGTGCAGAACAACAGAACAACTCTTCTCTGAGTTTAATAAATGTTAAAACAGTTATTTTAATAACACATAATCTCTTCTGAGTTCTGTTCTTCTGCTCCTAATAAATACATTCAGCTAAGATAGACAGCAGCTCAATCTGCAGTGTTTACGGAACAACACACACACACACCTTTAGTGGAAGTGTTTCTGATTTTAAAGCTGAACCTATGGTCAAAGGCAGGACCTGGACAGAGACATGCAGTGGACCTCACACACCTGCACATTCAGTTTTCTTTTCACCCGAGCGCCTGCTGGTTATTGTAAACATTTCTCCTGTTTTGTGTTAAAACACCAGAAACAGAATTGCTGCTCATCTCATCGGGGACATTACTACACTGTAGTGCAACATACGTTAAAGTCTCCTTTACATTATGTCTACATTATTATACTCTTCCATTTTTGACCCATTAAGCCATGAAGGTTTAATTAAATTGTATGACTTCGTGATAAAAGCGTGTTCCCTCCCCATCGTGGATGAACGAGAACTTGGATTCAGAATGCTAACTTGCAGTTTTTTGAGAAGTTTGATATACGTTTGTGATCATATGATGCAAAATGTGCACTCCTGATCTTTCTCGTAACAGTAAATAATATTCCCAAAATGTCCAGGATGCAGATCGGGATTGACTCCAGAACTTTAACCACTTCTACGTTTGGCGACACCACTCCTGTGGTAAAATGTTCATGCAACCTCTTGGGTAATAGTGCTCCATACTAAACAGAACTAATCACACAGCCTCTTTAGTGGAGGTAGAAATCACGAGATCGAGAACTGGACCCGACAGAGAGCTTTCTCCCTACTAGAAATGGCAGTTTTAGTAAGTCAACATGCTTAAAGCAGAAGATAAAAACATGAAACTTGTGTACGTTTAGAATGCCTGTCTCAAAATAAAAAAGGTTTTGAGTCTGTTTTTTGAATATACACACATATGTAACTGATCTCAGGTCAGCAGGTAGCTTGTTCCACAAAAAAGGACCACAGTAACCGAAGCACCCTCAGCATACTTGGATCTCATTTTAGGACTGGGTTGTATTCAGAGACATATGAATAGTTTTGGAGCCCTGCGTGTAACTGGAGGTAAACTGTCTAAGTGTATTGAAGCTGCACTCATAAATTCTCAATGCACCTTGTAGTTTTTGATTGAAGCCTTAATCCCCTCCAAGGTGTCCTCGGATTGTGGATCCGGAACCAGAGAGAAGTCCTGAAACACAACATGGAGACACGGAATGCCGGAAGGTAAGTAAACGCCTTACACTCAGGCTGTGTAACACAGTGGGTTAAATAGATATCTTTAACACACTTAATAAATGTTGGCAGGGAGAGCAGCATTACGCGTGTGGTTTAAAACGCTTTAATAATAACGACAACAACAACAGGAAGAAGCAAAACGAGCTCTCACCTCGTCTGACGACATAGTGAAAGTAACCTGGAAAAAAAGTTTACAAAACATTACAGATGTGACACACTGTCACTCACTTGAACAGCCAAATGAGGTTTTTAACAGAGGATCGACACAGACTGAGAGTCAAACAGCTAAAACACAGCTCAAGTAAACTTCACAACAACAAAATGTACCGCAGGCCTGCTTTAAACCACACACAGATTATATCTCAGTAAGTTGAATTACTCTGAACCTGGAAATAAATCACTTAAATCAAGCCTCTGATGAAAACTCCCACATTTCACCCACATTAGATATGAATTTGCGTGTTTTTAATCAAGGTTTATTTCTTATTTTAAAAAAGCAGCCGCAGTGAACCTACCTCCTCCCGACGATCACTGCTCTGAACTCACACTCGTTCTTTCAGTTTCTCTTTCCCCGCAGGAGGATCCCCTGCGTCTTTACGTATAATTAATGCCGCTTCCCACCAGCAGGGGGAGCTGCATCCAAAATAAACAAAATGCTGCATTTAATTCCTGTGGGAAATACGGAACCTTACATCACATCAGCTGCGAAACACTTCATGAGAGGAAAAAAATTATTCAGATTCTGTTTTTGGAACATCTTCAAGTTTCAGATTCATTTAACTTCTGATATATATATATATATATATATATATATATATATATATATATATATATATATATATTTCCTTTTCTTTTATGTTTTAGTGGTGATGATCAGTCCGCACATGTATGCCAGCGTGTTTTTTAAAATTAATTATTAAATTAAATATTTTTTTTTAATTTCACAAACCAAAGAGACAAATATATTTTTAAATATAATAATGTGGATGGTATTTGTTAGGGGCAAATCTAGGAACTTGAGAACAGGGGTCCGTTCTTCGTACCTCGCTTACTACATCCAAGATCAAATGACACATCCAAGATCAAATCATCGCGCCAACTCTGAGCTCGCTATTCCGGTTCTCCGAACACACCTGTTGTTGACGATTAGTACAGCTGGATGAAGTAATGTGAGATCACTGGGTGGCTTAAAAGGGGCTACGCATCGATAGTAGAAACATTGATCGGCAACCCTTTGATTGGTCGGCGAAAATGTCGAAGGAGCGCGCTCAGTATTTTTCGGCAGCAGAGCAAGAACTCTTGATTGAGGGATTTCAGGAGTTTCAGAGTTTAATTAAAACGCAAGGGAACACTGCAAAGGCTGCAAAAGCAAGGAGAGAGGGCTGGCAGAAAGTTGCTGACAAATTAAACTCGTAAGTAATTTATTATATTATATTACATTATATTACATTATATCATATTATATTATATTATATTACATTATATCCTCTTTCACATTAGAGCCACAACAGGACCCACTAGAACATGGGAACAAGTAAAAGTGAAATATAAGAATATTCTACAGAATGGTAATATTTATCACTTATATTGCTTTTAGTCTCTTGAAAAGAGACCCTGAAATAATCTGTTTGTTTGTTTATGACAGCAACCAAGAAAAGGGCAGAGCAAAAAAAGACAGGTGGTGGTCCTGCACCCCCTCGTCACACCCCGGCAGAGGAGCTGGCCCTAGGGTTGAATGCCACCAGACCCATTGTTGAGGGCATCCCTGGGGGCAGCTCTTCCTTAGACCAGCAGCCGGGGTGCAGTAGCAGCAGCACCTTCATAACTGGTAAATGAGCTCATAATTCTATTTGTACAATGTAAAATATTTGGTTGTTGCCTTAATTAAAATGCTTTTTGTACTTTGACATTTACTGACATTGTGGGTTTTTTTGTGTGTAGTTTTACATAACACTCCATCACTTTTACCTGTTCCCATGCAAGGGGTGACTGAAGCATGCACAGTAAGTTGGGATATATATATATATATATATATATATATATATATATATATATATATATATATATATATATATATATATATATATTTTTTTTTTTTTTTTTTTAAATTATTTAGACCAATAGGCTGTACCACATCCCTTTGTAACACCATTTTGTTTCCATTGCACAGGACAGTGAAGCAACCCTGTCAGATGACTGTGGTTTGGAGGAAGTCCCTGTAAGTGCATGCATAATTTGGCCTGAATTTCTATCTACTTGTGTACTTCTATGTGTTTCTGACTGCAGTATGATTTGCAGGCAAAGAGGCCGGCAGAGAGGCCTGATACAGAGGTGGGCAGTCTTGTAATTAATTTTCCTTCCTATATGACATGTATTGACCGTTAAATGTTGTGTCTACAATTGAAACAGGGTGACATTCGTTTGCTTTATAAGAGAAGTCTCCAGCAAAAAATGGAGTATACTGAGCTAAAGAAACAAAAGCTTCTAGGTGAAATCGAACTTCAAGCTCTAATGAGGCAAAAAGTTCAACTAGAAATCGAGTTGCTTCAAAAGGAACTCCAGAGTAAGTAAAAATACACTTTCATACAGAGCACTATTGATGACCTTGCGTGACACAGTATATATGATTTTTTTTCCAGGCAAATGATGACTGGCTTTTTTTTTTTGATGAGACAGAAAAAGATGCTCAAATAAATTTCAATGAAAAATATGTTTTGTCATGTTTTTAATATTCGAAATTGTGTTGCACAATTCTGTCCCGTGCAGCTCTTCCACTAGGTTGGTCCAAGTGCACTGGCTGGAGGTCATCATCAGGCTGCACCTCCACCACAGGAGTCCTCTCCTTTCTGATGGTGGCAATGTTGTGCAGTACGGCACATGCAACAATAATGTCACATGCCCTGTCAGGTGCAACCCTCAGACTTTTCAGACACTGAAATCTTCCCTTTATTTGCCCAAAGGTCATTTCAATGCGTGCCCTTGTCCTGGCTAGAGCTGCATTGTAGCGGGTTTGTGGCCCAGGGTTGGGGTCAGGGAACGGTGTCATGAAGTACTGCCTGCATGCATAACCCCTGTCTCCAAGGAGAATCCCATCGTAGGCCCCTGTGTAATGGAGAAATGCTGTTATGTTAGGCCCAAAATAAGTATGAAATATCAAAATAAGTCTCTTTTTCTTACCACGCTCAAATAATGTGCATAACCCTGACTCTCTGAAAATTCTTGAGTCATGCACTGATCCGGGCCATTTAGCTTCCACATTTGTGATATGGCACATAGAGTCACACACCATCTAAGAGATTTCATTATATGTGAACACACTCCTTTTCATTATATATTACCATCTAAAATATTAGTATTACTCACCTGCACATTTATACTGTGAACCCCCTTTCGATTGACAAAATCCCCTTCATTGGGGCCTGGGGGGGCCTTGATCGCAATGTGTGTGCAGTCTATGGTACCAATCACATTAGGGAAGCCTGCGGACAATCGAGCTATAGTTACAGACATAGGTCATGATTGCATCACATTCATTATCGAATTTAATGTACCTGCAATAGAAAAAAAGCCCTGTTTGACAACCTGTGGTCTTAAGTGGCTTGGAAAAACCACAAACACACCCAGGAAATGCTTGAGTGCCAGGTATACTTTGCGAATGGAACGGCAGACAGCACTTTTGCCAATGTTCTCTGCGTCTCCAACAGCGTACAGAAACGTGCCACTCGCAAAGAAACGCAAGGCAATGCACACAGTTTGTGCAGTTGTTAATGCCCGACTACGGTGAGTGGAACTCTTAACATAGGGATCCAACAAGTTGGTTAAGTAAATAATACCCTCACGGGAAAATCGATATCTCTCTATGAGCACACTGTCGCGCTGAGCTAAAGGATCCTGTCTATCCCGCAATATACGCTGAATTCTGAAAACTCTCCTTATCAATCTTGCACCTTCCGCAATGGGTTGCTCGCGTACAAACGGACAGGACATGGCTGCGACAGACTTCCCAAATCCACCTTCGCTTTTGTAGCCGTGGTCTCTCATCTTGATTACACGAAGTAATTTACTATTACTACTCTAAAATATGAATTACATCTGAAATAATCAAATACATGAAATAGAATGATTAATAGTACATTTCCCTTTTTTTAGGAAATGACCTGTATGTATCTGTATGAAATCAATAAAAGAATCAAATACTGCATTATCTTTAGTTACATTGATAATATTTATTTATGGAAAAACAGTGGAAAAATATCGCTGTTGCTTTCGTATAAATGAAGCGGACATACCTGAGTGGCCGCGATCTAATCCTGTTTACATAAAGTAAGCCTGCTCCCAAGCAGGTTTACGCTTACGGATCTGTTGCTATGACAGCAAGTCCCGGATGAGCTTCGGAGAACCGAACGATCCAAGATCACGCGAAATCGTCAACAATCAAATCCAGCTAACTTACTTAGCGAGGTACGAAGAACGGACCCCAGGTATTGCAGTGCAGACACATTATGTCAGGGTCAAAGAACACACCAGTCTGATCTGATGATTGCTGACAAATCCGGATATTTCCTGTATATTTTTATTTTATTTTTGTATGAATATTGTTTCAGCCATTTTCATGTTTTTCAAAAACTTAAAATATTGTTTTTCACCTGTTTAAAGTTCATCCCCACATCAATCATGTTTACACCTGTAACCAGTGATCAATTACTTCAATATTAAAATGTTGAACAAATATTCAATATTTAAGATTTCTCATTTGCAGTTAAGTTTCTTAAAATCAAAATTTGATTTTCCTGAAACTGCTAAACACTATACAAGTTGTCTGATGAGCTCTGATCACAATACAACGTACCAACAGCTAAGTGAAGATTTTCTATCATTATAGTCTGCCTTTAATTCAGATGCTTAAAAAAAATAAAAATGAAAAAGCAACCACATCTCACTGCCACATTCATAACACCCTCATTGAATGTTCAAGTATTCGAGCCATACTCCTCTGAAAGTTCCCGAGAATCTCTCATGCTAAAAATGTTCATTGAGTAATTAGTCAGGCTTACATTTTGTTCAACCTTTAAGTTTGTATTTAGCTGTTCCAGCTGATCAAATTCACACAGAAGCAGCAGTGAATGATTTTTCAGCAGAAAATGTGAACTCGTGTCTGTTTCCAGTATCAGTCTTGTAAATGTTCACATTATTGGTGCCGTTTAGTTCCAACCACTGTTAAAAGCAGGCAGTAAGATATCATACAACCTGTTTCAAAGATTAAAAAAAGGTGAGTGATGATTTTGTGCCAAGGTCAGACATCTGCACTACGTTACAGGGTAATTTGGTGCGACTACGTCCTCGTAACCAAGAATAACTCCGATTACTTCTTCAGCAGCTGGTGAATATTACAAGTCTATTTCCACAGTTTTCCAGATTGAATCCTTAAGAATATTTCATGAATTTTCAGTATGAGAAAACACACCCCACCCCACACAAACACGATGAGTCAAGAGTGAAAATCAGTTTTTAAACATTTATTTGTGAAACCGAGTGAATTTAGAATCTGAGCTTCTGGAAGAACCACTTGTTCTTGCCCGTCTTGTACCTGAAACAACAAACAGGAGGTGAAGTCATTTTCTCTGATTAAACAGAACAAACATCACTGATTACGATCTGGACGTGCACACACCAACTGCTTGCTAAGAGGAAATTACAAAATGTATCAAAGAAGGGGTTTATTTTGATCATAACGGGATCTTTTTTCCCATGACTGTGCTGCCGCCGGACTTTTTGTCCACTCAACTCTACTTCAGAACACATACTCATTTTGAAATCATGAAAAATGTAACCCTGATGTACTTTATTAAAATCGAAACATAAATCCTCTGATGTTAAATCAAAAGGAAATCAGGGAGACTCACCTCTCCTCAAACTTGACCTTGGCCTCCCGCCTGGCTTTGCGTTTGAGAGCTGGATCCCTGAAGACGTCCTTGTTCACAACAGTTTTGTCCAGAGGAATATCCACAGAGTATCTGAAGGAGTAAAAACATGTTAAAGACTTTTTTTTATTGACACCAATGGCTGACTGCAGCTCGCTCTGCTGAGCACCTTCATACCTGTAAGATATGAACGATCAGTATCGCTTTACTAGCTTCCAGATTCATAAATTATAAATGGATCATAAACCTGCTCAATGTTCAAGTCGACGTTCTCCCTCAGCGTTGCATCAAGTTTGTTCAACGTTACACTGAATCAGACACATCAAGCACTTAAGGCAGCCTGTGTGGGTGAAAAGCCACTGATGTCAACCAGCAACTAACTGCTGTTTGATAAAAATGACTCCTCTTGTTCAACATTGTTCTACAAATTACAATTTGATCACATCTTCGATCAACAGCTGAACATCACATATTCCTGCATCAGAGCAGCAGCAGGATGACTGTCAGACCTCTTTATACCTCAGTCTAAAAATGAAAGTCACTGGAACAAAACTATAACTGGCCCACATTCTGAAAACCAGGCCCCAGTTAAGAAATAAATAAATAAAAAATGAAGCAAAATCTCTTTTCGTCATCAAGATAAAGTTCTATAGTTTTTATGGGTTTTGGGCACCAAAGATGTCTGAAGAGCATCTGTTCAGATAAAGTGACAGCAGCGTTTAACAGACCTATTTATGTACTTAAAGGGATCAGTCATTTTACGGAGCAAAACAGCTGTCCTAAAATCCAGACTACTTTTTGCTTAAGTGGCTCGTTCACCCTGAAGTAGTAACAATTATTCAGATCAAACGCATAAGGCAAGTCAAGCATGTTGGTCGTTTAAAACAAGTGGATCCAAAAAAAGAAGAAGCAAAGAACAGCTGTTAACAGCTGGAAAGGACAAAAAGAAACAAAAACATCTCCAGTAATAAAACTTTGATCTGAAGACACCACACATTCCAGCTCTCTGCTTAAATAACTGCAAGCAATATAATATTTAAACTTCTAATGAATGCACAGTTCAGATTCAGACACGCACTGTATTTATTTGCACCTCACCGAGTTTGATGGGTGGATTTATGAATATGAGACTCAAACTGTGTCATTACACAAGTTTCACAATATTGATTATCATTGATTATCTGTAAATGTCTTCACAGACACATAAATAATAATGGGAAGAACACCGTGTCAGATTTCAGCCCATAGATTTGATTGGATTTTTGAAAGAAGAATAACCAGCCTCCTCAATTAAACTCAAAACATTTAATCAACAAGATGTTTTTAAAAATGACAGCCTTTCTTGATTTAACATTAATAATATGGTATCCAATCATGTTACAGCTGTTGGACACTTTTTATAAGACATTCCAAAAGACTTCATCTGTCACCACCACTTTATTTTCTTTACAGGAAAACCTAATTATGTCAATGTAGATTAGACACTGACCTGGTGGGCATGAGGTGGTTGTAGTTGAACACCTTAACGAAGGCCTTGATCTTGGACCTTTTGGCGATCTTCTTCTTGCCCATGGATGTGGTCACCTTACGGGGATAGCGGTCGATGCCGGCGACCAGAGCGTGGCTGTAGGGACGGTCAGCGGTGCCATCATCAATGTTCTGCAGGCAGACATTAGCAGGAGGATGTGACATCAGAGACACGAAACACTTACAAGATGAAAAGCTGACATACCACTGCAGTATGTATTTGAAGGCAAAGAAATGTATCAGTGTTTCCCCACGTATCAGTTTTCCTTTAATGTGCTGCCCACCCAAGTAAAGCCAGTTATTTCAGGTGAGTTACCCAGCCTTTTATTTTATTTTTCTCTCCACCTGAGGGAATGACACCATCTGGTATTGTTAACAGAGTCACTATACTTTTTTAATCCCAAAGGAATTTATGTAAACTCAGTTTCATCCCATCTCATGTTTTCCCTTTCAGCTGGTCAGGTATGTCTAGCATTCCAATTATCAATCAGCTACCTTAACTATGGACTTCCACCAACTTGACCATCTTAGAATATCTTCTGAAAAAGAGATGCCTCCTTTCATACAGCACACATCTGTGTGTACAATTCCAAACACTACTAAAGCAAAGTTAGTCTAAGCAAGGAGCTTGAGCTGTGCTCCACAGGCAACATGCTCCCCAGCATCCAACTGTAGGCTCCACAGAGATATTTACTCACCACTTTCTAGTTTTACATCCAATATATATACACATGAAGTGATGAGCTCTGAGCACAAAGCCCAACTGTAGTTATAACAAAACGTTTGTAGGCTGTCTTACTAAAACACATGGGAAACACTGAATACACGGACTGTAATAGGACTTATTTTCTATCCCTCATCACATGGCCTGAAAACTGTATTCTTGGAAATTCAACATGCAGACAAATGGCAATTTGGCTTTCAGATGGACAACTCTGGTAAGAGCTTGGTGTGTACATATTCAGGCACATGTGCCATACAATCAGCAAACTCTTTTAACCGCCTTACAAAAAACTCCCAGAAGCTCTTCGGTCTTACCTTGACGATGACAGCTTTGCGCCCAGCGTAGCGTCCAGCTAGGACCATCACCACCTTCCCAGGCTTCATGAACTTGCCCATTTCTGCCAGAAAGAGAGGGCACATTTGAACTCAGTGTCAATATCAACTCAAACCCGTCAATCCGCCAACACGTCTCCAAGTCGGCCTCTCGTTTATGCTACATTAGCATTAGCTTTCAGCTAGGCTAATAGCTTTCAAGCTGTTTTCATTTTAATTATTTTGCTCGGACACATTATTAAGTGCACCGCATAAGCCCCTTTACTTATAGCAAAACTAATACAGCTCAATAAGATGCCTACACACATAAACAGTCGGTTCAATGGGACTCTGAGCGTCTACACATCAAGGAAGCTGCCATGTTGAAAAGAGCACAGCTGGGGACGAAGCGCTGCGATAAATCTGCTCATTTTCTTTCTTTAGCAAACAAAATCTACAAACTAACGGCCACATCTGAACTAACAGAGTCGGTGCCGTCTATGTATCATGGAAAAAATGATAAAATTAGGCGCATTTGGAGCGATGGATGAAGATTGTTTGAAGGGAAATCGCACTCACTGATGCTGTTCTACGGCCACCGCTAACAGGAAAGGAAGTCCACAAGGTTTAGCTGAACTTTGACCCATCGGTCTGCCTACGTCACATCCGTAAGTATCAGCAAGCGAATGTTTTTTTTGTTTATAAATTTTTATTAAACAAAAAATTCACCAGAACTCGATCATTAAATAAAAGTTATTATGTTAGCACTTCGTTTTAAAAATAGGAACCTAAAGAAAAAAGACACCAGAGGCGGATTATTACGTTTCTTTAGATTTTCACCTTATTGAACAATTTTCAAGTTATTTCAGAGTAAAAAAACAGACGTGGGACACAGAAATGTTTCAGTCGGTGGCATAGAGACTCAGTTATGAAATCTAAATAAAAGAAATTAGTGTAATTAGGGTTACAAGAAAAATCAGGTAGATTTATTATTATTTTATTATTTGCACCATCTGCAGCAGCATTCAGTCCCCCGACAATCATCCACATGCTTTGCTCCATTAAACCTTGTGTGGTGTTCAAATGTTTGTCACTCAGATAATGTTGGCGGGTCTGGTGGACCCAAGACATTGCTGAGCTATTAAATCAATCCACCAATAGCAATTTATGTACAAATACCTAACAGATTTGTACTTATTCCAATTCCAAGCAATACAGATCACATATATATGGTTATTATTTGGTGTTTACTTCTCTCCTTTTATGAAGAGAACTATTTTGTTTTCTTTCTTATCTGTCTTATCTAATAAAGATGAAAGCAACCATGTTCTAAAAACTTCATCATACTGCCTTGTAAAGTCACTGAAGCTCTCTGAGCAGACAATCTTAGGTTGTGCATCACCCTTGATTTGCAGCTGGGACCGAGTATGAGAAACTATAGATCCTTCCCATAAGACAGAGGGGTAAAATGTGCATTACAATTATTGTTGTTATGAATTTTGAAATTTACTGCTTTACAAAAAAGAAGAAAATAGCAAGAATTTTGACTTTTTTCTCAGAATTCTGGAAAAGAAAAAAAAAAGACGTGCCCACTTTTTTCCCCACTGGCCCTAATCCTCTACCATTCATACTTGGTTCGAATTTGTGTATAAAAACATAAAATTAGTCTATTTTCCTCATAAACAAGAACATCAGTTTTAAAGTTTTTGATAGTTTTCTAAAATATTTGTGTTTTCTTTTTCCTGTGACAGGTGCTTGAAATGTCACATTGTTTGAACATTGTGTGGGAAAAAAAAACAGGAGCAGAGAGGCAAAGCACGCACACACTGAAACAGGAAGCCACATATGAGGAGGACAGGGGGAAGGGGCACAATACCTCCACACTCACTGTATATGATCCCCAAGTCGAGTGGATCCAAACACTGTGTGTGATATAAACATGTAGGGGGGAAGGGCTACAATGTGAAGTCATTGAAAATGTGTTATTTGATATTTTCTTCGCAGAAAATGATGCAAAACAGAGTCTGAGGTGGAAATATTGAGCTGCATAATCTCTCTTTGGGCAAACATTGAAAACAGGTCCAACAAACCTGAACACCACACAAGCGTTAAAAACAAGCAAACAAACCAAATAAACCCAACCAACCCTGCTCCTGCTATAAGACAGCAACTTCTGACCTTCGCCATCATTAAACATCCAGAAATAACAGCGGATTTTAGCTAATAGGTTCAGCATTGAATATTAATTTTTTACTGATAAATATCAAAGAAAGGGGCTGTTAGTCCCTTTGTATTAGACACATGAGGTGTGATCAAGACCCAAACCATATTCAGCCTCAGTTTGGGTGAGACTGCGTTCAGTTTGGATGCAGTTTCACTTACTGGTGAAGAAATCATCAATCAGTAGGCAGAACTGAATGCATCCATGGTGGTTTATTGTAGGAGTTTGAAGGGAAACTGTAACATTAACTGCACAGACACATGAAGCAGTAGATCTGATTTAATTTATCTCGAAATTCCTAAAGTAATTTCAGTAAAATCTGTTAATTCAGTGAATCAGAAACCTAACTCAACTGTTCAACCAATCCACTGCTCTGCATTGCTGATGGGTACCTGTGTGAGTGCAGTCATCTGGCTTAAAGTTATCCTGCTATCACAGTGTCCACTAGAGTGACTGCTCCCTCCTGTCTTTGAATACCTTTCATTCATATTAACGCATTCACGATCACATTTTACCAAGTCTTAAATGTACGCACTCTGGTGGCTTGAAATTGAAACTGTTTTTATTCGGCTTACTTTTTCCTCTTCTTCAGTCACTCTCATTTGGATGGGCTGTTTTCAGACAGCTGCAACCCACAGTCTGCCCGATCTGTTGTGCACAGCAGGACAAAGATTAGATGCATTCTCATAGCCAGTCTCTCTTCAAAACATTGGCTTTAGAGTCTAATCTATAGACTGTAGCTATAAATAAATAACCCAGATTAAGCCATCTCCCAACAGGCATTACAATTAGGCTTTTAGAAACAGAAGAGATAAAGCCTTGTGAGAAGCTCAGCAGTTCATTTATTACATTTAATTCATTTACAGACCAGGTTCCATTAAATAAGATTAAAAACTAAAAGATAAACATCGTTCATATCCCAATATATAATAAAACAAACAGATGACCCAGTGTTTCTACTGTTACCAGACTGAACTGCTACAGTTACAGTACAGCTGCTACTTTAACCCTTTAACTGTTGAGCTAAGCTATTAAATAAATAAATGTCTCAATACACAAATAACACAACAGCTGAACAAAAAGCAAAAACAGGGGAAAGAATGAGGAAAACATAACAAACCTATCCCAAACACACTTTGCTATTCACGTAACACATGGTGCACACATGGTCTCGTGCAGGAAATAAACTCAGAGGTTTGATACATACTTGTGGTCACAGGAACACTGAAGCTTTAGTCCCGAAAACAAGACTTAAACTACACTCAGCTTGCAGGTGCAGTTCACCCCAAAATCAAATTTACACAACAGTCCTCTGGTGTTTAGTGCGATTTGTCCTTCTAAATGGTTTTGGTTTTCAGCGGTTTAAGAGAGATCCCTGCTCAGCTGTGGAAATACCTGCTTATGTTGAATAAAAACTAAATGACACAGTTGGTCCCATAAATGGATTTTTACAATATATATGAATTACTATTCAAATGTTTGAAGATCATGACCTTCCCTACTATTTATCCTTTGTGTAGGAACCTTTTTCCTTCCACTAAACTAGTTCTTGCCAAAAATTCTTGGTAAAATATCTTTAATCAGCAAAACGCCAGAAGGTGGCGGTAATGCATTTAACCTGTGATTGACAGTCAATTCCCAGTTCCAAAAGACAGAGATGAAGATGGTGCTCGAGGCTTTATGACAACACTGCACAAACCAATGGGTCACCGTGGCTACGTCCATCTTTTTTACCGTCTGTGCTAACTACCAGGCAAGAGGTGGATGCAGGAACTGTGCAGTCTGGCCCTCCTCTTGAAGTTAGCATGTCACAGGGTCACAGGGTGGGGGAAATCCCAATGAATCTCACAATGTTTTGGCTTCAAATAATAACAAGCAGCACTAACAGCCAAACGATAGCAGATAGAAATTCAATTTTGGGGTGAACTCTGACTTAATAGCATCTACGGTTTATACATTCAGTTATATAGGACGTGCAACTGAGCTGGTCTCAGGATGATGGAAAAAAACAAAACAAAAGTTTATATCCTACAATTATGTCAGTTTTGGGATATTCTCATCTATATGAGCTGGATTGAACTACACCTGAAAGGAGGAGGAAAGCAGCAGTTTATACAGGGTCAAAATGCTTTTTCAAACCTGAAACACCAGAAGTGACACCAGCTTCATCTGCTACAGCTGCATATTTCTTACATAACACCACCCACATCTGGGTTTTCCTCAGCGGAGGAAACCGTAACGCACATTTTCCTTTACGGGCTGACCTAAGTGCTGCCGTTTAGCCAGTTTGCTACACATGATTTACCAGCTGAATTATTCATTCGCAAACAGAAGCCACTGCACTTTTCACTGAGGACAAGCACCCGTGACAGCTCTTGTTTACCATGGGGAGGCCACGGTAGAGCAAACTTCCCGCTCATTCATTTACTTCCTGGATTGTCAGACTGGAAATTACAGTAGTGATTACTGTAAAACTCTCACACAATGTTTGCTGCATAGCTCAGGCCACTAACAGGTACGACAGGGGAATGATACAGTATGATGAGCAGCACAGGTCGCTAAGGTCAGGAAGGCTAAAGATGAGGTAATCTCCATCTCCACAATAAGGCATTTTTACAGTACAAGCAGCTGAGTCTTTGATATTTTAATATAGCAGGAATGCAGACTAACACGACATTATCACCCATGCATGTAGTGTAGACATCACATACTTGCACTTAACTTTAGAAGGGTTGCTGCTTAGATAACCTTTAAAAGGCTACATACTAAAAGCAAAGTCATGCTTTTGGTCCTGAATGTTTGGTAAGAGCAGTTTAGTTCAGCTGATAAAACAAACACTCTCATCCTCAGAAAGCATCTTTAATGTTCTTCAGCTGCCGAACAGCCAGATCCACAGGGAGGTTGAACCTGAGGTGGCTGATGCGACCCAGGATGCGCAGGGCTCCTTCGAAGCCGGTCTGCGCCATGTAACTCCACGAGTGATAGTGCGGGTGTATCAGAGTGCCCGACTTGCACAGCAGGTTGAGCCACGATACGAGCCGCTGCTCATTCAGAGCCATGCACACCAGAGCTTTGAACTCCGAGTCCGGTCCTCGCTTGTAACGTCCATGCTCCTTCAGCACAGTGTGAACGGCCCACAGCAGAGACTGCTTAGGCGTGACGGTTACCGGGCCGCTCCCAACGTGCAGGCCGAAGGACTGAGAGAGCTGGCGGGCCGGTGACTCTACGAAGGCCTTCCCGTTTTTGGAGTGGTAGTACTTCACAAAGAGTTCCCATGGGTGCATGGTTTGTGAGACTGGTCTGTAAGGCAGAAGGCAGGAGATGGGTGCCAGCACTACGCTCATGGTCTGAGAGGGTGAAAAGAGGCCGTGAGCCAACAAGTCTTTCAGAGCAATGGCCAGCTCCTTCCTCACAGACGTCGTCAGCTCGTCTCGGGCCCCCAGTGTGGAGCTGCTGGTGTAATTGACCACGTGTTCGACAGATGGGTGCCTATGCGATCCCAGAACTCGCACCTTCTCCACAGCTGCCTCCAGACGCTGCAGCAGAGGTCCATAGTCCTGCCCGCACAGATCCTGAGGCCACATGCTCTGGGGGACGTGTCCGGTCGCGCAGCCAAATTGGCTGGCAGCGAAGATTTGCAGCACAGCCAGGGCCTTCTGGATCAGCTGCAGGCCGGTCTCTCGCATCTTCTGGGCCTGCTCTGGGTCCACTGCAGCAGGAAGAACCACAAGAAAAACGCATATTAGGAACGCACACATTTTAAAGACTTTATCTTACAAACGCTACAAAGCAAAAAAAAAATGTACCCTGTGTTATCAAAGCTACAGTTAAGAAATCTCTGTACACATACAACAAACACACAGAGTGTCCGACCTTTCTTCTTTGCTCCTGGAGATCTGGTATTGGTCCCTGCTGCGCGTGGCTGCTGGCTGCGTCCATCTGACAAAAGAGGGTTCCCCACCTCATCTTGTGGAAGAAAATGTCAAAGTTATCATGTGAACGAAATTAAAAATGAATCTCATTGCTAGTAAAACCACGGCTCAGAAGGCTGTGTACCCTGGATGAAGTTGATGAACATCTCCAGATCCCTGATTTGCGTTTTGAGCTGCTCCACCAGCTGCTCTTTGACTCTGGCTGGGTTCACTATCTGAGCGATGGCAGCGTCCACTCTCTGCCTCAGCTCCTCAGGTGACAAGTTCCCGATGTCCTCGTTCAGGTTTACATCCAACTTTTTGATCAACTCGTCAATGATGACCTGGAAAGCACAAGACAGGCTGAAGGTTAAACGCCTTTTGCGTAATGTCACTGCCTCCAAGAGGGAGTAGGAGCTTTTGAAAGTTAAGGGGATTCTTAAATTTAAACTTGATGGCTGTGTAAATATGTTGCTGTTGAAAGTTGCTTATTTACACACCCAACAGATAAATGGCCTGTATTTGTATAGTGCATTACTAGTCCCTAAGGACCCCAAAGCGCTTTACACATTCAGTCATACACACATTCACACACTAGTGATGGCAGCTACATTGTAGCCACAGCCACCCTGGGGCGCACTGACAGAGGCGAGGCTGCCGAACACTGGCGCCACCGGGCCCTCTGACCACCACCAGTAGGCAACAGGTGAAGTGTCTTGCCCAAGGACACAACGACTGAGACTGTCTAAGCCGGGGCTCGAACCGGCAACCTTCCGATTACAAGGCCACGATCGCTCCAAATTTGGCCGATGACATCATGGAGATCACTTCGACTTTCTCATGTTTGCATGGCTTCATTCAGTGGCATCACTAACACGCAGTTCAAAAGTCTAATGAATAAGGGATTGGTTCAGCTGAGAAACTCTTTTGCTCTTAGAGTTTATAGTCGCGAATGAATCTGTGGAAATGTTGTACTTTTAAAAATCCCTCATTAAAAAAAACCCCTTCTGAACATAATGTGATCTGGAGCAGGTTATCTAACAGTGATCTCCCCTAGATAAAAGAGCCATCTTCCTGACAGCGAAATCTTTCGCTTTAGTCTCAAGTTCCTCACCCTTCCAGATCAAACCAACTTTGATTTCCTGTTATATAACCTTCAGATATGCTAACAAAGAAATGGCACAAAAATAACTCAAATATAAATACAACTACCATTACAGCTTTGTGATTACAGGATAACCTCTGTACTTTTTAAAAGACATAAGTATTAATAGGTATGAGAGAGAAACAGCTATATCCTTACAAAACCTGGGGCACGTTGAGGTTAGATATTTGACTTGTTCCACCTGAGCTGAAACACGCAAACATCACATTATATTGCTCAGTATAATGCAATGTTTATGAAAGTACCCGAGGACACGTCAGACGATGGAAGAGCTTGAAGTTTTTATTTGCACTTTGGTGGTTGTAAAGATTAAAAGAGAAACAGGGATTGAAGGCTGTCAGGAAAACCTGTAAACAGCCTTTAAGTGCTGTGACGTTTGCATTGACACAAACCCACCTTCTGTCTCTCCATGACGACGGACTGCGGCAGCGAGTCGTAGCTTCCCTCCTGGTAGGCAAAGCGCTCAAGATCATCCAGCTGCGTCTTCAGCTGGAAAATGAGATCCTTCTGTTTTTCCCTCTGCGCTTCCAGACGTTCCCTCTTCTCCCTCTCACTCTGACAGGAGAAAAACACAAACAGTCACTCTAGATTTTACAGACAGGAGGAGCTGACAGTGTGAGCATCACAACACTGAAACAGCATGTAACAAACAGACACCAGTGTGGACCCTTTGCCAGCATCAATAAACGGAAATTTTGTTCCCAGCAGTTTCTAGTTAAGATGAAAAAACACACACAAAAAAAACAGAATATTTGGGCCACTTCAAGGTCTAACAAACACTGAACAGGACTTTTACACAAACCAAACTCTCAACGAGACATCAGGTATCGCTTCATACTCACCAGATCGCCCTGCAAGCAAAGCATGCACAGGGGAGACAAAGAAAAAGGGCTTTTAGGTCAAACACACGAGGAAAATCTATAGTCACACATACAGCAGCTAACGAGGACAAGGCTGTGGCCGAAGAGGGGTTAAAAAGAAGAAGAAGAAAAGGAACAAAGCAGGTGGCTTCAATATCCCTGTGCAAACACAAGCCTTTATTAAACAGATTGAGATCTGCTCGAGGCATTTTTATTGAGCCTGCGCCGCTGTGACTCACAGGCCTGTGACAAAAGACCATGAGAGATAAGAGTTCTGCAGGAACAACACACAGGTGGGCGCAGCAGCCAATCCTGTGATGCAATAAAGACACTTTAATCAGAATAACTGGCTGCTAGAGAGTAAATGTGTGCATGTTGGGCAGTTTAATAGCGCTATGGGCATTTACCCATCAGAATAGACAGAAAATCAGGAGGCTGAAAAAAATACGCTAATTAGTACAGGTATGCAATGTTTATCCAATTTTAATGCTGACATAGAAACAGCTTTTCAGCCGTTTGGTACAGAATACCAATAATATACAGCAATCCTAATATATGGAGTGAATGTGAGTAATAATAGGAATCAATTACAGAGCAACACAAGGAAATATTTATTTTAAAATTATGACACTTCTCGTCTGCGCACTGTCTGGAGGAAGTATAAAATCAGAGTCCTCACCGAGTTCTCCAGCTGCTTGGTGTCCTGAGCCCTGCAGCCCACCACATGCGGGCATCCCCTGAAGGCGAACTCCTCCAGGTCTGCCAGCATCCTCTCCTTCTCCTCGCTCTGTGCGTGAACGATCTGCTTCAGTCTGAACTGGACCTGAGCGAAGTGAGAGGTGAGTGCGAGGAGAGAGGAGTTTAGTAAGTCCTGCTCCTCCTCGAGCCTCCTCAGCCGGGAGGTCATTTCCTCCTCACTGGCCGACGTCGAGCATCTCTGCCTGGAATGAGCGCCGCTGCCGCAGCTCCCGCTCTCATCCTCGGGGCTAGCCACAGCACCCACCGGAGCCCACCGCTCCCCTGCTCCGGCTAGTACAGCCTCGCTATCCGAGGCTGACAGCTCGTCTGTGGACATCTTTGAACAGCCGACCTCGCTTCGGAACCGTGTCCGCTTTAATGTCGACGCTTGGAAAATCGTTTATTTTCTAATGCTGAGCCGAAAACAAGTAGAATCAACACAGACGGAACAGGTGCAACGCCATCTTAGGAGGAAGGATGATTCATACGTCAAAACGCAGGCAAGTCAAGTAAACGGAGTCAATTGCCGGAAACTGGGCTCGCATGTCTTCAAAATAAAAGTTTAAATAAACGTTTACCTTAATATCGGAAATACATAAATGCATAAAAGGATGAGCTAAATGAGCTAAAGGGACCCCGTTGGAAATGAAACATTTAATTATATCTTGAATGTAATTGCACTGAGAACCGGAGGAGCAGATCAGCTAATCACATTCTGCACTCAAAGGAAAATCTACTGGACCTCACAAACGAAATAATTCTGTGGCTTACTTTTCATTAATTACCCCACCTGCCAAATCCCATTTTAACGTCCCTCTATATATTTATACAATGTATAAAACACACCATTACTGCCAACATGTAACTTTAAGCTTTCGATTAATGTAATAAATAATTTCACAGTTCATTTGAAGTGTCGTATTTTCCAATTTATTTTTAAATATTTTATTTTTACTTGTTGTTTTAGCTCTTTAAAAAAATCAGTTTTGATATTTAATCAAGAAACTTACTTCTCCGGGTTAGACTATTATTTTGAAACGTAGAATCGGATGTTTGGATTTCCACTTAAGCTGTAATTTTTACTGCTGGTAGACAGGAGGCAGCACGAGCCCACATAAAAGCTGAAATCACGGTTTCAAAAATAAAAAAATAAAAGTAAAATCTCCAGCAGTACGACGTCAGCCTAAAAAGTGAAATTCTGTGCCGGAAGTAAGGATAAGGGAAAACAGGCCAGGTAATCTTTTACGTGAAATTGTAGTGGACTTCCTTATTGTAACACCTGTTTTCTTTTTATCATTTGCATGGCCTTTTTGAAATGTGACAAAGGAGAACAATTATTTCTACTTATACCAAAGAACAAAAATATATATTATAATGTTATTTATAGTAGACATTGGCACTGTAAAATAAATATAAAACTAAATATAACAGCATTCATAAACTGCATTTTCTTTTTTCACAGCCCTTTCTAATAAACCACAATAAGTGACTGGACAACTTTTAATAATGTCACTTCTTTTTTATTGATTTAATGGATAATGTGACACTTTGACAGGGTAAGATCACCCAAGCATGAATTTCTTCACCTTTGCCTCATTAACACAGATTACTAATCCAATGCACAAAATTATGAACCCAAGATTTAATGAGTAATTACACCACAAAATCATTAAATGATCAGACTGAATGTTCAGAATGATGAAAGATATTGAATCAGGTTTTGACTGATTGACTATTATTGATAAAGAAATAACCTTTTCAACAGAAGGCAGCTGCAGCAAGTCTTAAAGAAACAGATGACTGACAAGTGGAGTGTTTCGATTGTCTTCTATTGTGGATGGAGTAGAGTTTCAAGTGACAAACTGAGTGTGCTTGGAATAACAAAGATAACTCCTTAAATACATTAGTCACACGGTCATCTATATAATTAGGTGCATTCAGACCAAAATGTTCAACTTCAAGATTGCAAACATCTTAGCAACTGAGGTGCAAATCGTTTTCAAAGTGTCATTTAAAAACAAAGCATTTTGAAATTAATGTAGAATTCTTTCTCCATTAGGGCGTTATATGCAAAAACTAAAACTAGTAACAGTTTAGAGGTGGTGTTTTCACACAATTAGGGCTCTTTTTTTGTTGGCGAGGAACACGTGCCAGTTGGGCCAGTAAAGCTTGGAGTTCTGGATGCAGGAGCTTTCTTCCGTACAAGTGTACCCGGTCGGGCAGCAGTGCTTCATGTTGCTGCAGCACACCGCCTAGAGGGAGGACAGAGGGAGGAAAGTCTGTAAAAAAACTGAATGGTTTACTTAACTCATACACGCTCCCTTTTTATTGGCACAAAACCTCACAATTCAGACGTTGTGATGCTTTATAAGGCTTTTTTTTTTTTTAAAGATGCTGCAATGTAAGTACAGATTTGTCTTTTAGTATTACATGAAAACACAACAGTAATACCACTAATTTTTTATTCATGTCAACAGTGGTTTAACCTACTAATTTGTTTACAATGGAGCTCATGTTGAATCTCGAGCAGTGAATATATGTTTACAAACTAATTAGAGGGTAAAATGGTCGAGTTTGCAGTCTGGTAAAAGTTAACCTAACTGTGTAAAGGGTTATAATTTCACTGAAGGATGGAACTGAAATCTAGGGAATTACTGTATATAGTACAAAATGAGGAAATACTACTTTGGCTGTAAAATAAAATTACTTTCATCTGCTGACCTAAAACTGGACTTTCCAGGAGTGATCTCAAAATAGCACTGAGCCTGAAGGCAGTCAAGAGGCGCAGCCTCCCTTTTCTGAGGTAAGCATATGAAAAATTGTGGAGCCCTTGGCTTACTGACAGTTCTCAGCTCTCCCTGACAGTTAACATAAAGCAGGAGGAAGGAAGCAGGACTAATTTCTGTAAATCATACGTTAGAAGATGGACAGCAGCCCCAGGAAGTGGCAGAAGTCCTGCAGCAAGTTTCATCATGCCCGCAATCGGTCTGTTCATCGCACTTGATGTCTTTGTGCTTTGTTGGGCTGAGCTGGGGTTGAGGCTCAAGTAGATACACCGGTGTCAGTGGGACTCTCTCCAGCTGCATCATGATGAGCTTCTGGCAGGATCTGGATAAGATGTCACAGGTGTAACCCTGCGGGCAACAGTGCTCCTTATCCGGACAGCAAACAGCCTGCAGACACATAGTTGGTGCAAATTATAGTCCCCAGTTTGCATAGGCAAAGCCTGACCTGATGAGACAGCAACCAGAGTATATGATATTTTCATGCACTCACATTTTTGAGTGGACAGCAGCCCCACTCGCCTGTGAACAGCTTGCAGCAGCTGGTTTGTTCAGGACACTGGCTTGCACCTTCGCACTGAACAGAGTAGGGCTCGGCCTCGTCGCTGGTAATGGCTGGAATCTTGGTGTACCATGGAATCACCACTTCCCCTTTTATGCATGACGTGTGGCTATTGTCACATTTATACTGGTTAGGACAGCAGTGACTCCCATCCTCACAGCACACCGCCTGGGGAGAAGTGAATGCATGAGCGGTGGCTTTCACTTCATCAATTCTGCTGTTTCACTTCTTTTTTCATTGGTATATATAAAGGTTATAGAGAGTCTGAAGAAGATGCTGAAATTCTATTCTAGAAACTTAAAGACACATCAGTTTATAAATGACTATTATAAATTCAGAGTGGCAACCAAAAGAAAGTTCATTCGAGTTCATTTGAGTGACTGTGGCCTGTAAGCTGGTAAAGTCGCCAGTTCTCAACAGGAATATGAGAAAAGATGTGAAACAGAAAAACAGGATATCACCATGCAAATTAGGGCTAAAGATGATATCTAGTTGTGCTTTTTTGGGGCTTGATGAACAGGTGACATTCAGTCACAGTTAACATCTCCCGTGACTGCAGTGTGGGCGGCAGGTTTTTCTTTCATAAGCTTCAAAGGAAGTTTTAGAAATGAGAAAACTCAGCCGGCCTAAAAAGTGCTTGGTGATCTGTGTGTTTCCCCCGCCCTCCACACACACACTCACACACATATCTCACACCACGTGGTCTAAAATAAACTATCTAATCCTCTTCAGGATGTTTTGAATCTTGCCAGGTCCTAAAAGAGGTTGGCTTTTAAAATGATCTAAACTTATCTTATTTTCTTGTACTGGATTTTTCTCTTTCTTGTATTGTAGAAGGACAAATAATCCTCAGCTACACAAAAGACATCAACAAAACCACTGTGGTGTAAAAATAAGCTTTTTTTTCAAAACATGGGAAATGTTACTGACGGCCCAAGGTGTGTAATAACTGACAGTGTGTTAGTGTAGAGTTAGTGAAGATCAGCATTTCTTTACATATTGGAGGATTAAATGACAACAGCTTTGCAAATGAAACTGTGCTGTACTGCACAACCTATTCAAGCAATATGTTTGATTGGTGTTTGTGGACTGGCTGGTAATCATAGTAAACATCAACTGCCTCAATTGTGTTGTGTGGAAAAAAATTACAAATTTGCATTCTCTTCCAAAACCGCCGTTTATATCAGGAGTGGGAGTATGACTCATAGATGTGACACATACGTGTAAGGGTTGTTAGGATGCAAAGTGATAGTAATAGTGACGTTAATGTTGACTTTTCCAATGACTGCCAATAGAAGCAACCATTTTAGAAAAGATGGACGAGAACAAGACCTTATTGACACTTTCTCTATGTCCTCCTGTCATTATAAAATTAAACTGTGACAAATATGCGCTGGGCTGCTGCATATTGATGTTTAATAACAGATGGAGGAGACACTGGAGGTCAGTGATGCTGTGAAAAAGCAGAGCTCACCTCAGGCAGCGGACAGCAGCCCCACTTTTCAAAATTCTTCATGTAGCAGCAGGTGGTCGACTGAGGGCAGCTGGTGTGGGCATCACAGTTAATCATGCCTTCTTCTTCTTTGTCCTCCTCCTCCGCTTTAGAGCTTGTTGTTGGACTCTCAGTTGTAGGCTGCACAGTAGTAGGTGCTTCAGTAGTGAACGCAGGTACCTTCTGTAGCATGGGAGTTGAGCCTGATGGGCCATTGCAAGACATGGCGGTCGGGTCACAGGTGGTGCCGCTCGGGCAGCAGTGTTTGTGATCGTCGCAGCAGACCGCCTTTTATGCAAAAAGACAACAGTGCAGTCACAGATAGTCAAGTTCAAATACAAACAGAAGCCTGACAATGCTTGGCAAAGCAATGTTGACAAAAATAAAACAGGTTAAATGCAATGTAGATTAAAGATATTATTTGATATTTCTAGAAATAGAACAACCTGCTTTTATTTTTTGTCAGGCACTACACAAACAAACTGACTGTGTCTGTGCAGAGGCTAGCAAAGACAAGGGTTAGTGCAGTCACAGAACTTTCTTTTGTTTTTAAGTAAAGTGGGTGCAGCAGTAAATTATGTAACACACTCACCGTTTCAACGCACTTGTCCAGTCTTACTGACCTCAGAGTAATTTTACACTCTTAACAAGTCACATTTTTAACCACAGACTCTTTATTTTCTGTACACCTTATCTACATCACTTCTTGCTGTGAGACAACAATGTTAACCACGAAACCACTGTGTCACCATGGTGGTGTAAAGAATACTCAATACGGGAACAGTTAGCCAGCTAGCTGTAACTTAGCCAGCAACATGCTAAGGCATGTATTGGTAGCTTTGTCACTGTAAGTCAACTTTTACCTCATCAATATGATACTTAAGTGGTCTCCAGTTTTTGTAAAAGATGCAGGACATACAGCACGTACAGCAGTTTAAGCTCCTTTAACTAACAGGTTCCTGGTGATAGCTGCATGCAGCCATCCAGAGTGAGGGAACTTTAGGTTACCAACAGTTTTCTGTTTGGTGTAAATTTGACATTCTGTGTGTGTTAATAAAGTACTTTTGAGAAATGTGGTCTAAAAACCGATTTCAGTCCAATGCTAACCTCTGGCATTGGACAGCAGGCCCAGCGACCTTCTTTGGTTTTACAGCAGGTGGTGCCATCAGGACAGGCTGCTGTGTGATCACAAGGAACTTTCTTCTCCTCTGCCTTTTGCTTTATGATTGCAGGGACCTTCTTGGCCCAGGGCACAGAGATCAGGCCATCTTCACAGGTTTGAGCCTCCAAGTTACATTTCTTCCCTTTGGGACAACAGTGTATGAAGTCTTCACAGCAAACAGCCTGGAATTAGGGCAAACAGAACACCATAAATATACTAAAATGACCTTAAACTGCAAGTAATTATACATTTAAACAGAAATGTCTAAATAAATGGCAGACAGAGCTGTGTAATATGTGTTCATCCTGCCCTCCCCTCTCCCCGCCAACCCTGAAATTGACAAGCATTTAAGAAAATGGATGTATAGATGGTAATACTGTACCTCTGGCATTGGACAGCAGGCCCAGCCACCTTCTTTGGTTTTACAGCAGGTGGTGCCATCAGGACAGGCTGATGTACCGTCACATGGAACATCCTTCACCTCTACCTTCTGCTTTATGATTGCAGGAACCTTCTTGGCCCAGGGCACAGAGATCAGGCCGTCTTCACAAGTTTGAGCCTCCAAGTTACATTTCTTCCCCTTTGGACAACAGTGTATGAAGTCTTCACAACAAACAGCCTGGAAATGAAATGACAGCACAGACAGAAAGGTGTCAATATACTAAAAACACCTGAAATGTTAAACAGAAACTGTTAAATAAATATCAGACGAGGCTGTGGTGTATGCTTATGCCCTGTCCTCGCCTCCTCTGCCTTTTCCCCTTCAAGCCTGACAAAGTAAAGCAGTTAGGCAAATGAATTAATAGATGGCCCAAAAGTTTGATTCTGCTCATCTGGACGTAGCGTTTTCAGTGGGAGAAACATTTCATCACTCATCCAAGTGACTTCTTCGGTCTCAGCTGACTGCAGGTTTCCCCAACCTTATAAACAGTACATTCGCACAATGTCTGAAACTAGCCCACTGAATGAACAATGGGCTGTGAGGTCAGTTCCTTGATCGTTACTATGCAAATTGTCATGACTATTGATTAACAACCACTCCAGTCACAGAGAGTTGGGGAAGGCTGTAATCACAGCATTGTACGATGGTGAAAGATGTACCCTTAGACCTCCCCCTCGATTCAGAGATGGTCTTTCCCTTTTCACCCAAATAGCCTCCTTGAATCCCCGCTTAAACGAGTGTTCCTCACTGTCCAGGATGTGTACATTCTCATCATTGAAAGAGTGTCCGTTGACCTATAGGTGTAAATAGACTGCGGAGTCCTGGCCTGACGAGTTAGGTCTTCTGTGTTGTGCCATCGGTTTCGCCATAGGTTGTTTGGGTTCCCCCATGGTATAAATCATGACAATCCCCCTGTCACCTAACAGCGTACACTAAATTATTCTGTTTGTGTCGGGGGACCTGATCCTTGGGGTGGGCCAATTTTTGGTCCACCGTGTTTTGGGGTTTTAAAGCCACAGAAACGCGGCGTTTAGAAAAAATTTGTTTCAACTGTTACGATCCTCCTGACACATAATGGATCACTAAGGATTTTCGCTTAGGCAACCAGTTGTCCTTCTCTCCTGGATTGGCTGGAGCTTTCCTTAGCCCCCTTCCCATTACGAGGGTGATAGATTGTCTGAAGCAGTTACAACAAGGCAATACTATTGACCGGACTTCATGCCACAGGCTATGCCCGGGGAATCTACACCAAGTCTGTATAGTGTACCGAAGATACATCAACAGGGTGTACCTTTAAGACCACTTGACGGTACCTGCATGATTAGGCATGCATCAAGACAAATTAATAGATGGTAATACTGTACCTCTGGCATTGGACAGCAGGCCCAGCCACCTTCTTTGGTTTTACAGCAGGTGGTGCCATCAGGACAGGCTGATGTACCGTCACATGGAACATCCTTCACCTCTGCCTTCTGCTTTATGATTGCAGGAACCTTCTTGGCCCAGGGCACAGACATCAGGCCGTCTTCACAGGTTTGAGCCTCCAAGTTACATTTCTTCCCTTTGGGACAACAGTGTATGAAGTCTTCACAACAAACAGCCTGGAAATAGGGCAAACAGAACACCATCAATATATTTAAAACACCTTAAACTGCAAGTAATTATACATTTAAGCAGAAATGTCTAAATAAATGGCAGACGAGACTCAGTAGTGTGTCTTCGCACTGCACTCCCCTCTCCCCGCCAAATTGACAAGCATTTAAGAAAATGGATGTATAGATGGTAACACTGTACCTCTGGCATTGGACAGCAGGCCCAGCCACCTTCTTGGGTTTTACAGCAGGTGGTGCCATCAGGACAGGCTGATGTACCGTCACATGGAACATCCTTCACCTCTACCTTCTGCTTTATGATTGTAGGAACCTTCTTGGCCCAGGGCACAGACATCAGGCCGTCGTCACAGGTTTGAGCCTCCAAGTTACATTTCTTCCCTTTGGGACAACAGTGTATGAAGTCTTCACAACAAACAGCCTGGAAATGAAATTACAGGATAAAAAAAAACACCTTAAACTACAAGTAGTTACATATATAAATAGGAACTTTGAAATACATGTGAGACGAGGCTGTGTGGTATGTGTTAGCCCTGCAATAGACAGGAGACCTATCCAAGGTGTAATCTGCCCCTTATCCCATCCCATGAGAGCCAGGATAGGTTCAAGCCATTCCCTCATCCATGAAGTGGACAAGTGTTTAAGAATATGGATGGATAGATGGTAATACTGTACCTCTGGCATTGGACAGCAGGCCCAGCCGCCTTCCTGGGTTTTACAGCAGGTGGTGCCATCAGGACAGGCTGATGTACCGTCACATGGAACATCCTTCACCTCTACCTTCTGCTTTATGATTGCAGGAACCTTCTTGGCCCAGGGCACAGACATCAGGCCGTCTTCACAGGTTTGAGCCTCCAAGTTACATTTCTTCCCTTTGGGACAACAGTGTATGAAGTCTTCACAGCAAACAGCCTGGAATTAGGGCAAACAGAACACCATAAATATACTAAAATGACCTTAAACTGCAAGTAATTATACATTTAAACAGAAATGTCTAAATAAATGGCAGACAGAGCTGTGTAATATGTGTTCATCCTGCACTCCCCTCTCCCCGCCAACCCTGAAATTGACAAGCATTTAAGAAAATGGATGTATAGATGGTAATACTGTACCTCTGGCATTGGACAGCAGGCCCAGCCACCTTCTTTGGTTTTACAGCAGGTGGTGCCATCAGGACAGGCTGATGTACCGTCACATGGAACATCCTTCACCTCTACCTTCTGCTTTATGATTGCAGGAACCTTCTTGGCCCAGGGCACAGAGATCAGGCCGTCTTCACAAGTTTGAGCCTCCAAGTTACATTTCTTCCCCTTTGGACAACAGTGTATGAAGTCTTCACAACAAACAGCCTGGAAACAAAATGACAGCACAGACAGA
Source organism: Perissodus microlepis (assembly GCF_051167445.1). Lineage (NCBI taxonomy): Eukaryota > Metazoa > Chordata > Actinopteri > Cichliformes > Cichlidae > Perissodus > Perissodus microlepis. The sequence continues at coordinate 4,949,039 of NC_140464.1, read as the reverse complement.
AAGGTGTCAATATACTAAAAACACCAGAAATGCTAAAGAGAAACTGTTAAATACATGGCAGTCAAGGCTTTGATGCTTGTGCCCTGCCATCCCCTCACCCATCTCCTCTCCCCTCTTCCTCTCCCAACAAAGGAAGCCAGCTAAGAATATGGATATATAGATGGTAATACTGTACCTCTGGCATTGGACAGCAGGCCCAGCCACCTTCTTGGGTTTTACAGCAGGTGGTGCCATCAGGACAGGCTGATGTACCGTCACATGGAACATCGTTTGCTGGAGAAAAGACATTGAGAAAAAAATAAATCCACTAATGTTTCATGACTGCCATCGTTGTGAGCCCTCATTTCCACTGACTGAATGTAATAATCATCCTCATGAACCATTTGATAAGTGATAAGAACAACCAACGAGATAATCATGAGATTTTGTCAAATTTGGAATTGACGACAATAACAGTTCCATGTTATAATTACTAAAATTACCCAGTGCACTCTTTGACCACTAGCAGTGTTATGGAGCAATGTCAGTTGTCAGTGAGTTTGAACACGAACAAAATTAAAGAAAATGAAGATGTCCCAATCAATTAAATATTATTTCTGAGTTATGACAGTAAAAAATGAATATAACATAAAAACTAGTATAATTTACCACAGACTAGGGACACGTCTTTAAATATTTTGGCTTTACTTAAATACCTGTCAGTAAAGACATCCATTCTGTGACTAAGAATTCATAAACTCGAAACTGCAAACATTTTAATTGTATTTAAATAAAAGACTAAAACAATTACACAACTGCAAATTAAATATAAAATGTTTCTCCTGAAATACAAAGTCCTGAATGATCAGGGCCTGTCATATGTTATCCACACCTCATAAAACCATATTATCCCAATAGTGCATTTCACTTTCGGACTGCAGGTTTACTTGTGGTTCGTAGGGTTTTTCGAAGTAGACTGGGAGCCAGCAAATTCCAGCTCCCAGTTTGGATTGAGGGGGTAGACACCGTGTTTAAAACATTTCTTTTAATAAAGCTTATAGTTCGAGCTGGTTCAGGTGGCTCTTCTGCTCCTCACAGGGGATTGTCTGATAACTGGAGTTTTCTCACTAACAGTGAGGCGACTTTTGTTTTGAATCGGTGCTATATAAATAAAACTGTACTAAAATTTTAACTGAATTGAATAACTGCCTTGGTCTAAAGAAGCCTGCTTTAAGTCGCAAGGGGCAACTGTCCAAATGACTCCAATACGGTCATTTGTGTTGTACCATGATAGAGATGTAATGATGACATTGAATTCAGACCAGATGTGTGTCCTGCCGTGCTCGCTGCACAAAACACATTTGATTGGCTCATGGAGGAAAGATAAATAATTCCTGTCTAAATAAAGATATAACTCATTTATAGTTGGCAGGAACTGAGGAGGAACAGAGCTGTTTTGGGCAGAAGTAATGCAGGCAAAAGCACTGTTATATTAAGACAGCTGCATTCACCACTATTCCTTTCTCTTGTAGCCAAATCAGAGTCATTTTGGAGCAGGCTGTGTTATATGAGGAAGTATTTACCAATACAGTCACACATACTGGAACAATTTAGATGTCACGCTACAAAAGCCATTCTTTAAAAACAAAACTTCTTCTTTTTCCAAGTACTTTAAAAGGTTGACTGTCAAGTTTGATCTGTCAAACAAACCATGTGGTGCATCAGGTTTCTGCCCCTCGGCCTCAGTGTTTTTTTGTTCCATGACATTGCAACAAAAATCATCACATTAAAAATATATATTTGAATTGAAAATGCATATTGGACTAACAGCAGAACCAATGATGTATATTGTCAAAAGTATTCACTCATCTCTCTTCACACGCATATGAACTTCAGCGACATCCTGTTCTTAACCCAAAGGGTTTAATATGATGTCGGCCCACCATCTGCAGCTATAACAGCTTCAGCTCAAGAGTTTAGATTATTTATTGTTTATTGAAACTTAAATTTAGGCTGTGGCTGATTTGAGTGACTGGTGAATGCAGACAGGACTGCTAAACTGTTGATTCACAGAACTGGACCTCTTGACCATACTTGCCATACAAAGTTGTTTTCTTTTTTTAATACACACAATAATTGACACATAAAAATAAAAAAATGTGGCTTTCTGTGTGGTTATTTGTAGCAACAGCACATCCAAAAAGTGTAAAATTCTATTTCCATGTTACTTAGCAGGTATCTGTGCGTTATTTGTTCTTAGCATTCCGGCTTGTCCCACCAAAATGCTTCCACTGATTTCAGAGTGGGTCTGAAGTTGCAGCGGCTCCCCCTTTTACCTTCAATATCATATTAAAAGTTCAAACTGGGCTGCCTGCATTGTAATATTTTGACATGTTTTTCATGAGTTACAGTAATGTTTCTGAACAAGCATTATAAATATGTTGTAATAGTTATCAGGCTTGGTAAGGGAAAAACTGCCACCAATCAAAAACATTCTTTGAAGACGGGGTGTTGTAACATTTAATTATAGCTGGATAGACCTGCCTATCAGCACCAGATTTGTCTTGTCGTTACCAGGAAATAATGAAACTGGTAAGAGAAAAAAAGATTTATCTGAACCATTAATCATGCACGCACTGGCACACCTAAAAACCGACAATGCCAAAAAAAATGGCCCGAAAGTGAGTCAGTGAACCACCTTTTAAAAAATAATATCTTGGAAAGCCTTTGAATACGAAGCTAAAAATTCTCAGCAGTCATTTCAGATGTTGAAACTTGAGATGGAATCACCTTTATGTGTCTTGTGATAAATCATGTGCTTTTTCATTTCTCATTGTTCTACATTATTTGTTACATGGGGATAGTCTTACCTGCAGCTGCCTTAGCAACTGATGACACATTTACTGTCTTACCAGATGGAGGAAGCAGATTGGCTGTGGTGACTTTGGGGGCGTTTTCTGTTCCTGTGTTATTCACTGCTTCAACTGGCACTTCTTCTGGGAACAGAAAAACACAAAGATCAAGATAAACACACACACACACACTTTCAAATACTTAGTGAGAACAAGGAACTAAGCTTAACGTTCACAGAAAAACAGTCAATGAAAAATTTCTGACCTTTCTGGTTTTCCCAAGCTGCTCTCACTCTGGCAGGGAGCTTTGCCCACATTGGCATCTCTTTCTTGGTAGAAGAGTCAATGCATTTGGAATGCTCGACATCACATGTGGTCCCTTCAGAGCAGCAGTGTATCTTGTCAGCGCAGCACACGGCCTGTTCACATGGAAAATAATAAAACACCATTAAGTCACGATAACTGGACGTCAATGCAGGACATGCAAATCCATAATTTGACTTTTTTGTCATTCATGATCTCACTCATGGTATGGAGTAGCATTTTGTACCTTTGATAGTGGACAGCATGCCCATTTCCCTTCATTTGTTTCACAGCAGGTGGTACCATCTGGGCACTCTGAAATGCCATCGCTGCACAGAACTGTAACCACGAGCTCTGCAACAATATCACATGAACATCAAAATTCAAAACAGGAAAAGGAATAGTGATACGACTGAATTATGATACTTTGGCGGGGAAGTTGAACCTTTTTTGATGCAGGCGCGGCTGTCTGAGCTGCAGTCGTGGCCCTCAGGGCAGCAGTGTTTGCCATCGGGGCAGGAGATTCCCTGATAGCAGTGAGGAAATCAAGAATTATGAATTAAACAAAAGCATTGGAACCGTTTATCTATTCATGCAGTAAATGAAAGATTTCAAAGAGGAAAAAAGGTTCAGTGTTAAATAAAGAGTAACAAACGACCAGCTGCTGTTTTAGTGCATGCAGAGACCGCTTTTACAATCTCCAGCCAGTTTATTAGGGACACTTTTTCAGCTGCCATCCTACTAATATATTAATGGTTCAAGCTGGTGGTGATGTGATGTTTGGAGGATGTTTTCGTGGTGCATTTAGTACTACATGAATATCTTTTAAATTCCACAGCCTGTGTGCTGACCGTGTCCATCCTTGTATGGCTGCAGTATACCTAACTTCTGATGGCTGCCTCCAGCCGGTTAATGCACCACACCACAAAGCTCAGACCAGCTCAACATAGTTTCTTGACATGACAATGAGGTCAACGCACTCAAAAGATCTCCACAGTCATAAATCTGGGTCCAACAGAACACTTTTTGAATATGGTGGAACAGGAGGTTCACATCATGGATCTGAATCTGATGTTATCATGTCAATGTACCAGAATCTCTGAGAAACATCTCTTGGCAAAGTTCAAGATGCAAAAAGATATTTAGTTAGTAACTAAAGGTGCTTGTTATATGAGGAGACTGCAATTATACAACAAGCATGTTATGCGCCATGGAGGTTTGGCTTTTTGAAATGAGGGGCTTGACCAAGCTAGAAGGTGTAGCTAATTAAGTGGCAGGTAAGTTTACATTAAACTTGTAACAAGAGCAAAAATCTATTCCAATACACTGAATGTCCTCGGTAAAGTGTAGAAGCTTAGTGGGTCAACCAGCTATGCAAATAAAGCATCAAAGAAAGATCCTCTTTTGAGAGGAAGTAAGCTCTATCACTGTGCAAGTGTCTTTTTCACGGCATTGATTAAATCAGCGGTCTCCAACCTTTTTTGCGCCACGGACCGGTTTATGCCCGGCAATATTTTCACGGACCGGCCTTTAATGTGTCGCGGATAAATACAACAAAATAAAACTAGTACCGGTACCGGTACCGGTACCGAAAAAAAGAAAATTTATTCATAACACACGTGAAAAGACCAAGGAAAACCGAGTTAACGATAAAAACGATAACAAAATAACGCTGAAAACCGATAAAAACCCTGAAAACCATACATTTCACACCTGAGCCTCAACTCTTGTGGCCCGGTACCAAATAACTCACGGACCGGTACCGGTCCGAGGCCCGGGGGTTGGGGACCGCTGGATTAAATGGTTAGGGACTTTGCTGTTTATCACTTGAAAGACCGTTAGCTATAAATCTGGAAATTCAAAAAGACAAAGGCCTAAATTGAAATTAAAATGAAATACAAGCAGAAAAAAAAACAGTGAGATGAGACATAAATAATTGTTGCGTTGGTGCTGGTGAAAGATACTGAAGTATTGGTCATACATAACAAAAGGATTTGTAGATCTGAGCCAATTTCTGTTAGAGCTTTCCCTTTAAACAGAAGACTCAAGATGATAAACAAAAGTCTTCTAAAGTGCATGTTGTTTAAATAGATTCGACTTCCTACTGTAACCCAGTGACATAAAGACATCTTTTTACTTTTTCCCACGAGAGCCTGTGGGGTGGGTAAGGGAAATATCCATAGCTTTCCTAATGGATGTTCTGTAACAGCAGGTGGAGTTGTTAACAGCTTAAATGCAGTTTGCAAAGTGTAGAAAAAAAAGTTAAGATTTATTTAGAGTGACTCTTTAGAAAAGAGTCTGGAGTCTGAAGTCTGGAGAGGCCTCAGAACCATCTCGGGCCACAAACAGCAGAACTCTCTGCCTGGGAGGGATGTGAGGTGGGCAAACGAACTGAATCATTTCTTCAACCGATTTGATTCAGCCATGAGGCAGTCTGCAACATTGGCTGCAGACTCACCCACCCCCACTGCTGCTGTTCCACCTCTGACACCTCAGACACTTCACACCTCCTCTATTCACCCTGCTCACTCCTCCCCACCCCCAACAACAGCATCCAATACACACTCAACACAAGGCTCCAGCCTGTCTCTCTCAACCACCCAGGTTAGGAGGGAACTGAGGAGGATTAATGGCAAGAAGGCAGCGGGCCCAGATGGCATCAGCTCGAGGGTCGTCAGGTCCTGCGCGGACCAACTGTGTGGGATGATGGAGCACCTCTTCAACCTGAGCCCGAGGCTGGGAAGAGTCCCACAGCTCTGGAAAACCTCCTGTGTTGTACCAGTGCCAAAGACTTCACGCCCCAAGGACCTCAACAGCTACAGGCCGGTGGCTCTGACATCCCACCTGATGAAGACCCTGGAGCAGTTGGTCCTGGCTCAGCTTCGGCGCCTGGTGAGCTCATCACTGGACCCACTTCAGTTTGCCTACCAGCCTGGCATTGGAGCGGATGATGCCGTCATTCACCTCCTACATCGTTCCCTCGCTCACCTGGAGACCGCTGGGAGCACTGTGAGAATCATGTTCTTTGATTTCTCCAGTGCCTTCAACACTATTCTTCCCTCGGTTCTAAAGGACAAGCTGGTGAACTCTGGAGTGGACCATCACCTCACTACCTGGATTTTGGACTACCTCACCGACCGACCACAGTATGTGAGGACTCAGGGCTGTGTGTCGGACAGGGTCGTCTGCAGTACGGGGGCCCCACAGGGAACGGTTCTGGCTCCGTTCCTCTTCACCATCTACACTGCAGACTTCTCCCACAATTCCACCCAGTGCTTCCTGCAGAAGTTCTCTGATGACTCTGCAATAGTCGGCCTCATCACTGATGGGGACGACAAGGAGTACAGAGGACTGACCCAAGACTTTGTGGACTGGTGCCAGCTGAACTACCTCCAGATCAACGCCAGTAAAACCAAGGAACTGGTGGTAGACTTCCGCAGGCACAAGCATTCTCCACTGCAACCACTGAACATCCAAGGTATGGACATTGAGGCTGTGGACAGCTACAGGTACCTTGGTGTTCATCTGAACAACAGACTGGACTGGACTCATAACTCAGACGCCCTCTACAGGAAAGGGCAGAGCAGGCTGTACCTGCTGCGGAGACTCAGGTCGTTTGGAGTGGAGGGCCCACTCCTGAAGACCTTCTATGACTCTGTGGTGGCTTCTGCTATCTTTTATGGTGTGGTCTGCTGGGGCGGCAGCATCTCTGCCGGGGACAGGAAGAGACTGAACAGGCTGATCCGAAGGGCCAGCTCTGTTCTAGGATGCCCTCTGGACCCAGTGGAGGTGGTGAGTGACAGGAGAATGGTGGCTAAGCTGTCATCCCTGTTGGACAACATCTCCCACCCCATGCAGCAGACTGTGACAGCACTGAGCAGCTCCTTCAGTGGGAGACTGCGGCACCCACGGTGTGGGACGGAGAGATTTCGCAGGTCTTTCCTCCCCACTGCTGTCAGACTCCACAATAAAGACTTTAACTGATCAAACACACACATCCACACATGTGCAATAACACTAAGTGCAATAATCTTTTCTGTCATCGTTGTATTTTTACTCAGTTGTATATAACATTTGTATTCTATTTTTATCTTATTGTATATTTATTTTATTTTATTCTACTGTATATAGTATTTTATTTTATTCTATTCTGTACAGTTGTGTACTGTATTTATTCTTATTGTATCCTAATTTTTGCCTCATAACTTTTGCACTGTCCACTTCCTGCTGTGACAAAACAAATTTCCCACGTGTGGGACTAATAAAGGTTATCTTATCTTATCTTATCTTATCTTAAAAGCAAAGAGAAGGGAGGTGTAGTTTTACCAAACTGTACTATGTTGTTCAGCACCGACCTTTGTTATAGTGGTGTGATTCAAGATGCAAAACAGAAGTGAAAGATGTTTAAACATGCCGTACCCAAAGTACAGTAACAACCAGGGAGCTTTAAAGGAAGTGAGATGATGCTGGAAATAAATATGCCACTGAATATGCTAATAACTAAATATGACAAGGGGACAAAATACGTGAACCTGTTATCCAAAACATCAAAGCTACTGACAGGTGAAGTGAATAGACAACCATCTTGTTGCCATGTACTTAGTAATCATATGCAAGTTAATCTGATATGTACCAGTCACCCAAAAATTTGCAGACTAACTCTGCCACCAATTTCCTGGTAGTGAGAACTTTCAGAGACCCCCGAGCGAGTACCCCTTCTGATCAGAGCTCTTTTGGCTGCACAATATTAGAATAACGAGTTTTAATCATGTGGTTGATCGGTGTGTATGTATGGAAATTCCCTCCTAGATTCAAAATTCCTTCACAGGAATGAACCACAAATAAAAGATTAGTGTGATCACTCACTTTGTTTTTCCACTCAGTGCTACTTAAGTATGTGAAGCGCGTCTTATTTGTGGTGGTTAGCTTACCTGAGTTAGAGGACAGCAGCCAAACTTCGTCAAACCCTTCAGACAGGAATACTCAGCAGGGCATTGTGACAGGTCGGGGCAGATGTTGTCGTCTTCCTGACTCTCATACGTCTTGATCATCCTGAAGGACTGAGTGGTCAGAAGGTGGGAAAAAGGACAGTATTACTTCTTTTAAACCACCACGATTATTTAATCTGACTTTGTGACAGAGAACAACTAACGTGTGACGACGCTTACTTTAGAGACTTTGGGCCGATCAGCGGGGGTTCTTTTCACCCAGGGGATGGTCAGGGTGGTATTAATACAGCCAGATAAGGCTTTATTGCAGACTGTGCCCTCTGGACAGCAGTGGATGTGATCATTACAGCACTCAGCCTGAGGAGACAGCAGTAGTAGAAACACTTTGACTACCAAAGTTTGAAACAGCTATCACATTGAGGGAAAGCGGCACGTTCTTCTATCTGGATTTCAAAGTAGTAAAACACAGCTGAGGGTGAATAGTATCGCTGCATAATTATATTTACTTTAAAGTATAAGTGAAGGGTTATCTCACATGTACATTTAACTATAGACAAAGGGACAATTTACCTACACTGAAGGTGACGTACTGCAGCTTTGCTCAATAGGTTAGGATGGAATTCCTCCCTTTTGCACTTATTTGCAGTTATTTTAAAACAGAAATCTATAGAAGATTTTGTCCAGTTACCATGAAGACGTGAACACTACACATTTTACTCTTTAATATTTACATACTTGATGGCTAATAAGCTGAGCTGTTTTTAGTCTATAGGAATGCATTTAGTTGGTGTGAATGAAACTGTTCATACTAATATATAAAGCTAATAGATTTTTATTGATTTAAACAAATGTCGTATAGCAAAATAATTTACAACAGGTCTGATTCTGGTTTTAAGTAAACCAACTCATCAATAACAGCAATCATTTCTTCTGATTATAATTGTAGATGTCTGGCGTCTCTCAGAAACGTTTCTATACATTTGTTTTTTGTTTTGTTTTTAGAGATTGTGAGATTTCCATAGATCAAAACTTGGTTTAAATGAGTTACTAGCAGAACATAAACCCAAATGGATATCTGTTGGGTTTTTCCCCCCCCACTCTTACTGCAAAAAGGAAGCCAATTAAAACAAGTACAATAAATGTAATTACATTGTCGTGAACACTCAAGTTGCATGATGGTATAATAACACCTGGCCTTACGTTTTCATATCGGCAACACCCGTAACCGTTTGCTGGGCTGTTGCAGCAGGTTTCCCCTTCTTTACATAGCCCTCCATCTGGACACACATCAGTACCAACCACAGCCAGGACGGCCCAGCAGATCACAACCCACTTCTGCATCTGGAGGGGGAAAAGCAAAAGGCACACAAATGGAAAGTGAAACTGGCGGAAGGGGGGCTTTCTCTTTCACTGACCACCACGATAAATTATATTTGTACATTAAAATTCTGCACACATTCTTGATCTTATCAGGTCACAAAGAGTTTGATAACCATGCTCGGGCAGTCATGCCAGTGGTGTCTCGTTATATTCCTTATGTCTGTCTCCAAAAAAACCGAATCTCGGCTATCTGGTCAGCTCGGTTCGAGTTTTAAAGGGAAAATGTCAAATAAAAGTGATGATCCGGGTCTAAACATTGAGTTCAAATGTTGTCTCTGACAAAATAGTGGTTTTCTTCTTCCTCCAGATGTTCAACTTTATTGAAGATGTTTCTTTTATCGTCATATGAATAAGCAAAACAAATGCACAGTCTAAAATGAAATAAATCCACTTTCACTTTCGTCTGGTTTATATTCCTTAATTATCCTAAAAATCGAGCCTTTCAGGGAAAATTCTGAGCGACACAGTTGAACTCTTTATATTGCACTAAGATAAATACACAGACTGTGAAACTTAAAACAGCTTTTAAAAAGGTCCGCACCGATACATGCATAAATACAATGATAGACGAAATAAACTTTTTGATGCTCTTACCTTTATTGAAAAAAAAATGAACAGAAGGGCTGTTGTGAGCAGGTGTTTCACAAGAGTCTCGCCACAAAATGACACAAGTGATAGCCTGCTTTCTTGAACACACCCCGAAAGGGGAGGGAGAGGAGGTGCCTTAATGTTGCTGTACACCTTTTAACGCCAGCCCTGTCTCCTCAATGAATCCGTTTTTTTAATATTCATAAAACAACGTAGTACAGGCATAGTTGAGAATTTCAAAGAAGCATATTTATTTACTAAGGATTTGCAGCCGTTAAAAATGCAATAGGAGCCTGTGACTAATAAGAAAATACGGATTGCTAACGATATCACGCTGTTTGTGTGGTACAGTGTTTGGCTGCCAAAAAGTTTCCGGTATTTGCCCGAAAATGATCGCCCATATTCAGACTGTTGTGCAAGAGTTTTTTGTCTATAATCTGTCAAAATAATAATAACAATAATACTATTTGCAATTTCGGTTTTTGCAAAAGTGACTCTTAATCTATCTATCTATCTATCTATCTATCTATCTATCTATCTATCTATCTATCTATCTATCTATCTATCTATCTATCTATCTATCTATCTATCTATCTATCTATCTACTTTTCAAGAGACATTTGGCCAAGAGGGCAGCAGACACACAACATAACTTATAACATAACACTTCTATCAAGATATTGTAACTGAAGAAAAAGTAGCGGGTTAATTAGAATGGAGACACAATAAAGCAAAGTCATGCTAAATAGATCATGTCTTCATTTTGTAACCCTTTCATAAATCATGTTGACTACAGTTTATTTATCAATGTAAACGTCTGGGAGGATTTAAACGCGGCACTTTAATTACAGTGTAATGAATGGATGTCCCTTTTTTTCTTGTGTAAAGTGTGATGCTTCGTTGTTCAAGATACGCCTGACTAACGGAAAAACTGGTTTTCATGTGTCAGCGAAGTGCAATGGGTCCTCCAGGTGGCGCCAGAGCAACGGTAGCGACAGCGGGGGGGCGGGGCCAAGCGAGTCCATTCCTGATCAGTCCGGATCTACAAATCATGCGCACAGGCCTCCTGCGGTTATGATACGCCCATGACTGCGCGTTCATGATTATGAAGTCTACGTGCACAGCTTGTAACCTGCACTCTAAAGCGAGCTAAGCTGCCTCCAGTAAGATGTTTACGGGTTATCCACGATGGAGCACCCGAATAATCAGACGAAGCACGGCAGAATGGTGTAGCTCTTAACTGATATGGGTGAAGACACCTGTGTGTTTCCCGGCAACGCTCATAGCTAAAGCAGAGGTGAGAAACGTCGCTTCTAAACAGCTAGCTAGCTAGCGACTCAGATAATGTGCAGTGAAACGCAGGTGGCTGACAGCACATTTCAGAAAGGTTTGCTTCAGTGAATGTGATCACTGCATTCACAGCTGCCTTGAAAGGCAGCTGTTCCTCCTCTTATCTATCTGGACTTCAGATGTTTTAATTCTATTACAACCAAAGTCAGCTAACTTAAGTGAGGAAAAGAACACAATGTCCCAGCACGCGATGTATTCGTGCATCCGCTGTGTTGTGCAGCAGTTTTTTTTGTTTATTTTGTTTTGTTTGCAGAGAAGCATGTAATCTGCAGTTTCTCATGTTCTGTCAGCACATGTGAAATGTTTATCTGGCGTCAGACGTGACAATTATCCATGCAGCATTGTGTAAGAGAGATTAAAAAGGGAGAAGGAGCTGTTGAGCTGCATGTGTGTTGTGGGCACTTGGTGGAAGGAGACTTGGCCAGACAAAGAAGCTTATTGGGAAGACCAAGACTGAGGGCTATTCTTATCACTCTAAACTATAATAAAGTTCAGCCAAGGAAGCAGAGGTCAACTACACAGTAAGGAAGTTTTCACAATGCAGTGCATGTTTTCTTTAACTTTATTTTGTTTAAACAAAGTTGTCTGGGGTTTTTTTCTGCAACATGCTCCATTATTTAGGAGTGGGCAAGAAGGCGAGGCATGCGTGTTATAGATAAGTTATCATAATGCTTTAACAACTCCACCTACTGTAGACTCACCCTTCCTACTCACATAGAAATCACTTAAATTTGTGTCAAATAGAAATGATGAACTGGGTCTTAACAATGAACTGAAATACTGTCAATAACAGTGCTTTTGCTCCTCCAGATGTTCCACTTCCTTTAAGTTGTTTCTTTTTATCATCATATAAATAAGCCAAAAAAAAAAAAACATGGCTTCCAGTTTTGTCTGGTTTATATTTCTTAATTTCCTTAAATTCAAGCTTCTCAGAGTTAATTCTGAGCATTATATGACAGTTTAACTCTTTGTAATGCATGGAGATGAATACAAAGTCTGTGAAACTTGAAAAGACTTTTAAAAAGGGTTTTTAGTGACAGTAATTTGAAGGCTCTCAGGAGCAGGAGTCACACACTAGGAATCGTGATCTAACCGGATACTGATCCAGCTGCAAACTCAGTGTGTGGTTACTGATCCTTTGAGTCACTGACACTCCTTCCTCACAGTTTTACATAACAGGGAGATAGTGTTGTGTAAAATGGTAAGGCAGCTCTGTCAAGTTTAGTTAATATACACCTTGTGTTATCTCAGTTTACATTCTCACACATGTGTAATTATACTTTTAAATTTCACATTTAGATTTGCTTTTTTAGCTTTTTGACCCAAGTTTTTATTGTCTGAAAACTTTTAGTTGTAGTTTATTTTTCAAGATGGGTATTACAACATAACTACACTATTCTTGACTCCAGAACTGCAAGGATTAGACAGGTTATTGAATAACAACTATTAAATTAATCTCAAACTGCTGCTGATAATTGATCAATTAGTTTGAGTGCAAGCCCATGTTTGAACCACTACAAATTTTTTAAGGGTGGAGAGTTTTTTTTTTGTTTTTTTTTTAAAGCTATGGTTTTAAATATTAATGTGATTGAAACCTTGGTGTGACACGCTGTTTCTCTTGGTCTTGACAGGTTGGCAGGATGGGCGAGCGAGGCGTCAGTGGCCCCGTGGCTGCGATCTCTCCAGTGCAGCAGATGCTGGCCTCTGGCACTGGAGCCCTCATCACATCTCTGTTTGGTGAGAAAGAAACAAAGGCTGGAGTTATTCTCTGTGTCTTAGCATTGGCACTCAGTTAATTGTTTATCAGCTCTTGCGTGGTTGTGATAACTAAATTCATTCTTGTGTTTGCAGTCACGCCACTAGACGTTGTGAAGATCAGGCTGCAGGCTCAGCAGACACCGTTCCACCAAGGTAGGACCTCTTGTTCTTTTGTGGTTTACTGAGTTTGCTTTTAACATGTTTTACTGTGATGCTTTGCTCTTAACATTAACCCCACTAAACCTGACCTCCTGTGTGTGTGCTCTGTCCTTCGTTTCATAGCTTCAGCGTCTTTTTCTGCTCCGTGGGATGGTGTCTCACGTCATTCCAAGTGTAAGTATTTGCCCCGCCGTTGCTAACACTCGATCGGATGTGGCTTAGCATACCTGGTTTTCTGCTTCAAAAACAAATGTCTTCTGGTAGTGAAAACAGAAAGTTCCCCTTGTAAATACATTCATGTGAATTCTGCCTCTTTTTTTTTTTTTCTTTTAGACTTTATTTGAAAGGTTTCTCGGTAATCGGCACTAAATAAACAGGCAGAGGCAAGGACAGGACTGTTATCTACAGAGCAGCTGTGCGGTCATTGCTCTTGCCTGTATTATTAATGACATTTCTCTCCTGTGTGAAGGCTTGTGTGACTCAGTTTAGGAAACACTTGTAGCTTCACATTGCTATTGTGAGATGTGCTAATTTTGTTTTTTAATCATAGTTGTTTTTTGTTTGTTTGTCTTTTTAATAGCTAATAATCTGAGTTTGGTTTTCTCTTCCTCTGACCACCTCATGTTCCTCCTCACAGGGAAGTGTTTCCTGTATTGTAATGGGCTGATGGATCACATCTATGTTTGTCAGAATAGAACCAGTTGCACCAGCTGGTACAAAAAGCCGACTCAGTTCAGCGGGACTCTTGTGAGTAGTCATGCATTAGTGGCTTTGTTTTTCCTACAGTTGGTTTACAATTAACATCATATAAGCTCTCTTTTTTGTTTTTTGTTTGTGCGACAGGATGCATTTGTGAAAATCACTCGCCATGAAGGTCTTCGGTCTCTGTGGAGCGGGCTACCACCAACTTTGTGAGTAACATCTAGTAAAGTTTCAGTACTCGTAGAATAGACACAGAACTGAAGTGTAGGAAGACCTAAATTCAGAATTTAATTTCTTAAACTTTAAGTAAGTACAGTTTTATTTTGAAAGAGTGTAGTATTTGGAGCATTGCACTCAATGTACATAGCTTCAACTGAATTAAATATCACTGAGTTTTAGAGAAAAGGAAACCGGGAGTGTCTTAGAGAAAAGAGAAGAAATTTAAAAACAAAAAATTAATAGCAGAACTTGGTCTAATAAAGTATTTCCTTGCGCTAAAGCTGCATTTTAGTACCTCTGACACGTCAGTCTCATTCTAGTAAAAAATTTGCATATTATTATAATATTATGAGAACTTTCCATTGATATGGCGCAAAGTGTACAGTTCCTCTGTTCGAAACCTTTGTTTGTTTATGTTAACAGGGTGATGGCAGTACCTGCCACTGTCATTTACTTCACCTGCTACGACCAGTTGCGGGACTTCCTGAGATTCGGTGTGGGTCTTCAGGGCAGTCATGTCCCTCTTGTTGCTGGGGGTCTTGCCAGATGTAAGTGCATGGAATAAAACAAAAACTCCCCACACAGAAATCACAGCAAAGTACTGACAGTGCTCTTTAAGTGAAACCTTTGTGTCTGTTTTGCAGTGGGAGCCGTGACAGTGATTAGCCCACTGGAACTGGTCAGGACCAAGATGCAGTCCCGTCAGCTGTCTTACAGCGAGCTGCGGACATGTATCCGCTCTGCTGTGGCCCAGAATGGACTTCTGTCCCTGTGGAGGGGCTGGGGACCCACCGTTCTCAGAGATGTACCCTTTTCAGGTGAGACACATCATGTTGATTACACTTATCATGCCAGTGCGCCACAGAAACTTGTCTAACCACTCGTGCAGCATTATTTGATACCTTCCGTCTGTTCTAAACAGACGTCTTTTTGTTAAAATAGGACTCTTTCCTTGTTGTCATCCATGAAACACTTCCAGAAGCCTCATAACCATAAGCTTATGAAGCTCACTGCTATAAATCATAAATTAGCTCCACGGATTTGACAAGGAGAACATTTATCCTAGACCCTTGATTTAGTTAGTCTCCCATAATAACCTCTTACCCTTTTCGCATTGAAAATCTTATAGAGGCCCCTGGTAACAAAATAGGTGTAGCATTGTGCTTAATTTTTACTGCACCGCATTTGAGTTGCAGAATAGATTTTTTTTATCTTTACCAGTATTTATTGACTGTAAGGCTTCCATTTCCACTTCATTTAACTATTTTGATAAGGAGGAAGTAAAAACGTCAATTTATGCTGCTCTTTGTCCTGGTAATTGGGACACGGAGAGCGATTGTCTTCCATAAATTCTCTAGCGTGCTGCTGATGTTTGGAGTTCTTTCTTTTGAGTTTGCAGCCAAGAGGAGCTCGTACTGGTCAAAGTTAAGTGTTGGTTAATTTCAGAGAATTTCTAAATGTATAAATCCACAGAAGAGCAGCTGAAAAGACAATAGTTTGACTCTAATATGGACCAAAGTAACAAATTACCAATCTCTGTGTTTGCAGCTTTGTACTGGTTTAACTATGAAATGGTGAAGGCCCGGCTTTGTGAACAGTCTGAAGTTCCTCAGGCCAACTTCTCTATCAGCTTTACTGCAGGAGCTGTTTCTGGAGCAGTGAGTACTCTGCACACCTGCCCTTTGTTACAGTTGTTAAGCATGTTAAATGTTAGGATATCTGACACCTGTACTGATATCACTGAAGCAGAGTTAGTTTCTGCTTGAACCCAAATGATAATAAACTTTAAAAAATGTGCCGCTATGGAAAACAGTGCTTTCTTTTGCTCACCTACTGCGATTACCGTGCTCATAAATTTATGTGAATGACTTTATAACACTAAAGCACCTGATACCAAAGTCTGAGAGACTGCATTGGATAACTTGGGGGAATCAGGCCAGTGTCGGTCACACATTCACACCGTGATGTTACTCGAGCAATAATTACCCAACTTGTGATATAAATAGTTTCCTTTCAAGTGCAGCTAACATCTACTGCAATTCATGAAAAAAGAACTTTTAATCATGGTGGAAATCCACGTAACATGCACTAATGTCTGCAATACTGCACTATTGTTTGTTTTCTTTATGGACTGATCTTTGTGCAGAAACATTAAGAGTCTGAAACTCTGCAGATCCATTGTTTAAGGGAATAAAAATAAAAGTCTAACTTTGCTGCCTGTAAAACATTCATGCAGATGTGTATCTAACTTCAATAACTCCTTTTGTGATGGCTCTTACTGCCCAGTAAACCAATCATTGCTGAGTAAATGTTTCCTGTGTAGCCCTGAACTAAACTGGCACTTAGTCATATTGCATATAGCACAGTTTATGACTCTTTCCGTCTGCTGTGTTTAGATCGCTGCAATCCTGACGCTGCCCTTTGATGTTGTGAAGACTCGCAGACAGATCCAGCTGGGAGAGATGGACACTTTGGGAGGTCTGCGCATGACATACGTTCATGATGTAGGCACTTATGTTGTGTGAAATTTACATACTGATGTTCTTCTTATGCCCTCTAGTTTCTGTGAAGAGAACGTCATCCACCTGGCACATCATGAAGGAAATACGGGCCGAGTTGGGCTACAGGGGCCTTTTTGCAGGTACACATTTATCCTATTGTATGCCAATTGAAACTTACAATGTGTGCTTTGCATAAAAATAACATGTTTATTTTCCCCAGGTTTCATGCCCAGGGTGATCAAAGTGGCCCCAGCCTGTGCTGTTATGATAAGCAGCTATGAGTTTGGAAAGGCCTTCTTCCAAAAGATGAACCTTGATCGAGAGCAGCTGGCATTGTGAAGGCTGTCACTGTGCCGCTGGTTGTTTGTCACAGCAAAACATGCACAGAATAATTCAGGACAGGTCTGAAGAGTCAGCCCATTTGTGGAGATTTCTTTTTTTGCAGATCCACCCACCACTTACCCCGCATCCCTGGACACAATAAGGAGCCTGAATCCCAGGCAGAGATTTTCTGGGACCACCAAGTTTAAAGATAGAAACTTTGTTTAGTGGTTATGTAAAGGAACATGTACCAAATCATTGTAGTCTTATTGTGCTCTCATTTTTCCAATGAAACGGAGGAAATGAGGAGTAAATCTCAGTGAAGACCCTGAACCTGCTCACCTGCTATCCAGGACAGTGGGGGAGGGAAACCACCTTAAAGGCTGCATCCTTATCGGGTGAAAGGAAAATGTTTCTTTTCCTGCACTTTGGATTGTGTGACAGACTGCATGGTGTGTGCAGGCCTGAAGACTTCCTGTCAATGTAAAGCATGACAATTTTGACATTTATCTGCTGTGTAGATGAGTAAATGATATGGTTCGTATGCTGGATAGATTCGGAGCAATCTTACGTTTGCAAAACAAGTGCTGTGAAATGAAATCATAAAAAGCAACTTAAGCTTCCTTTTAAAAAAATGTTTGTAAATGAGGAAAGCCATACTGTGGGTGTTCAAGGATAACCTTACATTAGTTTGGCTAAATTGAAGCAGGCCTTATTGGAATAAATAATACACGTATTCCAATTACGTGACATAATCTTCTGTGAAAACCACTGCAGCAAACTTCTCAAAAGTCACAGATGTCACCAAGAAATGTTGGGAGACTTGTTGCAAAAAGCAATAACAAAAAGGAGAAAATCTCCTCTGCTCATAAAAGTTTTGGACTTCTTATCTGCAATGAACAAAAACACTGGGTCATGGAACAAAATATTTCTGCCTTAAATTGCAAGCTAAATGTGATTGTGTGTCCTTTGTGTGTTTTCTTTTTTGTATGTGCGAAATCTGAAGGTGGCTTCATCTTTATGCAATGAGTGACTTATTTCCTATGACGTGGTATTGTAAATGACCACTATTTAATAAAATGTCACTTATGCGTTAAGTTATGTTGGCTCACTATTTATTAGATTACCCAATGGGCACACACATTGATTTGGGATAAAAGTAATTTTCCTTTTAAATCACCAAACAGAAAGTTTGAAATCTTTGGCTGATTGTCTGGATGCTCTCGTCCTGTCCCTAGCATCTGTTACACCAGTCCTCTGGTGTCCTCATATTTCCATGAACCGCCAAGGTTTTGCTCTTTTCCTGGCAGCTCCATTTTCAGGATCCTTTGTCCAGTATCTACTATCCCTCCTCTGTAAATGTCCAAAGCACCTCAAACCATTTGACCTGAGCTCTCCCTCTGATGTACTCATTTCTAATCTCCATTCTGGTCACTGCTGATGAAAATCATAAAGTCTTCTGCTCTGCTGCCTGACATTTTATTAGTGCCACCATCTCCAAACCATCACAGCAGCTCTCACAACCATCTAGTAAACCTTCGCTTACACTTTTGTTTGACCGCTCCACCCACTCCAGCAATGGTACACTTCACCTCCATTCCTCAGGCACCTTCGTCTGTCTTCTTTCTCTCATTTTCTTCATTCATCAGCTCCTCCAAAATACTCTTTCCATCTTTTCAAGACACTCCTCACTTTTTAGTGCATTTCCATCTCCTTAGCCTATCCTGCCGTGCAGCTTTTCCGTTTCCTCTTAGCCAGTCAGTAGAAGTCCTTTTAATCTTCCTTAGTTTCCACCCTCACATCCAACTCGCTATAAGCCTTTTCCTCTGCCGCCTCTCTCTATTTGTATGCAACTAGCCTCCCAGTACTCCTGTTTACTTTCTGCATTTTACTATCCGACTTAGAATATTTTCTTGTACTTCCTCATTAAACCACAAATTTTACCTCACCACATTAGCAGCAAACATAAGGACTAAATGCTTATTTCTACTTGTATAAATATTAATAAGTCCTACTATTAATATTAATAAGTCCCCTACACACAGACAAAACATATTAAGGATTGTACATTAACATAAAGCTGTTGTACACACACACACATATGAAGAGAGAGAGAGTATGCATAGTATGCAAACGGCTACCAAACAGCCATCATAATTCGTCATACAATGAGAACAGGACAAATCAACAATTCACAATGACTAATTAATATTAAAATCTGTAACATAATGTATTGTTTAGAGTTTAGTCTGTTACTGTTGCTATTTTTACCATTTCTTCTTGGAGCAACTGTAACGCACATAATTTCCTTAGGGATTAATAAAGTATTCTGATTCTGATTGTTTCAGGATGACCTGCCATTATCCAATGACACATCTGCTTACCTGTATCTTTTGCTCGTTTCTCCTCCTCTTCTTTTCTCTTTTTTCTAAACTGAGGACCTGATGGCTTTGAACTTTTCTTGTCCATCTTCCATTGGTTTTAATTTTGCACTCCAGTATGAACAGCCATCCCTCAACCCAAGGATCACCACAACATGATCTAACACACCTACACCTTAGTTCACAGATTCACTTTGTCTAGGGTGCATTTCTGAGATTTCACACAACCCAGGATTCAAATCATGTTTACATAATGGGCTTGGATTTACAACATTATAAATGAAATGCGCTCTATTTGGAAGCAGCCGGCCCCCCTCCCCTTTCGACGGGTTGTGTGTGAGACTTTAAATCATCAAACTGTGAATTTTAAATTGTTATTGATCCCTTTATCCCGAGTCCTAAAGTGTATATTTATTTTCTTACTCTTCTTATATATATTGTTTGTTTACTTGCACTGCTGTAACTGGAGCCTTGTCGTCTCGTCTCTCTATATACTGGACTGTAGCGGAGATGACAATAAAGTTTACTTTGACTTCGGCAGCAAGCAGGCGCACCGAGGGCTCTCGCGCTCACTTTTCGTGTATAGAATTTCGAAAAAACATCGGTGCAAATTATAAGTCGGTATTATAATGTCTGGTGTTTTCGTGTTTGTTGGTTTGTTTTTATTTTGTTTTATTTTGCGAGTTGGTTATTAGATGCTGCTCCAGCCGGTCAGAGAATCCCCCGCCGCCCCGCCCTCTCCTCTCTGCGCCGCAAGCAGCAGGCGCACCTCGCAAACGAAGGGCGCCCTTACTCCCAGGAAATGGGCGATAGAAAACCGATCCGGGCAACCGCCCGTGTCGCCCGTATCTAAAACCGCTACTGATGACCAGTATAACATAAAAGATTGTTCATACTGTGTATGAGCGTAACGCAAAATTTGTGAAAGCAAACAGCGGCATCTAGTGGTTTATTTATTTTACTACAGATACTCGTTACCAACCAGGGGTGGAGCTTCTTGGAGGATTTTCACGCTGACTCTCGCGATATTTGCTCTGGTATATACAGGCAGTTTGCCCGTCACCGGGCCTCTTTCAATCGGATCGGAGACGAAATGGTGAGCAATCCTTTGTTGCTGCTTGTACTCTGAGCACCAATCCATTTTCTATCTGATGCATCCCACCTATTTGACATGTATAAGAAACGCAGTTTGATTTTAGTATATATTTTATGACAGTCTTGTGTAGATTTCACTGCTATTTTCATCCCAAATATAAGATTTCGGTATGCGTGTTGAGCGACTCTGGGGCCAAAATGGCTGCTTTAATTAGGCCGCTCTCCACGTTTTAAAGTATTTATTTTGCCTATTACCGCCTCAGTCTCCAGTAACTTATTTTATTAAAGTTGTGGATAAAATGGATCGTCTTAAAGCTAGGGTTCCTATTGTGTGGACTCAGTTTTGACAGCCGCACGGTGCGAAGTGCTAAAGACGGTTAGCTAAGCTAGCACGTCGAATCTAGCGTGGTAAATGAGAGTCCACGCTGTTTTAGGTGGAAAATTTACCTTACAGGTGCTAGGAACCGTGTGTATAACGGACACTTCTTGGATACACAAGATTAAATTTTTTTTCTTCTTCACTCTTGGCAGTCCCACCGTAAGTTTTCGGCTCCGCGACACGGATCCCTGGGCTTTCTGCCCCGCAAGAGGAGCCGTCGTCACCGCGGTAAGGTCAAGAGCTTCCCCAAGGATGACCCCAGCAAGCCCGTTCACCTGACTGCCTTCCTGGGCTACAAGGCCGGCATGACTCACATCGTCCGGGAGGTAGACAGACCTGGCTCAAGTAAGTGCAACTGGTCTGTAAATTTAATACAGCAAAACCCTCGAATTTAAAAAGCAAAGTCATAGTTGGTGATCGGACCTTTTTCACAGCAGCAACTTTAGCTTCTGTCTGCAAGAGAAGCAAGTGTAATAAATGCATGACGATGCATCTTAACTTGATCATTGTTGATGACTGTGGTAAAGTTAATGAAAGCTACCAATCGCCTCCTTTTTCAGCATTAGTGTTAAAGTTTGGAATTGAAAAGAAAAACGCAGTTTTAAATTATTTCCTGAAAGTTTGACAGCCAGAGAAAAAATGAGTGACTGCCATTAATGGCAGAGTAAGCACTATTTGGCAGGTTCTGTTGAAATGTCACTGTAATAATACTTATAACAAAGAAAATGTAATTAATGATAGTAATTGCGTAGATGGTCATTTGTATCTATGGGGAAGTGAGCATTTAATAGCTTTCTAGGGGATCTTGCAATATACAGATGACTTTCAAACTAAAAACCTGAATAAGTTTATTCGGCCGTCATTCTCATCTTAATTTTATTTTTTTGTAAAACAAGCCTCGTCTGCAGTGAAAAAGGTCTAGGGTTAGTTATGGTGTTCTGCCTGTGATGAGTCTCTCGACGGGCGGACAGAATGGGTCTATAGCCCCTTGCTGAATGTCGAGCACTGAGCGCAGTTTCTACCATGAGTAAACAAATCTAATGAAGAGTTGAAGAAGTTACTGGTTATATCAATTATTAGTCAAAATTAATCAACGCTTTCTCTTACAGAGGTGAACAAGAAGGAAGTGGTTGAGGCAGTGACCATTGTGGAGACTCCTCCCATGATCGTGGTTGGTGTTGTGGGTTACGTCAACACACCCCGTGGTCTGCGCTCCTTCAAGACAGTCTTCGCTGAGCACATGAGTGATGAGTGCAAGCGTCGCTTCTACAAGAACTGGTGAGTCTTGGGGACAAAATGAAACTCATCCCGTTGCAATGAAAGTGCTTGAAGCAGATGTTAGTTGCTGGTGGAAATGTTAGGAACTGCATTTTCACTGAGCGAGTCTAACATCACGGTGGCCCTCTGTGGCAGCTCCGCTCAGGTGCCCCGTGCCCTGATGAGCTCCGGGCTCCTCTGGCCAGTGGAAAGTGCTTCTTAGAAACTGTGCCATGAGCCGAAATCCTCACTAGCTGATACAGCCCTTCTGTCCACACGGAGGGAGGGCAAGCAGCTATGCACTGCGTTCTTCCGCTGCCCCTCATGGGGGTTATGAAGGACCTGTGCCAACCTATGTGTTTCTTCATGCTCTCAGGTACAAGTCCAAGAAGAAGGCTTTCACTAAATACTGCAAGAAATGGCAGGATGAGGAGGGCAAGAAGCAGCTGGAGAAAGACTTTGCTGCCATGAAGAAATACTGCCAGGTCATCCGTGTCATTTGCCACACACAGGTTGGTTTGTTCCCTCGATTTTCTGTTGATTTTCTTGAATGTTTGTCAGTGACGAGACCACGGAACTTGCGTCAGGCATGGCGCCCGAAACTTATGAGGATATCTTCCATGCTGCCTTCCTTCTGAGACTACATAGCTAAAATTATGCAGTGCTCAAAAGCACACCGATAGTTTCTGTCCTAACCAGGCTTTGTTCTTTGCAGATGCGTATGCTGCCCCTGAGACAGAAGAAAGCTCATCTCATGGAGGTGCAGGTGAATGGAGGCACCATCTCTGATAAGGTGGACTGGGCCCGTGAGAAGCTGGAGCAGGCTGTGGTTGTCAACACAGTTTTCACCCAGGACGAGATGATCGACATCATTGGTGTCACTAAGGGTCACGGATACAAGGGTAAGATACTTGAGCCTCTTTCACAGCATCAGCTGCTGGTTGAACCTGAATTTATCGTGACGCTGACCGAATGTCTCAACTCTTAGGCGTCACCAGCCGTTGGCACACAAAGAAGCTGCCGCGCAAAACCCATCGTGGTCTACGTAAGGTGGCCTGTATCGGTGCCTGGCATCCTGCCCGTGTGGCCTTCTCTGTGGCCCGTGCTGGTCAGAAGGGTTACCACCACCGCACAGAGATCAACAAGAAGATCTACAAGATTGGTCAGGGCTACCACCAGAAGGACGGAAAGGTGGTGAAGAACAACGCCTCCACAGAGTACGATCTGTCCAACAAGAGCATCAACCCCATGGTAGGATCTTTGACACATCTGTACTTTGTGTGTCAGCACTCCAGCCTGGAAGCTGTGATTGACCTTGTTTTAATTACAGGGTGGATTTGTCCATTACGGAGAAGTGAGGAATGACTTTGTCATGTTGAAGGGCTGTGTTGTGGGGACCAAGAAGAGGGTGCTGACTCTGCGCAAGGTGAGACTAAAGTAAAGTAATTAGTTGTGGTAGTTGACCAATTTCATACTGGGATGATTTTTCTTTTCTTAGACAAAGTTAGGTAAGCAAGCTCTGGGATATAAAGACTTGATTCTTGTGCTCTCTCTCTCCAGTCTCTGCTGGTGCAGACAAGCCGTCGTGCCCAGGAGAAGATCGACCTCAAGTTTATCGACACCACCTCCAAGTTCGGTCATGGTCGCTTCCAGACCGTGGAGGAAAAGAAAGTTTTCATGGTAAGACTTTGTTCTAAAATGGCTAGTTTCAGACGGGTTAAGCAGACGACAGGCCCAGGATAAGACGTGTGAGGATGATTTTGATCTGAGCCATGCAAAGCTACTCTAGAATTAATGAATAAAGTGGTGAAGCTGGAAATGAGCCCAATAAGTTCCCCATTTAAAGACACTGACCCCTAAAAGTAAAAGCTTCGTAACACGGCAGTTAGTTTTTGAGTTGTCCTGCACTGTTCGTAACCTGGTTCAGTCTTCAGTATGAACTCTGGGTTCCATTCCAGTGCCACAGTGAGCTCCAGTGAGGCAGGGGAGCAGTGCCTCTCTGTGCTGGCTCCCTGTTCACTCTCTGGGAACACGTCTGCATCGAGCCAACAGGAAGACCATTAAGTATTGTCACATGATTGATGGTTCTGTTTCTCTCTTCCACAGGGACCCCTCAAGAAAGACCGCATTGCCAAGGAAGAGACTGCTTAAAGTCCCGGACTACAATGTCTCTGCTACTTTGACTGTCACCATCTTCACTGTTCTGCAGAGTTGTTCAATAAAAACAAAAGATCAAATAACAGCCTTGTCTTTTTTTAAATTAACATACATTAAGCTACAAAAAGAGCTTGTATTACAAGTAGGAACTCTTTATTCAACTATTATGGTGCTACTTTGATATCAACGGGTGCTGAAATTCTATTTTGAGGCCTAAAATTTGCACTTTATCAGCTGCCATGTTTGCAGCCATACCTGGCCATTTTGGACATGAAGGAAGAGCTGACAGGGTTCAGCTAACAGGTGTTATGTCAAAGGCTTAAGGAAAACTAAACGGGCTGCATCTCGCAGCAAGTCGCCTCAAATAATTTAAATTCAAATGATGGTTGAGATGTGCAGTTAAGTGAATGAAGTTGACCATGCACATTTACTAACTGGTCACTTCGAGTATACTTGTACTGAGTTGTGCTTGCATTTTCTATCAGAAGTGCTTTAAAATTGGAACAAAGAAATGAGATGGTCCTGATATCACTTACTGCAGATCCAGGATGCAAATCTCATGTTGCATCACATCCCATTGGATTGAGATGTGGTGACTAGAGGCCATAACAGTGCAGTGAACTCATTTTCAGGTCCAAGAAATCATTTTGGAAACTACTGGAACATGATGTACACTGTGATCTAAAAGCAGGCTGTGATGTTCAGTTGCTACTAAGGGCTGAAAATGTACCCAACATCAATCCACCAGCAGCAGCAGCCTGAACTGCTTATACAAGGTGTATGAGATGTCGTCTTTGAGCACTGACATTAACAAAGTATATTCACCCAGATACGTTCTGGTTTTCAGACCATTCTCTGTAAACCCTGGAGATGGTTGTGCAAGAAAATCCCAGATTTGCAGTTTCTAAATCAGAGCAGGCAGTCTGGCACCAACAACTGTGCCACATTCAAAGACATTTAAATCACCTTTCTTCCCCACACTTGATTTGAACTTGAGCAGGTGATCTTGACCATGTGTTCATGTGTAAATGCACCAAGTTACTGCCATGTGATTGGTCAATAAAATACATTAATTAATTGCATTAATGAGCAGTTGAACCTAATAAAGTGGCCAGTGAGTGAAGGATTAAAGCAGCCCGACACAGTACAGAACACAATGTTCAAAAGTACAAATATTCACCAAACTCAGTAGTTTGGTGGGTACAGAGAGAGTACTGCAAGGCCAACACAGAAATTAGCGTAGCCCTGGTTCCATCACTACACAAGCTGATCACAAAAATAAGCAGTGAGGAAAAAAGATGTTATGATACTTATTTTATTCAACAAGATAATCTGATAATATCATGATTTTTTTGACACATAAATGCAATGGCAAGAAGAAAAATTATAAACTACACAATGCTGACTACAAGGTCACCATCTCCATGGTGTGATGACGCTGAATGTCCCTGAAAACTTTTTTAGTGTCATTGTCTTGTTATGAAACTCCTTCTCTGGCACAGCTTTGGAATAGCTTCACAATTCACAGGTGAAATATTTACTTCCACACCTCATGTTGTAGAACAAAATGTGAACATTTCTAAAGCTTGTGTTAGGAATAGACCTTATTCAAAGCAAAGCAAACAAAAACAACCTCTTAACTTCAAGGTGAAGAAGCCTGAAAGTGCAAAAAATCTCATAAAGCAGAATGAAAATGAACAGAGTATACATCATTACACTGCAGGGAATGAGTGAATACACATACAGTGAGTTACGTACAGTTTAATGTGCCCACTGAGCTTGTTAAGTGCGTCCCGTCTCTGCAGCTGAAAAGGTCGGCGTCAGCTGTGATGAGAGCAGCCACCTATGCAGAACTGATGGACGGAAAGACACAGAGTTTCGCTAACATGGCATGTTTTAACAGGCTATATGTGTCCTTGAGCTGTAACGCTTGCATTCAGCTGACATCAGAACTCGAGCAGTTGCTGTACGGTAATTAAGCCCCAGCATCATCCAGTCCGACTCATCACTGCCAAAAAACTGAAAAAACCTCTTCAGCAGGTAATGAGGAAGACCCTGAGAGGGTTCTACAGGCCATTTAGACGCCCCGCAAAACGCCTCTCTGAGACATCCCTGCATAATATTAAGCACTTTTAGCAAAAATGTCGATCTACTGTGAAGACTTTCAAGGTCCCTCCCACGTCCTATTAACCTGAAAGCCTAAAGAGTTGACGTACGATCGTTCTCTGTTCAGCCGCATTTCAAGAATTTGACATTTTCTCTATCAAAGCAGTTCCACATCCTCCAAAGGACACTTGTGATGAAGTGTTTCTGATGTACATGTAGAAGCAGCAGGAGGAGGAAGCATGGTGAAGCCCCGTGTCACTGTGGACAGAGGACAGTCATGGAGATGGGCCCGCTCTTACATAATCACCTCCAGGGGCTCTGACCTCTGCCCTGCTGCAGCACAAGCAGAGCTGCAGATCAAAGCAGTGGCAGAGCTCGGCTTTACGTAACCCCGCCCCCCACAGCCTCCCCGCTAAATGTGATGCTGAAAGGGCCAGAATTATAATGCCGTTAATTGCTCCCTGTATCCCATTCAGATGAGTCCAGGTGTCCCAGCAGGCACTAACTTTATGACCCCGTGCATCTGCTCAAACAGCATCTCTGTGCACTTTTCACAAAGCCCTCCCTGCACCATTTCACTCTATTAGTCCAGTCCTACATCATCTCAAACAAGCTCTCTTTAGAGCTGAGGATGAAGAAAGCAGGTAGGAAAGGATTTAAGAAAAAATCGTGTTTTTAAAGCGCCTGCAGACACGGCTGCACTGTGACATGGAAAAGGCCTCGACCCTCCTACAGACGAGCAACACACCAGACTGAAAGAAATAAACACATATTTGTCGTACTTGCAGTTGTTTGTGGTCAGGTCACATTATGGACGTTGCTTTTGGGCCGTGTTTGTTAGTTTGTGCTTGTTCTTCTTCTCTCTTACTTTATGTCTCAGTTGTCTTGCAAATTTTTATGGTTATGATTAGGTCCTTTGCAAAAAAAGGTATATTTTCCTATTAATTTGGGATCAGTTTTTGGTTACTTTGCACCACTTTCTCATTTTGTTTCCATGTTCTATCATATTGTTATTCTGTTTCACTTTTTACTCACTATTGGAATCAGTTGGCCTCTGTTTTGCATCTCTGTGGCGATTTTTGCCTATTTGTTATAACTGTGTGTGTTTTGTGGTAATTTTTGTATCTCTTCTTAGTCATTTTGCATCAAGCTGGGTTTATTTTCTATCTGTGCGGTCTTTGATTGCTTTGCATCCGTTAATGGTAATTATACATCTGTGCCTGTTTGTGTCTCAGTAATTTTATGTTATTTCATTGTCATTTTATTGCCTATGTGGACACTCTGTATCAGTGTTTTAGCAATTGTGTGTATTTTGTGTCTTTTACATTCATTCTGCATACATTATTATCATAAAAAATCTGGTTAATTTGTATCAATTTCTGTCTCTTTTTCCTCTGTTTGTTGTTTGGTTGGTTTTTTGTATCTTTATAATCATCTTTTTGTGCTTATGTTTGTTTGTTGTGGCTGTTTTTGTTGATTATCTTCCCATAAAAAGTTCTTACCTTCTGGTTTAGTCTTCCATCACCTGAAATGAGCTTGCATCAAAGCTGGGGATGAATGAAGCCAGTACTGTTTGTGGCTCTTTTATGTGATTCTTTGTGTGTATGCATGTGTGTGTGAGCTACCATGCAGTGGAACCTCCAGTCCAGTCTTGTGGTAGCAGCTGTTCTTAGTGGGACAGCAGCCAGGTAACCAGGGTGCATGCTGGGACAGCGGAGAGGAGGGCCAAGCATTTGATTTATGTGAGTGTGTGAGAGTGTGCACAGTTGCTTGCACATATAAGTAGGTGTGTGCAACTGTGTGTTGGTGTGCCTGCTGGCATCGTCAACGTCCGGCTGGCAGAGAGTCAGAGGCAGGCCGTCCTGCAGTGTCGGGGAAGTGGCTGGGTGGCGCCGTGGCGTGGCGTCTGACAGGAGGACAGACTGTCGGAGGGGACGACCACACGCTCAGGACCATTATTACACACGGAGGAGGCCACAGGCAACAACTGGTCCAACAGTGACTCTCACACTGCTTTACTCCTCTAAAACCCCTTTTCAACAGATACATGATCAACAGTTTTTTGTATTTATTAATCTCGTGAAAGCATTTAAAACCTGTTACGTTCATCCTTTTCTTACTCTCAGCTGCTACACAAATATTTTTTGCCAACTTTGGAAAATCTTAATCATCTTAATCAGGGCTTTCTGCATTTGTTTTGTTGTATCTGCATACAGATGAAAGGTAGCAGGGCTCTTCAAGGAAAAGGCGATGCGTCTCACATGTGTGAAAGCTAACCTGATGGACGCCATGTAGATTGTTTCATCAGTAATGATCAAAGCCAAAGATAAATAAAGCCATGAAGCACTTTTACAAAACAAATTCTCTCTACCAAACTCTACTTTTGACTATTAATGTTTAAACTTCTAAAGAATTATCACCAAAATGACCAAACATTTAAAATTTCCAGTTTTTGCTTTTATACTTTTATGTTCATAATCTCTCCATTATAAAGTTATGGAGAGCCTTTTCCAATGGTTTTTAACCTCCAATCAAAAATACAACACAAATAAAAAAAGTATTTTGTAGCAGCATGTTCCTTGGCTGTGTAGCTTTCACAGGGCCTAAGGATGTGTTTTTGTGGCTCCTCTCCTGGCATGTGACAAACAGCAGTAATGTCACAGTGTGTGGAGATATAGGGTGAGGACCAAGCTGTCGGATGCAGGAGGACATCCTGAACTCCAAAGCCCAGATATACTGTATATTCACTAAGAACCCTATTTCTGACACAGACACAGAATCAGTCAGGACCTCATCTTTTCCATTTCTTGTGTGGTAAAACCTTACATTAAAATGCACATGCATGGATGTAGCACAGTTGTGATAAAGCAGTTATTTCCAATATTATAAGTTCAATTTTGACACAGTATCGATAAATCATTCTGTATTATCATCAGTATGCGATTATCCTGATGCTCTCAAACACATTTCACACTTCATTGTGTTATGAACATCTGAACCATCACACAGCAACAGGCAGGACATGAGTCACACTACAAAATTCATCTGCCATCAGAAACCAAAAAAGAAAAACAGTTAAGAAATGGATCACATCATTATGCAAAAAGGTCCGCAGTTCATTTGTGCTCGTTGTTTTTTTTTTATACTCAAAAGGTCCTCATGAGTCACATATGTGGGACGGCCTCTCCAGAAAGTGGAGCAACTTGATATTCATTCATAACCAAAGACCCAGTTCCTCAAAAGCATAAGAAGGTAATGGTTGACACAACAAACAGGCAAAACTTTCAAATTATTTATTTCACAGTCTGGTAGAATGTCCATTTTTCCCAGTGCGTTCCAAACCTTGCAGTCCAAAGTTTCAGGGAGAAGGTCAGTTTCACAGATTAACTAGTAATTAACTAGTATTAACTAGAGTGTTTTTATGTATCTGAAGCCTTCTTAGTTGAAGGCTATAAGTGGCTGTCTTGTTTTTTTTTTTTTTTTAATTCAGTCAGTTCATGCTCCAAATAAATAAGACTAAAATCAAAATAAACCTGTAACTGATTATTGATCATCTTCAGTACCCCATCCAACCAGCTAGAAGAAACCACAGGACAATCCCAATGACATCAAAGACATCCCCACACATTGTTCATCAGTGACAATGTTCAGTTACTTTATTATTTGAGTTATGAAAAACCTTAAAGTATTTTTTTAGTATCATTCCCCTTCTTGACGTGGCCGAATGTATCTTAGCATCTTTCTCCTACCTTAACATATAATGTGGAGGGACCTCTATTTTGTAAGGTTATAGGATATTAGACAATATGAGGTGATATCTTTACTTTTCCAGTATTTATTCCTCCAGTCAGTTGAACTGGTATGCAGACGTCAGACAAGTGTGCTGCTACAGTGTTACAGTTTAACTGTGAGCTTCATCACAGCTGTTGGGACTTTTATTTTACTGTTATGAAGTTTATTTTACAGTATTTTTGGGGGGTCCTTCAGCCTAAATTCAAAGTGTGGAAAAAAGGCATAAACAAGCAGAGAGCATTTTCTCTTCTTCCTCCGAGGCATCAAATGATGTAGACATTTTTGGCTTTTTTGAGGCTTAAAACTCTTCAACCATATCGCGTTCAGCATTGATTAGGACTATAAGGCCTCACAGACAAGTCAGTGGTCTTCTTTTGTCTGTGTCTCTGTAGAGGACAATGAATCTGAGTGCTTCTCTGGGGCCTGCCAGACTGCAGCTCCTGCACCCCTGCACTGTGGCATCAGTATTCCAGGCCCGTTCATGGACACGGCGTTCCCTGAGCTGATGGAGCAGGCAGCAGCTCTGCACTCCTTCTCCCATTGTACCACCAGAGGGCAGAGCACAACACTGCATTTTCTTCACGCATCCCAGAGCACTTTGTGTGCTGTAGCCTACTTAGGTTCTTCCTCTTTATATCCCCCTCTTAAAAAAAAAAGTCCTCTATTCAGAGTTGGATTTAAAAGCGTTAGATGGTTGGTAAAACAGCAGTGACACGGCCTAGACTGCTCTTCGGTCCATATGATGAAGCTTCTTGCTGCTTGTACGTATCAGCAGTGGGGGTGATGTAAATGTGTCATTTCAGACTATGTTTGCTCCACTGATTTTTTTTTTCTTTTCAGCTGGTTGCTTAAAGCTCTCCATTGCTATTCAACTCTACATGACCCAAAAATAACCCGAGGTGAGCGCTGTCAGCAACTCCTCCATGGTCAGCACAAACAACACACACATGTACCCGCACACATGCTTGCTCATGCAGATCCACTGTTTGCATGAAATGGGAAAAAAATACAAACATTCCCATGCATGGATATCTGCACACACATTTAATTCTCAGAGAGTAAATGTGGGACTTCTACTGTGAGCTTCTCAGCAGTATAACGTTGGTGGCATCTTGGGAGGAACAGCTCCAGTGGGAGCTTGCTCCTCAGTTCCAGAATATTGTCCAGTAAAGTCACACAAAGGTCACCATTGGGTTTGATGGTTAGGTAACCTTGCAACGTGCCAGAGACATAGAGCCAAGCTCTGGCAAAAAGACAAAACCAGTGTGTTCGATGTTAATATTGCCAACCCAGGCAGGGTGAGGCCTCTTCACCTCCTCCGGAGTCCCTCCCTCCACGTCTTTGATCGTGCAGCTCTGCAGAGACACTTTGATCGCCACAGCAGGAACAAAAGAAAGAGAGGGAGGGGACAAGAGGAAGCTTAGGGGAAAATGAAGGAGAGCAGAGGGTTAAATGCAGGGGAGCCAGGCGATGTTGACTAATTTGCACTCCAGTTTACCTGGATGTCAAATCTGAGGACTTTTCACTGACTTTCAGGATTATTTATTTGCTTTCTTAGACTCAGACTGTACTCTCTGTCTTAATTGTTAAAGCATGGACAAACTTTAGTGATGATTTAGTGCATCTGCAGGGTGAAGCTGTCATTAGTTTTGGTGCTAGAGCGCTCAATACAGGCCCTCTGCACAACTCCTGCTATACAAAGAAAACAAAACTGTGTACTCATCTAATTACTCTCTGTATGAAACTGAAGAAAAGAGGAGGATGTTTTAACAAATATGTAAACATTGAAAGTCTTCCCAATTGTTCTACTTTACAGTTGTCATTCAGCAAGTGGAAAACTGCACTTCCTCTAATAGTCAACTGTCTTCCAGGGGCCAGAGCAGGCGACACTGAGGGAAATTTAAAACTGCTGGCTAAGGGTAAACATAAATTCCATAAAATTATAATTCACGTTGGCAGTAATGACAGCCGGTTACGTCAATTGGAGGTCACTAAAATTAATACTGAGTCGTTGTGTAATTTTACCAAAACAATGTCAGACTCTTTTCTCTGGTTCCCTTCCCAGTTGTACCAGCAGTGACTTGTTTAGCTTGTTAATCAACTAAAGACCCAGACAGAGTTTTAATTCATTTGAAAGCCCAATGCTTAGCTTTGACCACCCTAGCCAGAAAACTCCCCCCACGAAAAAGTTTTATTTGTTGTTGTTCTATTGTCCACCTGGGTCTTACTCAGAGCTTCTGCCTGAATCTCAGGATTGTTTTTTTAAATAAAATAATTATTGTGGGTGACTTTAACATCCGTGTAGATGCTAAAAACGACAGCCTCAACACGGCATTTAATGTATTATTAGACTCAAGTGGCTTCTTTCAAGATGTAAAAGAACCCGCCCACCACTTTAATCACACTTTACAGCTTGTTCGGACCAATAGCATAGAAACTGAACATTTAACAGTATTTGCTGAAAACCCTTTTTCGTCTGATCATTTCCTAATAAAATTTAAATTTACAATAATGGATTACACAGCATTGAAATGGATTTCATCACAGTAGATGTCTTTCTGAAAGTGATGTAACTAAGTTTAACAATATAATTCACCCACTGTTATCATCTTCACCACCAACACAGAGCAGAACTGCTACTCCTGCAGATGTGAATATCTTGTTAAGATCTTTACTTCTTTAGAAGTACAACTTTAGATACTGTAGCATTCGATACTAATAACACATTTTATTGCAGCATTTAGAGTACGCGGTAGGTATTAAAGGTATTGTGCTGCAGTGCTTTGAATCATATCTATGTAACAGACTCCAGTTTGTTCATGTAAATGGAGAGTCCTCTTCAAACACAAAGGTTAATTATGGAGTTCCACAGGGTTCAGTGCTAGGACCAATTCTGTTTACATTATACATGCTTCCCTTAGGCACTATAATTAGAAGGCATAGCTTACATTTCCACTGCTATGCAGATGACACCCAACTCTATCTATGGAGCCAGATAACACACACCAATTAGTTAAACTGCATGAATGCTTTAAAGACATAAAGACCTGAATGACATCTAATGTTCTGCTTCTAAATTCAGATAAAACTGAGGTTATTGTACTTGGTCCTAAAAATCTTAGAAATGCAGGGTCTAGCCAGATGTTTCCTCTTTACACTGGCATCTAGTAACACTGTGAGGAATCTTGAAGTCATTTTTGATCAGGATATGTCCTCCAATGCGTATTTATTAAATATGTAGAACTACACAATATGTCCAAAAAAACCTTCAGTTAATCCAAAATGCTGCAGCAAGAGAACTTACAGGGACTAGAAATAGAGAGCAGATTTCTCCTATATTGATTTCTTTTTGTTGGCCCTGTAAAATCCAGAATTGAGCCTGTTTCTACTGGAGGTTTTTCCTGTTAAAAGTGAGATTTTCCTTTCCACTGTCACCAAAGCACTTGCACATAGGGAGTCATATGATTGTTGGGATTTTCTTTGTATCATTGTATGGTCTTAACCTTACAATATACAAAGCCTTGAGGCAACTGTTGTTGAGATTTGGCGCTATATGAATAAAATTGCCTCTGTTGGCCCACAGCGTGTAGCTGTAGCTGAACTGTGGAGCTATGGGGCAAAGTTATGTTTATCCTACATGGACTCTGGGAATTCTTGCTTCTGTATGGGTTTTCTATGGGCAAGGGCACTGTTGTCCATGTTGACATGATAGCATCACACAGCTGCTACAGATCTGTGAGCTACAGAGGATGTGAATCTCCTGTTGCACCACATCCTGACGGTGCTCTGTTGGACTGAGATCTGGTGAATGTGGACTTTTCCACTTGGCGTATTCTTCTGCTGCTTCAAGACCGTTTTATGCATTCAGAAATGCTCTCCTGCATACTTTAGTTGTAACAAGTGGTTATTTGAGTTCCTGTCAGCTTAAAGCAGTCGCACCATTTTTCTCTGACAAAACTCCTCCAGCGTGTCTACTAACCATGCCATGAACATCATCCTGTTATCTTGCTCACTTGTGATTGATTATTATTTGCTTTAACAAGTAGCTGAAGAAGTTTACCTAATAACGTGGCCAATGAGTGTTAACAGTCTTTGGTTTCCAACCACAATTTATGTATTAGAACTAGCAGGGACTGCCAGCATTTGTGTAACATAAGACTGAAACCAAGAGCGAAGCCCGAGGACACCTTTCCTTTATAACAATGATTTAAAAGGTGACAACTTAAACTCTCTCCAAATTAGAAATAAGGGCTGAACTTGTCCTTGCCCTTCCAATCTGCGATACCACAGTTGATGTATTGTTTCACGGACATTTATGGCCCTGTGTCTGCCTACTGTCTGGCAGGTCCAAATCACTGCATAGCGTGACAAGCCAAGACACTGATTTGGAAAAAGTTATGAGAGAGAAGTCAGAGAAGACAGCACGACAAAATGAAGATGATATACTCGGGCAAAGCTGAGAAGGGAAAGTAAAAAAAAATAAGAAGACTTATTCATTCCTAAAACATATTAAAAATGTGACATTCAGACAGCTGCACCGAGGCCAGGTGCTGCTTTGTGAGGAAGCTGTACCTCTAAGCCGCCTCCCCAGGACGCGCGCACACACACACACACACTTACTTTCTCTTTAATGTAATCCAGGCTTGTAAAATGGCTTCTGCTTATGAATTCTGAATAAAGGAGGCTATACATAAAGAAGCCCTACTCATTTAGACTGCTACCTTGACATATTTTCCCCTCAAATTTATGGGGAGCAGCTCGTGTCCATGAGCTCAGATAATGGCTTATTAGGATCTCAGCACATTTTTAAAGAGAAACTTTTCTCTGCCCTCTTATTTGATGAATCTGAAAGTGTCCAGAGCTTAGAGGATATCTAAGAGCATAATTTCACAGAGAAGTCTGCAAATCCTTTGATTTATATTTATTTTAGTGGTTTGACTTGTCTCTGCACAAGAAACACATGCTGAAGAACAATCTGCCTTTTGTCTCACAAATAGATTTGCTTTGTACACCTGCTTCAACAGCGTACAGTTAGCACTTCACACGCTTATACACACTTGCAGCAGTGTTTTAGGCTCTGAAAGCAATGCTTTTAGGCTGGTGGTGTAGAAAGGTTTTGGATGTTCTTTTTGCAGGCAAACCTCTGGTAGAACTGTGTTATTGCAAACCCGTGTTTCTTTCTTGGGGATGCCTCGATGCAGAAAGATGCCGCTGCTGTTCGCGTCGAACATGCTGGCTTCTCTGAGGCTTTTTAGAAAGAAAGGAACAAATGTGCTCACTACTGTGTAAAAGAATTGTGTTTGTAAAGCACAAGAGATAAAACTCCCAGACAGCCTGTTTTGTAAATTTATGGTTTGAGCTGCTTTTTGTTAAACAGAGATATTGCCATGCTTTAAACGCGGTAAAGTCAGATATTTGATGGCCGATGGTGATATTTTTGGATTGCGGCTCCCAGTGGTCGATTACAGCGCGTTATCACAATTTTACAACAGCAGGCTGAGGCCCTGATTTTAGCAGAGCACACAAGGTTTTATGTCTGACAGCTCAGCTTTTATTTTTATGGGTGTATGAAGGCTGATGCCAAATAGCAAATATTTTGTATAGATATTCAGTGTCTGAAAAATAGCCCTCTATCAAACTCCTGGCATTTCTTTATTCCATATACTATATAAGGTTA
Organism: Perissodus microlepis; assembly: GCF_051167445.1. Classification (NCBI taxonomy): domain Eukaryota; kingdom Metazoa; phylum Chordata; class Actinopteri; order Cichliformes; family Cichlidae; genus Perissodus; species Perissodus microlepis. Next base: position 4,913,134 of record NC_140464.1, on the reverse strand, counting down.
ACACCAAAATGGTTCTGTAAAGAAAAGATGGGAAAAATGTCTGTATACCGAGTTAAAACATTTATTTCTGTCCAATGCTGCATTATTTATTTATTTATTTATTTATTTTTACCAAAATCTTGTATTGATGCTAGATTTTCAATATTCTCATTGGACTTAAGGTCTACACTCTGTGGTGGCCGATCCTTGTGTGAAAAATGATGACCCATGCTCCCTGAACCACACGGTCCCAATTTGAGCCTGATGAATCCTGGCATTGCCATCTTAGAATATGCCTGTGCCATCAGGGAAGAAAAAAAAAATCGATTGATGGAAAAGCCTGGTCATTCAGTATATCTAGGTGGTCAGGTGACCTAATTTTTTCACCACATAACGTTGCTGAAGCGAGACCCGATCAGCTGAAGAAACCTGAGATTAGCGTATGGTAGAAAGGAGTCATGATTGAGAAGTGTTAAATATCCTGTTGCCATCCTAAGCACATTAATCACTCCAGAAATTATCCAGTTACCTATTTAATCCGAGTGACTTTTGTTGTAAGCAGTGTGTGCTTAAAGTGGACTTAATCATTTTTTCTGAATTTCGTCATCAGTGTATCGGATGGCTAACAGTAAACAGAAACAGTTTATAGTTTGTTCAGTGTACCTTCCAAAATGCAGAAAAATATAAACTCTCTGACAGCTCATGCTTCAGACCACAAGTTTGACAGGATTTCTGATCCTGGACCTGTTTGTGTCTTTGGCTTTAGGCAGATGTGAGATCTTGTAAATGCTGATTGGTTTAAAAAACGGATTTCAACCCTTTACTACAAAGGCCTTTTTACAGCCTTGCGTATTGAAAAGGAATAGCCTACATTAGAGAGGAAACTTTTTCCCCATAATTTCACAATATTTTTCACATTTCACCTAATCTTGTTTTGTGATTATAACATCTGCATCTATTGTAGTTTTCCTCTTTCCTTGTGAAATGCTGGATTTGCCAAACTCTTAAATAAGTAAACCTTCAAATAAAAAAAAATATGAGAAAATAACTATGTGGATGTTACTCACCTCTGCGTTTGTCCTCCCCTATTTGACATTTTACTACAGAGACTTCAGTCCACCACAGTAATAAATAATGTTGGTTTGAATCCTGTTTATCTGATACATTCCAGTTTCTTCCAATAAATCAGGACTCTTCAAAAGTCCTTAAAAGTTAGTCAGAGTTAGAGTTCACCGGGGTTCTGCACAAGGACTGATTCCTCTCTCGTTATATATATTAAAGCTTTAGCTGATATTATTGAAAAAACAAACAAACAAAAGAAAACAAAAACCACTGCATACATTAAATGTGCACTTGTAGTACTCTACGAAGCCAGACAACACAAATAAATTAGTTAAACTATTCTAAATACTGACAAAACTGAAATTATTATATGCTGTCCTAAAAATCTCTGAATCATAACGTCTAATCAGTATTAGACCTTGGGCTCCAATAACACAGTGAGCAACCACAGAGTGATTATATGTCTATTTTCTTAAATATTGGCTTCCTGTAAATCCAGATCCAAGATCTTTCTCCCCAAAAAGACTGCAGACTTGTAGTTCGTAGAGTTTCTAGTTGGAGGCGGGGCCTTTAGTTACCAGGCTCCTGCCATGGTGCACCAGCTTGAACAGCGGTAGGTCATCTACTTTTAAGATTATGCTTAGAACCCTGAATCACCCTTTAGTTATGCTGCTATAGACTCGAGCTGCTGGGGAGACTTCGCATGATGCACTTAGCATTTCTTCTCTGCTTCCCATTTATTCACGTGCCATTACATCATGTCTTTAACTTTTGTTAATCACATGGCATGTCACACATCTCTGCTTCTCCTGCTTCTGCAGGTGGTCGCTTCCTGTTAAAAGTGAGTTCTTACTCCTCACAGTTGCCAAGCTCTGCTTGTTGGGAATTGTTATTGTTTTCTCTGTAATATCATGGGGTCTAGCTCATGTTATCAAGCACTTCGAGACATGTGTTTTCCTGAACTTATCTATTTTAGATGAAAGGCTAAAAAGTCACATTCCCAATGAAGTCAAAACATTATAAATGCTAAAAACCACAGCTCTGTTTGACAAATACTTTCCTTTCAAGCCTGATTCTGTTTGTATTTCTTTTCTTCTCTAATAAGGACCAACATTTCAGATATCAAAATGTGACAGACAGACAAGTGCGACAAACAAGAAGGTGTTGTAGAGACACGCAGTGAAACATGATGATTTGTTCCCCCTAGGGTTCGTATTTTATTCATCAGGACTTGATGCATCCAAGTATAGGATCATTCGGTTTTGGCACCTTTAAAGATTTCATTTTCAATTTGAACAACACATTAAAAATCAAACGAAACAAAGAAATGACTAAGGCTGTGTGAGTTTTAAAAATAAAATACATACATACATACATATATTTATATATTTATAAAGAAATCGACCAAACCATTTAAAAAAGCAGTTTTGTTCCATGTAGATTGTTTGGTTCGTCTCACAAAAGCAGTAATGAACTAAATAAATAAATAAAAAACATAAGAAAAATACACATGAAAACATTAATACTTTAGCGCCTTGGCTTCCCCCCCCCTTTATAATTATTAACCTTTAAAACTTAAGTTTCTCAAGAGCAGATTTGCTGTAATTTTATAGCATGCATTTAATTTCTGAAATTGTGAGTCACTTAGCTTCTCTTGTACTATTTCATATTTAACTTGTTTTTATTTTTGTGTTTGGCGTCCTCTTCTTTTCCTTGCCCTCTGCTCCTTCCTTTCTTATTTAGCAGAAGTCGTGTTTGGAGTCTTCGCTTTGTGTGACCTTTAACCCCCTTTTGTTGGCTCTTTCTGTTAAGGGGTTTCGACTCTCGCGTTACGACCCCCCCATATAAAAAAAGAAAGTGAACAGGGACCGAGAAAAAGACGAGAAGGTTCTATTAAAAGATATTATTCTACTGTCTGCGTCTGCCTGTGGTGGCTGCCATACTGCTGCTACCCGAAGGACCATCTCTTGTTCTCGACCTTCGAATGAAAGGATACTAAAAGAGTCTTTTCTCATATTACCAACAGCACTTGGTTTAGTTAACTCGATTTTTTTTGTGTATGTGTGTGTTTTTTCTCTTTTTTTGCTTCGGTAAAGTCTGTATCTCTTGATTATTAACGTAATAATTTATTTATAAAAGTAATACATATATATATGTATATATAGTACCTTTGTTAGAGATTACAGATTGGGGTAATTCTTACTGAATCCCAAGCTGTAACAATTCACAGTTTTAATGCAAAAAAAATGAACAAATCAGTCAGTAAATAAAAGAGGTGGCAGGCTGGCTGAGGGGGGAGCTTGACCTGTTGCTCCAACCAAACTTGTGGAGCAATACTGTCAAACCAAAGGGCAATGAAATGATGAAACCAATTCTTTGTCTCATAAATGCCCACCCCTCCCACCCTCCCTGTCAGCGCCCCGAACCTCACAAACAAACCCTGCTCAAAAATACCTGACAGAGCTCACTTCCTTGGGACATCCTGTCCCACTCTCAGTCCTCTGCCATTCAATCCAGGAACACAGCAGACTTGTTGAAACTCTCTCAACAATGGTAATGGAAAAGTCATGCAGCTGAACAAAAAGAACAAATGTCTATAAACATGGAAATCCATCTTCTCCTGGGGCGTTCTCCACCCACAGGGGTTTCCGTGTCTCCTGGTCTCCGCCGTGCTGGCCTGGCCTGTGTCGACTCTCTCATACAGGCGTGGTGCGGCGGTTCGCTGTGTTGGTGTGGCTCGAGTCTTTCAAGTCCTTCTGGATGCAGTTGTGGACTTGCAGGAAGTTGTGGTCCCTCTCAGAGTTGTAGGTGGCGGTTGGTGTGCCGGAGGATTTGAGGGTGTCCCGGGGAAGCGTGTACATGGAGATCTCCGTGGATGGCAGCGCGCTGAAGCCCTTGAGGCCCACCGGCGAGGCGTCGCGAGAATGTGATGGGTCTGTGGAGCGGGAGGAGGAGCGCGAGCGGCGTCTGTAGCGGTAGCGGTAGCTGGGGATCCGTGTTATGGCCGAGCCTTGGAGGTAGTCGGCCGCGCGCGCCCCTATTCGCAGCTGTCGATGGCGGTCGATGAACATGTGCACGGCCAAGACGCCCACCATCTCAGCCATGATGAAGGAGAGGGCACCGAAGTAGAAAGACCAGCCGTAAGAGTAGCTGTTCTTCTTCGAGTCACTTTTTGAAGGGTCTCCTGCGTTGGCTGATATGTACACAATGATCCCGATGATGTTGCTCAGGCCTGATGTGTTGGGAGATGTAAGATGGGCACAAAATAAGGGAAGAATTGTCGATTTATTGGGAGAAAAAGATAGAGGAAAAAAGACAAAGAGAAAACAAGACACAAAGTATCAGTCAAGATGAACTCAAGCCTTTAATCCTGGTAACTTACCATTCAGGCTCACACCAAATATGTTTAGAGTGCTGATTCAGGCACTGTACACAGTCTGCTAATCCTGTCCAACTCCTCATCCAACACGGCTGATGTTACAGTCTTAATCTTTGCCCTTTCTGTGGCAAAAAAGGACATTTATGTCCTGTCTAGATTGAAATAAAGCATATATTCTGTGTCTGAACATATATCCAAATATATGATCTCTTTATATATATTTACGTCTCCATCTATATATCTTACTTTGCCCTTTTAGTTTAGTCACACACACAGAAATGTTTGACATGGTATTTCTGGGAAGATGGATTGTAGGGAAAGTGTGTCAGGGACACCATATTTTTAGAGATGAGTCCCAACGGGTGGTTTTTAGCCTAGCAACAGGACCAAGAGAAATGAAAGGAAGGGAAGAGAAGAAGTGACTTGTAGCTGCAGTGAAAGACGTGACCAGCAGCCCGAGAGTTTTCAGCATGGCCTTTTGAATTCATGGTGTAGAACATTAAGTTTTTAAAAAGTGCTTTATAGCAAATACTGAGAGGAAAAACACCAACATCGTGTCTGTGCAGTAAAAATTAGGGTGCAGCTGAGATTTTGTTACCTTTACACAGAGCCAAGCAAGCAGCTTTCCTCATTTACTCTCTATGGGAACATATTCACTTAACCTCATTTTAAAGTACACTGTAAACCCAAAGAATTTAGCAGAACTTGTTGATGAACTTAAATGTTTCAGTTTATCAGAACTCTACTATTTTGTGTACATTTCACATTTACCCTTTTCTCTAAAATAAAAGTTTATGTTTAATAATTACATTGAAAAATATTTAGTAACTAGAACTTAAAGTTTTCATTCATATCTACCATGAGAATAAGTTGACATTACCTAAAAGGAATGAGTGAAACACAGTCACATTTGTTGTTCACTTTTGTGATCTTTTTTAATTACACAAAAGTCAAAGATCTGGACACTGAAAACTCAAAAACATGTCACACAAACTGTACAAAAACCAATTGTGTACTTCTAAATTTAAAAGCACATTTCTTCAGTTCACCAGTATTTTCCTGGCCTCCACTGATGACACACTGCACTGTTAATATTCAAAAATATCAAATGCTAAAGACATATGTATTTTTCAAATAGCAGATGTGACTAATTACACTGTAAACTGATGAAATGCTACATTTTTAAATGCTTATGTACAACCGTCCTGGTTCTGTTATTTTACAACCTGCTTTGTTAACATTCATATTCAAAATAATGACCATCAGAAATGTCTTGTAGTTCAGTTATTGCAACAAAAATAATAAAATAAAACAACAAAAACAATACTGTGCTCTGAGACGGTGATGCACACTTTTGGGGAACAGTTTTCCAGATTACAGATTACTCTCAAGGAATACAGTGTTGTTCAGTCCCTTGGTAATAATTGTAGTAGTAGGTGTAGTGCACAGATCACTCCAAACATGACCAAGAAGTTCATCAGCAGTTCTTGGGAGACCTCCACAAAGTCACTCTGAAGGACTTTCACAGTCTGGTAATGAAGTGGGTTTTTGTCAAAGATTACTATAACGAGGGCCGCTGCATCATCTCAGATATAGCTCATTTGATTCGTCCTGAATGAATCAGAGAATGTGATCACAAACTAATTCTCTAATTCACAGGACTATTGTATGACAGATCACCTCTCCAGTTAATCATCATAATCATCTTAATCAGAAAAGTGGTTTATACTTGTTGTGACACAGAAGATTCTGCAAATCATTATAATACTTTAAGTCTTTAAGCACCATCCAGCAACCTTTGTTGTGTCGGAGTTATGTTCAAAAGCCATATATTATTTTAGCTGCAACTCTGCATTTTGTAGTTGTTTTGAGAACAAACTACATGTGGGTCGGTAAAAGCAGATCGTCTGTGTTCTAGACCATAATCTGTTCTGAGTCCACTGAACCCTAGTGACAAATAAAGAGGAAAAGCTGAGATGGTCTGGGTATGTGTAGAGGAGGAATACTGGATATAGTGGACAGATGATGTTGAAGGTCGAGCTGTAAGGCTGGAGAAAAGAAAGGGGAAAGCAAAAAATTAAAGCAAAGTGAATTCAAGAATAGAATTTAAAGTTTCGGTTTGAGGTTCATTTCAAAACTCTTTTCATTATTAACATTTTACATTTCAGCCAAAACCTTTGCTGTCTTACCTGTATTAGGATCTTTCTATTTGAAAAAAGTAATTGATTGAATAAGATGGCTGTTAGGTTTGGCGTAGAACGTGTTGGGCATGCTCTGTTTGAACCCCTTTGAAGGTTGGTGCTTTGAGTACACCTACATCGGAAAAAAGTGCAAAACAGCAAAACTACTTAGTCGGTTCCACATTGAATTAAAGTTATGACCTTTGCTATGGTGAGAACAAGAACCTATGCCTCTCATCAAATTGAGTGAAGTAGCTATCACATTTGGATTCTGGTAATATTAGATGTTGTTGAAAGACACTGAAATGAGAATTCTGACTTTCAAAAGGCTGAAGTAACATACCCCTCCCAAAAAGTTTAGCCATGTCTCTACATCAGGGGTGTCCAAGTCCAGGCCTCAAGGGCCGGTGTCCTGCAGGTTTTATCACCCTGTGTCAACACACCTGAATCACATAACTAGTTCATTACCAGGCCTCTGGAGAACTTCAAGACATGTTGAGGAGCTCATTTAGCCATTTAAATCAGTTGGACACGTCTAAAACCTGCAGGACACCGGCCCTTGAGGCCTGGAGTTGGACACCCCTGCTCTACATGGTCATACCACGAAAGGTTAACTTCTCTTTGCTTTTACCAGCTTATGTCACTTTTTCTCCAGTTCTGAAATCTTCATTAATTCCATCCCTTAAGTTTGAAAGACTTCATCATAATGTTTATATAGGACAGAGAGCATTGTATCAAAAAAAAAGGACAAAAAAAATCAAATACCTCAGAATAACACATTGTCTATAGTAAAAATGTAGCAGTCTGTCTCAGCTACCACGGTGAACTCATCTTATTAGCTGTTAGCTTATTAACTGTCAGCTAACGGTGTCACTGAATGAGAATTGCTTTGCTGACATTTCACTAAAATGGGTTGGAAAAAAGTGAAATCTAAAGAAAAGTAGAATACTTACTGTGATACAAACATTGGTGGTCCAATGAGTCTTCAGTCCCACCCACTCACATTTTAAAATCAAACTACTGCAGACACATGGGCGGACCTCCATATTTGACAGGAAATTACAGCATTAGTGGAGTCTTTATTAGTACAAAACAAACCTAGATAAAAAGGTCAGATGACTGTAATTCAAGCTTGCAGTTGATGCAGATTTTTATAATGGCCTAATAAATTAACTGCACTAAATGAATAATTTTTAAGTCAAATTGTTTTTTAAATGTTTAAAATGTTTATGAAATGTTCCAAAAAGAAATAAAAGCGACAAAAAAGGGCAAAAAACAAAACAAAACCCCAAACAAAAACAATTTGTTAAACTTTGTGGATAGTCTTAGTGAAAGAACCTGTGAGCAACTAATAAAAGACAAGGACACTTTAATTCTCGGTCCCTGTTCACTCATTGTCTTTTCCCAGAATCTAAATCAACCCAGCTGCTATAGCAGACTAAGGACTAATATCTTTTATATTTGTTGTTCAAACTGACACCAGGAATCAAAACCTTCCAAAGATGTCGGCCATATAATTTAAATAAATTAGTAAAAGTAGCAAGCACTTAATAGCCAAAATAGTCGAAGTTGATCCAAAACAATAAGTTATGAACTAAATCAAATGTAAGAAAATTTTAGAGGAACATAAGCTATTTGAGTTAGTAGGACTGTTTTAAAAAAATTAAGTTGACATTTTCTTAATTTATTTAATTACTTTGAACATTTGGTTTACAGTGTAGATGTAGTCTAACCTCCAGCTTCCAACAGTTTAAGGTTTATCCCTTCTTTAAGCAGATAATCGTAACAGATTATGAATAATACCTGCCTGTTTCAAATGTTATGTGGCATTTAAGGTAAAGTGACCATCAGTTTGCAAAAGCAAACACAATATGTTTGATTGATTTCTTGTATTGTATCAAAATAGTGAATTTGTTGCTCAGTAAAAGCAATTTTACGTGTGTTGTACTTGTCTGTACAAATTCTCAAGCTTTTGTTTCATTTTGCGGGTGTTTGACTGACCTGCAGACACAAAGAAGATCCCTGCGCTGAGGATGATGTTGTGGCGTGACTTGTAGAACTCACTGGCAGCTATACACAGGCCTCCCATGAAGAGCAGGATGACGCTGAGGATGGGGAAGATGCTGGAGGCTCGCACCGCACCTGGAAATCAGTGGAAGACGGGAGAGGGAAAAAATTGGGGAGAGGGAGGCCAATGGAGAATGGGATGTGATTTGGTGTACACACAGAGGGGAGGACAGCCAAAAGGGCAAAAAAGAAAGTGGGGGAAATGGCAGGGATGAGCATAAATCAGAGGGAGCGACAAACAAAGACAGAAAAGCATATTAAGATCCATTTCAGCATCTGGTCCTTGTTTGTGAGCACATCCTAATCAACACCCCAGCAGGCCTGTGAAAGACTCCATCAACACTGTCTAGTGAGTGTGTATCCCCACAGTGAGCCTGTTACCCAACCTTATGTAATCACACTGCTTGACTCTACCTCTCTCTTCCTTTGCACACTTCTCCACACACCACAGAGCAAACCGGTTGCTTCATGTGAAAGGCGGTGCACAAAAGCGCTACGAGACTCTGGCATGAATATGAGCCAGGCCGCAGTGCAGAGGGATACAGCCTCTGTCTTTGAAACAAAACAGTGTCCTTGCAGCTAATTATCATGAGGAAAAAAAATGGAAACGGGATAAGATGTTACTTTTGAGGTCAAACCAGGGTCATAAAAGAGCTGCACTGCACCCTGGGGTGTCAGGTAAAATTAGAGTTTGAGAAGCACACAGTTTCTCTCTAACAGTCACCTCCTGCCATACTTTTGCCTCTCACACTTCAATTTCCCCCATCCCTCCCCCTCTCGCCTGTTTAACATGCACACTTAGACTTTCATCAGGGTGGTTAAATTTTCACCACTTCACCTCATCTCCCCACGTTGCTGCTGCCTCAGCACTTTTCTCAGATTCTCCCCAAAGTGCTGACACGGGGCTGGGTGGCTCTGTGTGGAGCTTGGCCGCTTGCACCTCCATGGGGACCAGCTGGAGGTCCCAGCGGCCCTTCTGCCTGCCTACCCGCCGCCATTCATCACTTCCCTCCTCACTTGATCTCTATCCCTTTTCTCCTTCCTGCTGAGCACCGTGAGGCTTCTTGGCTGATTGCTGGCTCAGTGGGAAAGCTACCTTGTGCCCTCAGGTGGGCTGGTTGGCATCAGCTAACAGCTGCAATGCCAGTGGTGGCCACAGCTGGCAGGGCGTTCACCCTCCACTGGGCTCTCACTGGTAACTACAGCAAGATAGGTGACTGCTGAGGCTCTGCAAAGTGTAAGCGATGGATGCAGTCATAATAAAAAATGAATAACAATTAGAAAAGAGTTGGCTGCTTGATTTCTTGATCTCACTCAAGACTATCTTCATCAATTAACCCCAAGCAGCAAACTCTACAGCTGATAAATGAAGGCAGCATCAATGTGTCAAAAACTGCAGCTCCGGCATTCAAAAAGGATGTACCTTTGCTTTGATGAAGGCAATTCCAGTACATTATTTGTATGTCACTTTGCACTAATTAGCAGGTATCTGTGTCTGTGCATTGCAACCATGCACTCTATGGGTGCAGCAAGCTTTCTACTCTTGGCTGATAAGCTATCCCTTCACCCTCTTATCCCAATATAATTATATCGAACTCTGAAAGGAAAAAGAGATGCGAGTGTCTAAAACTAATAGGTGATAATATAATAGCTATGTCTATCTTTGTGATAATGCCCTAGGGTGTTTTCTGACATTCAGACCTGAAAACATTGATAAATTCAGTCATGAATTCTTCTAAAGTTTTATAGGCAAAGATGACAAAACCTACAAAGTTTTGATATGACACTTGTGACAAAACTGAAATACAGTAAGTCTGTTGGTACTCCAGAGTAAAGCCTAAAAAAACAAAGTAAAAAGGCATGTATTTAAAAACATATATGTCATATCATCCACAATAATACAGAGCTCCAGTTTGAATAGCTCTTATAGTAGCTCAACAACTTGGAAATTCACTAAGGGCAAAACAAAAGTTCTTGTAAAATTGTAACCATGCTGTGATTAGTCTCTTAGTAATTTAATTGGCTGAATAAACTGATATAGGCCATAACTCCTCAGACTGAAAAGTGAAGGCCAGTGAGGAAGTGCCTTAAATCTGCATTATTTCTAATAGCCAGCAGAGGGCGACTCCTGTGAGTGCAGAAAAAATGTCTGTTTGAAATCTAAGGGGAAAAACAATCACTGGTTAACTTAATCTATGACTTTAGCAGACAATTTCCTGATAAGGTTACAGTTTCAACTGTTAGTCTCAAGTTATAGTCAACACAACATAATGTTGATTTTGTGAATAATGGGCCCAACCAAGGCCAAAAAGTATGATAAAGTTTAAAGATGGAACAACTATTGACAAGTTGCTGGATTAAAACAGTACACTGTCTCTTAGTTTCTCAGTCATATCCACCCTTTTCCCTTTCAAAACACCAAGGTGGTAATGGCAAAGCTAAGCTTGAGGATGCATTGGTTACATCAGCCAAAAATCAGGAATTGAGGTCTTGTTTAGCATAAAGCTGAGATATGGACAAACACAAGAAAGATGGTGCTGATAGTCTGTTGAGACCATGACAAAGGGTTTTGGTCTAATTCCCTCCTGTATCTCTAAACCAACTGAAACTCACGCTGAGCTCAGTGCATGGTTGGCCGCAGCAGTGCTGGAGTGGGCTACACTGCATAACTATTCAAGCAGTGGTGCAGAAAGTGAAGTGAGCACACAGAGGCTTGGATAGGACATGCATCCTTGGTGTGGAAAGGGTATAGCCAGGTAACGAGGACCTAACCACAAACTAACAACAAGTAATGATTGCGTGACAATCAGGTAATAGGAAAAATCATCAGCAACAAAATTCAAGGATATGTCTTCATCAGGTTTTCACATAAAAAGGCTGTTAAAGTGGCAAAAAGCAGGTAGGGAGCAGGTGAGAAAATAATAAAAATACTTACATTATAGATCCACATCCCACTGACAGCGCACAGGAGGAGGCACATTGTTCACAGGTTTCATAGACTGAACATTCAGCTTTGGTGTGAAAGGTACCATTGTATGAAAATAGCACCTATTTGGATAACAGCCTATGACTGTATTTTTGGATGTTATGTAAAGTGGTGTAACGGACAGCAGTGTCATCCAACACTGCTGGTCCAGAGCAGATATTTCAACATCTAGTGACCACACTGACCTGAAATTCAGTATGGTGATTTGTGCTCCCCCAGAGGATGAATGCTAATGATTTTTGGTGACCCCATGACCTTTCTGTTCCGGGCATTACGAGGCCAAAACAAAAATGCATTATTATGCATTATTTGATATTTTAAATTTTAATGAGTATATGACATTTGGTGCGTTTGTTAATAGATCCAAACAAATATATAGAATTAATTATAATGATCCCAGAGCTGACAAACAATTATTTTATTTTTTTTTATCTTCAAAACTGCCAACAGCCTGAAAAAAATTAAATAACGTACGATGTTCATTCTGTTCTGCACTGTACATGGATGAGACGACAGTTATCAAATGAATTACAATAAAAAAAACTGCTGCTTTTACATTTTACACAGAAAAATCTGTTCAAAAAATGCAGACTGGATTTGTTTAAATAATGTTTGTCTGAATGGCCATCTGGGACAATGAATGCAAGGCCCACACTGTCACGCAAATGCTCTTTACTTTAGGATTTATGGATTCACTTGTATATTTTTAAATGATGTAAGAATGCTCTGCCATACTTTTTATTTAGGATGTTACTATTTAAACAACTTGTAATGTACTTAAAAAAAGACATTATGAGATACTGCATGGAAACAAAAAACTGTTTGACTTTATTTTTTACCCCTATATTGTAAAAACAATGCTGATAAATTGAATTACAAAAAATAAAAAATCCGATGTATTCCATCCATCTATTTCCTGCTGCTCTAGATTTCGCGGGAAGCAGTCTAAGCAAACACACAGACTTCTGAGGGGACACCGAGGTGTTCCTATGACAGCTGAGAGATATAATCACTCCAGTATCTCCTGATTCTACCCTCTGGTCTCCTTCCAGAGGCAAACAGGCAAAACATAAAATCAGACCCTTAAATTTTAGTTAAAAATTCAAGTTAATCATCTAGCATACCAAAGACAAGCAAATGATTCTAAAACTAAACATCCCATCATTAAAGTTACTTTCCATTTGTGGTGTCACATGGGTGCCAGAAATTACAGGAAGAACTCTTTTGGGCATTGAAATCAGAACAATTAAGTGGAAAAATCTACGGAGAGCTTCAGTGAGGTGGTATTTGTTAAAATTTCTCTGCTATGAGCAACATGGATAGAAACGATTTAATATGTGAAACCTTAGTGCTTGATCTATAAAGGACCTAGAGAGCATTCATGTTTCTGACATTTCCTTTAAATTCAACCTAGCTGATCAAAACAAAAGACCTGGAGCACCTGGTTTTGGATAATAGGATGAAAATGACTGAGCTGAAGAGATTCACGGATCAGTAGCACCTTTATGAAACTGTTTCTGACCTGACATTGTAATGTCTCTGCTCCCTGTCCCACCCACATCCATCATGCCATCATTCAACATCACGATGTACTTATCGTTATATTTAACCTTGCCCGGCCACTGAGCTCCAATCTGTATGATGAAGAAGACTTTAATGCCGTTATTCGCCACCTTCCATTTTTCTTTCATGTGTCTGTCTCTGTCTGCTGCACACAGTCATCTCGCCATCTTTGTCACACAGCAAACGTCCCACATCTCATTTTTTCTTTGTCCCCCCCCCATTTCTCTCTCTCTCTCACTTAATTTGCACTCAGTCAAAGCACAAGGCAGTTTGAGAGATAAAGTGTCATCTCGCCCTCCCCCCTCTCTCCCGCTTGTCTCCTTGCTCATCCACAGGGGATTGTGGGGTTTTGAGTAACCAGTGAGGGGGGATGATTAAATATTAAGTTGTCCTGAGAGTTGATCCCGCTCCTGTGTCCCGCTCTAAACGCACCACTCTTCCTAAATGCCTCCCCCTCACTCTCTGCCTCCCTCACCACCTCTCCCGTTAACCCCAAAAGTATTGACCTGGCCATTCACAACACATTACCTGCGTGAGGGCACGGGGGCTCTTTTTCATCCATCAGCTTCATTTGCAGGGACAAAAGAGGGACAGAGGGCCAACCAAATTTATTGATTGTTGACAGTGGGGCTGTTTAACGGTGCGGGATCTCAAGGTGACACCAAAGTTGAGGAAACCTCAGAGAGGCTCAGTTGCAGACAAACTTAGAGAGGAAAAGGAAGCCGATTTTGACTTTATTTCACTAATCAGCTGATACGCACATTGGTTAGCAACAAAATGTAACTGAGAATTTTGTCCATCTTAGTCCAGAACAACAGCCGACGGCTCTGATTCCTAAAGCTGCTGCTAAGCCTTTACAGATTGTATTTATTAATTTAAATGTCCATCAGTATTTGAATCTAAATGTGAAATTTAATTGCTACAAAATTAACAACTGAATAAATAAACAATTAGTGTTGACAAGCTTATTATGAACATGAAAATTCAAGACTGATTGGGTACTCAAGCTGTGAAATTCAAGACATGAAACCCAGAAAGGAATGACTGGGATGTTATAAACAAGCATTCAGCCCCAAAGGCAATTGGTTAGATATCTAATATTAGATGTGCTTTTATTAATCCAAAAATAAATGCTTATAAACATGTTATTTTATATATAGTAATGAAGCAACACCTTATGAACCCTTACACAAGCAAACTAATCCTTTCAGTGTATAGTCAACAGCACAATAAGCATTAGCAAATGTAAGCAGACCCTTTATAAGCCTTTAATATTTGAGCCCTTCTTGTCTCTACAGCACGAGTGCCTCAGGTATGAGAGCTTCTGTGAAATCCTGAAAGCAATGAAAGCGATGCTGTGTAGTTCCAAGACGAGAAGCTCCAACTCATTTGCATGGCTTCGAAGGTCAGCTGGCCTGCAGTGCCACTCCGGTCCTCTGCATCCCCTGTGCTAACATCCATGTTTAGCAGTGCACTGAAAAGTGCAGCGACCTTCAGAGTGACCTCCCAGCATGCAGTGAGCCTTCACTGGGATCAGGCTGCGCCAACATGCCCCTGGGTTTGGCTGACCACGCGCTATCTCAGAAAGAAAGGCTGAAGTCCCTGCAGATTTTTCATGCCAGGATGCACTCTGTTCTCCCGTGTAATACTGAGTGTGTCAGTGCTCACTTATCGTTTGTATGAAGCTCACATAGCTGTGTCTCCGAGCAGCTTGTTGCCTGCAGTGAGGACAGAGGATGGGAATTGTTGGATGAAGACTGGGCAAATAACTATGCCCCCAGGCAGCGAGGCTGCATGTCTGAGAGGCCACCTATTTAAAACCAGTCCTTTCTCAAACTACATTCTCAGGATTTCACATCTTCACTTTCCATCTTTATAGGATCAGCTGAGCCCCCGTCAGAGTTTTGGATTCTGCCTGGAGGGATGCTTAAGCAGAGAAGCATCCCCAGGGGGACGCAGGCAGAGAGACTGACAGGCTGACAGATACACGGGGAATAGTCACTGCTGTGGATGGGTGAGTGGTGAAAGGACAGGTCTATGATACGCCACCTCTTTGTCCTTCTTTTACACATTTACAATTAATGCATGCTGTCTCTGATATACATACATGATTTCTTACTGATTAGAAATTTGTATCTGCACAAACTGTTTTTTAAATAAATTTTAGTGGATTATTTAAACATGGCTTTAAATAGTTCCAGATAATGAAAGCCATCCATCCATCTATAGGCAAGAGGTGGGATACACCCTGGAAAGGTCATCACTCCGTCGCAGGGCTGACACACATCCATCATTAATTAACAAATGAACCCATAAACAGTTAAACAAAATTTTAGTTACATAAATCTCACCAGTTTGAAAACTACTACCTTAAAGGCATGGCCTCAAATGACTTTATTCAGTTAGAGGATGAAATGAGGAACTGCACCAAGGCCAAGATAAATGAAGATTATTTTAAACTGTGAGTTATGCAAAGTTTACCTACTAGTGTTTAATCAGTTCTCTTTAAAAGTATTTCAGATTTTTTTCTTATTCGTAGTCCACCTTTAGTCTTGTGGCTGATTTCACAGAACTTGAAATGCGGAACATGGTTAAAGGAAGAAACTCATCAGGATCACTTTCTTTACAAGTGTATGACGGGTCATCGGATTTTTTTGGTTTACAGCTTTGTCACTGTGGAAGAATATGTAAAGGTGCTGGATGACTGAGCGTGCATCAGGACAAGTAAAGGTACTGTTACAACAATGTAAAAATAAACAAACAAACAAACAAACAAAAGAAATCAAATTAGGAAGAAAAACATTATTTAGACAGTTGAATTGTGCATGCATTCCCCCTTGTCAGTGATTGCACTGCAAATACTGATGCACTGTAATACTGTAAGTAGTCTAGGTCAGCACATTCAAACTGATTTTAGTTCATGGGCAGCAAGTTTTAGTGGGTAAGACCAGTGAAACTGTTGTACTGTAAGCTATGTACAACAAACAAAGAAACAAGCTTTGTTTTTCATCATAAGGAAGTATAGCTGCATGGAGAAAATGTTCAGATCTAATGAACAAATCTGACTGTCTATATTCAGTCAATCTGCTATTATTACACCCCCCCCCCCCCCCCCCCAAAAAAAAAAAAAAAAACCCCAACAAAAAACAAAAACAAAAGACAGCTGTTGTCAATCAATAGCAGAATAGCAGGCTGCTATTCTGTTGTCAGAATAGCAGGCACTGCATGTCTGTGACAGCAAGATGGCTGTAAAAGTGACAATTATTCACACCTCTGGCTCAGATGAAAAGATAGAACTTGGATCATGACATCATCACAAGTCATGATCCATAAACTACAAGTGCTTTTCTGGATGAAATTACTGTTAAAAAAAGTCTTGATGCACACTTAATCATCCAGGTAAGGAAATCCTGAAAAGTTGATTCTGTTGATCAGGGCTTAGCGTTTTTACTGCAAAAAAGGAAAAGTTCTTCTCTTCTGCACACCTGCCACATTAAATCCAGCGGTGTGCCAGTTCTGGCTTGCAGGCTGTGCATTTGACAATCCTGACCTTGGTGAATGAAGTTTAACTCTTTTACAGAAACCAAGAAAGGTTCATACAAAGGTCTGCTAGCTTTATATGACTGTTTGTGCACATTTAGTGATGCTTATGATCTACACAAGTGCTATATCTTCACAGCAAATTGAAAAGGTCTGATTGATAATTCTTATCAAGCAAAGTGGCTTAATTCTGACAGACAGCTGCTAAGAGAGGAGGGTAAAATGAGTGGCAAATCACTGCCAATCTCAACAATCCCATCCAAATGACAGCTTTAACCTCTGTGCTAATATGTAATGACGGCAGTGACCTTCGCGGTGCATTTTGTTTCTGAAGCCCTGACTTCAGAGCACATGAAAGGATACTCTCTGGAGTCCTGTGATTAGCACCGAGGTCACAGTTTTGATTTAGGTTGAGGTCACCGTCACAGAGAGCGGAGCATCTCGACTGTTTTATGTCGTGACATAAGTTTAGGAACTTTTCTGGTGATGAATGCTTCTTGCAGCTCTCACTTGCACTTACATTAAAAGCTCTATCATGGCTTATACTATATTTGACTTTAGCGGTGTTGTCCTGCTGATAATTTGGTTTGAGGAGGTTGAGTTTGATTTCCAGAAACTTCAGGATGGTAAACCTGTTTTTGATACATTTGGAAAGCTCTGTATGGCACCAGCACAGTACTTTACACTACCTCTCTGTTATACATCCATTTCTTATCTACATTTGATGATGCAGATGCCAGTTTAAAGTATAAATTGTTCTGTAAAGGACAATAAAAGACCAATAAAATTAAAAGTCACTGCTTTTCTCAAATTTTAATTGATTTCTTCTCTTACTGCTTGGTGTCTGTTTGCCTTGTGATGATTGGCACTTTTCTATTTACCAACAATATGACTGTTTTTTTCCTTCTTCTTCTGTCAGGAGCTGAAATGAGAAATGCCGCATAAGTTTACTTTCCCCAGATGGACTAAATCCCACCTACTGTGATTTTATTGAGCCGGAACACTGTATATCGCTGCTATTTGGTTTCTCTTATGACAACAGAAAAGTAGGCTAGCAAGGAGAGTATCATTACAGTGTAGTGATAATATATTATTTTTTAAGGCTTGAGTAACACTGTGTGCAGTTTTTTCCCTTTTTTCTTTCTCTGTGCAGACATCCTGGCTTCAGCATGATGGGAATTATGGAAGCGGGTTAGCCCCGCCCATCCCTGCCATCCTGCTATCAATGCGTGCCAACCTGCTCGCAGAGACCCAGGGTGAGAGCGGATACTGCGTGTACTGTATTGATTGGCACGGCTGCAGCTCGGGCTGGTGTCCGAGCTCTAGCACTCTTCTGCACTGGCTGACAAACAACTTAATGAGACTCAACACCCATGCACACCCATGGCTGGGCTTCACCAGCAGCTGGTCCTGCTCATGTCACAGTGGTTCCACACTTGCAACCTTTGTCCAAAAGGAAAAAAAAAAAACTACTACCACTGAGGCCTCACAAAGCAAACTGAGAATATACAAGTCAGAGTTCTAGTCAGATTTCTATAAAACTGCAGTATATGTGTACTTTTTTTTTTTTTTTTTTACCAAAACTTCTTATTCTTAAGAATTCTCCTATTCTAGTAAAATGAGACGTGTTATATTTGAAATTTCAGTGCTCAAGCCAAGGCTTCATCATGGAACTTTATAACCTAGCGGGTGATGTCCGATGTGGCTACATTCTGTCATACTGTCTACGGACTACATAAAAATGTTCTGGGGAAAGAATGCAACATATTTTAAAATATATTTAAATCTTTGTTCTTTGACAACACACAAAAGACACATACAAGTAATCAAGGCCCATTTAATTTTAAAGTCCACATAGTACCATCCCTATAGTATCATCCCTATAGAGCACTTCGCTCTCAGACTGCGGGCTTACTTGTGGTTCCTAGGATATTTGGAAGTTGAGTGGGAGGAAGAGCTTCAGCCGCCTCTTCTGTCACTTCTGTGACACTGTCTCTACTTTTAAGATTAGGCTTAAAGCTTTTCTTTTTGATAAAGCATATAGTTAGTGATGCTTTTGTCCTGTCTTCCTCTCCTCACCTCCAACCAGTCGCAGCAGATGGTCGCCCCCTCCCAGAGCCCGGTTCTGCTGGAGGCTTCTTCCTGTTAAGAGGAAGTTTTTCCTTCCCCCTGTCACCAAGTGTTTGCTCATAGGGGATTATCTAAAGTAAGTCTTTTCTCTGTAATAATTGTAGGGTCTTTACCTTAAAATGTAAAATACCTCCAGGCAACTATTGTTGTGATTCAGTGCTATATAAATAAATCTGAATTAAACTGATAAAAGGATAAAATTAAACAAATCTTAAAAGTTCTCCTCTCTCAGCAAGTTGCTCTATAATTCCTGAGCAACTTGACTACCTGACATGTTGAGGGATGTCTGTAAAATGCCATTGAGTGCTCTGTATATTCTGAAATGAAGCTAAATGGTGATAAATTAGGCTAAACTAAAAGTACAAATGACTAAACTGCACTTTTTCATTATTTTTATCTCAGTAAAAACTCACATGGGAACATAAACTGTATCTTTTGCCTCAGCTTTTATATATTTTATATATATAACATAACATATATAAACGACTGTAGAGGAGCAAGTCTTCTCTGGTATTAATGTCAGGACAAACACTGTACATCGGGAACTTCATGGCATGGGTTTCTATAGCTGAGCAGTTTCTGTACATTTAGATGATCCAGTAGTTTTGTTCATATGCTGTATTGCATTGTATAACATATTCACGTGTCTAAACATGCACACTGTCCTCTTTACAAATGCATCTCCCTGCACCTTCTATCCCTCCCCTCTGTCTTCCCCCCTCTCTCTTTCATTGACAGGGCTGAGAGGAAATTAGCATTGGCTCTTAATCAGCCTCCCCCAGCCCTAAATGTGCTGATGTGCAGGATGGGGTCATGCTAATCAGGTGCCTCAGCTCCCAGGCACATTGACTTAATACTACAAACGCTTATTAATCCCCCTCCACATCTCCCCCCTCCTCTTCCTCAATACCGAGCCCTTGCACCGTCCTCGTCCTGGCCGTGAGGCTCCCCCCTCCTCATCTACCTCGCATCAATCACACACAAAAAATATACAGTGTAAAACGACGTGTGCACAGACAACAGAAATTAGCTTTGGTGGCTAAATATAAAATTTGAGAGAGTGCTTGCACAGCTTTCATCCTGTTTCTGAAAGCTTATCCGTCTTGACAACACGCGTCGCAGGCAGAATGCAATTCAACTTGAAATGACTGAAAAATGGATGCAGGTTCTACTCACTGGCAATTGTAAAGTGGCACAAGAACATTAGAGTTATTCACAATTGATGCTGAAGACCCCTCTTATTTATGTATTGTTAATTTTTATTTATGTATGTTTTTTATTTAAGTCACTTTAAGCAAAACAACAAAAATTAACTACTTGTGACTGCATATTAGCAAACATTGGAAGTGAATGACGTCAAAAGGACCATGAAAATACCTAAAGTCTCACAGGACAGTTAGGATACACCCTGAATAGGTTACCAGCCACCAGCAATAATATTTCACATAAGGTCTACTTAGAATCACCAATTAACCTATCATGCATGTCTTCGGACTGTGGGAGCAAGCGGGAATGCAGAGAGAACCCACGGAAGCACATGGAGAACATGCAATTCTAAACAGAAAGACCCCAGCTGGCCGACAGATTTCAAGCAAAAGCCACAGCTTGTGTTAGCAGAACCCCCCCCCCCCAACACAGCTAAGCTACAGTTAGTCACATCATTTGAGGATCTTCCACACTTTTAATCTGTTTCAAGTCACAGGCTGAAGGATGGTAACGCAAAGATGGACCATAGATAACTGCAATAATGCAGACTGTCAGACAGCTTTAATGAAGTGCTGTGAGATGGTAGAAAGAGGGCCGAGTCCACAACAACAGGAGGTGGAGTCAAGCAGCTGACTGTCACATAGGTTACTGGGACTTGAGTCCCATGTGAAACAAATAGCAATGAGAAAGTAGGTTTGAATGATTCAGAGTTTCACATAATCCTTATTTACCTTAAATGGGACTTGATGCTGTTTGTCAGGTCATTCACTCACTGACACGAGCTGTTTTTGCTTTTCCCTTTTTGAGGCCACACAAATTTTAAGTCAGCCTAATCAGAGTCAACTTTCTATCTGAGATCACCAAGAATATCCTCTCCCATCATACATCATACAGAGCAGAGTAGAAAAAAACTCTCTGAAACCTGAACTTTCTTTTTCATGCTGACCTCAGTACTTGAAATGTTTGACATGGTTAGCATGCACATCCACCTCTATGACTTTATATATGACAAAAAATACAAAAAAGCATAACATGACTACTTTAATGACAACATTATCCATGCCTTACCACTTTTTGGTACAAAGCTTTTTGTCAAAAAATTGGGCTTGCGGTGTTGCGGATAAATACAACAAAATAAAACCAGTACCGGTACCAAAAAAAAGAAGATTTATTAATAACACACGAGAAAAGACCCAGGGAAACTGAGTTAATGATAAAAACGATAAAAAAAATAACGATAAAAAACGATAAAACCCCTGAAAACCATGAATTTCACACCTGAGCCTCAACTCTCGGTCTGTGGCTCGGGGGTTAGGGACCGCTGCACTATTGCCTCTAAAATAGCAAAAACTGTTATGAAAAACATTTTTTAATTGCCAAAAATGGTTTCCCAACCATTTTGCAGCATAAGTAAGTAGTGCTGAATTTCCCAAGTTTATATTTTGATGTAAACTCAGGAAATTAATCATGTTTTTGCTCTTTTGACTTATTTTTCAAAGTTTCTATAGAGTTTTGTACATATAAAATTTGGCTAATTTGATTGACAGTTTCTAAAAAAAACTCCTTATCAAGCCTTTTAAAAACATCAGTTTCTTGTATTTTTGTTTTGTGATAGTTGAGATTATCTGTGATGGTGACCTTGGCACACATTTAAAAAAGAAAACTCTGAACAGGTTTACAGCACATATTAGTATGATAGGGATGCAAAATCTTTTCATGGATACGCTCACGTTTTGTTGTTTGTTTGAAACACTGATTTGAACCACCAGATGACAAAGATCTGAATACAATGCCATGATCTTCTCATATTCACCCTGCTGTCATTAAAGCCAAGCAGTTCTCCCACCGAGCACTGCACCGTCACATTAACATACCAACGCGTGCAGGCCGATCCGTGGTACACTGTAAAAGAGAAATCAGTTCATGTGACAGGCCTGCTCTCACAGCTAAAGTTCCCTTCACAGAACACATTTCAATTACTGTAATTACCCTCCACTCCACTGCTGATGTCCCCACAGATCACGCCTCAATGTGTGTGTGATGACGTCTGGCTTACTGCCAGACCTTAGCATGACCAACAGCACACATGCGGGGAAGGAAACGCCCCACTGAGCTGCCTCAAAACAGGTTTGAAAGTATACATATATCATGAGCAGTACAAAGCTTGTGTGCTTGCAGCTGCTTTATAAACCCAATATTTTAATCAACATATTTTACTTTAAATAGATTTGATGAAAGTTTTTTTACATCATGCATCAAACTGGAATCAAGAACAATATACAGAAGCACGATGTGGCCAAAACTGTGCTAAGAATCTTTTCACATGGAGACAAAAATGGTCCCAAAGATCAAGATTTTATGAAAATGTCAAAGGTTAACTACACAGTGATGTCATAAAGCTTTGCAAAAACACATTTCAATACATTCTTCAAAGCTATAACTCAAAAACAGAAGGGGACATTTTTACCATGTTTCCTGTGTGATCACATAAAAAAAAACAGAGATATATGAACCAAACTGTACTGCTCAGGTTTCCTTAATCCATGTTGCTTAACTCATCTTCTTCTCAAAGTTTCTACACACAGAAGCTTTTTGTGCGATTACCACAGAAAATTGAATGATGAATAAATTTACTGACTTGTGTTGATCAGAGTGTTAGATACTGTCAGACTTCTAACGCAACCAGGAATGTCCACAATACCTGATTTAAATATGTTCGCTGGCACCTCTGGACTGTTTTCAGTGAGTATACTATTTATAGATCTCTCTGTAGAGATCCCTGATATCTTCTTACACTCGTGCTGAATCTCCTCCAGATAAAAACTAATCTTTCATCTTCATTTAATCTTTCAACCCAACACCTTAAGGCATTCACCATCTGGATGACGATCACTGACAGTCAAACTAAACAATAAATAAAGTGACATCATCCTCAACGGTTACTTTTTACATAGATGGCTGTCCAGTCCACACCTGCCCCCGTTTCAAAAGTCTTGGTGTGGTCTTGGATAATACTCTTCTTCACTGCCAACATCACTAATGCCTCATGTTTAGCTTACTTTAGTCCAACAAGACTCCGCCCCTTTCTTTCTCATACCCAAACATCATAGAACTCAAGTAAAAATATCCAGTCCCTATATATAGAAAAAATGTTTATTAAGATAGTTATATTGCTCTGTTTGCACTGAAAGAGCCTGCAAACAATTTTGTTGTACTTTTTGTATAATGGCAGTAAACATTCTGATTCTTAAAAAAAGATTCAAATTTGACAGAACCTCTCCTCATCCAGCGTCACTGGCTCCCCATTCTCCAGCACATCCAATACAAGAGTCTGCTCGTCCCTCTCAAAGCCCTCCATGACTCCATGACAGAGACAACAGGCTAAGGGCCACATAAGAACCTCCTGCTAAACGCAAGTCAAATTGAGTTGAATAAAATCATTCTAATTATTATCTAAACTACAGAAAAACTAAATACTTTCAACACAAATCACCTTTTACTTAGAAGCTCATTTCCACAAATTTATCTCATACGGAATTCATGTATTGAACCAGTTTCTTCTTTAGTACCCAGAGGTATTTTTTTCTCTTTTGATTGCATATGGATCAGCTTTCTCTCTGTCTTGCATCACTGCATGAAACATTTTCACTTTGGTTATGTGCTGCACAAAAAGCCCACAAACTGTCAAAACTGACTCTTTTACCGCTCAATGTTTGAAGATGAAAAGAAGGTGCGTATATAATTTTCTACCAACCGATGGGAAATTTCAGCCCTCACAACTGATGAATAAATGTGTAACACTGATCTGAGAGGGTGCGGCCGTCTTTTCAAATGTCCCGGTGACAGCGGACCACTGTGGCTCGTCCCGCATACGCTAATCTCATTTTAATGTGAGGACGCACTCCCTCACCTCTGTGTTTTACAAGCTGAGCTTCCTCTATATTCTCCCTTAATAAGATATAAAGTTAGAGGGCTAACATTCACTCGGTCACCCAGGACAAAAATGATTGGCTATTAATTTATTGGCCCGTGTCTAAGCACTGTATGTTTTATGTATCAGGCAACGGATTCCTTATTTGTTGCCTTGGATACTGCAAAAAGTACAGGATGCTCAAGGTCAGTGCGACCAACTAGGAACCTGCTGAAGCAAACACTCAGGCTGGATACTAACTACCACCACCTATTAACATATTTTATACGTTTGATAGCTCATTGGGTCCCATCCCTCCCCTATCTATCTCTACACACACACATACACAGACACTATCAAAACTCATACTAGAGACTCACTGCACTGCTCTGCAAGCTGGTGTGATTGCTACCCCCTGCCTGTGCCCTACAAGCCCCTGTGTGTCCTCCCCCAGACCCATTGATTTTATTGGGCGACACCAAAGCCAGTTCAGGCCAGCGTCCAGTCTGCCGCAAGGCCTTAGGGTGACATAGGCCATGAGGCCTGACCTTCTGTCATCAATGTCAGCGAATACTTCCAGATCAACACATGCAAGCAGCAGACTCAAGGCTGGATCCGGACAAACAAAAAATCTGTGATTAAAGTCTCCTCCTAAATGGAAAACATTTTGCATGTGATATTGTTGTTCATTGACTTCACATGCACAAACTACTCGACTGTGGGCCACTGTAAATAAATAGTGGGCGCTCACAGCTGTGCCCTCATTGTACACTTATCAGACTAATACATTCACACAGAAAAAAACAAGCAAACTTGAATTGAATGTGGGATTGATCTTTGAAGAAACAATACAAGAAAAAAAAACTGAAATACAAATGGTATTATTGTTCTTATGTAAACCTACAATAACAGATTTTTGTAAAATGGTATAAACACAACACTGATTCATAAACTCATTTTTAAAATGTGATATGTCTTCTAAGTTAACTGCTGTCATATTTGTATCAACCTCATAAACAAATAAACTCAGTCTGACTCTATGGTTCATTTGTACTATAAAGACATTGATTTTTGTCACTTTTAATTATTGACATTCTAAAATATGTAAATTAACATGATTTGTGAATAAAGCAAAATCAATGTCTACTCTAGAGCTAAAAACATGCCAGTATTAACATTTGCATTTAGTCTGCTTTAAAATGATTTTACAATGCTTAATGTTTTGCATGTTTTCAATGATTTATATGTTAATAGATCCAAATAGCTATGACTATTTTACAATCAAAGTACTAACATGGATGTGTAACTAGTTAACTAAGTAAGCTAATACTGAAATTCAAAGGTATGCATGCAAATAATCTTCTAACCACCTTAAATTTATATTATAAGTAAATAAGTACAATTAAAGACATTTTAAAATTATTTAATGCTTATTGCTTTCTTAAAAAAGTCCTACTTTTACCTGAAGTTTGGTCAACTTGTAGATAAGAAGTATGAGGAACAAAAGACCTCAAAATCATTGAAGAAGTGTGGTATCATCTCAGCAGAGAAGTCACTAAAAGGCAGCCAACATCCAAGTTTTTTTTAATGCTCTTCAAGAAGTCTGGAGAACATTTTTTGAAGACTACTTAAAAAAATTACAAGACAGCTTGCCTGAGTGAGATCAGACTGTGTCCTTCAAGCATGTTGTATGAACTCTGCTTTTTGCTTATATGTTATATTTGATTCCATAAATCGCTTCACCTATTGTGGGATGGCTCAAGACTTTTGCACAGCACTGTATATTTATCTGTTCAAATTTTAAACATCACTTGGTTTTGTGATGATTAAATCGAGGTGAGTAAAACATTCCCAAAACTGCTACTGCAGAAAATAACAAAGGTTTGGATCATATAATCAACAGTTTGACTAATTCAAAAGTTGAAGAGAGCTCGAGACACCGGCAACCATAGTCCATTGTCTTCCAGGGGCCAGAGCAGGCGACATTGAAGGAAATTTAAAACTGCTGGCTAAGGGTAGGACCAATTCTGTTTACACTATACATGCTTCAGTAAAATCATAATTCGTCGGCAGTAATGACACCCGGTTACGCCAATCGGAGGTCACTAAAATCAATATCGAATCGGTGTGCAACTTTGCCAAAACAATGTGGGACTCTGTAGTTTTCTCTGGTCCCCTCCCCAATCAGACCAGGAGTGACATGTTTAGCTGCATGTTCTCCTTAAATTGCTGGCTGTCTGAGTGGTGTCCCAGAAACGATGTGGGCTTCATAGATAATTGGCAAACCTTCTGGAGGAAACCTGGTCTTGTTAGGAGAGACGGCATCCATCCCACTTTGGATGGAGCAGCTCTCATTTCTAGAAATATGGACAAATTTATTAAACCCCCCAAAATATGACTATCCAGAGTTGGGACCAGGAAGCAGAGTTGCAGTCTTACACGCCTCTCTGCAGCTTCTCTCCTCCTGTTACCCCCCCAAAACCCATCTCCACAGAGACTGTGTCAGCTTCCAAAAAGACAAAAAACAAACTAAAAGCCAGCAACAAACAACTTAAACATAAACAATTACAAAGAAAGAACAGTACAGTATCCACATCTGAACCAAAGAGTAAAACAGTGAAATGTGGATTATTAAATATTAGGTCTCTCTCCTCCAAGTCTCTGTTAGTACATGACTTAATAATTGATCAACAAATTGATTTACTCTGCCTTACAGAAACCTGGTTGCAGCAGGATGATTATGTTAGTTTAAATGAATCAACACCCCCAAGTCATTCTAACTACCAGAAATCTCGAAGCACAGGCCGAGGGGGCGGTGTGGCAGCAATTTTTCACACCAGCCTATTAATCAACGAAAGACCAAGACAGACTTTTAATTCATTTGAAAGCCTGATGCTTAACCTTGTCCACCCCAGCTGTAAAACTCAGAAACCAGTCTTACTTGTTATCATCTATTGTCCACCTGGGCCTTACACAGAGTTTCTGTCTGATTTCTCAGACTTTTTATCTGATTTAGTTCTCAGCTCAGATAAAATAATTATTGTGGGTGATTTTAACATCCATGTAGATGCTAAAAATGACAGCCTCAACATGGCATTTAATCTGTTATTAGACTCAATTGGCTTCTCTCAAAATGTAAAAGAACCCACCCACCACTTTAATCACACTCTAGATCTTGTTTTAACATATGGCATAGAAACTGAACAATTAACAGTGTTTCCTGAAAACCCTCTCCTGTCTGATCATTTCCTGATAACATTTACATTTACAATAATTGATTACACAGCAGTGGAGAGTAGACTTTATCAAAGTAGATGTCTTTCTGAAAGCTCTGTAACTAAGTTTAAGAATATAATCCACCCACTGTTATCATCTTCATTGACCTGTACCAACATAGAGCAGAGCAGCTATCTGAACACTACTCCAACAGAGGTCGATTATCTTGTTAATAATTTTACCTCCTCACTACGTACGACTCTGGATACTGTAGCTCCTGTGAAAACTATGGTCTCAAATCAGAAGTACCTGACTCCGTGGTATAATTCTCAAACACGTAGCCTAAAGCAGATGACTCGTAAGCTGGAGAGGAAATGGCGTGTCACAAATTTAGAGGATCATCATTTAGCCTGGAGAAATAGTTTGCTGCTTTATAAGAAAGCCCTCCTCAAAGCCAGATCTTCCTATTCGTCACTGATTGAAGAAAATAAGAACAACCCCAGGTTTCTCTTCAGCACTGTAGCCAGGCTGACAAAAGTCAGAGCTCCGTTGAGCCAACCATCCCATTAACATTAACTTGTAACGACTTCATGAACTTCTTCACAAATAAAATTTTTATCATTAGAGAAAAAATGACCAATAATCATCCCACAGATGGAATATTATCTACAGCTACTCTTAGTACCATTGATGTTAAGTTAGACTCTTTTTCTCAAATCGATCTTTCTGAGTTAACTTCAATAATTACTTCCTCCAAACCATCAACGTGTCTTTTAGACCCCATTCCTACAAAACTGCTCAAAGAAGTCCTGACATTAATTAATTCTTTGATCTTAAATATGATCAACCTATCTCTAATAATCAGCTATGTACCACAGGCCTTCAAGGTGGCTGTAGTTAAACCTTTACTTAAAAAGCCATCTCTAGACCCAGCAGTCTTAGCTAATTATAGGCCAATCTCCAACCTTCCTTTCATATCAAAAATCCTTGAAAGAGTAGTTGTCAAACAGCTAACAGATCATCTGCAGAGGAATGGCTTATTTGAAGAGTTTCAGTCAGGTTTCAGAGCTCATCACAGCACAGAAACAGCTTTAGTGAAGGTTACAAATGATCTTCTTATGGCCTCTGACAGTGGACTCATCTCTGTGCTTGTCCTGCTAGACCTTAGTGCAGCGTTTGATACTGTCGACCATAATATCCTATTAGAGCGATTAGAGCATGATGTAGGTATTACAGGTACTGCACTGCAGTGGTTTGTATCATATCTATCTAATAGACTCCAATTTGTACATGTAAATGGAGAGTCCTCTTCACACACTGAGGTTAATTATGGAGTTCCACAGGGTTCAGTGCTAGGACCAATTCTGTTTACATTATACATGCTTCCCCTAGGCAGCATCATTAGAAGACATAGCATAAATTTTCACTGCTATGCAGATGACACCCAGCTCTATCTGTCCATGAAGCCAGATAACACACACCAATTAGTTAAACTGCAGGAATGTCTTAAAGACACAAAGACCTGGATGGCTGCTAACTTTCTGCTTCTTAATTCAGATAAAACTGAGGTTATTGTACTCGGCCCTGAAAATCTTAGAAATATGGTATCTAACCAGATTCTTACTCTGGATGGCATTACCTTGGCCTCCAGTAACGCTGTGAGGAACCTTGGAGTCGTTTTTGACCAGGACATGTCCTTCAACGCACATATTCAACAAATATGTAAGACTGCTTTCTTCCATTTGCGCAACATCTCTAAAATTAGAAATATCCTGTCTCAGAGTGATGCTGAAAAACTAGTTCATGCATTTATTACTTCCAGGCTGGACGACTGTAATTCATTATTATCAGGATGTCCAAAAAACTCGCTGAAAAGCCTTCAGTTAATCCAAAATGCTGCAGCAAGAGTACTGACAGGGACTAGAAAGAGAGAGCAGATTTCTCCTGTATTGGCTTCCCTTCATTGGCTTCCTGTTAAATCCAGAATTGAATTCAAAATCCTGCTCCTCACATACAAGGTCTTAAATAATCAGGCCCCATCTTATCTTAGTGACCTTGTAGTACCATATCACCCTATTAGAGCACTTCGCTCTTGCACTGCAGGCCTACTTGTTGTTCCTAGAGTATTTAACAGTAGAATGGGAGGCAGAGCCTTCAGTTTTCAGGCCCCTCTTCTGTGGAACCAGCTTCATGTTTGGCTTCGGGAGACAGACACTATCTCTTCTTTTAAGATTAGGCTTAAAACTTTCCTTTTTGCTAAAGCATATAATTAGGGCTGGACCAGGTGACCCTGAATCCTCCCTTATGCCGGGCTCACACTGTGCGATTTTTGGCCCATTTTGAGACGATTTTTGAGTCGTGCGACCGTTTTGGCGATCGGCCCGATTTTGGCCTTCATCGTGCGTCGTGCATCGTGTAGTATACGTGGGGTAACGAGAAGCGATTAACACCTCACAACCAGCTCCCGATCATCGATCGCTTGGTCGTGAGGATTTCAAACCTGTTTGAAATCATCGCTTGGTCGTGAGGGTGTCACCGCAGTTTCTCACACTGCGCACGCGCAAACACATAAATGTCGGTGAAAAAGACGGCGCAGCACGGCAGTGCAGCGTGTGATCTGGACACAAGCGATGGAGGCACTTGTAGAACTTTGGAAAGCTCATCCGAGCCTTTTTGATGTGGCCTCACAAAATTATCACGACCACAACAACCGTGAAAATAGTTGGATGGACATTGCTGCTCAATCACAGCTGCCTGATCAGTGTTTTTCATTAGCAATTTAGCAAAGTTGATGGCGGTGGTGTGCGTGTCTGTGTGAGTGAAAGACGGAGAGGGAGAGCGAGCGACAGAATTTCTGTTATAACCTTCATTTTATGGACGCACAGTGTGAGCACTCGGGTCGCATCAGAGCATCGGGTCGTATAGTGTGAGACCCTGCATCGTGACCTACGAACTTCTAACCCCTGCGAGTCAATCGTACAGTTTGAGCAGGAGCTGAATCGCGCGACTGACAAAATCTCACAGTGTGAGCCCGGCATTAGTTATGCTGCAATAGACCTAGGCTGCCGGGGATTCCCATGATGCATTGAGTTTTTCCTTTCCAGTCACCTTTCTCACTCACTATGTGTTAATAGACCTCTCTGCATTGAATCATATCTGTTATTAACCTCTGTCTCTCTTCCACAGCATGTCTTTTATCCTGTCTTCCTTCTCTCACCCCAACTTGTCGCAGCAGATGGCCCCGCCCCTCCCTGAGCCTGGTTCTGCCGGAGGTTTCTTCCTGTTAAAAGGAAGTTTTTCCTTCCCACTGTCACCAAAGTGCTTGCTCATAGGGGGTCATATGCTTGTTGGGTTTTTCTCTGTATCTATGAAGCGCCTTGAGGCGACTTTTGTTGTGATTTGGCGCTATATAAATAAAATTGAATTGAATTGAATTGAATAAATACTGCTAAAAACAATATCAAGAGACTAAAGTGCCTGCCTGTGACTAACAGTTAATTTCCTGCTCCAGCGTGGATCCACGGGCATCCACATCTCCTCCCCGCACATGATTTTTCCCTCTCATTGCTACACGTTGTTCGGTTTTAGTATTAGCAGATTGCATAACTAGGCGTTTTCTTCCTCTGTTTCTTTTCTCTCAGCTGCTTAGCACCCAGTAGAGCAGCGGATGATGGGAGCTCCAACACGGCATGATCTAAAAACCCAGTGGCGCTTTAGTGTGCCTCAGCTGGCTTATATAACCCCGTGTGGATGCGCAAACTGCCTTGCTATTGGGAGAGCTGGACTCACGGAGCAGACACACACGCGCACACAAACACGCACACAGAGAAGCTACTGACATGTGGCGTGCTCGTATGTATTTGTACATGCGTGGATGTCGGCATGAGGACAGCAGATCTGTGCATGTGCGGTGGAGCGGGGGTGTATGTTGAGCACAGTAAAGTCAGATTTGTCTGTTTTATGCTGGGCAGCCACATCACCGAATTTCTCACTCCCTCCTCCTCACTATGCTGTCTGATGACATCACCAGTGTGTCCCCTTGATTTTGGACGCCGTGCTCGCCGGTGATGTCACTTCCGTCGGGCCTTCACCTGAAGTGACATCATTCCTGTTGCATAACTATCCCCTCTCTCCCTCAGCTGTGAGAGCAAAGGCAGCTTTTCTCCATCTTTGGCCACCCAGAGGCACCGTGAAACTCCTCATTATGGAAATGCCAGGTGTGTCCGTGAAAGGGAAAAGCGCCGATGTATAAAAGCATCACTGGGGTTTAACATGAAAGACACGCATACTGCATCCCACATGACCTTATCGTGCATACGGGATAAAAAAAAACATGCAATGCTGCAAATCATCGTGACTGAGATGACATGAGGCACTGTGCAACTCCTGACATGTAAAACTATGAGTGTGAGGTGTGAGGGTGAAGAGATGCAGAGAGAGTGAGAGAGACAACGACCGAGAGAGGCCTGACCTATATAAGAAGGAGGCTGAAATATTTATGGATGTGAGTGTCCTAATTGGCAAGCTACTGGGAGCAATGCGGCCTTCTCCTCCAGTCACAGCCTGGGAAGAGGTTAACGTGCGCGTGCACAGAGCATCAGTGGTCTGAGGGCCAGACCGCTGCTTCTACCCCATGACTGTCATCCTCAGCCTGAGAGATGCCTTGTTATGAGTGTGATCTGCTTTTGCCAGGGCTATGGCATTGTTAGAATCATTACCAGAGCTGTTATCGTAACCGCGGTGCATACGGGCGGGAACAACCGCTCAGAGCGCTGAGTCAAACGCAGCCTAATTGGCCGGGCTTAATCTCCAGCACTGGCACACACCGTTCGGCTGTCTGTCAGGCCTCGATTACAATCCCTGCAGACGAAGACGAGAGGATGGACACTTTCTGACTTACATTTTCAAATCACTGCAGGCTGCAGGGGGTAATGAGGTCAACCAGGGCTCGGGACATTGGCATTTTTATGAAGTATGACAGAGCGTTAAAGCTGGCACCTATGTTTAATTATGATGAGTGTTAATGAAACGTAAAAATTCCAGATGTCAGTACTTACAGAAAAATATAGTTATATGACCAAGTCATCTACACATCTATTTGTAGCAAACTTTAGAGAGTAGAGTTCAAATATTTTTTAACTCGGATGAAGCTCACGCCCGCCTTCTGTATCAAGCTATTAGGCCTCATTTATTAGCAGTGCATATACGCAAATCTGCATGTAAATCAGTGATTTATCAATATTTCTGTACCTGAATTTGTTTGCACGTTAGAAATGCGTTAGAAGTTCAAACCATATGTACGAAAAGATGACAAAGGCCTGGCTTTCTTTGGAAGTTCAAAAACAAATCTTGAATACTATAAAAATGAATACTACTACTCCTTCTACTACTATTACTATTCAGAATGTTTATTTTTATTGCCATTCATTATTTAGAGTTTTCCACAACACTATGAGACACAAAAATATCAGGATTGCAATGAAATTAAAAAACAAAAATGTAAAGATTTGTAAAGAAAACAAAAAAGTAAGAGGGAAGGTCCTACACCTTTCCTTTTACTTTAACCTTTATATTTAAACATAATTCAGTCTTACTTACTTAAAATTATGTTGCCTTTAGTTAAAAAATGACAAATCGTTTCTGGATATTATGACTTAAAGTCTCATTTTCGGTCAAATGATCACATGCTTTTTGCCCTCAATCTGTCTTATGCTTTTTCTAGTAGTCTGTTAGTGTTTTCTCATATGAACATTGATGCCAAAATTATGATTTTTTCTTGAATCGCTGTGAGTGTCTCAGGGGTAATGATATTCAGAACCAAGGGGATGCAGTGGGGCACTTTTGCACACAGAGTGCACACGGAGAAGTTTGAGTAGTGCGAATATTTCCTGCTGTGCAATGAAGAACTGTACCTCCGTATCTACAGTTCATGAGTGACAACTGCACCACACACTTCAGCAGAGCAGAAACATGTACAGTCACTATCAGCTATCAGCAGGCCTGGAGCAGTCACAAAGTTACAAGTGTCCATATAAACTTTTCAGTGTGGATATGAGGACTCCAGCCAATGTGTTTCCAAAATCAGTATTACACTCCAAAAAAGTTTCTCTATGAAAGCTGTGTTAACAGATTGCATTACAAGAAAGAAGGCAGCTCATAAAAATTTCTTCTCTGTCCTTCCAAAAAAACAAACCAAATTAAATCCACTCAAAGAAAAAAGGATTTAAAGCTTAAGTGTGCTCATAAAAGTATTAACAATTAGTTACTGATTATTATACAGTGTTTCAAAAGAGGGGAGAAATCTCTAAATTGAATTTCTTATCTTTTAAGCAAATACAAAGATTAATGGGACTATTGACCTAGTGATAGTAACAGCACCTGTTGTGATTTTTAGGATTAGCTGGCAAATGAGTTCGACAAGCATCTCTGTCTTGCTTGCACAAAGAAAAAGAGAGTAGAAATCAATGGGCTGTGTTTACAGGGTACACAGCCGACTGTAACACTGCACGTTATGTTACACACAGCCAAGCAGTAAAAACAGACGAGCTGCTTGGCAGGGCTCAGCCTGGCCAGCCTCACGCTAAAGGCAGGAAGAGACGGTGCTGACACACGGGCCAAGAGCAGCGACTGGCTCCAGTCTGAGCAAAAAGTGGAAAGAATTTCAAAAAGAAATTTTAGAAGGAGAAGCAAAATTCCTGAAGTGATTTTTTTTCTCGTGTGGTCACTTTAAAGACAAACAGAAAAAAGTCACAATTTTTCTGTATGTGAAAGTAAAGACTGAATATATACTTACGTAAGAAGTACTCAGATGGGTCTGCTTCATAATCTGTTTCCTCGGGAAAGTGGTCTATCTGTTTACACATGCCTTTGAAGTTTCCTGTTGAGTGAAAACAGAAAGAGGGTTCAGGAGAGCTCTAAATGAAACACTGCAAAAATCTACAACTGGAGCCACTTTGATATCAGACAGACACGTCGACCTTTTACACTCCATATCATCAACAGACTATGTATCCTCAGTTCCATAGAGGAGGGAATTTGACTTTCCTCAACCAGTTACTACTGGTGTACCAGACTGAATCTAACACGTGGGCCATGCCAACATTACTTGTTTTGTTGTGTTGTATAAGTGAAGTAGATAAAGGTAAAAACCGTTTTGCATGTTCATGTTTTTGTTCTTCAGCTTTTCTCAGTCTGACTTTTTAAAATATCATTTTCACAGCTCCACAACTTGGAGGACAGGTTCAAAGGTCCTGACCAAGTCATGGTTGTTTTTTTTGGTCTTTACTGTAAGTTAACTGAATATTTTAGGTTTCAAACAGTACATATACCTCAAGGTGCTTTATACTGTAAGGTAAAGATCCTACAGTAATAAAGAGAAAACCTAACAATCAGACAACCCCCAGTGAACAAGCACTTGGCGACAGTGGGAAGGAAAAACTCCCTTTTAACAGGAAGGAAGCCCCCGGCAGATCCAGGCTTGGGAAGGGGCTGTTATCTGTTGCAACTGGAAGGGGCTGAGGGGAGCGACACAGGACAAAAGTCCCACTGTGGAAAAGAGCCAGAGTTTAATACTAACTATTAATTAAACACAAACTGGTTTATGATCATGCACAACACTTTTGTTCTTTTAACGGTCAACACAGACAGTGTCATAACAGCTCATATGAGTGGACTGATCTCTTTAGAAAGCACACCTGAGCATCAGGCCTCTCTGGCAGCAGTTGGCAGCTTGTAAACAAGAGCTGTGCAGCTGGTGCGACCTGGAGCTGCTCCAACTGCCGTGCAGAGAGAACCTCATCTCTTTTTGGCTGACACCTCGCCGTTCAGGTATGCTGTCCATCCAGGAAACAGCATCCCTCTCCTCTCCCCTCCCTCCAGCTCTTCCCTGCCTGTCTGCTCCGTGCAGATATCTGGCATTGATGAGGTCACTCAGGGTGATGTGGCGGGGGAGGCACCCGTAAGGCATCCATTATGGTCACCTGCTGCTGCAGCGAGGAGGCAGATGCCTGGCCGTTTGATTGGACCAGATTAGTGTTTCATTAACTTCTTCATCTCCTTTCCCTCCAGTGGCCCTCTAATTAGGGGAACAGGTGTTGGTTACCATGGTGCTGAGGAGGTCTTGGCAGCGAGGCATGATGGGCACAGCGGGATGCGGTTATTGCTCTGTGAAAGGCCCACATACAGCGGTGGGAAGGGGACCCCCTGGTGATGACCACTCAGATATTAAAGAGAGCGTCACCTGACAAAACAAGCCATCAAAGCGCCCTCGATCGACTCTCTCATCATGACCTGTGGGTTAGCGCCAGCTGTTGTCTGGTACGAGTATTGAATGGAGAAATGTTCATCTGATTGCCTCACTGTCACTTATAAAGTTTGCCTACAGATGTAGCACAAATACTACCATAATTCAGTAAAAATAAAAACAGGCTAATTTTGTAATGAATGAACATTTGCAGGTACTAACAAAGCCATTAAACTACTGGAAAACATGAGAAATAGATGAGCTGATGCAATTTAAAAAGCACAGGTCAGACCTGAATGGTAAAAAACATGTGATATATGTGAGAATCACCAGTTCACACAGATGTTTTCTTTAAGGAAGTCTGAGTACCAGTGTTCCAAATAAAGCTCAATAAGAACATTAATACTGCTTTTAAATCGTGTCATATTTAGTCACTCTGCCACGTTTCTTTCATTTCAGCCAAACCTGAAACGATATTGCACTGTTCCCCTTAAAGAATTTTTATATATAAGCTTTTATATATCATGTTTTCTCTAAAGGATTATAAAATCATTTAATTTAAATATCTATAAATATAATTTTTATAAATATCTATGGAAAATTTGCAGTCAGCCATTTGACACGCGCCATATTCACCTTCAGATTCCCCTTCAGAGTTCTGAAAGAGGTCTGATTACTAAGAAAAGAAGAGGCTATAAAAAGTTGCTAAAGAATGAGGTGAACTCCTTAAAACATTCATGTAGTCCTAATATTTAGTCCTTCTTTGACTAAGAAGTTACAATAAAAATACAACTGTAGTGAGGTGAAGAAAGTCTTTGTAACTGAAACTGAAACTCATCTGATCTTTGTGACACGGTTCCCTGTTAATCAGAAGATCACTAACTGGTCATAAAGGGATTTACATAGTCAATAACAATGCTCAGGCACTAAGGTGGTCAAAGTGTGCTAACAAAATATCCTGTACACCATTACATCACCACGACCACCAGCAGCATCCTGACCCACTGATGCAACGAAGGACGACTTTATGCTCTTTACGCCAAATTCAAAGTACAAATTGAGAGTCGTCAGTCCATTCCTGTTCTCAGCTCTAAACTTTTATTTTTCTATTCTAGGATCTGCAGGATTTCTGAATATGGTCACCTATGTGGATCATTTAGACCCACCTGGTGTTTATCAGAATAAAGTCAGCTTAATGGAAGAGGAGCTAAAGTTCACATGTCATACGCTGGATGAACTGAGGGGCTGCTCATACAAAACTACTCTAATAAATTCAGACAATCAAAAGGTGTGAAACAGTGTACCACTCATTTATTGCTTCTAACCCATTAATAAACAATGAAATAAGAAGGATTTTCATCAACAGGCTCTGTGGCAAAGAGGGGGGGAGACAAAAAGAGAGAAAAGCAGGAAGAAAGACAATTAATGGGAAGGAGGAGGAGAGATAAATATAGGAAGGGCAGGTAACAGAGAGGTTTTGAAGGACAGCGAGGGAAGATGGAGCAGGAGGTGGAATACATCAAGTCTGAGTGTCAGTGTAATTGCTGAGCCATGAATAGGGCCTCCAGAGTTTAACGGTCCTCCACAGTTTTGCACATGATGCTCTGATATATGATGTGAAGCTCCTCTTTGGATGGCGGACCAAATTTCCAGTCAGCTGCTGGGTGATTTCTTTTCACTAAAGATAACTGAAGCTGAAGGAAAATAATCCACCACAGCTTCTGTAGCTTCTGTAGCATGCTAGTTTCAGTAGTGAGTTGGTGACTACTGCAGGTGTAACCCCACCACCTTCTGCAACTACTACCCCCAGCCAGTACCTCTTCAACATACCTGCTTAAATAAGCTTTAAATAAGTTGCATTTCTAGGAGAAGAGAGGCGAGGGGGGACACACTTGTGCCTCCTCTCAGAGCATATTTCACTGAAAGATGACTTGTGTTTACATACGACTACATTACACACTCCCAGTGGAGCTGTCTGAGCAAACTAGCAGCAGCAGCAGCAACCCACAGAGCACCATGTGTGTGTCTTAACAGCGTTATCAAGTGGGTGTAAGATTTGGTTTGCAGCTGGCTGGCCTATCCACAGTTGTGTGATTTGTAATACCAGCTGTGGAGAGTGGCCTATTGGGGGAACCACTTCAATTAGCGTGCTGAAAGATTTATGTGACACTTAACCGCTCCAAACGGTCCTTTTCTTGTAAGACATGTAAACTCAGCAGGCTGGTAAATGTTTTATAATGGCATTTTCATTTCAGAGGCCTCCCCACGTGAGTGTGAATGCAGGGGCACAACGCGGAGCGATCCGTTTGGCCATTAGGAGCTTTGGCAGGGGGACTACTGGTGAATGGGAAGGTATTACTGAAGACTCAGGTGTTCAGTGGGTCAAGACACTTATCACTTTGAAGAGAAACACCTGTGTGCACTGAGCAGCTCTTGTACTTTCAGCACAGTATGCCGAGTAACCAAAGAGCTCTGTGTTTAAAATCACAAGGCGGCTGGAAATTCATTTTTTTCCACCATGATCCAGGATGAAGGTACAAACATTTTTTTTAAAAGATCCTAAATTCTTTAACAATGCAATGAAGTTAATGGTGTTTCCTGCAGAATTCAAGTTGGTGTTATTTTAAAAATTACAAAATAGAGTATTCTTAATTGAAACGTCACACATATTGCTTGCACAGTTCTTCTACACAGAGAGAAAAAAATACAGTAAATTGCAGGTGATCTTGAAATAACTTCAGAAATACCTTGGCAATATTTTTCAGACAAAGCTTGTGTTTAGATTAATTGGTGCACAAACTGCAGTGTGTTGATTACAATTTAGCACATCCTGAACGTAGTCAGTGCACCGCACTGCTAGCAGCTTTAAGAGGCATAGTCTCAAGAAGAGACCGCAGTGATTTAGTATTCAAAAACCAAAAAATGTCGGGGAAATTCAGCCACTTGTAGCAAAAACAGGTAAAAAAAAAAAAAGTGAAGTGAAGTGGGTGGTACTGAGTTAAACTTTTAACAATTTTCAAGTCAGCAACTGAAGCAACTACCAACAGGAGAATCTCTGAATGTTCAACCATCAGCTAAGATGTTCAGCGTTACAACAAAACTGGTGAAATAGATGTTTTCTTTGCAAATATGCAAAGATGCTCATGTCTAGCAGGTATGATGCTTCACCCTAAACTGAACTCCAACATGCTCTCCTTTCCAACTTTGCACTTTCACTGTGCCTTTATGTTGACGTAGATTCTCAATCCTACAGTTCATGGTTGGTTGAAGTGCTCAAGTCAAAGCAACTGGACTTCATTTGGTTCTTGAAGATATTTCACCTGTCGTCTGAGAATCCCAGTATTTACCCTGGAGTGGGTTGTCAGCTATTAACTATCAAGACCCAAAAGAAGTCCAGCTGCCTTTGAGCCAAGGACTTTAGAAAATTTCAGTATGGCTCGAGTCTAAACTTCATGAAGTCAAAGTAAGTGGAAAAAAATAGCAATAACGCGTTACTTAATAATATTGATATAATTATAATATTTATAATAATATTTTTCATTGAATAAGATGAAAAAGATTTATTCCCCAATCAAAAAAAGCTTCCTTCTATAGAAGCCTATGTGTGAGGGGCAGGGCATGCTGCAGGCCTCTTATATGATGCAG
Source organism: Perissodus microlepis (assembly GCF_051167445.1). Taxonomy (NCBI): domain Eukaryota; kingdom Metazoa; phylum Chordata; class Actinopteri; order Cichliformes; family Cichlidae; genus Perissodus; species Perissodus microlepis. The sequence continues at coordinate 4,874,029 of NC_140464.1, read as the reverse complement.
CACCACGAATCAAACACACACTAGCAGACAAAACCACAAGAATGTACAGTTACACTTCACTAGTTGAATCTAACTTGTTTGCCAAGTTTTTAGCATGTATCTTGCATATCATGTGCATACCAGTGTGTATGAAATTTATTTTGCCTTATTTAGCTTGTTAGAGTATAAAGATCTAGCTATTAGCTCTGTAAAGTACAGCAGAAAGTATGTAGGACTTTGAAATGATACCCTTTTTTAAAAAAAACAACAATTAACAAGTCATCCATGAATTGTTGTACTGAATTAAATGATGAGCCGTTTAGTATTTAGTATTTAGTTTTCATCCTGGACCAAAATGACTCTACTTATGGTTCAACAAGGTGAGCAGTCTGATTTTAGCCATATTAGCAGCTCAAAGTCAGGCCTCAAGCAATGCTAAGAACAAGCTAAAATTAAAATGGGAACTGATCTTTTGCTGTAAAACACGCTGGAGGTTTAATGTGTGTTGTCCGGTGGATGTCAGTGTGTTTAACAAGGAGTAAAATTAGAGGAATTTTAATATAAAAACCAATTTCTCTGCAGAGAAGCATTATAACATGAAGGATGAACAGATAAAATGAAAAACTAAATCCTCAAAGGACTTCAGATAACTTAACAGAATAGATGAAAAATGAAACTTTCTGACACTTCTGAATATTGAAATAACCACAGCCTGCCCAGCCGGACTGAAAAGCAGCAAGTGACCATGATTTATTGAGCTGCCGCCATAAAACGATAGAGCAGGTTTATCTGTGATCTCTTGCTGGGAGTGAGCCATCACCAGTCCCTCCACGGACCCATAGCTGTGGTTGAGGAAAGTCTTTGAGTGTTGTCCAGAGAGGGTGTTATCCTGACTAAGTCAATCAGTCCAGACACCACTGACCGCCGTTCCCTCCTATACTGGGAATGAGCTATGGGCTAACCCCATGTCCTCTGTGTCCCCTCCCGTCCCCTGCAGCCATAAAGCACCTCATTACCACAGAGCCTGGAGTGGCAGAAACACTCAGGAGTGAAGTACAGTGTGTGTGGCAATGAGAGGGGCTCAGGGTCTAGTCCTGAGGGGCCGGAGCTTATCCAGCCGGCATCAGGCTCATTTTCACGGCCCTTACACAGCACATACACATAACACCGAGGAGGAGCTCTTGTTGGACTGGTGATGTTGCCATGCTGCTCTTTATTCAAGCTTTCCCCAGGGTGATGTTCACATTTAGGTGCAGGATATTGGACCAGCTCCAGCTGAGGCAGAGCTCAACCCAATGTGGATCTGTTCCAAAGTTTAGGTGTTGACTGGTTAAAAAAGGTCCGTGACGAAGCTGAGAACGTTTTTCTAATGCTACTGATAGCACAAGCATGGGCCCTGGCCCCTGGCTATTACAGGAACAGGAAACACTAACTCCTATTTTCTCTCTTGTCATCATTCTCGCAGGCAGTTTTCTGACCTGCTGCTGAGAAATTTCTTCAAGTTTTAAGGCAGCTTTGAGTCATTTCTTCCCCCTCGACTGTGAGTTAATCTCCATTTTGCTGCATATAGTATGATCGAAATCACTGCACAAAGCCTGACAGAACACACACGGAGGGATTTTAGCTTACTTTCCTTCTTTTTCTGAGTGATTAAACCAACATATCACACAACAGTATCATCAGCAGTAGGTGAGATCCTCAAATGCAGATGAAATAACAGTAACAAGGAACATGACCACGTATGATTCATCTATCTGGTTTTATATCCAGCGCAGAAGAGCATCAATATTCCTGCTTGAGCTTTCCAGTTATTTGACACATGAAGATCAGTTTACTTGTGTATCTTTGGAGAAGTTTCATCTGAGAAAGCGACTCAAGGGGGATCACTTATCATTGGTCTAAATAAAGAGGGTTGAGTTGGACTTTCATACCTCAGTGAGAAGTGGGGAAGAAATGAGTGAAAACTGTTTTAAAATTTGCAGAAATTCCTCATCATTGGTTTACTAAGTTGAATCAAACTAATTTGTGCTGACAATTATCTTCATTGAGTAGCTGATTAATTTATATGATATAAAAGAACAAAAAGCTCAGTTACAGTTCTACACACCCAAGATGACTCCACCCTATCCCTCTTTTTAGCTGTTTACACAAATAGGGATGTTTATGGGATGGAATCTACCCTGCTTACAGTGGGTGAGGGACAGGGGACACACTGGACAGGTGATCAGTTAGGTCTATTACAGAGATGCAGACATCCATTTGCAATCATATCGGCCAATTTAGAGTAACACGTTAACCTAACGAGTCCCCCAACACTATTTTGCCAGAGTAGTTCTTTAAATACAAATTCATCTCATCTATCAAGCTGACTGAAAAGCCTCCCTATCGCTGTGTTATTCAAAGAGCATGATTTCCTAAAGTACTGCCTAACTTCAAACTAAACTCTGTTTAAAATAAAGTGTTTCTAATAACAAAGAAGCATAGATGATATATGAAAGATCGGTTGTGTGGTCAAGTGAATCTTATGCAGAAGTGACAACCTGTGTTCTTTCTAATGGCCAGCAGGAGGAAACTGCTCTGGCTGTAAAAAGCTGTTTATGATCCAATCTGTGGAAAAATGGCCTTGCTTCTCTTTTGATCTATATAATGAGATTATGGTCTTAATAAGTTGTTGCAAGTATGCTTCAATACACCATGATGCTAGTTTTTAAAATCTGGTTCCTATAAAGAGTGAAACAGGGGATAAAGCAAGTTATGATTTATAGTCTGTTTTAACTTGAGATTGACAAGTTCTAGTGTAAAAACGTGCAGTCAGTTTCAACCCTCACTCATCACTTATATCTGTTTTTCAAATTAAAAGTGGCCAAAATGCTGGAGATAGGGCGTTACTAACTGTTGATGGAATTGGACCTCTGCTTGCTGCCATAATGCACTGAAAACTATAACACTGCACACTGAAAAAAGTGCAATAAGCCAGATGCTGAATTTGCATATAAGGAACTCCCTATCTTGTAATTGTTATATATTGTTTAAGGAACCAAGGCTTATCAGTTTATCAGACTGAATTATGTTGAAATGAAACGGAGTAGTCATGTTTTATCTCCAGAAGCTCCACCCCCCCAGAGCAAACTTTGAAGGAAAAAATGGCTGCTCCGTCCACCATGTTTTGTCTTGCTTTGGAAACTTAACAGCAGTCTAGAGTTCTTCACTTCGAAGGTAAATAAAATTTAAAGCTAAAATAATGTATATATGGACCTTTACTGAGGTAACATTTTTTTTACTGGTATGTGGGCTGGTTATTGAGCAACATGAAAAGCAAACATAAGGCTCCAGTTAGCTAATGTTGATCGATATCTAATGATGTGATAATCAAATTAGTAATAATCAAATGTAACGTGGGTTAAGATTAAACCTAAATAAACAGACCGTCACAAACTTTCATCGGTGTCTGCAGTAAGTGGTGGTACCAGCAGTATCTTAACAATTACACAGAACTGGACAAATCTTTCCTGGATGGCAGAGGAGAGAGACGTCCGGGTCACGCCTGCCCACACATGAAACCCTCTAACAGTGATCGAGCATGATAACTGCTGCCACATTGCTGCAAACTGAGACAAAGGTCTGATGAGACACAAACACGTAGGAGGTGCATGATGGGAAGGGGAGGGTGGGGGGTTGGGGGGCTGCAGGGGGGGTCAGGAGGACTTGACTGAGTAGGAGGTGCAGTTTAAAGAGAAAGAGTTAGAGACAGAGAGATTCAAGCCCACTTCTGATTTGCCAGTGGGTGGCATTCTCGAAAACTTTCCAGGCAGCCACTGAGTGCGTCAGCATCCAGAAACCCCTCCTTCCCCTCCTCCATATCCTCCTCCTCCCACCACCATCCTCAGTCCCTACAGCAGCCGTTGCCATGTGGACATCAGAACCATTCGCTGCGGTTGCCATGGATATAGCTATCTGGGATCACATGGTTGGAGCCGGTGAGGTGTCTTTAACCCCTGGACACAAAGCGGCTTCAGTGACACAGCATGCAGTATTAGTCAGCAGCTGTTATAGTACCAGCACGGCAGCCTGTAAGCTAGCGCTGACTCCACACAGAGGCCTGCAAAGTCAGTCAGGTATGCTTGTGTCCTTTCGGGTCAAACATATAAACTTACTGTTGGATTACACCACGGATGGAAAGAGATATATTGTTTATATGGGTCATTTAACTTCACAAATGAACACAAATGGTCTCCTCTAGTCTGCAGTTACACTATTGCGGCATTCCCATGTGGATGCATGCACAGGTATGAGCAAATACATCCCCTGTGGATGAAAAGGTAATGGGTTCATGCATGTTACACATTGACATCATCTCCCTCTTAATGAACAGCCATCCTAGCAGCAATGACAAAATCCCTAATCGTCTTATTCATCATCATAATCACACCTTATTCATCCTTATAATCACTATATTCATCTTGGTAATGACCCTGCTAAGGCTGGGAGGCTCATGTGCACCATCGCTCCCAATACGAACACACACACACACAATACTGGGTCTTTTTCCATGTCAGCACTGGAGCAGAACTGTTGCTAACACTTAAAGACGCAGTTAAATGACAGTTTATGCACTTTTGTAACGTATTTGAAATATGCAGATAAGGTATCACTGCAGTGAGGATCAGCCATCAAGAGATTTCATTTGATAGCTGCAAAACGGGGCCTGGCTTCAGATCTGGATACAGTGAAGGCTTTTTTGCCTCCACCCACACCACCCTCACCTGTGTTGGTGAATCAAGGAGGCAGAGGAAGAGGCTCAAATGGCACTTAAATCACACACATTCAATTTTAGAAGCACAAAATTGGTATTTTGTAAGCTGGCATCTAAACACAGCTCCAACCAATCACAGTACAAATAATTAATGTAAAATGGTTTTTTTTACAGAATGCCACTAATATCAATTCCTATATAGTCACTAACTCCTCATTCAGTTTGTCTTTCATCGTTCTTTTTATAAACTGTAATCATAGGGGAATGTAATAATTAATTTGTGTAACTAAAAGTTAAAAACATTGCACATGTACACACAAACAAAGTGCATTCACAGGTTGCAGTGCAAAGTCACAGAATCCTGTTGCACTAACAAATACACAAATAGCACTAGAATTTTAATCAAAAAATCAAAGAAGAGCAGACTTCTTGGACAACCTGGTAGTTCGATTAATTTCAGAGCAAACCAATGCTTCAACATGGAGGAGAGGTCCAGTTCAGCTCAGTCACACAAGCCTAGTGACCAGTTGCAACCATCTAGCAAAAACAGGTTGTGAGGGAAAAATTACAATTCTGTGATGGGCTGGAAAGGGTTGCTGGAGTCAGCTAGGTAAAATTAGTTGCAAATGCATATAGTGTTGCACTGAAAACCTCATTTTGATTGATGTGATTCTAGCAAGCTGCTGCAGTAACCTGTAGTTTGTTTTGGAGGACGGCAATTTGTCAGCATCGACAGTGGCAATCATCTAGTGATTAAAACAACCACTTTGGTTCCTGCACCTTGGTGACCAGTTTGACCTGGTTACAGTTAGCAACTGTTTGCCAGCCAGCTGGGGAATAAACATTTTTCCCCTGTTGCCAGAGGTTGCCATGGAGTTCCTGACTGGTCTCTAGACCTGTGTGACTGAGACCTAAACAAGTCTAGTAAAAAACAGTAACTATAATGGACATCAAGTGCCCATATTGGACATGTCCATAATAGTGGACACCTGTAAGCAGATGATTAGAAAGAGACCATTATCTTATAGTCTCTGAATGCAAAGGTGCTCTAGTAGACGTTACAAATGAACAATATGGAGTTGAAAACGACTCTTTAAGACATTTGTCATGGACATTTGGAGTCTTAGCTGTGAAAAGTTATCCAGAAAGCAAAAGGAATACAATATTAGCAGCCTGGCAAATAAAGATGCATCTTGCAGGCTGAGAGGTTGGCAGGTATGTAACGCAGCAGCTGTAGCTGCAGGTATGTGGGAGGCAGACTAATGGAGGCAGCAAGGTGCCGTCAGGTTTCGGCTCGTTGGAGGATGACTGACAGATGTTAGACAGTCATTTGACCTCCCACAGCTCGGCTCGAGCGCTTGCCCAACAAAGGCGTTCTTCTCTGTCCTGAATGGCTGAGTTGTCTACTGCTTTTGATCTGAAACGCCACATCTGCGTCTGTCTGTGAGCCACTGCAGCACTGTGTGTCTGTTTACTCCTGAGTTGATGTGTTGATGGAAAAGAAATAGGGAGGAGATCACCTGTGATACACTACCAAAGGAACTGCGAACCCTCAGGGAGGCCAGACCCTCTCAGTCATACTTGTTTCTTCTCACTACTTTCTTGACTCCTCTCTTCAAGCCATCCTTATTTATAGTGTTCTACTTTTATATTCTGCTTGCTGCCCTATTGCACAAGAAGAGCTCAATATGTAGCCACTGTCGCAGGTTCTGTTTAGTTTTTATCATCTCAACCATCTTCAGGAGTAAATTTATTAACTTTCAATACAGCTCAAAATTTGAAATGAATGCGTCTTATGTTAACCCTTTATCACCCAGATATTATACAGGCTATTGTAGGCCATGGTAAAATCTAGAAAGAGCGGATTTTACCACGTGCACAGAGAGCAAGAGTTGTCTGTGTTCAGACAACAGTACCTTGTGAATGCTTTGTACTACTGTGATACACCAAATATGCCCTGAATGCTCATTGTCTCTTCTTTCTGAAACCATTTGAATTTTGTTTCTAACACAAATGGTGATGGGGTTACAGCCATTTAAAGAGAGCTTGTAAAATGGGCCAGCTGCCAGTTTGATGGTAAAAAAAAGAAGCTGTTTTATGCAACAGGAAAGCGTGTAGTTGCCTTTTGCAAGTGTCACCACCCTCTGCTTTTTTATAGAAATTATATTGGGAGATGATATTGGGAGATTACATGGAAGACAGGTGATTCTTTCATAAAGCATGTAGTCTGTGTGGAGGTCAAGGTGGTGGATGGATCAACAAAACATTGGTGTTTAGTGGAAAGTGTTGCTTGTTTTCCACGTCCAACCTACACAGCGTTTTGTTTTGTTATATTTTCTCTTTTTTTCACTTAAAAATATTTTTTGCAAAAGGAAAATTGACAAGAGCAAAGACATTCACATTCTCTAATTAAATGTGCTCTCTCATACTGCTCTCTCAGTATGAATGTAGACAAACAGCAGATCTGACCACTCACAACAGACACCACTATCTGTCCTTGCGATATATATATATATATCACATTTCATAGTTTAGAATTGATTTCACAAAAATTAATGTGACGCGAACTCTGGCCAGTAAGGAGCTGTGAAATGAGTGGGAGGATCATTTTCAGGCATGGTGTAGATTAATCGTATCTAATCTAGAAGTGCTCTTATTTTCCAGCACTGGAATCACAGATAAATGGTAGCTGCAACAACAGGAAGGGGCATTTGATCAGAAAACATGCCATTTATATTTGACAACTCATTCACTCATTATTTGGCTATGTAAACTGCACAGTATTTTATTAGATTAGAATATTATTAGTCTGGCAGAACAGTAGGAGCATAATAGATAACAGTTGGAGTATGACATTACAAATAATAAAGAGCAATGTAAAACACTCCAGAAGCAAATACCTTGCATGAAAAATCAAAGTGCTAGTTTTATCCCTCTATATGAGATGACATCATTAGATTATTAATATTGAACCATCGCTGTGCAGTATTACTGTTGAAGCTGCTGGAGGTGCTGCTGATTTGTGGATTTCTATAAAGGAACACCAGAAAAATCTGACGGTTTGTTAGACATTTTGGATAGTTTTCAGAGGTCAAACATAGTTGCTGGTTTAGTGAAATGAAAGTGATATCAAAAAGTCTAAAACTTAATCAGGGCAGCTGTGGCTCAGGAGGTAGAATGGGTCATTTACCAGCCAGAAAGTCAGTGGATTGATTCTGTGACTGGTCCTCCAGTATCTGTGGCCAAGATACTGTTGTCTGTCCCTCAAGTAAACTATGTGGCCATTACACTATGGTACTACACAGCAATCTGGGAACTGATTGGCTCTTGTTTAAGAAGCTGAGGCCAATGATTAAGGTGCTTCTGGCAGGCATATAAATTAAAACAGGCTTAGAAAAAGCTAAAAGCTGTCAGTCAGCAGCTTAGAGCTCATATTTTGATGAATTTCTGCTAAATGCAATTCTTTATTTGCTTTCAATGTGGACTGTTTGGCTTCCTGCTGTATTATAAGTGAAGACAAGATGAGCACCATCACCCTCATGTTCAGAGGAAGTGGGAAGGATTTCTCCTGCCTGTGGTCCATCTGTGCATCACAGCCGAGACGTGTGGAAACACCAGGACCTGTTAGGTCAGGGAGGGCAGGAACCGCCGTGAAGGAGAGAACAAGCTTTCACAGATCCAGGAACAGGAGTACCAGTGAGTCACTGGATCTGCAGCCGAGTGCGTCACAGCCTTCTGGTCAGACGGGGTGAAAGCTGTCCAGTTCTTAGAAGAGTCCCTCAGCAGCATCCACAGGGAGAGGCATTCCCAGAACACAGGCCAAGTAAACACTTCACATGAATAACAACAATTGGAAAAGCAACACCTCACCTACGCCAGTCACAATCATATAATGATCTCCATAGGGGGGGAAACAGGTTTGAATCTTTTTGGTCCTCTTTAGAAACTTAAAGCATAAAGCATGCTTTAAAAAGCTGTTTCACATGTGCTCAGCAATACAGTAGTTTTAGAGTTCTAGGGATGTCGCTGACCAGTAAAATCACTTATTTTAGTGTTTATTTGAATGAAAAAACACATTTAAGCACAGCATGCACACAAGCACAGGTGATACAACAATATCCCTGCAATGAGGTGGATGCAGTTTTGCTGCAGGTGGAAAGTGTGAGGCAACCGGGAAACAGAAAAAAAGAGGCAAATTTATATAGAGTGGTAAGCAGGATAATTTGTTCCTCAGCAGCAACACTGACAAACAGCATTTAGCATCAGTCTGCCAAACTTGGTGTAAAATCATGAGAATTCAGCGTTAGAATGAAAATTAGGATACTTTGAAGTAACTTACACTGACTCATAAATGGGGTGATGTCAACCCAAATCACTCATTATGCAGGGAAAACGAAGAGTCAATCACAACAACCACTCCTAATGGCTGGTGTTTGCTCTGTACTTGCTGTTGTGTATGAGTATTTCACTTCTCGTGTTATGACATCACAGCATCACATCAGCCAATCGAATGCACAACTCACCCTTCAGATTCCCAAGTACGATGAGAACATGTAAACATAAACATCCTCATGGATGAGGTTTTCTCAAAAGACAAAAATGATCTGCAGTTAAAGTAGACTCATTAACACAGAGAATTAAGATTTCAGGTGAAGTTATTTCCAACAGGACGATTATAAAGGATATTTGTTCCTGCAGTCTGAAATTTGAAAAGTGTGAAGGGGTTACAGGCACACAAAACTACTGACAAAGAGGCTGACATTTGGCAGTTTTCTGCAAACATTTTTACTTTTCACACTGATTAGCCATTGACTGCATTTACCTTAAACCTGTCTTCTATCTAATGGCCAGCAGGGGGCGACTCATTTTGTTGCAAAGGAAGCATCTAGTCATAGAAATGTATGAAAATATTACACAACTTCTCACTAGATCCATGACCTCAGTAAACACTTTCCTTATCAGTTAATGGTCTCAATGACTAGTTTCAGATTTTACTGAATACAACATGATATTTCTTTACTAAATCGTGGTCCAATTTGCAGTAAAATACACGATAAAGCAAGACATGCTGCAGAGCAAGCTGCTTTTCAAAGACCAAGATGGGAATGACCGAAGTGCTCAAGACAGAGGTTAAATTTATCTGTGTGTGTGCTTAAGTATCAGAAATGATTATTAGATAAAATGTAGCATTTTACAGTCATAATAAAACTTAAAAAGTGACATTTTCATAGTTAACCAGGGCTGATGACTCCACACCATCTAAAATTGATGGAAATTGATGGAACCAGTGCACGTTTATTCACAGAACTTGGTTTTAAAACAGCTTAGTCTTAATAACAGCTGCATGGATGCTTCCTCCATTTTTATACTCTGCAACAGGGATCAGTTTAATTGTAACATGAATGTTGCTAATACCACAGTGTCACTAGTCATTGTTTCATGTTTCTGTTACATGATTCTAACAGCTCTTCTGAGGGTGCCAGAACTCATCCAGTACAATGCCTCATCAGATAGTGACGGTCATCGTTACTTAAATATGGGGAATAAAGCATGAATAAGACAGTCTTCTAATTCTATGAAAACTCTCCTGCAAACTCCATTTGCGAGAAAGACTTTGGTGGAAGAACTAAATTATGGACAGAAGACTAAAGACATGCCCCTGTTTTCAGTGCAGGTGCTGTGTAAATGGGCAGAATACTCTAATAGCTGTTGGCCAACATGAAAAAAAAAAGGAAAGAGAAAAGAATTAGAAACTGGGCAGGTACAGGATACACGCCATGCTGCTACAGGACATAAAACATCTTCTCTGCATGACTGAGATGCCTCCTGCCTGCCGCACAGTGCCGCACTCCAACAAACCGACTCTTAATCCCTTAGACCTGAATTAATGGAGTGGCATGAATTTAAAAGCTTTGTCCGGCAGTCCAGGGCAACAACAATCTAAAAAAAAAACACCATTTACTGTACAACACACATCCTAGAACTGCATGAGTCATTTTTAATTAAACAACCAAGGCTTGCCCTGCAAATGTGTGACTGATGGGTCAATGCAAAAATTAATTATTATTGTTTTTTAAATAATTTTTTCAGGGCTTTTCATGAATTTATTAGCTATGCCAGAGCCAAGGGATTGGCTAGGGATTATCACCCACACATAACAGTTGCTTATTATTTAATGGGCTTCATCACTGATTGAAAAAAAATAACAAAATGAAAAAAAAAAGAATAGTGTTAGTTCTTATAAAAACTGTGACAGCACCCCTGACTGTGGCCAGTAAAATGAGGGGCAACAAATGGAGAAGAGGCAGACCAATTAATACATTATTTACATTACTAAATATTAATCACCCATAATTTCAGCTATTTCTCCAGAAAAAAAACCCTCCCTGGTCTCCTTTGCTATTGTTTTTTTGTCAGGAAAGACAAAGTTAGAGATGGTTTGGACATATGCAGAGGAGAGATAGTGGCTACACTGGACAAAGGGCATTGAATATGGAGCTGCCAGGCAGGGCATGCAGGGCATTGGTGTGACAGAAGAGGCTGTTTGAGATCAGGGGAGATGGAGGTAGCTGAGCCCCAGTGGGAGCAGATGAAATAAGTAATATGTTGAATAATGCAGATTTTTGCTATTAGAGCACAGCAACTGATCTTGGGCTTTTTTTAACACCACATAAATGAATTGATAAATCAATGAAAACAATTGTAGTTCCAGCCTTAGATACAGACTACTCAGTTTCTCAAAATTGTGTAATCAATTCTTCTGTCTGGTCTGTTAATTGCCAGAAAATGCTCCTAAAGCCCAAGACTAAATACTCAAATTTGCTCCTAAAAAACTCCAAGTCATCCATCTATGAACTTAGAAGACAAAGAAAACGGCAGAAACACTCACACTGGGTCATCAGAAGTGGTCATTATTTAGCATTGTTCTTGAGAACAAGTCCCTTAATCCATTCACTTACTGAACTGATTGGTCCACAACCTTCGAGTGTACTATGTGAAATTTGGACCCACTAATGCAGCCACCTTAGTATCAGCATTCCAATGTAGCTTTTAAGTCCATATCAAGGCACTTTAAGGTATCTAAACTAAATTTATCCTGGATTCTTTTCAATGAAATTTAATTTAAAACCATCTGATGCTCAGATTTTCTGCTAAAAATGACTAATTAAATCTGAGCAGCACAAACTCCACACAAGATCGAATAAATACAGTTTACACACACCTCAGCTCAGAAGAACTTTTAGAAAGTTGCTGTAAGTGTATTTCAAGTTCAGGCCCACATCATTTCTGAAGCAACCCTTCATCCTCCTCACAAACAAGTAGCGATCGATATCTTCTCTTGTCCATTTTTAAGTCGTGCGTCTTTGCTTTTATCGCTTTAGGTCGGCTGAAGCTAATCAGATCAACTTGTCAAACTTTTTGTTGCGCAGAAACGAGGGTGATGTAACGCTCTTTGTGTGTGTTGAGCTCTAATCTCTCTGTGTTCGTGGTGAAGCTCGCAACTGTGCTTTTGCATCTGAGCGGGAGAACAAAGCGTCCTTTAAACTTTCTCACCTCGGGTTTATATCCACAGCCTGGAAAACATCACACTCAATTCCGCTCAGTTTAATAAACTGGCAGCAGCGCTGAGGTATCTGCGCCGCGGATTGTTCACCTCTCTGCGCTTGTGATGATGAAGTAGTTGCTGATGCTCTTTTCGCTGTGATGAAATCCTAAATGATCTGACCTCCGCTGCTGGCCTTTTTCTATGATTTACATCACATCCCCTGCAAGTGAGCTCACGGTATCAGCGCAAAATGTGCACAGTGAGCACAGCAGGACAGTCCGTGGTCGTTATAAATTCCCTCCTAAAACAGCTACCCATTGATCTTATGAACATGCCGCACTCTTATTTAAATCAACTGGACTTCTGACCACCATTAATAACGGCAGGAACACTTGCGGACAAATTTGCAGGGTGGGAGTGTGGTTATTTTTACTGCCGACTGTAAAAGATCACAAATCAAAGGCAGTCGATGCAGCTGTTTCTCTGGATTATAACCATCGCTGTATGAGCAGCGAGACAGGAAAAATGAAACAGGTCTGCTACTATTATTACCAAAGATGAAAACATTTTGTGGTTAATCTTATTAAAATATCTTAAATTGGAAAAAGAAAGATCTGTGCATTTCATCATGATTTGTGCTTTTCAGAATTTATTTGAGAATTTCTTTGTTTGGAGGAATCGGCCTCAACTAATGGCTATTTTACTAACTGATTAATGCGCTGATTATTTTCTTAATTAAGAGATTGATCGTTTGCTCAGTTAAATAGAAACTGATGCCTCCAAATTCCTTGTTTACCACATCATCAGTCCAAATCAATGCAGCTGCTGAATTTATGATCCTATAAGAGTAGACAATCCTTAAAATTACCCAAACAATTATATAAAAGAGATGACTAATCAATTACTCGAGTAACTAAGCCTCTGCACAAAAGTATGGTACTCAAAAAGGTAGCATGAGTTTTACTTTCTGTCTCAGCAGATGGTTAAATATAGGAACAGAGATTAAAATTATATTTTATGCGAATTTAATATATTACCTGATCATCCACAACCAAAGAAAATAAAATACTACTGTATTATAGTATCATAAAAATCTACTTTTTCAGCTACAATCCAGTTCTGTGTCAATTAAGGTTATTTTATTTTAATACTGTAAACGTGTAAACATTATTCTGCAGATTAATGGAGACCTTCTGTCTGTGTGTCCTTGGGCAAGACACTGAACCATCAACCCATTCACCCAGAGAAGTCACTTTGAATAAGGTGTCAATTAAAATGTACTGTATATGTAAATGTAAATAAAGAGAAAGAAAGTCAGTAATGCTCCCAGGGCATGCTGGGTAATAGGGTCAAAAAGCACGGCCCTGTTACAGGGTGCACATAGCGCACAACAGCAGGATAAATAAGTGCATGGACTACATGAATGACATGCAAGTATAGTGAGATAAAGTCGCTAAAGACTTTATGAGTGAAATACAGCACCTTGAGTCGACTGTTGTTGTGATCTGGTGAATGAAAGTTGCCAGAAATTAAGCCAAAATCAATAACTCCTAGTTACAGTAGCTGGCTGCAGTCAGCCAAAAACGTCCCCCTCATTCTGCTACCATATGGGGTGGAGGTTAGGGTGGGGAGTCATTATAATTGATAGCTAATGAGATAATCACTTTTTATGTAGAAAATGATTAGGTATTTTGGCCCAGCAGGAAGTAGGACCGCAGTACTATGTGTCTAAACCCTGTAACTAATGCAGAAACTGTGGTTTCAAATTATGTCACCAGCACAAGAAGCAATCACCCAGTTTCACATCATTCACCCAGTCACCCACCCATCTATCCATCAATTCTCTCAAGTGCCTATCTGACCAGCGTGTGAGGCTGGGTACACTCTGGAGAGGTTGTCAGTTCACCACAGGGCTAACGGATAAACAGAAACGCATGTGTGGGAAGAAACTGGAACTCAAGCACAGTGCTCACCGCCCACTGTCAGTGTATGGTAAATAAAATATAAACTATTTACAAGACCACAAACAAAGTAAAAACCAGCATTGTTAAAGTTCCCGGAATAAAAAAGTTACAAGACTGTCACGAGGGTGGTGAGGCTCTGCCAGATCACTGACAGTGCTAACTAATGTTAAAGGCACATAAAATTCAACATCTATTAATGTGTTAAAATGCTAAACTTTGTTATTAAGTAATCACAAATGTCTGTGGAAAGGTTTATAGCAGTCCATTCAGTGGATGCTGAAATAATTTAAAAGCAGCACCAGTGTGTATGATTCCATCCAGTTAGTATTTTGTACTGTTTGTGTGATCTGTGCTGAAATGATCGGGACTACAGGCCTGTGGTCCAGGCTGACTCACACTTGTGTTTGCAGGGCACTGGGGGTCCTGATCGCCATCCCAGCTTGTTAAATGCTCTCCAGAGCTGCTCTTAGCAACACACACGCACACACACACACGCATGCACAAACACACAATCTCTGCCCAAAAAATGTTGTGTATCCAGCCACCTGCCCACTCACCATCTCACACAGGCATAAAAATCAGTTATGAAAGAAAATACACTTCCTGTTAAAGTTCTGACTTGTGACTCGTCCCACACTGACGCTCGGTCAGGAACCCCCTCACTGTGTTATGTTTTAACACGGTGCCGTTGTGTAAGTGAAAGATACCATTTTATCAGCGATTTCTAATGTTAGGAACGGTAAAAATCGCACACCCTCCAAACGGGAAAGTTCTAGTTTTGTCTGGTATCACTTTTCTTTTTCTTTTTTTCCCTTTTTTTTCTAATTGTTTGGTTAGGCTTAGGTGTTAAGACGTTAAACTGCATGTTTAGATTTGGGAATAAAATGAAGTGGTTAGGTTCGGAGGGGAAAGTGTGATTTGGATTCACAATATAAAAAACATGCTAAACGGCTATTTGTCTGTTTCTGTGCCTCTAATCCAATGTGTCTGACTAAGCAGTCACTATGTAATGAGTTGGGAAACTCGTAGTTACATTGTCTCATTACATATTATAATAAATTGAGTTACTGGGATCTGCATATCTATCTACAAAATAATAATGATGTCTTTAGCACACAGACACACCTCTTCTGTCTTATCTTTAATGGATACCGTATCTTTTTGCCTTTTTATGAACATATATAAAGTACTGTAAAGTAAAAATAAATATATAGGCTTTTTAATTAGAAAATGAGATGGCAATACAGCACAAGTTGTGTTTGGTGCCTCGTAAAGTGTAGCAAAGTCATAAGAAGGTGTAGCAAGGTAGTCTGAGAGGTGAAACTCAGGGCAGAGCAAGTCAATTTTAAGACTGCTGCAAAATTCAAGCCTATCAACCTTTTTCAGTTTTAAACTCACTTATCTGGAGCTTGGCGGTTGGACGATAAGACAATGATGTTCAGAGACTTTCAAAAGAAATACTGTGAAAGTAGTTCACTGTACCAGCAGACCAGAAATGGTTTTTGTGGTCACTGGATGCAATTTTCAGCTGCATCCCTGAACTGTAAACATATACAGAAGTGATCCGGTACAATGTGGAGCGAAAATATATTCAGAACTCCACCAACAGTGTATTGGAAGATACAGGAAGATAACCATTTTCACATATTTGACTCGAGATGCATTTTGTATTTATATCCTTATGATATAATAGTTCAAAATGACCTTACAAATAAATGTCCAAAAATGTTTCATGATGGCTGTCGAGTAGAAAGACTTGCCGCCAGAAGGACACAACATCTAGAGCTAAAGCAGGACTACACGTCACTGAGGGTTTGTGCTGTTTCTGTGGATGACGACAAAGTTGAATAATATAGCTCTCAAGCTGTTTAAAAGCATAAAAATTAACATGCAAGCAAAGCTCAAAGCCAGCCACTCTGCTGCAGCACTGATGCGTGTTGGAAAGTGTGAATGTTCTGCAGCCTGTCCGAGCATCAGTCCTGAATAATAGAGCCCTAATGATATTCCCTGAAAGGGGGAGTGAGACATACTTTTTACAGTTGGCTACATTTACAGTGATTATGACTCACTCTATGTTAATATGTCAGTCTTTCTTTGCAGTAAAAGCAGGATGTTTTGGATTCCATCGCTGGCTAATAACACACGGGCCGATAAGTCATCATCATCTGGAAAAGGCTCAGTTATACCACATCCTCCAAAAGAGGTTGAGTTGCTCTCTGCCAACTGTTTGTGATGTGGATAGATAAGTCCACACAGTGCGATCAGCGTCTTATGCAAGATTTTTAAGGATCAAGAATGAACTTGGAGTCCTTTTATGGGTTCAGAGGTAGAGGAAGTAAACAGAGATATTAGTCACAACACAGTTAGAACACAGTTGGGGAGGATTTCAGTGCCTGGAAGAAATCTGCAGCAATGGAAAAGATTTCTTACTGTTGAGAAATGTCATGAAATGTACCTTGTGTTCTGCTACATCAATCAGGAGCAGCTTCCCTGCACCAGTATGATGGCTGTGTTGACAAATTATCAGTTACTAAACATTTTAAATAGTACAAATTCTACACAAATTACGGCCTTCCTTTGTGTTCATCTGGCTTCCTCTGCCACATTTCATTTTTGCATGTTATGCTCATACTGAGGTGCCTGTGCTCTCTTTGCTTTTGCCTGCTGCCTGATACCACCCTGATTCCACCCAGCATATGATATTAATCTTAACACCCTCGCTCTCCTTTCTTTCTCACAATGCCCTCATCTCCCTTTCTGTTTCCTCTCTTCTTAAAAGCATCTAGTGAAAAATCACTCCCACCACTACCACCACTGTGAGCGTGTGCGAGCGAGAGGCTTTTCCTCAGGCAAACAAAGTACTTGTCGTTTTGAATGCGGCGAGAACTGGCAGATCGGGAACATAGTTCCTCTTTAAGACAAGCTTCAGGTTGAGTTGTGGAAATTTTCAGCCCACTTTTGTATACTTAAAATATTGTGGACTCCTTTCTTCCTTTAGTGTCTGAAACCTCTATCAAGTGATGCTTCTAACCTTGCCCTCTGCAAAATTACCAGCAGCATACCCGTAACACCAATCCATGACTTATGAACTGAGCAGTTTAACACTATTGTACAGCGTAGAGGATGCTGACACAAAAGTGCCCTTATACAGCTGCCCATGTGACTATTTTAGGTAATTATTTGTCAGATACCATTAGCTATTGAAACCCTTTAGCTAGTTATTTTAGCTATTTAGAGAGCAGGGCTATGCTGTGCATAGTACAAAGCCCAGCCACAAGGTGGTTTCCCTCGAGGTCCAAGGTGGGGCCACCATAACCCTATTTTGGGCAGGGTGAACTGGTCCCTTGGTTTTCTTTCTTTTGTCGACGGTCCCCCAGACAAGCTGGAGGAGCTGACTGGGCAGCAAGAGGTTTTGGCTTCTCTGCTTAGGCTGCTGTCCCTTTAACCCGACATGGATAAGTGGCAGAAAGTGGATGGATTTATAACCTTAGGCTAAATTTAAACAGTTTACCAATTTCTTTTGTCAAGCTATATGGCGTGTGTGTGTGTTTGTGCCAATTATGTGTATTTTTTCCATTCAAATCCTAAATTTATTATAAAAAATTGCCACCTTCCATTTTTCCAGTAACATCCTGAACATGTATACCGTACATTACAGTAATGCCACTCATTGGTATATATTCTACTGGTGGGGGGTAATAGTGCTAACCTTTAAATAAGACAATAAGCCCTGATAAGGTACATGAAATGTAGATTTCAGTCTCTTGCCAGAAAATGATTTAAAAAGAGTTTTCAGTGAATTTAAATAATTCGATCAGCTTCTCCTTGCTCTTGAATAGTGCAGACCTCAGCAACACCTGTGCAGTTTAGCAGATAAGGTTATTGCGGAAAGATAACACAGTCTTCGCAGAGATACAAATGCACAGAGAGGCATAAAAGGCAAACTCATTTCCAGTAAAGGTGATGTGGGGAAATGCAGTTAGATGCAAGCAGTGATGAATATGACAGCAGGAGTTCGGACAGCTCGAGGGAGTGAGTAATGGTGGTTTACTGTAAACACAATATCTCATGCCAACATAAAAAAAAAATCTTTTATGCTATTGGATGTCTCTCAAGTGGAAGCGTTACTCAGTTTACAAATTCCCATGATTCATATGGCTTTGGACATGCTGATCAATATTTGTGATCGTGAACCTCTCTCACTCTCTCAGCCTCACAGTCTGATGTCATCAAAGCTGGAGATGCTCTATCGACGGCAAACGGCACACTGACTTTGTGGATCTTTCCAAAGGATATAAGCTTTTCCAGTGAAGCCAAGCTCCATTTTAAAAGCAGAGATAACAGTTAGGAATCAGAAAATGCATGCTCACACTGTCAAAGTCACCTTTCCCATCTCTGCCAATTACAGTAAGTTCTCTGAGGTGCAATTCTGTAGCTCAGCCCGACATCACACATCAGCAGGAAAGACAAATTCCAGCACTGCGAGACAGCTGCTTTATGCTCGGCATCGCAAATTGAATTGTCTGAGGAAGTACAATATATCAGAACACTAAAATGCAGAGTTGTTCACTTTTATGAAGTCTCAACCCTCATTTTAAAATATATCAAGTGCTGTGTCGTAAATGGAAGTGCTTTAGAAAAACAAAAATGAAAAGTGACTTCTGAGCACCCACCAGGCACCGTGCAAGATGGTTTCTTATTTTTACACGTTCTCAAAGACCCAAAATGATCCCAACTGCCTTTCATCTGCGTTGTACAGAGGACTACAAACCTGTTCTCCATACTAGGGACAAGTGATTGCCTGGACAGCTTAAAAATGTCAATGCCTAAGTGCAAAAAAATGTGCAGTTCCCTAAATGGCCTCCTGGCAGGCTCCATGGAAAAGATAATCTCCACCACAGACTTCATAAAAGATGACACCTACTGGTTGGTGTATATCAGGGGTGTTGAACTCCAGGCCTCGAGGGCCGGTGTCCTGCAGGTTTTAGATCTCACCCTGGGTCAACACACCTGAATCAAATGATTAGTTCATTACCAGGCCTTTGGAGAACTTCAAGACATGTTGAGGAGGTAATTTAGCCTTTAAATCAGCTGTGTTGGATTAAGGACACATCTAAAGCCTGCAGAACACCGGCCCTCGAGGCTTGGAGTTCAACACCTGTGGTGTATATGATATCCCAGTGCTGGTGTGGTCCCACATCATTATAACCATATTGGTCCAGGATCAACATGGCAACTGACCAGTGACGTTGTTGTGATGTCATAGTGTGTGTTTATAAGAATTTCAAGTATTTTCTTTATTAATCTGCGCAACATAACTAAATATATTATCAAGTTAGGTTTGCTGTTAGCCTAAATTAGGTTACTCATGTTGTGCATTTTTAATAGCATTAGCTAAGCTGACGTAACTAACTGAGTACCCGGACAACTTGATTGGTCAGATGCAATGCCGATGTTATGATGCTGTAGGGAAAACACCAACACGGGGATATCAGATTGTGCCGCACTGGTTAGTGAAGTCCAGACATGAAGTGTGAGGGATTGGATCTAACTGCGAAACCAAGGGAGACTCTGGCTAATGAATCACTAGTCATTAACCAATGAGCCTACCCTTAATAACTCTTCTTTGTGACTCTAATAATGAGCATACTTTGCAAAATTAATTTCATGTGTTTTTCAAAATGATCTATATTGGATTAACTTTATGGGCTACTGAGCCTATACAGTGTTTACAAATGTCACAGTGTGAGGAAGCCAAGAGTAATTTACAACCAGATATACTGCCCCCTGGTGGCCATTAAAAAGAACGCAGACTTAGTTAAAACTGCATTAAAAAGCTTTTTACAGACAGGTATGATAAAACCTTTCTACCTAGCATCTACCGACTTACTTAACTGACTTTTATAAATTTTCTTTGTATCTGAGATAACTGTTGGATAAATGCAACCATTACAACAGAACAAAAAAGACATCATAATTACAGACACTTTATGAATTTAACACCAAAACACTACCACCAACGATCAAAGCACCACAAAGAACAAGCAGCACAAATCTCATATCACCTGGATGTGTTTAGCAGTGTCATACTAGAAGGTGTAAATGAGAAGCCTGCAAAGGCGGGACCCTGTACCTTAATCCTGATTGTGGTGACTCAGTATTATACATCACTGAGGAATGGTTACATCACTCGAGTCAAGGAAAGCTGTGTCACACTGTGTTGTCGTTGACCCACAATCTTATTGCACATGCTTAAATCATAGTGAGTTTGTTCTCAGTAACTATAACACAGAGTTAAATAAAAAGTTAAAATAATCTCCACAAAAAAAGCTACTTTGAACTGCTCCCTCATTCACCAAGGGTTACTGCAGCGGGTACCTCCACATGTCCGATTGCAGCAATCCCCTGAAGGTATTTGTGTCACTTTTTGGGATTGAATCAGGGATCTTTCACTTGTTGTTGACTGTAAGGGGGATGATTTTTTATAACTCACTTTTATAATTGTAACTAAGATTAAGTAAGGTAAGGTTTAAAGTTGTGGACGTAACTACTTTGACAGGCAACACGAGGAGCAGAACAGCCGTGTGCTAAGCCTCACTGTTTCAACTGAATCTCTTGATCATGTCTGTGTCGTAAATGCCATTTGGATCATTTTAATTTGACAAGTAATCTGGCTCACTGTGAAGACTCATGACCCATTCTTTCTGTGGCAATGTGAGTGACACACCTGAATTCAAAGGTGTGTCCCAATATCTTGTCCATATAATGTAGTTCTCCTGTGAAACAAGGAAACTGATGACAGACAAATGCCCCCCAGAAATTCAGTTCAGATCAATTCAGTTCAACTAACTTTTATTTTATTTATTTATTTACAGGCGCTTTATATATATGGTAAAGATCCTATAATAATACAGAGAAAAGATCAACAATCAGACGGCCGCCTATGAGGAAACACTTGGCGACAGAGGGAAGGAAAAACTCCCTTTTAACAGGAAGAAACCTCTGGCAGAACCAGGCACAGGGAGGGGCGGGGCCATCTGCAGCAATGTCTTACTTGCACCTGCCACAGAGTTTTAGCTCTCTTTGTTTAGTTGTATGTGTGCGTGGGTATATGTGTGTGTGTGGGGTCCCAAATTCCCCAAACTCTTAAAATCTTGAGAAAGCACTCATTATACCTTTCTGTAGTTCTCTAAACACCCCTCTCTAGTGTCCTCTGCCCCTCCACCCCACCCTCTACACCCCCGAACTGCCTCCTCCTTCGGTCGGCCCAAGGCAGAATGATTAATTTGTGGCTACTGATTTCTCTTCCTGAACTGAAAGTATGTATGGGGGGAGGGGAGGGTGAGGTAGTGTGTGAGGGGGGAAAGGGGTGAGGTTGTGGAAGAGAGGGAGAGGAGTGTGTGGAGAGGGGTTGGCTGGGTGGGGGGGACACATCCAGTATTCAGTGTAATGCTTCTCTGCAGTTCTTTTTCCCCTCTAATCTTTAATGTAGGAAAAAAGAAGCCAATGGTTGCAGTCTGGATGCGTCAAACCACCTCCCTTCAGTCCCCCCCCCCAAACCTCACCTCCCCCCTCCACCCCTCTCTCTCGGTGGAGATTGGCAATTCACTGAGTGTCCACATGTCATCTCTTGCCCTGCTGCAGCGGCGAGCAGCGCGGCATGCTGGGAGGAGGAACGGAGGGGGAAAAAGGAGGGAGGCAAGATGGCTAGATGGATGGAGGCATGCATTCATCCAATTCCCTGTTTCATTACATCTATGTAAATGCTACTACCTACAGTGTGTGTGTGTGCTTACAGCCCATCTCCATCCTTTACCCACCCCCTCACCTCCACACCCTCCATCTTCCCCCTCCCCTCCCCTGATATAAGACAAACATCGTCTTGTGCACCGTTTTCACCGCCACCAATTCTTCACTGCCTCTTTTCATTTCTCTTCCCATCTTTCCTCTGTATCTTTTCTTTTTTTTTCTTCAGTTAAATCTGCACACAGCTGCTAAGGAAATTTAATATTGTGGCCTCTGAGAAGCAATGGAAGGTGGTCGGGTTAGAGAAGATGACAGGCTGTCTGATCGGCACTTAATTCTGTTGGGTAATCAGTTTAATTAAGCCTGTATGTGGTTAGCGTTTGCACTGACGAGCCTGTCTCTCTGTGTACTACAAGCACATTTCTGACAAACGGCGTTGGGAGAGGAGTATGACCTACATTTGCTGGCTGACAATCACACACATAGCATGTCTGACTCTACATAGTAAATGAGAGAAATGGAATGTGTAGAACAATCAGCAAATGTCGTGTTTGTCAAATGACCTTTCAAGGGCACATACTCAGCAGCAACGGGCGATGAAATTAAAGTAGATGGAAAGGTGCACAAAAAAAAAATTCTCTAGATGAAGAATGCAGCTCTGACAACGTAGAAACCAAAATGTAAGTGCAAGACGATGCCAAATGATCCCTTTACAGGAATGTTTATAGTTGAAATCTACTGAAAGGACGCCCTAAAAAGTCCACGATAACCAATTGATGAATAGTTGGCATTTTAAATTCAGTAAAATTAGGAATCTGACTTTTCTAAAGAATGAAACTGAAATAACTGTAATGTGACACAAAAAGACATGGAAGATGGATGTGTGTCCAAGTCACGTGGCTGCAGTCATGTTTTGTGCCGGTGTTGCCTTAAGGGGAAGATGTTGTCTTCTGTGAGCAAAGTTTGCATTTTTACTCAGCAAATGGAGCGTTCGATGAGAAGATCAATATCACTCTGTAAATATGAGGCTGGAGAGCGCAGCCAGTTAGCTTAGCTTAGCACAAAACTGGAAGCAGTATCACAATATCTACGTAAAAGTAAGTCTGCATCACATTATTTAACCCCCATACAGTCACCGGCCCATGACATTAGGTGCACCTGTTCAGCTGCCCATTAATGAAAATATCTAATCAACCAATGAAATGGCAGTAACTCAATCTATTTAAGAGTGTAGATAAGGTCAAGATGACCTTGTGAGGTTCATACTAAGTATTAGAATGAGGAAGAAAGGTGATTTAAGTGACTAAACATGGAAATGGACTGGTCTGACAGGAGGATAGGCCAAACAAGAAGGCAACAGCAACTCAAACAACCACTCGTACCAAGGTAAGCAGAAGGACATCTCGAAACATACAAGTCCAAAGGCCGTACCGGGTGCCACTCCGCTCAACTAAGAACAGGAAACTGAGGCTACAATTCAATATGGCATACAACTGTCTTAAAAAGTGTCGGATCACATAGTTTTATGCTTTCAAATGGTGGACAATTTCATTCAGAATGAGGCCTTCAAAGAACAACAGCATAGTTTTAAGAGGTTAATCTGAATAAAATACTAAAAATAACAGACAGTGGGAATTATATGAAGGAATGTGTTTTGCCTATAGTGGCTCATTTGTGTACCAAATGAGATAAAAATCTGAAACACATAAGAATTTTGAGAAATGATCTGCTATGTCCTGCTTAAAACCAAAAAGCTGAAAATTGTGAAGCTACACTTTTGAGGGCCATACTTATACCTGAAATTAAATAAAAAAATACAGAGTAAGACTGTTCATGTCTTATTCCTGGTGACCACACACCAACAACATGTAAAAGTATTTCAGTGGCTGTGTACATTTCTGTAGCCTACAGTCTTAATTTCACTGAAATATGCA
This sequence comes from Perissodus microlepis, assembly GCF_051167445.1. Lineage (NCBI taxonomy): Eukaryota > Metazoa > Chordata > Actinopteri > Cichliformes > Cichlidae > Perissodus > Perissodus microlepis. Next base: position 4,850,107 of record NC_140464.1, on the reverse strand, counting down.
CGCTACCAATGATGGCAAAGACGATTTGATTTCGTTCAATGATCAGTTCATTCATTTGGGTTGAAAAGAGGAGCGCTTTAGGTTCTTACTTTCATTTTATTTCCAGATGTGTGGTTTTCAATACTAAGGCATTGTGAGATGACTTCGCAGGCCAAGCTGCCCCGCAGCGAGCGGTATGAAGAGCACTGTGGGTAAATAATAGATTCATTTTCACAACTTGTTCATGCCGTCATCCTAAAGACCGGCACAGCGTCGGCCCTGGCTATGATGATGTAATGGCGTGACACACACAATAAAAAGGCTGGTTACAGAAGCACAACTGTAAGTCACAGTGTCACTCATAAAGAAGGGAACAAAACATGCATGTGCAGTCAGACTCTACATGACAACTGCAGTTATTTCCAGGTGAAAGTCTGATTTTGTGTGGATATGTGTGTGACTTTTCACACTCTGGGCTGCCTGTATGCATGCTGCTGTGATCATGAGAGACTCCCTGTCCTGGAAAGTGATCTGACACAGCAAAGAGAAGCCACGCTGCTCCTCATTAAATATTCATTCTGTTTCTTACTGCTCTGAGGGAAACAGAGACATGAAGGTAATCGCTCACATACATGCCTACACGCACACACGTTAACACACACACACACGTACGAGCATAGGCCAGAAGAGAGGGGGGAGGAGAAAATAAGCGTGCTCCACTGGAAATTACATCATCTTCTTCAGTGGACTTAGCAACACCTTATCCTTGCCCACATCAGGATGTAGCGATGATAACAGCAGCAGCTTCATTTTTGACAAATTCCCTGACTCGCTCTGATCTGCAGATTAGTGAGGCACGGTCTTTTTTATCCCAGCAAAAATCAGCAGCATCGTCAGCAGTTCAGCTGAGGCTTTGTGGAAGCGTTGGAGTCACAGTACATACCGCCACAGACATGAATAATCATGTGTCAGCCTTTCCCAGACACCAGGTTTACATCATTTCACGTGGGAAGCATATTAAATCATCATCCTTCAGGTTAAGGACCCAAGTCACTCCGTCAAGCTGCTCCGGCTCGACATGCGATTGGTAGAACCAACAGCATCTAAATTAATGAGAGTCAGGTCACGTTCAGCATCGGCCCAAAATGCACCAAAACGAAACCAAGGATGTCGAACGTGCCCTGCTCCCAGTTTAAACTTGAAGCGTAACTTCTCCTTCGTGCTTTGGACTGAAGTGGTTTTCCGCAGCCTCAATTGACAGACACAGTCTCATTACAAATGTTTGTTTTCCCAACAGCACCATTTGCTGTGACAGTGGGGTCTGCCAGCCCTGTCGACTGCAGTAAATACTCACTCTGGAGTGCAGTAAACATGGCCATCTGAGTAGTGTCACACTGACAGGCAGCTCTGATGTCCTCTAAGGCAGGCGGGCAGCCTCAGGGGCTTCGCTCCAACATGGCCACCAAAGGGCACGACGACGGACCCAAACCTACAGTGTAAGAGTGGCTGCTTAAGAGAAGTTTTTTTTTTTTATCCTAAAAAAGTGAAAATTAGTTAAAAATGAATAAAATAACTATATATTTTTTGGGAAAAAAATAAAGCGAGTGTAAAGCGAACAGAAAAGTGTTTTCTTTAAATGTTTTACAGCTACAGAAGAGAGAACTTTCTACATTTTTTTGACACAAAGTGCAAAATGCATGGAATATTTAGTATGTGTGCTTTATTTCTCTGACTGAGAGCAGAGGTGTTATGGAACAGGTTAACATGAAAACCCTGCAGTCCCATTATAATCATTTTTAAAACTCACGTGGAATAATAACAACCCCGTTTATTCTTATTGAGGTCTTAGTGTGTGCAGTAGCAACCTGATTTCAGAGGGGTGCAAATGCTACTGTGTAAACTCTTCAAGCAGGTTAATTTCTGTGCTGTTCTTGTTCATGCCCACTGTATTAATGTGAAAAAACAAAAATGGCTGTTTTCAAGCTGCAGAAAGATTGTGTTTAAAACAATCACTGAACAAGCACTGAAGAGATGCGCCAGAGGTCAGCTAGTTACTGAAGAAGATCAAAGCAGGACATAATTTTCACTTTTTGCACATGTCACAATGTTCCAGTTACCATTTCAAAATTCTTCTAAATACTGCTTATGCACCGAGATGAACACTGTTCATGTTGTCCTCAATGCTGAGGTGCTGCTACTGAAGATTTGAGAATATTTCTTCCAGGCAGATCATCATCCTAAACATCCAGGATGACGATGAACATACAGCACTTTTCCTGTTTCTCTGTCAGATATATACCATTATATATATAAAACAGTAAGTTTAATTCCTTTCAGTTAATTCCTGTTTTATTTCCGTAGCCTCTGTCTCTTGTGCCTTATATTCATGTTTACTTCCTTGTCTCATTTAATTAGTTTCAGCTTTTTGGACAACATAACTCTTCCAAAATTATTAGACACTCAAGCAATGGCACTGGATTCACCACTGATGCCAGGTGAACTCCAGGAAGCCCTGATAAGTATGCCCAATAATAAGGCTCCAGGTCCAGACGGCTATCCTGCAGAATTCTACAAAGAATTCTGGACGATTCTAGCACCAGTTTTTTACAGAACATTGTTAGAAATCAAAGAAAAGGGCAGACTTCCATCAAATATGAATTCTGCAAACATCAATCTCCTGCTAAAACCAGGCAAAGACCCTGTATATCCCTCAAACTATCGTCCAATATCCCTTATAAATGTAGACCTTAAAATAATCTGCAAAGCTCTCTCAAAGAGATTAGAGAAAATAACCACCCTCTTAATTCATCCTGACCAAACTGGTTTCATAAAAGGTAGGCACTCATCAACAAATACACGTAGATTACTTAATTTGATAGACTACTCATACAGTAAAAACCTAGAAACTACAATATTCTCTTTAGACGCAGAAAAAGCATTTGACAGAGTTAACTGGAAATTTCTATTTGCAACTTTACACAAATTTGGTTTTGGATCCTCTTTCATTAACTGGTTAAAAATATTATACAATTCCCCAACAGCTTGTGTCAGAACAAATGACCAGACATCCTCCAGCTTCTGTCTCCTGAGGGGCACCAGGCAGGGATGCCCGCTCTCCCCTTCACTGTTTGCAATTTTTATTGAACCACTAGCAGCAGCAATTAGACAGAATACAGTAATTAAGGGCATAAAATGCTAGAACGTGGAACATAAAATCAGCCTTTATGCGGATGATGTGTTACTTTTTCTCCAAAATTCACAAACCAATATCTCTGGGGTGATTGAATTGATAAACTCTTTTGCAGGAATATCAGATTACTCAATTAACTGGTCAAAATCTACAGTCCTTCCAATTAATTGCTCCTTCCATAATTCTTCTTCTACACCACTGCAATCTGGAAATATAAAATATTTAGGTATTAATGTTTCTCCCAAGCTTGCAGATCTAACTAAATTAAACCATATCCCACTTTTAAAGAAAGTAGAAGGCGAGCTGGCTAGGTGGAAATGTCTACCCATATCACTCATGGGAAGGGTTGCCGCTATAAAAATGATGGTCTTACCAAAAATAAATTATTTATTCTCAATGATCCCAACTAAACCGCCACAAGATTGGTTCAGATCTCTCGATTCATATATGTCCAAATTCCTTTGGAAAAATAAACCCCCACGTATAAGCTTAAAAACACTACAAAAGACCAAGGATAAAGGAGGATTAGAACTACCAAACTTTCAGCACTACTTCTTAGCCAACAGGCTTCAATTTATCTCAGGATGGCTAAAACATACCCTCTTAGACGAACCTTGGCTAGATGTAGAACAAGCACTTTGCAATAATCTAGAGATTTCAGACCTACCATTTATCAGCTCAAACATCCAACGACATGAATGCTTCAAAAGCGTCAGCATCAGCTCTTCTCTGACAGCATGGTGGGAGTTTCTAAAATTGACGGAGTCTTCATTAATCCCATGCAGACGTACACCTATCTGGAACAACCCTGACATATTACAAAACAATAATATGATAAACTTTCCAGATTGGAGCGGTAAAGGAATCAAATACTTAGAACATATATTAGAAGGAACAGAATTTATTCCATTTGACAGACTAGTTACACAATATGGGATCAACAAGAAAAGATTTTTAGAATATCAACAAATTAAATCCATAGTAAAAAAGAAATTTAAACCGGATCAAGTTGAACTACAAACACCACCAAGTGTGGTACAATTTCTTACTCTTAAAACCCCAAAATTACTTTCCAAAATATACAGAATTCTTTCTAAAACAGATGAATCAATATCACTTCCTATTGCAAAATGGGAAGCGGATTTATCAGTTAACTTAGACCAAAACTTCTGGTCTCAGATATGCTTAAAAACCTTTCATTTAATTAGAAATAATGGACAATAATAATGGATTGGATATATATAGCGCTTTCCAAGGCACCCAAAGCGCTTTACAATGCCACTATTCATTCACTCTCGCATTCACACACTGGTGGAGGCAAGCTACGGTTGTAGCCACAGCTGCCCTGGGGCAGACTGACAGAAGCGAGGCTGCCATATCGCGCCATCGGCCCCTCTGGCTCTTTTGCCATCAGAATTATTAATTCAATACAAAATACTACATAGAGTACACTATACAGGTCATCGGTTGTTTAAGATGGGCTTTACTTCTACCAACAACTGCTCACACTGCCAAACCAATTCACTGGACAATTACATCCATGCTCTTTGGTTCTGTCCACCAGTTCAGAAGTTTTGGCGCGAGATATGTGAAGACTTATCGAAGTGTCTGAAATGTAACATTCCAACTTCCCCTTTAGTGTGTTTGTTGGGCAGCTTAGATAATGTCACTACAGAAAAGAATATAGCCCATATGGTTTTCACTGCCCTATGCATAGCCAAGAAAACAGTCCTCATGAACTGGAAAAATAAAAATAATCTTAATTCTAACCAATATAGAAATTATCTATTAGATTACATTAGTCTTGATACAGCCTCTGCCACCACATCAGATCAATTGCTCTGGGCTCCTTTGATCAGCTCCATCACCTAGTGGGGGTGGGGCGTCATAGTTTCGTCCCACCTTTGCTGTTGTGATTGGTGTGGGGGTAGGGACAGGCTTGGGGCGTCGGGGGGTTCCCCAGGAGCATCTTCCTTGGTGGGCTCAACCCGGGGTTGCGGTCATGGCCTATTAAGGGCTCTGTTGGCTCTTAGGTGATGGTTTCCTCGTGGCTGCGTGCAGCGGGGCTAGGGGAGGGTCTGTGCTGACAGACGTGGGTTACTGACCTGGTAGCCTGGCTGCCCCTGGGTGGGTCCGGGACGGGCGTGGGGTTCTGGGGGTGCTCCATCTCTGGGCTGGGGCCCTGGCTGGGCCTTGGGGGCTTGGGTCCTGGTTGGTGTGTCGCCGGGGTTGTGGGCGGGTGGGTGTATGTGGGCCCAGCCCTAGGAGAAGGAGTTGGCCGTCCGACTGGGGTCTGGAATGTGGGGCCTCCCTGCTGCTGTGGAGTCGGGGCGGTCTGCTTCTCTCCACCCCAGGGAAAAGGGTAACACTACCTGGGTCTGGGTGCAGTTTCCCCCTCCAGGGGCAAGGGTACCTAGACCTGGGGCCTAGAGTACGCTTGAGGAGTGTGATTGTGTGTACAGTGTCTCTTTGTGTCTGTCTCCATGTTGGGTGAGTGTTGAGTAATTGCATATGAGAGCATGAGGGTGGGAATGGATGTTTGTATCTGTGTGTGCCTGTATGTCTGTGTCTATATGTCAGGTTGGGTATCAGACGCCACCTCTCTAGGGACATCTCAGGCCCTCCAAGGTATGGAGGCCTATCTCCCCCCACCACTTCCCCTGCCAGTGGCAGACGCCCTCAGACATCGGTGCATCGGTGGTTCTTTGTGTCCGGGGATGGGCATCCAGGTACGCACCGGCTCACTCCTGGTGGCTGCTTGTCGGGGCCTGGAGTCTGGGGCTCGCTCGGGCCACTTCGGGGGTGGGGTGCCCTCAGCCTCTCGGCCTGCGGCCTGGTCACTCTGGCACAGCTGGCTGCCGGCGGAGCTCACGGGCACGTCACTGCAACCCCCCCTGGCTTCTGCTCCGCAGCTGCTGAGTGACCCCTCATCTGGAGCTCTCCTCAGCTCTTTCTGGGATAGTGGCGCAGCTGCCCCTCTGTTGGTCTTCCTTGGTCTCTTGTGTTCTGAGGGCCTCTGGATGTCTGGAGTTTTGATCTCCTCCATACCTGCTGCATGCCCTGGAGGACGGGGCTGTGGCCCCCCACACCCTCTAGCAGATCATTACAGGAAGGAACCTTTTAAATACAAGCACACTCATGCTCACAGGTGTACACATGGGTGCTCACACACACAAACTACACCCTTTTTAGCTCCTACTTCAAAGCACACTGTGCGCTGTCAATCTTACGTGCTGCACAATAATGTTTAATATTTAGTATTTAGTGTTATATTCCCATATATCATCGATATGTTGTTTATTATATTGCTCTTTTTTTTCTTCTGCTTGTTTTCTCTTTTTTCTTTCTCAACAGGTGATCCAGGTGATTGAAATATGTATTTTTTGTCTGCTTATTTTGTTGGTTTTTGTTTTTTGCCCCGTCCCTCTTCCCCGCTGTTTTTCTTTTCCTCTTTCTTTCTCCCCTTTCTTTTCCCCAGTCAAGTCTGTCCCGTATTTAGCAAGTGAAAATAAAATAAAATAAACAATAAAAGGTGAACCAAATAGACCATTACGGCAAGGCTGGGATGGTCCATTTGGTAAAGTAAATCCGTTGGGCATCTTTTTTATCCGCCTTTAGACAATAATTCTGATGGCAAAAGAGCCAAACGGGACAGGCAAAAAAAAAAAAATTAGTTTCAGCTGTGTCTCGTCACTCTGCTGTGTCCACTTTTCTTGATTAACTGTGTATTTAAGGCCTCAGTTTGTCTCAGTATCTTACTGTGTCATACTGTTAGCTAGATTTATTGTTTTCGGTGACAACCTCAACCCTATCCAATCAGAACATATTATTTTAAGTTTTTTTTGTGGTCGTTATTGTTTCCTAAGTGCCGTCAGTCACAGAACAAAGAAAACCATTATTTAGATACATCGAAAACTTTTTGGTCCATTTTACTTTTCTCTAAGATACAGAGTTAGGGTTATAGGGTTATAGGGTTGTTTGATAACTGAAGTGACCTAAAAAATGAGGCCAGGGGTGAGAACGAGCAACCTGTTACTGTGTCTGTCCTGCAGTATAAAAAACAAAAGAGAAATCAATCCCATTGGCTCAACTGTCTGTCTGAAATTACAACTCTGTCTGGTCTCTTTGCATTGTTGCACAGAAAACAAATCAATCACAGTCAAATGCCAAAGACATGTGATATCTAAATACACTATAAAGCCTTGTATATACACTTTGAATACTATGCTGGGCCACTTGGACTGGATCATCTTTGCCCTCTCTGGCTGTGTAACCTTATGAAACTGCATCATGTTGTCTTTTTACTTCCTCCTTGCTCTCTTTGTTTGCCCTGTGTTCGCTCCTCCATCTGTCATGCACTGCCCTGCTGGCGTTACCTCCGTACGTCCTCCTCTGACCCAGACCTCCCATCACCTCAGTCCAAGACTTCTGTGATAGTCGCAGAGGTGTCAGCAGCTCTCCCACTGGGTGTTAAGAGGGCTTTGCAGAGGTGGGAACATCTCTGTCTGCTTTCTTTAGTGCTGCTTTGTTTCTTTGTATACCATGATTCCTTTTAACCACAGCATCCTAGCAGCTACTTTTCCAGGAGAACCAGTAGAAACTTTATACTGCAGTGATACGAGAAAGCGTAACATTTACAGGAATCTAGTTATAGTTTCTTATTAGTAAAAAAAATCCTTTTGAAAGTTCACCTGCGTCTTCTTCCCGGTGTGTATACAGTCTGTGAGTTCTCCTGCTGTCTCATCATCCTCCTGTTGGGGAGGCATCCCTTGTTTTCTCCTACTGGCTCCCTACATTTGTTTTGTTCTTTTGGATTTTGTTAGTTTATCGGCTTTTCCTCCCACACTGTGAAGCACTTTCTGTTAATCCATAAGTTCCCGACTAAAGCTCCTTTATTTATCCACCTGCCTGTCTGTCTCAGCTTTGTCTGTCTTTGGGTCTTTTGTGAACATGACTACTAATTGTGACATCTTCTAAATGAATAACTTTTTAAATCTGGGGGTCAAAGTGATACCTATTCAGAAGTGTCTTAAACCTGCATTCTTCTAATTGCCAGATCATACAGAATATCCCAGTTCAAGCGATTTATGACCTCTGTAAGTATTTTTAATTGTTTTTGGTCTCAATCGCTTGTTTAAAATCTTTGGGTGATTTTTTTTAAAAATTAGTCTACATTAATTTTTTTTGCCAAATTATGAAAAAGATAGATTTCAAGGGTCCATATTTAACTCTTTTTAGCCAGTACAAAACTCACAGTAAATTAGGAGCCAGCAAATCTTCAGCTGTGAGCATCAGAGACACTTTTGGAATTTATATTTGGTATTTCCATGTCAAAGATGATGAAAATGATAAAAATCATAATAATTTATATGTCTAGCTATTTACATAGACATATAAAGATATACAGATGTAGAGCTGTACAGTTAAAAAAGTTAAATGAACTAAAAACTACTAAACTGAATGCTAATATTCTCATAAAGGCCGACGTACATGTAAGGAAGTTGCCAAACCTTTACGAGAACTTCTTTGAACATGGCCACTATTGTTATTGTTATCACATTAGTATCAATATCAGCAGGCTGTACTAAACTGAGCTGGGGTAAAACCTCCAAACAGACCAACTCTGCTTCATACCTTCAACCAACTCGGATATGATGCAGTGTGTTTGGGCTGTGTTCTGACACAAAGCAAATACGCTGTAATAGATTGCAAATGAACTGCACCATGGACACCACCAATTAATCAAAAGGAAGATTGCTTTCTCTGTGCTATTGTAGGAAAAAAGAGTGAATTGTGCCTCCTTTAAATGAATGGATTGTATCTGCAGTTAATTATCAGTTACTACAGGGTCTCTTTGGGATGCTTCCACAGCTTAAGGATATGGCCGGGGAGGTGGAACAGAGAGCAGCTCTACTGCGATGGAGTCAGAGATAGAACTGCTGGTAATTACACTTCCAATGTAAGAGGATCAATTCTACGTAATCAGAGTGCAATCCTACTGAAAATCGAGTGGTTATTCAAGCCACTTTAACATGCAAACTTTACATTTTCTAGGGGATAACATGTCTTTAATAAACAGCGGCTGAGATCAAATAAACGATGATGGCTGAGAAGTCTGACTGTGCTGGTGCTCGATATCCAAACACTGCAGAGTGTTTGGAAGGAAAATTAAATTTTTTTTTTTTTTTACATATGTTATCCTGTCTTCAAAATCTCTGCAATCCACAGAAATTCAGTTTATGACACCAAAACACAACAAAGCATTAAATGTTGGATTTTTGGCATAATGTCTCGTAAAATATCCAAAACATACCCAAATGGACACATAAAAACCCCAATGATTAGTTGAAGCAAATAGATTCAACTCTAAAAAGCTGCAGCAAATGAAAACACAAATATTTTTTTACAGACTGAAAACATTTTGATATCTTTTGTGTACATCTGTAGTTGGAGCCAAATGGCAGGTAGTTTAGCTTAGCAAAAGAAACTGTTGCGCTTTGCAAACACTTAGTCAGACATACCTCTTTCTTTTACCTTGCAGCTCTTGTGCAGAAACAAAATAAAGCTATGATGCATTCAGAGTCATTTTGCTGCCTTGAACATATCCAGTTTCCCAATGTTTACTGTCTTTATGCTAAGCTAAGCTAGCTGACAAATGGCAATAGTGTCATATTTACCATACTGACTCATGCTTTCACATCACAGCGTGTCAAATACTGCTGTTTGTTTAGAAAAGTGTGATACGCACAATTTATCCTAATTCACTGGACACGGCAATGCTGAACATCACCAACGGTCATGTTGCTCGAAAAATCAGCAAAGCCTGCTTATATTTTAATCACTTTGTGGCGTGGGTGTGGTCTCTGGCCAGCTGCAGAGGAGGGGTGACGCAGTGAGCTCCCGGGGCAGCGCAGGGGCGGGGTGAACAGGTGTGCTTGGATCTGACAGTGATTGTGTCTCTTTATATGTTGGCAGTGACAGTCGGAGGAGGGAAGCGGACGTGACAGCAGAGAGAGAGCGGGAATGTCTGTGTCCCAGTAAAAACCACAGTATTAAATAAAAGTTCTGCTGTCATCATATTCGCTCCAGCGTATGTTTCTTGGGTCCAACGTTACACACTTGTTTGTTTACCAGGATGTATTCTTTGGGAGCAGCTGTACTCGTGCATGTTAAAAAAATGATGTTTAGTGGTGCCCGGTGAGTTTAAAAGTCAGGGGGTCCCAAAGAAGCATTCATACATGACGAGGTGGAAGCAACACCCTATCTGTTTCCCTGCTGCCGCAGCTGATGGATCACAGCTCTCACACCAAGCTCACCTTTAGTGTTTCTCAGTGATTCTGTGAACTTCTGACAAAACATTAGTATTTGATGCTGTTGGAGACTAAAAGCAAGCTCCACTCACATGAGAGTGGCATCAGTTTTCTCATCTCACACTGAAATAAATTCCCAGAATTTAAAGTTTTTACTTAGAGTTTGAAACACTGCCTGGTTGTTTTTAAATGTTCACAGAGATATTTCAAGCCACATTATTATTACTCATCCACCTTCATCATTGTCATCGTCATTGGGAAGCTTAAAGGATTATAATCAGCAGTTCTTTATGCATCTCTGCATAAAGTGCTTTTAATCTGAGAGCATATCAATGCAATGTTGTGGTAACAGCACAATTCTTATACCAGCAGATTTTGATCAGAATCTTTATTAAAAATATAGATTTGAGGTGGCTTCTGTTTTGAAGCCATATGTCCTACCAATTGTCATGGAAATATGTGGAGTTAGGAGCAGACGGCCAGCAGTCCCTGTATCTCGTGCTCTGCTGAGTTGTGGTGCCACACAGTTTGCTTACACAAAGATTGGCCCTGGGTATGTTTCATATCGATTTGTTCTCTGGTCATGTAGGATAAAGATAGACCCCACCCAACAGGACCAACTGCAGCTAAAAAATATCACGTGGCAACAACACACAGAAACACACATGCAGCCCTTCTGGCTGTGAGGACGAGGAGGTGTTGGGGGTCAGAGCGGTTAATAACTGATGTTTCTCCTCCTCAAAGCATGTCCCGTCATTAATGCTTTGTAGTTGACTTTTTTCCTAATTTATAGCTAAAGCGCATATCTGGAGTACGGGTGGGTGGGTGGGGGGCATCTCCATGCAAAGAGGGCGACAGCATTTATGGGAGAGTGCTACCGAAGTTTACAGCCCCTCTCTCATCGATCAAAGCCATCCAAGGCATTAATCATACACTAAACCAATTACCGTGCCATCACACTCCTCTGGCTGTCCATCTAATCTCAGAGACTTCATCAGGACAGCCGAATGCTGCTTCACAAAGAGCCATCACTATTAATGTACAAGGAGGGAATCATAATGATGTCTGCTGTGTGCTTTAAACCTCCGTGGTTCAATCGAGATTGCTATAATTCAGGATAAATGTTTTTCTCATTACGAGGGATCTGTCTGAGAATGAGAGGGGATATGTAATGATCGACATGGCTAATAATAAGACTGATGATGGATGTGTTTGGTTCTATCATTGTTCAGCACTAATGCTTTTTCAAACTTTGATTTACTGGGAAGGAAATGTATTTTTTAAGCTAGCTTTTTAAAATTAAGGTGTCTAAAATGTAGCTTTAAACATCAGTCTAACCACATTTTGTTCATTCTTAGAAATTGCTTAACTTACTTTTAACCCATTACTTATTTATTCAATACATTTGTTTTCAATTTGTTTTGTATTTCAGGAAATTAATATTTATAACATATGAGTTATTTACTGTTTCTAGCATGTAAAATTCAGTTTTTTCAATTTAGGATTGTATTTTGTGCTTTGGATCTCCAAAGCACAACAGAAATATGTCACAATACTGTATTACATACAGTTTATATGATAGCAGATTATACATAAGACTAAGTTGGCTTGCGTATTTTCAGCACTGTAAATGCAATAAAACTTCCCTACAAGTGTTAAGCTATCGAAATGCTTTGTGTGTGGTTATGTTTATGGGTTTTCTTCTCTTGGTTAACAAAACATGGACAGATGCAGTGTTCACCTCCATGAAGAAGGAGAACTTGTGAGTGAGTGGAGTCAGTGCAGAAAGAGTTCAGGCAGTAGGGTGAGGCGGGGACAGCGTTTACCAAACTTAGTCTCTGTCTGCTGCCAAAGTATAATTGGCTGCTCGTGTTAGCGTTATTTATTTACAGCTTTCCCTCGTTGGTCCAGGACAGTGATTGAAACTTCAACTGATTTGCCACCCTCTGTCATATTTTGAAAATTCAGTCACTACCAAGGGACTCGTCCACGCCTTTGCTGTGTTGTGTTTCCCTGCTGGGTGTCTCGCTGACCACAGTCGATTGTGGCAGCCTTCAATCATTGAGCACCCTCTCCACACAGTCAGTCAGCTGAACTTGAAATCCATCATCTCAGACTACAGCTGTGGATTGAAGTGTTTATTCTGCTCTGGAGTTGCATGCTAGACGGTTGCTCTAACCAGAACCTGCAGCAGGTGAAGAACTGGTTCTGGTGCTATATCAAAGACTTACTGGAAAGGTAAGTGACAGGTAAGTGATTACACAGCTCCTTTATATAACTGTGACAAAGTACTTGACAGCTAAAATACCACCTTAAATATTCATTATTAATACCCGCAAATCAGGAATTCTTTTCTTTTACTAAATAAGGCAAAATGTGGAAATATAAATAAAAAACAAACAAACCATAGTCTTACAAGTGTACAAGGGTTCATTCGCTGGAGAACAATTTCTTAGTAGTAATAGGCAGCCTCTTTAATTCTCATCAGTCTGGTCTTGGTGCAGTGACCTCCATGGTGCAAAGAGTTAAAGGACCGCTGCTAGCAACAAGACTCTGTTCCAAATGTTGTCTGGAAGAAAACTTCTCTGGATGCTACTTTGTGTTTATTTGGATCCCATTTTGGGCCTATTTTCTGTAAAGTTGTTGCGCTGTTATGAGTTTTTGACCCCGGGAGTAAAGCAAACTTAAAAATGTTGGTCCCAGAAGTGAGGACAAACCAAGCAGACTTAAAGCAATCTGAAACAAAAGATAAAGACATCAGGTTTAATATAAACTGAAGACAGACTATATTTGTCTAATGATCTCAACCAGACAAGTAATCAATAAACTCTACACTGATATCTGAGTGTGTTGGTTGTAGCCGTGAGAATTATAAACGACAGCCTTAACGGCATCACGGCCAAAGGCCAGAGTTCTGCACTGTTCTTAGACTGTCTGCAGCCCGGGCTTAATCTGATAATGTCTGGTCTGTAATTTGGCCTTAGTGGGCAATAAAGAGGGCAAGGTGAAGACCAATAAAATAGTCATGTTCGTCAGTGACTGTGTGCTGTCTCAGCGGAGCTCCGGTGAGGGCAAAATGAAGCCCATCCATCGCCGGCTGCACAGCATTGACAGTGCAGTGCAATAGAGCTCAGTCACTTTACACAGTGTGTTATCAGATGAAGGGGGGAGGCAGCCCAGAGCAGCGATACTGTCGGAGGAGAGGGGCCTCAGTTTTTACTCCAACAAGTGGCCGTATTCGCTTCCATCTACGCTGCCCTCGACTTGTAACTGTAATCCGGCCCATGCAGCTGTACGTACAGGGGATCGGTGTCATAATACAGTGTAATGCCACTTTAGGGCCGGAGCATTAGCCTGGGTGGGCATGCTCCAGCTGGGTAATCCTTATCTGATTGGACTATGAGACTAATCCTGCTCTTTTCTGCCACTCTGCACTGCTATCTTCTTTTATCTCATCCTGCCTCTCTGTTATGCACTGAGCACAAACATCACTATTCAAACATGCACAATATGCACAGAAATGACTCCCACATGTGTTTTCAGATGCACCAATGTGCAGTACACAGATACTCCCACATGCAAATACATAAAGTCATGAGGCAGGAAGGGTGAACTGTGATCTGGGGTGATGGACAGGAGCTGTGTAAGTCTCCTATAGTAAGTCACCTCTGAACATAACAACAAAAAGACACACCCACATGTTGCCTTTGACTCTTTAGAGCCCTTACGAAGAAAACCTGAGTAGCAGCACAAAATTCAAGCATGCTGGGTAGCATATATGTAGCACCTTAGCAATATGAGTACACACGAGCGCATACACATCTGGCAGCACAGATATTTAAGGGCCAATTTTACACCTGGGGATGATAGAACAATAAACTCTGTGATCAGAGGATTCCCTTCTCTACCATTTCAGCCACAGCCAACTTAATATGCACCCATTTGAATGATCAGCCACTGGATACATTTTAATATCCACTGACGGAGATCAGTTTGTTGATACCTCGACTATAAGCGGCTGTAAAAATGTCACCTCCCTGATTTGATAACTCCGCATACCTTTATGGCTAACCTGGCTTTACAGATGTTGCTCTGGTGCTTTTCTGCAGACAGATGTGATAATTTTTGGATTGACTGTTAGTAGCTAACATGTTAGCAAAGTGTGTGTTAAATTGAAGTTCAATTGAAGCCTAGCCAGCAGCTATACTCTACAGCTGCCTGTGTCAGTGAATTTAAAGAAATTGCCCCCACACAGCTGCCATGAAGAACAACATAACAAAAAAAATGCCCTGTTTTTGTACACATGCATATCTCTGCTATAAAGTTGGACATTTTAACACGGTCTTTAGGGATGACTCACTTTCGGAGCCAGCCTCAACAGCAGTTTTTTTGCACCTCTGCGATGGCTTTCATCCCCAGAGGATGCTACTTGATCTCAACAGATGCTGGGTGAATTGGCACAAAAACGCTTTTGTGAAACATATTTATGTTTCCCTGATAATATAGGTTCAACATAGGCTGTGCTAGAATGATGAACAGGTTGATATTTTACCTGCTAAAGATATTAATGTTGCGAGCATGTACAGATTCACAAACAACATGGGTTCAAAGTCTTGTTTAAAAATGCTACAAATATTCTAAATATATTTTCTTTACCTGCAACATTATGCAACAAGAATGAACCTGATCTCTTTTGGATTTGGACTGTGATTCAGACAAAACAGGAAATTTAAGGACACCAACTGGGACTTTAGATTATAAAGGGTATTTCTTTGAAATTTCATAAATTATAGGTCAAATGATTAGATGAAAAAGCATCCATCCATCCATCCATCCCACCATTCTCTTCTGCTTATCCAGAGGCGGTGTAAACCCTGGAAGAAGCGAACATTAAGTGAAAAAACTTTCACAGCTTAGTTAGTGATTGTATTTTAGCTTTTGTGGTTTGGACACAGCTAGAAAGACTTAGATTAGTCTCACTGCTTTAGGTCCAGGCACAAAAGAAAAATGTGGCCCTCTTTCATCATGAAGTCCACCATTTCTCTCCAACGTCTCTTCCTAAACTGTGTCCTCATCCTGAAGCCACAGTAGAGCCTGAGGGTGGCGCTGTAATGAAGACAAATGCCTCAGATTACGAGCGACGTGCATGAGGAGGGGGGAGCAGAGGCGGCTTTTTTACAGACGTCCCAGATAGGACGGAGGAGCGGCGGCCTCCAGGGACCAATTCATCCGTATCACACATGTTTACTCTGCACCGTTCATGCTTAACCAGCTGAATCTCTCTCTGCACCCACACTGTGTGCAACCACATCTGTGTGTGTGTGGAACCGCAGTCACTGGACTTTTAATGCTGGTTTAAGGCTGAATGGCAAAGGACCAAAAAGAACTAAAGTAGTGTTTGGATAAAATCAAACAACTAAAAAGAAAATTAAGCCACTGTTCAGTGTACACTGATTAAAGCCCCAGGTTCACCTAAACTAATAAAAAATTTGACAAGAGGATCAAAAAACTGAAGGAAGACGGACACAGAATAAATAAAAATCTAAACCTTTTCAAGGAAACTCCTAAAATTGTGCCACGTTAATGTGTTTTCATATAAATGATCAAGAGCTATATTAAGAAATAGTATTTTTCAGATTAGTATTTTCACACTAATACTGAAAGTTTTCTAGACTTGCAGTGCATAAAAGAATCTGATGTTTCTCTCAAAATAAAGCCATCAAAGGCACTTTTTAGTCCTAGAAACCTCCTAAAGCATGATGATGGTCCTGTTTCTAGAGCTGCTTTATCCTAAAAGCATGAAAGCAGTTGATTTATTGAATAGGAAAGCTGGAAAAAGTGACGGTTTGCTTAAAAAAAAGAGTTAGATGCTAAAACAACTGATCAATTATTACTCTTCATTGCAGCTTGTGTTATCCATGCGATGACATAACTGGTAACTGTGCTGTAATGTGCTGGCTGATTATGACATTGTTCCAGTTAAAACGATCTCCTCAGGGGGTCCAACAGAAATCATCTGATGTCCCTGGAACCAATCACATCTCAGGAATGTGACAGCAAGTGATCCATCCCCAGAGAGCTTTGAACAGAGTGACGCATTCCGTTTGAACTTTAGTCATATCCATGAGGAATTTTGCAGTTGACAATAAGAGTCCTATATCTGAGGCATAAAGTTTTGTATTATGTGCATGTTCTTGCAAAAGCACAGAAACACACAAAATTCTTCTACCTGCAGACATGTTTGAGAAATTGTTGGCCACATGATGAAAAACTCAGCCTGCATATTGATAAATGCACCTGCACGATTTGACTAAATTTGCCTTACTTATTGATTACCAATCTATTTATTTACTCAAATGATATTAGGTCCAAAATATAAAGCATTAACTATGAAGATACACCATGATCACATCACGTTGCTGATATGATGAGATCATTTGTAAGAAAGGCTGACATAAATGCTCGTGAGCAGTAGTGAAATAGAGCCTGCAGATGTGGTTTTGAGGCTTTGTCCTCAGCCTCTTGAACTTTATGTTGTTCAGAGTCAGTTTAAAGGTGAATCCAAATTCATAAAAGAAAGGTTTTATTCAAGCAGCAAGTAAAGCCACACAGTCAAAGTTAAGTACAAAAAACAGAATCCAAAGGTGAGCAATTCCAAACGGAATTACAGACCCATTGGTGGGAACAGTGATAAGGAACAAAGAAACTGAAGGGACAAAACCAAAGAGGACAACAGACAGGATCAGAAACAGGAGGAGAACAAGACACAGGTGGATGTAATCAGCACGATCAGACAGGCAAGAAGTTAAAACCAAAACAAAACATCCAAGAAAAGAAAAGTAGTACAGGAAGCCAAAAATACTGAAGCAAAATACACACGACTAAACACAGAAACAAGAAAACTCACACTTAACAAGACTGACTCAAAGAAACACTGGACCACAAAGATGCAACTAAGGGAGGGAGGTACAGCTGAAAACTAGAGGCATGAGCCTAAACAGAAACCAGTGCTCAGATAATGCTGCACAAACTCAAACTCAGTGATGAATACACCAAAAGAGGAATCCTGAACTAAAGCCAACACAAAAGTCAAAGCTTTAAACCAACAACACAAAACCTTCACAACACATGTAACCTAAAAAGTAACAGTTTTATAGAAATGTTTATAGATTTATATATACATTTATTTTATAGATATTGTAAAACTCAGTAAATGCCAGCCATCTAGAAAACTATTAGCAATAACCGCTTTCCGTCACTCTTAGCTCAATGCGTCCCAAGTTGCTACTGCAAAAGCTCTGGATGCAAAATATGCGGTGTCATAATAAACGGAAAAATTAGTTCCCCCAGAAAAAAAAATCATTTTAAATGTTGTTGCACAACTTGCTGTTGTTTTTGAGAAAGATTTAGTGATGGAAAATCACATATGGTATCCTGTTATAACTGTTATCCATGTGATTTCCACATTTCTTTAAATGCCCCTGAACCCACCAAAGTCTGAACAATGTCTTCCCGTCATCAGTGCAAGATGGCAGCTTCCATTTCTGCCTCATTTTGGTGTCACTTTTGCTCACTGAGAGAAAGTTGTGACATTTTTTCAATTTTCATATAAAGCCGATTTGTTGAAACAACAGTTCAAATCAATTTCTGAGAAAGAAAAGCAGCAAATCCTAAAATGTGCAACAAACAGCATTGACTGATCAGTTATTTCAGCTTTAGAAAGGAAAAGTGAACATCTGCTAAATCAATACGAGATATTCTGTGTTTTACCCAGCGCAAACCTCCAAAGCACACTTGCACGGTTTTATACTGAGGGAAAGTAAATGATCAGTTTTCTGTAGATCCACAGGAGAAAGATTTTTCTGTTTCTCTGACAAGCAGTGAGCGGAGCAGAGGTCGAGGTGCACCCAGTGTGGGTATTCCCATTTTGCTTTTTCACAGGTTCTCTTCTTCTGTAGCTGTTATACAAACACAAACGGTCGCCTACCTGCGTACACTCAGTAAGCAGAATGTGTGGGATACCGAGCTGCCAAACACACAGTCTGCATTCACTGCTGCGAGGAGGATGGAGCGACCACTTCAACTATTTGCAGCCTCAGCCGCTGCCTGATCACCAGCTCACTTTAGAGGAACCGGGGAACCGTGAATACTATCCGTCTTGGCACTTTGATTTAATAGAGCAGAGCTACAAATTGAAGCCTAATTAACATCTGAAATGTAAACTTGATATCTCTCCTCCTGACTCTCTATGTGCTGAAACAAGGCAGGGTTTGGTGCTTATCGCTGCCTCTCTCCAGCTGCATCCGCTCTATATTTTCCTATTTTTCAATTTCCCCCTCACAATTTTTGGTATAAAATTGCTCAAACTACCTATAATTAAATGTACTCGCTTTTTAAGACCCAATTTCCTGAGCAGGAAGTCATTTGAATTAGAATTTAAATGAATCTGACCCCGCTGAGTAAATGCAGTGGCCCCATTTTTCCACTCCCCTGCCTCTTCTGGGCCGGGGATCATTCATGAATCACAAATGACAAATCTGGGTTTATTTCCTGCCATTTTGATCCTGGATTCAAAGGAAGAAGCACATTGTGCTAATGCAAAAGGAACACACACACACATGCGCGCACAGCGAGTCTAAGTGTGATGTTTTTTGCTCTCATCTTGACTCCGTGCTGTTCTGTTTGCCAATTAAATAATGGCCTGGCAGGGATAAAAGCCAGTCACTGTCACAATTACACTCCAGCTGTAACTGTGATCCTATGTCGACTAATATAATCATTGTATCAGTGTTTAGTGTTATCCCTCTTATTTATCAGGTGAAGGCCAGCTGAGCTCTTTTGCCTCACATCTCGAGCTGTGTTGGTGAGACCGCAGCTTTCTGATCCCAGCACCTGAGCAGCTTCTCGGGAACAGCTGAGGTGTCAATGCTGTGATCGGAAGAAGGGCTGTGCACCAAATAAAGGTGTTTTTAAGGGTAAATGTATTGAATCTCATTAACAGGAACAGCAGCATGACTTGAATACCATTACACTCCTTGTTCTTTACTTTACTTTTCATTTTCAGAGTGACATATTTCCGTTGTTGCATATCGGGCATATCTATGTTTTTTTTTTTTAGCAGACCTGCAATTAATGATTATTTTTGTGCTCCAGGTTATTTAGAGTTTTGCCTTGAAATTGCTGAAAAAGCATAAAATACCTGTTAATTTGCTTTTCAAAAAAAAAACAAAAAACTGTCAGAACCCAAAGATATTCAGACTTTAATAGTTATGACAAAAAAGCAGCAAATCATCAGACTCAATAAGTAAACGTTCAGTATGTTCAACTGACTGGCATCTAAAATTCAGAGCCAAATCACAACAATGATGGCCTCAAGGCACTTTACAATAGTTTTAAACCAGGAAACGTTCAGCCATATTTAATTTAAATGTTTTGTTCGGATATTCATTCACCCCAACCTCCTCCCTACAGGGACTCTGAGGCATTATAGCAGTGTCCCCTGACTTCCTAATTTGTTCCTGTCATAATTACTAAAAATGAAAGAAATGTCAATTTTACACAACTAGGGAGAATTTTTAAACATGACAAATCTTAATATATATATATTTTCATTTTAAAGCAAAAGCACATTGTTTCACACATCATTCAAATGTCATTTTTGTATCTAAACATTTGAAGTGGCAACATATTTGTTTTTTCTTTGAATATATTATCAGTCTTTAACTGGATGTTGACAAAAAGATTCTTATTTTCACATCCAGCTCCAAATCACTTGGATCCAAGTTTGTATCCAGCTAATAAATTTCCAATTTCCACTCCTGTTTTTTGGTCTGTTTTTGGTCTCCTCCACCTTCGCCCTCTGTTTAGTCTCTTACAACCTGCTGTTTCATAGTGAGCAGAAATCAAAGAGGGAGGTGCACTGCCTCTACAGTTAAATAATGACCTTAAACTCTCCTTAAAGCTCTGTAAGCCAAGGAAAGCTGTAGATTTGGTCAATAATTCATCCCTACTCCACAAGCGACCTCTTTCACACTGCCATTTTATCATAGTTATTTTAAAGATATTAATTATAGCGGCTTTAAATGTTTCTTCTTCTTAAACTTTGAACAGAGGGTGCTGCTTATCACAGGGGGCAGAAGAGCATGAAGTCAGCCACTGAGGCCTTTCAGGGGCTCACAGCTAAGACGATGAACAGATTTGTAACGCTCTGTGCCCTCACAAGGTTACAGCACCTCACTCCAAGTCAGCACCGACCGCCTCCACCGGGGCATGACAGGAAACACGCCGCCGCCGTCTGACAGGGCAGACACTCGAGGTCGTCTGAAAACCTGCACTCAGGACGTGAGGCAGTTTGACATCTCAGAAAGTACCGGGCACAGGGAGGTCGAAGGTTATATGACAGGCAGCTCTGCCATCATCAGGGTTGTCAGGCAGGTCAGGCCTGCTGACAGATGTGACTGCATCTCGACTTTTGGGTCCTCACACTCTGTCCAACGTGCTGCCCCGGTGTCACATCCTCTTTAAAGGTACAGATCTCCTGCAGCTTCCTTTAATTAGGGTTAGACCAGCTTATTGGCATGCCAATATATCAGGGTGATATATGATAAAGGTTCATCTCCACCTACAGCCTGTGAATGTGTTGTTAATTTATTATTTAAACTCTAAAGCCGGACTGAATAAACAATTCCAGACTGGTGTGGGTGACTTTTATGCAACCGGAAACCTGATTCAGCCTGCCTGCAGGAGCTAAACACCAAAATTAACCGTTGAAGTGCAGCAATTCAGTTTCGTGATTTTTATATAAGTGTTTTTGGAAGGGCTTATTTTACACCAGGTAAAAGTTACAACAGTTTCTTCCAAAGCTCAAAACTGCTGAGATTTAATGAGTTACATTAGTTTTAGACAGAATTTATGTGGAAAGCCTACTTTTTGGGATCCATGCTAACTTTTCTTGACCTTGTGATCCATTGCAAGATGCAGATGCCATTTCTACCAATATAAGTTTTGGTTTGTTCATGAAAAAGATGAAAACTGAAACCATCCACAAATTCAGAAAAACTCATTCTAATCCGAATTGTTCTCATCTATTAGCTGCACATCCGTGTAGTCCTTTGGGTTTACCTCACAGAAACCTGTTTCACCCGGCTGGAAAATGGACTTGTCATTTTGGCTAAAAGTGAAATTTCTCTGTTTCTTTTTCAACAAAACATAACTAATACCTGAAAAGTGCTAAAAAGTGAAGTTCATTTCAAACAGATTTAGAACATGAAACCTAAATGATGGTGTCAGATCTTTCCAGCTCGTTGATTTGTTTGGTATAAGGTAGAAATCTCCTTCCCCATGAATGCAGAACACATATAAGCTCATAAGCAGCAGCCAGGTCACATATGTTGCATTTTTACTTTCCTGCTATCAGATTGTATCATTTGAGGCACCAAGAAGGTCAGTGATGTATTCAGTATCCTAAGAGATCTTTTGGCTTTTAACACACATTTAAACACCCTTTGCAGTCAAACACTGCAATGGATCTCATTTACATTGAGTAGCATAGAAAAAGAGAGAGAATAGGTTCACCTCCCACAGTACACTTGTGTCGTGGAAGTGCTGAGGCCTCTCGGGCGGGCGGCTTCAAACGCACGCAAATGAACACGTTGGGAAAGTTTATGCTGCACTACAGCACCACAGAAGAACCGACTTTCCTCTTACCTTCCAAGCAACACGTCCTCCACAGGCCCGAGTGGGTCATCACCTCCTCGTTCTTCTTGCTGGTCTCGTTCTCGCTCATGGACTTGGTCCTGCAGACGCCGCGGGAGTACAGCCAGTAGTCCGTGCCGACCGCGATGGTCATGAGGCTGAAGGCCGCGAAGGCGCCCACCGTGGTCAGCAGCATCTGGACTCCGCGGTCGAACAGACCCATGTTTCCGCATTCCATGAAAGGGGGACCCCCTTTCCTCTTGATGTATAGGAAGTAAATATTTGAAAATTTGCGGGACCAAATCAAACCGAAAAAACGGGATATACTCGAGCGGAAGGAGAGGGAAGAAGGAGGCGGAGGATGCGGTAGGAACCTTATGGTTGCGTTTGGGTGAGGACCAAAACAAGAGAAAAAACTAACTATGGCAGAGAGAAGGGGGGGAGAGGAAGAGGCGGTGAAGTCTCTCCTCTCTGTTTGTTTTAACTTTCACACCCAAAAAGATGTGTGCAAAAATTAAGTATGCAGAGGATGACAGCACCTCAGCAGGCCTGGAGCTGCAGATGGAGCCAAGCACTGGAGCCACTTGCAGCAAGAAAACAAAAGCTACAAATGTGATTATTAACACAGATCTATGACTGGTTAATTAAAGCCTAGGGTAACTAAGAGGAGCCTAAAAACAAAAGCAAGGCTTATTTTGTACAGGCCGGTCAAAAAACAACCTGTTCGTTGACTTGTAGAGATCACAGCTATAAGCACTGAGCTGAATTTACACGAGCTCAAATGGAGCAAAGAGACGGCTGGGTGGGTGGGGGGGGGGTGCGGTGTTGGAGTAATGGCAGGTTTGAAGTACAACAGTTCAATACGTCTGTTACAACAAGTTGCTTTAGTCAAAGGCTATAACATTACGTTTACTAGTAAGAATTCAGAAATAGAGCTATTCTAAAGACTATTGTTGTTATTAATAGTATTATTCTAGTGGCTTTTATTAGTAAAAATAAACTGGGGAAGGAAACGAAGGACAAAATCGAAATCTATCATATTAGTGGTGACAGCGAAGAGTAAACAAACGGACCGATTCGAGTCCTGTCGAGAGGAAATAAAAGCGATTCCCTGCGTGTTTTATAACAGCCTGTTGTGAGGTTAAAAGCAAATCTGTCTTCTCACAAATCAACCCGGTGGAATGAGGAAATCAAGGCTCAACGACTAAATTAATTCATTAGCCGGCGCAAAGAAACACACACGCTCAAAACCAGATCGAAACCTACGTAAACCTAACAAAAATAGTAATAAATTAGTTAAAAAAAATAATAAATTAACCGCTTAGATTTTCCTTTTTCCTAAAATTTTGATCCCCAGTTTCCATATGTAGCCCTATAGCTCTGGGAAGGTTTCCGCCGAAAATGGGGGTCTGCGGTCAGAGGAGGTTCGGTGGTCGACGATCCGGAGAGAGCGGGGAGCATCCAGCAAGGCAAGCCGACCATCACTCGACATGGAGCCGGCAGGAGGAGGATGAGGAGTCGGTGTGGGCGCCGCCGCAACCCACGGTGCTTCTTCGGCGGATGGAGGAGGATGGTGCTGCTGCTGCTGCGTGGATATCCAAATTCACCGTGGCAGTATCACACCCAGGACGGTCCCGTTTGTATAGCCCTTGCGCCATGTAATAACAAGAAAAAATAAATTCTGATGAAGGCTGCGATCCCCCTGCTCTCGCCTCCTCCTCCTCCTCTTCTTCTTCTTCTGCTGCTTCTGCCGCTGCTCTCTCTCCTGCGCTCTCGGGTGCAGGTTCGGCCGCTTTTGCAGGAAGGGGGTGAAAAAATGATATTACACAATCAGGAGAGCGACTCGCACAGATCCACGGACAGCGCTGGTGTTGTCACGATGTCAATGTGAGCAGCGCTATACATTCAACATATCCACTCCAGCCGTTTCCCCCCTTTTTCCTCGGACGCTGAGTGATGTCAGTGTAAAGAAGCTGGTCTTGAATCGGAGGGTCACTTTCGTCCTCCTTCCGCTCTGGCGACGCTTTAAAGGCCCACAGTGTCGGCGTGTGTGCGCGCGCTCAGCGCTGCAGCAATGGAGGCCAGTTGCTGGAAAGATATTAAAGATTTTTTAATTCCGTTTCTGTGAGTGGTGGAGGGGACGGAAGGAGGGGGTGTTGCGATGGTGGACTCTCTCTCCCCCCTCGCTTTCTCTCTCTTCTTGAATGGTGGGTTGCATTTGTGCACACATGCTGAAATTTACGCATTTAATGGCTTTATTGTGATGATTATGCCCGATCCAATCGTTGCAGCTCTCGCACTCTTCTGTGAAGTAGCCACACTAAATGTCACTTTTCTCGCGTTTTTGTTGTTTTTTGTTTTGTTCTTTGTTACTAAAAGCCTCGATTTTTCAGCTACAGCGCACGGCGTTACAGGCAGACATCCCCGCTCTGATTACGCGATTTTTCTTTAATTATGCTTAGTAGCGAGAGTGAATGAGGCTTGGCTGACATTGAGTGTTTGAAGATATGAACCCAGCGGTACATACAATTATTATTTTATTATTATTTATTTTTTATAATGACTGGCTCCTGTGTAAGTAATGTCCGGCATTAGCGCAGCGATGTTGTGTGAGTGTTGTGAGAGAGGCTGTGGTGCTGAAAGAACAGCTCCCTGAAGCGCTGCTGTCCCTTCGTGGAATTTGTCGCCCCCTGGTGTTCAAACGTGTGTATTACAATTGATAAAACCTGTGTAACCCAAAGACATCGAACCTCTGAGGTCCCATGAAATTATTTTCTCAGTTAATTAGAGGTGCTCACCTTATTTTCAAAATAACACACTATACATTAAAGCTCTAAGTTGTTACTTAAATTAAAAGTATACAAGAATCATCATACGTAACTTTAACCTTACTTAATCTTCAAGCTACCAGGTGGATTTATTTCGGACTCCTTAGATTTTCCTTTTTCCTAAAATTTTGATTCCCAGTTTCCATATGTAACCCTATAGCTCTGGGAAGGTTTCCACCGAAAATGAATATTATTTACATGTGACAATATTTCCTACCATGAATTTGTCTTTTTACTTTTCCTATAAAATCATATAGTATTTTAATGCCCATGTTTCATGTGTCTCGTTGCCCTTGTATTTTCTCTTCAAACCTTTCAGACTTGAATAAAATGCATTTATTTGATCACTTAGTTAATGTGAACATGCTATTTGAAAAAAGGAAAAGAGTTATATGTGATAACACTGCACTTTTTCACATTACTGAAGCAACAGACAGTAATAAAAATGTGCTTCTGTGATTTACAGCTAGTAAGTTAACTGAGTGTGTACTGTCATGAAATAACAAAAAATTAAAAAAGTGAATAAAAATATAAGTCATGTTGAGGTATTATTTCAGTATTTTTGTTTTATGTCATTTTATATCTTGGCCTCTATATTGTTTTCAAGTTTTGCACGATTATTGACCACTTCAGTCACTTTACGGACCGAGATTATCAGTACAGCTATAATGACTTGTGATTATGAAATTAATTAGCTATATAAAATTCTTTAAGCAGGCCACAGAGTTCTGTCAGTATGTTCCTGAAACACATCGTTTAAGACAGTTGATTTTGAGATTGCTAATTTAAGGTCATTTTAGGTCTTTAGGTGGAAGTAGGGGGGAAAAGGCCTTAAAACAATGCTAAACTGGGGAATTTTTTGTTTATTCTTTATGTTTTTATTATTGTTCTTGTTAATACATCTTTGTCTGTCTCTCATTTTCACCTAGAGCCAGCTTAAAATCAACAAGACCTCAGGAAGGTTTGAATCTGCTTTAAGTGACAGGGCTAAACCCAGCACCAATTCGCTGCACATATACAGTACAGAAATAATGGGACTTATAGGAATGTTTCAAATGTGTAAATGTGAAAATCCAACAGACGAAAAAAAAAAGTTTAGCATAGGCTGTCTTCTGTTGTCCCCCCTTAAAAATATAGAAGAAACTGCAGGAAGGCTACTTTTAATTACACATATGTATCTTTTGGCTTTTGAAAAGCCACACACACAATATTCAAGGAAGAATGTATTTGTAGGTACAGACTCTACATCCATTACTCAAAAAATAAATAGTTAATTATAAAAAGTTGTCATCAAATATACAAATAAAGACAAAATTCTTGGGAATTTCCCCATTGCATTATTTGCAATAATGATATTTTTAAAACTTTGATATAGGATTGCCCAAGAACGTATCTTTGAAAAAATACAAAGACAGCCTCTGAAATTGCAAAGCCCTGACTTTATACATTGTAAAAAAAATTCACGCCCTTCAAAGGACTTACTGTGCTATCTAATCTGCTGACCCATGGGTGCTTCTTTACCCAGACATTCAATCTAATCAGATTTAATTACTGAGGATGGAAACAAACGTTCAAAGTCTGACCACCCTTAAGACAGCCTCTGTTTTTTTAAATCTTATTTTACCCCAGAGTGCAATTTCCCGAAGGCCGTCCTGGACCCAAAGCTCCAGGGACGCTTTAACAAGCTCCCGATTAGGGCTGGATTTGCAGCTTGCTGAGTTACTGTCAGATTGGCATAAAGAGTGCACATGGGACCAGTGCGAGTGTGGTTCTGAAGGCCTAAATTTGTGAGCCCTCCTCGCCTGCCAAGGATAATTGCTTAATGAAAGTGAACAGCGACCCAAATCCTGGCAGAGAGGGCAAATGAGAGCTCGAGGTCTGTTTGCAGGGAAAAGTGCTGCAGAGATCCTTGAGAGTTTACCGCCCTGCAGAATGAACACCAGTTTCACTAGGTAGCTGACAATGGTGCAACGTAACTGCATATGGTTCCTCCACCTTTTTTCAACTGGAAGGTCTCGGCACCTGTTAGTTTAGGCAAACACAAACAAGCACCTTTTTAAAGGTTCAGATTGAAGAACATTTAATGTTGCATTTAACAGTTACAATGCAAAATGATACAGTACTGCCATGCTTTATTTCTGTACAATCACATTTAATAGAGCTGGAGTCAGGACTTTATAGCTATAGCCAAACCAGGCCACAAAAATGTATTTTTAACAGATTTTTCCCTCTAATGTAATTAATTATTCTAAGTAACGTGATTAGTTATGTAATTAGTTGTTTTCTTCTTTTATATATCAGCTGTATTTTTAAGAGTTACTGTACATGGTTAGGAGTTCATTTTATTTGTATTCATCTCTAGGTATATGTGTGTGTATATACCTTTAAGACCTAGGGTATTTAAAAATAACAGAGTAATAAATTGTTGGTATTTCAAGTGCATTTTTTCCTGGTAATTAATTCTCAAAAACTTTTGTATTTTCATTATTTTTACAAGAGTGGATGTCCCAGCAGATTCGCTCCAAAATATGACTCACAGAAAGTGCAAACAACCCAAAAGTTACCTCGTGTCTGTGAAGGTTCTCAGTCATCCAGATCATTGTAGTCTGAGGAGCTTTGAAATAAAAGTGTCTGGAATTCTTTGTTTCCTTGAAGACGTTTCACCTCTCATCCGAGAAGCTTCTTCAGTTCTACAAGCAACTGGTGGAAAGTCCCAGATTTTAAGCCCTGTGGGAGTTTCCCTGGAGGGTCTTGGACCTCCTGTTGATCCACTACCCAATCACACGAGCCAAGGCGTGAAAATGGGTGTAGGTCACAATCAGCCAAGGTTTCGGGTGAACCCATTGTGAAACCTAGCCCCACCCTATCATGTGATTTACTGAGATCAAATGACCCAAGATGTGAGTGGGTGTTAAGGCACCTGGGAATGAATCTCATCTATAATCCAGTCTGGGAAGGGATCTCAAAATTGGATTATAGATGCCATCTATAACAGAGCAAATCAGCACAAACACCTCATACTGTGAAGCACGGTGGTGGTGCAGTCATTGAGTTGACCACGAATTCCTCTGTATACCAAAGTATTCTAGAGTAAAATGTGAGGCCATCTGTCCAACAGCTGAGCTTCGCTGGGGTCATCAACAGGACAACGATCGCAAGCACAACAGCATATTTGCAACAGAAGGACTGAAAAGGAAAAGAATCTGTTCTTCATTGGCTCAGTCAAGACATCAACTAGATTTAAATGCTGTGATAGGACCTTAAGAGAGGTGTGCATGCGTGAATACACACAAACGTCAATGAACAGAAGCAACATTAAAAAGAAAAGCAGGTCAAAATCGCTCCCCAACGATGTGAGACACTGATAAAGTCATACAGAAAACAATTATTTGAAGTTTATTGAGCTGATAAAGGCGGTTGTACAAACTACTGAATCATGGGGTGCATTTAGTTTTTCACAGGACTGCAAAGTCCAGTAAATTGTTTCTTCTTTTTTCCACTGACTGTACTTTGTAGTCATTATGCAGATTATTTTCTCACACATGTTCAACATGGAGCTTCTTGGTGGATCAGAAATACTGAACTTTTTAAAAAAAAACAACAACATTTATTTATTGGTTTTAACCGGTTTTACATGGTGCACTGTGAACATTTAAAAAAATATATATAAATAAATAAATAAAAATAAAAACAAAACCACAACAACAACAGAAACAACATAGTAATAGAAACAAAAACAAAGCAAACCATAACAGAAGGGAAGGACAGATTTACAAATCAAGTTAGTTTCAGGCTGTTAAGTCCACAGTGTGCACGTTGCAGTTCTCCAGAAAGTTGTAGAATTTTGACCATATAGCCCAAAACTTGTCCAGTTTATTTCTTAATGTATAAGTTATTTTCTCCATAGATAGTATAGATGTCAGTCCATTAAGCCATTGAGATAGTCCACATATTTTTTGATTTTTTCAACACATAGCAATACAGCGCTTGGCTTCCAAAAGTCCAGTCCTTAACAGAGCTCTATTGTTTGCAGCAGGTACAAAATTATTCGGGTATATATTTAAAATACATATTTTAGGATGAAGTGGAATCACATCACCAATAATTTGACTCAACAGATTTATTACCTTTTTCCAAAAGATTTTCACATGTGGACACTCCCATATACAGTGAAATAAAGTGTCCCTGTCCACTCCACACTTAATACAGGTGTCTGGGATGTTTGAATTAAAATAATGCATTTTCGACGGAGTAAGATATTGTCTTGTTAACCATTTATATTGAAGTAGTTGAGATTGCACATTAATTGTCTGACTCTGAGCCAAGGAGCATGAGTTATACCACTCATCATCAGATATATCCATTTGCAAATCATTCCTCCATGCCTCTAAAATAGACTGTGTTGATTCTTTGGAATTTTCCATAAATAATTTGTACAATGCAGAAACTTGGCCCCTCCCATTTAGATGCTTTATAACTGTGTTCTCTAGAGAGGAGTAGGGGGGGATTTCTAAGCTGTTACCTTGTGTGGTTAAGATAAAATTTCTTAATTGAAGAAATTTAAAAAAATGTTTGACAGGAATAGAAAAAGTACTTCTAAGTTGTTCAAAAGACATAAGAGTATTACTCCTAAATATATCAGACACTTTTCTTATACCTTGATCGAACCAAAATTTAAAACCTGCATCCGCCCTACCAGGAAGAAAGTTGTTATTTCCAAATATCGGAGTAAACCTAGACAGTTGTATCATTTCTCCCAAGTAGTTATGTATTTCAAACCAGATCATTATAGTGTTTTTTAAAAAGGGGTTCTTAGTTTGTTTATTTAGTGTCTTCCTGTCGGCTGAGTAAAGATATAAGGTAGGGGGAATTTTGATTTCTGTAGACTCCATAGAAACCCACACTGGAATTTGCTCATTAACAAAATAAAACATTGCCGCTCTGATTTGAGCAGCCCAGAAGTACCACTTTAAATTTGGAAGTTGTAAACCCCCTCTTTCATAAGGAAGGTATAATAATGAGATTCTGAGTCTTGGTCTTCTGTCATTCCAAATAAAGTTTCGGAATAGTTTTTACAAATCTAAAAAGAAAGAGTTTGGTGGAGAGAGAGGTATTGATTGAAAAAGGTAAAGATATTTTGGCAAAATTGACATTTTTAGTATATTAATGCGACCAATTAAAGATATAGGTAGTTTCATCCATCTGTTTAGAAGTGTAGTAACTGACGTCGTTAAGGAATTATAATTGGATGCCAGAATATTTTCAATTGAGTGAGTTAATTTCACACCCAGATAAGTAAACCCATGTTCAGATAGCAGAAAGGGAGTGTTGACTGGAGGATTTTGTCGTTCATTGTTATTCAAAAATAATATTTCGGATTTATCAAAATTTATTTTATAACCCGAAAATGCACTAAATGTACACAGCAAAATCTCCAGTGTTAAATTAACACTAGAGAGTGTCTATATGGGTCCACCCCTCTGAGTGTTAAATACAACACTGTTGAGTGTTAAATTAACACTTTTGACAGTGTTATATGTTTAAAAGTAACCTAGTCAGTTTTGAAGATTAACAATGGCTAACACTGAGCAGTGCTGATTTTCTAACACTGGAAAATAACTCAAAATGTTAGAAATATTCCAGTGTTAGAAAATCAGCACTGCTCAGTGTTAGCCATTGTTAATCTTCAAAACTGACTAGGTTACTTTTAAACATATAACACTGTCAAAAGTGTTAATTTAACACTCAACAGTGTTGTATTTAACACTCAGAGGTGTGGACCCATATAGACACTCTCTAGTGTTAATTTAACACTGGAGATTTTGCTGTGTATTAATGAGACTTAATATGGATGGTATTGATTTGTTTAAATTAGTGCAGAACAGGATCACATCATCTGCATATAGGGCAATACGGTGGTCAACATTGCCTACTTTAATTCCTGATATGTTTTTATGATTCCGAATTGCCATTGCAAGAGGCTCAATTGCCATGGTGAACAAGAGAGGTGACAAGGGGCACCCTTGTCTAGTTCCACGATATAATCTGAATGGTGCGGAAAAAAGACCATTAGTTAAAATCTCTGCTTGAGAGTTGAAGTATATCAATTGAATCCATTTAAAAAATCTGTTTCCAATACCAAACTTTTTCAAAACTTCAAATAAGAATGGCCATTCGATCCTGTCGAAGGCTTTTTCCGCATCCATTGAGATTAACGCATTGTCTCTGGTCTCTTTTTTCTCATAAATGATATTCATGACCCTCCGTATATTGTGAAACCCCTGCCTCCCCTGGATAAAGCCATTCTGGTCTGAATGAATCATTTTAGGCAAGAGTGTCTCTAATCTCATAGCTAATAGTTTGCAAAGTATCTTGTAATCATAATTCAACAGTGAGATTGGTCTATAAGAACTACAATGTGTTGCTGGCTTATTAGGTTTCAGTAACAAAGTAATTGTTGAAACATTAAGTGAAGGGGGGGAGAGACCCAGATTCAAATGATTCCTGATACATATCCAGTAAAGGCTGGATTAATTTATCTTTAAATATTTTAAATATTTCTATTGGTATTGCGTCAGGTCCAGGAGTTTTGCCGCCTTTCATGTTCCTTATAGCATTAGTAATTTCATCTACTGTTATATTAACCTCTAGTCCATCCATATCGTTTTCTGGTAGTCTAGGAAAATGCAGCTGATCCAAAAAAATTTTTTGTTTTGATGAAAATGACTTTAAATGCTCAGTTTTGTATAGCTGTTTATAAAAAGTACAAAAAGAGTCGTTAATGTGTTTAGGATCAGCTGTGATCTGTCCTTCATCTGTAGTTATAGAGTTTATTGTTCTTTCAGCCTGAGCCTGTTTAATACGCCAAGCCAGTATTTTACTTGCTTTTTCACCCTGTTCATAATATGACTGTTTCAGTCTTAGTAAACTTTTAGTAGCTTTATTTAATGACAAAATATTAAATTTAGCTCTGAGTTTATTTAACTCTGGAATTAGAGCATTAGATTTGGATATAAATATCTCTTCCTCAATATCTTTTATCTTTTTCTCCAAATGAACCAGTTCCATCCTAGATGCTTTATGTTTAAAGCTTGTAAAACTGATCATTTGCCCTCTCAGGAAAGCTTTAAAGGCCTCCCATTTTATAGTCGCCGTAGTTTGAGTAGTGTTATAAGCAAAGTAATAATCTATTTGCTTTCCAATGTATTCTAAGAATTCTGGATGCTTTAACCAGAAAGATTGCAATCGCCATCTAGTGGTAAATAATGGTAAGTTCGGTAAATTTAGTTGAAACGAAATGCTGAACTAAGAGCAGCAGAAACATGCCTGTCTGATCTCGTCTGACCAGGGCTGATATCTGACATGTGGCCCTGAGGCCTGAGAGAAACACGATGATGAATTTTTTCACAAGAAGATGTCCAACCTATATACACACTCCCACTCTCCCCCCTCTTTGACGTTACATGAGCAGCTGAGTGACGTTTTTCTTCATCATCACAGCTGAAATGGGGCTCTCGACCCGAAAACAAAGCTCAGCGTGCTCGTCACGTGCTGACACAGCCAAAAATGCAGAAAATGGAAAAAGCTAATGGCAAAATATTGATGTTTAATCTCTTTGCAGAAGATGCTTTAGAAAATACTGAAGTTTTTTTTTTCATGAGACAGTTGACAAACAGGAGAGCCAAATATTCCCAGGAATTCTTAGATGAACACGAGATGAGGAAATTTCCATTTGAAACTGCAAACATTCAAACAAGTCGAGGGCCCATTTAAAAATTTTTTTTTAATGTAACAACGGATCATAACACAGTTTTGCCCAGCTGTTTCAGTGTAGACAGTTATTAAATTTAAGACTGTTGAATGGGAAAACCAGAGTAACGTTATTCAACATTATGCACTCCATACTGCACATAAATGCCACTTGTTTTGCACAATATCCAACTGCTGACCTCTGTATATTTTATTTTTATTTAATTTTATATATATGTACACACACACACACACACACACACACACACACACACACACACACACACACACACACACACACACACATATATGTATATATACATATTTAGTATACATACACTCTTATATTTGTACAGGTACATATATTTATTCTTATAATTCTCTGATTCCCATTCTTATATTTTGCTTGTTCTTATGTTATTGTATTTTGCACATCCCTGTTGCTTGTGAAGCTTGCACACAAGAATTTCACTCACATGTGCTGTACCAGTGTACCTGCACATGTGATGTGACAATAAAAGTGATTTGATTTGAATAGTTATGCAAAGCATAAAAGGACGATTTTCTTTGTCTCTCTCTTTGTTTTTCTTTTTTCTTCTTTTTTTCCTTATTAGATAGAAAGGAAGGTTATCTGATGCCAGCCACATGAAAGGATGTAGGCATGACAAACACAAAGAATAAGAAAAAAGTTTATTAAGTTTAGTAATGCTGTACTAAAAGTAAAATTAAAATTAAAAACCTCCAAATACCTCAAACAAGTTTAAGTCATTTGGAGTTTTTAAATTTTGAGTGAGCTAAGTGAGCGTTTTGACATGCTCCATACAAAGCCATGGGTTCATCATAGGCCTACTAGTATAAAAACAATTTTCTCCTCCTTACATAAAGCAACACTTTGGTGGACTTGCTCTCTGCCTAAAATCCTGACCGTCTTGAAAAATCTACTTCAGGTTCATGTGGGGGTTATATCCCAGCTGTAAGAGTGTGAGATGCAGTGCACACCCTGAGCGGGTCACTAGTTTATTGCTGTGCACTCTCCCTCTAGCATATGCAGGAAAAAAAAATCTCAGTGGGTCCGGAAAGTGATTTTAAAAAGATTTTAACAACAATCGGAAACACATAACAAAGAAGGAAGAAGGAAAGCTGGATCAGGTGGCTCTGTCCTGTCCCAGAAGTTATGCTGCCTCAGGCTGCTGATGTACTTCCCATGATGCACTAAGCATTTCATGTACACCTCCCATATGTTTTACTACTTCATGTTATTAACTTTCTCCTCTTTCTCCCCCAGAGTGGGAACATTCCTCTTCTTTTTCCTCTCACCCACCCCCCTGGTCCCTGATTATGATGGAGGTTTCTTTCTGTTAAAGGGGAGTTCTTCTTTTCCACTGTTACCAAGCCCTGCTCAGTGGGGGATAATCAGATTGTTGCGGTTTTCTCTTTATTTGTAGGGTATTTATCTTACAATATAAATTGCCTTGAGGCAGCTATTGTTGTGAATTGGTGCTATATAAACAAAACCAAATTGAAACCGAATTTCTTGTAGCACACGTGAGTACCGTGCTTTGGCACCAACAGTTGCAAGGTTTACACATGCATCCTGGGATGAATTTTGGTGCTTCTTGGAGACGATGTTTTGTACTGAAAAATTGTTCTTTTTCTGACATTTCTTTCGTTTTAGTTGAAAACTGTAATTATTTCTTTCCCAGTAATAGAACGACTTATTTAAAATAATTGGATTATTTGAAAAATGTATCTTATAGACCCAGAAACAGCCATGACCTTATATCTAAATGTCTTAAAGAACTATTTTAGGACATGTGAAAAACTGGCAAAAAATCTTGAAATCTTGAATCTATTTTTTAAGGATTTGAAAAAGTGATAAAAACATCTGTTCATCAGTAAAACAGATAAGGGTTCTTTAAAGCTCAAATATTTGCTTGTCCAAGTAATGTTGACATTATTATTTTTTCTTTAATTTCCATTGGATTTATGTAGCCACATGCTTTGTAATATAACACCAATAAGGAAAATCTGACTTTAGATGAAAAAAGGCGAATCTGAAGATCCTCTGACTTTAAGAGGGATGTATATTATCAATTTCAGCACATTCTTTAGCTGCTGTTCACTCTCATTACCTTCATAGTGTTTTCAGCTATAGCGGTAAGCTGTAATTAGAAAGAAATAAGAAAATAAAATCTGCTCAGTGATAAATAAATAAATAAATAACAGAGTTAGGAAGTCTGTGGTAAATAGTGGAGCAAAAATCAACCCTTGTGTATTTCATACTTGGCCTTTTCACGTTCTCTTGGTCTGAAACAAGTTGTTGTTGCGCCTCTCCCTTTACAGACTTTCTTCTGTTTGAACAAAGTGGGTAAAGGCTACAGCAGCTGGGTGGAGCTTCTTTGCTTCTGAGTGCCTGAGATAAACATATTCCCTTACAGTTAATAATCTACAGAGCCAAGAGTGGAAACACTAAAACTCTGGAGTGTTTAGAGCTGTCTACAGCTGAGGCTCACATGGCTGTATACACAGCTTCAAATGAAATTTCGACCATGTTTGAATTCAAATATTCACCATTGTATGCATTTTTATATTTTAGAATATACTGGCAAGCACAATAGTTTCACTATAAAGGTTTTATATTGTGGTGTTCACAACACAGTGACAAGGAGAAAGCACAACAGCTAACTTCTTCTGCGTCAGCTGCTTATGAATTGGCCCTTTGATTCTCTGGATTCACATGGTTATCAGCTGCTATGAGTGGAGTCATTGTGTTGATTCAGTCTTAGAGTGCGACCTTTGTGAGCGTCGAGCAGTGCAGGGCTGTTTTTATTGTCGCAGCAAAGCAGACATGATGATGAACAGGCAGAGGAAGCTGCTGAATTTGCCCAGGAGCACAAGCACACACAGGTACAGACTGAATATACGTGTGCTGAGAGAGTTCAGGGGCATCTTCTCGGTCATGTTTTCTTTGGTTTCATCTTTCTACATCTATTCTTTCTTTGTTTTGTCTCTTTGTTCCTTCTGTTCTTATAGCTGCTTTTGTGTCTTTCTCCTTTCAGGAGTTTTGTATCTCTCCCTGTGATCTGTGGGTTTTGTATGTCTTTGTGCTCATTTCACATTAACATTTTGGATGCTTTATCTCTTTCTAGGAAATTTTGGTAGGCCTTGGGTTTGGTACGCCTTTTCAGTTATCTAACTATAAATAATAATGATTATGCTAACCTGTACTGGACATGGAGATGGACAGGGGCATGCCCAGAGGGGGGCGTAAAATATGTTTGGTTCCTACTTATGCCCTGCTCAAGGAATGCTTTTGGACTGGAGTACTGCTAAATGTGCAGTATCCAGTGCCCACTAGATGACAGCATAGATAGAATCATATTGAAATTTAAGGAGTACATTTAGTTAGGTTATTTTACTGAACTACAGATTTAACGTAGTTCAGTATTCTGCATCTACTTCTCTAAAATTTGGATGCAGATGTTATACTTTATACCCCATACCATTTAATTTAAAGCTGTAGCTAGTAATTTATTATTTGCACATTTGAAAGTAAAAAAACTCTAATAATTAATTATGATGTATATAAGTAGTATTTACATTAATGAATCCAATATTAAGGAGGATTATGGCTTTTACTCACCCGCTTCTTTCACCACTTTGCAAAACAGTGTTGTTCACATGTATAACACTATTTGTGGGAGTGTAAAGGGCCGCATATGAGCTCAGAAATCATGACCAGTGTTTGACATACCGGTTTCGTTCTCTTGATGTTAAATAGTGTTTTCATTAAGAAGTCAAAAGTCCTTTCAGTCACCACTTTTATTTTCCGATAACACTTGAAGGCAGCATCAGGAAACCAGTTAATCAAGACGAGCAAGTTGTTGTTGTTGCCTGAACGTCAAATGTCGCTACTAAACTTTTTCACCCTCCTTAACTAACAAAAGTCAGCTGACTGATGATCCAAGGTGTTACACAAACAGGTGTGGCTCATAATGTGGAGAAATGAAAACGAAACTTAACATTTGTGACTGGGCAGTTTAATTACTGAGTGGGTATGCAGTTATTTCAGCAGGTCCACTCGAGGCGTGGTATTGGGAGCTTGTTAATTTCTACACAGCTGGACTGCGGGCCTCAGATCCATCCTGTTCTTGTTTCCTTTGCGCAGATAAAGGTGAGACCTCCGCGAGGACCTGAACACAACACACAGAGAAGAAGAAGATGTCTGAGGCAAGGTAAGGCGGCTCATGGTGCACGGAAAACTTTTAGAGTGCATGTAGTAAAATACATATATGTACTGATTAAGTGACAGACTAGAACAAAACACGGAAGAAACGATTTTAAAGACACACCCAGCGACTTTATAAGAATCGTTGGAGGAACAGGCCCACTTTACTTCTACGTATCTACTCTTTCACTTTAATCAGCTGCAGTTCCGGTTACATCCAAGTTTTCATGTTAGATTTAATTTTAAAAACTTGTGATGGGACTGCTGGTTTTTACACGAAAACGTGTCTCTTTGTTAGCAGTTAGACTTTTAGCCTTTTCATATTTTAATCTTTTAAACCTAAAAAAAAATGTACAAATATGCAATGTCCCCTCCCCAAAAGACATATCTTTGCTTTTTTCTTTCTTTTAATCACAATGACTCCTTACATAAACGTTTGGAGGGGCTATAGAAAAACTTTATACAGAGATGTATTAAAGGACAAAGTCTGTGGTTAAGTCATAAACACTGCAACTGTAACAGACATGATACATGAGCACTGTTGCATTAATATTAACAATCTGATAATGAGTGTGCTGCTAATTAATATCCCAGGTGTTTTTCTACCACTCTAACCATTGAGGCCTGAAGAAAATACCTCTAGGGCAAAATGACTTGGTCACATTAATGTTACCTGCTTATGCATGTCTGAAGTCGGGCTTTATAATAAGTAATAAAAGTCCCATCAGGACAGGAATTGGGTGACAAATATTCAAGTTTAAATAAATTTGAAACGGATGAAGCACAATATACACAGTACACAGCCAAAGAAGAAGAAGAGCTATATCTTCTGTTGTCAAAGGAGCTTGCAAAGAAAAGCGTCTGGACTTCTTTAAGTTACTTGAAGACGTTTCACCTCTCATCCGAGAAGCTTCTTCAGTTCTAAGGTCAAATGGTGGAGAGTCCCAGATATAAACCTAGTGGGAGTATCCCCCCACAGAGGGACAAAAGGACCCCCTGATGATCCTCTAATCGCCTGAGCCAAGGTGTGAAACTGGGTGTGGGTCCCAATCAGCCAGAGTTTCGGGTGTGTTCATTGTGAAACCTGGCCCCACCTTATCATGCGAATTCCTGAGGTCAGATGGCCCAGGATGTGAGTGGGCGTTAAGGCGTCTGGGAAGGGATCTCAAAACTGGATTATAGATGGCAGAGAGTTGGTGTTGTAAACCCCCGCCTCTGTTCAAAGATGGTCGCTCACAGTGGACATAGATGGCTTCTTTCACTCCCCTTTCAAACCATCTGTCCTCTCTGTCCAAAATGTGAACATTGGCATCCTATTAGAGGATCATCAGGGGGTCCTTTTGTCCCTCTGTGGGGGGATACTCCCACTAGGTTTATATCTGGGACTCTCCACCATTTGACCTTAGAACTGAAGAAGCTTCTCGGATGAGAGGTGAAACGTCTTCAAGTAACTTAAAGAAGTCCAGACGCTTTTCTTTGCAAGCTCCTTTGACTACGATGACCTGGATGACTGAGAACCTTCACAGACATATCTTCTGTTGGTGTACAGCAACAGCACCAGGACAAAACAGAGGAAATGTATAAAAAAGAAAAAACACAGAATTGCAGTACACCATTTTATTAAAACCTGTCCTAATAACTCAATTTACTGACCCATAGCCTTTTGTAATTGGGCGCCATCTAGTGGTTATATTATAAAAAAACAGCTAGTAAAATACAAAATAGGGACTTTGAGGCCTTTGTTGGTACAAAACCAGTTTGTGTATCTGAGCTAACAAAAGTCCACAACCGGGAGACCCTTTGTTAATCAAACAATGACAAACCTCTGCTGAGGTTTAGTTGCATGTTATTTAAATCTCTGTAATAATAGTGCATCTTTCGAATAAAAACAAGAACTAGAACAACCCCGTTATCGTTACTTCAAATTGACTATGAAGAAAGTCTATATGATTATTTTGGATCCTGCATCAAATCCACAGTGAGACATCTGTGTAGGCTCTCAGTCATCCAGGTCATGGTAGTGGAAGGATTGTTTTGTTTTTTTTTGCCTGTCCCATTTGGTTCTTTAGCCGTCAGAATTGTTGTCTGAAGACCAACAAGGATACCCAATTGATTTACTTTGCCAAATGGTCATCACGGCCTTGCCGTATTGGTCCATTTGATCAACCTTTGTTGTTATTATTTATTTTATTTTATTTTCAGTTGTTACAGACGGGACAGACATGACTGAGGGATAGGAAAGGGAGAAAGAAAGATGAAGGAAAAGAAAAACAGAAGGGAAGAGGGACAGTGCGAAAGGGCACTTAAAAAGAGAAAGACAATCCTGTGAGATGTTAGCCCAAGATTAAACAAAGATTCTTCCACAAATTGAATTTTTGGTACAAAATCTCTAATATTAGCTATTGTGGACAAAGTGCCTACCCACTTAGCACTACTAGCAAAATAAAATCGGAAGTATTTTTTGGTTTGTGTTGGACTCTGTGCTGTGCTGTACATTTTAAATAAAAGTGTTTAAACTGTTAAAGTTGTTATGTAGTGCACTTTTTACTGAGCTCTGCGACCGAGCTGTCATGTACAAGTTTTGTTTGAATTCCCCTAGAAACCTCACAAACAGATGATGCTTTGTGTTACAGAAAGGAGCTACAGGAGGCCTTGTGCCGCTACACCACAGACACCCTCACCTACATCCACACAGTGAGAGCATTCTGTGAGATGTTCTCTAAATGGATGCTCTGGAGAGACACCGAGGTAGAAATGATGAG
This sequence comes from Perissodus microlepis, assembly GCF_051167445.1. Lineage (NCBI taxonomy): Eukaryota > Metazoa > Chordata > Actinopteri > Cichliformes > Cichlidae > Perissodus > Perissodus microlepis. The sequence continues at coordinate 4,810,367 of NC_140464.1, read as the reverse complement.
GGACATCAAAGATAGACTTGAAGCACTTGACCTAAACATCAACCATGTTACTAAGTCAGAGGAAAAAGGTAAAGCCTTTGTGGAGTATATGAAGAGCAAGGTGACTGTGAATGTAGACAGCAAGCGTGTAGAGCTGGAGAATGAGCTGGCTGAAGTGTTAAAGGACACTGCAAGTGGCCTGGAGAGTCTCAGCAGCTTCCTGGATGCAGTGGAGAAGCTGGCAGTGACCTCGCTGCATGTGTTCACAGAGAACCAGGTGTTACACCTTCCAGAAGGGATCAGTCCTGAGTATGTTCAGGCTGTCATCATGGCTGCACGAGTGATCTGTCCTCTGCTGCTGGAGTTTAAAAGAGACGACAACGTCTTCTTCCTTCCCAAACTTCAGAATATGGAAGTGCTGGCATATCAGCTGGACAGATACATACAGACCTCCAAGACGATCTGTGATAAGTTGGACAAAAGGTAAACAAATAAATGATATACAAAATATTAAGGAATTTTGCACATTAAGTATCATCTATTGTATAAAATAAGTTGACCTGCGTTCTTCACAGCTGCTTCAGTGACTTTGGTCTGAAGATGGCTGTAGAAACTGTGGTTGATCTTGATGTGGATTTGTCTGAGGATGACATACAGAGAATGCTTGATCACGTAAATCAGCTTGATGAGATCAGGTAAGTTTTTCTGTTCCCAAATATGTGTCAGCGCAGAGCTTGGTTTTTCTTTTTTTCATCTCAGGGGTCAAATACTGCTGGTGTCCTACAGGCCTGCATAAGATGTCCTTTGATGTTGGTGCTGTGACGTAGACATTGCCGCTGCAGTGAGACCGGTTTCACTCCTAGTGCATCAGGGGTCTTGAACTCCAGGCCTCGAGAGCCGGTGTCCTGCAGGTTTTAGATCTCACCCTGGGCCAACACACCTGAAACAAATGATGAGTTCATTACCAGGCCTCCGGAGAACTTCAAGACAAGTTGAGGAGATAATTTTGTCATTTAAATCAGCTGTGTTGGATCAAGAACACATCTAAAACCTGCAGGACACTGCCCCTCGAGGCCTGGAATTCGAGACCCCTGATAAATATGCTTGGTCTGGACACTACACTATACAAAAAATGATGTAGCTTCTGGATCTTAAAAGTCAAGCCAGTGTAAATGTTCCTTAACCTCCTGGGACCTGGCGTCCACATATGTGGAGATCACATTTTCGGTTGTCAAACTACAAAATTTTGCCCTACAAGGTCCTGATATCCACTTACGAGGACATTATACTGCCACTGCTCTATCAAAATTTAAAACGAATGTCCTCATATGTGGATCTCATTTCTCTCAGAAACAAAAATCAGGTAATTCTTTGTTTTTACATTCATCAGGTCCCAATCAGCCCAAATAGCAAAGAGAAATTAAAAATGCATGACTTGAAAGAGTTTGGGTCGTAGGAGGTTAAACCTTTAGTCTTGTTCATGGGCTGCAGGGAGGACTTTTATCCCTGCAACCAAAAAAATGTTTTGCAGGACACATGACATGTTTTTGTTGGTCATGTAACCTTAAAAGCTAAACCCAAATAGTGTTAATACTGCAATAACATGCTGACATTTTAAAATGTGTCACCCCACTAATTCTTTTTGAATTTCTTCTCTCAGGATGAACGAGCAGTTCCGAATGGTGTTCTTGTTCCAGGAGGAACCGTGCCATGGGTTCATTAGTGAGTTCGACAAGCGACAGCCCACCATGCTGCAGTTTCTAAAGGAGCTGGAGGAGACAGCTGTTCAGTTAGACAGAATGAATATGGGGGCAAAGATTTCCAGTGTGGCAGGCAGTTCTGTGGGGGCAGTTGGAGGTGTACTGTCCATTGTTGGTTTGGCATTAATTCCTTTCACAGCAGGAGTTTCTCTAGCTTTGACAATGACTGGGGTCGGGCTGGGAATCACCAGTGGAGTCAACAGTGCTGTGACCACTGCAACAGAGGTTGGAGTAAATGCTACACAACGAAAGAAAGCCTCTGAAGTCTTCAAGAACTTTATGGAGGATGTACAGAGTCTCCAGAGTTGTCTGGAGGAGGTTACCAGTCAAACCATCGCCAAACTGGACGCACTTGACATAAATATGGTTGTGGGAGTTGGCAAGATTGCAGCTAACACTGGTACTATTGGAAAGGGTATTGATGCACTTGTTGATGCCGCTTCTGCTGTTAAGGTGTTACAAACTGAAGAGCTGCTCACGAGTGCTGGGAAAGTTGTGGCTCAAGAAGGACAAGCGTTACGTAATGCACCCAGGGTTGCTTCAGATATCCCAGATATTGGTCAGGCTGCAGCCAAAGGGACCCTTGCACTCTCCAAGTCAGCAAGAGCAGGTCTCATTGCAGTTAATGCTCTCTTCCTCGGCATGGATATTTTCTTCATCTGTAAAGACAGCATGAGTCTGGCTAAAGGCAGCGAGACTGAAGTCTCACAATTCATCAGAGCCAGAGCTGAACTTTGGCATTCAGAGATCGACTCATGGCAGAAGATGCATGACTCTCTGAATGAAGGTTTGCCAACATCAGAAAAAAAGAAGGCTGTCCTGGAGACTCCAATTTATCTGGAGATGGAGGTGAAGAAACAGAGTGAAGCAGAAAGGGTAGAACCATCTGCTGAATGATTAAAAAGAACTGCAATGAAACAGTTGTAAATTACTGATCACTGAAGTACTCAACTCATACTAACTGAAACTATGATCAGATCATAGAGCCGTTTTATGTGGAAAATGTTTGAAAGCAATCGTCAGACTGTAGGTCTTTTCAGTAACAGCACGCAGCGAGGCATCCTCATGCTGTAATTACATTAATTGCCAATAAGTCAACTGAAAAAAATGTATATTCTAGAGTTGTGATTACTGCAATATAAAGTATCAGAGAAAATATCTGTCAATGCCAAATTTGATTAATATATGTGATTTGTACATAGTTCTGCTGAACATTTTATTTGCACAGTCAAATATAAAACCTTATTAATAACATTATTTAATCAAGTATGCAATAAAATAAAAAAAGAATTACTTCCAGATATAGACATTTTTTTCTGTAATAGTTCTGTTATTACACAGTAATTACACGAAGTTCTGGTGCATAGATTTTAGAACAGGTGAAATACTCTTGTACCAGTCTGCTGTGTGTGTACTGCACTGGTAATTTAACAGCAGCACTAATCATATATATGTGTATATATATATATATATTAGGCTGGAGTCTATCACACCAGGCAAGACCCCAGGTGCAGGCTGTGTAAAGATGCCCCAGAGACAATCCAGCACATAACAGCAGGGTGCAAGATGCTAGCAGGCAAGGCATACATGGAACGCCATAACCAAGTGGCCGGCATAGTGTACAGGAACATCTGTGCCGAGTATAACCTGGAAGTCCCGAGGTCAAAATGGGAGATGCCCCCAAGGGTGGTGGAGAATGACCGAGCTAAGATCCTGTGGGACTTCCAGATACAGACGGACAAATTGGTGGTGGCTAACCAACCGGACATAGTGGTGGTAGACAAACAGAAGAAGACGGCCGTAGTGATCAATGTAGCGGTTCTGAATGACAGCAATATCAGGAAGAAGGAACACCAGAAGCTGGAGAAATACCAAGGGCTCAGAGAAGAGCTCGAGAGGATGTGGAGGGTGAAGGTGACGGTGGTCCCCGTGGTAATCGGAGCACTAGGTGCGGTGACTCCCAAGCTAGGCGAGTGGCTCCAGCAGATCCCGGGAATAACATCGGAGATCTCTGTCCAGAAGAGCACAGTCCTGGGAACAGCTAAGATACTGCGCAGGACCCTCAAGCTCCCAGGCCTCTGGTAGAGGACCCGAGCTTGAAGGATAAACCGCCCGCAGGGGCGTGCTGGGTGTTATATATATATATATATATATATATATATATATATATATATATATATATATATATATATAACACTAACCTAAATTTCTCTCAACACTTCACCACACTATCATGTTAACGCTAAGTCCACCAACACGTTACCATCCACCATCTCAGCAACCCTGGTATCAGAAGGAGCAATTTAAGAGAATGGAGGAAGGGACACAAGAAAAGGTGAGCACATCATTGGACAATAAGTAAAGTGATTTTAATCTGTGGGTGCACTGGATAACCACTGATGCAAATTTCTTACAGAACCATCCCCAAGAAGTGCATCACATCCTTCTTGTGTTGTGGGAACTGCTGCACAGTTGTATGACGCAAACTTGCCTTTGGCCCATCACTTTTCCAAGGCAAGCCACAATGGCCTTGGCAAACTCCCATCTTACTTGGTTTATGGTTATTGGCACCCATACCAGCCTTGCGGACAGGGCATGAACATTCTAGAGATCAGACTTACTTATATTTACCTGAACCTAACTGATCAATACAACTCTCCAATTTATGAGGAGAGTACAAGTCAGGCTTTGTGAGACTATGGTCATTTTTACAGGGTCGTAAACTAAAACCTGCCCTCTTCACCAGAAGGAATGTAACATATATTGAATTTCAGCTTAGATGCCTTTTTCCCCCTCTGGAAAATGATAAAATCTTTGCATTACTGGTTTGGCATGCTTCTACATCGAAGTCATATTGTATCAGGTGAGTTTGAGGTAGGGTATCAGAAAATAATGTTGGACAACTTCTAATTAGTGTAACAGTTTCCTCACACTTACCCACATCCAAATGTGATACCAGGGTATCCAAGTTTTGCAGAGTTTTTAAGCCAACCCTGTAACATCTGAGATGCTATCTCTACACCACGTGTCGAACTCCAGACCTCGAAGGCCGGTGTCCTGCAGGTTTTAGATGTGTCCTTGATCCAACACAGCAGATTTAAATTTCTAAATGACCTCCTCAACATGTGTCGAAGTTATCCAGAAGCCTGGTAATGAACTAATCATTTGATTCAGGTGTGTTGACCCAAGGTGAGATCTAAAACCTGCAGGACACCAGTCCTCGTGACCTGGCGTTCGACACCCCTGTTCTACACCCTCTTTCCCCTTCAAAAGAACTGAAGCAGCTTATCCTGACTTCACAACTAGAGAGTTTGAACAACCTAAGCCTGTCTTTGGAAAACCAAATATGGAAATTAACTGGCTCAAAGCCTTTACAACTGTCTTAGTCTTAATAGTACAATGCAGATAGGTGGATGAGGTAGGATAAATGTCACTGCCAATAAATAACATTTCTTGGCAGTAAACCTGCATCCTGAGGTTTCTGATGCAAGATTAAAGGAGTCAGACTTTGTTCAGTCAGGTGAAATTTTAATTTTAATTAACCCTGGGTCAGTATGCGTATCATACACTTTTCCTGCAGATGTTGAATATAGATACATTGAAGCTAATCAGGATATTTATTGTGAATCTGTGGCTACAATCAATTATTTTACTGGCAACTAAATTAGCTAGCAGCATTATTAGCCATGACAGAAGCAAATATGTCTGTCCTAACATTGTTTAAATCACTGAATACTGCTAATAACGTGCATTGAATGGACTGATAACTTTCAAAATGTGTGGTCCCAGCAGCAATTTAGTGGTTTCTCAGGTTAGATGTTTAAGAGTGTAATATTTAATTTGCAAACTTTATAAGTTATCCTATTGATAACATTTTTTTTTATCAGAATCTCTGTTAGTGTGATAAACAGGTTCCCAAAGTACAGATATTATGAGATGATTGACAATTTAGCATGACAACACAGAATTTGAGAAAAAATTATTCTCACATTTAAAGCATCCTGTTAGACTTTGTTTTGTTTCAGTTTTAAATCAAAGTCTTTATCAAGGCTGTGACTAAATAGAGGTAGAGATAATTGTCTCTCTCTCTCTCTAAATGCCTTGCAAAATGACGAACTCCAGAAATGGGTGTGGTTTACACGTATATTGAGAGATAAAAGAGAAACCAATCCTACATACTTGAGTGATTCTTGACTTACTGTCTTTTTAATAGCTACATCTCCTAGAAGAGGATCCACTGAGTGCAAAGATGTCTGAGGAAAGGTAAGGTCTATACTTTCTGGGAACAACAAGAAGATATTGTTCAGCAGACCTTAGTGATCTGGCTGGAGTGTGTATAGTTAACAGATCATTAAGTTAGTGGGGTGGCAGATTTAAAAACGAACAATAAAATCCTAAAATCAACTCTAAAACGCACAGGCAGCCAGTGCAAAGAAGCCAGTACGAGAGTAACATGGTCTTGTATTCGTGTTCCAGTTTAGTTTAAGCCGTTTTCCAGAATGACTCTCAGGTTTCTGGTAGAGAGTCCTGAGTAAGTTTGCCATCCATGTCTGAATCACTTAATGTCAGTTACATTGTTTGCTCAATCAAATTGCATGTTTGGTCATGTTGCTATTTGTTCATTTTTTTCTTTGCTTCTTTGTAATTAATAAAAAAAAACAGTAAGAAGAATGAACAAAGCGACGACAATTACAGAAGGTGAAATCTTTTGTATTGCTGAATCTACAAAGATTTATCAGGTGAATCTGCAGCTCAGCTCACTGTAGTTTCCCGTAGGCACCAGTTTTCACAGTAAACAACATCAGATTCTGTTTTGTTCTGAACAGGAAGTTTAAAAGAACATATATTTTTTTCTTAGTGAGTCCAAAGAAACCAAAAGAGGTTAATAATGAGTAGAAATGTAAATTACACTTATCTGTGGGGTTTTTTTTTGCTTTTGTTAATCCAAAGCAATAATTTAAAAAAAATCGTAAAAATATAACCACTGCGTATAGGAGTAATTTCATCTCTTTGTTTAAAATATAATGGATTAGTGGACTGAAGTGTAGCTTTTAACAGATTTACCTGACATGCAAAAGCTGCCTGGATCAAAACCAGGATGAAACAAATTGTTTGACAAGGTTACCAAATCAAAAAGTTGGATTAATTCAGGGCGATCGTTGCTCAAGAGTTGGGTGTTCATCTTGTAATTGGAAGGTTGCCGGTTCGAGCCCCGGCTCAGACAGTCTCGGTCGTTGTGTCCTTGGGCAAGACACTTCACCTACTGCCTACTGGTGATGGCCAGAGGGGCCAATGGCGCAATATGGCAGCCTCGCTTCTGTCAGTCTGCTCAGGGCAGCTGTGGCTACAACTGTAGCTGCCTCCACCAGTGTGTGAATGTGAGAGTGAATGAATAGTGGAATTGTAAAGCGCTTTGAGGGGTCCCAAAAACCGCTATATAAATGCAATCCATTATTATTAAATCAAAGTTGATCAGATCAAATCAAAACATTTTGAGGGGAAATTCATATAGGTCACCCCTTGTGGTGCCCATAAGTACTTGTGCTTTGAGTCAGCCAGTGGGACATGTAACCTGCTGTAACCTGGGCCACAAGCCCAGTCAGCTGCCCAGCCACAAGCCCAGTCAGCTGCCCAGCCACAAGCCCAGTCAGCTGCCCAGCCACAAGCCCAGTCAGCTGCCCAGCCACAAGCCCAGTCATCCTTTCTTTCACTAGCTCAGTCTCCTGTGTCCCTTCACCTACTCCTCCTGTACAGCAAGCTATGTCTATTCAACCCATAAAGAACTGTTCTACAACCTCTAATTCTAAGCAGAGAGACAAACAATTAATAATGTAAACATTCCTCAAGAGCTGGCCAGTTCTGAGACTGTGATGCACTCCAGGGCCTCCCCAGAGGCTGGGTTTCAGCCCCCAGCAGACTCTGGACCCCTGGAGGTTAAGAAGCCAGCTAAGGACTGCACCCGACTGTCGCTGCCTAAGCGGGGTCAGTGCTCCACGCAGCTGCAGTCTGCTCTGTGTTTGCCAGAGGCCCATGTGCCTGCTGGTTCTGTTTTGTCCCTGCCAGAGGCCCGCGAACCTACTGGTTCTGCCCCTGTGTGTGCCAGAGGCCCCCATGCCTGCTAGTTCGGTTTTGTGTTTGCCAGAGGCCTCCGTGCCTGCTGGTTCAGCCCTGTGTGTGCCAGGGGCCCAGGTGCCCACTGGTTCTGTGACTGTTTTCGCTGGGGGGTCCGAGGAGCCCGTCTAGCCTCATGTCTCGTCAGCTGGAGGGCCCGAGGAGCCCGTCCAGCAACCTTCCTCGTCAGCTGGAGGGCCCAGGTGCCCGTCCAGCCACCAGCAGCTTCATCCACGCCTGCAGCCGCAGCTTCATCCGCCTCGCCTGGTCCAGCCTCTGCTTCAGCTTCGCCTGGTCCAGCCTCTGCATCAGCTTTAGCTTCGCCTGGTCCAGCTTCAGCATCAGCTTCAGCATCAGCTTCAGCCTCAGCTTCAGCCTCGTCCTTGCCTTGTACTGCTGCTGCCGCGCTGCCATCCGGTATCCGGTCCACGTCACGCGGACGGCCTCCTGAACTGTTTGTGCGCCGCCACTGCCTTCCGCATGGCCGGCCTCCGGATCTGCTCTGTCGCCGCTGCCACTGCCTTCCGCGTGGCCGGCCTCCAGAGGTGAACTGTTCTGGACTCCTGAGTTGTCAGCCTCCAGAACTATGTTTTGTGACCCTGTTCATGGACTCCCGTATGTGTGTTTGTGTTTTGGACAATTTGTTTGGATCACTGGAGCTTGTTTTTGTTTGGTTTTCTGTATGTCATTTCCTGGTCTCCTTGTTTGTGTGTGTATATATAGTGGGTGTTGGTCTGTGCTCGTCATCAGCTCGTCTGTGTTCCATGGTGTTCTGCTCCTCTGTCTGCGTCTCTCTGCCCCGCACCCTGTTTCGTATGATCTCCGGTTTGCTATTTAGTTGTCACAGTTTAGGTTTGTTCTGTAATTTCTCATCCCTCATTGCCTATTTTGCCACTACGCCACTTGTAAATAAACGTCACTTGTATCATCAGTCACTGCCTGTATTTTGGGTCCTTTTTCCTTCAACACCACACGGCTCGCCTCGGCAGCCGTGACAAACAATCTGATAATGAATGTGCTGCTAATTAATATTCCAGGTGTTTTGCTACCGCTATAATCATTGAGGCCTAAACAAAATACCTCTCGGGCAAAATGACTTAGTCACATTAATGTTACCTGCTTATGCATGTCTGAAGTCGGGCTTTATAATAAATAATAAAAGTCCCATGAGCACAGGACTTGGGTGACAAATATTCAAGATTTTTAATAAATTTGAAAATGATAAAGCACAATATACACAGTACACACCCAAGGAAGAAGAAGAAGAGCTATATCTTCTGTTGGTGTACAGCAACAGCACCAGGACAAAACAGAGGAAATATATAAAAAAGAAAAAACGAAAAAAAAACCCACAGAATTGCAGTACCTGTCCTAATAACTCAATTTACTGACCCATAGCCTTTTGTAATTTGGCGCCATCTAGTGGTTATATTATAAAAAAGCAGCTAAGAAGGTTAAAGCTGAATAGTGATTTCTGCAAAAGACATTTTAACATGTACTTGTTAAAGCACAGTAGTGTGGGATTTATAATGTTAAAGGTGGTTCCATGATATTCAGCAGTAACAGCGGCAGAGCACACAGCTGTATTTATTCAGTTTGATATTTTTAATTGTGCTTCTCCTGTGAAAAGGCCTGTTTTGTGAGAAGATTAGCCTGTTTGTGACTTCAGTGGCTACTCATCTGTCTCTACATTTTTTTCCATGTATATATATATATATATATATATATATATATATAATTTTTGTTGAAAAACAGTAAAGCAGTCGCTTACTTTATAAGTAAAATAAAAAATAAGGACTTTCAGGCCTTTGTTGGTACAAAACAAGTTTGTCTATCTGAGCCAACAAAATACCACAACCGGGAGACTCTTTGTTAATCAAACAATGACAAACCTTTGCTGAGGTTTCGCTGCATGTTATTTAAATCTCTGTAATATTAGTGCATCTTTAGAATACAAACAAGACCTTGAACCATAGAGACAATATAACAAACCCCAACTGTGTAATGGTATACCTACCGAAAGGCATTCACAAAGTCTTCAAGTACTAACGTTACAAAACAAATATAGAAGATGTAATTTCGTTTTGAAAGGGTAGTGAAAAGATTTGAATGATGAATACAGGATAATCCAGACAGGAGTGTTGGGAGGACTGCCTCATACAGCCGATCTGTGTCAAGTTTAATAAGGAGCCGAGCTACTCATTCTGCCAAAGCCTCTTTCTTCTATTTATTTATGTTTTTGAGGCATTTCCTCAAAGGGTACATTAATACCAAATCTACATTTTTACCATCAGTCTTAAGAAGAAGTGGGAATGTCTTTTGGTGCCAGTAAGTGACTATGAAGAAAGTCTACATCATTACTTTAGATCCCGTTTTAAATCCACAGTGAGACGTCTGTATAGACCCTCATTCATCCAGGTCATGTAGTGGTAGGATTTTGGAAACAAAGTGGCCGGACTTGACTGGATGTGATGATGTCTCACCAAGCCCTTTAGTACACAATGAGACTTGCGCATGACTACCCTGTAATTCAATGATGGTCTATTGTGTATATAATGTTGTATATTAACTGAGAGATCAGTACATGTATTTAATGCCTGAGTATCAGGCACATCGACACACTGTGTTTTGTAGCCTGCTCCTCATTTGCTCAAAATGTATGCCCCTTCTAATTTATACAAATCAGACGCATCTGGTGTGATGAACTTTCACCACCATTGGTTTGAGATAAAGGAACTTGGGCAGACAGCCCACGTCTGTTCATCCAATCAGGCATAGCTCAGTATTGTACAGGTGTAACCGAGAACCTGTCAATCCTTAGTTGTCAGTTTCTATGAGCTCAGCCATCAAGCATCCAAAAATGGAAATAATTTGACCAAACGCCACTGTGGACGTGTAAATGTATTGATGGTTAATTTAGCTGATAAAGCCATTTTCAAATGCTAAGTTACCAAGTACAACATAAGTTCAGGGATAAATTCATTGACAATATGCACTGTGTTGGGTCTGTGTTTCCACCAGCCTCTGGTTTAGAGACTTATTCATCATGAAAGAAAACAAGACAGTAAGCGATTGATCGATTACTTGCAAGGGAGGCCTCGTCTGTGTCCACCACGAAAATGACCCCAAATCCGGCCTCCTCCCGCTGCCTTTTATTGAGAAACAGTTCACACGAAACACATCACAGCAAAGCAACGCCCACATGGTTCTAAGACAAGGCGTTGTATGTATATGTGTGAACTTCTGTATGTAAGTAAGAATGTGTGTGTGTGTGTGTATATGTGTGTGTGACCTCCTGCTGGGCAGGAAGCTTACATCAAAAAGACCCTCACAAAGATGTGTCTGTAATAAAAGACTACAGCCCCCCACCTAGAACCTCGAGAATCTGGGGAGGGGGACAGTGGAATTCCTTTCATCAGAGTTAAACAGTAGAGATGGTAAGCATAAAAATGACATTTAACAATTCACTCTAACACACTGAAAACCAGTATTTTGCTTCATTCGATAGGCAGCTATTCAATAGGCTTGCAGGCAAGATCATGTTAGCCCAAGATCAAACAAAAATTCTTCCACAAATTGAGTTTTTGTAGAAAACCTCTAATATTAGTTATTGTGGACAAAGTGCTACCCACTTAGTACTACTAGCAAAATAAAATCTGAAGCTGAATCATTTTTTGGTTTGTTTTGGACTCTGTGCTGTGCTGGGTCATTTTGTGGACATGAGTGATTTGTGGATTCACACTTTGCTAATCTAATATTAGCAAACTGAAGCTGAACTGTAGGGGAGGTGGGCAGTGAGGCTCAACACTTTGAGATAAAAATGTCACATTAAAATGCTGTGAGTGAAAGTTGAGGAAGGTCTTATAATATTTTGGTTACACTCTAGTCCATTCACACATTTTAAATAAAAGTGTTTAAACTATTAAAGTTGTTCTGTAGTGCACTTTTTACTGAGCTCTGCGACCGAGCTGTCATGTACAAGTTTTGTTTGAATTCCCCTAGAAACCTCACAAACAGATGATGCTTTGTGTTACAGAAAGCAGCTACAGGAGGCCTTGTGCCGCTACACCACAGACACCCTCACCTACATCCACACAGTGAGAGCATTCTGTGAGATGTTCTCTAAATGGATGCTCTGGAGAGACACCGAGGTAGAAATGATGAGGGATATCAAAGATAGACTTGAAACACTTGACCTAAACATCAACCATGTTACTAAATCAGAGGAAAAAGGTAAAGCCTTTGCGGAGTATATGAAGAGCAAGGTGACTGTGAATGTAGACAGCAAACGTGCAGAGCTGGAGAATGAGCTGGCTGAAGTGTTAAAGGACACTGCAAGTGGCCTGGAGAGTCTCAGCAGCTTCCTGGATGCAGTGGAGAAGCTGGCAGTGACCTCGCTGTATGTGTTCACGGAGAACCAGGTGTTACACCTTCCAGAAAGGATCAGTCCTAAGTATGTTCAGGATGTCATTTCGGATGCACGAGTGATCTGTCCTCTGCTGCTGGAGTTTAAAAGAGACGACAACGTCTTCTTCCTTCCCAAACTCCAGAATGTGGAAGTGCTGGCATATCAGCTGGACAGATACATACAGACCTCCAAGACAATCTGTGAGAAGTTGGACAAAAGGTAAACAAATAAATGATATACAAAATATTAAGGAATTTTGCACATTAAGTATCATCTATTGTATAAAATAAGTTGACCTGCGTTCTTCACAGCTGCTTCAGTGACTTTGGTCTGAAGATGGCTGTAGAAACTGTGGTTGATCTTGATGTGGATTTGTCTGAGGATGACATACAGAGAATGCTTGATCACATAAATCAGCTTGATGACATCAGGTAAGTTTTTCTGTTCCCAAATATGTGTCAGCGCAGAACTTTTTGGGGTCTTTTTGCCCCTCGAGGCCTGGAGTTCGAGACCCCTGATAAATATGCTTGGTCTGGACACTACACTATACAAAAAATGATGTAGCTTCTGGATCTTAAAAGTGAAGCCAGTGTAGATGTTCCTTAACCTCCTGGGACCTGGCGTCCACATATGTGGAGATCACATTTTGGGTTGTCAAAATACAAAATTTTGCTCTACAAGGTCCTGATATCCACTTACGAGGACATTATACTGCCACTGCTCTATCAAAATTTAAAACGAATGTTCTCATATGTGGATCTCATTTCTCTCAGAAACAGAAATCAGGTAATTCTTTGTTTTTACATTCATCAGGTCCCAATCAGCCCAAATAGCAAAGAGAAATTAAAAATGCATGACTTGAAAGAGTTTGGGTCGTAGGAGGTTAAACCTTTAGTCTTGTTCATGGGCTGCAGGGAGGACTTTTATCCCTGCAACCAAAAAAATGTTTTGCAGGACACATGACATGTTTTTGTTGGTCATGTAACCTTAAAAACTAAACCCAAATAGTGTTAATATTGCAATAACATGCTAAAGTTTTAAAATGTGTCACCCCACTTTAAATTTCTTCTCTCAGGATGAACGAGCAGTTCCGAATGGTGTACTTGTTCCGGGAGGAACTGTGCCATGGGTTCATTAGTGAGTTCGAGAAGCGACAGCCCACCATGCTGCAGTTTCTAAAGAAGCTGGAGGAGACAGCTGTTCAGTTAGACAGAATGAATATGGGGGCAAAGATTTCCAGTGTGGCAGGCAGTTCTGTGGGGGCAGTTGGAAGTGTGCTGTCCATTGTTGGTTTGGCATTAATTCCTTTCACAGCAGGAGTTTCTCTAGCTTTGACAATGACTGGGATCGGGCTGGGAATCACCAGTGGATTCAACAGTGCTGTGACCACTGCAACAGAGGTTGGAGTAAATGATACACAACGAAAGAAAGCCTCTGAAGTCTTCAAGAACTTTATGGAGAATGTACAGAGTCTCCAGAGTTGTCTGGAGGAGGTTACCAGGCAAACCATCGCCAAACTGGACGCACTTGACATAAATATGGTTGTGGCAGTTGCCAAGATTGCAGCTAACGCTGGTAATATTGTAAAGGGTATTGATGCACTTGTTGATAGCGCTTCTGCTGTTAAGATGTTACAAACTGAAGAGCTGCTCACAAGTGCTGGGAAAGTTGTGGCTCAAAAAGGACAAGCGTTATGTAATGCACCCAGGGTTGCTTCAGATATCCCAGATATTGGTCAGGCTGCAGCCAAAGGGACCCTTGCACTCTCCAAGTCAGCAAGAGCAGGTCTCATTGCAGTTAATGCTCTCTTCCTCAGCATGGATATTTTCTTCATCTGTAAAGACAGCATGAGTCTGGCTAAAGGCAGCGAGACTGAAGTCTCACAATTCATCAGAGCCAGAGCTGCACTTTGGCATTCAGAGATCGACTCATGGCAGAAGATGCATGACTCTCTGAATGAAGGTTTGCCAACATCAGAAAAAAAGAAGGCTGTCCTGGAGACTCCAATTTATCTGGAGATGGAGGTGAAGAAATAGAGTGAAGCAGAAAGGGTAGAACCATCTGCTGAATGATTAAAAAAACTGCAATGAAACAGTTGTAAATTACTGATCACTGAAGTACTCAACTCATACTAACTGAAACTATGATCAGATCATAGAGCCGTTTTATGTGGAAAATGTTTGAAAGCAATCCTCAGACTGTAGGTCTTTTCAGTAACAGCACGCAGCGAGGCATCCTCATGCTGTAATTACATTAATTGCCAATAAGTCAACTGAAAAAAATGTATATTCTAGAGTTGTGATTACTGCAATATAAAGTATCAGAGAAAATATCTGTCAATGCCAAATTTGAATAATATATGTGATTTGTACATAGTTCTGCTGAACATTTTATTTGCACAGTCAAATATAAAACCTTATTAATAACATTATTTAATCAAGTATGCAATAAAATAAAAAAAGAATTACTTCCAGATATAGACATTTTTTTTCTGTAATAGTTCTGTTATTACACAGTAATTACACGAAGTTCTGGTGCATAGATTTTAGAACAGATGAAATACTCTTGTACCAGTCTGACCAGTCTGCTGTGTGTGTACTGCACTGGTAATTTAACAGCAGCACTAATCACATGTAATGATCATAATGTAAATGTAGTCTGTTTCTTTTTGTATAAATACTTGTATCCTTAAATTTTCCCTCTGTCGATATATAAAGTTTTAACTTATCCAATGAAATGTGTTAATATCCAGAATTGTTTTAGTGAATATAATTAAAAAGCTATGCCTGTGGTCAATGATAGGCAGCAGATACTAGATTAAAACTCTAAAACAAAAAACAAAACAAAAAATAGATGTTGTAGTTTTTCTTGTTTAAGAATCAATATTTTACATAAAAATAGAATTTAAATTGTTGTCAGAACATTTAGTCAGTCTCTCTGGTAATGTGATAAACATGGATACCTTTTCCAGTGGCCTCTTACACATTTGCAAGCTTCACTTATAAAACATGTGACAGCTGTAATTACAGTTTCAAAGGCAAATATATGATGATGATGATGATGATGATGATGATGAAATCTTCCAGATGAAGAAAAACAAAATTCCCACAACTGTGATGCTCTTAATTTTATTGCTACAGTATTTAACAAGGTCATTGTTGGTATATGTGCATATTGTCCTTAAAGTAAAAAAAAAAACCAGATGATTCCTAATCGTCAAACTATCTATACTTAACCAAAAGCTAGGTATTGTAAGTATATATGGTCCAAAATGTTGATGACCCCTCATTCTTCCACGGTTTTTTTAGTACACTCTCCGAACACCTAGACTGCACAATTGTTCTGGGGGGAGACCTCAACCTGGGACTAAATGAAGAAATGGATAGGCTCAATACAGCAGGAACTCAGCGTAACTGGCAGTCTACAAATATAATCAAACAGTATATGAGCGACTTTGGTCTTTGCGATGCATGGCGCTCCCTTCACCCCAATAGTAAGGAATATACTTTCTTCTCACATGTCCATCACTCCTACTCTCGTCTGGATTATTTTCTGGTCAGCAGCTCACTGCTGAGTAACATTACAGACACTGAGATTCATCCTATAGCTGTCAGCGATCATGCTCCTGTATCTTTAACACTAATACAGATGAATAATACTACACCAAGAAAAAACTGGAGACTTAATACATCACTGCTCAAAGACGAAGAGTTTATCAAATACTTTAAAAAAGAATGGACTCTACATTTAGGCTTTAATGACATTCCTGGAACATCAGCATCTGTCCTCTGGGAAGCAGGGAAAGCCGTGATGAGAGGTAAAATAATCTCTTTCTCATCACATAAGAAGAAAGAAGAAAACAAAAAAATTCAGGAACTAGAGAAAAACATCAAATCCTTAGAAAAAGCCTATGTGTCACACCAAGATCAAGAAATATTAAACAAAATACGCAAGACAAAACTAGAATTAAATGAAATTATTAATAAAAAGACTAAATTCTTAGTACAAAGACTTCGCCTGCAAAATTATGAACACGGTAACAAATCCGGACAATTTCTTGCTAACCAGTTAAAAATGAATAAAGAAAAAACAACTATATGTGCTGTTAAAGATTTATCTGGGAATACAATATATGATCCTAAAAAAATAAATAACATTTTTAGGGATTTCTATGAAACTTTATATACACCACAAATAAACCCATCTAAAAACGAAATTGATCAATTTCTCGACAACATAACTCTTCCAAAATTATTAGACACCCAAGCAATAGCACTGGATTCGCCACTGACGCCAGGTGAACTCCAGGAAGCTCTGATAAGTATGCCCAATAATAAGGCTCCAGGTCCAGATGGTTTTCCAACAGATTTTTACAAAGAATTCTGGACAATTCTGGCACCAGTTTTTCACAGGATGTTGCAGGAAATCAAAGAAAATGGTAGACTACCACCAAATATGAACTCTGCAAATATCAGTCTCTTACAAAAACCAGGCAAAGACCCTGTATATCCCTCAAGCTATCGTCCAATATCCCTTATTAATGTAGACCTTAAAATAATCTGCAAAGCTCTCTCAAAGAGATTAGAGAAAATAACCCCCCTTTTAATTCATCCTGACCAAACTGGTTTTATAAAAGGTAGGCACTCATCAACAAATACACGTAGATTACTTAATTTAATAGACTACTCATGCAGTAAAAACACTGAAACCATAATATTTTCTTTAGATGCAGAAAAAGCATTTTACAGAGTTAACTGGAAATTTCTATTTGCAACTTTACATAAATTTGGTTTTGGACCCTGTTTCATAAACTGGTTAAAAATATTATATAACTCCCCAACAGCTTGTGTCAGAACAAATGACCAAACATCCTCCCGCTTCTCTCTTCTGAGGGGCACCAGACAGGGATGCCCACTCTCCCCTTCACTGTTTGCAATTTTTATTGAGCCATTAGCAGCAGCAATTAGACAGGCTACAACAATTAAGGGCATAAAATGTAAGAATATAGAACATAAAATCAGCCTTTATGCAGATGATGTGTTACTTTTTCTCCAAAACTCACAAACCAATATCTCTGGGGTAATTGCATTGGTAAATTCCTTCTCAAGTGTCTCAGATTATTCAATTAACTGGTCGAAATCAACAGTTCTTCCGATTAATTGCTCCTTCCATAATTCTTCTCCTTCCCCACTGCAATGTGGAAATATAAAATATTTAGGTATTAATGTCTCTCCTAAACTTTCAGAATTAACTAAATTAAACCACATCCCACTTTTAAAGACAGTAGAAGGCGACCTGGCTAGATGGAAATCTTTACCCATATCACTCATGGGAAGGGTCGCCGCTATAAAAATGATGATCTTGCCAAAAATAAACTATTTATTTTCAATGATCCCAAATAAGCCATCACAAGATTGGTTCAGATCTCTAGACTCGTACATTTCTAAATTCCTTTGGAAAGATAAACCCCCACGTATCAGCTTAAAAACACTACAAAGGACCAAGGATAAAGGAGGATTAGATCTGCCTAACTTTAATCACTATTTTTTAGCCAACAGGCTTCAGTTCATCTCTAGATGGTTTAAACACACCTTCTTAGATGAACCTTGGATAGATGTAGAACAGGCACTATGTAATAACCTAGAAATTTCAGACCTACCATTTATCAGCTCAAACATCAAACGACATGAATGCTTTAAAAGCATCAATATTAGCTCTTCTCTGACAGCATGGTGGGAGTTTCTAAAAATGACAGAGTCTTCATTAATCCCATGCAAACGTACACCTATCTGGAACAACCCGGACGTATTACAAAACAATAATATGATAAACTTTTCAGATTGGAGTTGCAAAGGAATTAAATACTTGGAACATATATTGGAAGGAACAGACTTTATTTCGTTTGACAGACTAGTTATACAATATGGGATCAACAAGAAACGATTTTTGGAATATCAACAAATTAAATCCATAGTAAAAAAGAAATTTAATCCCAGTGAAGCTGAATTACAAACACCACCAAGTGTGGTACAATTTCTTAGTCTAAAACCCCCCAAATTATTGTCTAAAATATACAGAACACTTTCTATAATAGATGAATCAATATCCCTTCCTATTGCAAAATGGGAAGCAGATTTATCAATCAACTTAGACCCAAACCTTTGGTCTCAGATATGCTTAAAAACCTTTCAATGGATCAGAAATCCCAGTTTGCAATTAATACAATACAAAATATTACACAGAGTGCACTATACTGGTCATAGGATGTTCAAGATGGGCTATACGCCTTCCAACAACTGCTCACACTGCACAGCAAATACACCGGACAATTACATCCACGCTCTTTGGTTCTGTCCACCAGTTCAGAAATTTTGGCGTGAGATATGTGAAGACTTATCAAAGTGTCTGAAATGTAACATTCCAGCCTCCCCTTTAGTATGCTTGCTGGGCAACTTGGATGAGGTCACTGCAGAAATAAACACAGCCCACGTTGTTTTTACGGCCCTATGCATTGCCAAGAAAATGGTCCTCATTAACTGGAAAAATAAAAATAATCTTAATTCTAACCAATATAAAAACCATCTAATAGATCACATTAGTCTTGATACAACCTCTGCCATCACATTTGATCAATCCCTTTGGGCTCCTTTGATCGGCTTCATCACCTAGTGGGGGTGGGGGGTCATGGTTTGGTCCTGCCTTTGCTATTGTGGTTGATGTGGGGGTAGGGACGGCCTTAGGGCGTCTGGGGAGTCCCTAGGGACGTTTCCCTGGAGGGCCTAACCTGGGGGCTGTGGCCATGACCTGGTTAGAAGCTCTGGGGCTCTTGGATGGTGTTTTCCTTGTGGCTGCGTACAGTGGAGATGGGGGAGGGTCTGTGCTGGCGGACGTTGGTTACTGGCCTGGTAGCCTGGCTGCCCCTGGGAGGGTCCGGGACGGGCGTGGAGGCTTGGGGGTCTGGGGGTGCTCCGCCCCCCGGTCTGGGGTGCTGGCCGGGCCTTGGGGGCTTGGGTCCTGGCTGTTGTGTCGCCGGAGCAGTGGGCGGGTGGGTGCAGGGGGGCTCAGCCCCAGTGCAGGGGACCTCTGGTGCATCGGCCCAACTAGGGGGCTCTCTAACTGGTGGGGAGGTTGTTACATCTTTGCAGGTGGTCTCCTCACTACAGGAGCTCACTCTGCAGGTGGGGGGAGAGATATAGGAGAGGGGGAGAATGAACTCAACCTGGGTGTCTATTGTCTTGTGTAGTTTGGGAGATGATTGGATGATGGGGTGGGTGCAGTTTTCTCTGGGGTGGAGTCGGGTGGGCTGCCCCGGACTCTGTGGGGCTGGGCAGTGCTGCTGCTGCGGGCCCCGGTCCGGATGGGCCTGGGCCTCCTTGCCCTGGTGGGTTCCAGAGCGTGGGGGTGCCTACTGGGGTCAGCGGGGGAGCTGGCCCCAGGGAGGGGCCGCTTGCCCCTCCCTTTCTTCCCTCCCCATCCTCAGCTGCCTCCCTATTCCCGCTCTACCACACCCACCCACACACGCAGGGCTTGGGGTGCAGGTATGTCACCAGGGTGCAGGGGAGGCACTCCCCCTCTGTCCCCTTCTGGCCGCCTGTGCCTCAATTTTATTCTGCAACCTAGACATCCACATTACTCACACTCTCACATAACACATACATATAGGGCCTTGGGGGTGGGCACGTTTTACAGCATCCAGAGGATGGTCGTTGTACTCCAACCCACCTCTGGCGCTGGTGCCCTACCCTCAATTTTAAATGCATTTAGACACTGAGGGTTTTCGGGAGGAGCCGTGCTGCTCTCTGAGAGGAAGCTAGTACCATGCTCTCCTGAGTTTTAAATGCACTTTAGAACAGCACACAACAACATTACATATGAGCGGGCGTAGGGAGGTTTGAGGTCTTCACTCACCCCGGTTCTGTTAGCCGCCAGGGCTGGGGGGCTGGGAGGAGGTGCTGGCCGTCAGACTGGGGTCTGGGATGCGGGGCCTCCCTGCTACTGCAGATAAGGAGGTGGTCCGCTTGCCTCCACCCCAGAGAGAAGGGTTACATCTCCTGGGTCTAGGTGCGGCTTGCCCCTCTGGGGGTAGGGGTACCTGGACCTGGGATATAGAGTATGTTTGGGGAGTGCGACTGTCTGTGCAGTGTCTATTTGTGTCTGTCTACACGTTGGGTGAGTGCCGAGTATTTGGTTGTGCATATGGGGGTGGGAATGCACGTCTGTGTCCGCGTGTGCCTGTTTGTCTGTGTCTATATGTCAGGTTGGGTCTTAGACTCAACCTCTCTGGGTACATCTCAGGCCCTCTAAAGTACGGAGGCCTATCTCCCCTCACCACACTCCCTGCCGGTGGCTGATGCCCTTAGACGTTGGTGTGTTGGTGGTCCTTGTCATCTGGGGCTGGGCGCTCATGCATGTACCGGCTCACTCCTGGTGGCCGATTGGCGGGGCCGGGCGCCTGTGGCCCGGCTGGGCTCCTTCCGGGGGGTGGGATGCCCTCAGGCCTCTGGCCTCTGGGCCTGAAGCTCGGTCCTCTCTGGCACAGCTGGCTGCCGGCGGAGCCCGCGGGCACGCCACTACAACCCCCTCTGGCCTCTGCTCCGTAGCTGCGGGGTGACCTCTCGTTTGGGGCTCTACTCAGCTCTTCCCAGGAGGGTGGCACGGTTCCCCCCCCCTTTGGTGGTCCTCCTCGGGTCCTTGTACTCTGGGGCCTCTGGATATCTGGGGCCTGGATCTCCTCCATACCTGCTTCATACCCTGGTGGACAGGGCTATGGCTCCCCACACTCTCTAGCAGATCGTTACATGGAGAAACCTTTGGAATACAAGCATGCTGATCCACACAGGTATGCACACAGGTGTACACACGGGTGTTCACAGACGCGGACTACACCTTTCTTGGCTGCTGCCTCAAAGCACATTGTGCGCTGTCTATCTTGCGTGCTGCACAATATCGTTTATTATTTAGTATCTACTGTTATCTACTGCTAGCTAGTTTATTGTGATGGTGCTGTTTTTATTATGTTGCTCTTTGTTGTTTGCTTTCTCTTCTGTTTTTTTTCTCCATACAGGTGATCCAGGCGTTTTGTTTGTTTGTTTGTTTTTTCCTTTCTTCCCCCCCTTCTCACCGTCTCTTCTCCCCTTTGGTTTTCTTTCTCTCCCTCTCTTTCTTTCATTCTTTCTCCCTGTCCTATCCCCCAGTCACGTCTGTCCCGTTTATATCAACCGAAAATAAAATAAATACATAATTATAATAAAGGTCAATCAAATGGACCAATATGGCAAGGCCATGATGATCCACTTGGTAAAATAAATCCGCTTGGCATCTTTCTTGGCCTTAAGACAACAATTCTGATGGCTAAAGATCCAAACGGGAAACAAAAAAAAAACAAAAAAAAAAACAAAAAAAAAACAGACAAATAAACGTACAAGTAAAACCTACTTTTAGTCAGTAATTTGATGTGACAGTTGAAAATGTAAATTCCAAAAACCAAAAACTCAGCAGTCATTGTTCTGGCTGAGCGTGGTGCTGAGATAAAAGTACAAGGAAAAACAGAGTGAACAGAAAGTGAGTCAAAGAAAAAGAAATACAAAGACAGAGGAGGTTATCAGAAGCAGATGTGGTTGTGGTGGGTGAAGAAACTGCTGCAAGATGCTGAAGCAACAATTTCAAGTAATGCAAGTATTGCAATATGTAACAACAACAAATGTTTCTCAGTTGAAAGCAAAGATTTCTTTTAAGATTTTAAATAAATCCATAAACTAATATGTTTGCATGTATGCAGGGTACTGGTTTGATCCCAGCTGCTGTATCATCAGTAATGCAGTAAGTTGCACTGTTCCTCCTCTTATGTTAGGTGTTTTACAGGATAATCAATGTTTCATGTAATTCAGTCAGTCATATGATAAAGGAACAGGAGCACAAAATGCAAACAGGGATTAGATGGTTTACAGTTGGCTGACATCATAGAAGCAGGCACCTTTTTAAATCTGTTCTCACACCTAAAGCAACCTGTTACACTTTTGTTTGGTTTGCAAGCTTCAGATTAAAATCTTCCCACAGCTGTGGTTACAGCCTGAGAGGCAGAGATCTGATATAGGCACATCCTGCTGAAGATAAAGTAAATTCCAACAATGGTGAAAAGTAATTTTTTTTTATCACATAGTGTTTAACATGACTATTACTGATATAACCTCACAGGTACACCTTGTTGTTACTACGTTGGACCCCTCTTGCCTTCAAAACTACCTTCATTTTTGTAAAAAAGTAAAGAGGTTTTGTAAGCCACACATTACTTTAGTCAAGTATATGTACATTTAAACATGGTTTTAGCTTTCAAAGAGCAATACAAAGAACTGAATAACAATAAAAATTCACATATTTTATTACTTAAAATATATATATGAAAAAAATGAAAAAACATATTACTTTATTATGTTATATATATATATATATATATAACATAATAAAGTAATATGTTTTTTCATATAGACTCATGGCAAAAGATCTGTAACTCTCTGAATGAAGGTCTTAAGACAGAAGACAAAAAGAAAGCTTTCCTAGAGATTCCATTTTATACAGCGATGAAGAGACAAGTACAGAAAAAACAGTCTGTGTCTTTTGAGAACAAACAAAGGGACAGAGAACTGAAATTCCAAAAAGAATTGTATTTAATTATGGTGGTTCTAGGAGGCTTATTAGGGTTTGCTGCATGGGTCTGTGGCACATTTAGCAATTAGACATGAGAGTACTTAAGGTGAGGCCAAAGAGTATAAAAGTGTGCCACTTTGTCTTTGGTCTTAGTGGCTAGTGTGTGGACCTATGTGGAAATTCTGACTGATTTCTTGAGCTATACTCTCTTTCTTGGTCAGGACCAAAGCTTTGCTAACATCTTTCTTGTTGCTCTCAGAAATAGCAGCCTAGCAATATTAATTTAGACTTTGTAATAATTTGTTTTGTTTCTGATTCTGATTAAGACAGACAAGTTCACTTATAACTTGTCTTTCTCTTAAATATTTACCCACCAATAAAAGCAAAAACAAATAACAAATATTTTATTTCAACAAATATATAAATCTCTTTTCCACCAAGGATGGACCCAAACTTGGATGCTGCTTTTGTTCCAGGAAATGCCATGTTCTCACTTCATTAGTGAACTGAACAAACGACAGGACAACATGATGCAGTTTCTTAGAGCAGTGTGCTGTTCAAAACCCTGCTTGTTCCACAAAGATGGTGGTGCACGAAAGTAAAGCAAGTAATAAGTAATGCATCTAAGACGGCTTCAGAAATCCCAGTGGGTCAGGCAGCATTCAGAGGGAGCATTCACTTGCTCTCTCTATCTAGAGCTAGAGCTGGTGCTATTGCATTCAGTGTTTTTTTTTCACTGGCATGATGTCTTCATCTGTAAAGACAGCATCAGTCTAGCTAAAGGCAACAAAAGTTTTATCAGAGCGAGAGCTGCACTTTGGAGCTCAGAAATAGGATCATGGCAGAAGATCTGTGACTCTCTGCATTACGGTCTGGAGACATCAGAGAAAAAGAAATCTGTCCTAGAAGCACCAATTTTTCCAGAGATGAAGAAATAAAAACCAGAAGACTGTCTATGTGTAAGAAAATGAGTCACAAAAGAGGACTTTATTTATTTATTGCAGTTCTAGGAGGGTTACTGGGGTTTGTTATATGGCTGTGTGGTACATTCACCGTTAGAGAACTTAAGTTGAAAGAACAGAGTAGGCCACTGGGACAGTTTGGCAGTATCCTTTGTGTGTCTTTAGACTTGGACTAGTGTCCAAAACACCAGATCAGCAAAAACGTCAGAATATACACTCTTTTCCTCATTAATGATGCCTAATGATGAAAAACTAGGGATTCTACACTTGCCATTTTATCCTTTTATAAAGAGTTAGATTTTTAGAGAAAAACAAATTAAATTTTCATCTGATCAAAGTGAAACATAAATTTGAGTTATAGGGTAATCGATCAGTAAACAGACAGGACTGCATTAGATGGGAAAACTGAACCACAGTGTGCTCCACTGTTTTCTAAATGTATGCTATAGTGCAAACGTCATGCAGTAATATATTTTATTAATATTATTACAGAGATATAAATGATATAAATGTGACAATGAGAAGATGAATCATATCAGAAATTTTTCCCTTTTTCTTTTGTGAATTCTGTGATTAAGTTTAAAAACTGGAATCTGCTTTTCAAAGCTTTGGTCTTAACTGATTACAGGCTGTTTACTAGCTGTGATTTTTGGTCATTAGTTTGTTTCTTTTTTTGAAATTGTATTTGCAATGTGTTTTATGCTTTACTATTTTCATTATATAGCAAGTAACATTAAGTAAAATTCAAATTATCTGTACGCTGATTCTAAATTTAATAAAGATAAATCTTATAAATTTTGGAAAATTAGTTTTTTCATTAGATTAACGGAATTAAGACTGGACTTCAGTCTTCAGTACTGTTTGGAGGGCTGCGTGTGCCCCAAGACTCCTGGGTCCTCTGTCTGCCTCTGGCACCTGAGGGGCATTATTGAGTACAAACACAAACACTAATGCACATGTTTACCATATTTTTTTCATTTTTTTTTTCAGGTATTGCTTGTTTTTTGTAATAATCGTGAGCGAGATTAAAGAGATCAGCAATAAGGTCTCCATCCTCTCCAGTTGCTACAAATGCTACATGCATCAATATCATCTTCAGAAATTATTTTAACTAAAATTCCACCTGGTCTCATCTCTGTGTTTCTGTAACATAAATAACGAGCCTACATTTTCCTCACGACACCAGCAATCAGCTCATCTTTCATCTTTCTACATCTATTCTTTCTTTGTTTTGTCTCTTTGTTCCTTCTGTTCTTATAGCTGCTTTTGTGTCTTTCTCCTTTCAGGAGTTTTGTATCTCTCCCTGTGATCTGTGGGTTTTGTATGTCTTTGTGCTCATTTCACATTAACATTTTGGATGCTTTATCTCTTTCTAGGAAATTTTGGTAGGCCTTGGGTTTGGTACGCCTTTTCAGTTATCTAACTATAAATAATAATGATTATGCTAACCAGTACTGGACATGGAGATGGACAGGGGCATGCCCAGAGGGGGGCGTAAAATATGTTTGGTTCCTACTTATGCCCTGCTCAAGGAATGCTTTTGGACTGGAGTACTGCTAAATGTGCAGTATCCAGTGCCCACTGGATGGCATCATACAGGGAGTGCAGAATTATTAGGCAAGTTGTATTTCTGAAGAATAATTTTATTATTGAACAACAACCATGTTCTCAATGAACCCAAAAAACTCATTAATATCAAAGCTGAATGTTTTTGGAAGTAGTTTTTAGTTTGTTTTTAGTTTTAGCTATTTTAGGGGGATATCTGTGTGTGCAGGTGACTATTACTGTGCATAATTATTAGGCAACTTAACAAAAAACAAATATATACCCATTTCAATTATTTATTTTTACCAGTGAAACCAATATAACATCTCCACATTCACAAATATACATTTCTGACATTCAAAACCAAAACAAAAACAAATCAGCGACCAATATAGCCACCTTTCTTTGCAAGGACACTCAAAAGCCTGCCATCCATGGATTCTGTCAGTGTTTTGATCTGTTCACCATCAACATTGCGTGCAGCAGCAACCACAGCCTCCCAGACACTGTTCAGAGAGGTGTACTGTTTTCCCTCCTTGTAAATCTCACATTTGATGATGGACCACAGGTTCTCAATGGGGTTCAGATCAGGTGAACAAGGAGGCCATGTCATTAGTTTTTCTTCTTTTATACCCTTTCTTGCCAGCCATGCTGTGGAGTACTTGGACGCGTGTGATGGAGCATTGTCCTGCATGAAAATCATGTTTTTCTTGAAGGATGCAGACTTCTTCCTGTACCACTGCTTGAAGAAGGTGTCTTCCAGAAACTGGCAGTAGGACTGGGAGTTGAGCTTGACTCCATCCTCAACCCGAAAAGGCCCCACAAGCTCATCTTTGATGATACCAGCCCAAACCAGTACTCCACCTCCACCTTGCTGGCGTCTGAGTCGGACTGGAGCTCTCTGCCCTTTACCAATCCAGCCACGGGCCCATCCATCTGGCCCATCAAGACTCACTCTCATTTCATCAGTCCATAAAACCTTAGAAAAATCAGTCTTGAGATATTTCTTGGCCCAGTCTTGACGTTTCAGCTTGTGTGTCTTGTTCAGTGGTGGTCGTCTTTCAGCCTTTCTTACCTTGGCCATGTCTCTGAGTATTGCACACCTTGTGCTTTTGGGCACTCCAGTGATGTTGCAGCTCTGAAATATGGCCAAACTGGTGGCAAGTGGCATCTTGGCAGCTGCACGCTTGACTTTTCTCAGTTCATGGGCAGTTATTTTGCGCCTTGGTTTTTCCACACGCTTCTTGCGACCCTGTTGACTATTTTGAATGAAACGCTTGATTGTTCGATGATGACGCTTCAGAAGCTTTGCAATTTTGAGACTGCTGCATCCCTCTGCAAGATATCTCACTATTTTTGACTTTTCTGAGCCTGTCAAGTCCTTCTTTTGACCCATTTTGCCAAAGGAAAGGAAGTTGCCTAATAATTATGCACACCTGATATAGGGTGTTGATGTCATTAGACCACACCCCTTCTCATTACAGAGATGCACATCACCTAATATGCTTAATTGGTAGTAGGCTTTCGAGCCTATACAGCTTGGAGTAAGACAACATGCATGAAGAGGATGATGTGGACAAAATACTCATTTGCCTAATAATTCTGCACTCCCTGTAGATAGAATCATATTGAAATTTAATGAGTACATTTAGTTAGGTTATTTTACTGAACTACAGATTTAACGTACTTCAGTATTCTGCATCTACTTCTCTAAAATTTGGATGCAGATGTTATACTTTATACCCCATACCATTTAATTTAAAGCTGTAGCTAGTAATTTATTATTTGCACATTTGAAAGTAAAAAAATCGAATAATTAATTATGAGGTATATAAGTAGTATTTACATTAATGAATCCAATATTAAGGAGGATTATGGCTTTTACTCACCCGCTTCTTTCACCACTTTGCAAAACAGTGTTGTTCACATGTATAACACTATTTGTGGGAGTGTAAACGGCCGCATATGAGCTCAGAAATCATGACCAGTGTTTGACATACCGGTTTCGTTCTCTTGATGTTAAATAGTGTTATTCTTCACCCCCCCCACACACACACACACACACCCCGGAAAAATAGTTTTGATTATGCATGTACATCCGTCTCCCCGTACTTTGAGGTGATGTGTTCGAGTTCATTTGGAAGGGAAACGTGGATCAAAAAAAAGAAAGAAAAAAAATCTGATAAGTACTTGGCTGAGAATCGGGACATTTTCAGGAAAACACGGTGTACATTAAACACTGTATCATAAAATTCTTTACGATTTAAGGGGGAACATATTTGTTGTGTTTTCATTAAGAAGTCAAAAGTCCTTTCAGTCACCACTTTTATTTTCCGATAACACTTGAAGGCAGCATCAGGAAACCAGTTAATCAAGACGAGCAAGTTGTTGTTGTTGCCTGAACGTCAAATGTCGCTACTAAACTTTTTCACCCTCCTTAACTAACAAAAGTCAGCTGACTGTCGATGATCCAAGGTGTTACACAAACAGGTGTGGCTCATAATGTGGAGAAATGAAAACGAAACTTAACATTTGTGACTGGGCAGTTCAATTACTGAGTGGGTATGCAGTTATTTCAGCAGGTCCACTCGAGGCGTGGTATTGGGAGCTTGTTCAATTCTACACAGCTGGACTGCGGGCTTCAGATCCATCCTGTTCTTGTTTCCTTTGCGCAGATAAAGGTGAGACCTCCGCGAGGACCTGAACAAAACACACAGAGAAGAAGAAGAAGATGTCTGAGGCAAGGTAAGGCGGCTCATGGTGCACGGAAAACTTTTAGAGTGCATGTAGTAAAATACATATATGTACTGATTAAGTGACAGACTAGAACAAAACACGGAAGAAACGATTTTAAAGACACACCCAGCGACTTTATAAGAATCGTTGGAGGAACAGGCCCACTTTACTTCTACGTATCTACTCTTTCACTTTAATCAGCTGCAGTTCCGGTTACATCCAAGTTTTTATGTTAGATTTAATTTTAAAAATTTGTGATGGGACTGGTGGTTTTTTACACGAAAACGTGTCTCTTTGTTAGCGGTTAGACTTTTAGCCTTTTCATATTTTAATCTTTTAAACCTAAAAAAAAAAAGTACAAATATGCAATGTCCCCTCCCCAAAAGACATATCTTTGTTTTTTTCTTTCTTTCAGTCACAATGACTCCTTACATAAACGTTTGGAGGGGCTATAGAAAAACTTTATACAGAACAAAATACCTCTAGAGCAAATTGACTTAGTCACATTAATGTTACCTGCTTATGCATATCTAAAGTCGGGCTTTATAATAAGTAATAAAAGTCCCATCAGGACAGGAATTGGGTGACAAATATTCAAGTTTAAATAAATTTGAAACGGATGAAGCACAATATACACAGTACACACCCAAAGAAGAAGAGCTATATCTTCTGTTGGTGTACAGCAACAGCACCAGGACAAAACAGAGGAAATGTATAAAAAAGAAAAAACACAGAATTGCAGTACACCATTTTATTAAAACCTGTCCTAATAACTCCATTTACTGACCCATAGCCCTTTGTAATTGGGCGCCATCTAGTGGTTATATTATAAAAAACAGCTAGTAAAATACAAAATAGGGACTTTCAGGCCTTTGTTGGTACAAAACCAGTTTGTGTATCTGAGCTAACAAAAGTCCACAACCGGGAGACCCTTTGTTAATCAAACAATGACAAACCTCTGCTGAGGTTTAGTTGCATGTTATTTAAATCTCTGTAATAATAGTGCATCTTTCGAATAAAAACAAGAACTAGAACAATAGAGACAATATAACAAACCCCAACTGTGTAACAGTATACCTACTAAAAATGGTTCAAACAGTTTTCAAGTACTTAAATTACAAAACAAACATAGAAATGTTTAAAGGGTACATTAATACCAAATCTACATTTTTACCATCAGTCTTAAGAAGGAGGAGGACTGTCCTTTGGTGCCAAAGAGTGCTGACACTTGTTGTCATCTTTTGCTTTCCCCTGGGCACTCTTATCACTTAAAAAAACAAACAAAAAAAACAACCCCGTTATCGTTACTTCAAACTGACTATGAAGAAAGTCTATATGATTATTTTGGATCCTGCACCAAATCCACAGTGAGACATCTGTGTAGGCTCTCAGTCATCCAGGTCATGGTAGTGGAAGGATTTTTATTTTAATTTTTTTTGTCTGTCCCATTTGGTTCTTTAGCCGTCAGAATTGTTGTCTGAAGACCAACAAGGATACCCAATGGATTTACTTTGCCAAATGGTCATCACGGCCTTGCCGTATTGGTCCATTTGATCAACCTTTGTTGTTATTATTTATTTTATTTTATTTTCAGTTGTTACAGACGGGACAGACATGACTGAGGGATAGGAAAGGGAGAAAGAAAGATGAAGGAAAAGAAAAACAGAAGGGAAGAGGGACAGTGCGAAAGGGCACTTAAAAAGAGAAAGACAATCCTGTGAGATGTTAGCCCAAGATTAAACAAAGATTCTTCCACAAATTGAATTTTTGGTACAAAATCTCTAATATTAGCTATTGTGGACAAAGTGCCTACCCACTTAGCACTACTAGCAAAATAAAATCTGAAGTATTTTTTGGTTTGTGTTGGACTCTGTGCTGTGCTGTACATTTTAAATAAAAGTGTTTAAACTGTTAAAGTTGTTATGTAGTGCACTTTTTACTGAGCTCTGCGACCGAGCTGTCATGTACAAGTTTTGTTTGAATTCCCCTAGAAACCTCACAAACAGATGATGCTTTGTGTTACAGAAAGGAGCTACAGGAGGCCTTGTGCCGCTACACCACAGACACCCTCACCTACATCCACACAGTGAGAGCATTCTGTGAGATGTTCTCTAAATGGATGCTCTGGAGAGACACCGAGGTAGAAATGATGAGGGATATCAAAGATAGACTTGAAGCACTTGACCTAAACATCAACCATGTTACTAAGTCAGAGGAAAAAGGTAAAGCCTTTGTGGAGTATATGAAGAGCAAGGTGACTGTGAATGTAGACAGCAAGCGTGTAGAGCTGGAGAATGAGCTGGCTGAAGTGTTAAAGGACACTGCAAGTGGCCTGGAGAGTCTCAGCAGCTTCCTGGATGCAGTGGAGAAGCTGGCAGTGACCTCGCTGCATGTGTTCACAGAGAACCAGGTGTTACACCTTCCAGAAGGGATCAGTCCTGAGTATGTTCAGGCTGTCATCATGGCTGCACGAGTGATCTGTCCTCTGCTGCTGGAGTTTAAAAGAGACGACAACGTCTTCTTCCTTCCCAAACTTCAGAATATGGAAGTGCTGGCATATCAGCTGGACAGATACATACAGACCTCCAAGACGATCTGTGATAAGTTGGACAAAAGGTAAACAAATAAATGATATACAAAATATTAAGGAATTTTGCACATTAAGTATCATCTATTGTATAAAATAAGTTGACCTGCGTTCTTCACAGCTGCTTCAGTGACTTTGGTCTGAAGATGGCTGTAGAAACTGTGGTTGATCTTGATGTGGATTTGTCTGAGGATGACATACAGAGAATGCTTGATCACGTAAATCAGCTTGATGAGATCAGGTAAGTTTTTCTGTTCCCAAATATGTGTCAGTGCAGAACTTGTTTTTTATTTTTTCATCTCAGGGGTCAAATACTGCTGGTGTCCTACAGGCCTGGATAAGATGTCCTTTGATGTTGGTGCTGTGACGTAGACATTGCCGCTGCAGTGAGACCGGTTTCACTCCTAGTGCATCAGGGGTCTTGAACTCCAGGCCTCGAGGGCCGGTGTCCTGCAGGTTTTAGATCTCACCCTGGGCCAACACACCTGAAACAAATGATGAGTTCATTACCAGGCCTCCGGAGAACTTCAAGACAAGTTGAGGAGATAATTTAGCCATTTAAATCAGCTGTGTTGGATCAAGAACACATCTAAAACCTGAAGGACACTGCCCCTCGAGGCCTGGAGTTTGAGACCCCTGATAAATATGCTTGGTCTGGACACTACACTATACAAAAAATGATGTAGCTTCTGGATCTTAAAAGTCAAGCCAGTGTAAATGTTCCTTAACCTCCTGGGACCTGGCGTCCACATATGTGGAGATCACATTTTGGGTTGTCAAAATACAAAATTTTGCTCTACAAGGTCCTGATATCCACTTACGAGGACATTATACTGCCACTGCTCTATCAAAATTTAAAACGAATGTTCTCATATGTGGATCTCATTTCTCTCAGAAACAGAAATCAGGTAATTCTTTGTTTTTACATTCATCAGGTCCCAATCAGCCCAAATAGCAAAGAGAAATTAAAAATGCATGACTTGAAGGAGTTTGGGTCGTAGGAGGTTAAACCTTTAGTCTTGTTCATGGGCTGCAGGGAGGACTTTTATTCCTGCAACCAAAAAAATGTTTTGCAGGACACATGACATGTTTTTGTTGGTCATGTAACCTTAAAAACTAAACCCAAATAGTGTTAATACTGCAATAACATGCTGACATTTTAAAATGTGTCACCCCACTAATTCTTTTTAAATTTCTTCTCTCAGGATGAACGAGCAGTTCCGAATGGTGTTCTTGTTCCAGGAGGAACCGTGCCATGGGTTCATTAGTGAGTTCGACAAGCGACAGCCCACCATGCTGCAGTTTCTAAAGGAGCTGGAGGAGACAGCTGTTCAGTTAGACAGAATGAATATGGGGGCAAAGATTTCCAGTGTGGCAGGCAGCTCTGTGGGGGCAGTTGGAGGTGTACTGTCCATTGTTGGTTTGGCATTAATTCCTTTCACAGCAGGAGTTTCTCTAGCTTTGACAATGACTGGGGTCGGGCTGGGAATCACCAGTGGAGTCAACAGTGCTGTGACCACTGCAACAGAGGTTGGAGTAAATGCTACACAACGAAAGAAAGCCTCTGAAGTCTTCAAGAACTTTATGGAGGATGTACAGAGTCTCCAGAGTTGTCTGGAGGAGGTTACCAGTCAAACCATCGCCAAACTGGACACACCTGACATAAATATAGTTGTGGGAGTTGGCAAGATTGCAGCTAACGCTGGTAGTATTGGAAAGGGTATTGATGCACTTGTTGATGCCGCTTCTGCTGTTAAGGTGTTACAAACTGAAGAGCTGCTCACGAGTGCTGGGAAAGTTGTGGCTCAAGAAGGACAAGCGTTACGTAATGCACCCAGGGTTGCTTCAGATATCCCAGATATTGGTCAGGCAGCAGCCAAAGGGACCCTTGCACTCTCCAAGTCAGCAAGAGCAGGTCTCATTGCACTTAATGCTCTCTTCCTCGGCATGGATATTTTCTTCATCTGTAAAGACAGCATGAGTCTGGCTAAAGGCAGCGAGACTGAAGTCTCACAATTCATCAGAGCCAGAGCTGAACTTTGGCGTTCAGAGATCGACTCATGGCAGAAGATGCATGACTCTCTGAATGAAGGTTTGCCAACATCAGAAAAAAAGAAGGCTGTCCTGGAGACTCCAATTTATCTGGAGATGGAGGTGAAGAAACAGAGTGAAGCAGAAAGGGTAGAACCATCTGCTGAATGATTAAAAAAACTGCAATGAAACAGTTGTAAATTACTGATCACTGAAGTACTCAACTCATACTAACTGAAACTATGATCAGATCATAGAGCCGTTTTATGTGGAAAATGTTTGAAAGCAATCCTCAGACTGTAGGTCTTTTCAGTAACAGCACGCAGCGAGGCATCCTCATGCTGTAATTACATTAATTGCCAATAAGTCAACTGAAAAAAATGTATATTCTAGAGTTGTGATTACTGCAATATAAAGTATCAGAGAAAATATCTGTCAATGCCAAATTTGAATAATATATGTGATTTGTACATAGTTGTGCTGAACATTTTATTTGCACAGTCAAATATAAAACCTTATTAATAACATTATTTAATCAAGTATGCAATAAAATAAAAAAAGAATTTCTTCCAGATATAGACATTTTTTTTTCTGTAATAGTTCTGTTATTACACCGTAATTACACGAAGTTCTGGTGCATAGATTTTAGAACAGGTGAAATACTCTTATACCAGTCTGCTGTGTGTGTACTGCACTGGTAATTTAACAGCAGCACTAATCACATGTAATGATCATAATGTAAATGTAGTCTCTTTCTTTTTGTATAAATACTTGTATCCTTAAATTTTCCCTCTGTTGATATATAAAGTTTTAACTGATCCAATGAAATGTGTTAATATCCAGAATTGTTTTAGTGAATATAATTAAAAAGCTATGCCTGTGGTCAATGATAGGCAGCAGATACTAGATGAAAACTCTAAAACAAAAAACAAAACAAAAAATAGATGTTGTAGTTTTTCTTGTTTAAGAATCAATATTTTACATAAAAATAGAATTTAAATTGTTGTCAGAACATTTAGTCAGTCTCTCTGGTAATGTGATAAACATGGATACCTTTTCCAGTGGCCTCTTACACATTTGCAAGCTTCACTTATAAAACATGTGACAGCTGTAATTACAGTTTCAAAGGCAAATATATGATGATGATGATGAAATCTTCCAGATGAAGAAAAACAAAATTCCCACAACTGTGATGCTCTTAATTTTATTGCTACAGTATTTAACAAGGTCATTGTTGGTATATGTGCATATTGTCCTTAAAGTAAAAAAAAAAAACAGACAAATAAACGTACAAGTAAAACCTACTTTTAGTCAGTAATTTGATGTGACAGTTGAAAATGTAAATTCCAAAAACCAAAAACTCAGCAGTCATTGTTCTGGCTGAGCGTGGTGCTGAGATAAAAGTACAAGGAAAAACAGAGTGAACAGAAAGTGAGTCAAAGAAAAAGAAATACAAAGACAGGGGAGGTCATCAGAAGCAGATGTGGTTGTGGTGGGTGAAGAAACTGCTGCAAGATGCTGAAGCAACAATTTCAAGTAATGCAAGTATTGCAATATGTAACAACAACAAATGTTTCTCAGTTGAAAGCAAAGATTTCTTTTAAGATTTTAAATAAATCCATAAACTAATATGTTTGCATGTATGCAGGGTACTGGTTTGATCCCAGCTGCTGTATCATCAGTAATGCAGTAAGTTGCACTGTTCCTCCTCTTATGTTAGGTGTTTTACAGGATAATCAATGTTTCATGTAATTCAGTCAGTCATATGATAAAGGAACAGGAGCACAAAATGCAAACAGGGATTAGATGGTTTACAGTTGGCTGACATCATAGAAGTAGACACCTTTTTAAATCTGTTCTCACACCTAAAGCAACCTGATACACTTTTGTTTGGTTTGCAAGCTTCAGATTAAAATCTTCCCACAGCTGTGATTACAGCCCGAGAGGCAGAGATCTGATATAGGCACATCCTGCTGAAGATAAAGTAAATTCCAACAATGGTGAAAAGTAATTTTTTTTTATCACATAGTGTTTAACATGACTATTACTGATATAACCTCACAGGTACACCTTGTTGTTACTACGTTGGACCCCTCTTGCCTTCAAAACTTCCTTAATTTTTGTAAAAAAGTAAAGAGGTTTTGTAAGCCACACATTACTTTAGTCAAGTATATGTACATTTAAACATGGTTTTAGCTTTCAAAGAGCAATACAAAGAACTGAATAACAATAAAAATTCACATATTTTATTACTTAAAATATATATATGAAAAAAATGAAAAAACATATTACTTTATTATGTTATATAAATATATATATATATATATATATATATATATATATATATATATATATATAATATAGACTCATGGCAAAAGATCTGTAACTCTCTGAATGAAGGTCTGAAGACAGAAGACAAAAAGAAAGCTTTCCTAGAGATTCCATTTTATACAGCGATGAAGTGACAAGTACAGAAAAAACAGTCTGTGTCTTTTGAGAACAAACAAAGGGACAGAGAACTGAAATTCCAAAAAGAATTGTATTTAATTATGGTGGTTCTAGGAGGCTTATTAGGGTTTGCTGCATGGGTCTGTGGCGCATTTAGCAATTAGACATGAGAGTACTTAAGGTGAGGCCAAAGAGTATAAAAGTGTGCCACTTTGTCTTTGGTCTTAGTGGCTAGTGTGTGGACCTATGTGGAAATTCTGACTGATTTCTTGAGCTATACTCTCTTTCTTGGTCAGGACCAAAGCTTTGCTAACATCTTTCTTGTTGCTCTCAGAAATAGCAGCCTAGCAATATTAATTTAGACTTTGTAATAATTTGTTTTGTTTCTGATTCTGATTAAGACAGACAAGTTCACTTATAACTTGTCTTTCTCTTAAATATTTACCCACCAATAAAAGCAAAAACAAATAACAAATATTTTATTTCAACAAATATATAAATCTCTTTTCCACCAAGGATGGACCCAAACTTGGATGCTGCTTTTGTTCCAGGAAATGCCATGTTCTCACTTCATTAGTGAACTGAACAAACGACAGGACAACATGATGCAGTTTCTTAGAGCAGTGTGCTGTTCAAAACCCTGCTTGTTCCACAAAGATGGTGGTGCACGAAAGTAAAGCAAGTAATAAGTAATGCATCTAAGACGGCTTCAGAAATCCCAGTGGGTCAGGCAGCATTCAGAGGGAGCATTCACTTGCTCTCTCTATCTAGAGCTAGAGCTGGTGCTATTGCATTCAGTGTTTTTTTTTCACTGGCATGATGTCTTCATCTGTAAAGACAGCATCAGTCTAGCTAAAGGCAACAAAAGTTTTATCAGAGCGAGAGCTGCACTTTGGAGCTCAGAAATAGGATCATGGCAGAAGATCTGTGACTCTCTGCATTACGGTCTGGAGACATCAGAGAAAAAGAAATCTGTCCTAGAAGCACCAATTTTTCCAGAGATGAAGAAATAAAAACCAGAAGACTGTCTATGTGTAAGAAAATGAGTCACAAAAGAGGACTTTATTTATTTATTGCAGTTCTAGGAGGGTTACTGGGGTTTGTTATATGGCTGTGTGGTACATTCACCGTTAGAGAACTTAAGTTGAAAGAACAGAGTAGGCCACTGGGACAGTTTGGCAGTATCCTTTGTGTGTCTTTAGACTTGGACTAGTGTCCAAAACACCAGATCAGCAAAAACGTCAGAATATACACTCTTTTCCTCATTAATGATGCCTAATGATGAAAAACTAGGGATTCTACACTTGCCATTTTATCCTTTTATAAAGAGTTGGATTTTTAGAGAAAAACAAATTAAATTTTCATCTGATCAAAGTGAAACATAAATTTG
Organism: Perissodus microlepis; assembly: GCF_051167445.1. NCBI lineage: Eukaryota > Metazoa > Chordata > Actinopteri > Cichliformes > Cichlidae > Perissodus > Perissodus microlepis. The sequence goes on along the minus strand of NC_140464.1, from coordinate 4,773,766 downwards.
AGTTATAGGGTAATCGATCAGTAAACAGACAGGACTGCATTAGATGGGAAAACTGAACCACAGTGTGCTCCACTGTTTTCTAAATGTATGCTATAGTGCAAACGTCATGCAGTAATATATTTTATTAATATTATTACAGAGATATAAATGATATAAATGTGACAATGAGAAGATGAATCATATCAGAAATTTTTCCCTTTTTCTTTTGTGAATTCTGTGATTAAGTTTAAAAACTGGAATCTGCTTTTCAAAGCTTTGGTCTTAACTGATTACAGGCTGTTTACTAGCTGTGATTTTTGGTCATTAGTTTGTTTCTTTTTTTGAAATTGTATTTGCAATGTGTTTTATGCTTTACTATTTTCATTATATAGCAAGTAACATTAAGTAAAATTCAAATTATCTGTACGCTGATTCTAAATTTAATAAAGATAAATCTTATAAATTTTGGAAAATTAGTTTTTTCATTAGATTAACGGAATTAAGACTGGACTTCAGTCTTCAGTACTGTTTGGAGGGCTGCGTGTGCCCCAAGACTCCTGGGTCCTCTGTCTGCCTCTGGCACCTGAGGGGCATTATTGAGTACAAACACAAACACTAATGCACATGTTTACCATATTTTTTTCATTTTTTTTTCAGGTATTGCTTGTTTTTTGTAATAATCGTGAGCGAGATTAAAGAGATCAGCAATAAGGTCTCCATCCTCTCCAGTTGCTACAAATGCTACATGCATCAATATCATCTTCAGAAATTATTTTAACTAAAATTCCACCTGGTCTCATCTCTGTGTTTCTGTAACATAAATAACGAGCCTACATTTTCCTCACGACACCAGCAATCAGCTCATCTTTCATCTTTCTACATCTATTCTTTCTTTGTTTTGTCTCTTTGTTCCTTCTGTTCTTATAGCTGCTTTTGTGTCTTTCTCCTTTCAGGAGTTTTGTATCTCTCCCTGTGATCTGTGGGTTTTGTATGTCTTTGTGCTCATTTCACATTAACATTTTGGATGCTTTATCTCTTTCTAGGAAATTTTGGTAGGCCTTGGGTTTGGTATGCCTTTTCAGTTATCTAACTATAAATAATAATGATTATGCTAACCAGTACTGGACATGGAGATGGACAGGGGCATGCCCAGAGGGGGGCGTAAAATATGTTTGGTTCCTACTTATGCCCTGCTCAAGGAATGCTTTTGGACTGGAGTACTGCTAAATGTGCAGTATCCAGTGCCCACTGGATGGCATCATAGATATAATCATATTGAAATTTAATGAGTACATTTAGTTAGGTTATTTTACTGAACTACAGATTTAACGTACTTCAGTATTCTGCATCTACTTCTCTAAAATTTGGATGCAGATGTTATACTTTATACCCCATACCATTTAATTTAAAGCTGTAGCTAGTAATTTATTATTTGCACATTTGAAAGTAAAAAAATCGAATAATTAATTATGAGGTATATAAGTAGTATTTACATTAATGAATCCAATATTAAGGAGGATTATGGCTTTTACTCACCCGCTTCTTTCACCACTTTGCAAAACAGTGTTGTTCACATGTATAACACTATTTGTGGGAGTGTAAACGGCCGCATATGAGCTCAGAAATCATGACCAGTGTTTGACATACCGGTTTCGTTCTCTTGATGTTAAATAGTGTTATTCTTCACACCCCCACCCCCACCCCCCCCCCCACACACACACACACACCCCGGAAAAATAGTTTTGATTATGCATGTACATCCGTCTCCCCCGTACTTTGAGGTGATGTGTTCGAGTTCATTTGGAAGGGAAACGTGGATCAAAAAAAAAAAAGAAAAAAAATCTGATAAGTACTTGGCTGAGAATCGGGACATTTTCAGGAAAACACGGTGTACATTAAACACTGTATCATAAAATTCTTTACGATTTAAGGGGGAACATATTTGTTGTGTTTTCATTAAGAAGTCAAAAGTCCTTTCAGTCACCACTTTTTCTTTCCCGATAACACTTGAAGGCAGCATCAGGAAACCAGTTAATCAAGACGAGCAAGTTGTTGTTGTTGCCTGAACGTCAAATGTCGCTACTAAACTTTTTCACCCTCCTTAACAAACAAAAGTCAGCTGACTGTCGATGATCCAAGATGTTACACAAACAGGTGTGGCTCATAATGTGGAGAAATGAAAACGAAACTTAACATTTGTGACTGGGCAGTTTAATTACTGAGTGGGTATGCAGTTATTTCAGCAGGTCCACTCGAGGCGTGGTATTGGGAGCTTGTTAATTTCTACACAGCTGGACTGCGGGCTTCAGATCCATCCTGTTCTTGTTTCCTTTGCGCAGATAAAGGTGAGACCTCCGCGAGGACCTGAACAAAACACACAGAGAAGAAGAAGAAGATGTCTGAGGCAAGGTAAGGCGGCTCATGGTGCACGGAAAACTTTTAGAGTGCATGTAGTAAAATACATATATGTACTGATTAAGTGACAGACTAGAACAAAACACGGAAGAAACGATTTTAAAGACACACCCAGCGACTTTATAAGAATCGTTGGAGGAACAGGCCCACTTTACTTCTACGTATCTACTCTTTCACTTTAATCAGCTGCAGTTCCGGTTACATCCAAGTTTTTATGTTAGATTTAATTTTAAAAACTTGTGATGGGACTGGTGGTTTTTTACACGAAAACGTGTCTCTTTGTTAGCGGTTAGACTTTTAGCCTTTTCATATTTTAATCTTTTAAACCTAAAAAAAAAAGTACAAATATGCAATGTCCCCTCCCCAAAAGACATATCTTTGCTTTTTTTCTTTCTTTCAGTCACAATGACTCCTTACATAAACGTTTGGAGGGGCTATAGAAAAACTTTATACAGAACAAAATACCTCTAGAGCAAAATGACTTAGTCACATTAATGTTACCTGCTTATGCATATCTAAAGTCGGGCTTTATAATAAGTAATAAAAGTCCCATCAGGACAGGAATTGGGTGACAAATATTCAAGTTTAAATAAATTTGAAACGGATGAAGCACAATATACACAGTACACAGCCAAAGAAGAAGAAGAAGAGCTATATCTTCTGTTGGTGTACAGCAACAGCACCAGGACAAAACAGAGGAAATGTATAAAAAAGAAAAAACACAGAATTGCAGTACACCATTTTATTAAAACCTGTCCTAATAACTCCATTTACTGACCCATAGCCTTTTGTAATTGGGCGCCATCTAGTGGTTATATTATAAAAAACAGCTAGTAAAATACAAAATAGGGACTTTCAGGCCTTTGTTGGTACAAAACCAGTTTGTGTATCTGAGCTAACAAAAGTCCACAACCGGGAGACCCTTTGTTAATCAAACAATGACAAACCTCTGCTGAGGTTTAGTTGCATGTTATTTAAATCTCTGTAATAATAGTGCATCTTTCGAATAAAAACAAGAACTAGAACAATAGAGACAATATAACAAACCCCAACTGTGTAACAGTATACCTACTAAAAATGGTTCAAACAGTTTTCAAGTACTTAAATTACAAAACAAACATAGAAATGTTTAAAGGGTACATTAATACCAAATCTACATTTTTACCATCAGTCTTAAGAAGGAGGAGGACTGTCCTTTGGTGCCAAAGAGTGCTGACACTTGTTGTCATCTTTTGCTTTCCCCTGGGCACTCTTATCACTTAAAAAAACAAACAAAAAAAACAACCCCGTTATCGTTACTTCAAACTGACTATGAAGAAAGTCTATATGATTATTTTGGATCCTGCACCAAATCCACAGTGAGACATCTGTGTAGGCTCTCAGTCATCCAGGTCATGGTAGTGGAAGGATTTTTATTTTAATTTTTTTTGTCTGTCCCATTTGGTTCTTTAGCCGTCAGAATTGTTGTCTGAAGACCAACAAGGATACCCAATGGATTTACTTTGCCAAATGGTCATCACGGCCTTGCCGTATTGGTCCATTTGATCAACCTTTGTTGTTATTATTTATTTTATTTTATTTTCAGTTGTTACAGACGGGACAGACATGACTGAGGGATAGGAAAGGGAGAAAGAAAGACAGAAGGGAAGAGGGACAGTGCGAAAGGGCACTTAAAAAGAGAAAGACAATCCTGTGAGATGTTAGCCCAAGATTAAACAAAGATTCTTCCACAAATTGAATTTTTGGTACAAAATCTCTAATATTAGCTATTGTGGACAAAGTGCCTACCCACTTAGCACTACTAGCAAAATAAAATCTGAAGTATTTTTTGGTTTGTGTTGGACTCTGTGCTGTGCTGTACATTTTAAATAAAAGTGTTTAAACTGTTAAAGTTGTTATGTAGTGCACTTTTTACTGAGCTCTGCGACCGAGCTGTCATGTACAAGTTTTGTTTGAATTCCCCTAGAAACCTCACAAACAGATGATGCTTTGTGTTACAGAAAGGAGCTACAGGAGGCCTTGTGCCGCTACACCACAGACACCCTCACCTACATCCACACAGTGAGAGCATTCTGTGAGATGTTCTCTAAATGGATGCTCTGGAGAGACACCGAGGTAGAAATGATGAGGGATATCAAAGATAGACTTGAAGCACTTGACCTAAACATCAACCATGTTACTAAGTCAGAGGAAAAAGGTAAAGCCTTTGTGGAGTATATGAAGAGCAAGGTGACTGTGAATGTAGACAGCAAGCGTGTAGAGCTGGAGAATGAGCTGGCTGAAGTGTTAAAGGACACTGCAAGTGGCCTGGAGAGTCTCAGCAGCTTCCTGGATGCAGTGGAGAAGCTGGCAGTGACCTCGCTGCATGTGTTCACAGAGAACCAGGTGTTACACCTTCCAGAAGGGATCAGTCCTGAGTATGTTCAGGCTGTCATCATGGCTGCACGAGTGATCTGTCCTCTGCTGCTGGAGTTTAAAAGAGACGACAACGTCTTCTTCCTTCCCAAACTTCAGAATGTGGAAGTGCTGGCATATCAGCTGGACAGATACATACAGACCTCCAAGACGATCTGTGATAAGTTGGACAAAAGGTAAACAAATAAATGATATACAAAATATTAAGGAATTTTGCACATTAAGTATCATCTATTGTATAAAATAAGTTGACCTGTGTTCTTCACAGCTGCTTCAGTGACTTTGGTCTGAAGATGGCTGTAGAAACTGTGGTTGATCTTGATGTGGATTTGTCTGAGGATGACATACAGAGAATGCTTGATCACGTAAATCAGCTTGATGAGATCAGGTAAGTTTTTCTGTTCCCAAATATGTGTCAGTGCAGAACTTGTTTTTTATTTTTTCATCTCAGGGGTCAAATACTGCTGGTGTCCTACAGGCCTGCATAAGATGTCCTTTGATGTTGGTGCTGTGACGTAGACATTGCCGCTGCAGTGAGACCGGTTTCACTCCTAGTGCATCAGGGGTCTTGAACTCCAGGCCTCGAGGGCTGGTGTCCTGCAGGTTTTAGATCTCACCCTGGGCCAACACACCTGAAACAAATGATGAGTTCATTACCAGGCCTCCGGAGAACTTCAAGACAAGTTGAGGAGATAATTTAGCCATTTAAATCAGCTGTGTTGGATCAAGAACACATCTAAAACCTGAAGGACACTGCCCCTCGAGGCCTGGAGTTCGAGACCCCTGATAAATATGCTTCGTCTGGACACTACACTATCCAAAAAATGATGTAGCTTCTGGATCTTAAAAGTCAAGCCAGTGTAAATGTTCCTTAACCTCCTGGGACCTGGCGTCCACATATGTGGAGATCACATTTTGGGTTGTCAAAATACAAAATTTTGCTCTACAAGGTCCTGATATCCACTTACGAGGACATTATACTGCCACTGCTCTATCAAAATTTAAAACGAATGTTCTCATATGTGGATCTCATTTCTCTCAGAAACAGAAATCAGGTAATTCTTTGTTTTTACATTCATCAGGTCCCAATCAGCCCAAATAGCAAAGAGAAATTAAAAATGCATGACTTGAAGGAGTTTGGGTCGTAGGAGGTTAAACCTTTAGTCTTGTTCATGGGCTGCAGGGAGGACTTTTATTCCTGCAACCAAAAAAATGTTTTGCAGGACACATGACATGTTTTTGTTGGTCATGTAACCTTAAAAACTAAACCCAAATAGTGTTAATACTGCAATAACATGCTGACATTTTAAAATGTGTCACCCCACTAATTCTTTTTAAATTTCTTCTCTCAGGATGAACGAGCAGTTCCGAATGGTGTTCTTGTTCCAGGAGGAACCGTGCTATGGGTTCATTAGTGAGTTCGACAAGCGACAGCCCACCATGCTGCAGTTTCTAAAGGAGCTGGAGGAGACAGCTGTTCAGTTAGACAGAATGAATATGGGGGCAAAGATTTCCAGTGTGGCAGGCAGCTCTGTGGGGGCAGTTGGAGGTGTACTGTCCATTGTTGGTTTGGCATTAATTCCTTTCACAGCAGGAGTTTCTCTAGCTTTGACAATGACTGGGGTCGGGCTGGGAATCACCAGTGGAGTCAACAGTGCTGTGACCACTGCAACAGAGGTTGGAGTAAATGCTACACAACGAAAGAAAGCCTCTGAAGTCTTCAAGAACTTTATGGAGGATGTACAGAGTCTCCAGAGTTGTCTGGAGGAGGTTACCAGTCAAACCATCGCCAAACTGGACACACCTGACATAAATATAGTTGTGGGAGTTGGCAAGATTGCAGCTAACGCTGGTAGTATTGGAAAGGGTATTGATGCACTTGTTGATGCCGCTTCTGCTGTTAAGGTGTTACAAACTGAAGAGCTGCTCACGAGTGCTGGGAAAGTTGTGGCTCAAGAAGGACAAGCGTTACGTAATGCACCCAGGGTTGCTTCAGATATCCCAGATATTGGTCAGGCAGCAGCCAAAGGGACCCTTGCACTCTCCAAGTCAGCAAGAGCAGGTCTCATTGCACTTAATGCTCTCTTCCTCGGCATGGATATTTTCTTCATCTGTAAAGACAGCATGAGTCTGGCTAAAGGCAGCGAGACTGAAGTCTCACAATTCATCAGAGCCAGAGCTGAACTTTGGCATTCAGAGATCGACTCATGGCAGAAGATGCATGACTCTCTGAATGAAGGTTTGCCAACATCAGAAAAAAAGAAGGCTGTCCTGGAGACTCCAATTTATCTGGAGATGGAGGTGAAGAAACAGAGTGAAGCAGAAAGGGTAGAACCATCTGCTGAATGATTAAAAAAACTGCAATGAAACAGTTGTAAATTACTGATCACTGAAGTACTCAACTCATACTAACTGAAACTATGATCAGATCATAGAGCCATTTTATGTGGAAAATGTTTGAAAGCAATCCTCAGACTGTAGGTCTTTTCAGTAACAGCACGCAGCGAGGCATCCTCATGCTGTAATTACATTAATTGCCAATAAGTCAACTGAAAAAAATGTATATTCTAGAGTTGTGATTACTGCAATATAAAGTATCAGAGAAAATATCTGTCAATGCCAAATTTGAATAATATATGTGATTTGTACATAGTTCTGCTGAACATTTTATTTGCACAGTCAAATATAAAACCTTATTAATAACATTATTTAATCAAGTATGCAATAAAATAAAAAAAGAATTACTTCCAGATATAGACATTTTTTTTTTCTGTAATAGTTCTGTTATTACACAGTAATTACACGAAGTTCTGGTGCATAGATTTTAGAACAGGTGAAATACTCTTGTACCAGTCTGCTGTGTGTGTACTGCACTGGTAATTTAACAGCAGCACTAATCACATGTAATGATCATAATGTAAATGTAGTCTGTTTCTTTTTGTATAAATACTTGTATCCTTAAATTTTCCCTCTGTTGATATATAAAGTTTTAACTGATCCAATGAAATGTGTTAATATCCAGAATTGTTTTAGTGAATATAATTAAAAAGCTATGCCTGTGGTCAATGATAGGCAGCAGATACTAGATGAAAACTCTAAAACAAAAAACAAAACAAAAAATAGATGTTGTAGTTTTTCTTGTTTAAGAATCAATATTTTACATAAAAATAGAATTTAAATTGTTGTCAGAACATTTAGTCAGTCCCTCTGGTAATGTGAGAAACTTGGATACCTTTTCCAGTGGCCTCTTACACATTTGCAAGCTTCACTTATAAAACATGTGACAGCTGTAATTAGAGTTTCAAAGGCAAATATATGATGATGATGATGAAATCTTCCAGATGAAGAAAAACAAAATTCCCACAACTGTGATGCTCTTAATTTTATTGCTACAGTATTTAACAAGGTCATTGTTGGTATATGTGCATATTGTCCTTAAAGTAAAACAAACAGAAAAATAAACGTACAAGTAAAACCTACTTTTAGTCAGTAATTTGATGTGACAGTTGAAAATGTAAATTCCAAAAACCAAAAACTCAGCAGTCATTGTTCTGGCTGAGCGTGGTGCTGAGATAAAAGTACAAGGAAAAACAGAGTGAACAGAAAGTGAGTCAAAGAAAAAGAAATACAAAGACAGAGGAGGTCATCAGAAGCAGATGTGGTTGTGGTGGGTGAAGAAACTGCTGCAAGATGCTGAAGCAACAATTTCAAGTAATGCAAGTATTGCAATATGTAACAACAACAAATGTTTCTCAGTTGAAAGCAAAGATTTCTTTTAAGATTTTAAATAAATCCATAAACTAATATGTTTGCATGTATGCAGGGTACTGGTTTGATCCCAGCTGCTGTATCATCAGTAATGCAGTAAGTTGCACTGTTCCTCCTCTTATGTTAGGTGTTTTACAGGATAATCAATGTTTCATGTAATTCAGTCAGTCATATGATAAAGGAACAGGAGCACAAAATGCAAACAGGGATTAGATGGTTTACAGTTGGCTGACATCATAGAAGCAGGCACCTTTTTAAATCTGTTCTCACACCTAAAGCAACCTGTTACACTTTTGTTTGGTTTGCAAGCTTCAGATTAAAATCTTCCCACAGCTGTGGTTACAGCCTGAGAGGCAGAGATCTGATATAGGCACATCCTGCTGAAGATAAAGTAAATTCCAACAATGGTGAAAAGTAATTTTTTTTTATCACATAGTGTTTAACATGACTATTACTGATATAACCTCACAGGTACACCTTGTTGTTACTACGTTGGACCCCTCTTGCCTTCAAAACTACCTTCATTTTTGTAAAAAAGTAAAGAGGTTTTGTAAGCCACACATTACTTTAGTCAAGTATATGTACATTTAAACATGGTTTTAGCTTTCAAAGAGCAATACAAAGAACTGAATAACAATAAAAATTCACATATTTTATTACTTAAAATATATATATGAAAAAAATGAAAAAACATATTACTTTATTATGTTATATATATATATATATAGAAGACAAAAAGAAAGCTTTCCTAGAGATTCCATTTTATACAGTGATGAAGAGACAAGTACAGAAAAAACAGTCTGTGTCTTTTGAGAACAAACAAAGGGACAGAGAACTGAAATTCCAAAAAGAATTGTATTTAATTATGGTGGTTCTAGGAGGCTTATTAGGGTTTGCTGCATGGGTCTGTGGCACATTTAGCAATTAGACATGAGAGTACTTAAGGTGAGGCCAAAGAGTATAAAAGTGTGCCACTTTGTCTTTGGTCTTAGTGGCTAGTGTGTGGACCTATGTGGAAATTCTGACTGATTTCTTGAGCTATACTCTCTTTCTTGGTCAGGACCAAAGCTTTGCTAACATCTTTCTTGTTGCTCTCAGAAATAGCAGCGTAGCAATATTAATTTAGACTTTGTAATAATTTGTTTTGTTTCTGATTCTGATTAAGACAGACAAGTTCACTTATAACTTGTCTTTCTCTTAAATATTTACCCACCAATAAAAGCAAAAACAAATAACAAATATTTTATTTCAACAAATATATAAATCTCTTTTCCACCAAGGATGGACCCAAACTTGGATGCTGCTTTTGTTCCAGGAAATGCCATGTTCTCACTTCATTAGTGAACTGAACAAACGACAGGACAACATGATGCAGTTTCTTAGAGCAGTGTGCTATTCAAAACCCTGCTTGTTCCACAAAGATGGTGGTGCACGAAAGTAAAGCAAGTAATAAGTAATGCATCTAAGACGGCTTCAGAAATCCCAGTGGGTCAGGCAGCATTCAGAGGGAGCATTCACTTGCTCTCTCTATCTAGAGCTAGAGCTGGTGCTATTGCATTCAGTGTTTTTTTTTCACTGGCATGATGTCTTCATCTGTAAAGACAGCATCAGTCTAGCTAAAGGCAACAAAAGTTTTATCAGAGCGAGAGCTGCACTTTGGAGCTCAGAAATAGGATCATGGCAGAAGATCTGTGACTCTCTGCATTACGGTCTGGAGACATCAGAGAAAAAGAAATCTGTCCTAGAAGCACCAATTTTTCCAGAGATGAAGAAATAAAAACCAGAAGACGGTCTATGTGTAAGAAAATGAGTCACAAAAGAGGACTTTATTTATTTATTGCAGTTCTAGGAGGGTTACTGGGGTTTGTTATATGGCTGTGTGGTACATTCACCGTTAGAGAACTTAAGTTAAAAGAACAGAGTAGGCCACTGGGACAGTTTAGCAGTATCCTTTGCGTGTCTTTAGACTTGGACTAGTGTCCAAAACACCAGATCAGCAAAAACGTCAGAATATACACTCTTTTCCTCATTAATGATGCCTAATGATGAAAAACTAGGGATTCTACACTTGCCATTTTATCCTTTTATAAAGAGTTAGATTTTTAGAGAAAAACAAATTAAATTTTCATCTGATCAAAGTGAAACATAAATTTGAGTTATAGGGTAATCGATCAGTAAACAGACAGGACTGCATTAGATGGGAAAACTGAACCACAGTGTGCTCCACTGTTTTCTAAATGTATGCTATAGTGCAAACGTCATGCAGTAATATATTTTATTAATATTATTACAGAGATATAAATGATATAAATGTGACAATGAGAAGATGAATCATATCAGAAATTTTTCCCTTTTTCTTTTGTGAATTCTGTGATTAAGTTTAAAAACTGGAATCTGCTTTTCAAAGCTTTGGTCTTAACTGATTACAGGCTGTTTACTAGCTGTGATTTTTGGTCATTAGTTTGTTTCTTTTTTTGAAATTGTATTTGCAATGTGTTTTATGCTTTACTATTTTCATTATATAGCAAGTAACATTAAGTAAAATTCAAATTATCTGTACGCTGATTCTAAATTTAATAAAGATAAATCTTATAAATTTTGGAAAATTAGTTTTTTCATTAGATTAACGGAATTAAGACTGGACTTCGGTCTTCAGTACTGTTTGGAGGGCTGCGTGTGCCCCAAGACTCCTGGGTCCTCTGTCTGCCTCTGGCACCTGAGGGGCATTATTGAGTACAAACACAAACACTAATGTACATGTTTACCATATTTTTTTCATTTTTTTTTTCAGGTATTGCTTGTTTTTTGTAATAATCGTGAGCGAGATTAAAGAGATCAGCAATAAGGTCTCCATCCTCTCCAGTTGCTACAAATGCTACATGCATCAATATCATCTTCAGAAATTATTTTAACTAAAATTCCACCTGGTCTCATCTCTGTGTTTCTGTAACATAAATAACGAGCCTACATTTTCCTCACGACACCAGCAATCAGCTCATCTTTCATCTTTCTACATCTATTCTTTCTTTGTTTTGTCTCTTTGTTCCTTCTGTTCTTATAGCTGCTTTTGTGTCTTTCTCCTTTCAGGAGTTTTGTATCTCTCCCTGTGATCTGTGGGTTTTGTATGTCTTTGTGCTCATTTCACATTAACATTTTGGATGCTTTATCTCTTTCTAGGAAATTTTGGTAGGCCTTGGGTTTGGTATGCCTTTTCAGTTATCTAACTATAAATAATAATGATTATGCTAACCAGTACCGGACATGGAGATGGACAGGGGCATGCCCAGAGGGGGGCGTAAAATATGTTTGGTTCCTACTTATGCCCTGCTCAAGGAATGCTTTTGGACTGGAGTACTGCTAAATGTGCAGTATCCAGTGCCCACTGGATGGCATCATAGATATAATCATATTGAAATTTAATGAGTACATTTAGTTAGGTTATTTTACTGAACTACAGATTTAACGTACTTCAGTATTCTGCATCTACTTCTCTAAAATTTGGATGCAGATGTTATACTTTATACCCCATACCATTTAATTTAAAGCTGTAGCTAGTAATTTATTATTTGCACATTTGAAAGTAAAAAACTCTAATAATTAATTATGATGTATATAAGTAGTATTTACATTAATGAATCCAATATTAAGGAGGATTATGGCTTTTACTCACCCGCTTCTTTCACCACTTTGCAAAACAGTGTTGTTCACATGTATAACACTATTTGTGGGAGTGTAAAGGGCCGCATATGAGCTCAGAAATCATGACCAGTGTTTGACATACCGGTTTCGTTCTCTTGATGTTAAATAGTGTTATTCTTCCCCCCCCCCACACACACACACACACACACACCCCGGAAAAATAGTTTTGATTATGCATGTACATCCGTCTCCCCCGTACTTTGAGGTGGTGTGTTCGAGTTCATTTGGAAGGGAAACGTGGATAAAAAAAAAGAAAAAGAAAAAAAAAATCTGATAAGTACTTGGCTGAGAATCCGGACATTTTCAGGAAAACACGGTGTACATTAAACACTGTATCATAAAATTCTTTACGATTTAAGGGGGAACATGTTTGTTGTGTTTTCATTAAGAAGTCAAAAGTCCTTTCAGTCACCACTTTTTCTTTCCCGATAACACTTGAAGGCAGCATCAGGAAACCAGTTAATCAAGACGAGCAAGTTGTTGTTGTTGCCTGAACGTCAAATGTCGCTACTAAACTTTTTCACCCTCCTTAACAAACAAAAGTCAGCTGAGTGTCGATGATCCAAGATGTTACACAAACAGGTGTGGCTCATAATGTGGAGAAATGAAAACGAAACTTAACATTTGTGACTGGGCAGTTTAATTACTGAGTGGGTATGCAGTTATTTCAGCAGGTCCACTCGAGGCGTGGTATTGGGAGCTTGTTAATTTCTACACAGCTGGACTGCGGGCTTCAGATCCATCCTGTTCTTGTTTCCTTTGCGCAGATAAAGGTGAGACCTCCGCGAGGACCTGAACACAACACAGAGAAGAAGAAGATGTCTGAGGCAAGGTAAGGCGGCTCATGGTGCACGGAAAACTTTTAGAGTGCATGTAGCAAAATACATATATGTACTGATTAAGTGACAGACTAGAACAAAACACGGAAGAAACGATTTTAAAGACACACCCAGCGACTTTATAAGAATCGTTGGAGGAACAGGCCCACTTTACTTCTACGTATCTACTCTTTCACTTTAATCAGCTGCAGTTCCGGTTATGTCCAAGTTTTTATGTTAGATTTAATTTTAAAAACTTGTGATGGGACTGCTGGTTTTTACACGAAAACGTGTCTCTTTGTTAGCAGTTAGACTTTTAGCCTTTTCATATTTTAATCTTTTAAACCGAAAAAAAAGTACAAATATGCAATGTCCCTAGGGTTGCCAACCGTCCCTTAAAAAACGGAATCGTCCCGTATTTAGAAACAAAAGTACATGTCCCGTATTGAGCTAATAAGGGACGCACTTTGTCCCGTAATACAGTGAGAATCAAAAGTAGTCTATAAATGTTTATGGAATTAATGCTTTGTTTGAAAACATAATTCCCAGCCCCTCTCCTGCTTTGTGACCAATGAGCTGACAGCTAGGGCTGGGTATCGTCACTGATTTCTAGAATCGATTCAATTCCGATTCACAAGGTCCCGAATCGATTCGATCCACGATTCGATTTAATTCGATTCGATTCGATTCAATTCGATTTGAATCTGGGAAACTTTGACAGTCAGAAATATTATAATTCAGATCAGTACATTTACATATTTTTGTATCTATAAAAAGGAAGCTGACACACGCAAGACTTTATCAAAGGTGTGAGTATCACAGCAGATGCCTTTGTGTCAAAGTAGCTGAAGATAAAACACAGAAAAACATGAAGGTGATTTTCCTGGCCTGGATTTTATAAAAATATTCTGCAGTACATCAAAAACGAAAGAAAACCATTAATCAACACATGAACGTTACCTCTGAAGTTACAGCGGTTTTATTAGAGACACAGCTGAGCGTTTTGCATTTTGCATAATTTTAAAAAGTTTAAATTTGTTCAGTATTGAACGGCAGAAATTAGGTTTTCTTTTCTGAAGTATATAAAACGAAAAAAAAAAAACGTCGGCGACAGCACTGTAAACAACGGTAGACTTGTGCATAACAAGCAAGCGAATAATGAAGAAAACAGATTTTTAGACGGGAAACTGTTCTTGAAGTACAGAGAGAGAGGGAGAGAGAGAGAGAGAGAGAGCGAGCTGTGTATCGTGGTCGAAGCAAAACCGTAAAAGTAAAGAGTGAATACATGACGATGTTTATGTGAAGCGTAGTTTGGATCTTCTTTTGCTGCTGGTTCGGTCAATATTGTTTGGAGAGACATCAAACTAACAGCTTTAGAATCAGCGCATAAAGGGCGTGAACACAAAGCGCGGACCCGCCGACAGATCAGAATCAGCGAGCTGTCGGCTTTCAGCCCCGACTGTGAGAAAGGCGACATCTAACTGATTCTGATCCGCGGGTCGCGCTGTATGTTTAAGTCTTTGTGCAGAATCCGTGTTCCTGCTCTCATTTACTGTCTTAGCTGTTTGGTGGTTGTTGAAATTTTGTGAGATTTCACCAGAGATTCTGGCATTTCGGGCAAAATAAATTTATATTAAAAAATCGATTCAGGATTTTAATGAATCGATTTTACGTTATCCAAGCCAGAATCGATTTTAATCGATAAATCGATTATAAAAACCCACCCCTACTGACAGCACACTTATGACAATTCGAGTATGACAATTCAGATTACTGCTCATCTCATTGATCGAGGAAAGGTCGCTTACGGAGAAAATACCGGAAGACAACAGATGACCACAACAACAAGCATGGCCAACAGGGAAACAAACGCTGACACTGCGGTGCAAGTCTCGGACGACAGTACACCTAAAGCTGGGCTCACACTGTGCGATTTTTTCAGTCACGTTATTCAGCTCCTGCTCAAACTGCACGATTGACTCGCAGGGGTTAGAAGTTGGTAGGTCACGATGCAAGGTCTCACACTATACCGCCCGATGCTCTGATGCGACCTGAGTGGTCACACTGTGCCTCCATAAAATGAAGGTTATAACAGAAAATCTGTCGCTCTCTCTCTCTCTGTCTTTCACTCACACAGACACGCACACCACCACCATCAACTTTGCTAAATTGCTAATGAAAAACATTGATCAGGCAGCTGTGATTGAGCAGCAATGTAAATCCAACTATTTTCACGGTTGTTGTGGTCGTGATAATTTTGTGATGCCACATCGAAAAGGCTCGGATGAGCTTTCCAAAGTTCTACAAGTTGTGCCTCCATCGCTTGTGTCCAGATCACACGCTGTACAGCCGTACTGCTCCATCTTTTTCACCGACGTTTACGTGTTTGCGCGTGAGCAGTGTGAGCAGCTGTGGTGACACCCTCACGAGCGATTGATGATCGGGAGCTGGTCGTGAGGTGTTAATCGCTTCTCGTTACCCCACGTATACTACACGATGCACGATGAAGGCCAAAATCGGGCCGATCACCAAATCGGTCGCACGACTCAAAAATCGTCTCAAAATGGGCCAAAAAATCGCACAGTGTAAGCCCAGCATTAGAGCAGCAATGTTTGTTCCCCTCAGAGAAAGAAAAAAAAAAAAGGCTGCAAATGTACAGGGAGGAATGGGAAAAAGAAAACACCTGGCTGGGAAAATGCACGATAACACCTTTAAAGCGCACTGCACTGTGTGCCGGCGCACTTTTTCCATAGGCATGCTTGTAGTGGTGGGCACATGAAGAACATGAGGGGCGTGAAAGCTCGGGGAACCCTTAACCAATTTTTTGTCCACCAGGCCACGGCAGAAGCAGATATGGTATGTAAACACTGGTTTGTTTTTTTTAAACCCTCTGGTTAAGGTTAATATGGGCATGTGCAGTGAATATCAGCGCTATGTGGCCAGAAGTGTGATAATATAATTTATTTTGTGTAATAAACAACTGCAAGGATAGATGATTACAACAAATAGATCACTAATACATAAAAGTAATACATAGATTAATAATGATGATGAGTTATGATGCGTAATCATGGGAACAAGTGGGTTTACAAACAGGAGCAGCTGATTAGCATTAGAAAAGCTGAAATAATACCTCAACTGAAGCCAATTGTACTAAATGCACTATATGTGCACTGTTACAAGAATATTTTTCGTTCTATTGTTTTCTATTAATTTATATAATTTTAAGTTAAGCAGGACAGAGTTCTTTTAAAGAAAGATTTACTTATATTCTCAAAAGTTAAGCATGACAGGCTTCTGTTTAAGAAAGAGACCTGTTTTACTGTGTTAATGTTGTCATTTTGAGCTAAAAATAAATGGCTAAATGATCATTTGTTTCCCATATGGTCATATCACAAAGAACATGCATCTGCTTAAATCAAATTCAAGTCAAATGGTTAAAAAATAATTTCACACACAAAAAAAAGAGCTACAAAATTCACCACACTGGGAAGGGTGAACTGGGTTGCCCGGCCCTGGCCACGAGGTGTCCCTTATTTATTTTTCAGGGAGTTGGCAACCCTAGGAAAAGGTAAAGACTCTTTATACTATTTAAAACTGGCAAGTTTATTTACAGCAAGGAATGAATAAAATAAAACCTGTACAATAATTTTGGCATGTAATACGTGTTCATAAATTATGTAAAGTATGTTCAAAGGACTGCACGGTGGTTAGCACTGTTGCCTCACAGCAAGACGTTTCTGAATTCAATTCCACCACATTTCCTGTGACCTGACACTGAGTGCACTGTTTAAATTTAAGACCAGAGGGAACATATGGTTAATCTTTGCAGTAGAGTCTTGTAAATAAACATCATACAGTGCTGTTGCCTTTGAAGCATTAGGAAGAACATCACAAGTTTTCATTCAAAATATGGTTAGTTAGCCTCAATTTAGATCAAGGTGGTATACAGTTTAAAATACTGTTTGCGTCAAAATGTCCATTACAATTTTGGGTCGAAGAGACAGTATTATTTTTGTACAGTTTTAAGTTAAAAAATGGATTACTGTGGAATACTTCTATGAATGGCAAGGACGCTTGTTTCGAAACCTTCGGAGATGACCTTCTGAATCTTATCAGAAGGATAGTGATAAAACTTGTCCAGATAAGGGCCCCAGGTCTATAAATTTAATGCTTATTACATAAGTTGACTTAGTGTTGGGAAAATACTTTAACTTTCCATGATGGACTTTAAAAAGTAGCGTCTCCTGATGAGACAATGGATGGTGTCCTGGGGGATCTCCTCCGAGAGCTGGATCTGGGCATCACAGGACAGTCTGAGGTGCAACCTGGTGGTGTCGGATGGACAGAAACATATTTTATGACTATTTTTTATTTAACCTTAGGTAATTCCATTGGGACTCAGTGTGTAATCTACAAGAGAGACCTGCTTCATAAACATAATGACCCAGAGATCTTCTTTTGATTAAGGTTAAGCGAATGTGGAGCCTGTCAGTGGTATCAGTTCCTTCATCTTACAGGAACTGCCTCCATACTCTTGCCCCATAAGGCCAGTCATTGTCGTGCAGCAGGAGAACCCTAGGATCCATATGGATACATAATGGCTGCCAGGGTGTCATTTTTGAGCCTGTGGAGGTGTTAGAAAATAACAAATGACAAATGGAGACCAAGCAGAGGTGTAAAGCTTTACTTTACCTTGCAAGAGGAGTAACAGCATATATAGAGTCTATGCAGTATATACAGAAACATAAATTAGTCTGTCCGTCCCTCTTTATACACAGTGTTGGGAAGGTTACTTTTAAAATGTATTCCACTACAGATTACAGAATACATGCCCCAAAATGTATTTTGTAACATATTCCATTACATTACCTAATGAGAGTAACGTATTCTGAATACTTGGGATTACTTAATATGTTATCATGATTTTTATAACTACATGAATGTACTATTGAGAGGGGCTGTGTGATTTATTACTATTACTTAAGGTTACTCGCCATACCAATTATTCTGCACGTATATAAAACAGGTCCGCGGCTCCGAATCATAGTAAACCGACCTCTGGCTAATACGTCGGGCTCGTAGCCGAAAACTAGCTTTACTTTGTTGTCTGGGTCGACTTTGCTAGTGAGAGACAGAGAGAGGCGTTGAAAGGCTTTGGAGGAAAACACGAACACAGTGTACAGTCGAGTCTTAATAGCTTACTTACAACTGGGCTCATCAGGCACTCTTTTTGGCTGCAGTGGTTATTATTATATTTGCATGCTTCCATCTCAGGTTTCTGTTCGGTGACTGCTCGTACTTTTCGACTCTCCTTTTTCTCCCTCCTTCACGCTCACAGACACATAACGGGTATGGCAGTCCATTCTCCCTGCAGCACTGACTACTAATAATCATTTAAAAACTATTTTTCACGTCATTATGCGGGCCACAAATAGAGCTGACATGGGCCGCGAGATTGAGACACAGGCATTAGAGCCTCTTAATGCGTGTTTTGTTTGGGTTTCCACCGGCGTGGAATTACCAAAAATAGAGAGGGCATAGCCTAACATATGAAACAGGAAAAGGCCGCTGTGTAATCCATTTATTTCAACAAAGTAACTGTATTCTGAATACCACCTTTTTAAACGGTAACTGTAACAGAATACAGTTACTCATATTTTGTATTTTAAATACGTAACGCCGGTACATGTATTCCGTTACTCCCCAACACTGTTTATACACTTAGCCCCGCTCCCTAGTGACACAACATAAAGAATTCCTTCCCCATATGAGGAGACAAGAGAAACTAGTGGGAGAAAATGTGTTTGTGACGAGTGTTTGCTATGTTTAGCTGGTTCATCATGTATTGTATAGCACAACTGATTGAAAATCAAATATTGCATAACTCTTCCAGCATTTTTCATCAAAAGGTCTGTGTATCCCTCCATGGATATGCCTCCCCAGACCCACCACCAAACTGGTCATGCTGAACAATGCTCTCCAAGGCTTCTCCAGACCCTTTCATGTTTGTCACATGAGCTCTAATCTATGAAAAGCATAGGATACCAATGGTGGACCTGCAATTTCTGGTATTAAATGGCAAATGCCAGTAAGGCTCCACGGTACCAGGCAATGAGTACAGGGCCCACCAGAGAACTTCAGGCTCTTAGGCCCCCCTCATGAGGTCTGTTTCTGATTGTTTGATCAGAGAAATTCATGCCCGTGTCCTGTTAAAGGTCATATTGGGGATCTAACTGGGCTTGTCCGATTCCTACTTGCAAAAAGGAACATATACCAGTCCTGCTGATGGGTTGAGGACAGTGAGGAGGGTAAAGATTTTATCTTTATCAGAAAAGAAATTATGAAATCTACATTGATTATTTATTTACTTGTTTTTTTCATTCATTCATTTTGTAAATACTCTGCAGTTGGTTTTTATTACGGTAAATCTTAACTGGATCTAATGTTTTCATTGGGTTAGGGTTAAATTTAAAATACAAATGGCAAATTCAGTTAAGATGTTATTAATATTAACTAAAATCTTGTAGCAACATTGTGATGCCTAAAATATGCTTCTAGTGATAACTTTAAATAAATGGATATATTCCCCTAACTAAACTACTATTACATTGTCTAGATCATAGGTGTTAAACTCCACTCCTCGATGGATAGTGTCCTGAAACTTTTCTGTGTGTCCCTGCTGCAACACACCTTAATAAAATTAGTAGGTCATTAACAAGACTCGATAGAACTTGACTGCATGCTGAGGTGGCAGTTCAGCCATTTGATTCATGTTACAGCAGCTCATGAGTGAATGAACATGGTGCAATAACAGTACTTTTAGAAGTACAATTTTCCAAACACTTACATTTACTTAAATCTATTTAACATTACTTGAGTAGGGTAAGATTTGCCACTTCTGCATGCAGTCGAGTTCTATAGAGTCTTGCTAATGACCAGGTGTGTTGCAGCGGGGTCACATTTAAAAGTTTCAGGACAGCAGCCGTCAAGGACTGGAGTTCGACACCTCTAGTCTAGATAGTCATTTATCACACTAATGCCAAAAAAACCAAAAGAAAAACAAAACCATTTTAGTACTTTTTGGCAAATGGAGAGCAATACATCAACAGATTAATGCCTGTGAAGTACTTTAAATCTTAGTAGAGTCTCTACTCCCATAAAATCTGTAATTCATATGTTTATTTTCTTAATCACTTGTCTAGGTAAGGATTTAAAATTCATTAATTATTCACACAACACCCAGTATTACATATATCAACACTCAAAATTTGACATTTATTAAATATGTTGAAATGTCATCTTTACAACCATGTTTTATTGTGGAATGTTAGTTCAGAGCCTCATCATAAATTCTGCTAGTATGCTTATCTTATCTGCTCTCTGCTCTGCTCAACCCCATGCTCTTCCTGAATACCTGTTGAAGTTATCATGTGTATGTGGGATGACCCTATCAGAGCGTTAGGTGTTTGTTCAGATAAGTGGATGTAGCCAGAGCAAAAAAATTATGCAACACATATCTAATAAGAAAAATATCTGAACAGTACTTATTATTACCTTTGGAGACACTGTTAATGGTTATGTGACCTTAACCCAACTGTATTAACGTAAAACTTCATGAAATTGAGTAAAATGCTTTTCATTGAGGGTTTAAATTTTTTTTTTTTTAAGTTTAAAAAAAAACTTTTATCTTTGCAGATTATATATAACAAGCAGGAAATAAAACCATATTTAGGTGGGTAGGAACTCTCACCATATCATTTCTTTTTGTGAATTTTTTCATTGCCAATTATGTAAATTCTGTGTTTGTTGGTCATCATAAATCCATTTACATGAGGACATGGTCTTGGAAACACCGTGTGGAGTTTGCATGTTCTCCCTGTGTTTGCATGGGCTTTCTTCAGATACTCTGGCTTCCTCACAGAGTCCAAAGACATGCAGTCAGTGGGGTTAGGTTAATTGGTAACTCTAAATTGCCCATAAGTGTGAATGGCTGCCTGTTCCTATGTGTTAGCCCTGCAACAGGCTGGTGAACTGTCTAGTGTGTATTATGCTGCGGTAGGCTCCAGCCCCCCGATAAAGGATAAGTGGAAGAGATGGATTTATTATGTACTACCAAGTACGGAGAGTTATAACATGATAAAAACAAAGTTAAAAGAAAGCAGCAAAGGGCTATGTTCTGGTATGTGATATGACAAGTTTTTCTTAGCCATTCCTTTAAAATGTGATTTTTAAAAAAGAAACCATAAAAAAGCTCTGGATTTTTTTTTCTTTTTCCAGCTGATAATTGAAGTCAGCAAAAACCTCAGGATGTCAGAAACAAGGTAAAGTAAAAAACAAAACAAAACAGTTATGCTGAAGTATTAGCAAAAATGGTAATACTTAAATCTACTATATTAACAAAAATAATCACAGTCATATTCTAAGGATATTCAAATATGGAACAAGTCCAGATGTTTTTTCTACTGTCAACACATAACACATATACATAGGGAAATCAAAGACTGCAATGAATTATATGTATTTATTGTAGCTTCATACACTGTAATCACAACACTATGCCATAAGAGGACAGTATTTGAAAGACTTCCAGATCCTTTATCTTACATCCCAGCAGCTTTTACCTAATGCTGTCAAAGGAAACCTATATAAGAAATCAAATGCATATCTCACCTTGGACAACACAGGGACAGCATTAAAAACAGAGGTGTGACTGTCAGCATTTTTACACACCAGAGAAGGAGAAAGGACAGTCTGTAAAGGATGCAAGTTACAATTTACACTTTCACTACTATCACTTTTAGATAAATCTGTGTTTTAAATATGCAGACATCAGTCTTATTATCATGAATCAAGGAAGAGCACTTCAATTTCATTGCTGAATTTGCATTAGCAATTATAAAGTCATATTACTGGCAGTGGCTGAATCATATCATAGAATACTTTGAATTCAATTCAATTCAATTTTATTTATATAGCACCAAATCACAACAACAGTCGCCTCAAAGCGCTTTATATTGCACAGTAGATTGTACAAAAATAGATACAGAGAAAAACCCAACAATCATATGACCCCCTATGAGCAAGCAATTTGGTGGCAGTGGGAAGGAAAAACTCCCTTTTAACAGGAAAAAACCTCCGAGAGAACCAGGCTCAGGGAGGGGCGGCCATCTGCTGCGACCGGTTGGGGTGAGAGAACCCTTTTAGCACCCTGAGTTCTATTAGTAATTTAGATTTGGTTATTACTGCTCGTTGGGACCTTGGGGGTGCCTGTTGATATATCAGTCAATAAATAAGAGTATTCAGAAAGCGCAACTCCTCCCGATGGGCAAGAGCTATACTAAAACTTTTTTTAATACAGTGGGATCAAGGTCAAGATTTAGTGAAAAAAGGAAACTGAAATCTGTCTTTAAACAACAACAAAATTCTTCTTCAGATATTCATGTACATGCAGATGATATTTTAAAACATACTTATTGCAATTCAAACATGTATAAAAATAGCATTATTCTTACGTTGCCCTGTGTCCCATTCAGATTTAGTTAATAGAGGAATTTGTTAACTAGCCCTAAGGTCTAAGGGTAAACCCTCTTTTACGCTTCATTTTACTGAACACTGAGGTGTTTTGTGTCATTAAATAAAGAGTAGAGGAAAGCCCAGGAGTCCAGTACTTCCGGCTGTCACTGTCAGTAAAGGGTTTTCAACCATGTATTAGAAATAAACATTTTATTTACAGTTATTTATTTGTCCAATTGTCCTGCTTGAAAAAAGTGAAAGAAAAAAGAAATTCAAATTATTCTGATGGTAAATGTTAAAAATTCTGATTCACTAAAATACGTAGCAGTAAACAATTTACTGTGCATGTTTCAGTAAATGAGGCAAATTGTTGTTTTGTGTTATAGCAAAAGGTTCAATGAGGCCTTGTGCACATACATCACAGAAACATTAGGCCACATTGAGACAGTAGGAACTTTCTGCAAGACATTCCCTAAATGGATGGAAGCAAGGACGACTGAGTCGGAAAAGCTCAACAAGATGTTGAGTCCAGAGAGCAAACATGCAGAGTTGGAGAAGGAGCTGGACGAAGTGTTAAAAAACACTTTGGATGGTCTGGAGAAGCTTGACCTCTTCTTGGATGCAGTGGAGAAGCTTGCAGTGACCTCACTGAATGTGTTCACTCAAAACCAGGTGGTACAGCTGCCCAAACACAGTGAACATGTTCAAATTGTCATCACACATGCAAAACTGATCTGCCCTCTGCTACTGGAGTTTAAAAGAGATGCAAAAGTCTTCTTCCTTCCCAAACTTCAGAATTTGGAGGTGCTGAAATATCAGTTTGACAGATATGTACAAGTCTCCAAGATGATCTGTGACAGATTTGAAAAAAGGTAAACAACATCATGAACAACAGAATTCCTCTGATTCAAATAAAAAAGAAACCATGCACTTTATAAAACATTAACATATTTCATATTGTGTCTCTAAAATCAGCATCAGTGCCTTTCCCTTGATGATGAATGAAGTTCAAGTAGACATCAACATGGATTTGCCTGAAAGTGACATACAAGACATGCTTTGTTGTATTAACCAGCTCAATGAAATCCGGTAGGAATGTCTTAATTACGTTGTTAGACCTCCCTCATGTTTGCTAGAAAGTACATTTTATAATAAATATGTCATTTTCTTCTTTTCATCAGCCTTGATTTTGTAGGCCATAATGACAAAGTGAAAAGATGCTTTTAGACAGTGTTGTGAAGGTTACTTTTAAAATATATTCCACTACAGATTATAGAATACATGCCCCAAAATGTATATTGTAACCTATTCCGTTAAGTTATTCAATGTGAGTAACATATTCTGAATACTTTGGATTACTTAATATATTGTCATGCTTTTTACAACTACATGAATGTATTATTGCTGTGTGATTTATTACTATTACTGAAGGCTACTTGCCACTGAGCTAACATTGTTAACTGGCGTTAGTTCATAGACTTTCAGAACTGCACATGATTATTTGCAGCTAGCAGGTTGTTAATGCTATCCATCAAGTCTATGAACTAACCTCAGCTAACGCCAGCTATCAATTTTAGCTTGGTGGCGAGTAGCCTTCAGTAATAGTAATAAATCACACAGCAATAGCACATCGAAAACCCTGAAGTGGCACATAACCCAGGTAGCTACCACAACTAAAACAAGGTAGCTGCAGTAGGCTAACGTAAGTAAACAACTTACTTAGATGTTTCTTTAGGTTGGAGTCTTTTGACGCTGAGAGCAGCTTGGTTTCTGGCAAACAGAGTTTGCATTGAACGGTCAGATTTTGCCCAGCGCTTTTTTGTTTAAATATGAAATGGTGTCGGAATTTCCGTGTAAGAAATGCATTCCTGTTCATGCACTGCTGGCTCCTTTGTGCTAGTTAGGGTTTTGCCAATGTGTGGAATTACCAAAATTAGAGAGGGGATAGCTGAACATATGAAACAGGAAAAGACCTCTGTATAATCCATTTATTTCAACAAAGTAACTGTATACTAATTATCACCTTTTTAAATGGTAACTGTAACGGAATACAGTTACTCATATTTTGTATTTTAAATACCTAACACCAGTACATGTATTCTGTTACTCCCCAATGCTGCTTTTAGATATATTTTTCTATTTACCTATAACCTCAGGTTTCAACAGTCTACTTGTGTCTGCCACTGAGAAGCTATCGTTGTTTTTTGTTTTATTGAGCCAGGAAGTCTTTCACTGTTCTAGGGAATGTTTGAAGCTTTCGAAATTTATTTGAAGCTCGATCTGTATTTCACTTTAAATTTATCATGGATATCTACAAAGATTTTGCTACTGTTGATTGTCTGAGCTGGACTCATGTTCTTGATATATCTCAATCATCTTTATAGACAAAAGGACATATTTGAACCACATGCAAATCTATCCATCCATTTTCCTCCACTTATCTAATTCAGTTTAGCTGGGGGATTGGAGCATATCCCAGCTACCATAGGGCAAGTGCAGGGTACACCCTCGACAAATCGCCAGTCTGTCACATTGTTTTCAAATTTAAAAAATAAATATTTAAATTTTATGAGAATATTTTATTTTTATTTTAAATGTAAATATTTTGTTTTTATTTTATTTTACATTGTTCTTGTCTATCTTTTAACTAATCACTCTCAATTAACAGAATAAAATGAAGTTTAAAACTTTCCTCTTCTTTACTAAGGATGGACACAAACTTCCGGATGGTGTTTTTATTCCAGGAAAAGTCCTGTTCTGACTTCATCAAAGAGGTCCAAAACCGACAGCCGAGGATGCTGAAGTTTCTAGAAGACCTGGAGCAGTGTGCTGTACAGTTAGATAGAATGAATAAGGGAGCAAAAATCTCTAGCATAACAGGCAGCTCAGTGGGAGCGGTTGGAGGTGTGCTGTCCATTGTTGGTTTGGCGTTAAGTCCTGTAACAGCAGGCGCATCTCTGGGTCTGTTAATAGGTGGGACAGCAATGGGAATCTTGAGTGGAACCAACAGTGCTGTGACCACATTCACAGAGATTGGAGTTAATCACAAGCAGAGAAACAAAGCCAATGATGTACTCCAAAAGTTCAGGAAAGATGTGCAAAGTATTCAGGATTGTCTGGGAGAGGTAATCAATCAACCAACTGCTGACAAGGAAGTGGGTTTTTATAAAGATATGTGCATTGGCTTTAAACAAGTTGGGTCAGTTGGACTGAGCATTCGATCACTGGTTAAAGATGCTTCAGATGTTAAATTGATAAAATCTAAAAACCTGATTGCAGGTTCTGGCAAGATGGTGGCCCAGGAAAGTAAAGCATTAAGTAATGCACCCAAGATGGCTTCGGAAATCCAGGAAATGAGTCAGGCATCATTCAAAGGGTCCCTTGCTCTCTCTAAGACAGCCAGAGCTGGTGCCATTGCACTAAATGTTTTATTTCTTGGGATGGACATCTACTCCATTTGTCAAGACAGCATCAGTCTGGCTAAAGCCAACAAAACTGAAATCTCACAATTCATCAGAGCCAGAGCTTCACTTTTGAAATCAGAGATGAACTCATGGGAAAACATCTGTTACTCTCTGAATGAAGGTCTGAAGACAGAAGACAAAAAGAAAGCTTTCCTAGAGATTCCATTTTATACAGCGATGAAGAGACAAGTACAGAAAAAACAGTCTGTGTCTTTTGAGAACAAACAAAGGGACAGAGAACTGAAATTCCAAAAAGAATTGTATTTAATTATGGTGGTTCTAGGAGGCTTATTAGGGTTTGCTGCATGGGTCTGTGGCACATTTAGCAATTAGACATGAGAATACTTAAGGTGAGGCCAAAGAGTATAAAAGTGTGCCACTTTGTCTTTGGTCTTAGTGGCTAGTGTGTGGACCTATGTGGAAATTCTGACTGATTTCTTGAGCTATACTCTCTTTCTTGGTCAGGACCAAAGCTTTGCTAACATCTTTCTTGTTGCTTTCAGAAATAGCAGCGTAGCAATATTAATTTAGACTTTGTAATAATTTGTTTTGTTTCTGATTCTGATTAAGACAGACAAGTTCACTTATAACTTGTCTTTCTCTTAAATATTTACCCACCAATAAAAGCAAAAACAAATAACAAATATTTTATTTCAACAAATATATAAATCTCTTTTCCACCAAGGATGGACCCAAACTTGGATGCTGCTTTTGTTCCAGGAAATGCCATGTTCTCACTTCATTAGTGAACTGAACAAACGACAGGACAACATGATGCAGTTTCTTAGAGCAGTGTGCTATTCAAAACCCTGCTTGTTCCACAAAGATGGTGGTGCACGAAAGTAAAGCAAGTAATAAGTAATGCATCTAAGACGGCTTCAGAAATCCCAGTGGGTCAGGCAGCATTCAGAGGGAGCATTCACTTGCTCTCTCTATCTAGAGCTAGAGCTGGTGCTATTGCATTCAGTGTTTTTTTTTTTTCACTGGCATGATGTCTTCATCTGTAAAGACAGCATCAGTCTAGCTAAAGGCAACAAAAGTTTTATCAGAGCGAGAGCTGCACTTTGGAGCTCAGAAATAGGATCATGGCAGAAGATCTGTGACTCTCTGCATTACGGTCTGGAGACATCAGAGAAAAAGAAATCTGTCCTAGAAGCACCATTTTTTTTCCAGAGATGAAGAAATAAAAACCAGAAGACTGTCTATGTGTAAGAAAATGAGTCACAAAAGAGGACTTTATTTATTTATTTATTGCAGTTCTAGGAGGGTTACTGAGGTTTGTTATATGGCTGTGTGGTACATTCACCGTTAGAGAACTTAAGTTGAAAGAACAGAGTAGGCCACTGGGACAGTTTGGCAGTATCCTTTGCGTGTCTTTAGACTTGGACTAGTGTCCAAAACACTAGATCAGCAAAAACGTCAGAATATACACTCTTTTCCTCATTAATGATGCCTAATGATGAAAAACTAGGGATTCTACACTTGCCATTTTATCCTTTTATAAAGAGTTAGATTTTTAGAGAAAAACAAATTAAATTTTCATCTGATCAAAGTGAAACATAAATTTGAGTTATAGGGTAATCGATCAGTAAACAGACAGGACTGCATTAGATGGGAAAACTGAACCACAGTGTGCTCCACTGTTTTCTAAATGTATGCTATAGTGCAAACGTCATGCAGCAATATATTTTATTAATATTATTACAGAGATATAAATGATATAAATGTGACAATGAGAAGATGAATCATATCAGAAATTTTTCCCTTTTTCTTTTGTGAATTCTGTGATTAAGTTTAAAAACTGGAATCTGCTTTTCAAAGCTTTGGTCTTAACTGATTACAGGCTGTTTACTAGCTGTGATTTTTGGTCATTAGTTTGTTTCTTTTTTTGAAATTGTATTTGCAATGTGTTTTATGCTTTACTATTTTCATTATATAGCAAGTAACATTAAGTAAAATTCAAATTATCTGTACGCTGATTCTAAATTTAATAAAGATAAATCTTATAAATTTTGGAAAATTAGTTTTTTCATTAGATTAACGGAATTAAGACTGGACTTCGGTCTTCAGTACTGTTTGGAGGGCTGCGTGTGCCCCAAGACTCCTGGGTCCTCTGTCTGCCTCTGGCACCTGAGGGGCATTATTGAGTACAAACACTAATGCACATGTTTACCATATTTTTTTCATTTTTTTTTTTTTTCAGGTATTGCTTGTTTTTTGTAATAATCGTGAGCGAGATTAAAGAGATCAGCAATAAGGTCTCCATCCTCTCCAGTTGCTACAAATGCTTACATGCATCAATATCATCTTCAGAAATTATTTTAATTAAAATTCCACCTGGTCTCATCTCTGTGTTTCTGTAACATAAATAACGAGCCTACATTTTCCTCACGACACCAGCAATCAGCTCGACGGAACCTCGGTTTACCTGCGTTCATCCTGCTCACCTGTTTAACACCTGCTGCTGATTCAGGAAACACGCCCACGTTACCTGGTGATATTAATCTGGGCTGCTGCTGCTCAATATAATGTTACGCCATTGCAATATTGTGCACAAAATATGCAAATGTAGTTTGTTTCCTGAGCACAGAACTGTTGGAGCTTGTGTTTCCCTTCAGAGAGACCAATCTGGGTTAAAAAGGATAAACAGGCATTAAAAGAAGGAGCAATGGACACTGAGAAAACTACAAAGCACTTTATAAACGAACCCACTTTATCAGCAGGTGATATCTGGTCACCGACAAACAGCTTTCAAAGCCTCTGCTGAGTTTTAGTTCTCAGTGGATGGTTAAACCCTGTGCATAATTAACTAATTTAACTGTAAAAGGCTTGTTAGAAACCATGAAACACATACCAACTTATTGATGTTAGAGAACTAAAAATGCTCAAGAATAAGACTATAAAGGCAAGGAGGTGTCCTTTATAAAACCTGTTAATAGCACCTCTAGATTTATTAGGGGTGGGGGAAAAAATCGATACTGTGTAGTATCGTGATATTTTGTTTGCTAATAATGTATCGATACAGGGACAGCAGAAATACATATTTTGTTACAAAAAAGGTTTTTGTGCTCTGACTTCAGAGCATGTTGATCCTTTTTCTGAGCAAGAATCCTGACATTCCTTCACTGTCCAAATGTGTTTAACTTTTTTTATGGCAGCAATAAACATGACAGTTTACTTATTTTAATTTAAGACATGTTTTATTTTAATTAAGTTTAAAACTTTTTTATTTAATGTAAAATTATATTTTGTTTTAATTTACTTTCAAATTCTTCAGTTGCTGAATGGGCTGCATAGTTTTCATAAATTTCATAGTTCAGAATAGCTATAATTGTACCAGATGGTTGCATTCAGTTAAGTTGGACTAGACTGTAATACAAACCGTTCAGTTTGTCAACAATACAACTGACTGAAATGAGAGAAAGACTGAGTGTGAGACTTTGATATTAGATAAAATGAATATTGATAAAGTTTACCTTTATGTACAGAATCTGAATATCGCAAAATATTTTTAAAAATTGCAATAATATCGTATCGTGCGTTAAGTATTGTGATAATATCGTATCGTGGGATGTATGGTGATTCCCACCTCTAAGATTTATGTCATAGTTTATAATGCAACACTTGTATTTCAGTAATAGTCTATTTATTTGAATATAGTGGTGTAAAGTTCTTACCGCTTTTTCCATGGAAACTCCACACGAGTCCAGATTTCCGAGGACACAGCTCACATGGGAGTTATCTATGGTACTCCAACACGTTCTCACTCCCAACTCGGTCCCTCTGCTTCACTTATGGATGCGCCGGGTACCCCCCTCGCGTCAAGAATTAACGTGCAGGGCACTCCTATTGAATACTGTTTTGCTCACCTAAACGTTGTTTATTGACGACAACAGATTGCCACGGAAGAGCCTGTTGTCGTTATATTTATATATTTTCAAAATCACAGATTAAATTATATAATGTAAACAACTACCTGAGAGAAAATTATAGCAGATAAAATTAATTACAGGCTATTACTTTTGTATATTGCATTGATGTTGTGAGTGATGTATGCTGGGTAATGTCACTGCTAGCACTTAGGTGACTTTATTGTACCAGTTTTATAAACTGTTCCTTTTCATAGTTGGAAATCCTTGTACATTTTTAACCTGTGGTTCTTTCTGCTACAGCTTTAACATATCTTCTCCAACTTCTCTCAATACATGCAGTCATTTTACCGTCTGCTTTGGATAATCACGCTCTTACGTATTAAAAAAATAAAAAATCAATAAAACAGAACAACTGCAATATTAGGCAAAACATTTCCGGTGCTTTTAAAGAATACACGGCGACTCCCTTTTTTTTGATAAAGTGTTTATTCATATTAGATCAGCGGCAGTGACGTCATCATACTCGATCATATCACAGGTAACTAAGAATCTGAATCTGTAGATTTTTTTCTTTGATTTTTGGAATTTAAAATAAAAAATACAAAAATACAGAAAGAGTGAGCTCACAAGGTTGCTTTTAGCAGTTCTATGGGTGAAGATTACTAATTTCGTGCAACAGCAAATGACTTAACATTTAAGTGCATATATCTTGCCACACCACATGTGCGGTAAGCTAGCTAAATTAGTTTCTGTTAGCCAATTCAAGAGAACGACAGAAGTGGGCGTGGTTTCTTTGTAGCGTTTATTAGGAGTGAAAGAAAAACCAACCAAACTTACCTGAATGAAGGTTTTAAAACAAGCTCCTCAACCATACCAACTGATATCTCTGCTTAAATTAAAACATTTTTAAATCTTTTTTTCTGTCAAACAACATAAACCAGAGGAAAACAGTGCTCGTGAAGACGTGAAGGCAAAGGATGTTGGGGAAAAGGTAAAGTGAAAACTATCTGCGCTACAGCTGGCCATATTATATACTGCAAAAACACAAGTATGATCTGCACAAGTAATTAATTATATAATCTTTATCTGTCAGAATAATATCTGAAATTCCATAGCTATAAAGTGAGGCGTTTATGATGCTATTTATGGTCATGTGAGAGATTTAAAGGAACCATTGTGAATCAGTGGGTCAGCAAAAGAATAGATTTAAGTTTAATAAGGATTTTTGTCAAAACATAACCAGGTTAATTTTGTACCTCAAAAAATTGAAAAAAGAAAAGATTGTAGAACATTAAAAAATGCACCATAAATTAGAGATGGCACGATACCACTTTTTTATGTCCGATACCGATATCATAAATTTGGATATCTGCCGATACCGATATGAATCCGATATAGTGTGTTTTTTAATCAATAAAACTTTTTCTTAATATATTGCTGCATTTTGTATAAGTTCATACTCAAGTTTAAATAAACAACAACACTAAAGCTATTCTGTTATACCTGTATGTAAAAAATACACTGCACCCAAAATATTTCATAGTTCAGCAATACTGATCAATCTAATAAACTTAAACCTACTCAATCCTTCCTATTCTGGTATTTTAAAGAGTACTTAGCAGAAATATTAAGCAACCTAACTAATAGGGTTGCAAACTCCCAGCAAAAAAAACATAGGGAACCACCCCCCACCTCATGATGCTTAATCGACGTAATCAACTTTAATTTGATGCAGTGTGGGGAAAAAAAATGCACAGAAATAAATTATTTTTCAAGAATAATTAAATAGATTCAACATCTTTCTTCAACAGAATTGCAGACTGCACAGATGGTATCTTCCCAAAGGAAAAAGTAGTATAGCTTACTAGGCTATATTAGACTTAACAGTTACTATATACAGTAATGGACTAATATACATTTTACATAAGATTAAAACTTTGGGTGTAAGATTCGGATAATTATTTATTAAAAGCTAGACATTTTAAATGAGAATAAGAAAGAAAAGTATGTCTTTGTGCCCCCCTTTTCCCTGTTCATGCCCTATCGGCCCCCCTGGCTAAACTTTGCTAGATCCGCCCCTGCACAGTTACCAGCCGTCAGCTACATAGAAAAGAATCCTGGTGTAGAAAGTAATATTAAATAAATTCTAACAACAGCTTATCAAGCTTAAACGTGCTGCTGTTGTTCAGCCGCTGGTTTCCTCTTTCTGGCACAAAGTGGGCCAAAAACAAACAAGAGAGACGGACTCGGGACAGAAAAGCCGATCAGCTGATCATTAATCAGTTTCACGATTGAAGTAGCCGCAAGAAGAGGCAGTCGCTCCATATATCGGTTGTTAAGCTTAACGTGGGAATGCTTTACAAACATTCAGAGATGAACTTACACACTTGCTTTACTTCTCTCTGGGATAACTTCATCGGAGATGGAATGCTGGTTTGGTAGCGAGGCTACAAATACACACAGCCGCTCTATCACGTGAGCACACTGCTCCGACGTACAGCGGTTATGAGCCGAGTTACGCCGTGTCGCAAGTTTTGTGAGGTGCTTTTTTGATATTTAATGGATCGGATTACATTTTTTTATTTCTCTCCGATATCCGATCCAGTAATTTACATCAGTATCGGACCGATACCGATACGTAATATCGGATCGGTCCATCTCTACCATAAATGAACAGCTGGATGTTTTCACTAATACTAGTGGTCCAACTAGAGCTTAGCTCACAATAAAAGAATCTATCAAATTATTGCAATTAAAGAAGAAAATGCAGTTCTCTTTGTTTGTTTGTTTTTAAACTTTGGAATTATTTTTCAACAAAGACTACAAATGGATGGTTGTTGGCAAACACCTACTGGAAAGGTTGTTACCATCAGATGTCAACTGCA
The DNA here is from genome assembly GCF_051167445.1 of Perissodus microlepis. NCBI lineage: Eukaryota > Metazoa > Chordata > Actinopteri > Cichliformes > Cichlidae > Perissodus > Perissodus microlepis. The sequence goes on along the minus strand of NC_140464.1, from coordinate 4,740,935 downwards.
CACTCTCAGTGAAGGGGTGATTCTTCAGCCCCTTTAGTTGCTCCAACCTCTTTTGGTGCACTCGCTTGGGATTTGAGCCAGTAGTGCCTTCTTTTCACATCTCATTGTTTCCATCCTTTACTAAAATAAGGTTTTTAATCTAACTTTAATTTTGGCATTTTCAGGATGGACCCAAACTTCCGAATGGTGTTCATGTTCAAGGAAAAGGCTGGTGAGAATTTTATCAGTATGTTCGAAGAACACCAGCCCAGGATGTTGGAGTTCCTAAATGAGCTGGAGCAGTGTGCTGTTCAGCTAGACAAGATGAGTAAGGGTTCAAAGATCTCCAGTGTGGCAGGCAGTTCAGCAGGGGCGATTGGTGGTGTGCTGTCCATTGTTGGTTTGGCATTAATTCCTGTAACAGCAGGAACATCTCTAGCTTTGACAATGACTGGTGTTGGGCTGGGAGTCACCAGTGGTCTTAACAGCATTGTGACCACTGGAGCAGAGATGAAAGTTAATCATAAGCATCAAACAAAAGCTGGTGAAGTTTTCAAGAACTTTATGGAAGATGTACAGATTCTTCAAGATTGTCTGCAAAACGTGACCAATCAACCAGTGTGTGGAATAGAAACAAGTAAGGTAGAGATGGCTGTGGGAGTAAGCAGGATTGCATCTAAAGTTTGGACCGTTGGAAATGGTACTTTTGACTTAGTTACTGATGCTACCTCTGCTGCCAAAGTGTTTCCGAGTGCTGGTAAAGTTTTGGCTCAGGAAGGAAAAGCATTACGTAATGCAAGCAGGCTGGCCGCAGATATCCCAGATATTGGTGAGGCAGCTCTGAAAGGATCTCTTGCTCTCTCAAAGACATCAAGGGCTGGGTTCATCGCTCTCAATGCTCTCTTCCTTGGCATGGATATTTTCTTCATCTACAGAGACAGCACCAGTCTGGAAAAAGGCTGTGAGGCAAAAGTTTCCCAGGTCATCCGAGCCAGAGCTGCACTTTGGAGCTCAGAGATCGACTCATGGCAGAAGATTTGTGACTCTCTGAAGAAAGGTCTTCGAAAATCAGAGAAAAACAAAGGCATCCTGGAAAGTCCATTTTATTCTGAGACAACAAGATAAATCTCCATAGAAACAGAAAGTATAATCTCTGAGTAAACAGATAATACTGCAATATATGTACTGTAAGGGTTTTCTTTCTTTTCTTTTCTTTTCAAAAGCTGGAACCAGTTTTTAAAGCTCAATGTCCAATAAGTCCTTGTAATGCAATGTTTTTTTAGTATGGTATTTCTTTCTTCTTTTTCTTTATTTTTTTCTTCTTGTTAAAGTGAATACCTGTTACTACAAGCCTATCACTTCCAACAAGATAATGATTGGCATATGTTGCATTTAATCTTTATAAACCCAGTGTGTGATCACTCAGACTGGGTTTGTATGTTGTAATGTATTTTAGTTTGTTATCTCCAAAAGTTGATTCTGTTCATCTGGACGTAGCGTTTTGGAGATTTACTTTCCTGGATGATTGAGAATGCATCAAGACGTTTAGTTTGTTATGTTTGTATTGCATATCTGTACACTATCTGTACACTATCACTTCGATAATGTATTTTGTTATCTTTTTTTTAAAACTCGATTAGCAAAAACAAATTTTTTACAGTTCTTTCCAATTGTGTATACATTAAAATGGAACTATATAAGCAATTACAAAATGTAAAGCTCATTTTAAATCACAGTTTTGTAAATCTCTGAACACAAATGTTCATCATTTTGCACACTTGGTTCACTTCGAGGTGAACTGGCCTTCAAATCAACACTTTTGATGGTAATACTGTTCAAAAGTCTCGAGTGGCCTTTCATTTCTTTATATTTTGTTTTCAAGGTGTCAGACATTCTTGCAATTTGTTAAGTGGTCTTGAACGATTGTTTTCCAGCTTTTAAGACCTCTGAAGTATCCATCCATCCATCCATCTTCATCCGCTTTATCCGGGGCCGGGTCGCGGGGGCAGCAGCCTAAGCAGAGAAGCCCAGACCTCCCTCTCTCCAGCCACCTCCTCCAGCTTATCCGGGGGAACACCAAGGCGTTTCCAGGCCAGCCGAGAGATATAATCTCTGCAGCGTGTCCTGGGTCTGCCCCGGAGCCTCCTCCCGGTGGGACATGCCCGGAACACCTCACCCAGGGGGCGTCCAGGAGGCATCCTTGTCAAATGCCCGAACCACCTCAGCTGGCTCCTTTCGATGTGGAGGAGCAGCGGCTCTACTCTGAGCCCCTCCTGGATGGCCGAACTTCTCACCCTATCTCTAAGGGAGAGGCCAGCCACCCTTCGGAGGAAGCTCATTTCCGCCGCTTGTATCCGCGATCTCGTTCTTTCGGTCACTACCCACAGCTCGTGGCCATAGGTGAGGGTAGGGACGTAGATCGACCGGTAAATTGAGAGCTTTGCTTTTACACCCAGCTCCCTCTTCACCATGACGGACCAGTGCAGCGTCCGCATCACTACAGCCGCATCACTAAAGCCGCATCACCAATCCGTGCAGCAGCTTCGGCAATGGAGACGCTGAACATGGTCCATTCGGACTCAATGTCCCCAGTCTCCCTCGGAATGCTGTTGAAGCTCTGCCGGAGGTGTGCGTTGAAGATCTCGCGGACTGGGGCCTCTGCTAGACCTTCTCCAACTCACCACCAGGTGGTGATCAGTTGACAGCTCAGCCCCTCTCTTTACCGGAGTGTCCAGAACATATGGTCACAGGTCTGGTGACACGATTACAAAATCGATCATCGACCTGCGGCATAGAGCGTCCTGGTGCCACGTGCACTTATGGACACTCTTATGTTCGAACAAGGTGTTTGTTATGGCCAAACTGTGATTTGCACAGAAGTCCAATAACAAAACACTGCTTGGGTTCAGATCAGGGAGGCCATTCCTCCCAATCATGCCCCTCCAGGTCTCACTGTCATTACTCACGTGAGCATTGAAGTCTCCCAGCAGGACAACAGAGCACCTTCCAGCACCCCCCCCCCCCCCGGACTCTAAGAAGGCTTGGTACTCTGAACTGCCACTCGGCACATAAGCGCAGATGACAGTCAGGACCCATTCCCCGACCCTAAGGCGCAGGGAACAAACCCTCTCATCCACCGGGAAAAACCCCAACGTACCGGCAGCAAGCCGAGGGGATATTAGAATACCCACCCCAGCCCGCCGCCTCTCACCAGGGGCAACTCCAGACTGAGACAGAGTCCAGCCCCTCTCCAGGAGACTGGTTCCAGAGCCCAAGCCATGCGTAGAGGTGAGCCCGACTATATCTAGCCGGTACCTCTCAACCTCACGCACTAACTCAGGCTCCTTCCCCACCAGAGAGGTAACATTCCATGTCCCTATTGCCAGTCTTGGCAGCCGGGGATCAGTCCGCCAGGGCTTCCGCTCCTGGCTGCCGCCATTGCACCCAACCCCTATGGCGCCTCCTGCGGGTGGTGGGCCTGCGGGAGGATGGGCCCATGTCCCCTCTTTGGGCTGTGCCCGGCCGGGCCCCATGGACTAAGGCCCAGCCACCAGCCCTCGGGCACCCTTCCCGGGCCTGGCTCCAGGGCGGGGCCCCGGTAACCCTATCCCGGGCAGGGTAAACTGTTCCCTCGATGTTTTCTTCATAAGGGTCTTCTGAATCGCTCTTTGTCTGGTCCCTCACCCAGGACCAATTTGCCATGGGAGACCCTACCAGGGGGCAAAAGCCCCCAGACAACATAGCCCCTGGGATCCCTGGGACACACAAACCCCTCCACCACGATAAGGTAGCGATTCACCCCACTGCTGATGACCTCTGAAGTATTCAAGCATAAAACAGGTGTCTGAATCTAAAGATGAACCAGTTTTATGTCTAAATGTTTGAATGTAAATGCAGCTTTTCATATACACAAAGCTCCTAAACATGTTTCTAGCTGGAGACCTAATTCAGAAAAAAAGCTTGTTGCAGCCGTGGCTCAGATGGCAGAGCTGGTTATCCAGTAAAAACAAGATTTCAGGTTCAGTACCCCTGTACATGTAGTTTTCTTTCTGCACATGTACAGGAGTCGACAAACTGGTGAAACGTATCTGTTCGCTTAAATGACAGCAATGAACTCATGGAATGAGCAAAACACTTGAACCCCACTGCTGATGACTGTTTTCTTAGTGGGAAGTGGTTTCAGTGTCAGATGCCAGCACTGAAGTTAAACAGAAAAAAATAAAGATAAAAAGTTACATACTAAATGACACACACACACTCATTTTCATAGCTTAGCGAGGACATCTCATTGACATAATGCTTTGCCTAGCCCCTTACCCTAACTCTAACCATCAAAAATAAATGCCTAATCATAACCCTCAGCCTAAAACTAACCATAACCTAATTGTAACCCTGACACTAAAAGTGCATTTTGAGCTTCAAAAATGCCTTCAAACAAATTTTTGATTCAAAGGAGACCAACTATTGTTACATGGCAATTACAATACATGAATTTTAAAAGTAGACCTATACTTACCCTAAATTCCTAATTCAGAAAACTAACCATTAATAAAAGAAAGCTTCTCTTGTTGCAGCTGTGGCTCATATGGTCGACCCAGTGAGCACTAAAAACATGGTTTCGGGTTCAGTGCTGCACATGTACCACAGTTGGCAAACTGGTTTAATTTTTTGATAAACAGAAACATTCATGGCATGACAGGAAGGTAAAGGCAAAAACAAAACAGGCAGGTACAAATTATTTCTCTTTTTATCTTATCTTGTGCGTTTATCCTTGTGTGTTATCAAGACAGTCATTGAGGTATGTATTTAAGTACTGTTTGCGTACATTGGTAGGTGTTTCTACATCTGTTGACAGATTTCGTTCACTGTGCAAGAAAAAGTTTGAAGGTATGCAGTTTATGTAAGAGCTGAAAGGTCAGCATGCCACTCTAGATATCTTCACATTAGTAGAGACTGATAATAGATACATTTCTTTCAGGTTAAAAGGCGTGGTGCTGGAAAGTATAGATAAAGCAATTTACTGATGGTACTTGCTGATGGCATCAGATTTTACCATTAGATGAAAAATGTTTACATGAGAGAACTAAAACCTGTAATGTACTGAAGGTGGTCTGACATGTTGTTGGCTCTCTTGGTGTGGGTATTCTATTACTTCCTGTTCCCGTTTCACCACAATGCACTCTGACGGTTTGTGTAGCTTACTAAGTGTAGCCCTTTTAACTACAAACCTTTAGACTATGAAATAAGTCATTATCTAATCTTCAAATGATTTATCCAAAACTGCTGAATCACCTGCAAGTAGTAATCACCTGCTAGTTTAGCCTAGCTTTTAGTCTGGCCTCAAAAGCTACAAACAGCCTATATTTATTAGAATATTGTTATTTCTAAGAGAGGCTGAGGATTAGCTAAACATCTGACATACTGAGCAGGAAAATGCAGGAGGAAAGGGTTAAGAAGCCATGCTGCAAGTGACTCTCCGTGAGACTAGAGCTGCTGTGGGGTTCTTCCTGTTAAAAGCGAGTTTTCTCTTTCCTCTGATGTCAAGTGCTCGCTTATAGGAGGTTGTCTGATTTTTGAGGTTTTCTCTCTATTACTTACCTTATAGTGTACTTACTCACTACATTTCAACAAAATATCTGTTCTTTCTACTCCTTATACTGCTGCTCCTTCTCACTCTTTGGGGACACCTGAAGCATTTAAGATCAGGAACCTTATTTGCTCTGATCACAGTTGGTTTAACAACACTGTTACTGCTGTTGGCTGAAGGCCTCTTATCCACAGAACAATATGGGATAATGTCACTGATTCAGCATTTGGATATTTACAGATTCAAATACATGCTTATGTATGTGAGCTTTTACGTGCAACAGCTTCACATTGTGGTCAGCGGTGGAATTACATCCATGCTGAAAATAACTAACACTGATTATCAGTGGGAAGAATTAAATTAGTCTTTGTGAAACAGAAATGTGGTTTGTAGTTAAAGGAGTAGTTATGCACTTTAAAAGAACCTGATTAAACATTAAACAGGATAACATCTGGATGGCATCTGATCAAATCTGGATCTGGCTCAATTCATAAGTGAAAACTGACACAAGCTGACAACACAAACGTGTTTCCAAAAATGACATTGAGCAACAAACCGAGACAACCAACTGTATTAGAGGCAAAAAGCAAAACACGTTTTTAAAAAAGAAAAAAAAAGTTGTCCAAAGTGAGGAGCACAGTGTTGTGGTGTCTAACACTGTTTCCTCACAGCACTACAATTCTGGGTACTAATCCGCCATCTGTCCTGAGTGGAGATTATATCTTGTCCCCATAGGTGTGCAAATGGTTGTCTGTGTTAGTCCTAGGACAAAAGGCCACCTGAACAGGGTGCCTCTCGTCGTGTGGCAGCTGGGATATATTTTTTTTATTGTTGGTGAAGAACTGAAAACTCAGAATTTACATTTAGACTAGGATTTTGTTGAACTTGCTTCCTGCACCAGTCCCCTGATTCCAGTGTGAGACTGGCAGTGTTTCATCTTCAGAGCGGTGAAGACTCACAGGTCTGCAGCTCTGAGAGGCTGAAGCTGTAGGCTGTGTTTCCTCCTGTGAGCAGCAGAGGGCAGTACAGACTGATGTGACTAAAAACATTCACGGCTTTGTTTTTTAAGTCACCATTCAACCATAGAGACTTTTTATATCCATTTAAAATTAGACCGAGAATACTGGTGTGTGACCAGTAAAAGGTGTAAAATGTTTGTGTTTGTCCCTCTGGAGTCATTAATTTTTTAAATCAACTCTGGTATTTCATAACTTTAACCAGTGCATCAGTTTGAATGGTTTTTACTCCTGATTTAAATTTGAAATTTGAATCCTAATTTGAAGCCATTTTTAACCTGACAGAATATAGTTTGAATGCAGAACATGGGATAATTGTAATAAAAAAAGAATTAAGACATACATTGGGGGAACTTTAAAGTCAATGCTATATTTCAGAGACCAATCACTGAATATTATCTTTAGAACTTTTTCTTAATATGGAGACAACAGATTTAGGAAATCATATGGTTCCATATTACAGACACCACTGGTGTGAACACTCTCATAGATGCATCTGAGCAGTTGGAGGTTCAGTAGTAATAATTTTATGCACTAACTTTGGTATATGCATCATTTCCTTCTATTGTTAAGTTACCTCCTGCATCATATCACTTTTACAAAAAACACAAAAGTTTTACAGACATGCAACAATATTTTATTGAGATCAACAACTGGTCCTACACAGTGTAATTTTCCCAGAATATATGGAAAAGATGCAGAATTGAATTTAAATTACTAAACTACTTGCTTATGAAGCATTACATGGCCTGAGATGTTTACTACATACAAACCCAACAGGTTTCTAAGGTCTGCAATATCTGGTCACATTGTAGTGCACAGTTAAGGAACTAAGCAGAGCGAAGAAAGTCAACATCAACGCAAAACACAACTCAACAAATGCTAATGTAGAAGAACACTTTGTTCATTCATATAAAATCAACCAAAGTGTCAGGGTGTGGGGAAGTCTGGGTGGTTTACCCATTCTCTTTTTTTTAAGTGGAATTATGGGCAATTTTTTTTTCATTTTTCTATTTAAATATTTCACAGTAAATAAGTACATTTAATAAATTACATGTATCACCTGGCTCAAAATGTTTACATTTAAAAGTGGCCGTCTATTGCCAGGACCCCTCAACTTTGGATTGACCTGCCTGAGGAGATCAGGCTCGCCAAATCTATGACTTCCTTCAAGTCTCTTTTAAAACACATTTTTAAAAATGATTATTGATTGAAAAATGATTAGTTGTTGTGGTTTTATCTGTATTGCTGTTTTTTTTTTTTTACTTTATAATATTAAGAGCTTTGAGGAGTTCATCATGTAAAAACATCTGTTTTTGTTGGGTCATGTGACTCAGAGGAAGCAGAGGAATTCTTGGCAGCTGTTTGTCATCGGGGCTGATTGTGGCCCAGTTTAGATAAGGCACCGACGTTGTCACCTTTTCACGCTGCATGGTAAGTAAGCTCCTTGGCTGATGGACTCAAGCCTTTCCGCTCACTCAACCAAGCATACACCTCATCACTGGTTTACTGATCTTTTTCTGTAAATGTTAAACTCACACTAACAGCTATACAATGCAGTGACCTATGGCAGCTTCGCAACTGAAGAACTCTTGTAAAGACAAGATGAGCAAAGTTAACACAAACCTCAATTGGTCTCTAACCTTTGTAATAATACATAAATAAAATAACAAACTGGGGACAAGAGATGCCACAAAGGGCACATCCAATTAAGTAATAATATAATGGAGAATTTCCAGTAGCAAAATGTTGTAAAGACACAGGTGTAACCTGTAAACCAGGTTTTAATGCATATGACAGCAAGAGTCAGCAGCATTATCTTGTTATTTTGAAAACCAGTGACAGGATTTCAGAAAAGACAGTTGCCAGGTGCAGTCATGTGTAAAGACTGGAGGTTCAAAGAGCAGTTGCATTTACTTGAATGAGAGAACAGTAAACAATCCATGCACATTTTCCTCATCTTGTGGGGCAGGTGCAGAGCCACCAACACATCTTATGTGACTATCATATTGTGAAAATCCAAAAGGTAATGGTAAAATCAAAACCAGCAGGTAGAAAATGTTTATCGATATAATTATTGACTTGTTGTTACTGTAACCTGCACTAAATATTTGACATGTGCTGCCAAGAGTACCTTGCAGAGCAGCCACACTTTGAAAATGTGACAGGAGTGGGCATGGTTTATGTTAAGGTTATATTTGGTTTGGTGTGTTAGGTGAAAAGAAAGAAAGAAAGAAATCTTCCTAAACTTATCTGAGGGGTTTTACAAATCAAAGGTCCTCAGTCAGTACAACATCATAATAAATTAGAATGTAATGACCATTTCTATTGCTAAAAACAGAAGCAGACTGTGTTTCAGGCAAGGACAACAAACAGGATGTTGGGAAAAAGATAAAGAGTATTTATTCCATTTGCAATTGTCCAGTCTGAATACAGCAAAGACTGAAGTATAGGCATCATAATAAATGTGTTTATGGTTTTCCTGTTTTTTTGTTTTACATAGACAGCAATAGGGTTTTTTGTTTTACTGTCATACAAATGCCTCGCCTATTACAAAGGCAAAGAAAATGTATAATAATAAATGAGAGAACTATACAGAATTATACTTTTCAAAATCATATACATTGAAATATCTATTCATTAATGTGTATATAATAATCATCATAATTTAACTTTAACTGGACTTTAAAAGTTGCTCTATTTAAAATAAAGATTATAGAACACAAAGAACAATATTTACATCCAAATATATTGGAGTAGAAATAGCAAGATGCTTAAATACACAGATATACTTACATTTAAATTTGTAAAAGTACACAGACATGTTAACCCCTTCATGCATAGTGGTCACTACAGTGGACAGCTATTCAAAGGCTGTTTTCTTGTATTTGTGTCAGTGTTGATGGTATAATTGCACATAAACCAGTACATTGGACACTGATGTGCCACTCCACATTTCTTATTGTTTTATTGATCTTTTCATGCCTAAAGATGAATAAAAAATACTTAACAAAAAGATCCCGATAGAGGTTGTCATAATTCATACATGACAGGGTTAAGTTAAAAAGAAACTTCAACAATCCATTATTGGTCCTAAATATGCAGTCATACATTGGCATATGGTATTTTAAGAGTAACCATAGCTGAGAGGAAATCCCAAGAACCCAGTATCAGAGCAGACAAAAACAAAAATCAGATCAAATTTTAAATAACTTTTATCATATGTAAAAAAAAAACAAAAACAGAAAACCCAAAACAAAACAAAGAATGACAGGAGCAGAGTACATTATTTCAGTTTGCTTACATTTATTCTTGTTTGTGTCCCTAACAGAGACTAACAGACCTTCACCTACTAACTCGTAGTGTGTTCTCTTACAGAAAGGAGCTACTGGATGCCTTAAGCTCTTACACTACAGACACCATCATCTATATCCACACAGTGAGAGGACTCTCTGAGTGGTTCTCTAAATGGAAGCTTGTGAGAGAGGAAGAAATGATCAGTATGACAGAGACCAAAGACCGAGTTAACTCACTTGACCTGAACATCAGTCATGTTCAAAATTCACATGAAAAATGTAAGATGCTTATAAAATATCTCCAGAGCAAAGTGGCTCCAGACCTAGATGTGGATTTGTCTTAAGATGACATATAATGTATATTTAATAGCATGTAGTTGATGAGATCAGGTAAGTTTAACCACTTATAAATTTTAATGCTGTGAAGGGACACACTTGTAGGATATTTTTTTTAATGTAGTAAATAAACAAAATACATACATGGACAGGGATTAGTCAAACAGTGTTGTGTACTCTTTAGTTGTCTTACTACAGAGGTCTGCATATTGAAATAACACTCTGGATACAGATTTGTGCATCAAAACCAGATAAAGAGACAGAAAGATATGATACACAATTATTTTGAGACTTTAACACCCAACCATCTGTGGTTACCCACCCATGGCCCCCATTCCTGTAGGAAACTTTAATAAGGCTGACCAGTATGCACGACAGTGGAGTAGGTGCAGTACATGGATGACAAGAATGTCTTCTCCCCGAAATTCCTGGCTTATGTGATGAGTCATAAGAACACCCCAGGACTCCAAAGGTGCAGTGAAGAGGATTAGTGTGCAAACAAAAACAAGCAGACTGGAACATAAACAAGCCGTGCCTGTTACAAGAAGCCAAGTAACTTTTTAAAAGTATTGCTAAAATATTTCTCCTGCAAATTTTGCACAATGGTAGTAATTTAGTATTAATAGTAGTAATTAGTAGTATTAGTATTAATTTCTAGAACTCTGTAAGACTCGGTGGATAGAGCCAAAGCTTTAGTGCCACACTCACACTTTCAACCCATCCATGCACTCCAAAAAGGCACTGAACATTCTTCTCCTAAAAATACTAATAAATAAACACTAATAATACAAATTATTACAGCCACATAAGGAGCAATATTAGACTCTTAGTTTTGTTCGAGTGTTAAGTACAGTCTACAGTAAATGCCATCCTGCAAACATGTATATGTTTATATGTAGTGGTGCAACGGATCAAAAATCTCACAGTTCGGATCGGAGCACGGTTTTAAGTCACGGATCGGATCAATTTTCGGATCAGCAAAAAAAGAAACAAAGACAAAATTTTAACATTTACTTATTCACTTATTGAAATATTTTTTTGCCTGTTAAAAACACTCTACTCAAGACTCATTCCACGCAATTATTAAAATGGTACAACATAGAGCAATATGTATCTACACATGGGCCAGCACAAGGCCAGTTGCAGACACACTGGTGGTCCTGTGCTGGCCCATGTGTGGATTACCTCTGGCAAACCTGATCTGGACCGCCAAAGGGCCGTCATTCATTGCGGTATGTGGGCCACGTGTAAGTTGTGTGCAGCCACGGGCCAGTTGCAGACACACTGCTGGCCCTGTGCTGGCCCAGATGTCAGCCTAATGTGTACCTTAATAAAGCCAACTAATAACAACATGTGCCGGAACATAGTAGTGCAAAAGTAACATGACGAAACTCTGTTCGCAGTAAATGGACTGATTCTTATATAGCACTTTTCTACTCTCTGGGATTATGCAAAGTACTCTATACAACATGCCACATTCACCCAATCACACACTTTCTCTAGACTGAGTGCTTCCTAACTACATTCATAAGCTGTGTCCCAATTCAGCAACCGCACACTTCGTAGCACGCACACTTCGTAGCACGCACACTTCGTAGCACGCACACTTCGCCGACTACGTGGGGCGGGTACTTAGTACGGAAGTGAGAGGCTTGTGAAATGGGACGGTCTAGCCTTCTTTGTGCTGCTCAGTTTGCCTAGCAACCATGACACTAACCGCGAGAAACGTTTCATTCAGCATTGTTTGAGAGAAATAAAGGAGAAAAATGTTTTTTTGTTCGTTTATTTTCTTTATGAGATCACTTTGATTAGTTGAGTATCTGAGGGACTGTAAAAACATGATTGTTGGGCTTCATTTCTGCACTGAACAGTCATCTTACGATTAGTTAGTAAATAACAATTGGCTTATGTTGTTCATGAGACTAAAGTCATCTCACTTTGGTAATGTAAATATAATATGGCAAATATTATAATTACTATTAGATTATTATGATATATTACAGCAGTGAGCTTGAACTCATTGTCAAATACTGAGCTTCAGTAAAGATTCAGGTTGCAGTTATTTAAATTTCCTATCACCTTAAATCTTCACTCAAAGACAAGTATCTTTGACAGTGTGTATACCCATATGGAAAAGATATATATAAATCTTATAAAATTTGTATCTGTCTTGTGTGAAACTTGTATGAAAAGCATACAAGAGTGAAAACACATAAAAGATCCCTTGAAAAATTATATAATGAAACTTGTATGTTTTGGATACTTACTAAAACAATATATGAAAGTAATGAGAAAGTGGCCACTTTCATGAGTAAATCAAGGTGTCCTGCATATGTGATATATTTTTTTCCTAAATGAAGTCATTCTTTTTTGAACAAGACTCAAAACAGAGCCTATTAATCTTTCACTCATTTCTACACCCACCCCCACCCCCCCAAAAAAAAAAAAAAAAATCCCACATGCATACTAGGGCTAAGCCCCGGGTGTTTCAAATGTCTGGCTCCGCCTCTGGTTTTAATGTTCTTCATTATTAAACATTCGCACATAAATAAGTGACATCATATTCAGTACTAACTTTTGAAAGTTTACTCTTCGGCCGCTCCGCCTTTTTTCCCGAAGAAATATCCACACCCACCGCCGCGCTAGGAATACTGGGATACGCGGGACCACGAAGTCTACACCGGACCCGCCCTTCAAATTTGGGGAAATTAACTGCGCGTTTGTCGATCGCATTTGGAGTACACTTCGAATTGGGACTCCCTTCGGCGCGTCGGTGTGACGTAATCGATCTACAAACGCGCACTACGAAGCGTGTGGTCGCTGGATTGGGACACAGCTGTACACATACACACTCTTACAGACTGGAGGAGCCAGGAATCAAACCACTAACCATCAGATCAGCAGGTGACCTGCTCTACTGCCTAAACTGCAGCCACTCAGAGGTAAGCATGAGTAAATCGTCACTAGCTTTTGGATAAAGTGTACACTTACAAACCTGTCAAATCTGCATTTGAAACATTGGCTACTATAGCAGTATAGTATTGCAACGTGGCATTTGGCTCTTCTAACTAAAATAGGAAAACAGGAACATAAATAGTGCCATCATTGCCAGACCTGGCCCACATCTGGTTGACATACACCCTGCCATGACACCAGTCAGTCAGAAGTGCCAGCTTGATGCCAGATCCGGGCCAGAGCTGTTTTCTATGAGCCTGGGCCACAAAACCCAAACAACAATCAGGCCAGATGTGGCATGCGATCACATAAACAGTGCCATCTATGCCAGGCCTGGCCCGTATCTGGATGAAATACGTCTTATCATGCCAGAAGTCAACCAGCAGTACTGGCTTGATACCAGATCCAGGCCAGACATGCTTGCTATGTGGGTATAAGTTACATATACTGTATATAACTACCAGCTCTCTCCAGCTGTGTCGATCTATATTATCTTTTTTGACCCCAAGTGTTTATTTCCAGAGAAAAGAAACAGCAGACTATGCTAATAGGACGTGATGTTACAACACTAGTCAAATATTAATGCATAATATTTGTTTATGACATCATTTTTTGTTATGGAAAAAAATATTTTTTAAATAATCATGAACATTAGGAGTAGTGATTTTAGAACTTTATGTATATAATTTGTCATTTTTTACTGATGTAGGCCAAAAATAAATACTCAGTACCATTTAATTTAGTTTAAAGGTTTATTTGCAAGATGCAGGAACCTAAAACATTAAAAGCTAAAAATGTATTTCGCATGAAACGGGAATTAAAACGTGGTGATAGAGCCAGGTGCAGATGCAAGTCAGATGTTAATTTGGCTGTAGGCTATGGCACTTGGCCACAGCTGGAGCTAGTTGACACAACTTGGTCAGGAGCAATAGGATTGACGGAGTGTGTTTAAATTAACCTGACAAATGTCACAGATGAAATATTAACTGTTTATTTCCTGGTTTGATGTCTACTACACATCTGTTTGACCGTTACCAGTTAATCTGTGACACCAGTTAATCTGGAACACCGGCAGATGAGTTTGCACTCTTCCACAAGAGTAATATTCCAGCGTGCAAAGTAAAGACAGCAGACAGTGTGAGGAGAGGTTCTGGTTCGGTTGTTGTGGGTAATCACTCAAGGTCAGGTAAGGTTCGTTCATTTAAATTCGATTCTAAGCTTGATAAAATCTAATAAAAACCAATGCCTGCAATTACTGTCATGAAAGGTCACTGGGAGGCAGAATTTCCAAGGTTGCAGGCCAAAACCACAAGAATTACATCTTATATTAAACCGGCTGCAGCCTCTGCACCTGTTACATGAGTTACATGTGCAAAATGCCTGATGATGTTTTGTTAATTCCTGCTGTTTGGGATGCTATAGTCCTCTTATTAGGGATGTTTTTGGTTTCTTGGTGGGAAGTGGGGATAAAGTCCCAGTTAAAATTCTGAGTGATTCAGGAGACTATGACTCCTATATAGTGAACCTGTATAGTGTGCTGCCCTTCTCGAAGGAGTCTGACACAGGTGACTGCCTCCTCAGTATTGGGAGGGGTTTGACCACCCTCCCTGTTCCTTTGCATAAGCTCATCAAACCATTAAGCTAGCACCATTACAACTTATTCTTCTGATAATGGAACCTTTTGAACATCTTGTTCTATACTGTGTGGGTCCTTTGCTGCCCTCAACATCTGGAAATAAGTATCTTCTTACAGTGATGTGTCAAAGTACCAAAATTCCTGCTGGATATCCACTGAGGTCAATGACGAGCAAGGCAGTGGTGACAGCTTTAACTCAGTTTATGTCTGTGTGAGTGATCAGAGTTCAAATTTTTCATCTCACATGTTCGCCAAAGTTTTGAAAACCCTGCACATAAACCATAATTGGTCATCAAGATACCATGCACAAAGACAGGGTGCTCTGGAAAGGTTTCCCCAGATGCTAAAGTCTCTTTTGCGTACCTATTGCATAAAGCTTAGTAGAGACTGCGAAGAGGGTCTGCCATGGCTGATTTTGGCTGAAAGAAGACATAGGTTTCAGCCCTAATGAGCTTGGGTTTTGACATAGTGTGCGTCGGCCCTTGGCTGTAATAAAAAATAAAGGGGTTTATTCCGAGCCACCTAAAAAACTTGGTTGAGTTTGTAAATGGATTTAGACTTTGATTGCTTGTAGCTGGGATTGCCAGTTGTCAGTTTTGTTGTGGGGACCAAGTTTCAGCCTTTTTGCCAGTTGTGGGATCTCTGTATCGTCCCCCATTTACAGGCCCTCACAGGTCCTTAATGAGAAACTTTTGATCTAAATTACTTTCAACCCTAAAATGAAAAAAGTTGGTTCAGCGCTGTCATGTAAACTTACTCAAACCGTATTATGCAAGTGACCAAAATTCTAGTCAGTGTGTTAAGGACACCGTTCACCCTTGTTTGTTTCTTCACTTCCGTACTTTTCTGAAATTGATGAAATACCAGAGCCTGATGACAGTTTGGTCATTTGAAAAAATTTCAGTCTCTTTGTATTCTGGATAAATTCCTGTCTCATTTGCCGGTAGATAAATGCAATGAGCTGTCAGAACTGATTTTGTATTGCTGTTTGTTTGGTGAGGTTCCCACTTGCACGGACTTGATTGCTCATGATACTTTTTTGTTGTTGTTTTCTTTAAAATTGGATTGTTTGGTGTTCTTTCCCATTTTTTGTCATAAGTCATGAGCCAGGTTGTGACATTTATTCAATGTCAGCATGGCTGCCTTCCAGACTGGGCAGAGATGCCAATGCATTTTCTTTCCATCAACGAACTGTTAATTGAGCAGATTTGACACAGTTTCTTGAGCTAGTTCAAAACTTGCCCCCTCCCTCTGCTATCAGTGTACCATATTTAGTTCCAAATAATCAATGAAGTAATTATGAAGTAGAATCAAGTAATCTAGAGGTGGCTGTAGAAGTAGGCTGAGTGTAAAGTCTCCCAGTTCATCAGGGCCAGAGTTGGAGATCTGTGACTCTCTGGATGAAGGTCTAACAATATCAGAGAGAAAACAGCACTTTGGACTCTCCAGGTTATCTTTTCAGCAAATAATGCTATGGCAATGTTGTGGAGGATTGTGGAGGCTCAGAGCATGCGCATGATGATAACAGGTGTACGGGTCATTCACTCTATTGGTCTTGCTGCAAACACCCAGGTAATACAACACTTACCTTTCTACTGTTAAACTGGTTCTAAAAGTAATGCAGGTTCAGTAAAAATGTGTTTTGTGAATTTCTTTTTGTAGTTTTCTGTCTTGAGAATTTGTTTACATATATTATCAGACTGTTTCGATGCTTCGTTGTTTATCAACCTCTGACTCAACCTGGCTGTCACTGCACACATGTGCTTTAGTGAGTCATAGTGGTTTTAATGATTTACTCTGAGTTACTAAATTGTGTTTAACATAACAATAATAATGGATTGGATTTATATAGCGCTTTTCAAGGCACCCAAAGCGCTTTACAATGCCACTATTCATTCAGACTGACAGAAGCGAGGCTGCCATATCGCGCCATCGGCCCCTCTGGCCAACACCAGTAGGCGGTAGGGTAAAGTGTCTTGTCCAAGGACACAACGACCAGGACAGAGAGCCCGGGGATCGAACCGGCGACCTTCCGGTTACAGGTGCGGTTAAAACTGTTCAATGTTTTGCAAAAAGACTGATTTATTAAAAAAGCTTAGGACACTGAGAATGTGGTTCGGAGAATGGGAAGTTTTACCATTTCAGATAAACCGCAGAGGCATGGCCAAGGAGTATTTGGAGTAAATTATTTCAGTAATTCATATTAATTGCAATTTAATGTAAATTACACTTAGCACTAAAAAAAAGTCTAACATTGCTCCTAATGGGACTATGATAATTGCAATTATGAGTGTTTATTAAATAGCATTCATAGGAGAAGAGTCTGGAGTGGGTGAATTGCTTGAAAGTGTGAGTGCAGTGCCTTTGCCAGTGTCCAACTTCTTGGTGAATATCTCAAAAAAGTTGACTTTTTATCTATACGTAACCTTTCCTGGTGGGGGAAATGTTTTTTCACTCATCCAAGTGATTTCTCAGTCTAAGCTGACTGCATGCTTCCACTTGTTGAACAGTACTTTTGCATAATGACTGAAGTTTCAATCATTATGCAAATTTGAAAATGCTACGTCCAGATGAAGAGAATCAACTTTTTAGGAATTTCCTTAACTGAAGGGCTGAGCATGCATCTAGACTTTTTGGTGAATATCCTTTGAGATCAGGTCAGCAATATGAGAATGCTTTGGACTGTTGAATGATTTTCTTCCAAGTTAAATTTCTTTTTAGGTTTATGATTTCCTCCTTATAGTACTGTTTGCTGACCTAATCTTATCAGTTCTGTCTGTGCCATAGCTAATTATTCTATTTCAAGTAGAGTTGCCTGCATTGGTGATATAAAGTCCTTCATAAGATGCGTGATAGAGAAATTCTACTTCTCTGAACTATTCCCATATTGAACAACTGTAAAACCAGTTGTTCAATGTCCGTCATTTACAATAATACATTCACAATAATATATTTTTGATTGGATCAACCTTTTCTTCTGTACTGCTTGTGTTTAGTGTAACACATTTTAACACATTTCTTAATTTGAGAGTCACATTCAAACAGTGCAAATGTGCACTCACGTTGTTTTTGGCACTCGCTTTCTGGTTGGTTCAATAGCATTGAGTCTGAAATACAGGTTTCATTCTGGATGCAGTACTCAAATTTTCAAGCAAAAATTCTGATAAGATTTGTCTTTAAATACAGATTCCTATAGTACGCTGTTAGACTTTTCGTCTCCACTTTACGGTAACATACTGGCGTCACTGTTGCCAGCGTCATACTGTGACGCCGTGTTACGGTAGCTTACCGTTCTGCAGGATGATACCGTTTTTTGCTGTTGTGGTATAATACTCTTGGACAAATTATGGTAACGCACCGTAGCTTTTTTTTTTTTTATGTCGTTATGTCGTAAATTACGTCAACAAAGTAACATCATACTGTGATTAAGAAATTGGTATACTACCGTTTATTCACGGTATGTCACTGTAAGCCCGCTGCAAGGTAATAAACTGCAATATATTTACCAGTAACTTACCGTTAACACACATCATCAGTACCGAAAATATTCATCTCTGCTAGAGGATACCATGTCCCAACAGGCGGTCATTTACTGTTGAGCAGGTTGTAATTTACCGTAATTTCAGGAAACAGTAACATACTGTAAGAGACTGGAGGGTTCCAAAAAAAATGTATTGTATGAAAAAAAAAGTATCATTTATTCATTTATATGTATTTTTATATAAAAACACACACACATATATATATATACACACACACTATCGATTGATCGAGATAGATAGATAGATACACACACACACACACACACACACACACACACACAAATATATAATTCATGTGCTTCACACCACTTTTTTATTTCTGTTCTGATTTTCCTCTGCAGAAATACACATTTCCAAAATCAAAAACTGAAAAGAACTGAAAACATATTTTCATTGAGGAAGCACTTGTTTTTACTAAACTATGTAATCCATGTATTTTCTCAGATGGTTGTACAAATAATAACGATATTATGTCATATCCATATCATGCCAGACAACATATGCTCAAGTGTTGGGTTTTCTTAGTTATTTTTTGTAGGGTCTTAAACCTACAATGTGAAGTTGGCACCTTACAAATAAACTGAATTGTAATAAATATAATATCAAGCCCCACACTTCTGCCTTTATATACACTTTGTCCAAAATACTGGCTCACACTACCAAATCAATGCACAAAGCAGGGTCCACAAGGACATGGATGAGCGTATGTGGTGTGAAGGAACTTGACTGACCTGCACTGAACCCTGACATTGCTTTGTGGACTGAGTTCATTGATTTGTAGGGTGAGCCAATACATGTGACAATTAAAGTGTAAGTAGCTGAAATAATTTTTAACAAACGGGTAAAAGAAGGAAAAAAAATCAAAACTGTTGCACTCAAAAAACCTATTGGACAGAGACAGCTTCTTGCAAGACGGCGAGAGAGCTTGACTTCATTGTTGTTCGACTCGTGTAAATGTCCAGAAAGCATGGGCCATGGATCATCTGTGGAGACACAGGTAACAACACATTGGTCACTTAAGAAGTTCACTAGAAATGGCAACACTAGTTACCTAATTTGAAGTTTTCCACTCAAATTCAGTATGCCACTGGAGGAAAGTTGTAACATGAAGGTTAATGTGAACAACCTTTCGCTTCACAGTGGTCCCAGTCTTTCTGCTTGTCCCAACCTTGGAGGTACATTTTGTTCCCTCTTCAGGGTTTATCCTTACAAAAAACCTTAAAACATGCCATAATAAATAGTAACATACTAACTATTAGCTAACTGTTCAAACATACCTCTGAATTAGTTCCAATGTTGCACACGCTGACTCCTGGTATTCCAGGTTCAATACATAGAATGAACCAAAGAAGACTGACATCGCATCAGCAAAGGTGTTCTCTTTGTCCAGCTCAACAATTACACGGCCCTCTGCACTCACCATCCAGCAGGTGGCAGTCATTAAATTTTGTCCTTAAATGTATAGGGGCAACATTGTCATTATGCAACAAAAAATAATTTCAATACTTCACTTCTTCACACTGTCTAGATAGTCATAAAGCAAATAGCTATGTCCAGTTAATTATCAGTGGCCTTATGCACATAAGTCAGTTTTAACATATTATAATTGTACATAATTGGGAATTATTCTGCACATTAAACACACCTAACAAAGAGTCAGCCCAATCAAATTACCGGAGATGAATCAACTGTATGGTTATTTTGGAGTTTATAGTTTGTGCTGCTGTTAAACTTTACAGTATTGACTTCAGTATTTCTGCTGTTAATGTAGCTAGACTACCATGTTGATCAGTAATATGTAATGTGAAATTTGATATTGTTACTTTGCTGGATTCACTGAGACACATATCCAACAACCTTGGTTTATAATGGAAATTACAGAAATTTGAGCTAACAAAACAGAGACTGGATACCTGTGTCCACGAAAAGCTCCTGTGCCAAACAGAAATTGTAATATGGTCTAATCAGTTCTATTTCAAAAATGACTTCTTACCAAGCATGATCAGCCTTGGGGTGCTTGGCAGGTTGCTCTCTGCTTCAAGAGACATCCTGGTAGATGTTTCCTGCCATAAAAAGGACCAGGACATTTTATGTAACAAAAACAAAAACAGGACAGCAAGAAACAGCATTAAACATAGAGCTGTATGAAAAAAGCTTACATCTGCTAAGACAAAGAGGGAGTCTTCGTCTTCCTTGTAATACTTTATCATGAGAAGTATGGCTGCTGTGCCAACCTTGTTGTTGGTCAAAACTCCCTCACTTTCTATCTGCTGGATGAGTGTCCTTATACCAAGGTTCCATTTGAGCTTCTGGCTGGAGAAATAGTTAATAATCCTTCTGCCTTTGGTTATGAGGGCTAGACCTAAGTGCTCACTGATATCGATGACTGTGAGTTTGGAAAAGTGGTTCGAAAGACCTTTCCGAGTAAACAAGAATGGCCACTGCTCCTGAATTTCAGCTACTGAAAGTGAGGGACAACTGTTGATAAGCTGCCGCTGAGAAATATATGTGAGGTACATGAAGTCATCCACATCAGACCCAAGAGCTGGAGTAATGGTTGTACATAGTGGTGGACGTGGAGGAGGAGGGGTGAGGGGGATGGCTTGATGTTTCAGCTGATGCAGCAGGGCAAAGCTCCAGAGTAATCGTGTCATTCAGGTTCTCTGATCTGTTGCCATCTAAAAAAAAAAAAAAAATCATTGGAAAAGCTACTTTAAAAAGCTACTATGTCAACAAATATGTTCTCACTAAAAGATGAACCCTACAATTAGGATTGAGTAGTAACGGCAAGGCAGTTTTGGGGACCTTGTCTGAAGATGAAAAGAAGCAATCCCAGGACTGCAAAAGAACTACAAACTCAAGGTCTTGCATTGAAAAGTCGTAATACAATATATTTTACAGTATGTCACAATTTCCACCCTTAGTTGTACCACTACCAATGAAAGGTTAATGGTGTTAGATTTAGTGTCTACTTTTGTTTATGTTTTCCGTTTTATTTATCTACCAGACAATGTGAGCCCCAAAACGCTCTTCAATATTATACTGTCAAAGTGCATGTGTAGTATGGTGAAGAGAAAAAAAAAGCTAATCAAGCTAATCAGTGACATATGTGTCTATGAGTGACCTTCAACTCATAGACTCAAGTCTATGAGTTGTACAGAACCTACACAAACCTCCTTTAAATGCAAGAAGTAGTTTACGTATTTGAATTGGTGTGAGAAAGGGTTTGAGATCTTCCGCCTCCACAAACAAAAGATCACTTTTTTGTTGTACACCAATAACGTCCATCAGATGTTCTACAATGCAGATTATTTTCTCTCTGTCTAGTGCCGGCAGGAGGCTTGTGAGTTCCTCTTCAATTTCCATCCTTGAAAAAGAATTAAGAGGAAACAGAATGGTGTAGGGAGACAACAAAAAGGCCTGCCATGTTATAAAGTGGTAGTGGGTAATAATCCATCAGACTGTCAGCATTTACACACACACACACACACTTCTTTCTGTAGGGCAACGCAAGCAGTGAAGTCTAAGGTCAATGAGAAGTACTGAGTGATGCAACTCGAGCACAAAGTACAATTCAGAATCATTAACAAGTATAACAGCTATCTTCAGTGTCATCTACAATGGAAACATAGCCTTTGACATACTTGGTACCTTTGTAGACAACTGCTGACACATCCAAAGTGGTCTGATTAGTGCAGCCTGCTTTTGCCACAGCTTCTTGAATGACAGTTCTTTGAACTGTAGGTGGAAACAGTTGGCCCACTGAGAGGTAGGACTGCAGTAACTGATGCCGTTCTGTCACAGTCTTGCACAAGTTGACAAAATTGTGCACTGTTCTTGTACATGCTTTGAAATATGAGTGCTTGCTCTCAAATCTAAGGGTCCACAAACAAATGAGTGGTCCAAAGTGAAGGATAAGCTCTGCAAAATGTAACAAATAGTGATGTTTAGCTTTTAAAGCTTTGTCAGGAAACCTACTGTGTCGCAGATGTATATAGTCCTCTATCAGTATCTTTAGGTAGGCAATGTCATTGTGACTTATTTTGGGGACACATACAAGATCAACAATGTCTCTAAGTTTAAGGCATAACTACTAAACCTCACTATCCACAGGATGTTTTATCTTTTCACCAATGTACAGAGGCAGAAGTCGCAGAAGACACCAGTTCTGTGCTGCTGAACCCCCCCCAGCCTCTGCCCTGTTTTCACCTCACATGGATTAGTTAAAGCATCACTTCCTACGAGTTTGAACTATACAATTGCTCTGTTTAACTGGTTGTATGTGAAATGCCCTTCCACTTGCACAAGGGTATCAATATATAGCGACAAGTCACTGGAAACCACTCCTTCAAATAAATCATGGCCCAAACATGGAAGTAACCCAGAGCACACATGGAAAGACTTCAGTGAATTAAACACAGAGTCAAATTTAATGCCATTCACAATCAAGTGGTCACTTGTAGATAGGACCTCAACACTGTCTTTATAGTTATCAGCTGTTCTTTTTTGTCCAAGTGATAGTGGATCATTGATAAAGCTTTCCCTGTCAATTAAGCAGCATCTGCAAAAATGTTTGCTGCAGCTGAAATTCTCAGTGAAACCACCTATGCAGTGGGAGCCCAGATTGTCTCCTAAGATGGCTATCAAAGCTGCCTTCATTATGGTTCCATCCTCTACCAGAACCCCTGTCTCTTCCATATCTTTAAGGTCTGCAATAAGACTGGAAAAAACTTTGTTATGGACAAAAGTTTTGAATCATTGTCCCTGCAAAGCAGAACAAGTTGCATTGCATCAACAGAGGACCGGTTATGTGGTAAGATCTCACCTAGAGTCATGTACACTGCCAGGATTTTATGTTTCTTTTTGCCAGACCCTAATGTATTAACCACTTCAAATGCATCTTGGTAGAGAATGAGTGAAAGAGATGATGGATAGTGCTGTAAAAGTGCATTATCCTTGACATTTTGACCGTCTGAGACATCCTCTAAAACCATGTCTGGTGATCGGCGCAGTTTTAACTGTTTGTACTGTTCCCGTATTGTGGGGTGTCTCAAGAGAAATTTCAGTGTTTATTTAATTGGCACATACTGAAAATAACGCTGTTTGCCTGTACTGTCAGATCCTAAAAAAATTTGAGTGGGTTCCACATAACTGAAAATTTCTTTGAAAAATCTCTTCCTTGTTTTGTCAGATCTCAACACACCTTTATTGTACAGTGTTAAGAGATCATTCTGTGAAAGGTCTTGACTGATGTTATCTACTTCTGCTTGTGGAATATTAAATTCAGATAGTTTGTCAGACAGTTTTGCCAGAACATCGTGCATTGCACAGCTGTGAAGATCCTGAAATTCCTCTATGATGCACTGTATAGTGCTGGTTGGCAAGAGCATTTTAGCCTGCATTTTTAAATAAAATAAAGCCAATCAATCTAGAAATAAATCTTCATCAGTAGTATTGTGCTGTGAATCCCTGTCTTCTAATAGATTAACTGTGTCCTGTCCTTGTATTATGGCAATTTCACCAATTTCTTGTTGCCTTGACTGCTGAACTGTCTGCTTATGCTTTCGAGAAATATGGCTGGAAAATGATGTTCAGACACTGAAGTATTTAGAGCAACCTTCAAATGGACATAATACTTTTTTCCCATCTTTGATGTGAAATCTGAGATGGGCACAAAGACCTGTGAAGTTTTGTGCAGCATACCCACATCCAGGAACTTGACAGCTGAGGTAACCAGTGAACTTATAAAACTCCTCCTCAGTGGTCTCCCTTCTTGTTCTGTGATTCCTATGCATATGTGAACGAAAGGCAGAAAATGTTCTGAACGTGGCGGGACAGTTCTCAGTTCCACAGGAAAACTTATAGTTAGCTACATGTTTGTGGCTTTTAACATGCAAACTGAACAATATAAATTTCCGTGCACGGAAGCCACAAAATTTACAAATAAACATAGTTGCAAAAACTTCAATGACAAATTTCCTACCCAAAATGACATATGCAATGCAAAAAACCCCTCCAAAAACAAAATAAGACTATTTGTCAATAGGGACAAATTCCCAGTTTTTAAATGATCAAAATTATTCACAAAAGGCTTCAATAAACACAAAATGTGTGCCGACAAAAAGCACAGTAAAGACAAGTGAACAGTGCACAAAAATAAGCTCGATATTCGAGCTCGACGCCTGTTCTAAAGTCTGAATGACTTTAGAACAGGGGTCCCCAATCCCAGTCCACGAGGGCCGGTGTCCCTGCAGGTTTTAGATCTCACCCTGGGTCAACACACCTGAATCACATGATTAGTTCATTACCAGGCCTCTGGAGAACTTCAAGACATGTTGAGAAGGTAATTTATCCATTTAAATCAGCTGTGATGGATCAAGGACACATCTAAAACCTGCAGGGGCGATCGTGGCTCAAGAGTTGGGAGTTCGCCTTGTAATCGGAAGGTTGCCGGTTTGAGCCCCGGCTTGGACGGTCTCGGTTGTTGTGTCTTTGGGCAAGACACGTCACCCGTTGCCTACTGGTGGTGGTCAGAGGGCCCGGTGGCGCCAGTGTCCGGCAGCCTCGCCTCTGTCAGTGCGCCCCAGGGTGGCTGTGGCTACAATGTAGCTTGCCATCACCAGTGTGTGAATGTGTGTGTGAACGGGTGGATGACTGGATATGTAAAGCGCTTTGGGGTCCTTAGGGACTAGAAAAAGCGCTATATAAATACAGGCCATTTACCATTTACTATTGTATGAACTACACTTCTTGTAAAAACCTGATTGGTAATGCGTTTGAGAAAAGCTCCTGCTGTGACCTTCCTTCTGTAAGGGCTCACACACACACACACACACACACACACAGAGAGAGGGAGATCATTAATACAAAGGATTGGAGCTGGTTTTGGATTTTCACTTGTTGTTGACTTTAATATGAGTAGTCACATAAAATTCATTCCAATTTTTTGCCTTTGCTTCAATTAGGTTGTTTCTTTAAATCTACAACACTTTCCTTTTCAAAAAGTTTACTGACATAGTAAGGAGGTAGCTAGGGAACTCAGTAAGTATGAGCAACAGTAGCTTAAGGACACTATCTCCAATAAAGAGGATTTCATCATCTGCAGTTCGTAAAAAAGTGCCATATTAAAAACAATTCAGCAGACCGTCAGAGTGCAGATACAAACTGTTTTCAGCTATAGAGGTAGAGGTACACTTCATGCACTTATCAACATACAGTTTAGAGGCTTGCATTAGAGTGCATTGGTGCTTGGGCATCTTTTATTTAGCATGGTTATACCATTGTGAATGTAGCTATATAAACATGCTCAAGAGTCTATCATATGTTTGACATGCAACTAAAAATTCGAAAATATATTTTTAAATCAGTAACTTTGCAAATTTAGAGGAATTGTTTTCGGACAACATATGTGTCACATTTTAAACAGGGTTTGAATAATCAGCGCCGACATACAGACATTTATGCACTGGGTATAACAGACATGCTTACCGTGTGAAAGGCCCTCTGATGTCTTGGAGCAGAGAAACACTCTGTATTGTTGCTTTTCTCTATTGTATAAGCAAAGTCGCCCGCCAATGACTAAGATGTTGGTGTTAACATGTCTTTTTATTTCATTCACACAGACAATGAATACTGAACAGCATACATTAAACCAGGTATCTCCCAACCCAGTAGTTACCAATCATGCGAAGCATGGCTGGTTTAACACGACGGGCATAACGACTTGCTTCTATCAGCTGTGCAATATTGTCGTTAATTGCGCATACTATATGTTGTGATGATCTCAGTTCAGTCATGGTGTGTTCTGCAATCCTGCTGAATTGTGTTTTAGTCCCATCGTTTGTGTATGCGCGTACAAACAGGCGTATGGCGGGGATGAATCGGAATGTCTTGAGCCTCAGCATCACATCGTCGTAGTAGGTGTCAAAGTAATACTCGGGCAGTTCGAGCAAACAGCTGTGTTGCACCTGACTGGGATGAGCTGTTCGATATCCGTAGCATGTTTCCTGTAGAAAGGCGTTTAGCGCCAACATCACCAGGTGATGGGTTGCAAGATTGATGTCGATAACGGTTTCCTTACACAGACCTGATCCTGTAGGATCCTGCAGCAACTGTGGAGAGGGGGGAGGAGGTGGTGGAGTGTGGATTAGCAACGCTGGTGGAGGTGGGGAGTCTGGCGAGTCTGAGAGGTCCCACGCTTGCATGTCTCGCTCTGAAAATGAGAACAATAAAAAGATGTTATATTTTGTTGCATAGATACGCACGCACACACACACACACACACACACACATACATTTAACCTACCATTTGGCTTATTTAGTTGCGAAAGAGTTTCCAGTTTCTAGTAGACATGCGTTGTGACTCCCCCCAAAACACTCCCTCACCACAATCTACACGAAGTATAACTGCTCCGCTGTTATATTTAACGGTATACACATACCTATTACTGCCTTGCTATTCTAACTTAAATTTAGACCCATCTACGGCGTTTTCGCAGCATTGCTTTTTACGATGAGTGCATCGGGTGCATACACCTGTAGACGTACCTAGAGCGGCTGTGGCTTGGATGATGTTCCGGCTGTTCGTGATGGTTGATACCGACGTCATCCTGCACTCCTTAGTTAGAGGTGTCTGTGTTCCTTAGGTCACTCTGTTGATGTTCCAAATGATGAAAGAGTCTTTATATGTATAAGGGTTAGACCAGACCACTAGGAGGTGTCATTACCCCCCGGGGGTTGGTCATGGTTTCAGTTGACCTCTGACATGATAAGATAAGATAATGGAACTGTTTGTAATGGAACTACAGTTGGGATGTGAGAGTGCTGGGATGCTCTTGATAAGGGAGCCTCTTTTATTGTTTCATGACTTCTTTTGCTGACTGTTGGGGGCCTAACTGTAACCCCCTCTGTCTAACTGTTGCAGAGTTAAGAATCTGTAGTTTTTAGAAGTAACACAAGAAAAGTTTATTTCTAAAGGAATACCTGTTGTTTGTGGTGCTCTATTTAAAACTATTAGCCTCTGTGTCTTTTCGGAGCGCTAAAGAAAAAAGTAAAATGCTCCTAAAGTAGTTAAATCATCTATGTGTAATCAACAAGTCTTACTGTTGCAGTGTGTTTGTGACTAGTAGATAGGGCTAGTTGCATTAAAGGAACATTGGGGGTTGATACAGTGCTAGTGTGGCTAGGTGTGAATATGTGCTTTTAGAAGTATCACAGTTTATTTCTAAAGGGATACATGTTGTTTGTGGTATTCTGTTTAAAAACTATTAGCCTGTGAAACTATTAGAAAAAGTGAAATCTTCCTAAACTAGCTAAATTAAATGCTGTGTGGGGATACACGGTTTTTAGAAGTATCACTGTTTATTTCTAAAGGGATACCTGTTATTTGGCAGCACAGTGGCACGGTGGTTAGCACTGTTGCCACACAGCAAGAAGGTCCTGAGTTCAATTCCAACATCAGGCCGGGGTCTTTCTGTATGGAGTTTGCATGTTCTCCCCGTGTTTGTGTGGGTTCCCTCCGGGTACTCCGGCTTCCTCCCACCGTCCAAAGACATGCAGCTTGTGGGGATAGGTTAATTGGAAAATCCAAATTGCCATTAGGTGTGAATGTGCGAGTGAATGTGAGCGCGAATGGTTGTCTGTCCCTGTGTGTTGGCCCTGCGACAGACTGGCGACCTGTCCAGGGTGTACCCCGCCTCTCGCCCTATGACAGCTGGGATAGGCTCCAGCGCCCCCCCCGCGACCCTGAAAAGGAGAAGTGGAAGCGAATGGATGGATGTTTGAAACTATTAACCTCTGTGTGTTTCAGAGCACTAAAGAAAAAGAAAAATGATCCTAACTAGTTAAAATACCCCTAAACTAGTTAAATTAAATCATCTATGTCTAAATAACAGAGCTCTGAGACCTATACAATCCTTTAAAAAGAGTTTAATTAAAACACATAATGGTTTCATTAAATAAAACGCTATTAAACACTTGTGAACTCATATGACCCCTGAACTCACATGCACGAGCAAAAGTGGCTACTACAGGGGGACATGCACGCGTACACGCCTGACATGGACGCGCAGGGGGAAAGGGGAAGTGTGGGTGTGGGGGGTGGGGGGCAAAAAAAGTGCCATTATATTACTACTGACAGCTTTTTCCACCAGGCCATCAGACTGCTGAACACTTCATAGACACCTCACCTTCACTACTCACCTTCACTACTGGAACTTCAACATTATGCACTCCACACTGTATATAAATGCCACTTGTTTTGCACAATATCCAACTACCAACCTCTGTATATTTTAGATATTTTATTTATTGTTTACTCTATTTAATTCGTAAAATATGTATACACACACACACACACACACACACGTAGAAAAACATATTTAGTATACACATCCAGTAATGCATACACTCTTATATTGTACATATATTTATTACTCTCAGATTTAGCCATTCTTATATTTTGCTTGTTTTATGTTATTGTATGTTTTGCACACCTCTGTTGCTTGTGAAGCTCGCACACAAGAATTTCACTCGCATGTACTGTACCAGTGTACCTGCACTTGTGATGTGACAATAAAGGTGATTTGATTTGATTTATCGTTATGTTTTTTACAACTACATGAATGTACTATTGCTATATGATTTTTTTTTTACTATTACTGAAGGCCACTCACCATATTAATACTAACTAGATTTTTTCAAAATCTTAATATAAAATAAGTAACAGTATGGTGGACACATTAGGCAAGGCTGCACTTTTTGCAGTGATCTTGCATAGAAAACTATTTCTGTATCAGTAATATGTTTTCTTTTTCTCTGTTGATAATCATGTGGAACTGCACATGATTATTTGCAGCTAGCAGGTTGCTAATGCTATCCATCAAGTCTAAAAACAGTATGTTACAATGTGGAGATAATCTGATCAAAAATGATCAGGTTATATTCGAATTTGTATTCAGGCGTACATGTGCACTATGTTTATTCAGAGAGGTTAAGCTTGTGTTTCTGTCATGGAGGGATTGTGCTCAACTGAATGAAGCTTATTAGACATTATGAAACAGATGATACGTAAAAGCGAATTTTGCCAAAGTGCTTCTTTTTTTAAATTTTAATTTTTTTTCTTAAACAAATCTACTACATCATGTGTATTTTTTTGTCATGTATAATTTCAATTGCAAATATTAATCACAGTTAAATTAAGAGAGGATGGCAGTAAAAACTCCGGAGGTGTGATGCCATCAAGTACACTGCTGTAGAACGATTGCACTGCGTTCTCGGGAGGACTCCCGTGTAAACTTACGAAGTCTGGACTAGCAAGAACACGAGGACTGGCGTACTTGAGTATTTAGAAATGGCCTAACAGTCTGCAGTCTATGAACTAACGCCAGCTAACAATGTTAGCTTGGTGGCGAGTAGCATTCAGTAATTGTAATAAAAATCACACAGCAATAATACATCAAAGATATTGAGGTTTCGCCCATCCCATTCTTTTTATGAAGTGGTGTTTTAATTTCCAAGTAAGAAAACCATTCATGCCCGTTCACTGCTGGCCCTGTTATTCTGGCTCTGGGTCCATTGTGTAACTGACGCCACCAACATTAACAGGACGCTTACATTAGAGCCTCTTATTGCACGTTTTGTCTGGGTTTCCAGCAATCAAAATCAGAGTATTCCCCATGTATTCCCTTACTCCCCAACACTGCTCACCCAGCATCAATTTGCCATGGGAAAGCCTATCAGGGGTCAAAAAGACCCCCAACAATGTAACCCACGGGGACCCTGGGACAAACAAACCTCTCCACCATGTGACTCACAGATTTTTCGTTCCTGTGTATATTTTTTATCTGTCTTATGTAGAACCAGTATGGAGCAGCTCAGAGACCGTGTTTTCAAGCATAAAAACTACAATTTTGTGGGCGGTCTTACAACTCCAGAGTACATAGACTCTCTTGAGAGTTTTGAAATAAAAGACAGCGATGTCTTCCTTGTCACTTATCCAAAGTCAGGTTGGTGAAACATCTTACACATTATTTATATTTGCAGTTTTGTGCTGGCCAGACTGATCCACTGATCATCTCTAACGTTTTCCCCACATCAGGCACTATATGGGCTCAGCAGATCATCATTTCCATCTACGAACTGGATGGGTATCAGAATAAATATTCAACCAACACTGAGAGGATGCCGTGGCTGGAGTACAAGACAGCTGAATACACTCTTCTTCCCTCTCCACGACTCTTCATCTCGCATCTCCCTGAACATATCATGCCTCCAGGAGTGAAAGAGAAGAAGGCAAAAGTCAGTACTTTATAGAAACTCAATTCTTCTTGAAGAAAGAGGCAGTCTTAAATAGGGCTGTGCGATATGACCAAAATCTCATATCCCGATATAAGAATTCTATCGTCCCGATAACGATATAAATCACAAAAATGTAACATTTTCTGTAAATTCTGTGAATCTCGGGCAGCTCGACTTGCGGGAAGTGTTTCCAGCTGTGCGTCGTGTACCTGGAGTCGAGTGTTTTAACCGATGCATTGAAACTATACATTTTTAGACATAAGTTGTAACAGCCGCCGTTTTCAGTATTTATTACACGGCGTGCTGCGGGGAAAAGCCTGTTCTAACGTTTGAGTCTAAGGTTTATTTTTTAGCACCTGACGGCTCTTTTTTACTTCTCATCCGTAAATAATCTGCTCTTTCACGTGATTCAGTTTATTTTGAAAAGTCTCAACAGGATCTTGAGCTTTATTGTGAAAGGTTTATGTGGAACATAAAGAAGCGGACACGCGATGGTGTTACCGTCGTTGTTGCTAACCACAACGCATAAAAACAGGCGCTTGTCCGTCCGTAGTGTGGTTATATAAAATATAAGAGAAAGAGAGAACTTTAAGAAATTAATATAGCCACTACAGTGACCATCAAAACGATGAAAAAATATTGCCGTAAACAGTTTATTTTGCAACACCACGAAACAAGCGATAGCGTAAAATGAAACGATAGACGTTTTTATATCGTCATCCGATATATATCGTTATATCGAACAGCCCTAGTCTTAAAGTTTGAGAAAGGTAAAAGCAATTTACTACTTATTGTTGCAAAAATAAAGGAAATTAAATTTGTACTTTTAAAGATTAATTAAATTTTTTGTGATGTTATCTATTGGTCACTGAAGTCCAGTTTTTGAAGCTTGCACTTTGACCATTGGTAACTTTTAGAAACCCTCAAATCCTAGCAAATGAAAATAGAGTGGTTAATCTTCAATTCTTTTCAAAACAAATGTTTTTTGTTCAGTAAGACTTAAAACAACGAACCTATATCAAAATCTTGTAATGGGGTCATAAATCAAGGAATCTGAAGGTCATTTTTATCATAGACTTCTACACAAACACATGGTTCCAGGTCCAAAAAGCTAGCACTAGCATTTGTTTTATTTCAAGTGATTCTGTGTTTCTATTTCAGTATATTTGTTTTTGTCCTTTTCCTTTCTTACGATGAGGTCATTGCAGACTAAGAGGTTCATCAAATCAAGTAGAAATAGGAGAAAAAGAGCTATAAAAAATACAGCCTTTAAAATATATTTAAAAAATATTATTATTTTAAATTATTTTTCTTTTAAACTAATGACTTTCAATTTTTACATTTAAGTAACAAACTGTTAATATTCGGATTTTTTTAAAAATATATATCAGATCGTGTATTTGATGAGGAATCCAAAGGACAACATGGTGTCTTTTTATCACTTCAGCAAAGCCATAACAGTCCTGGAAACTCCCGAGAGCTTTGACCAGTTTTTTGAGTGGTACATAACAGGAAACGGTAAGTTTCCTCACTTTCGATCCACATAATGATGAATCAGTTCGTGATTATTATAAACACACTATATCTATTTATTATCGATATCTTTATTCACATAAATGTTTAAGAATTGTCGAGGTAGAATTATTGATAGATTATCATGGGCCTTGCACCACAGACTGCAGAAAGAAACAAATAAAAGTTTTTATTAGAGTGTGCAAGGTTCAGAGTAACACTTGATAAGCTAGAGATGAACAAATGGCTGCCACTCCTCCCGCTCCTGTGCTTTGAAAAATGTACTATGTAAAGTGTTACCTTTGTTCTAGAATTTTTTGGAGAAAAATTACTGATTCATTAAAGTTTAAATTCCAAATACTGGACAATTCAGATTCAGTGGACTGTGAGAGAGGGTGTTTATTCTGAGTTAATATTTACTGAGTTAATATGACAAATGTGTCAAAACACGTTTTTCTTGGCATGCACCAGCAGGAAGGTCATGTGCACTCTATGCCCATGCAGTAATCCATGTTTTAAAAGGTACAGTTTAAAATGTATAAAAACAAAAATCTGTTGCTAAACATTTTGTCTTTTCTGTCATGTGATTCATCTCACAGCTCTTGCAGCTCTACATACTTGAAAGACTTTGGTTTCTGTGACCTGAAGGTTTCAGTGTGTGGCAACAGTGGTTCCACTTTAGTACCCAGTGATTTTGTGGTGCTGTGCTAGTATTTAGCACCGACACCAGTTTTGTGTGTGTGTGTGTGTGTGTGTGTGTGTGTGGATTGAGCACATTGACAAAATCTGTACTACATTCGGAGGCACACTACCACTGCATGATTAGCATGGGGGACTGATCATGCCTACAGTCATGCTGTAGGTAACTACAGAGCTTACACTTGAGCTCTTCTTGTGACATGTGGGTTGTATGTAAACTCAATTAAGTCAGAATGCCAAATAACTGGATGCATTATGCCACTATACAGTTTTTGGGTCATCCTGGTTTGACCATGTCAGGGAGTGGTATTTAAACAGAGACCAGTACAACATCCTCTTCCTGACCTACGAGGAAATGATTTTGGTAAGATGTTTCTTCACACTTTTGCTGTTCCTAAGGAAACTCAAATAAAATATCTGGCAGAGTTTAAGGTTCTTTTTCTGTTGCGTTCCTGCTTTTCTTTCAGGACCTGAAAGGATCAGTGAAGAAGATCTGCAACTTCTTAGGGATAAACCTGACTGAAGCCGCCATCAGTCATGTTGTGGAAAAAGCTAAGTTTGAGAACATGAAGAAGGACTCGAAAGCAAACTATGAGCATCTTCCACCAGAGTTCAGTGGAAAATTCCTGCGCAAAGGTAACATAACAGACCTGCAGCTGCTGTGCAGAAAAATGTGATATCAGGGTTTCAGGTGTTGTGTTTTTGTCTTTATTACAGGTCAGATTGGAGACTGGAAGAACACACTGACTGTTGCACAGAGTGAAAGAGTGGATCAAGTCCTTCAGGAGAAACTTGGTGATTTGCCTTTGAGGTTCATCTGGGAATAAGCAGAGCAGCTCTTCAGGGTCTCCCAGGAGTTTTAAAAGCAGTGATTTCTGTCATGATATGAGGTAATTAGACGCAGGGTTTCTTCAGCACAAACTGCTTTTATTGAACCATAGCAGCAGTGTACGTGGCTACATCAATATTCTGAAAAACATATACACATACAGTGTTCCAGCGACCTCTAGTGGCCGCCCCCCCACGGTATCCTTACTAGGATAACATAAACAAATCTCTCAACAATTTCATTAATCAGAAAAACATAAAAATGTGTTTTTCTGCTATTTAAATAATAATAAAAAAACAACAACAACAAAAGATTAATGTTTGCTCACCCAAGATGAATTCATGTCATGTAGATCATGATTCCAGAAATCAACAATGTTCATTAATAAAATGTTTATCAGTCAACATATCTGACATGCCTGAAACCAGTACAGTGCGCTTTGGATTCTCATAATTTCTGAATAGTCACTAACTGTTAATTGTGTTTTTGAATCACACTGCTTTTGAAAGTAGCCTTGACCTTCAAATATAAGAAATTTCTTTACACAAATGTACTTTTGCCATGAAGACAGTCTGACTTTTGGTTTACCCACAAGTGATTTCTCCTCCCATGAGTCAACATTTAAGACAGAAGTGTCTCATTTATTTGTGTAGAAGAATCAAAAGGAAAGGATTCTTTTTTGGTAAGAAACAAAACATTACAAGAAGAAATTGTGCAATTGCAGTGTAATTTTGGTTAAAGACGTGACATTCTTCCTTTATTTGATCTGATACAGAATCAAACCTCAGACCTGCAAACAGCATCCACTGAATATCATGTAATTAATATGTACAATACAGGTTCTTAACACATGATTTATGCAAGATAATAGACTATTAAAAAATAATAATAAAAAAACAAAACAAATCTAATTTCTTTAATCTGACTTACATTTCTGAACATTACTAGACATTTTCATTTTCAGCGTTATGGCTGCAAAGTTAAACTTTGATTGCCACACAAGAGTGAATGCTCTCATCTGGGAGGCAAGAGTGACATTTTGAATTTAGGTAGTTTATCTGTGAGAAACTCTTCTCACACAAGTAAGCTGATCCAAAGATGGACCGAACTCCACATTATTCATGTTCATATAGAATAAAATTGCATGTTGCAAGCACAAGTTTGTCAGGTTTTGAGAGTTTTTTAATATCACTCCATTTGTGGTGTTAAATCTAAGTAGCCTTCGTTTTTCACACCAATCTTCCAGGAACATCATTGTTATGTAGTAATCGGGACACAGCATAAGTCAAATGTAAAGATTTTTTAGTAAAAGTAAAAAAGCTTTTAGTAAAAAAGTAAAGCATAAATTAACACTTCACTTCAACATTAACTATAGTACCTCTTAAGGAACCTATAGAATATTGTCACATGGGGTGAAGAACTACATAAACTGTGTCTCTTCCCCTCATCTATCTGTGAGATTCAGAACTAAGATGGAGCAGAACAGTGACTTTCTGTGCAGATATAAGAGCTACAACTTTGTGGCCAGTATACATAGACTCCCTTCAGAGTTTTAAAAAAACAAACACCAATGTCTTACTTGCGTCTTTCACAAAGTCAGGTCAGTGAGAAATCTCTGTAGCATCCCATTATTTTGTTTTATTCAGTACAGACTGATCCGCTGGTTACATATAAAATCCCATAAATTTTCCATCAAAAGGCACCGTACGGGCTCAGCAGATCAACACTTCTATCTATGAGGTGGACGGGCATGTGAATGGATATTCTAACAACTCGCAGAAGATGCCATGGCTGGAGTTCATAGGGTTGCATACACTCCTCACCCCTCTCCACAGCTCTTCAGATCACATCTCTCCCAGGTTCTCATGCCTCTAGGACTGAAGGACAAGAAGGGAAAGGTCAGAGCTGTATAGATGCTCAAGCAGCCTGGAGAAAGAGAAGGTTTAGTTGACTTATTCTAAGTAGTCACTGTCAGTAACACAATTGTCTGTGTAAAGCACTACTTCTCTAGTCATGCCTTGTTTTTTCACAGTTATGTGATCAAACAAGAAAAACTTCCTGAGAGCTAAATATGGTATGTGCCCTACATATTTTCTCAGAAGAAAGTCTCTGCTCCTAACTCGTTTTTTCTCAACAAAAGAAAAATATTGACTGATACATTTTCAGGGTTTTAAAATGTAAAGCTGTATTTTAATACCACATACTGAGTATCATTACCTATTGTTTTATGAACATTTCTAAGTTATAATGGAATTTGGATGAGACTTCACATCAATCAGCTTATGTTAATAAATATAAGTCACATGTCCCAGTGAGGAGAATGAAGTGTGCACTTTTGGTGAACGAAACATAGACAGCACTGTGAAAACAGATACTTGGCCACCAAGGTTTGAAGCCTGATGAATGAATAGAATATTTGTAATGAGAATAGCCAACTTTTACATCCAAGTTGTTTGTCCAAGTCTTTAAATTAATTTTCGTGCAGCATAACACACCCGCTTGATACCAAACTGTCAAGAGATTTATTCTAAATGACACTTCTTCAGCTGAGAGTCTAAGAGTGAAGACACACACAGACGCTGCAGTTTTAACTTGCAAGGGCGTTTCGCAGAGCGCTCACATCAGAGTGGGGGCCCTGTGAAATGCGCGCTCTGTTCTTGCAATTGTCTTTATTTATACACAAGAAAAATGACTACATTTGTTCAGTGACGTGAGCATGTGCGTATGTGATTGTGCGTGTGTGTGTGCGAGGTCAGAACTGCTTGTTCAACTTCTTACTATCGCTGTGGGAAGATTCAGATAGAAATATCAGAACACGTTTTATAAACTGATTGTTCTGAACAATGAGAAGGACAATCAGTTCTAGGCAGGGAAAAGGTCATCATGCAGTATTCTATCACATGTAAACTTATATCATTAAAAGCTTATACTGACTACTAAGTACAATTTTCCCTTAACACAAAACTAAGGTGCACTTGATATCATTGTTACATGCTTATAGAGCTGAAGAAAATGAGGAGGGCCCTCATAAATCCAACAGACCTGTAAGAACTCATTCTACATATTATTATTTAAATGCAGAATAAAACACTTAAAGATCGCGTGACCTAATTCAACATGTTATATTCAAAAAAGAGTTACTGTGCATGAAAATTCAAAGTGCACGTCTCCAAAGTATGTTTTGAGCTGTTAGAGAACCAAACACTATCATACAAGGAGCTTATTTTGTCACAGCCTGCCATAGCTCAGGTTGTAGAACCAGTTATCCAATACAAACAGCGTTCAGTGTTCCTCTTTCACATGTGCTGTAGTTTTTACAAGCTGATTCATATAAGAGGAGTGAGAAGTGAAATTCTCTGGTGTGAAAAAACAAAGACTGAACTGGCCTAAATGCTAAGCGTTATGGAATGCACTGCAATGCCTGACGGAGGACAAGAAGTGTTTGCCATAGTGATGGGTGACGTGGCGTCGCCACATAAGAAGATGCCCAGAAAGCTGCAGAAGAAGCAACGTGAGGCAAAGTGCTTCAGCCATTTAAGGAGAGCTGCGGGTCTCCACCAGCTTTTGAACAATCATCTTAGTATTATACATAATAAAAATCATTACTGTGTGGGTGCGGTGCTCTTTGTACGTTTGGGTCTCCTAAGTGAAGCAGAGATTCATGGCAGCCATTTTTTCCCCTTCAATTGCTTAACAAGTTTACGAAAAAGCACTTTGAGCATATTTTTCTTCTATCGCTCATAAAATGAACCCAACATGAGCCAACAGCACTCGCCACCACAACACTCTTTTGCCTTCTTAATATATATTATGCTACATGTTATATTTTGTTTTGGTTTTTTAATTTCAGATAAATTGGCAAGACAGCTTTTTTCACTCCGCAGTTATGGTGTATTATGTGAATCTTGATTTGTATAATTAACAAAATTAATTTTGGAATAAAGCTGTAAGGTGAAGCACTAATTTCCAGATGCACTGTAGGTTCTTAAGACCATTAAGATACACCAAACAAAAATGTTGTCAGTAGACTGAAACAGAAAAAAAAATACAATTTTATTTAATAACAGTATGTGTAGCGACTGTTAGCTAATCTGTTAGCATGAGCAAGCTAACTTTAAGGAATGTTTAACAATGTGAGCTGCTCTGAGAAACAAATATAAACACACTTATTATAAGCTTGATAACTTACCTTGTTATTCTTCAAAAGAATAAATATGAAGTTCAAAAAATAGTCTAAATCAAAGCACTCTGATGCTTTTGGTGTCTTGGTATCCTACACTGTATCACTGCAGGGAACAATAAGTTTTGTATTGCAAATGCACAGGGCCAAGCAGGTACTCGTCCCTGTTTTCGACAGACTTGTCACAGTTATGTTGCACAGTAACTTAAAACCAAAAACTTAATTATAAAACACCTAATAAAAAGCCAAGCAAACATTTAGGACCTTTCTTTATTGAGTCTGTAATTTCTCTTGTAAAATGATTTAAAATGAAGAAAGATGTTGATTATATAGCCAAAAAACAAAATCACTCACTAAAAGAGGTAATAACAGTATTGCTGTCACCCTATGATGAGAATAGATGAGATTAGAGACAGGAGTTTAAAGAATCAGTTTAGGGAGCTAAAAACTGTAGAGTTGTGGTATTCTCTGTGGATATGTTAGTGACTCATTTTTAATACAAATAAAATATTGATTTCTTGATTTGATTGATTTGTAGAGAGTATAACCAGACCTTTAAGACTTAATGACAGAAGAGGGTGTGGTTTCTCTGTAGTATTTATATATCAGGAGTGAAAGCAAAACCAGCCAAACTTACCTGAATGAAGGTTTTAAAACAAAGCTCCGCAACCATACTAACTAATATCTTTGCTTTAATTAAAACATTTTCAAATCCTACCCTTTTTTTTTCCTGGCAAACAAAATAAACCAGAAGAAGACAGTGTACCATGTGAAGGCAAAGGATGTCGGGGAAAAGGTAAAGTGAAAACTATCTATGCTACAGCTGGCCATATTATATACTGCAAAAACATAAGTATAAGCTGCACAGTTAATTGTGCAAATAAGAATAAGAATGAACAATAATAAGTTTAAAAAAATCAGCATAATCATTGAATGAGGAAAGACATTTTTTCTCTGTTTTGCTAGATCAGCCTTGATCAGTCAACATACAGACAATATTGTTTTGTCTTATAGAAAGGAGCTACAGACGGCCTTATGCCGCTACATCACAGACACCCTGACCTACATCCACACGGTGACAGGATTTTGTGAGGGGTTCTCTAAATGGCTGCTGTGGACGGAGACTGAGTTAGACACCTTGATGGATATCAAAGATGGCATTGACGCACTAGACCTGAAAATCACACATATTTACAATTCAGAGGAAAAATGCAAGACCTTCTTCAAATTCATGAAGAACAAAGTAAGTGCAGATAGCAGGCGGGAAAAGCTGGAGAAGGAGCTGACTGAAGTGTTGGAGTACCGATCAACGAGTGTGTGGAATAGAAACAAGTAAGGTAGAGATGGCTGTGGGAGTAAGCAGGATTGCATCTAAAGTTTGGACTGTTGGAAAGGGCACTTTTGATTTAGTTACTGATGCTACCTCTGCTGCTAAAAGTGCTGGTAAAGTTTTGGCTCAGGAAGGAAAAGCATTACGTAATGCAAGCAGGCTGGCCTCAGATATCACAGATATTGGTGAGGCAGCTCTGAAAGGATCTCTTGCTCTCTCAAAGACATCAAGGGCTGGGTTCATTGCTCTCAATGCTCTCTTCCTTGGCATGGATATTTTCTTCATCTACAGAGACAGCACCAGTCTGGCAAAAGGCTGTGAGGCAAAAGTTTCCCAGGTCATCCGAGCCAGAGCTGCACTTTGGAGCTCAGAGATCGACTCATGGCAGAAGATTTGTGACTCTCTGAAGGAAGGTCTTCGAAAATCAGAGAAAAACAAAGGCATCCTGGAAAGTCCATTTTATTCTGAGACAACAAGATAAATCTCCATAGAAACAGAAAGTATAATCTCTGAGTAAACAGATAATACTGCAATATATATACTGTAAGGGTTTTCTTTCTTTTCTTTTCTTTTCAAAAGCTGGAACCAGTTTTTAAAGCTCAATGTCCAATAAGTCCTTGTAATGCAATGTTTTTTTAGTATGGTATTTCTTTCTTCTTTTTCTTTATTTTTTTCTTCTTGTTAAAGTGAATACCTGTTACTACAAGCCTATCACTTCCAACAAGATAATGATTGGCATATGTTGCATTTAATCTTTATAAACCCAGTGTGTGATCACTCAGACTGGGTTTGTATGTTGTAATGTATTTTAGTTTGTTATCTCCAAAAGTTGATTCTGTTCATCTGGACGTAGCGTTTTGGAGATTTACTTTCCTGGATGATTGAGAATGCATCAAGACGTTTAGTTTGTTATGTTTGTATTGCATATCTGTACACTATCTGTACACTATCACTTCAATAATGTATTTTGTTATCTTTTTTTTAAAACTCGATTAGCAAAAACAAATTTTTTACAGTTCTTTCCAATTGTGTATACATTAAAATGGAACTATATAAGCAATTACAAAATGTAAAGCTCATTTTAAATCACAGTTTTGTAAATCTCTGAACACAAATGTTCATCATTTTGCACACTTGGTTCACTTCGAGGTGAACTGGCCTTCAAATCAACACTTTTGATGGTAATACTGTTCAAAAGTCTCGAGTGGCCTTTCATTTCTTTATATTTTGTTTTCAAGGTGTCAGACATTCTTGCAATTTGTTAAGTGGTCTTGAACGATTGTTTTCCAGCTTTTAAGACCTCTGAAGTATCCATCCATCCATCCATCTTCATCCGCTTTATCCGGGGCCGGGTCGCGGGGGCAGCAGCCTAAGCAGAGAAGCCCAGACCTCCCTCTCTCCAGCCACCTCCTCCAGCTTATCCGGGGGAACACCAAGGCGTTTCCAGGCCAGCCGAGAGATATAACCTCTGCAGCGTGTCCTGGGTCAACCCCGGAGCCTCCTCCCGGTGGGACATGCCCGGAACACCTCACCCAGGAGGCGCCCAGGAGGCATC
This sequence comes from Perissodus microlepis, assembly GCF_051167445.1. Classification (NCBI taxonomy): domain Eukaryota; kingdom Metazoa; phylum Chordata; class Actinopteri; order Cichliformes; family Cichlidae; genus Perissodus; species Perissodus microlepis. Next base: position 4,700,186 of record NC_140464.1, on the reverse strand, counting down.
CTTGTCAGATGCCCGAACCACCTCAGCTGGCTCCTTTCGATGTGGAGGAGCAGCGGCTCTACTCTGAGCCCCTCCTGGATGGCCGAACTTCTCACCCTATCTCTAAGGGAGAGGCCAGCCACCCTTCGGAGGAAGCTCATTTCCGCCGCTTGTATCCGCGATCTCGTTCTTTCGGTCACTACCCACAGCTCGTGGCCATAGGTGAGGGTAGGGACGTAGATCGACCAGTAAATTGAGAGCTTCGCTTTTACACCCAGCTCCCTCTTCACCATGACGGACCAGTGCAGCGTCCGCATCACTGCAGCCGCATCACTAAAGCCGCATCACTAAAGCCGCATCACCAATCCGTGCAGCAGCTTCGGCAATGGAGACGCTGAACATGGTCCATTCGGACTCAATGTCCCCAGTCTCCCTCGGAATGCTGTTGAAGCTCTGCCGGAGGTGTGCGTTGAAGATCTCGCGGACTGGGGCCTCTGCTAGACCTTCTCCAACTCACCACCAGGTGGTGATCAGTTGACAGCTCAGCCCCTCTCTTTACCCGAGTGTCCAGAACATATGGTCACAGGTCTGGTGATACGATTACAAAATCGATCATCGACCTGCGGCATAGAGCGTCCTGGTGCCACGTGCACTTATGGACACTCTTATGTTCGAACAAGGTGTTTGTTATGGCCAAACTGTGATTTGCACAGAAGTCCAATAACAAAACACTGCTCGGGTTCAGATCAGGGAGGCCATTCCTCCCAATCACGCCCCTCCAGGTCTCACTGTCATTACCCACGTGAGAATTGAAGTCTCCCAGCAGGACAAAAGAGCACCTTCAAAACACCCCCCATGGACTCTAAGAAGGCTTGGTACTCTGAACTGCCACTCGGCACATAAGCGCAGATGACAGTCAGGACCCATTCCCCGACCCTAAGGCGCAGGGAACAAACCCTCTCATCCACCGGGAAAAACCCCAACGTACTGGCAGCAAGCCGAGGGGATATTAGAATATCCACCCCAGCCCGCCGCCTCTCACCAGGGGCAACTCCAGACTGAGACAGAGTCCAGCCCCTCTCCAGGAGACTGGTTCCAGAGCCCAAGCCATGCGTAGAGGTGAGCCCAACTATATCTAGCTGGTACCTCTCAACCTCACGCACTAACTCAGGCTCCTTCCCCACCAGAGAGGTGACATTCCATGTCCCTATTGCCAGTCTTGGCAGCCGGGGATCAGTCTGCCAGGGCTTCCGCTGCTGGCCACCGCCCGGCACACAATGCACCCAACCCCTATGGCGCCTCCTGCGGGTGGTGGGCCTGCGGGAGGATGGGCCCATGTCCCCTCTTCGGGCTGTGCCCGGCCGGGCCCCATGGACTAAGGCCCAGCCACCAGCCCTCGGGCACCCTTCCCGGGCCTGGCTCCAGGGCGGGGCCCCGGTAACCCTATCCCGGGCAGGGTAAACTGTTCCCTCGATGTTTTCTTCATAAGGGTCTTCTGAATCGCTCTTTGTCTGGTCCCTCACCCAGGACCAATTTGCCATGGGAGACCCTACCAGGGGGCAAAAGCCCCCAGACAACATAGCCCCTGGGATCCCTGGGACACACAAACCCCTCCACCACGATAAGGTAGCGATTCACCCCACTGCTGATGACCTCTGAAGTATTCAAGCATAAAACAGGTGTCTGAATCTAAAGATGAACCAGTTTTATGTCTAAATGTTTGAATGTAAATGCAGCTTTTCATATACACAAAGCTCCCAAACATGTTTCTAGCTGGAGACCTAATTCAGAAAAAAAGCTTGTTGCAGCCGTGGCTCAGATGGCAGAGCTGGTTATCCAGTAAAAACAAGATTTCAGGTTCAGTACCCCTGTACATGTAGTTTTCTTTCTGCACATGTACAGGAGTCGACAAACTGGTGAAACGTATCTCTTCGCTTAAATGACAGCAATGAACTCATGGAATGAGCAAAACACTTGAACCCCACTGCTGATGACTGTTTTCTTAGTGGGAAGTGGTTTCAGTGTCAGATGCCAGCTCTAAAGTTAAACAGAAAAAAATAAAGATAAAAAGTTACATACTAAATGACACACACACACTCATTTTCATAGCTTAGCGAGGACATCTCATTGACATAATGCTTTGCCTAGCCCCTTACCCTAACTCTAACCATCAAAAATAAATGCCTAATCATAACCCTCAGCCTAAAACTAACCATAACCTAATTGTAACCCTGACACTAAAAGTGCATTTTGAGCCTCAAAAATGCCTTCAAACAAATTTTTGATTCAAAGGAGACCAACTATTATTACATGGCAATTACAATACATGAATTTTAAAAGTAGACCTATACTTACCCTAAATTCCTAATTCAGAAAACTAACCATTAATAAAAGAAAGCTTCTCTTGTTGCAGCTGTGGCTCATATGGTCGACCCAGTGAGCACTAAAAACATGGTTTCGGGTTCAGTGCTGCACATGTACCACAGTTGGCAAACTGGTTTAATTTTTTGATAAACAGAAACATTCATGGCATGACAGGAAGGTAAAGGCAAAAACAAAACAGGCAGGTACAAATTATTTCTCTTTTTATCTTATCTTGTGCGTTTATCCTTGTGTGTTATCAAGACAGTCATTGAGGTATGTATTTAAGTACTGTTTGCGTACATTGGTAGGTGTTTCTACATCTGTTGACAGATTTCGTTCACTGTGCAAGAAAAAGTTTGAAGGTATGCAGTTTATGTAAGAGCTGAAAGGTCAGCATGCCACTCTAGATATCTTCACATTAGTAGAGACTGATAATAGATACATTTCTTTCAGGTTAAAAGGCGTGGTGCTGGAAAGTATAGATAAAGCAATTTACTGATGGTACTTGCTGATGGCATCAGATTTTACCATTAGACGAAAAATGTTTACATGAGAGAACTAAAACCTGTAATGTACTGAAGGTGGTCTGACATGTTGTTGGCTCTCTTGGTGTGGGTATTCTATTACTTCCTGTTCCCGTTTCACCACAATGCACTCTGACGGTTTGTGTAGCTTACTAAGTGTAGCCCTTTTAACTACAAACCTTTAGACTATGAAATAAGTCATTATCTAATCTTCAAATGATTTATCCAAAACTGCTGAATCACCTGCAAGTAGTAATCACCTGCTAGTTTAGCCTAGCTTTTAGTCTGGCCTCAAAAGCTACAAACAGCCTATATTTATTAGAATATTGTTATTTCTAAGAGAGGCTGAGGATTAGCTAAACATCTGACATACTGAGCAGGAAAATGCAGGAGGAAAGGGTTAAGAAGCCATGCTGCAAGTGACTCTCCGTGAGACTAGAGCTGCTGGGGGGTTCTTCCTGTTAAAAGCGAGTTTTCTCTTTCCTCTGATGTCAAGTGCTCGCTTATAGGAGGTTGTCTGATTTTTGAGGTTTTCTCTCTATTACTTACCTTATAGTGTACTTACTCACTACATTTCAACAAAATATCTGTTCTTTCTACTCCTTATACTGCTGCTCCTTCTCACTCTTTGGGGACACCTGAAGCATTTAAGATCAGGAACCTTATTTGCTCTGATCACAGTTGGTTTAACAACACTGTTGCTGCTGTTGGCTGAAGGCCTCTTATCCACAGAACAATATGGGATAATGTCACTGATTCAGCATTTGGATATTTACAGATTCAAATACATGCTTATGTATGTGAGCTTTTACGTGCAACAGCTTCACATTGTGGTCAGCGGTGGAATTACATCCATGCTGAAAATAACTAACACTGATTATCAGTGGGAAGAATTAAATTAGTCTTTGTGAAACAGAAATGTGGTTTGTAGTTAAAGGAGTAGTTATGCACTTTAAAAGAACCTGATTAAACATTAAACAGGATAACATCTGGATGGCATCTGATCAAATCTGGATCTGGCTCAATTCATAAGTGAAAACTGACACAAGCTGACAACACAAACGTGTTTCCAAAAATGACATTGAGCAACAAACCGAGACAACCAACTGTATTAGAGGCAAAAAGCAAAACACGTTTTTAAAAAAGAAAAAAAAAGTTGTCCAAAGTGAGGAGCACAGTGTTGTGGTGTCTAACACTGTTTCCTCACAGCACTACAATTCTGGGTACTAATCCGCCATCTGTCCTGAGTGGAGATTATATCTTGTCCCCATAGGTGTGCAAATGGTTGTCTGTGTTAGTCCTAGGACAAAAGGCCACCTGAACAGGGTGCCTCTCGTCGTGTGGCAGCTGGGATATATTTTTTTTATTGCTGGTGAAGAACTGAAAACTCAGAATTTACATTTAGACTAGGATTTTGTTGAACTTGCTTCCTGCACCAGTCCCCTGATTCCAGTGTGAGACTGGCAGTGTTTCATCTTCAGAGCGGTGAAGACTCACAGGTCTGCAGCTCTGAGAGGCTGAAGCTGTAGGCTGTTTCCTCCTGTGAGCAGCAGAGGGCAGTACAGACTGATGTGACTAAAAACATTCACGGCTTTGTTTTTTAAGTCACCATTCAACCATAGAGACTTTTTATATCCATTTAACATTAGACCGAGAATACTGGTGTGTGACCAGTAAAAGGTGTAAAATGTTTGTGTTTGTCCCTCTGGAGTCATTAATTTTTTAAATCAACTCTGGTATTTCATAACTTTAACCAGTGCATCAGTTTGAATGGTTTTTACTCCTGATTTAAATTTGAAATTTGAATCCTAATTTGAAGCCATTTTTAACCTGACAGAATATAGTTTGAATGCAGGACATGGGATAATTGTGATAAAAAAAGAATTAAGACATACATTGGGGGAACTTTAAAGTCAATGCTATATTTCAGAGACCAATCACTGAATATTATCTTTAGAACTTTTTCTTAATATGGAGACAACAGATTTAGGAAATCATATGGTTCCATATTACAGACACCACTGGTGTGAACACTCTCATAGATGCATCTGAGCAATTGGAGGTTCAGTAGTAATAATTTTATGCACTAACTTTGGTATATGCATCATTTCCTTCTATTGTTAAGTTACCTCCTGCATCATATCACTTTTACAAAAAACACAAAAGTTTTACAGACATGCAACAATATTTTATTGAGATCAACAACTGGTCCTACACAGTGTAATTTTCCCAGAATATATGGAAAAGATGCAGAATTGAATTTAAATGACTAAACTACTTGCTTATGAAGCATTACATGGCCTGAGATGTTTACTACATACAAACCCAACAGGTTTCTAAGGTCTGCAATATCTGGTCACATTGTAGTGCACAGTTAAGGAACTAAGCAGAGCGAAGAAAGTCAACATCAACGCAAAACACAACTCAACAAATGCTAATGTAGAAGAACACTTTGTTCATTCATATAAAATCAACCAAAGTGTCAGGGTGTGGGGAAGTCTGGGTGGTTTACCCATTCTCTTTTTTTTAAGTGGAATTATGGGCAATTTTTTTTCATTTTTCTATTTAAATATTTCACAGTAAATAAGTACATTTAATAAATTACATGTATCACCTGGCTCAAAATGTTTACATTTAAAAGTGGCCGTCTATTGCCAGGACCCCTCAACTTTGGATTGACCTGCCTGAGGAGATCAGGCTCGCCAAATCTATGACTTCCTTCAAGTCTCTTTTAAAACACATTTTTAAAAATGATTATTGATTGAAAAATGATTAGTTGTTGTGGTTTTATCTGTATTGCTGTTTTTTTTTTTTTTACTTTATAATATTAAGAGCTTTGAGGAGTTCATCATGTAAAAACATCTGTTTTTGTTGGGTCATGTGACTCAGAGGAAGCAGAGGAATTCTTGGCAGCTGTTTGTCATCGGGGCTGATTGTGGCCCAGTTTAGATAAGGCACCGACGTTGTCACCTTTTCACGCTGCATGGTAAGTAAGCTCCTTGGCTGATGGACTCAAGCCTTTCCGCTCACTCAACCAAGCATACACCTCATCACTGGTTTACTGATCTTTTTCTGTAAATGTTAAACTCACACTACTTACTTGAATGAGAGAACAGTAAACAATCCATGCACATTTTCCTCATCTTGTGGGGCAGGTGCAGAGCCACCAACACATCTTATGTGACTATCATATTGTGAAAATCCAAAAGGTAATGGTAAAATCAAAACCAGCAGGTAGAAAATGTTTATTGATATAATTATTGACTTGTTGTTACTGTAACCTGCACTAAATATTTGACATGTGCTGCCAAGAGTACCTTGCAGAGCAGCCACACTTTGAAAATGTGACAGGAGTGGGCATGGTTTATGTTAAGGTTATATTTGGTTTGGTGTGTTAGGTGAAAAGAAAGAAAGAAAGAAATCTTCCTAAACTTATCTGAGGGGTTTTACAAATCAAAGGTCCTCAGTCAGTACAACATCATAATAAATTAGAATGTAATGACCATTTCTATTGCTAAAAACAGAAGCAGACTGTGTTTCAGGCAAGGACAACAAACAGGATGTTGGGAAAAAGATAAAGAGTATTTATTCCATTTGCAATTGTCCAGTCTGAATACAGCAAAGACTGAAGTATAGGCATCATAATAAATGTGTTTATGGTTTTCCTGTTTTTTTGTTTTACATAGACAGCAATAGGGTTTTTTGTTTTACTGTCATACAAATGCCTCGCCTATTACAAAGGCAAAGAAAATGTATAATAATAAATGAGAGAACTATACAGAATTATACTTTTCAAAATCATATACATTGAAATATCTATTCATTAATGTGTATATAATAATCATCATAATTTAACTTTAACTGGACTTTAAAAGTTGCTCTATTTAAAATAAAATTATAGAACACAAAGAACAATATTTACATCCAAATATATTGGAGTAGAAATAGCAAGATGCTTAAATACACAGATATACTTACATTTAAATTTGTAAAAGTACACAGACATGTTAACCCCTTCATGCATAGTGGTCACTACAGTGGACAGCTATTCAAAGGCTGTTTTCTTGTATTTGTGTCAGTGTTGATGGTATAATTGCACATAAACCAGTACATTGGACACTGATGTGCCACTCCACATTTCTTATTGTTTTATTGATCTTTTCATGCCTAAAGATGAATAAAAAATACTTAACAAAAAGATCCTGATAGAGGTTGTCATAATTCATACATGACAGGGTTAAGTTAAAAAGAAACTTCAACAATCCATTATTGGTCCTAAATATGCAGTCATACATTGGCATATGGTATTTTAAGAGTAACCATAGCTGAGAGGAAATCCCAAGAACCCAGTATCAGAGCAGACAAAAACAAAAATCAGATCAAATTTTAAATAACTTTTATCATATGTAAAAAAAACAAAAACAGAAAACCCAAAACAAAACAAAGAATGACAGGAGCAGAGTACATTATTTCAGTTTGCTTACATTTATTCTTGTTTGTGTCCCTAACAGAGACTAACAGACCTTCACCTACTAACTCGTAGTGTGTTCTCTTACAGAAAGGAGCTACTGGATGCCTTAAGCTCTTACACTACAGACACCATCATCTATATCCACACAGTGAGAGGACTCTCTGAGTGGTTCTCTAAATGGAAGCTTGTGAGAGAGGAAGAAATGATCAGTATGACAGAGACCAAAGACCGAGTTAACTCACTTGACCTGAACATCAGTCATGTTCAAAATTCACATGAAAAATGTAAGATGCTTATAAAATATCTCCAGAGCAAAGTGGCTCCAGACCTAGATGTGGATTTGTCTTAAGATGACATATAATGTATATTTAATAGCATGTAGTTGATGAGATCAGGTAAGTTTAACCACTTATAAATTTTAATGCTGTGAAGGGACACACTTGTAGGATATTTTTTTTAATGTAGTAAATAAACAAAATACATACATGGACAGGGATTAGTCAAACAGTGTTGTGTACTCTTTAGTTGTCTTACTACAGAGGTCTGCATATTGAAATAACACTCTGGATACAGATTTGTGCATCAAAACCAGATAAAGAGACAGAAAGATATGATACACAATTATTTTGAGACTTTAACACCCAACCATCTGTGGTTACCCACCCATGGCCCCCATTCCTGTAGGAAACTTTAATAAGGCTGACCAGTATGCACGACAGTGGAGTAGGTGCAGTACATGGATGACAAGAATGTCTTCTCCCCGAAATTCCTGGCTTATGTGATGAGTCATAAGAACACCCCAGGACTCCAAAGGTGCAGTGAAGAGGATTAGTGTGCAAACAAAAACAAGCAGACTGGAACATAAACAAGCCGTGCCTGTTACAAGAAGCCAAGTAACTTTTTAAAAGTATTGCTAAAATATTTCTCCTGCAAATTTTGCACAATGGTAGTAATTTAGTATTAATAGTAGTAATTAGTAGTATTAGTATTAATTTCTAGAACTCTGTAAGACTCGGTGGATAGAGCCAAAGCTTTAGTGCCACACTCACACTTTCAACCCATCCATGCACTCCAAAAAGGCACTGAACATTCTTCTCCTAAAAATACTAATAAATAAACACTAATAATACAAATTATTACAGCCACATAAGGAGCAATATTAGACTCTTAGTTTTGTTCGAGTGTTAAGTACAGTCTACAGTAAATGCCATCCTGCAAACATGTATATGTTTATATGTAGTGGTGCAACGGATCAAAAATCTCACAGTTCGGATCGGAGCACGGTTTTAAGTCACGGATCGGATCAATTTTCGGATCAGCAAAAAAAGAAACAAAGACAAAATTTTAACATTTACTTATTCACTTATTGAAATATTTTTTTGCCTGTTAAAAACACTCTACTCAAGGCTCATTCCACGCAATTATTAAAATGGTACAACATAGGGCAATATAGGGCTATGTATCTACACATGGGCCAGCACAAGGCCAGTTGCAGACACACTGGTGGTCCTGTGCTGGCCCATGTGTGGATAACCTCTGGCAAACCTGATCTGGACCGCCAAAGGGCCGTCATTCATTGCGGTATGTGGGCCACGTGTAAGTTGTGTGCAGCCACGGGCCAGTTGCAGACACACTGCTGGCCCTGTGCTGGCCCAGATGTCAGCCTAATGTGTACCTTAATAAAGCCAACTAATAACAACATGTGCCGGAACATAGTAGTGCAAAAGTAACATGACGAAACTCTGTTCGCAGTAAATGGACTGATTCTTATATAGCACTTTTCTACTCTCTGGGATTATGCAAAGTACTCTATACAACATGCCACATTCACCCAATCACACACTTTCTCTAGACTGAGTGCTTCCTAACTACATTCATAAGCTGTGTCCCAATTCAGCAACCGCACACTTCGTAGCACGCACACTTCGTAGCACGCACACTTCGTAGCACGCACACTTCGTAGCACGCACACTTCGCCGACTACGTGGGGCGGGTACTTAGTACGGAAGTGAGAGGCTTGTGAAATGGGACGGTCTAGCCTTCTTCGTGCTGCTCAGTTTGCCTAGCAACCATGACACTAACCGCGAGAAACGTTTCATTCAGCATTGTTTGAGAGAAATAAAGGAGAAAAATGTTTTTTTGTTCGTTTATTTTCTTTATGAGATCACTTTGATTAGTTGAGTATCTGAGGGACTGTAAAAACATGATTGTTGGGCTTCATTTCTGCACTGAACAGTCATCTTACGATTAGTTAGTAAATAACAATTGGCTTATGTTGTTCATGAGACTAAAGTCATCTCACTTTGGTAATGTAAATATAATATGGCAAATATTATAATTATTATTAGATTATTATGATATATTACAGCAGTGAGCTTGAACTCATTGTCAAATACTGAGCTTCAGTAAAGATTCAGGTTGCAGTTATTTAAATTTCCTATCACCTTAAATCTTCACTCAAAGACAAGTATCTTTGACAGTGTATATACCCATATGGAAAAGATATATATAAATCTTATAAAATTTGTATCTGTCTTGTGTGAAACTTGTATGAAAAGCATACAAGAGTGAAAACACATAAAAGATCCCTTGAAAAATTATATAATGAAACTTGTATGTTTTGGATACTTACTAAAACAATATATGAAAGTAATGAGAAAGTGGCCACTTTCATGAGTAAATCAAGGTGTCCTGCATATGTGATATATTTTTTTCCTAAATGAAGTCATTCTTTTTTGAACAAGACTCAAAACAGAGCCTATTAATCTTTCACTCATTTCTACACCCACCCCCACCCCCCCAAAAAAAAAAAAAAAATCCCACATGCATACTAGGGCTAAGCCCCGGGTGTTTCAAATGTCTGGCTCCGCCTCTGGTTTTAATGTTCTTCATTATTAAACATTCGCACATAAATAAGTGACATCATATTCAGTACTAACTTTTGAAAGTTTACTCTTCGGCCGCTCCGCCTTTTTTCCCGAAGAAATATCCACACCCACCGCCGCGCTAGGAATACTGGGATACGCGGGACCACGAAGTCTACACCGGACCCGCCCTTCAAATTTGGGGAAATTAACTGCGCGTTTGTCGATCGCATTTGGAGTACACTTCGAATTGGGACTCCCTTCGGCGCGTCGGTGTGACGTAATCGATCTACAAACGCGCACTACGAAGCGTGTGGTCGCTGGATTGGGACACAGCTGTACACATACACACTCTTACAGACTGGAGGAGCCAGGAATCAAACCACTAACCATCAGATCAGCAGGTGACCTGCTCTACTGCCTAAACTGCAGCCACTCAGAGGTAAGCATGAGTAAATCGTCACTAGCTTTTGGATAAAGTGTACACTTACAAACCTGTCAAATCTGCATTTGAAACATTGGCTACTATAGCAGTATAGTATTGCAACGTGGCATTTGGCTCTTCTAACTAAAATAGGAAAACAGGAACATAAATAGTGCCATCATTGCCAGACCTGGCCCACATCTGGTTGACATACACCCTGCCATGACACCAGTCAGTCAGAAGTGCCAGCTTGATGCCAGATCCGGGCCAGAGCTGTTTTCTATGAGCCTGGGCCACAAAACCCAAACAACAATCAGGCCAGATGTGGCATGCGATCACATAAACAGTGCCATCTATGCCAGGCCTGGCCCGTATCTGGATGAAATACGTCTTATCATGCCAGAAGTCAACCAGCAGTACTGGCTTGATACCAGATCCAGGCCAGACATGCTTGCTATGTGGGTATAAGTTACATATACTGTATATAACTACCAGCTCTCTCCAGCTGTGTCGATCTATATTATCTTTTTTGACCCCAAGTGTTTATTTCCAGAGAAAAGAAACAGCAGACTATGCTAATAGGACGTGATGTTACAACACTAGTCAAATATTAATGCATAATATTTGTTTATGACATCATTTTTTGTTATGGAAAAAAATATTTTTTAAATAATCATGAACATTAGGAGTAGTGATTTTAGAACTTTATGTATATAATTTGTCATTTTTTACTGATGTAGGCCAAAAATAAATACTCAGTACCATTTAATTTAGTTTAAAGGTTTATTTGCAAGATGCAGGAACCTAAAACATTAAAAGCTAAAAATGTATTTCGCATGAAACGGGAATTAAAACGTGGTGATAGAGCCAGGTGCAGATGCAAGTCAGATGTTAATTTGGCTGTAGGCTATGGCACTTGGCCACAGCTGGAGCTAGTTGACACAACTTGGTCAGGAGCAATAGGATTGACGGAGTGTGTTTAAATTAACCTGACAAATGTCACAGATGAAATATTAACTGTTTATTTCCTGGTTTGATGTCTACTACACATCTGTTTGACCGTTACCAGTTAATCTGTGACACCAGTTAATCTGGAACACCGGCAGATGAGTTTGCACTCTTCCACAAGAGTAATATTCCAGCGTGCAAAGTAAAGACAGCAGACAGTGTGAGGAGAGGTTCTGGTTCGGTTGTTGTGGGTAATCACTCAAGGTCAGGTAAGGTTCGTTCATTTAAATTCGATTCTAAGCTTGATAAAATCTAATAAAAACCAATGCCTGCAATTACTGTCATGAAAGGTCACTGGAAGGCAGAATTTCCAAGGTTGCAGGCCAAAACCACAAGAATTACATCTTATATTAAACCGGCTGCAGCCTCTGCACCTGTTACATGAGTTACATGTGCAAAATGCCTGATGATGTTTTGTTAATTCCTGCTGTTTGGGATGCTATAGTCCTCTTATTAGGGATGTTTTTGGTTTCTTGGTGGGAAGTGGGGATAAAGTCCCAGTTAAAATTCTGAGTGATTCAGGAGACTATGACTCCTATATAGTGAACCTGTATAGTGTGCTGCCCTTCTCGAAGGAGTCTGACACAGGTGACTGCCTCCTCAGTATTGGGAGGGGTTTGACCACCCTCCCTGTTCCTTTGCATAAGCTCATCAAACCATTAAGCTAGCACCATTACAACTTATTCTTCTGATAATGGAACCTTTTGAACATCTTGTTCTATACTGTGTGGGTCCTTTGCTGCCCTCAACATCTGGAAATAAGTATCTTCTTACAGTGATGTGTCAAAGTACCAAAATTCCTGCTGGATATCCACTGAGGTCAATGACGAGCAAGGCAGTGGTGACAGCTTTAACTCAGTTTATGTCTGTGTGAGTGATCAGAGTTCAAATTTTTCATCTCACATGTTCGCCAAAGTTTTGAAAACCCTGCACATAAACCATAATTGGTCATCAAGATACCATGCACAAAGACAGGGTGCTCTGGAAAGGTTTCCCCAGATGCTAAAGTCTCTTTTGCGTACCTATTGCATAAAGCTTAGTAGAGACTGCGAAGAGGGTCTGCCATGGCTGATTTTGGCTGAAAGAAGACATAGGTTTCAGCCCTAATGAGCTTGGGTTTTGACATAGTGTGCGTCGGCCCTTGGCTGTAATAAAAAATAAAGGGGTTTATTCCGAGCCACCTAAAAAACTTGGTTGAGTTTGTAAATGGATTTAGACTTTGATTGCTTGTAGCTGGGATTGCCAGTTGTCAGTTTTGTTGTGGGGACCAAGTTTCAGCCTTTTTGCCAGTTGTGGGATCTCTGTATCGTCCCCCATTTACAGGCCCTCACAGGTCCTTAATGAGAAACTTTTGATCTAAATTACTTTCAACCCTAAAATGAAAAAAGTTGATTCAGCGCTGTCATGTAAACTTACTCAAACCGTATTATGCAAGTGACCAAAATTCTAGTCAGTGTGTTAAGGACACCGTTCACCCTTGTTTGTTTCTTCACTTCCGTACTTTTCTGAAATTGATGAAATACCAGAGCCTGATGACAGTTTGGTCATTTGAAAAAATTTCAGTCTCTTTGTATTCTGGATAAATTCCTGTCTCATTTGCCGGTAGATAAATGCAATGAGCTGTCAGAACTGATTTTGTATTGCTGTTTGTTTGGTGAGGTTCCCACTTGCACGGACTTGATTGCTCATGATACTTTTTTGTTGTTGTTTTCTTTAAAATTGGATTGTTTGGTGTTCTTTCCCGTTTTTTGTCATAAGTCATGAGCCAGGTTGTGACATTTATTCAATGTCAGCATGGCTGCCTTCCAGACTGGGCAGAGATGCCAATGCATTTTCTTTCCATCAACGAACTGTTAATTGAGCAGATTTGACACAGTTTCTTGAGCTAGTTCAAAACTTGCCCCCTCCCTCTGCTATCAGTGTACCATATTTAGTTCCAAATAATCAATGAAGTAATTATGAAGTAGAATCAAGTAATCTAGAGGTGGCTGTAGAAGTAGGCTGAGTGTAAAGTCTCCCAGTTCATCAGGGCCAGAGTTGGAGATCTGTGACTCTCTGGATGAAGGTCTAACAATATCAGAGAGAAAACAGCACTTTGGACTCTCCAGGTTATCTTTTCAGCAAATAATGCTATGGCAATGTTGTGGAGGATTGTGGAGGCTCAGAGCATGCGCATGATGATAACAGGTGTACGGGTCATTCACTCTATTGGTCTTGCTGCAAACACCCAGGTAATACAACACTTACCTTTCTACTGTTAAACTGGTTCTAAAAGTAATGCAGGTTCAGTAAAAATGTGTTTTGTGAATTTCTTTTTGTAGTTTTCTGTCTTGAGAATTTGTTTACATATATTATCAGACTGTTTCGATGCTTATCAACCTCTGACTCAACCTGGCTGTCACTGCACACATGTGCTTTAGTGAGTCATAGTGGTTTTAATGATTTACTCTGAGTTACTAAATTGTGTTTAACATAACAATAATAATAATAATGGATTGGATTTATATAGCGCTTTTCAAGGCACCCAAAGCGCTTTACAATGCCACTATTCATTCAGACTGACAGAAGCGAGGCTGCCATATCGCGCCATCGGCCCCTCTGGCCAACACCAGTAGGCGGTAGGGTAAAGTGTCTTGTCCAAGGACACAACGACCAGGACAGAGAGCCCGGGGATCGAACCGGCGACCTTCCGGTTACAGGTGCGGTTAAAACTGTTCAATGTTTTGCAAAAAGACTGATTTATTAAAAAAGCTTAGGACACTGAGAATGTGGTTCGGAGAATGGGAAGTTTTACCATTTCAGATAAACCGCAGAGGCATGGCCAAGGAGTATTTGGAGTAAATTATTTCAGTAATTCATATTAATTGCAATTTAATGTAAATTACACTTAGCACTAAAAAAAAGTCTAACATTGCTCCTAATGGGACTATGATAATTGCAATTATGAGTGTTTATTAAATAGCATTCATAGGAGAAGAGTCTGGAGTGGGTGAATTGCTTGAAAGTGTGAGTGCAGTGCCTTTGCCAGTGTCCAACTTCTTGGTGAATATCTCAAAAAAGTTGACTTTTTATCTATACGTAACCTTTCCTGGTGGGGGAAATGTTTTTTCACTCATCCAAGTGATTTCTCAGTCTAAGCTGACTGCATGCTTCCACTTGTTGAACAGTACTTTTGCATAATGACTGAAGTTTCAATCATTATGCAAATTTGAAAATGCTACGTCCAGATGAAGAGAATCAACTTTTTAGGAATTTCCTTAACTGAAGGGCTGAGCATGCATCTAGACTTTTTGGTGAATATCCTTTGAGATCAGGTCAGCAATATGAGAATGCTTTGGACTGTTGAATGATTTTCTTCCAAGTTAAATTTCTTTTTAGGTTTATGATTTCCTCCTTATAGTACTGTTTGCTGACTTAATCTTATCAGTTCTGTCTGTGCCATAGCTAATTATTCTATTTCAAGTAGAGTTGCCTGCATTGGTGATATAAAGTCCTTCATAAGATGCGTGATAGAGAAATTCTACTTCTCTGAACTATTCCCATATTGAACAACTGTAAAACCAGTTGTTCAATGTCCGTCATTTACAATAATACATTCACAATAATATATTTTTGATTGGATCAACCTTTTCTTCTGTACTGCTTGTGTTTAGTGTAACACATTTTAACACATTTCTTAATTTGAGAGTCACATTCAAACAGTGCAAATGTGCACTCACGTTGTTTTTGGCACTCGCTTTCTGGTTGGTTCAATAGCATTGAGTCTGAAATACAGGTTTCATTCTGGATGCAGTACTCAAATTTTCAAGCAAAAATTCTGATAAGATTTGTCTTTAAATACAGATTCCTATAGTACGCTGTTAGACTTTTCGTCTCCACTTTACGGTAACATACTGGCGTCACTGTTGCCAGCGTCATACTGTGACGCCGTGTTACGGTAGCTTACCGTTCTGCAGGATGATACCGTTTTTTGCTGTTGTGGTATAATACTCTTGGACAAATTATGGTAACGCACCGTAGCTTTTTTTTTTTTTATGTCGTTATGTCGTAAATTACGTCAACAAAGTAACATCATACTGTGATTAAGAAATTGGTATACTACCGTTTATTCACGGTATGTCACTGTAAGCCCGCTGCAAGGTAATAAACTGCAATATATTTACCAGTAACTTACCGTTAACCCACATCATCAGTACCGAAAATATTCATCTCTGCTAGAGGATACCATGTCCCAACAGGCGGTCATTTACTGTTGAGCAGGTTGTAATTTACCGTAATTTCAGGAAACAGTAACATACTGTAAGAGACTGGAGGGTTCCAAAAAAAATGTATTGTATGAAAAAAAAAGTATCATTTATTCATTTATATGTATTTTTATATAAAAACACACACACATATATATATATACACACACACTATCGATTGATCGAGATAGATAGATAGATACACACACACACACACACACACACACACACACACAAATATATAATTCATGTGCTTCACACCACTTTTTTATTTCTGTTCTGATTTTCCTCTGCAGAAATACACATTTCCAAAATCAAAAACTGAAAAGAACTGAAAACATATTTTGATTGAGGAAGCACTTGTTTTTACTAAACTATGTAATCCATGTATTTTCTCAGATGGTTGTACAAATAATAACGATATTATGTCATATCCATATCATGCCAGACAACATATGCTCAAGTGTTGGGTTTTCTTAGTTATTTTTTGTAGGGTCTTAAACCTACAATGTGAAGTTGGCACCTTACAAATAAACTGAATTGTAATAAATATAATATCAAGCCCCACACTTCTGCCTTTATATACACTTTGTCCAAAATACTGGCTCACACTACCAAATCAATGCACAAAGCAGGGTCCACAAGGACATGGATGAGCGTATGTGGTGTGAAGGAACTTGACTGACCTGCACTGAACCCTGACATTGCTTTGTGGACTGAGTTCATTGATTTGTAGGGTGAGCCAATACATGTGACAATTAAAGTGTAAGTAGCTGAAATAATTTTTAACAAACGGGTAAAAGAAGGAAAAAAAATCAAAACTGTTGCACTCAAAAAACCTATTGGACAGAGACAGCTTCTTGCAAGACGGCGAGAGAGCTTGACTTCATTGTTGTTCGACTCGTGTAAATGTCCAGAAAGCATGGGCCATGGATCATCTGTGGAGACACAGGTAACAACACATTGGTCACTTAAGAAGTTCACTAGAAATGGCAACACTAGTTACCTAATTTGAAGTTTTCCACTCAAATTCAGTATGCCGCTGGAGGAAAGTTGTGACATGAAGGTTAATGTGAACAACCTTTCGCTTCACAGTGGTCCCAGTCTTTCTGCTTGTCCCAACCTTGGAGGTACATTTTGTTCCCTCTTCAGGGTTTATCCTTACAAAAAACCTTAAAACATGCCATAATAAATAGTAACATACTAACTATTAGCTAACTGTTCAAACATACCTCTGAATTAGTTCCAATGTTGCACACGCTGACTCCTGGTATTCCAGGTTCAATACATAGAATGAACCAAAGAAGACTGACATCGCATCAGCAAAGGTGTTCTCTTTGTCCAGCTCAACAATTACACGGCCCTCTGCACTCACCATCCAGCAGGTGGCAGTCATTAAATTTTGTCCTTAAATGTATAGGGGCAACATTGTCATTATGCAACAAAAAATAATTTCAATACTTCACTTCTTCACACTGTCTAGATAGTCATAAAGCAAATAGCTATGTCCAGTTAATTATCAGTGGCCTTATGCACATAAGTCAGT
Organism: Perissodus microlepis; assembly: GCF_051167445.1. NCBI lineage: Eukaryota > Metazoa > Chordata > Actinopteri > Cichliformes > Cichlidae > Perissodus > Perissodus microlepis. The sequence goes on along the minus strand of NC_140464.1, from coordinate 4,682,762 downwards.
TTTAACATATTATAATTGTACATAATTGGGAATTATTCTGCACATTAAACACACCTAACAAAGAGTCAGCCCAATCAAATTACCGGAGATGAATCAACTGTATGGTTATTTTGGAGTTTATAGTTTGTGCTGCTGTTAAACTTTACAGTATTGACTTCAGTATTTCTGCTGTTAATGTAGCTAGACTACCATGTTGATCAGTAATATGTAATGTGAAATTTGATATTGTTACTTTGCTGGATTCACTGAGACACATATCCAACAACCTTGGTTTATAAAGGAAATTACAGAAATTTGAGCTAACAAAACAGAGACTGGATACCTGTGTCCACGAAAAGCTCCCGTGCCAAACAGAAATTGTAATATGGTCTAATCAGTTCTATTTCAAAAATGACTTCTTACCAAGCATGATCAGCCTTGGGGTGCTTGGCAGGTTGCTCTCTGCTTCAAGAGACATCCTGGTAGATGTTTCCTGCCATAAAAAGGACCAGGACATTTTATGTAACAAAAACAAAAACAGGACAGCAAGAAACAGCATTAAACATAGAGCTGTATGAAAAAAGCTTACATCTGCTAAGACAAAGAGGGAGTCAAAGGAGCTTGCAAAGAAAAGCGTCTGGACTTCTTTAAGTTACTTGAAGACGTTTCACCTCTCATCCGAGAAGCTTCTTCAGTTCTAAGGTCAAATGGTGGAGAGTCCCAGATATAAACCTAGTGGGAGTATCCCCCCACAGAGGGACAAAAGGACCCCCTGATGATCCTCTAATCGCCTGAGCCAAGGTGTGAAAGCGGGTGTGGGTCCCAATCAGCCAGAGTTTCGGGTGTGTTCATTGTGAAACCTGGCCCCACCTTATCATGCGAATTCCTGAGGTCAGATGGCCCAGGATGTGAGTGGGCGTTAAGGCGTCTGGGAAGGGATCTCAAAAACGGATTATAGATGGCAGAGAGTTGGTGTCGTAAACCCCCGCCTCTGTTCAAAGATGGTCGCTCACAGTGGACATAGATGGCTTCTTTCACTCCTCTTTCAAACCATCTGTCCTCTCTGTCCAAAATGTGAACATTGGCATCCTCGAAAGAGTGTCCTTTATCCTTAAGATGCAGATGGACTGCTGAGTCTTGTCCTGTGGAGGTGGCTCTTCTGTGTTCCTGTGTCCACAGGACAAGACTCAGCAGTCCATCTGCATCTTAAGGATAAAGGACACTCTTTCGCATGATAAGGTGGGGCCAGGTTTCACAATGAACACACCCGAAACTCTGGCTGATTGGGACCCACACCCGCTTTCACACCTTGGCTCAGGCGATTAGAGGATCATCAGGGGGTCCTTTTGTCCCTCTGTGGGGGGATACTCCCACTAGGTTTATATCTGGGACTCTCCACCATTTGACCTTAGAACTGAAGAAGCTTCTCGGATGAGAGGTGAAACGTCTTCAAGTAACTTAAAGAAGTCCAGACGCTTTTCTTTGCAAGCTCCTTTGACTACGATGACCTGGATGACTGAGAACCTTCACAGACACAAAGAGGGAGTCTTCGTCTTCCTTGTAATACTTTATCATGAGAAGTATGGCTGCTGTGCCAACCTTGTTGTTGGTCAAAACTCCCTCACTTTCTATCTGCTGGATGAGTGTCCTTATACCAAGGTTCCATTTGAGCTTCTGGCTGGAGAAATAGTTAATAATCCTTCTGCCTTTGGTTATGAGGGCTAGACCTAAGTGCTCACTGATATCGATGACTGTGAGTTTGGAAAAGTGGTTCGAAAGACCTTTCCGAGTAAACAAGAATGGCCACTGCTCCTGAATTTCAGCTACTGAAAGTGAGGGACAACTGTTGATAAGCTGCCGCTGAGAAATATATGTGAGGTACATGAAGTCATCCACATCAGACCCAAGAGCTGGAGTAATGGTTGTACATAGTGGTGGACGTGGAGGAGGAGGGGTGAGGGGGATGGCTTGATGTTTCAGCTGATGCAGCAGGGCAAAGCTCCAGAGTAATCGTGTCATTCAGGTTCTCTGATCTGTTGCCATCTAAAAAAAAAAAAAAATCATTGGAAAAGCTACTTTAAAAAGCTACTATGTCAACAAATATGTTCTCACTAAAAGATGAACCCTACAATTAGGATTGAGTAGTAACGGCAAGGCAGTTTTGGGGACCTTGTCTGAAGATGAAAAGAAGCAATCCCAGGACTGCAAAAGAACTACAAACTCAAGGTCTTGCATTGAAAAGTCGTAATACAATATATTTTACAGTATGTCACAATTTCCACCCTTAGTTGTACCACTACCAATGAAAGGTTAATGGTGTTAGATTTAGTGTCTACTTTTGTTTATGTTTTCCGTTTTATTTATCTACCAGACAATGTGAGCCCCAAAACGCTCTTCAATATTATACTGTCAAAGTGCATGTGTAGTATGGTGAAGAGAAAAAAAAAGCTAATCAAGCTAATCAGTGACATATGTGTCTATGAGTGACCTTCAACTCATAGACTCAAGTCTATGAGTTGTACAGAACCTACACAAACCTCCTTTAAATGCAAGAAGTAGTTTACGTATTTGAATTGGTGTGAGAAAGGGTTTGAGATCTTCCGCCTCCACAAACAAAAGATCACTTTTTTGTTGTACACCAATAACGTCCATCAGATGTTCTACAATGCAGATTATTTTCTCTCTGTCTAGTGCCGGCAGGAGGCTTGTGAGTTCCTCTTCAATTTCCATCCTTGAAAAAGAATTAAGAGGAAACAGAATGGTGTAGGGAGACAACAAAAAGGCCTGCCATGTTATAAAGTGGTAGTGGGTAATAATCCATCAGACTGTCAGCATTTACACACACACACACTTCTTTCTGTAGGGCAACGCAAGCAGTGAAGTCTAAGGTCAATGAGAAGTACTGAGTGATGCAACTTGAGCACAAAGTACAATTCAGAATCATTAACAAGTATAACAGCTATCTTCCCAAAAACCAAGCCATCATCAGTGTCATCTACAATGGAAACATAGCCTTTGACATACTTGGTACCTTTGTAGACAACTGCTGACACATCCAAAGTGGTCTGATTAGTGCAGCCTGCTTTTGCCACAGCTTCTTGAATGACAGTTCTTTGAACTGTAGGTGGAAACAGTTGGCCCACTGAGAGGTAGGACTGCAGTAACTGATGCCGTTCTGTCACAGTCTTGCATAAGTTGACAAAATTGTGCACTGTTCTTGTACATGCTTTGAAATATGAGTGCTTGCTCTCAAATCTAAGGGTCCACAAACAAATGAGTGGTCCAAAGTGAAGGATAAGCTCTGCAAAATGTAACAAATAGTGATGTTTAGCTTTTAAAGCTTTGTCAGGAAACCTACTGTGTCGCAGATGTATATAGTCCTCTATCTTTAGGTAGGCAATGTCATTGTGACTTATTTTGGGGGCACATACAAGATCAACAATGTCTCTAAGTTTAAGGCATAACTACTAAACCTCACTATCCACAGGATGTTTTATCTTTTCACCAATGTACAGAGGCAGAAGTCGCAGAAGACACCAGTTCTGTGCTGCTGAACCCCCCCCCCCCCAGCCTCTGCCCTGTTTTCACCTCACATGGATTAGTTAAAGCATCACTTCCTACGTGTTTGAACTATACAATTGCTCTGTTTAACTGGTTGTATGTGAAATGCCCTTCCACTTGCACAAGGGTATCAATATATAGCGACAAGTCACTGGAAACCACTCCTTCAAATAAATCATGGCCCAAACATGGAAGTAACCCAGAGCACACATGGAAAGACTTCAGTGAATTAAACACAGAGTCAAATTTAATGCCATTCACAATCAAGTGGTCACTTGTAGATAGGACCTCAACACTGTCTTTATAGTTATCAGCTGTTCTTTTTTGTCCAAGTGATAGTGGATCATTGATAAAGCTTTCCCTGTCAATTAAGCAGCATCTGCAAAAATGTTTGCTGCAGCTGAAATTCTCAGTGAAACCACCTATGCAGTGGGAGCCCAGATTGTCTCCTAAGATGGCTATCAAAGCTGCCTTCATTATGGTTCCATCCTCTACCAGAACCCCTGTCTCTTCCATATCTTTAAGGTCTGCAATAAGACTGGAAAAAACTTTGTTATGGACAAAAGTTTTGAATCATTGTCCCTGCAAAGCAGAACAAGTTGCATTGCATCAACAGAGGACCGGTTATGTGGTAAGATCTCACCTAGAGTCATGTACACTGCCAGGATTTTATGTTTCTTTTTGCCAGACCCTAATGGATTAACCACTTCAAATGCATCTTGGTAGAGAATGAGTGAAAGAGATGATGGATAGTGCTGTAAAAGTGCATTATCCTTGACATTTTGACCGTCTGAGACATCCTCTAAAACCATGTCTGGTGATCGGCGCAGTTTTGACTGTTTGTACTGTTCCCGTATTGTGGGGTGTCTCAAGAGAAATTTCAGTGTTTATTTAATTGGCACATACTGAAAATAACGCTGTTTGCCTGTACTGTCAGATCCTAAAAAAATTTGAGTGGGTTCCACATAACTGAAAATTTCTTTGAAAAATCTCTTCCTTGTTTTGTCAGATCTCAACACACCTTTATTGTACAGTGTTAAGAGATCATTCTGTGAAAGGTCTTGACTGATGTTATCTACTTCTGCTTGTGGAATATTAAATTCAGATAGTTTGTCAGACAGTTTTGCCAGAACATCGTGCATTGCACAGCTGTGAAGATCCTGAAATTCCTCTATGATGCACTGTATAGTGCTGGTTGGCAAGAGCATTTTAGCCTGCATTTTTAAATAAAATAAAGCCAATCAATCTAGAAATAAATCTTCATCAGTAGTATTGTGCTGTGAATCCCTGTCTTCTAATAGATTAACTGTGTCCTGTCCTTGTATTATGGCAATTTCACCAATTTCTTGTTGCCTTGACTGCTGAACTGTCTGCTTATGCTTTCGAGAAATATGGCTGGAAAATGATGTTCAGACACTGAAGTATTTAGAGCAACCTTCAAATGGACATAATACTTTTTTCCCATCTTTGATGTGAAATCTGAGATGGGCACAAAGACCTGTGAAGTTTTGTGCAGCATACCCACATCCAGGAACTTGACAGCTGAGGTAACCAGTGAACTTATAAAACTCCTCCTCAGTGGTCTCCCTTCTTGTTCTGTGATTCCTATGCATATGTGAACGAAAGGCAGAAAATGTTCTGAACGTGGCGGGACAGTTCTCAGTTCCACAGGAAAACTTATAGTTAGCTACATGTTTGTGGCTTTTAACATGCAAACTGAACAATATAAATTTCCGTGCACGGAAGCCACAAAATTTACAAATAAACATAGTTGCAAAAACTTCAATGACAAATTTCCTACCCAAAATGACATATGCAATGCAAAAAACCCCTCCAAAAACAAAATAAGACTATTTGTCAATAGGGACAAATTCCCAGTTTTTAAATGATCAAAATTATTCACAAAAGGCTTCAATAAACACAAAATGTGTGTCGACAAAAAGCACAGTAAAGACAAGTGAACAGTGCACAAAAATAAGCTCGATATTCGAGCTCGACGCCTGTTCTAAAGTCTGAATGACTTTAGAACAGGGGTCCCCAATCCCAGTCCACGAGGGCCGGTGTCCCTGCAGGTTTTAGATCTCACCCTGGGTCAACACACCTGAATCACATGATTAGTTCATTACCAGGCCTCTGGAGAACTTCAAGACATGTTGAGAAGGTAATTTATCCATTTAAATCAGCTGTGATGGATCAAGGACACATCTAAAACCTGCAGGGGCGATCGTGGCTCAAGAGTTGGGAGTTCGCCTTGTAATCGGAAGGTTGCCGGTTTGAGCCCCGGCTTGGACGGTCTCGGTCGTTGTGTCTTTGGGCAAGACACGTCACCCGTTGCCTACTGGTGGTGGTCAGAGGGCCCGGTGGCGCCAGTGTCCGGCAGCCTCGCCTCTGTCAGTGCGCCCCAGGGTGGCTGTGGCTACAATGTAGCTTGCCATCACCAGTGTGTGAATGTGTGTGTGAACGGGTGGATGACTGGATATGTAAAGCGCTTTGGGGTCCTTAGGGACTAGAAAAAGCGCTATATAAATACAGGCCATTTACCATTTACTATTGTATGAACTACACTTCTTGTAAAAACCTGATTGGTAATGCGTTTGAGAAAAGCTCCTGCTGTGACCTTCCTTCTGTGAGGGCTCACACACACACACAAACACACACACACAGAGAGAGAGAGGGAGATCATTAATACAAAGGATTGGAGCCGGTTTTGGATTTTCACTTGTTGTTGACTTTAATATGAGTAGTCACATAAAATTCATTCCAATTTTTTGCCTTTGCTTCAATTAGGTTGTTTCTTTAAATCTACAACACTTTCCTTTTCAAAAAGTTTACTGACATAGTAAGGAGGTAGCTAGGGAACTCAGTAAGTATGAGCAACAGTAGCTTAAGGACACTATCTCCAATAAAGAGGATTTCATCATCTGCAGTTCGTAAAAAAGTGCCATATTAAAAACAATTCAGCAGACCGTCAGAGTGCAGATACAAACTGTTTTCAGCTATAGAGGTAGAGGTACACTTCATGCACTTATCAACATACAGTTTAGAGGCTTGCATTAGAGTGCATTGGTGCTTGGGCATCTTTTATTTAGCATGGTTATACCATTGTGAATGTAGCTATATAAACATGCTCAAGAGTCTATCATATGTTTGACATGCAACTAAAAATTCGAAAATATATTTTTAAATCAGTAACTTTGCAAATTTAGAGGAATTGTTTTCGGACAACATATGTGTCACATTTTAAACAGGGTTTGAATAATCAGCGCCGACATACAGACATTTATGCACTGGGTATAACAGACATGCTTACCGTGTGAAAGGCCCTCTGATGTCTTGGAGCAGAGAAACACTCTGTATTGTTGCTTTTCTCTATTGTATAAGCAAAGTCGCCCGCCAATGACTAAGATGTTGGTGTTAACATGTCTTTTTATTTCATTCACACAGACAATGAATACTGAACAGCATACATTAAACCAGGTATCTCCCAACCCAGTAGTTACCAATCATGCGAAGCATGGCTGGTTTAACACGACGGGCATAACGACTTGCTTCTATCAGCTGTGCAATATTGTCGTTAATTGCGCATACTATATGTTGTGATGATCTCAGTTCAGTCATGGTGTGTTCTGCAATCCTGCTGAATTGTGTTATAGTCCCATCGTTTGTGTATGCGCGTACAAACAGGCGTATGGCGGGGATGAATCGGAATGTCTTGAGCCTCAGCATCACATCGTCGTAGTAGGTGTCAAAGTAATACTCGGGCAGTTCGAGCAAACAGCTGTGTTGCACCTGACTGGGATGAGCTGTTCGATATCCGTAGCATGTTTCCTGTAGAAAGGCGTTTAGCGCCAACATCACCAGGTGATGGGTTGCAAGCTTGATGTCGATAACGGTTTCCTTACACAGACCTGATCCTGTAGGATCCTGCAGCAACTGTGGAGAGGGGGGAGGAGGTGGTGGAGTGTGGATTAGCAACGCTGGTGGAGGTGGGTCTGGCGAGTCTGAGAGGTCCCACGCTTGCATGTCTCGCTCTGAAAATGAGAACAATAAAAAGATGTTATATTTTGTTGCATAGATACGCACGCACGCACACACACACACACACACACACACACACACACATTTAACCTACCATTTGGCTTATTTAGTTGCGAAAGAGTTTCCAGTTTCTAGTAGACATGCGTTGTGACTCCCCCCAAAACACTCCCTCACCACAATCTACACGAAGTATAACTGCTCCGCTGTTATATTTAACGGTATACACATACCTATTACTGCCTTGCTATTCTAACTTAAATTTAGACCCATCTACGGCGTTTTCGCAGCATTGCTTTTTACGATGAGTGCATCGGGTGCATACACCTGTAGACGTACCTAGAGCGGCTGTGGCTTGGATGATGTTCCGGCTGTTCGTGATGGTTGATACCGACGTCATCCTGCACTCCTTAGTTAGAGGTGTCTGTGTTCCTTAGGTCACTCTGTTGATGTTCCAAATGATGAAAGAGTCTTTATATGTATAAGGGTTAGACCAGACCACTAAGAGGTGTCATTACCCCCCGGGGGTTGGTCATGGTTTCAGTTGACCTCTGACATGATAAGATAAGATAATGGAACTGTTTGTAATGGAACTACAGTTGGGATGTGAGAGTGCTGGGATGCTCTTGATAAGGGAGCCTCTTTTATTGTTTCATGACTTCTTTTGCTGACTGTTGGGGGCCTAACTGTAACCCCCTCTGTCTAACTGTTGCAGAGTTAAGAATCTGTAGTTTTTAGAAGTAACACAAGAAAAGTTTATTTCTAAAGGAATACCTGTTGTTTGTGGTGCTCTATTTAAAACTATTAGCCTCTGTGTCTTTTCGGAGCGCTAAAGAAAAAAGTAAAATGCTCCTAAAGTAGTTAAATCATCTATGTGTAATCAACAAGTCTTACTGTTGCAGTGTGTTTGTGACTAGTAGATAATTATAGGGCTAGTTGCATTAAAGGAACATTGGGGGTTGATACAGTGCTAGTGTGGCTAGGTGTGAATATGTGCTTTTAGAAGTATCACAGTTTATTTCTAAAGGGATACATGTTGTTTGTGGTATTCTGTTTAAAAACTATTAGCCTGTGAAACTATTAGAAAAAGTGAAATCTTCCTAAACTAGCTAAATTAAATGCTGTGTGGGGATACACGGTTTTTAGAAGTATCACTGTTTATTTCTAAAGGGATACCTGTTATTTGGCAGCACAGTGGCACGGTGGTTAGCACTGTTGCCACACAGCAAGAAGGTCCTGAGTTCAATTCCAACATCAGGCCGGGGTCTTTCTGTATGGAGTTTGCATGTTCTCCCCGTGTTTGTGTGGGTTCCCTCCGGGTACTCCGGCTTCCTCCCACCGTCCAAAGACATGCAGCTTGTGGGGATAGGTTAATTGGAAAATCCAAATTGCCATTAGGTGTGAATGTGCGAGTGAATGTGAGCGCGAATGGTTATCTGTCCCTGTGTGTTGGCCCTGCGACAGACTGGCGACCTGTCCAGGGTGTACCCCGCCTCTCGCCCTATGACAGCTGGGATAGGCTCCAGCGCCCCCCCCGTGACCCTGAAAAGGAGAAGTGGAAGCGAATGGATGGATGTTTGAAACTATTAACCTCTGTGTGTTTCAGAGCACTAAAGAAAAAGCAAAATGATCCTAACTAGTTAAAATACCCCTAAACTAGTTAAATTAAATCATCTATGTCTAAATAACAGAGCTCTGAGACCTATACAATCCTTTAAAAAGAGTTTAATTAAAACACATAATGGTTTCATTAAATAAAACGCTATTAAACACTTGTGAACTCATATGACCCCTGAACTCACATGCACGAGCAAAAGTGGCTACTACAGGGGGACATGCACGCGTACACGCCTGACATGGACGCGCAGGGGGAAAGGGGAAGTGTGGGTGTGGGGGGTGAGGGGTGGGGGGCAAAAAAAGTGCCATTATATTACTACTGACAGCTTTTTCCACCAGGCCATCAGACTGCTGAACACTTCATAGACACCTCACCTTCACTACTGGAACTTCAACATTATGCACTCCACACTGTATATAAATGCCACTTGTTTTGCACAATATCCAACTACCAACCTCTGTATATTTTAGATATTTTATTTATTGTTTACTCTATTTAATTCGTAAAATATGTATACACACACACACACACGTAGAAAAACATATTTAGTATACACATCCAGTAATGCATACACTCTTATATTGTACATATATTTATTACTCTCAGATTTAGCCATTCTTATATTTTGCTTGTTTTATGTTATTGTATGTTTTGCACACCTCTGTTGCTTGTGAAGCTCGCACACAAGAATTTCACTCGCATGTACTGTACCAGTGTACCTGCACTTGTGATGTGACAATAAAGGTGATTTGATTTGATTTATCATTATGTTTTTTACAACTACATGAATGTACTATTGCTATATGATTTTTTTTTTACTATTACTGAAGGCCACTCACCATATTAATACTAACTAGATTTTTTCAAAATCTTAATATAAAATAAGTAACAGTATGGTGGACACATTAGGCAAGGCTGCACTTTTTGCAGTGATCTTGCATAGAAAACTATTTCTGTATCAGTAATATGTTTTCTTTTTCTCTGTTGATAATCATGTGGAACTGCACATGATTATTTGCAGCTAGCAGGTTGCTAATGCTATCCATGAAATCTAAAAACAGTATGTTACAATGTGGAGATAATCTGATCAAAAATGATCAGGTTATATTCGAATTTGTATTCAGGCGTACATGTGCACTATGTTTATTCAGAGAGGTTAAGCTTGTGTTTCTGTCATGGAGGGATTGTGCTCAACTGAATGAAGCTTATTAGACATTATGAAACAGATGATACGTAAAAGCGAATTTTGCCAAAGTGCTTCTTTTTTTAAATTTTAATTTTTTTTCTTAAACAAATCTACTACATCATGTGTATTTTTTTGTCATGTATAATTTCAATTGCATATATTAATCACAGTTAAATTAAGAGAGGATGGCAGTAAAAACTCCGGAGGTGTGATGCCATCAAGTACACTGCTGTAGAACGATTGCACTGCGTTCTCGGGAGGACTCCCGTGTAAACTTACGAAGTCTGGACTAGCAAGAACATGAGGACTGGCGTACTTGAGTATTTAGAAATGGCCTAACAGTCTGCAGTCTATGAACTAACGCCAGCTAACAATGTTAGCTTGGTGGCGAGTAGCATTCAGTAATTGTAATAAAAATCACACATCAATAATACATCAAAGATATTGAGGTTTCGCCCATCCCATTCTTTTTATGAAGTGGTGTTTTAATTTCCAAGTAAGAAAACCATTCATGCCCGTTCACTGCTGGCCCTGTTATTCTGGCTCTGGGTCCATTGTGTAACTGACGCCACCAACATTAACAGGACGCTTACATTAGAGCCTCTTATTGCACGTTTTGTCTGGGTTTCCAGCAATCAAAATCAGAGTATTCCCCATGTATTCCCTTACTCCCCAACACTGCTCACCCAGCATCAATTTGCCATGGGAAAGCCTATCAGGGGTCAAAAAGACCCCCAACAATGTAACCCACGGGGACCCTGGGACAAACAAACCTCTCCACCATGTGACTCACAGATTTTTCGTTCCTGTGTATATTTTTTATCTGTCTTATGTAGAACCAGTATGGAGCAGCTCAGAGACCGTGTTTTCAAGCATAAAAACTACAATTTTGTGGGCGGTCTTACAACTCCAGAGTACATAGACTCTCTTGAGAGTTTTGAAATAAAAGACAGCGATGTCTTCCTTGTCACTTATCCAAAGTCAGGTTGGTGAAACATCTATTATTTATATTTGCAGTTTTGTGCTGGCCAGACTGATCCACTGATCATCTCTAACGTTTTCCCCACATCAGGCACTATATGGGCTCAGCAGATCATCATTTCCATCTACGAACTGGATGGGTATCAGAATAAATATTCAACCAACACTGAGAGGATGCCGTGGCTGGAGTACAAGACAGCTGAATACACTCTTCTTCCCTCTCCACGACTCTTCATCTCGCATCTCCCTGAACATATCATGCCTCCAGGAGTGAAAGAGAAGAAGGCAAAAGTCAGTACTTTATAGAAACTCAATTCTTCTTGAAGAAAGAGGCAGTCTTAAATAGGGCTGTGCGATATGACCAAAATCTCATATCCCGATATAAGAATTCTATCGTCCCGATAACGATATAAATCACAAAAATGTAACATTTTCTGTAAATTCTGTGAATCTCGGGCAGCTCGACTTGCGGGAAGTGTTTCCAGCTGTGCGTCGTGTACCTGGAGTCGAGTGTTTTAACCGATGCATTGAAACTATACATTTTTAGACATAAGTTGTAACAGCCGCCGTTTTCAGTATTTATTACACGGCGTGCTGCGGGGAAAAGCCTGTTCTAACGTTTGAGTCTAAGGTTTATTTTTTAGCACCTGACGGCTCTTTTTTACTTCTCATCCGTAAATAATCTGCTCTTTCACGTGATTCAGTTTATTTTGAAAAGTCTCAACAGGATCTTGAGCTTTATTGTGAAAGGTTTATGTGGAACATAAAGAAGCGGACACGCGATGGTGTTACCGTCGTTGTTGCTAACCACAACGCATAAAAACAGGCGCTTGTCCGTCCGTAGTGTGGTTATATAAAATATAAGAGAAAGAGAGAACTTTAAGAAATTAATATAGCCACTACAGTGACCATCAAAACGATGAAAAAATATTGCCGTAAACAGTTTATTTTGCAACACCACGAAACAAGCGATAGCGTAAAATGAAACGATAGACGTTTTTATATCGTCATCCGATATATATCGTTATATCGAACAGCCCTAGTCTTAAAGTTTGAGAAAGGTAAAAGCAATTTACTACTTATTGTTGCAAAAATAAAGGAAATTAAATTTGTACTTTTAAAGATTAATTAAATTTTTTGTGATGTTATCTATTGGTCACTGAAGTCCAGTTTTTGAAGCTTGCACTTTGACCATTGGTAACTTTTAGAAACCCTCAAATCCTAGCAAATGAAAATAGAGTGGTTAATCTTCAATTCTTTTCAAAACAAATGTTTTTTGTTCAGTAAGACTTAAAACAACGATCCTATATCAAAATCTTGTAATGGGGTCATAAATCAAGGAATCTGAAGGTCATTTTTATCATAGACTTCTACACAAACACATGGTTCCAGGTCCAAAAAGCTAGCACTAGCATTTGTTTTATTTCAAGTGATTCTGTGTTTCTATTTCAGTATATTTGTTTTTGTCCTTTTCCTTTCTTACGATGAGGTCATTGCAGACTAAGAGGTTCATCAAATCAAGTAGAAATAGGAGAAAAAGAGCTATAAAAAATACAGCCTTTAAAATATATTTAAAAAATATTATTATTTTAAATTATTTTTCTTTTAAACTAATGACTTTCAATTTTTACATTTAAGTAACAAACTGTTAATATTCGGATTTTTTTTAAAATATATATCAGATCGTGTATTTGATGAGGAATCCAAAGGACAACATGGTGTCTTTTTATCACTTCAGCAAAGCCATAACAGTCCTGGAAACTCCCGAGAGCTTTGACCAGTTTTTTGAGTGGTACATAACAGGAAACGGTAAGTTTCCTCACTTTCGATCCACATAATGATGAATCAGTTCGTGATTATTATAAACACACTATATCTATTTATTATCGATATCTTTATTCACATAAATGTTTAAGAATTGTCGAGGTAGAATTATTGATAGATTATCATGGGCCTTGCACCACAGACTGCAGAAAGAAACAAATAAAAGTTTTTATTAGAGTGTGCAAGGTTCAGAGTAACACTTGATAAGCTAGAGATGAACAAATGGCTGCCACTCCTCCCGCTCCTGTGCTTTGAAAAATGTACTATGTAAAGTGTTACCTTTGTTCTAGAATTTTTTGGAGAAAAATTACTGATTCATTAAAGTTTAAATTCCAAATACTGGACAATTCAGATTCAGTGGACTGTGAGAGAGGGTGTTTATTCTGAGTTAATATTTACTGAGTTAATATGACAAATGTGTCAAAACACGTTTTTCTTGGCATGCACCAGCAGGAAGGTCATGTGCACTCTATGCCCATGCAGTAATCCATGTTTTAAAAGGTACAGTTTAAAATGTATAAAAACAAAAATCTGTTGCTAAACATTTTGTCTTTTCTGTCATGTGATTCATCTCACAGCTCTTGCAGCTCTACATACTTGAAAGACTTTGGTTTCTGTGACCTGAAGGTTTCAGTGTGTGGCAACAGTGGTTCCACTTTAGTACCCAGTGATTTTGTGGTGCTGTGCTAGTATTTAGCACCGACACCAGTTTTGTGTGTGTGTGTGTGTGTGTGTGTGTGTGGATTGAGCACATTGACAAAATCTGTACTACATTCGGAGGCACACTACCACTGCATGATTAGCATGGGGGACTGATCATGCCTACAGTCATGCTGTAGGTAACTACAGAGCTTACACTTGAGCTCTTCTTGTGACATGTGGGTTGTATGTAAACTCAATTAAGTCAGAATGCCAAATAACTGGATGCATTATGCCACTATACAGTTTTTGGGTCATCCTGGTTTGACCATGTCAGGGAGTGGTATTTAAACAGAGACCAGTACAACATCCTCTTCCTGACCTACGAGGAAATGATTTTGGTAAGATGTTTCTTCACACTTTTGCTGTTCCTAAGGAAACTCAAATAAAATATCTGGCAGAGTTTAAGGTTCTTTTTCTGTTGCGTTCCTGCTTTTCTTTCAGGACCTGAAAGGATCAGTGAAGAAGATCTGCAACTTCTTAGGGATAAACCTGACTGAAGCCGCCATCAGTCATGTTGTGGAAAAAGCTAAGTTTGAGAACATGAAGAAGGACTCGAAAGCAAACTATGAGCATCTTCCACCAGAGTTCAGTGGAAAATTCCTGCGCAAAGGTAACATAACAGACCTGCAGCTGCTGTGCAGAAAAATGTGATATCAGGGTTTCAGGTGTTGTGTTTTTGTCTTTATTACAGGTCAGATTGGAGACTGGAAGAACACACTGACTGTTGCACAGAGTGAAAGAGTGGATCAAGTCCTTCAGGAGAAACTTGGTGATTTGCCTTTGAGGTTCATCTGGGAATAAGCAGAGCAGCTCTTCAGGGTCTCCCAGGAGTTTTAAAAGCAGTGATTTCTGTCATGATATGAGGTAATTAGACGCAGGGTTTCTTCAGCACAAACTGCTTTTATTGAACCATAGCAGCAGTGTACGTGGCTACATCAATATTCTGAAAAACATATACACATACAGTGTTCCAGCGACCTCTAGTGGCCGCCCCCCCACGGTATCCTTACTAGGATAACATAAACAAATCTCTCAACAATTTCATTAATCAGAAAAACATAAAAATGTGTTTTTCTGCTATTTAAATAATAATAAAAAAACAACAACAACAAAAGATTAATGTTTGCTCACCCAAGATGAATTCATGTCATGTAGATCATGATTCCAGAAATCAACAATGTTCATTAATAAAATGTTTATCAGTCAACATATCTGACATGCCTGAAACCAGTACAGTGCGCTTTGGATTCTCATAATTTCTGAATAGTCACTAACTGTTAATTGTGTTTTTGAATCACACTGCTTTTGAAAGTAGCCTTGACCTTCAAATATAAGAAATTTCTTTACACAAATGTACTTTTGCCATGAAGACAGTCTGACTTTTGGTTTACCCACAAGTGATTTCTCCTCCCATGAGTCAACATTTAAGACAGAAGTGTCTCATTTATTTGTGTAGAAGAATCAAAAGGAAAGGATTCTTTTTTGGTAAGAAACAAAACATTACAAGAAGAAATTGTGCAATTGCAGTGTAATTTTGGTTAAAGACGTGACATTCTTCCTTTATTTGATCTGATACAGAATCAAACCTCAGACCTGCAAACAGCATCCACTGAATATCATGTAATTAATATGTACAATACAGGTTCTTAACACATGATTTATGCAAGATAATAGACTATTAAAAAATAATAATAAAAAAACAAAACAAATCTAATTTCTTTAATCTGACTTACATTTCTGAACATTACTAGACATTTTCATTTTCAGCGTTATGGCTGCAAAGTTAAACTTTGATTGCCACACAAGAGTGAATGCTCTCATCTGGGAGGCAAGAGTGACATTTTGAATTTAGGTAGTTTATCTGTGAGAAACTCTTCTCACACAAGTAAGCTGATCCAAAGATGGACCGAACTCCACATTATTCATGTTCATATAGAATAAAATTGCATGTTGCAAGCACAAGTTTGTCAGGTTTTGAGAGTTTTTTAATATCACTCCATTTGTGGTGTTAAATCTAAGTAGCCTTCGTTTTTCACACCAATCTTCCAGGAACATCATTGTTATGTAGTAATCGGGACACAGCATAAGTCAAATGTAAAGATTTTTTAGTAAAAGTAAAAAAGCTTTTAGTAAAAAAGTAAAGCATAAATTAACACTTCACTTCAACATTAACTATAGTACCTCTTAAGGAACCTATAGAATATTGTCACATGGGGTGAAGAACTACATAAACTGTGTCTCTTCCCCTCATCTATCTGTGAGATTCAGAACTAAGATGGAGCAGAACAGTGACTTTCTGTGCAGATATAAGAGCTACAACTTTGTGGCCAGTATACATAGACTCCCTTCAGAGTTTTAAAAAAACAAACACCAATGTCTTACTTGCGTCTTTCACAAAGTCAGGTCAGTGAGAAATCTCTGTAGCATCCCATTATTTAGTTTTATTCAGTACAGACTGATCCGCTGGTTACATATAAAATCCCATAAATTTTCCATCAAAAGGCACCGTACGGGCTCAGCAGATCAACACTTCTATCTATGAGGTGGACGGGCATGTGAATGGATATTCTAACAACTCGCAGAAGATGCCATGGCTGGAGTTCATAGGGTTGCATACACTCCTCACCCCTCTCCACAGCTCTTCAGATCACATCTCTCCCAGGTTCTCATGCCTCTAGGACTGAAGGACAAGAAGGGAAAGGTCAGAGCTGTATAGATGCTCAAGCAGCCTGGAGAAAGAGAAGGTTTAGTTGACTTATTCTAAGTAGTCACTGTCAGTAACACAATTGTCTGTGTAAAGCACTACTTCTCTAGTCATGCCTTGTTTTTTCACAGTTATGTGATCAAACAAGAAAAACTTCCTGAGAGCTAAATATGGTATGTGCCCTACATATTTTCTCAGAAGAAAGTCTCTGCTCCTAACTCGTTTTTTCTCAACAAAAGAAAAATATTGACTGATACATTTTCAGGGTTTTAAAATGTAAAGCTGTATTTTAATACCACATACTGAGTATCATTACCTATTGTTTTATGAACATTTCTAAGTTATAATGGAATTTGGATGAGACTTCACATCAATCAGCTTATGTTAATAAATATAAGTCACATGTCCCAGTGAGGAGAATGAAGTGTGCACTTTTGGTGAACGAAACATAGACAGCACTGTGAAAACAGATACTTGGCCACCAAGGTTTGAAGCCTGATGAATGAATAGAATATTTGTAATGAGAATAGCCAACTTTTACATCCAAGTTGTTTGTCCAAGTCTTTAAATTAATTTTCGTGCAGCATAACACACCCGCTTGATACCAAACTGTCAAGAGATTTATTCTAAATGACACTTCTTCAGCTGAGAGTCTAAGAGTGAAGACACACACAGACGCTGCAGTTTTAACTTGCAAGGGCGTTTCGCAGAGCGCTCACATCAGAGTGGGGGCCCTGTGAAATGCGCGCTCTGTTCTTGCAATTGTCTTTATTTATACACAAGAAAAATGACTACATTTGTTCAGTGACGTGAGCATGTGCGTATGTGATTGTGCGTGTGTGTGTGCGAGGTCAGAACTGCTTGTTCAACTTCTTACTATCGCTGTGGGAAGATTCAGATAGAAATATCAGAACACGTTTTATAAACTGATTGTTCTGAACAATGAGAAGGACAATCAGTTCTAGGCAGGGAAAAGGTCATCATGCAGTATTCTATCACATGTAAACTTATATCATTAAAAGCTTATACTGACTACTAAGTACAATTTTCCCTTAACACAAAACTAAGGTGCACTTGATATCATTGTTACATGCTTATAGAGCTGAAGAAAATGAGGAGGGCCCTCATAAATCCAACAGACCTGTAAGAACTCATTCTACATATTATTATTTAAATGCAGAATAAAACACTTAAAGATCGCGTGACCTAATTCAACATGTTATATTCAAAAAAGAGTTACTGTGCATGAAAATTCAAAGTGCACGTCTCCAAAGTATGTTTTGAGCTGTTAGAGAACCAAACACTATCATACAAGGAGCTTATTTTGTCACAGCCTGCCATAGCTCAGGTTGTAGAACCAGTTATCCAATACAAACAGCGTTCAGTGTTCCTCTTTCACATGTGCTGTAGTTTTTACAAGCTGATTCATATAAGAGGAGTGAGAAGTGAAATTCTCTGGTGTGAAAAAACAAAGACTGAACTGGCCTAAATGCTAAGCGTTATGGAATGCACTGCAATGCCTGACGGAGGACAAGAAGTGTTTGCCATAGTGATGGGTGACGTGGCGTCGCCACATAAGAAGATGCCCAGAAAGCTGCAGAAGAAGCAACGTGAGGCAAAGTGCTTCAGCCATTTAAGGAGAGCTGCGGGTCTCCACCAGCTTTTGAACAATCATCTTAGTATTATACATAATAAAAATCATTACTGTGTGGGTGCGGTGCTCTTTGTACGTTTGGGTCTCCTAAGTGAAGCAGAGATTCATGGCAGCCATTTTTTCCCCTTCAATTGCTTAACAAGTTTACGAAAAAGCACTTTGAGCATATTTTTCTTCTATCGCTCATAAAATGAACCCAACATGAGCCAACAGCACTCGCCACCACAACACTCTTTTGCCTTCTTAATATATATTATGCTACATGTTATATTTTGTTTTGGTTTTTTAATTTCAGATAAATTGGCAAGACAGCTTTTTTCACTCCGCAGTTATGGTGTATTATGTGAATCTTGATTTGTATAATTAACAAAATTAATTTTGGAATAAAGCTGTAAGGTGAAGCACTAATTTCCAGATGCACTGTAGGTTCTTAAGACCATTAAGATACACCAAACAAAAATGTTGTCAGTAGACTGAAACAGAAAAAAAAATACAATTTTATTTAATAACAGTATGTGTAGCGACTGTTAGCTAATCTGTTAGCATGAGCAAGCTAACTTTAAGGAATGTTTAACAATGTGAGCTGCTCTGAGAAACAAATATAAACACACTTATTATAAGCTTGATAACTTACCTTGTTATTCTTCAAAAGAATAAATATGAAGTTCAAAAAATAGTCTAAATCAAAGCACTCTGATGCTTTTGGTGTCTTGGTATCCTACACTGTATCACTGCAGGGAACAATAAGTTTTGTATTGCAAATGCACAGGGCCAAGCAGGTACTCGTCCCTGTTTTCGACAGACTTGTCACAGTTATGTTGCACAGTAACTTAAAACCAAAAACTTAATTATAAAACACCTAATAAAAAGCCAAGCAAACATTTAGGACCTTTCTTTATTGAGTCTGTAATTTCTCTTGTAAAATGATTTAAAATGAAGAAAGATGTTGATTATATAGCCAAAAAACAAAATCACTCACTAAAAGAGGTAATAACAGTATTGCTGTCACCCTATGATGAGAATAGATGAGATTAGAGACAGGAGTTTAAAGAATCAGTTTAGGGAGCTAAAAACTGTAGAGTTGTGGTATTCTCTGTGGATATGTTAGTGACTCATTTTTAATACAAATAAAATATTGATTTCTTGATTTGATTGATTTGTAGAGAGTATAACCAGACCTTTAAGACTTAATGACAGAAGAGGGTGTGGTTTCTCTGTAGTATTTATATATCAGGAGTGAAAGCAAAACCAGCCAAACTTACCTGAATGAAGGTTTTAAAACAAAGCTCCGCAACCATACTAACTAATATCTTTGCTTTAATTAAAACATTTTCAAATCCTACCCTTTTTTTTTCCTGGCAAACAAAATAAACCAGAAGAAGACAGTGTACCATGTGAAGGCAAAGGATGTCGGGGAAAAGGTAAAGTGAAAACTATCTATGCTACAGCTGGCCATATTATATACTGCAAAAACATAAGTATAAGCTGCACAGTTAATTGTGCAAATAAGAATAAGAATGAACAATAATAAGTTTAAAAAAATCAGCATAATCATTGAATGAGGAAAGACATTTTTTCTCTGTTTTGCTAGATCAGCCTTGATCAGTCAACATACAGACAATATTGTTTTGTCTTATAGAAAGGAGCTACAGACGGCCTTATGCCGCTACATCACAGACACCCTGACCTACATCCACACGGTGACAGGATTTTGTGAGGGGTTCTCTAAATGGCTGCTGTGGACGGAGACTGAGTTAGACACCTTGATGGATATCAAAGATGGCATTGACGCACTAGACCTGAAAATCACACATATTTACAATTCAGAGGAAAAATGCAAGACCTTCTTCAAATTCATGAAGAACAAAGTAAGTGCAGATAGCAGGCGGGAAAAGCTGGAGAAGGAGCTGACTGAAGTGTTGGAGTACCGATCAACGAGTGTGTGGAATAGAAACAAGTAAGGTAGAGATGGCTGTGGGAGTAAGCAGGATTGCATCTAAAGTTTGGACTGTTGGAAAGGGCACTTTTGATTTAGTTACTGATGCTACCTCTGCTGCTAAAAGTGCTGGTAAAGTTTTGGCTCAGGAAGGAAAAGCATTACGTAATGCAAGCAGGCTGGCCTCAGATATCCCAGATATTGGTGAGGCAGCTCTGAAAGGATCTCTTGCTCTCTCAAAGACATCAAGGGCTGGGTTCATTGCTCTCAATGCTCTCTTCCTTGGCATGGATATTTTCTTCATCTACAGAGACAGCACCAGTCTGGCAAAAGGCTGTGAGGCAAAAGTTTCCCAGGTCATCCGAGCCAGAGCTGCACTTTGGAGCTCAGAGATCGACTCATGGCAGAAGATTTGTGACTCTCTGAAGGAAGGTCTTCGAAAATCAGAGAAAAACAAAGGCATCCTGGAAAGTCCATTTTATTCTGAGACAACAAGATAAATCTCCATAGAAACAGAAAGTATAATCTCTGAGTAAACAGATAATACTGCAATATATATACTGTAAGGGTTTTCTTTCTTTTCTTTTCTTTTCAAAAGCTGGAACCAGTTTTTAAAGCTCAATGTCCAATAAGTCCTTGTAATGCAATGTTTTTTTAGTATGGTATTTCTTTCTTCTTTTTCTTTATTTTTTTCTTCTTGTTAAAGTGAATACCTGTTACTACAAGCCTATCACTTCCAACAAGATAATGATTGGCATATGTTGCATTTAATCTTTATAAACCCAGTGTGTGATCACTCAGACTGGGTTTGTATGTTGTAATGTATTTTAGTTTGTTATCTCCAAAAGTTGATTCTGTTCATCTGGACGTAGCGTTTTGGAGATTTACTTTCCTGGATGATTGAGAATGCATCAAGACGTTTAGTTTGTTATGTTTGTATTGCATATCTGTACACTATCTGTACACTATCACTTCAATAATGTATTTTGTTATCTTTTTTTTAAAACTCGATTAGCAAAAACAAATTTTTTACAGTTCTTTCCAATTGTGTATACATTAAAATGGAACTATATAAGCAATTACAAAATGTAAAGCTCATTTTAAATCACAGTTTTGTAAATCTCTGAACACAAATGTTCATCATTTTGCACACTTGGTTCACTTCGAGGTGAA
This sequence comes from Perissodus microlepis, assembly GCF_051167445.1. Taxonomy (NCBI): domain Eukaryota; kingdom Metazoa; phylum Chordata; class Actinopteri; order Cichliformes; family Cichlidae; genus Perissodus; species Perissodus microlepis. The sequence continues at coordinate 4,661,409 of NC_140464.1, read as the reverse complement.
CTGGCCTTCAAATCAACACTTTTGATGGTAATACTGTTCAAAAGTCTCGAGTGGCCTTTCATTTCTTTATATTTTGTTTTCAAGGTGTCAGACATTCTTGCAATTTGTTAAGTGGTCTTGAACGATTGTTTTCCAGCTTTTAAGACCTCTGAAGTATCCATCCATCCATCCATCTTCATCCGCTTTATCCGGGGCCGGGTCGCGGGGGCAGCAGCCTAAGCAGAGAAGCCCAGACCTCCCTCTCTCCAGCCACCTCCTCCAGCTTATCCGGGGGAACACCAAGGCGTTTCCAGGCCAGCCGAGAGATATAACCTCTGCAGCGTGTCCTGGGTCAACCCCGGAGCCTCCTCCCGGTGGGACATGCCCGGAACACCTCACCCAGGAGGCGCCCAGGAGGCATCCTTGTCAGATGCCCGAACCACCTCAGCTGGCTCCTTTCGATGTGGAGGAGCAGCGGCTCTACTCTGAGCCCCTCCTGGATGGCCGAACTTCTCACCCTATCTCTAAGGGAGAGGCCAGCCACCCTTCGGAGGAAGCTCATTTCCGCCGCTTGTATCCGCGATCTCGTTCTTTCGGTCACTACCCACAGCTCGTGGCCATAGGTGAGGGTAGGGACGTAGATCGACCAGTAAATTGAGAGCTTCGCTTTTACACCCAGCTCCCTCTTCACCATGACGGACCAGTGCAGCGTCCGCATCACTGCAGCCGCATCACTAAAGCCGCATCACTAAAGCCGCATCACCAATCCGTGCAGCAGCTTCGGCAATGGAGACGCTGAACATGGTCCATTCGGACTCAATGTCCCCAGTCTCCCTCGGAATGCTGTTGAAGCTCTGCCGGAGGTGTGCGTTGAAGATCTCGCGGACTGGGGCCTCTGCTAGACCTTCTCCAACTCACCACCAGGTGGTGATCAGTTGACAGCTCAGCCCCTCTCTTTACCCGAGTGTCCAGAACATATGGTCACAGGTCTGGTGATACGATTACAAAATCGATCATCGACCTGCGGCATAGAGCGTCCTGGTGCCACGTGCACTTATGGACACTCTTATGTTCGAACAAGGTGTTTGTTATGGCCAAACTGTGATTTGCACAGAAGTCCAATAACAAAACACTGCTCGGGTTCAGATCAGGGAGGCCATTCCTCCCAATCACGCCCCTCCAGGTCTCACTGTCATTACCCACGTGAGAATTGAAGTCTCCCAGCAGGACAAAAGAGCACCTTCAAAACACCCCCCATGGACTCTAAGAAGGCTTGGTACTCTGAACTGCCACTCGGCACATAAGCGCAGATGACAGTCAGGACCCATTCCCCGACCCTAAGGCGCAGGGAACAAACCCTCTCATCCACCGGGAAAAACCCCAACGTACTGGCAGCAAGCCGAGGGGATATTAGAATATCCACCCCAGCCCGCCGCCTCTCACCAGGGGCAACTCCAGACTGAGACAGAGTCCAGCCCCTCTCCAGGAGACTGGTTCCAGAGCCCAAGCCATGCGTAGAGGTGAGCCCAACTATATCTAGCTGGTACCTCTCAACCTCACGCACTAACTCAGGCTCCTTCCCCACCAGAGAGGTGACATTCCATGTCCCTATTGCCAGTCTTGGCAGCCGGGGATCAGTCTGCCAGGGCTTCCGCTGCTGGCCACCGCCCGGCACACAATGCACCCAACCCCTATGGCGCCTCCTGCGGGTGGTGGGCCTGCGGGAGGATGGGCCCATGTCCCCTCTTCGGGCTGTGCCCGGCCGGGCCCCATGGACTAAGGCCCAGCCACCAGCCCTCGGGCACCCTTCCCGGGCCTGGCTCCAGGGCGGGGCCCCGGTAACCCTATCCCGGGCAGGGTAAAATGTTCCCTCGATGTTTTCTTCATAAGGGTCTTCTGAATCGCTCTTTGTCTGGTCCCTCACCCAGGACCAATTTGCCATGGGAGACCCTACCAGGGGGCAAAAGCCCCCAGACAACATAGCCCCTGGGATCCCTGGGACACACAAACCCCTCCACCACGATAAGGTAGCGATTCACCCCACTGCTGATGACCTCTGAAGTATTCAAGCATAAAACAGGTGTCTGAATCTAAAGATGAACCAGTTTTATGTCTAAATGTTTGAATGTAAATGCAGCTTTTCATATACACAAAGCTCCCAAACATGTTTCTAGCTGGAGACCTAATTCAGAAAAAAAGCTTGTTGCAGCCGTGGCTCAGATGGCAGAGCTGGTTATCCAGTAAAAACAAGATTTCAGGTTCAGTACCCCTGTACATGTAGTTTTCTTTCTGCACATGTACAGGAGTCGACAAACTGGTGAAACGTATCTCTTCGCTTAAATGACAGCAATGAACTCATGGAATGAGCAAAACACTTGAACCCCACTGCTGATGACTGTTTTCTTAGTGGGAAGTGGTTTCAGTGTCAGATGCCAGCTCTAAAGTTAAACAGAAAAAAATAAAGATAAAAAGTTACATACTAAATGACACACACACACTCATTTTCATAGCTTAGCGAGGACATCTCATTGACATAATGCTTTGCCTAGCCCCTTACCCTAACTCTAACCATCAAAAATAAATGCCTAATCATAACCCTCAGCCTAAAACTAACCATAACCTAATTGTAACCCTGACACTAAAAGTGCATTTTGAGCCTCAAAAATGCCTTCAAACAAATTTTTGATTCAAAGGAGACCAACTATTATTACATGGCAATTACAATACATGAATTTTAAAAGTAGACCTATACTTACCCTAAATTCCTAATTCAGAAAACTAACCATTAATAAAAGAAAGCTTCTCTTGTTGCAGCTGTGGCTCATATGGTCGACCCAGTGAGCACTAAAAACATGGTTTCGGGTTCAGTGCTGCACATGTACCACAGTTGGCAAACTGGTTTAATTTTTTGATAAACAGAAACATTCATGGCATGACAGGAAGGTAAAGGCAAAAACAAAACAGGCAGGTACAAATTATTTCTCTTTTTATCTTATCTTGTGCGTTTATCCTTGTGTGTTATCAAGACAGTCATTGAGGTATGTATTTAAGTACTGTTTGCGTACATTGGTAGGTGTTTCTACATCTGTTGACAGATTTCGTTCACTGTGCAAGAAAAAGTTTGAAGGTATGCAGTTTATGTAAGAGCTGAAAGGTCAGCATGCCACTCTAGATATCTTCACATTAGTAGAGACTGATAATAGATACATTTCTTTCAGGTTAAAAGGCGTGGTGCTGGAAAGTATAGATAAAGCAATTTACTGATGGTACTTGCTGATGGCATCAGATTTTACCATTAGACGAAAAATGTTTACATGAGAGAACTAAAACCTGTAATGTACTGAAGGTGGTCTGACATGTTGTTGGCTCTCTTGGTGTGGGTATTCTATTACTTCCTGTTCCCGTTTCACCACAATGCACTCTGACGGTTTGTGTAGCTTACTAAGTGTAGCCCTTTTAACTACAAACCTTTAGACTATGAAATAAGTCATTATCTAATCTTCAAATGATTTATCCAAAACTGCTGAATCACCTGCAAGTAGTAATCACCTGCTAGTTTAGCCTAGCTTTTAGTCTGGCCTCAAAAGCTACAAACAGCCTATATTTATTAGAATATTGTTATTTCTAAGAGAGGCTGAGGATTAGCTAAACATCTGACATACTGAGCAGGAAAATGCAGGAGGAAAGGGTTAAGAAGCCATGCTGCAAGTGACTCTCCGTGAGACTAGAGCTGCTGGGGGGTTCTTCCTGTTAAAAGCGAGTTTTCTCTTTCCTCTGATGTCAAGTGCTCGCTTATAGGAGGTTGTCTGATTTTTGAGGTTTTCTCTCTATTACTTACCTTATAGTGTACTTACTCACTACATTTCAACAAAATATCTGTTCTTTCTACTCCTTATACTGCTGCTCCTTCTCACTCTTTGGGGACACCTGAAGCATTTAAGATCAGGAACCTTATTTGCTCTGATCACAGTTGGTTTAACAACACTGTTGCTGCTGTTGGCTGAAGGCCTCTTATCCACAGAACAATATGGGATAATGTCACTGATTCAGCATTTGGATATTTACAGATTCAAATACATGCTTATGTATGTGAGCTTTTACGTGCAACAGCTTCACATTGTGGTCAGCGGTGGAATTACATCCATGCTGAAAATAACTAACACTGATTATCAGTGGGAAGAATTAAATTAGTCTTTGTGAAACAGAAATGTGGTTTGTAGTTAAAGGAGTAGTTATGCACTTTAAAAGAACCTGATTAAACATTAAACAGGATAACATCTGGATGGCATCTGATCAAATCTGGATCTGGCTCAATTCATAAGTGAAAACTGACACAAGCTGACAACACAAACGTGTTTCCAAAAATGACATTGAGCAACAAACCGAGACAACCAACTGTATTAGAGGCAAAAAGCAAAACACGTTTTTAAAAAAGAAAAAAAAAGTTGTCCAAAGTGAGGAGCACAGTGTTGTGGTGTCTAACACTGTTTCCTCACAGCACTACAATTCTGGGTACTAATCCGCCATCTGTCCTGAGTGGAGATTATATCTTGTCCCCATAGGTGTGCAAATGGTTGTCTGTGTTAGTCCTAGGACAAAAGGCCACCTGAACAGGGTGCCTCTCGTCGTGTGGCAGCTGGGATATATTTTTTTTATTGCTGGTGAAGAACTGAAAACTCAGAATTTACATTTAGACTAGGATTTTGTTGAACTTGCTTCCTGCACCAGTCCCCTGATTCCAGTGTGAGACTGGCAGTGTTTCATCTTCAGAGCGGTGAAGACTCACAGGTCTGCAGCTCTGAGAGGCTGAAGCTGTAGGCTGTTTCCTCCTGTGAGCAGCAGAGGGCAGTACAGACTGATGTGACTAAAAACATTCACGGCTTTGTTTTTTAAGTCACCATTCAACCATAGAGACTTTTTATATCCATTTAACATTAGACCGAGAATACTGGTGTGTGACCAGTAAAAGGTGTAAAATGTTTGTGTTTGTCCCTCTGGAGTCATTAATTTTTTAAATCAACTCTGGTATTTCATAACTTTAACCAGTGCATCAGTTTGAATGGTTTTTACTCCTGATTTAAATTTGAAATTTGAATCCTAATTTGAAGCCATTTTTAACCTGACAGAATATAGTTTGAATGCAGGACATGGGATAATTGTGATAAAAAAAGAATTAAGACATACATTGGGGGAACTTTAAAGTCAATGCTATATTTCAGAGACCAATCACTGAATATTATCTTTAGAACTTTTTCTTAATATGGAGACAACAGATTTAGGAAATCATATGGTTCCATATTACAGACACCACTGGTGTGAACACTCTCATAGATGCATCTGAGCAATTGGAGGTTCAGTAGTAATAATTTTATGCACTAACTTTGGTATATGCATCATTTCCTTCTATTGTTAAGTTACCTCCTGCATCATATCACTTTTACAAAAAACACAAAAGTTTTACAGACATGCAACAATATTTTATTGAGATCAACAACTGGTCCTACACAGTGTAATTTTCCCAGAATATATGGAAAAGATGCAGAATTGAATTTAAATGACTAAACTACTTGCTTATGAAGCATTACATGGCCTGAGATGTTTACTACATACAAACCCAACAGGTTTCTAAGGTCTGCAATATCTGGTCACATTGTAGTGCACAGTTAAGGAACTAAGCAGAGCGAAGAAAGTCAACATCAACGCAAAACACAACTCAACAAATGCTAATGTAGAAGAACACTTTGTTCATTCATATAAAATCAACCAAAGTGTCAGGGTGTGGGGAAGTCTGGGTGGTTTACCCATTCTCTTTTTTTTAAGTGGAATTATGGGCAATTTTTTTTCATTTTTCTATTTAAATATTTCACAGTAAATAAGTACATTTAATAAATTACATGTATCACCTGGCTCAAAATGTTTACATTTAAAAGTGGCCGTCTATTGCCAGGACCCCTCAACTTTGGATTGACCTGCCTGAGGAGATCAGGCTCGCCAAATCTATGACTTCCTTCAAGTCTCTTTTAAAACACATTTTTAAAAATGATTATTGATTGAAAAATGATTAGTTGTTGTGGTTTTATCTGTATTGCTGTTTTTTTTTTTTTTACTTTATAATATTAAGAGCTTTGAGGAGTTCATCATGTAAAAACATCTGTTTTTGTTGGGTCATGTGACTCAGAGGAAGCAGAGGAATTCTTGGCAGCTGTTTGTCATCGGGGCTGATTGTGGCCCAGTTTAGATAAGGCACCGACGTTGTCACCTTTTCACGCTGCATGGTAAGTAAGCTCCTTGGCTGATGGACTCAAGCCTTTCCGCTCACTCAACCAAGCATACACCTCATCACTGGTTTACTGATCTTTTTCTGTAAATGTTAAACTCACACTACTTACTTGAATGAGAGAACAGTAAACAATCCATGCACATTTTCCTCATCTTGTGGGGCAGGTGCAGAGCCACCAACACATCTTATGTGACTATCATATTGTGAAAATCCAAAAGGTAATGGTAAAATCAAAACCAGCAGGTAGAAAATGTTTATTGATATAATTATTGACTTGTTGTTACTGTAACCTGCACTAAATATTTGACATGTGCTGCCAAGAGTACCTTGCAGAGCAGCCACACTTTGAAAATGTGACAGGAGTGGGCATGGTTTATGTTAAGGTTATATTTGGTTTGGTGTGTTAGGTGAAAAGAAAGAAAGAAAGAAATCTTCCTAAACTTATCTGAGGGGTTTTACAAATCAAAGGTCCTCAGTCAGTACAACATCATAATAAATTAGAATGTAATGACCATTTCTATTGCTAAAAACAGAAGCAGACTGTGTTTCAGGCAAGGACAACAAACAGGATGTTGGGAAAAAGATAAAGAGTATTTATTCCATTTGCAATTGTCCAGTCTGAATACAGCAAAGACTGAAGTATAGGCATCATAATAAATGTGTTTATGGTTTTCCTGTTTTTTTGTTTTACATAGACAGCAATAGGGTTTTTTGTTTTACTGTCATACAAATGCCTCGCCTATTACAAAGGCAAAGAAAATGTATAATAATAAATGAGAGAACTATACAGAATTATACTTTTCAAAATCATATACATTGAAATATCTATTCATTAATGTGTATATAATAATCATCATAATTTAACTTTAACTGGACTTTAAAAGTTGCTCTATTTAAAATAAAGATTATAGAACACAAAGAACAATATTTACATCCAAATATATTGGAGTAGAAATAGCAAAATGCTTAAATACACAGATATACTTACATTTAAATTTGTAAAAGTACACAGACATGTTAACCCCTTCATGCATAGTGGTCACTACAGTGGACAGCTATTCAAAGGCTGTTTTCTTGTATTTGTGTCAGTGTTGATGGTATAATTGCACATAAACCAGTACATTGGACACTGATGTGCCACTCCACATTTCTTATTGTTTTATTGATCTTTTCATGCCAAAAGATGAATAAAAAATACTTAACAAAAAGATCCTGATAGAGGTTGTCATAATTCATACATGACAGGGTTAAGTTAAAAAGAAACTTCAACAATCCATTATTGGTCCTAAATATGCAGTCATACATTGGCATATGGTATTTTAAGAGTAACCATAGCTGAGAGGAAATCCCAAGAACCCAGTATCAGAGCAGACAAAAACAAAAATCAGATCAAATTTTAAATAACTTTTATCATATGTAAAAAAAACAAAAACAGAAAACCCAAAACAAAACAAAGAATGACAGGAGCAGAGTACATTATTTCAGTTTGCTTACATTTATTCTTGTTTGTGTCCCTAACAGAGACTAACAGACCTTCACCTACTGACTCGTAGTGTGTTCTCTTACAGAAAGGAGCTACTGGATGCCTTAAGCTCTTACACTACAGACACCATCATCTATATCCACACAGTGAGAGGACTCTCTGAGTGGTTCTCTAAATGGAAGCTTGTGAGAGAGGAAGAAATGATCAGTATGACAGAGACCAAAGACCGAGTTAACTCACTTGACCTGAACATCAGTCATGTTCAAAATTCACATGAAAAATGTAAGATGCTTATAAAATATCTCCAGAGCAAAGTGGCTCCAGACCTAGATGTGGATTTGTCTTAAGATGACATATAATGTATATTTAATAGCATGTAGTTGATGAGATCAGGTAAGTTTAACCACTTATAAATTTTAATGCTGTGAAGGGACACACTTGTAGGATATTTTTTTTAATGTAGTAAATAAACAAAATACATACATGGACAGGGATTAGTCAAACAGTGTTGTGTACTCTTTAGTTGTCTTACTACAGAGGTCTGCATATTGAAATAACACTCTGGATACAGATTTGTGCATCAAAACCAGATAAAGAGACAGAAAGATATGATACACAATTATTTTGAGACTTTAACACCCAACCATCTGTGGTTACCCACCCATGGCCCCCATTCCTGTAGGAAACTTTAATAAGGCTGACCAGTATGCACGACAGTGGAGTAGGTGCAGTACATGGATGACAAGAATGTCTTCTCCCCGAAATTCCTGGCTTATGTGATGAGTCATAAGAACACCCCAGGACTCCAAAGGTGCAGTGAAGAGGATTAGTGTGCAAACAAAAACAAGCAGACTGGAACATAAACAAGCCGTGCCTGTTACAAGAAGCCAAGTAACTTTTTAAAAGTATTGCTAAAATATTTCTCCTGCAAATTTTGCACAATGGTAGTAATTTAGTATTAATAGTAGTAATTAGTAGTATTAGTATTAATTTCTAGAACTCTGTAAGACTCGGTGGATAGAGCCAAAGCTTTAGTGCCACACTCACACTTTCAACCCATCCATGCACTCCAAAAAGGCACTGAACATTCTTCTCCTAAAAATACTAATAAATAAACACTAATAATACAAATTATTACAGCCACATAAGGAGCAATATTAGACTCTTAGTTTTGTTCGAGTGTTAAGTACAGTCTACAGTAAATGCCATCCTGCAAACATGTATATGTTTATATGTAGTGGTGCAACGGATCAAAAATCTCACAGTTCGGATCGGAGCACGGTTTTAAGTCACGGATCGGATCAATTTTCGGATCAGCAAAAAAAGAAACAAAGACAAAATTTTAACATTTACTTATTCACTTATTGAAATATTTTTTTGCCTGTTAAAAACACTCTACTCAAGGCTCATTCCACGCAATTATTAAAATGGTACAACATAGGGCAATATAGGGCTATGTATCTACACATGGGCCAGCACAAGGCCAGTTGCAGACACACTGGTGGTCCTGTGCTGGCCCATGTGTGGATAACCTCTGGCAAACCTGATCTGGACCGCCAAAGGGCCGTCATTCATTGCGGTATGTGGGCCACGTGTAAGTTGTGTGCAGCCACGGGCCAGTTGCAGACACACTGCTGGCCCTGTGCTGGCCCAGATGTCAGCCTAATGTGTACCTTAATAAAGCCAACTAATAACAACATGTGCCGGAACATAGTAGTGCAAAAGTAACATGACGAAACTCTGTTCGCAGTAAATGGACTGATTCTTATATAGCACTTTTCTACTCTCTGGGATTATGCAAAGTACTCTATACAACATGCCACATTCACCCAATCACACACTTTCTCTAGACTGAGTGCTTCCTAACTACATTCATAAGCTGTGTCCCAATTCAGCAACCGCACACTTCGTAGCACGCACACTTCGTAGCACGCACACTTCGTAGCACGCACACTTCGCCGACTACGTGGGGCGGGTACTTAGTACGGAAGTGAGAGGCTTGTGAAATGGGACGGTCTAGCCTTCTTCGTGCTGCTCAGTTTGCCTAGCAACCATGACACTAACCGCGAGAAACGTTTCATTCAGCATTGTTTGAGAGAAATAAAGGAGAAAAATGTTTTTTTGTTCGTTTATTTTCTTTATGAGATCACTTTGATTAGTTGAGTATCTGAGGGACTGTAAAAACATGATTGTTGGGCTTCATTTCTGCACTGAACAGTCATCTTACGATTAGTTAGTAAATAACAATTGGCTTATGTTGTTCATGAGACTAAAGTCATCTCACTTTGGTAATGTAAATATAATATGGCAAATATTATAATTATTATTAGATTATTATGATATATTACAGCAGTGAGCTTGAACTCATTGTCAAATACTGAGCTTCAGTAAAGATTCAGGTTGCAGTTATTTAAATTTCCTATCACCTTAAATCTTCACTCAAAGACAAGTATCTTTGACAGTGTATATACCCATATGGAAAAGATATATATAAATCTTATAAAATTTGTATCTGTCTTGTGTGAAACTTGTATGAAAAGCATACAAGAGTGAAAACACATAAAAGATCCCTTGAAAAATTATATAATGAAACTTGTATGTTTTGGATACTTACTAAAACAATATATGAAAGTAATGAGAAAGTGGCCACTTTCATGAGTAAATCAAGGTGTCCTGCATATGTGATATATTTTTTTCCTAAATGAAGTCATTCTTTTTTGAACAAGACTCAAAACAGAGCCTATTAATCTTTCACTCATTTCTACACCCACCCCCACCCCCCCAAAAAAAAAAAAAAAATCCCACATGCATACTAGGGCTAAGCCCCGGGTGTTTCAAATGTCTGGCTCCGCCTCTGGTTTTAATGTTCTTCATTATTAAACATTCGCACATAAATAAGTGACATCATATTCAGTACTAACTTTTGAAAGTTTACTCTTCGGCCGCTCCGCCTTTTTTCCCGAAGAAATATCCACACCCACCGCCGCGCTAGGAATACTGGGATACGCGGGACCACGAAGTCTACACCGGACCCGCCCTTCAAATTTGGGGAAATTAACTGCGCGTTTGTCGATCGCATTTGGAGTACACTTCGAATTGGGACTCCCTTCGGCGCGTCGGTGTGACGTAATCGATCTACAAACGCGCACTACGAAGCGTGTGGTCGCTGGATTGGGACACAGCTGTACACATACACACTCTTACAGACTGGAGGAGCCAGGAATCAAACCACTAACCATCAGATCAGCAGGTGACCTGCTCTACTGCCTAAACTGCAGCCACTCAGAGGTAAGCATGAGTAAATCGTCACTAGCTTTTGGATAAAGTGTACACTTACAAACCTGTCAAATCTGCATTTGAAACATTGGCTACTATAGCAGTATAGTATTGCAACGTGGCATTTGGCTCTTCTAACTAAAATAGGAAAACAGGAACATAAATAGTGCCATCATTGCCAGACCTGGCCCACATCTGGTTGACATACACCCTGCCATGACACCAGTCAGTCAGAAGTGCCAGCTTGATGCCAGATCCGGGCCAGAGCTGTTTTCTATGAGCCTGGGCCACAAAACCCAAACAACAATCAGGCCAGATGTGGCATGCGATCACATAAACAGTGCCATCTATGCCAGGCCTGGCCCATATCTGGATGAAATACGTCTTATCATGCCAGAAGTCAACCAGCAGTACTGGCTTGATACCAGATCCAGGCCAGACATGCTTGCTATGTGGGTATAAGTTACATATACTGTATATAACTACCAGCTCTCTCCAGCTGTGTCGATCTATATTATCTTTTTTGACCCCAAGTGTTTATTTCCAGAGAAAAGAAACAGCAGACTATGCTAATAGGACGTGATGTTACAACACTAGTCAAATATTAATGCATAATATTTGTTTATGACATCATTTTTTGTTATGGAAAAAAATATTTTTTAAATAATCATGAACATTAGGAGTAGTGATTTTAGAACTTTATGTATATAATTTGTCATTTTTTACTGATGTAGGCCAAAAATAAATACTCAGTACCATTTAATTTAGTTTAAAGGTTTATTTGCAAGATGCAGGAACCTAAAACATTAAAAGCTAAAAATGTATTTCGCATGAAACGGGAATTAAAACGTGGTGATAGAGCCAGGTGCAGATGCAAGTCAGATGTTAATTTGGCTGTAGGCTATGGCACTTGGCCACAGCTGGAGCTAGTTGACACAACTTGGTCAGGAGCAATAGGATTGACGGAGTGTGTTTAAATTAACCTGACAAATGTCACAGATGAAATATTAACTGTTTATTTCCTGGTTTGATGTCTACTACACATCTGTTTGACCGTTACCAGTTAATCTGTGACACCAGTTAATCTGGAACACCGGCAGATGAGTTTGCACTCTTCCACAAGAGTAATATTCCAGCGTGCAAAGTAAAGACAGCAGACAGTGTGAGGAGAGGTTCTGGTTCGGTTGTTGTGGGTAATCACTCAAGGTCAGGTAAGGTTCGTTCATTTAAATTCGATTCTAAGCTTGATAAAATCTAATAAAAACCAATGCCTGCAATTACTGTCATGAAAGGTCACTGGAAGGCAGAATTTCCAAGGTTGCAGGCCAAAACCACAAGAATTACATCTTATATTAAACCGGCTGCAGCCTCTGCACCTGTTACATGAGTTACATGTGCAAAATGCCTGATGATGTTTTGTTAATTCCTGCTGTTTGGGATGCTATAGTCCTCTTATTAGGGATGTTTTTGGTTTCTTGGTGGGAAGTGGGGATAAAGTCCCAGTTAAAATTCTGAGTGATTCAGGAGACTATGACTCCTATATAGTGAACCTGTATAGTGTGCTGCCCTTCTCGAAGGAGTCTGACACAGGTGACTGCCTCCTCAGTATTGGGAGGGGTTTGACCACCCTCCCTGTTCCTTTGCATAAGCTCATCAAACCATTAAGCTAGCACCATTACAACTTATTCTTCTGATAATGGAACCTTTTGAACATCTTGTTCTATACTGTGTGGGTCCTTTGCTGCCCTCAACATCTGGAAATAAGTATCTTCTTACAGTGATGTGTCAAAGTACCAAAATTCCTGCTGGATATCCACTGAGGTCAATGACGAGCAAGGCAGTGGTGACAGCTTTAACTCAGTTTATGTCTGTGTGAGTGATCAGAGTTCAAATTTTTCATCTCACATGTTCGCCAAAGTTTTGAAAACCCTGCACATAAACCATAATTGGTCATCAAGATACCATGCACAAAGACAGGGTGCTCTGGAAAGGTTTCCCCAGATGCTAAAGTCTCTTTTGCGTACCTATTGCATAAAGCTTAGTAGAGACTGCGAAGAGGGTCTGCCATGGCTGATTTTGGCTGAAAGAAGACATAGGTTTCGGCCCTAATGAGCTTTGGTTTTGACATAGTGTGCGTCGGCCCTTGGCTGTAATAAAAAATAAAGGGGTTTATTCCGAGCCACCTAAAAAACTTGGTTGAGTTTGTAAATGGATTTAGACTTTGATTGCTTGTAGCTGGGATTGCCAGTTGTCAGTTTTGTTGTGGGGACCAAGTTTCAGCCTTTTTGCCAGTTGTGGGATCTCTGTATCGTCCCCCATTTACAGGCCCTCACAGGTCCTTAATGAGAAACTTTTGATCTAAATTACTTTCAACCCTAAAATGAAAAAAGTTGATTCAGCGCTGTCATGTAAACTTACTCAAACCGTATTATGCAAGTGACCAAAATTCTAGTCAGTGTGTTAAGGACACCGTTCACCCTTGTTTGTTTCTTCACTTCCGTACTTTTCTGAAATTGATGAAATACCAGAGCCTGATGACAGTTTGGTCATTTGAAAAAATTTCAGTCTCTTTGTATTCTGGATAAATTCCTGTCTCATTTGCCGGTAGATAAATGCAATGAGCTGTCAGAACTGATTTTGTATTGCTGTTTGTTTGGTGAGGTTCCCACTTGCACGGACTTGATTGCTCATGATACTTTTTTGTTGTTGTTTTCTTTAAAATTGGATTGTTTGGTGTTCTTTCCCATTTTTTGTCATAAGTCATGAGCCAGGTTGTGACATTTATTCAATGTCAGCATGGCTGCCTTCCAGACTGGGCAGAGATGCCAATGCATTTTCTTTCCATCAACGAACTGTTAATTGAGCAGATTTGACACAGTTTCTTGAGCTAGTTCAAAACTTGCCCCCTCTCTCTGCTATCAGTGTACCATATTTAGTTCCAAATAATCAATGAAGTAATTATGAAGTAGAATCAAGTAATCTAGAGGTGGCTGTAGAAGTAGGCTGAGTGTAAAGTCTCCCAGTTCATCAGGGCCAGAGTTGGAGATCTGTGACTCTCTGGATGAAGGTCTAACAATATCAGAGAGAAAACAGCACTTTGGACTCTCCAGGTTATCTTTTCAGCAAATAATGCTATGGCAATGTTGTGGAGGATTGTGGAGGCTCAGAGCATGCGCATGATGATAACAGGTGTATGGGTCATTCACTCTATTGGTCTTGCTGCAAACACCCAGGTAATACAACACTTACCTTTCTACTGTTAAACTGGTTCTAAAAGTAATGCAGGTTCAGTAAAAATGTGTTTTGTGAATTTCTTTTTGTAGTTTTCTGTCTTGAGAATTTGTTTACATATATTATCAGACTGTTTCGATGCTTCGTTGTTTATCAACCTCTGACTCAACCTGGCTGTCACTGCACACATGTGCTTTAGTGAGTCATAGTGGTTTTAATGATTTACTCTGAGTTACTAAATTGTGTTTAACATAACAATAATAATAATAATGGATTGGATTTATATAGCGCTTTTCAAGGCACCCAAAGCGCTTTACAATGCCACTATTCATTCAGACTGACAGAAGCGAGGCTGCCATATCGCGCCATCGGCCCCTCTGGCCAACACCAGTAGGCGGTAGGGTAAAGTGTCTTGTCCAAGGACACAACGACCAGGACAGAGAGCCCGGGGATCGAACCGGCGACCTTCCGGTTACAGGTGCGGTTAAAACTGTTCAATGTTTTGCAAAAAGACTGATTTATTAAAAAAGCTTAGGACACTGAGAATGTGGTTCGGAGAATGGGAAGTGTTTTACCATTTCAGATAAACCGCAGAGGCATGGCCAAGGAGTATTTGGAGTAAATTATTTCAGTAATTCATATTAATTGCAATTTAATGTAAATTACACTTAGCACTAAAAAAAAGTCTAACATTGCTCCTAATGGGACTATGATAATTGCAATTATGAGTGTTTATTAAATAGCATTCATAGGAGAAGAGTCTGGAGTGGGTGAATTGCTTGAAAGTGTGACTGCAGTGCCTTTGCCAGTGTCCAACTTCTTGGTGAATATCTCAAAAAAGTTGACTTTTTATCTATACGTAACCTTTCCTGGTGGGGGAAATGTTTTTTCACTCATCCAAGTGATTTCTCAGTCTAAGCTGACTGCATGCTTCCACTTGTTGAACAGTACTTTTGCATAATGACTGAAGTTTCAATCATTATGCAAATTTGAAAATGCTACGTCCAGATGAAGAGAATCAACTTTTTAGGAATTTCCTTAACTGAAGGGCTGAGCATGCATCTAGACTTTTTGGTGAATATCCTTTGAGATCAGGTCAGCAATATGAGAATGCTTTGGACTGTTGAATGATTTTCTTCCAAGTTAAATTTCTTTTTAGGTTTATGATTTCCTCCTTATAGTACTGTTTGCTGACTTAATCTTATCAGTTCTGTCTGTGCCATAGCTAATTATTCTATTTCAAGTAGAGTTGCCTGCATTGGTGATATAAAGTCCTTCATAAGATGCGTGATAGAGAAATTCTACTTCTCTGAACTATTCAGATATTGAACAACTGTAAAACCAGTTGTTCAATGTCCGTCATTTACAATAATACATTCACAATAATATATTTTTGATTGGATCAACCTTTTCTTCTGTACTGCTTGTGTTTAGTGTAACACATTTTAACACATTTCTTAATTTGAGAGTCACATTCAAACAGTGCAAATGTGCACTCACGTTGTTTTTGGCACTCGCTTTCTGGTTGGTTCAATAGCATTGAGTCTGAAATACAGGTTTCATTCTGGATGCAGTACTCAAATTTTCAAGCAAAAATTCTGATAAGATTTGTCTTTAAATACAGATTCCTATAGTACGCTGTTAGACTTTTCGTCTCCACTTTACGGTAACATACTGGCGTCACTGTTGCCAGCGTCATACTGTGACGCCGTGTTACGGTAGCTTACCGTTCTGCAGGATGATACCGTTTTTTGCTGTTGTGGTATAATACTCTTGGACAAATTATGGTAACGCACCGTAGCTTTTTTTTTTTTTATGTCGTTATGTCGTAAATTACGTCAACAAAGTAACATCATACTGTGATTAAGAAATTGGTATACTACCGTTTATTCATGGTATGTCACTGTAAGCCCCCTGCAAGGTAATAAACTGCAATATATTTACCAGTAACTTACCGTTAACACACATCATCAGTACCAAAAATATTCATCTCTGCTAGAGGATACCATGTCCCAACAGGCGGTCATTTACTGTTGAGCAGGTTGTAATTTACCGTAATTTCAGGAAACAGTAACATACTGTAAGAGACTGGAGGGTTCCAAAAAAAAATGTATTGTATGAAAAAAAAAGTATCATTTATTCATTTATATGTATTTTTATATAAAAACACACACACATATATATATATACACACACACTATCGATTGATCGAGATAGATAGATAGATAGATACACACACACACACACAAATATATAATTCATGTGCTTCACACCACTTTTTTATTTCTGTTCTGATTTTCCTCTGCAGAAATACACATTTCCAAAATCAAAAACTGAAAAGAACTGAAAACATATTTTCATTGAGGAAGCACTTGTTTTTACTAAACTATGTAATCCATGTATTTTCTCAGATGGTTGTACAAATAATAACGATATTATGTCATATCCATATCATGCCAGACAACATATGCTCAAGTGTTGGGTTTTCTTAGTTATTTTTTGTAGGGTCTTAAACCTACAATGTGAAGTTGGCACCTTACAAATAAACTGAATTGTAATAAATATAATATCAAGCCCCACACTTCTGCCTTTATATACACTTTGTCCAAAATACTGGCTCACACTACCAAATCAATGCACAAAGCAGGGTCCACAAGGACATGGATGAGCGTATGTGGTGTGAAGGAACTTGACTGACCTGCACTGAACCCTGACATTGCTTTGTGGACTGAGTTCATTGATTTGTAGGGTGAGCCAATACATGTGACAATTAAAGTGTAAGTAGCTGAAATAATTTTTAACAAACGGGTAAAAGAAGGAAAAAAAATCAAAACTGTTGCACTCAAAAAACCTATTGGACAGAGACAGCTTCTTGCAAGACGGCGAGAGAGCTTGACTTCATTGTTGTTCGACTCGTGTAAATGTCCAGAAAGCATGGGCCATGGATCATCTGTGGAGACACAGGTAACAACACATTGGTCACTTAAGAAGTTCACTAGAAATGGCAACACTAGTTACCTAATTTGAAGTTTTCCACTCAAATTCAGTATGCCGCTGGAGGAAAGTTGTGACATGAAGGTTAATGTGAACAACCTTTCGCTTCACAGTGGTCCCAGTCTTTCTGCTTGTCCCAACCTTGGAGGTACATTTTGTTCCCTCTTCAGGGTTTATCCTTACAAAAAACCTTAAAACATGCCATAATAAATAGTAACATACAGTAACATTGAGTTGTGATTTGAAATAATGAGTTACTTAGGGATAATTTATTCATCATCTATCACTATTAGCTAACTGTTCAAACATACCTCTGAATTAGTTCCAATGTTGCACACGCTGACTCCTGGTATTCCAGGTTCAATACATAGAATGAACCAAAGAAGACTGACATCGCATCAGCAAAGGTGTTCTCTTTGTCCAGCTCAACAATTACACGGCCCTCTGCACTCACCATCCAGCAGGTGGCAGTCATTAAATTTTGTCCTTAAATGTATAGGGGCAACATTGTCATTATGCAACAAAAAATAATTTCAGTACTTCACTTCTTCACACTGTCTAGATAGTCATAAAGCAAATAGCTATGTCCAGTTAATTATCAGTGGCCTTATGCACATAAGTCAGTTTTAACATATTATAATTGTACATAATTGGGAATTATTCTGCACATTAAACACACCTAACAAAGAGTCAGCCCAATCAAATTACCGGAGATGAATCAACTGTATGGTTATTTTGGAGTTTATAGTTTGTGCTGCTGTTAAACTTTACAGTATTGACTTCAGTATTTCTGCTGTTAATGTAGCTAGACTACCATGTTGATCAGTAATATGTAATGTGAAATTTGATATTGTTACTTTGCTGGATTCACTGAGACACATATCCAACAACCTTGGTTTATAAAGGAAATTACAGAAATTTGAGCTAACAAAACAGAGACTGGATACCTGTGTCCACGAAAAGCTCCTGTGCCAAACAGAAATTGTAATATGGTCTAATCAGTTCTATTTCAAAAATGACTTCTTACCAAGCATGATCAGCCTTGGGGTGCTTGGCAGGTTGCTCTCTGCTTCAAGAGACATCCTGGTAGATGTTTCCTGCCATAAAAAGGACCAGGACATTTTATGTAACAAAAACAAAAACAGGACAGCAAGAAACAGCATTAAACATAGAGCTGTATGAAAAAAGCTTACATCTGCTAAGACAAAGAGGGAGTCTTCGTCTTCCTTGTAATACTTTATCATGAGAAGTATGGCTGCTGTGCCAACCTTGTTGTTGGTCAAAACTCCCTCACTTTCTATCTGCTGGATGAGTGTCCTTATACCAAGGTTCCATTTGAGCTTCTGGCTGGAGAAATAGTTAATAATCCTTCTGCCTTTGGTTATGAGGGCTAGACCTAAGTGCTCACTGATATCGATGACTGTGAGTTTGGAAAAGTGGTTCGAAAGACCTTTCCGAGTAAACAAGAATGGCCACTGCTCCTGAATTTCAGCTACTGAAAGTGAGGGACAACTGTTGATAAGCTGCCGCTGAGAAATATATGTGAGGTACATGAAGTCATCCACATCAGACCCAAGAGCTGGAGTACTGGTTGTACATAGTGGTGGACGTGGAGGAGGAGGGGTGAGGGGGATGGCTTGATGTTTCAGCTGATGCAGCAGGGCAAAGCTCCAGAGTAATCGTGTCATTCAGGTTCTCTGATCTGTTGCCATCTAAAAAAAAAAAAAAATCATTGGAAAAGCTACTTTAAAAAGCTACTATGTCAACAAATATGTTCTCGCTAAAAGATGAACCCTACAATTAGGATTGAGTAGTAACGGCAAGGCAGTTTTGGGGACCTTGTCTGAAGATGAAAAGAAGCAATCCCAGGACTGCAAAAGAACTACAAACTCAAGGTCTTGCATTGAAAAGTCGTAATACAATATATTTTACAGTATGTCACAATTTCCACCCTTAGTTGTACCACTACCAATGAAAGGTTAATGGTGTTAGATTTAGTGTCTACTTTTGTTTATGTTTTCCGTTTTATTTATCTACCAGACAATGTGAGCCCCAAAACGCTCTTCAATATTATACTGTCAAAGTGCATGTGTAGTATGGTGAAGAGAAAAAAAAAGCTAATCAAGCTAATCAGTGACATATGTGTCTATGAGTGACCTTCAAATCATAGACTCAAGTCTATGAGTTGTACAGAACCTACACAAACCTCCTTTAAATGCAAGAAGTAGTTTACGTATTTGAATTGGTGTGAGAAAGGGTTTGAGATCTTCCGCCTCCACAAACAAAAGATCACTTTTTTGTTGTACACCAATAACGTCCATCAGATGTTCTACAATGCAGATTATTTTCTCTCTGTCTAGTGCCGGCAGGAGGCTTGTGAGTTCCTCTTCAATTTCCATCCTTGAAAAAGAATTAAGAGGAAACAGAATGGTGTAGGGAGACAACAAAAAGGCCTGCCATGTTATAAAGTGGTAGTGGGTAATAATCCATCAGACTGTCAGCATTTACACACACACTTCTTTCTGTAGGGCAACGCAAGCAGTGAAGTCCAAGGTCAATGAGAAGTACTGAGTGATGCAACTCGAGCACAAAGTACAATTCAGAATCATTAACAAGTATAACAGCTATCTTCCCAAAAACCAAGCCATCATCAGTGTCATCTACAATGGAAACATAGCCTTTGACATACTTGGTACCTTTGTAGACAACTGCTGACACATCCAAAGTGGTCTGATTAGTGCAGCCTGTTTTTGCCACAGCTTCTTGAATGACAGTTCTTTGAACTGTAGGTGGAAACAGTTGGCCCACTGAGAGGTAGGACTGCAGTAACTGATGCCGTTCTGTCACAGTCTTGCATAAGTTGACAAAGTTGTGCACTGTTCTTGTACATGCTTTGAAATATGAGTGCTTGCTCTCAAATCTAAGGGTCCACAAACAAATGAGTGGTCCAAAGTGAAGGATAAGCTCTGCAAAATGTAACAAATAGTGATGTTTAGCTTTTAAAGCTTTGTCAGGAAACCTACTGTGTCGCAGATGTATATAGTCCTCTATCAGTATCTTTAGGTAGGCAATGTCATTGTGACTTATTTTGGGGGCACATACAAGATCAACAATGTCTCTAAGTTTAGGGCATAACTACCAAACCTCACTATCCACAGGATGTTTTATCTTTTCACCAATGTACAGAGGCAGAAGTCGCAGAAGACACCAGTTCTGTGCTGCTGAACCCCCCCAGCCTCTGCCCTGTTTTCACCTCACATGGATTAGTTAAAGCATCACTTCCTACGTGTTTGAACTGTACAATTGCTCTGTTTAACTGGTTGTATGTGAAATGCCCTTCCACTTGCACAAGGGTATCAATATATAGCGACAAGTCACTGGAAACCACTCCTTCAAATAAATCATGGCCCAAACATGGAAGTAACCCAGAGCACACATGGAAAGACTTCAGTGAATTAAACACAGAGTCAAATTTAATGCCATTCACAACCAAGTGGTCACTTGTAGATAGGACCTCAACACTGTCTTTATAGTTATCAGCTGTTCTTTTTTGTCCAAGTGATAGTGGATCATTGATAAAGCTTTCCCTGTCAATTAAGCAGCATCTGCAAAAATGTTTGCTGCAGCTGAAATTCTCATTGAAACCACCTATGCAGTGGGAGCCCAGATTGTCTCCTAAGATGGCTATCAAAGCTGCCTTCATTATGGTTCCATCCTCTACCAGAACCCCTGTCTCTTCCATATCTTTAAGGTCTGCAATAAGACTGGAAAAAACTTTGTTATGGACAAAAGTTTTGAATCATTGTCCCTGCAAAGCAGAACAAGTTGCATTGCATCAACAGAGGACCGGTTATGTGGTAAGATCTCACCTAGAGTCATGTACACTGCCAGGATTTTATGTTTCTTTTTGCCAGACCCTAATGGATTAACCACTTCAAATGCATCTTGGTAGAGAATGAGTGAAAGAGATGATGGATAGTGCTGTAAAAGTGCATTATCCTTGACATTTTGACCGTCTGAGACATCCTCTAAAACCATGTCTGGTGATCGGCGCAGTTTTGACTGTTTGTACTGTTCCCGTATTGTGGGGTGTCTCAAGAGAAATTTCAGTGTTTATTTAATTGGCACATACTGAAAATAACACTGTTTGCCTGTACTGTCAGATCCTAAAAAAATTTGAGTGGGTTCCACATAACTGAAAAATCTCTTCCTTGTTTTGTCAGATCTCAACACACCTTTATTGTACAGTGTTAAGAGATCATTCTGTGAAAGGTCTTGACTGATGTTATCTACTTCTGCTTGTGGAATATTAAATTCAGATAGTTTGTCAGACAGTTTTGCCAGAACATCGTGCATTGCACAGCTGTGAAGATCCTGAAATTCCTCTATGATGCACTGTATAGTGCTGGTTGGCAAGAGCATTTTAGCCTGCATTTTTAAATAAAATAAAGCCAATCAATCTAGAAATAAATCTTCATCAGTAGTATTGTGCTGTGAATCCCTGTCTTCTAATAGATTAACTGTGTCCTGTCCTTGTATTATGGCAATTTCACCAATTTCTTGTTGCCTTGACTGCTGAACTGTCTGCTTATGCTTTCGAGAAATATGGCTGGAAAATGATGTTCAGACACTGAAGTATTTAGAGCAACCTTCAAATGGACATAATACTTTTTTCCCATCTTTGATGTGAAATCTGAGATGGGCACAAAGACCTGTGAAGTTTTGTGCAGCATACCCACATCCAGGAACTTGACAGCTGAGGTAACCAGTGAACTTATAAAACTCCTCCTCAGTGGTCTCCCTTCTTGTTCTGTGATTCCTATGCATATGTGAACGAAAGGCAGAAAATGTTCTGAACGTGGCGGGACAGTTCTCAGTTCCACAGGAAAACTTATAGTTAGCTACATGTTTGTGGCTTTTAACATGCAAACTGAACAATATAAATTTCCGTGCACGGAAGCCACAAAATTTACAAATAAACATAGTTGCAAAAACTTCAATGACAAATTTCCTACCCAAAATGACATATGCAATGCAAAAAACCCCTCCAAAAACAAAATAAGACTATTTGTCAATAGGGACAAATTCCCAGTTTTTAAATGATCAAAATTATTCACAAAAGGCTTCAATAAACACAAAATGTGTGCCGACAAAAAGCACAGTAAAGACAAGTGAACAGTGCACAAAAATAAGCTCGATATTCGAGCTCGACGCCTGTTCTAAAGTCTGAATGACTTTAGAACAGGGGTCCCCAATCCCAGTCCACGAGGGCCGGTGTCCCTGCAGGTTTTAGATCTCACCCTGGGTCAACACACCTGAATCACATGATTAGTTCATTACCAGGCCTCTGGAGAACTTCAAGACATGTTGAGAAGGTAATTTATCCATTTAAATCAGCTGTGATGGATCAAGGACACATCTAAAACCTGCAGGGGCGATCGTGGCTCAAGAGTTGGGAGTTCGCCTTGTAATCGGAAGGTTGCCGGTTTGAGCCCCGGCTTGGACGGTCTCGGTCGTTGTGTCTTTGGGCAAGACACGTCACCCGTTGCCTACTGGTGGTGGTCAGAGGGCCCGGTGGCGCCAGTGTCCGGCAGCCTCGCCTCTGTCAGTGCGCCCCAGGGTGGCTGTGGCTACAATGTAGCTTGCCATCACCAGTGTGTGAATGTGTGTGTGAACGGGTGGATGACTGGATATGTAAAGCGCTTTGGGGTCCTTAGGGACTAGAAAAAGCGCTATATAAATACAGGCCATTTACTATTGTATGAACTACACTTCTTGTAAAAACCTGATTGGTAATGCGTTTGAGAAAAGCTCCTGCTGTGACCTTCCTTCTGTAAGGGCTCACACACACACACACACACAGAGAGAGAGGGAGATCATTAATACAAAGGATTGGAGCCGGTTTTGGATTTTCACTTGTTGTTGACTTTAATATGAGTAGTCACATAAAATTCATTCCAATTTTTTGCTTTTGCTTCAATTAGGTTGTTTCTTTAAATCTACAACACTTTCCTTTTCAAAAAGTTTACTGACATAGTAAGGAGGTAGCTAGGGAACTCAGTAAGTATGAGCAACAGTAGCTTAAGGACACTATCTCCAATAAAGAGGATTTCATCATCTGCAGTTCGTAAAAAAGTGCCATATTAAAAACAATTCAGCAGACCGTCAGAGTGCAGATACAAACTGTTTTCAGCTATAGAGGTAGAGGTACACTTCATGCACTTATCAACATACAGTTTAGAGGCTTGCATTAGAGTGCATTGGTGCTTGGGCATCTTTTATTTAGCATGGTTATACCATTGTGAATGTAGCTATATAAACATGCTCAAGAGTCTATCATATGTTTGACATGCAACTAAAAATTCGAAAATATATTTTTAAATCAGTAACTTTGCAAATTTAGAGGAATTGTTTTCGGACAACATATGTGTCACATTTTAAACAGGGTTTGAATAATCAGCGCCGACATACAGACATTTATGCACTGGGTATAACAGACATGCTTACCGTGTGAAAGGCCCTCTGATGTCTTGGAGCAGAGAAACACTCTGTATTGTTGCTTTTCTCTATTGTATAAGCAAAGTCGCCCGCCAATGACTAAGATGTTGGTGTTAACATGTCTTTTTATTTCATTCACACAGACAATGAATACTGAACAGCATACATTAAACCAGGTATCTCCCAACCCAGTAGTTACCAATCATGCGAAGCATGGCTGGTTTAACACGACGGGCATAACGACTTGCTTCTATCAGCTGTGCAATATTGTCGTTAATTGCGCATACTATATGTTGTGATGATCTCAGTTCAGTCATGGTGTGTTCTGCAATCCTGCTGAATTGTGTTTTAGTCCCATCGTTTGTGTATGCGCGTACAAACAGGCGTATGGCGGGGATGAATCGGAATGTCTTGAGCCTCAGCATCACATCGTCGTAGTAGGTGTCAAAGTAATACTCGGGCAGTTCGAGCAAACAGCTGTGTTGCACCTGACTGGGATGAGCTGTTCGATATCCGTAGCATGTTTCCTGTAGAAAGGCGTTTAGCGCCAACATCACCAGGTGATGGGTTGCAAGCTTGATGTCGATAACGGTTTCCTTACACAGACCTGATCCTGTAGGATCCTGCAGCAACTGTGGAGAGGGGGGAGGAGGTGGTGGAGTGTGGATTAGCAACGCTGGTGGAGGTGGGGAGTCTGGCGAGTCTGAGAGGTCCCACGCTTGCATGTCTCGCTCTGAAAATGAGAACAATAAAAAGATGTTATATTTTGTTGCATAGATACGCACGCACACACACACACACACACACACACACACACACACACATTTAACCTACCATTTGGCTTATTTAGTTGCGAAAGAGTTTCCAGTTTCTAGTAGACATGCGTTGTGACTCCCCCCAAAACACTCCCTCACCACAATCTACACGAAGTATAACTGCTCCGCTGTTATATTTAACGGTATACACATACCTATTACTGCCTTGCTATTCTAACTTAAATTTAGACCCATCTACGGCGTTTTCGCAGCATTGCTTTTTACGATGAGTGCATCGGGTGCATACACCTGTAGACGTACCTAGAGCGGCTGTGGCTTGGATGATGTTCCGGCTGTTCGTGATGGTTGATACCGACGTCATCCTGCACTCCTTAGTTAGAGGTGTCTGTGTTCCTTAGGTCACTCTGTTGATGTTCCAAATGATGAAAGAGTCTTTATATGTATAAGGGTTAGACCAGACCACTAGGAGGTGTCATTACCCCCCGGGGGTTGGTCATGGTTTCAGTTGACCTCTGACATGATAAGATAAGATAATGGAACTGTTTGTAATGGAACTACAGTTGGGATGTGAGAGTGCTGGGATGCTCTTGGTAAGGGAGCCTCTTTTATTGTTTCATGACTTCTTTTGCTGACTGTTGGGGGCCTAACTGTAACCCCCTCTGTCTAACTGTTGCAGAGTTAAGAATCTGTAGTTTTTAGAAGTAACACAAGAAAAGTTTATTTCTAAAGGAATACCTGTTGTTTGTGGTGCTCTATTTAAAACTATTAGCCTCTGTGTCTTTTTGGAGCGCTAAAGAAAAAAGTAAAATGCTCCTAAAGTAGTTAAATCATCTATGTGTAATCAACAAGTCTTACTGTTGCAGTGTGTTTGTGACTAGTAGATAATTATAGGGCTAGTTGCATTAAAGGAACATTGGGGGTTGATACAGTGCTAGTGTGGCTAGGTGTGAATATGTGCTTTTAGAAGTATCACAGTTTATTTCTAAAGGGATACATGTTGTTTGTGGTATTCTGTTTAAAAACTATTAGCCTGTGAAACTATTAGAAAAGTGAAATCTTCCTAAACTAGTTAAATTAAATGCTGTGTGGGAATACACGGATTTTAGAAGTATCACTGTTTATTTCTAAAGGGATACCTGTTATTTGGCAGCACAGTGGCACGGTGGTTAGCACTGTTGCCGCACAGCAAGAAGGTCCTGAGTTCAATTCCAACATCAGGCCGGGATCTTTCTGTGTGGAGTTTGCATGTTCTCCCCATGTTTGTGTGGGTTCCCTCCGGGTACTCCGGCTTCCTCCCACCGTCCAAAGACATGCAGCTTGTGGGGATAGGTTAATTGGAAAATCCAAATTGCCATTAGGTGTGAATGTGAGCGTGAATGGTTGTCTGTCCCTGTGTGTTGGCCCTGCGACAGACTGGCGACCTGTCCAGGGTGTATCCCGCCTCTCGCCCTATGACAGCAAAAAAAGTGCCATTATATTACTACTGACAGCTTTTTCCACCAGGCCATCAGACTGCTGAACACTTCATAGACACCTCACCTTCACTACTCACCTTCACTACTGGAACTTCAACATTATGCGCTCCACACTGTATATAAATGCCACTTGTTTTGCACAATATCCAACTACCAACCTCTGTATATTTTAGATATTTTATTTATTGTTTACTCTATTTAATTTGTAAAATATGTATACACACACACACACACACACACACGTAGAAAAACATATTTAGTATACACATCCAGTAATGCATACACTCTTATATTGTACATATATTTATTACTCTCAGATTTAGCCATTCTTATATTTTGCTTGTTTTATGTTATTGTATGTTTTGCACACCTCTGTTGCTTGTGAAGCTCGCACACAAGAATTTCACTCGCATGTACTGTACCAGTGTACCTGCACTTGTGATGTGACAATAAAGGTGATTTGATTTGATTTATCGTTATGTTTTTTACAACTACATGAATGTACTATTGCTATGTGATTTTTTTTTTTTTACTATTACTGAAGGCCACTCACCATATCAATACTAACTAGATTTTTTCAAAATCTTAATATAAAATGAGTAACAGTATGGTGGACACATTAGGCAAGGCTGCACTTTTTGCAGTGATCTCGTATAGAAAACTATTTCTGTATCAGTAATATGTTTTCTTTTTCTCTGTTGATAATCATGTGGAACTGCACATGATTATTTGCAGCTAGCAGGTTGCTAATGCTATCCATGAAATCTAAAAACAGTATGTTACAATGTGGAGATAATCTGATCAAAAATGATCAGGTTATATTCGAATTTGTATTCAGGCGTACATGTGCACTATGTTTATTCAGAGAGGTTAAGCTTGTGTTTCTGTCATGGAGGGATTGTGCTCAACTGAATGAAGCTTATTAGACATTATGAAACAGATGATACGTAAAAGCGAATTTTGCCAAAGTGCTTCTTTTTTTAAATTATCTTTTTTTTCTTAAAGAAATCTACTACATCATGTGTAATTTTTTTGTCATGTATAATTTCCATTGCAAATATTAACCACAGTTAAATTAAGAGAGGATGGCAGTAAAAACTCCGGAGGTGTGATGCCATCAAGTACACTGCTGTAGAACGATCGCACTGCGTTCTCAGGAGGACTCCCGTGTAAACTTACGAAGTCTGGACTAGCAAGAACATGAGGACTGGCGTACTTGAGTATTTAGAAATGGCCTAACAGTCTGCAGTCTATGAACTAACGCCAGCTAACAATGTTAGCTTGGTGGCGAGTAGCATTCAGTAATTGTAATAAAAATCACACATCAATAATACATCGAAGATATTGAGGTTTCGCCCATTCCATTCTTTTTATGAAGTGGTGTTTTAATTTCCAAGTAAGAAAACCATTCATGCCCGTTCACTGCTGGCCCTGTTATTCTGGCTCTGGGTCCATTGTGTAACTGACGCCACCAACATTAACAGGACGCTTACATTAGAGCCTCTTATTGCACGTTTTGTCTGGGTTTCCAGCAATCAAAATCAGAGTATTCCCTTACTCGCCAACACTGCTCACCCAGCATCAACAACACCATGTGACTCACAGATTTTTCGTTCCTGTGTATATTTTTTATCTGTCTTATGTAGAACCAGTATGGAGCAGAGCAGAGACCGTGTTTTCAAGCATAAAAACTACAATTTTGTGGTCGGTCTTACAACTCCAGAGTACATAGACTCTCTTGAGAGTTTTGAAATAAAAGACAGCGATGTCTTCCTTGTCACTTATCCAAAATCAGGTTGGTGAAAAATTTCATACATTATTTATATTTGCTGTTTTGTGCTGGCCAGACTGATCCACTGATCACCTCTAATGTCTTTCCCCACATCAGGCACTGTATGGGCTCAGCAGATCATCATTTCCATCCACGAACTGGATGGGAATCAGACTAAATATTCAAACAACATGGAGAGGATGCCGTGGCTGGAGTACAAGACAGCTGAATACACTCTTCTTCCCTCTCCACGACTCTTCGCCTCGCATCTCCCTGAACACATCATGCCTCCAGGAGTGAAGGAGAAGAAGGCAAAAGTCAGTACTTTATAGAAGCTCAATTTTCTTCTTTTTTTTTTGCAAAAATAGAGCAAATTAAATTAGATTTGTACTTGCTAAGTTTAATTACATTTTTTGTGATGTTACCTATTGGTCACTGAAGTCCAGTTTTTTGGGACTTGCACTTTGACACTTGGTAGCTTTTACAAACCAGCAAATCCTAGCAAATGAAAATAGAGTGGTTGATCTTTAATTATTTTCAAAACAAATGTTGTTTATTTGACAGTGTATAGGGTGCCCCAAGCAAGTGAGACTTAAAACAATGAGCCCCTAACACAATTTTGTAATGGGATCATAAATCAAGGAATCTGAGGGTCATTTTTATCATAGACTTCTGCACAAACACGTGGTTCCAGGTCCAAAAAGCTAGTACTAGCATTTGTTTTATTTTAAATGATTCTGTGTTTTTCCATCCATCCATTTTCTTCTGCTTATCCGGGGTCCGGGTCGCGAGGGCAGCAGCCCAAGCAGAGAAGCCCAGACCTCCCTCTCCCCAGCCATTTCCTCCAGCTTTTCCGGGGGAAAACCAAGGCCGAGAGATATAATCTCTCCAGCGTGGCCCCCTCCCGGTGCGACATGCCCGCGAATCGCTACCTTATCGTGGTAAATGGTAAATGGCCTGTATTTGTATAGCGCTTTTACTAGTCCCCCCTAGGGGACCAAAGTGCTTTACACACTCAGTCATCCACCCATTCACACACACTGGTGGAGGCAAGCTAAAGTTGTACCCACAGCAGACTGACAGAAGCGAGGCTGCCATATCGCGCCATCGGCCCTTCTGGCCAACACCAGTAGGCGGTAGGTCTTGCCCAAGGACACAACGACCGAGACTGTCCGAGCCGGGGCTCAAACCGGCAACCTTCCGATTACAAGGCGAACTCCCAACTCTTGAGCCACGATCGCCCCATGGTGGAGGGGTTTGTGTGTCCCAAGGATCCCAAGGGCTATGTTGTCTGGGGGGTTTTTGCCCCCTGGTAGGGTCTCCCATGGCAAATTGGTTCTGGGTGAGGGACCAGACAAAGAGCGATTCAGAAGACCCCTATGAAAAAACCATAGAGGGAGCAGTTCACCCTGCCCGGGATAGGGTTACCGGGGCCCCGCCCTGGAGCCAGGCCCTGGGGAGGGTGCCTGAGGGCGAGCGTCTGGTGGCCGGGCCTTAGTCCATGGGGCCCAGCCGGACACAGCCCGAAAAAGGGACATGGGCCCATCTTCCTGCAGGCCCACCACCCGCAGGATTCACCGTAGGGGTCGGGTGCAGTGTGAGCCGGGCGGCGGACCAATCTCCGTCTACCAAGACTGGCAATTCTGTTTTTATTTCAGTATATTTTTTTTGTCCTTTTCCTTTCTTACAATGAGGTCATTGCAGAGTAAGGCTACGTTCACACTGCAGGCGAAAGTGCATCAAATCCGACTTTTTTGACCCTATGCGACCCATATCCGTTCATGGTATGACAGTGTGAACAGCAGAAGTCCGATATTTTCAAATCCGACCTAAGTTACTTTTGTATGTGGTACTGAATCCAATACATATCTGATGTTTTAGAAAGCGACTGCTGTTTGAATGGTCATGTCGCAATAAATCCGTCTTTGATGTAACTGACACAAGACAGACGCCAATTATCAGCGCCCAGGAAGACATTGTGAACGCTTCCTGGCCATCCAGTGAAACTGTTGGGAAGACAACGTTGGAGAAACGTGAACATTTTATTTGTACTGTATAATTGTTGTGTGTGATGTATTCTTTTGCGCATGCGGGTCGCTTTGAGGGTTCACACTAGAGCGCATTTGCTGTCACATTTTATTTGTAGTGTGAACAAGCAGACACAAAAATCAGATTTGATCAAAAAATTGGAATTGAGCATTAAGACCTGCAGTGTGAACGTAGCCTAAGAGGTTCATCAAATCAAGTAGAAATAGGAGAAAAAGAGCTATAAAAATGTACAGGCTTTAAAACATATTTTAAAAGATATTATTTGAAATCAAATTTTGACCCTAAATTTTAAATTGTTTTTCTTTTAAACTAATGACTTTTATAATTTTTTACATTTAAGCAACAAACTGTTAATATTCTGATTTTTTTTTTAAATATATATCAGATCGTGTATTTGATGAGGAATCCAAAGGACAACGTGGTGTCTTTTTATCACTTCAGCAAAGCCCTGGCAGACCTGGAAACTCCCGAGAGCTTTGACCAGTTTTTTGAGTGGTACATAACAGGAAACGGTAAGTTTCCTCACTTTATAGTAATCAGTAATTGATTCATCATTATGTGTGGACCCTCTGTTAGAGGGCCTGAGCTTTAGTACCCAGTGATTTTGTGGTGCTGTGCTAGTATTTAGCACCGACTCCAGTTTTGTGTGTGTGTGTGTCATGTGTGGATTGAGCACATTGACAAAATCTGTACTACATTCGGAGGCACTCTACCACTGCATGATTAGCATGATGGACTTCCATCCGTCTGAACCAAATGGGTGGACTGATCATGCCTGCAGTCATGCTGTAGGTAACTACAGAGCTTACACTTGAGCTCCTCCTCTGACATGAGGGTTGTATGTGAACTCAATTAAATGACAATGCCAAATGACTGGATGCATTATGCCACTACACAGTTTTTGCGTCATCCTGGTTTGACCACGTCAGGGAGTGGTATTTAAACAGAGACCAGTACAACATCCTCTTCCTGACCTACGAGGAAATGATTTTGGTAAGATGTTTCTTCGCATTTTTGCTGTTCCTAAGGAAACTCAAATAAAATATCTGGCAGAGTTTAAGGTTCTTTTTCTGTTGCTTTCCTGCTTTTCTTTCAGGACCTGAAAGGATCAGTGAGGAAGATCTGCAACTTCTTAGGGAAAAACCTGACTGAAGTGGCTATCAGTCAAGTTGTGGAAAAAGCTACATTTCAGAACATGAAGAATGACTCGAAAGCAAATTATCAGCATTTTCCGCCAGAGACGTTCAGTGGAATATTCCTGCGCAAAGGTAGCATAACAGACCTGCAGCCGTTGTGCAGAAAAATGTGACTTCAGGGTATCAGGTTTTGTGTTTTTCTCTTCATTACAGGTCAGATTGGAGACTGGAAGAACACACTGACTGTTGCACAGAGTGAAAGAGTGGATCAAGTCCTTCGGGAGAAACTTGGTGATTTGCCTTTGAAGTTCATCTGGGAATAAGCAGAGAAACTCGTCTCCCAGGAGTTTTTAAAGCATTGATCATTAAGTGCATTAATCAGAAAACCATAAAAATGTGTTTTTCTGCTATTTAAATAATAAAAAAAGCATCAACAAAAGATTAATGTTTGTTCACCCAAGATGGATTCATGTCATGTAGATCATGATTCCAGAAATCAACAACGTTCATTAATAAAATGTTTATCAGTCAGTACACGGTGCTTTGGATTCTCATAATTTCTGAATAGTCACTAACTGTTAATTGTGTTTTTGAATCACATTGCTTTTGAAAGTAGCCTTGACCTTCAAATATAAGAAATTTCTTTACATAAATGTACTTTTGCCATGAAGACAGTCTGACTTTTGGTTTACCCACAAGTGATTTCTCCTCCCATGAGTCAACATTTAAGACAGAAGTATCTCATTTATTTGTGTAGAAGAATCAAAAGGAAAGGATCCTTTTTTGATAAGAAACAAAACATTACAAGAAGAAATTGTGCAATTGCAGTGTAATTTTGGTTAGTCTTGTTCAGCATGACAGTCTTCCGTTATTTAATCTGATACAGAATCAAACCTCAGACCTGCAAACAGCATCCACTGAATATCATGTAATTAATATGTGCAATACAGGTTCTTAACACGTAATTTATTGCAAGATAATAGTCTATTAAAAAATAATAATAATATAAAATAATCTTATTTCTTTAATGGTACTTACATTTCTGAACATTACTAGACATTTTAATTTTCAGCGTTATGGCTGCAAAATGTAACTTTGATTTTCATACAAGAGTGAATGCTTTCATCTGGGAGGCAAGAGTAACATTTGGAATTTAGGTAGTTTATCTGTGAGAAACTCTTTTCACACAAGTAAGCTGATCCAAAGATGAACCGAACTCCACATTATTCATATAGAATAAAACTGCATGTTTCAAACACAAGTTTGTCAGGTGTTAAGGGTTCAAATATTGAGGAGGAGAGTAAAAACAAGCATGGTCCAGAAGAGCTTGGTCAAACAATTGATTTTAATGACCACACGCAGCGTGGAGAGATGTACACTGGAAAACATCAGCTGTAGATCTCCACCCAAAAAGGCACTTCAGATTGCTTTTGATTCATCAGGGTTAACGCCCCCTCATGCGTCATCAGATACAATACATGCATACGTCAAATCAAAACCACAATGACTTCTAACACAGTTTGAAAAGAACATTGTCTCCGTCTCCACGGCAGGTGCTTCCCACAGCTCATCTCGCTTTTGCTTATCTCTGGAGCATCAGGCACAGTTCTGCACAATCTGTAACTTATGCAAGCACAAAAAGCAGTTTGCAAGCAAAACATGTTTAACCTCTTACCTACAAATAAATCTATCAACTGTGTGTGTGTGTGTGTGTGTGTGTGTGTGTGTGTGTATATGTCACGACCTCAGCTGCACTTTGTCTCACCTCGCACCTCTGCTCATAACCTTTCATCAGACAGAAGGCCAGCACGTACACAACTGAAACTATATGTGTAATATATTGAATAAATCTCTTAAGCAAGAACCACTACTAGAAGCTTAATAAAAGAATATAAAAGTATAAAAGATAATAATGAACAACCTGGTTATTCAAATAGCATCATCCAAACAGCTCCTCAGAATAACTTGCACTTACACTCTGCTTTTAGTTTCACTTTTGCAAAAGCACGCTCTGCAAACCTGCAGTTTCCTGTCAAGACTTTTAGGCCCAGATTATATTCAAAGGTGAGCCTTTCATATAATGCAATGTAATCTGCCTATAAACATTTAAGATTATAAAAAGCATTCAAAAGCATTTAAGATTATAGATTCAACTCAACAGTTTAAAGTGGTTATAACTGCTCCTGTACTAAAGGCTAATTGTCTGCCAATATGTTTAAACACCTGAATGCAATATCACTATTAATTATTAATGCAATGGTAATCTGGACAATAGCAGTAAAATAATTTCTCTAATCCCTACACAGGTTTTGAGAGTTTTTTAATATCACTCCATTTGTGGTTTTAAATCTGAATAGCCGTCGTTTCTGGCCAGTATACATAGACTCTCTTCAGAGTTTTGAAATAACAAACAGCAATGTCTTGCGTCTTTTACAAAGTCAGGTCAGTGAGAAATCTCTGTAGCATCCCATTATTTTGCAGTTTTATTCTCAGGGCTCAGCAGATCATCATTTCTATCTATGTGTTGGACGGGCATGTGAATGAATATTCTACCAACTCACAGAAGATGCCATGGCTGTAGTTCACAGGGGGTGCATACACTCACCAGCTCTCTCCATGGCTCTTCACATCACATCTCTCCCAGGTTCTCATGCCTCTAGGACTGAAGGACAAGAAGGGAAAGGTCAGATCTGCGTAGATGCTCAAGCAGCCTGAAGAAAGAGCAGGTTTAGTGATATACCCACACAGCAGACAGGCAGGCAGCTAACTGCAGCTAATGGCTCCCCCATCAAAACCTTAGGTGAAAGGTTAGTGACTGTTTGTTTTTATGACCGGGACTTCCTGTGGATGTTTGTAGTTGCTGCTAGCTCTGTGCCTTTAATAGGCACTGATTTTGTTTGTGCTCACAGTAAAGTGAGCACAAAGAAGAAGTGAGACTGGTTGATGACTCTAACAGACGTTTGATTGACGCTGTCTTTTTCTTCATTACCCTGTTTTACTCAGGGCACTCAGCCCGTGGTGCATGCTAATTTTGTAGGTTCGGGAAATGTTTTTCATTGTTTGCTTTCAGAGATTCCCTCACTAACTGTCCCCACCTTCTCAAACACTGTGACGAATGTAGGGTGGAAAATTACATCACTACGGTAGGGCCCCCAGTGTTCACGCGCATGCGCTGTTTTGACCCCACCAAACTGTCAATCACTCAGGAGCAGTTTGCGACCATGGAGCACCTGGACATTGTGCAGTGTTCGAATAGTGCCTGGGCTTCCCCATTACACGGGATGCCCAAATCTGACAGTCGGTGGCGACCTTGTGGGGATTTTCGCCGTCTAAATAACGTCACAGAGAACGATTGTTATCCTATTCCCCACATCCAGGATTTTTCCGCTCATCTTGCAGGGACCGTACGGGGGTATCACCAGGTTCCCGTGCGCGCTGAGGATGTCCCCAAAACAGCTGTAATTACTCCATTCAGCCTTTTCGAGTTTTTGCTCATGCCTTTTGGGCTGAAAGGTGCCACCCAAACCTTCCAGCGTTTGATAGACTCAGTCTTATGCGAGCTGCCCTTCGTTTTTGTACATCTCGATGATATACTGGTGGCCAGCAACTCAGAGAGGCAGCACACGTCCCATCTGCGGCAGGTATTTCAGAGCTTGGCTGCATATGGCCTGATCATTAACCCGTTTAATTGCCAATTTGGGTTGCTGGTTCTCAATTGAGGATAGTGAATTTTTACAACCGCTTTCTCCCCAGTGAAAGAGCAGCCACTGCTTCAGCCACTGTACAGCACGTTGAAGGGTCAAAAGGCCAATGACTCCGTTGACTGGCTCCTGGAACGCATCTGGACATTTTCCGATGCCAAGTATGCATTAGTTAATGTTGCCCACCCATCCCCATCTGCTTAGATTGCTTTGACCACCGATGAGTCGGACATAGCGGTGGGTGCTGTGCTAGAACATTGAATCTCAGGTGCCTGGCAACCGCTTGCCTTTTTCAGCCGCATGCCATGGGACAATGAGCGCAAATACAGCGTCTTCGACAGGTAGCTACTCATCAAACATTTTCGTCTTTTTCTCGAGGGTTGTAACTTTACCGCATACGTGGAACACAAACCCTTGATGTTTGCGATGTTCAAAGTTTCTCACCCATGGAGTACGCGCCAGCAGTGCCATTTGGCAGCCATTTCTGAGTTTACCACGGGCATTCAGCACATGGCTGGTAAGTCCAACCACATGACTGACTGTTTGTCCCGCACGCTGGTTTCTCCAGTTTATGTCGGCATAGACTACTCTGCCGTGGCTGATCAGAGTGATATCCCAGACATCCTTGTACTTAAATCTGCGCATACAGGCCTCATGCCTGAGGACAGACCTGTGCAGGATGGCGGTCCTCCCCTGGTCTGTGATGTTTCCACCGGCCACACACGCCCGGTGGTTCCCTTTTCATGGCGTTGTTGGGTTTTTGACTCAATACATGCTCTATCTCACCCGGAGGTCCGGACCTCTGTTAAACTGGTCAGCTCCAAGTTTTTTTGCCCAGGCCTTCACAAATCTGGGAAGGAATGGGCAGCGGTGTGCATTCCATGCCAGCATGCAAAGGTCCATAAACACACTAACGCACCCCTTGACTAGTTCCTCATCCCCGGCAAACATTTTGATCATGTGCATGTTGATCTGGTGGGTCCCCTGCCGCAGTCACAAGGTTTCACGCACCTTTTGCCCATTGTTGACCACACCATCCGTTGTCCAGAGGCTGTCCCCCTGACGTCCATGACCGAGGTAGTGGTGGCCCGAGCATTTTTTTTCAAACTTGGGTTTCGCGTTTCGGTCCCCCCGCACACATTAGCTCTGACAGAGGC
Organism: Perissodus microlepis; assembly: GCF_051167445.1. Lineage (NCBI taxonomy): Eukaryota > Metazoa > Chordata > Actinopteri > Cichliformes > Cichlidae > Perissodus > Perissodus microlepis. The sequence goes on along the minus strand of NC_140464.1, from coordinate 4,625,603 downwards.
CCCCAGTTTGTTTTGGAGCTTTGGTCAGCAATGGCTGATGGACTGGGGGTCAGGGTCCACTGAACCACTGCATACAACCCACAAGCTAATGGAAGGATGGCAACTGGGTTGACTGTCTCCGATAGGTTTTGCTGGGGCTGCGCTCTGCAGTTAAGGAGGATCTTGGCGCGTCCCCAACTGAACTGGTTCTTGGTCAGCCCCTCCGCTTTCCCAATAGATTCTTGACCAAAAGCCCCTCCCCCGTGCTTCGATGGATTGAACCAAGGGGGAGGCCCATTTAGGGTTATCGAACTGGGCTTGAAGCATTTTGTTTTGGACTTTGGGGGTCATAGGGAGACTGTGTTTGTTGACAGGACGGGGTTCCACTCACACCTAGGGTTAGGGGAAGTGAGGGGGTGAAGGTTTTGGTGCGTTCTATTTTCAGGTGTGTAAAGCAGTGATTAAAGTTGGAGTGGAATATTGAGATCTCTCGTCTTGTCCTTACATACCTCCAATGAACAACCCCCCCCCCAAAAAAAAAACAAAACAATGCCAGATGCATTGACTGCATTTTTAGATAAATAGTTGTATATAAGTTTGTTTACAAAATTTGTGCATGAGTTTTTAAGAGTTACAATTTATATTTGTAACTCAAAACAGACTAAACATGTCTGTGGTTTTTTAAAGTAAAAAAATATATAATTACTACTAGGATTTTACATTTTTTGTGTGATTTCAGATCAGTTGTGTTAATACGGTATGTCAATGAAAAAATAACCGAAAATTCAGATATGTGAGGTTAAGCTGAAAAGAATGATACCAAGCGAGGCAAGATAAAAATCAATAAATAAAACAATTTAAAGGTGAAATACAAATGTAACATCAAAAGTAGTCAGAAATGGCCAATTGTATTTTGGACCCCCTAGGGTTAACCCAACAAAACATTTAAAACTTAGGTTTAAATTTTAGTTCATAACAGTGCAGGTTTCTGACATTTTGTGTAAATTTAAGCATGTAGCAATTTGATTTTTTTCTAACAAAAAGGTGTGAAACTTAAGTTGTTTGTTGTTTAAGATCTGTGTTTGTAACCCCCCCCCCCCCCCCCCCACATGTTGTGTAGCTTTCTGGAATTTATACTTATTGGGTTACATATTTATTTATTATACAGGCTATACAGTACATAAAATCTAAATTCACATGTTTTATGTAACTGAAATGTTTAATTATGTGGGCTACAGAAAATAATTAAGTTATAGACTATATATGTATTAAACATTGTATACTTACTGCATTTGAATCATTTTAACCATTTGTAACACCAGCATATATGCTTAAAAACAAAGGCTTTGATTTTGCCACCCAATTTGATTTCTCATAAAAGTTCCTCAGATCCACGCCTGGCCATGGGACAGTTTGACAGTATCTTTTGTGTGGTTTTAGACTTGGACGAGTTTCTAAAACACTAGATCAACAAAAACATCAGAACATACACTCTTTTGCCCATTAATCATGCCTACTTATGGGGCACCGTTTGTAAAGTGATGCATTTCGGGCAATTTGTCCAAAGTTTGTTGATTGCGTTAAAAATTTTAATTGCGTTAATCGTGATCGTTGACAGCCTTCGTTTCTTGGCGAGGTAAGTACAATTAGCAACTGCGTAATCACAGGAAATGAACAGCTGGTGACTGATGACAACCTGTTGTGAAGATCAGGGTTGGGACAAGGCGTCCCACTCAAACAAACATTCGTAAATCTTTGTTTGGTGTCCTTTCTCCCTTTTTTTTGTAATAACTCTTGAGCCAGGTTGTGACATTCATTCAATGTCAGCATGGCTGCCTTCCAGACTGGGCAGAGAAGTCAATGCATTGTCTTTCGATTAAAAAATTACTGTTTTTAATTAAGCAGATTTGAAACAGTTTCTTGAGCTAAGTAAGAACTTGCCAACTCCCTCTCCAATCAGTGTACCATATTTAATTTTGAAAAGTTAATGAAGTACAATCAACTAATCTAGAGGTGCCTGTATAACTATTCCGAGTCTGGGGTCTCTGTGACTCTCTGAATGAATGCCAACATAAGAAAGAAAACAGCACTCTGGACTCTCCATGTTATCTTATCAGCAAATTATGCTGTGGCAATGTTGTGAAAGATTGTGGAGGCTCAGAGCACACACATGTCAATAAAAAGAGGTGTACGGGACATTCACTCTATTGGTCTTGCTGCAAACATCCAGGTAATACAACACTTACCTTTCTACTATTAAAATGGTTCTAAATGTAATGCAGGTTCAGTAAAAATGTGTTTTGTGAATTTCTTTTTGTAGTATTCTGTCTTGAGAATTTGTTTGCATATATTATCAGACTGTTTCTATGCTTTGTTGTTTACAATGGGAAGCTACAATGGGAGTGATTCTTTTACTATTTCAGATTAACTGTAAACAGAGGTGTGGCCAAGGAGGATTTGGAGTAAATTATTTCAGTAATTCATATTAACATATACAATTACTAAGGGTTGCAAGATGCAATTTAATGTAAATTACACAGGTAAAAGTCTAACATTGCTCCTAATGTGGCTATGATAATTGCTATTATGAGTGTTTATTTATTAGCATTTATAGAAGAGTGTTCAGTGGATGAATGGCTTTTAAACAGTACATTTACATAATGACCGAAGCTTCAGTCATTATGTAAATGTGAAAATGCTACGTCCAGATGAACAGAATCAACTTTTTGGGGATCTTCTTGCCTGGAAGGCTGAGCATGTGTGAAGACTTTTTGGTGAATATGCTATAAGATCAGGTCAGCAATATGAGAATTCTTTGGCAGGATTGTTGAATGATTTTCTTACCAGTTACATTTTTTTTCAGTTCTATGATTTCCTCCTCATAGTACTTTTTGCTGACTTAATCTTATGAGTTTTGTCTGTGCCATAGCTAAATATTCTATTTCAAGTAGAGTTGGTTTCATTGGTGACATGAAGTCCTTCATGAGATGTGTGAGAGAGAAATTCTATTTCTCCAAACTATTCCCATATTGAACAACTGTAAAACCATCCAAATACCATTTTCAGTGTCCGTCATTCACAATAATACATTTGTTGATTGGATCAACTTTTTCTTCTGTGCTGCTTGTGTTGAGTGTAACACATTTTACTGCATTTCTTCATTTCAGATTCACATTCAAACAGGTTTTTGAATTGCTCTTTGTCTGGGCTTGCACCCAGCATCAATTTGCCATGCAAGACCCTACCAGGGGGCAAAACGCCCCCCAACAATATAGGCCCTGGGATCCCTGGGACACATAAACCTCTCCACCATGATAAGGTAGCAATTCACAGATTTTACATCCCTATTTCTTTTTTATATCTGTCTTATTTAGAACTAGTATGGAGCAGATCAGTGACCGTCTGTTCAGGCATAAGAACTTCAACTTTGTGGCCAGTCTTACAACTCCAGAGTACATAGACTCCCTTGACAGCTTTGAAATAAAAGACAGCGATGTCTTCCTTGTGACTTATCCAAAGTCAGGTTGGTGAAAAATTTCACACATTGTTGTTATTTGCTGTTTTGTGCTGGCCAGACTGATCTCTAATGTCTTTCCCCACATCAGGTACTGTATGGGCTCAGCAGATCATGATTTCCATCCACGAATTGCATAGCTATCAGACTAAATATTCAATCAACATTGAGAGGATGCCGTGGCTGGAGTACAAGACAGCTGAATACACTCTTCTTCCCTCTCCACGGCTCTTCGCCTCGCATCTCCCTGTACACATCATGCCTCCAGGAGTGAAGGAGAAGAAGGCAAAAGTCAGTACTTTATAGAAGTTGAAATCTTATTGAAGAAAGAGGCAGTCTTGAAGTTTGAGAAAGTTAAAAGCATTTGATTACTTATTGTTGCAAAAATAAAGCAAATTAAATTTGTACTTGCGAAGATTAATTTAATTTTTTGTGATGTTACCTATTGGTCACTGAAGTTCAGTTTTTGAGGCTTGCACTTTGACTACTGGTAGCTTTTAGAAACCAGGAAATCCTAGCAAATGAAAATAGAGTGGTTGATCTTCAAAACAAATGTTGTTTTATGTTCGGTAAGAATTAAAACAATGATCCTCTGGGGTCATAAATCAAGGAATCTGAGGGTCATTTTTATCATAGACTTCTACACAAACACATGGTCCCAGGTCCAAAAAGCTAGCACTAGCATTTGTTTTATTTTTAGTGATTCTGTTTGATTTCAGATAGATAGAGGAGATAGATAGAGAAAGAGAATCTAGCTGTCATGGTCCTGGGTCGGTGACCCAGCGCTTTGAGTTTATTATTATTATTTTCTAGTTTATTCTGATTTTGTATTAGTTCTTTAGGTTTGCTTGTCATGTTTATTATCCCTACCTGTGTCTCCCTCTGTGCTCTGCTTGGGTCCCCGAGTTTTGTGTTGTAAAACAGTCTGTGTGTTTCCTGTTTTACTTTGTACGTCTGTGTCTCGTTATGCCCATTAGTTCCAGCTGTGTCCCCTCCTGTGTGCCATTTCCTGATTACCTGGTGTGTGTATTTATAGTATGTGTCTGCCTGTGCTCCTCGTCGCGTTGTCTGTGTTTCTCTGTGAAGCTTCTGCGTTACTCTGCATTATTTTGGTGTTTTTTCCGTGTCTCTCTTCCCCTTGCCTCATGTCCTCCCTTTGTGTTAGTTTTCCCAGTTTAGGTTTATGTTCTGTTCTGCCCTCACCTTGGTTTTCTCTCTGTAAATAAATCTCCACTTGCATCTCCACTGCCATCTGCATCTTGGGTCCTCATTCATTCCACCACACGACTGCTGCCCCAGCCGTGACAGTACGACGCGACCAGGAATGGATCCAGCGGATTGGCCTGGGGAGAGCAATCTGACACGCGTTCGTCACCTGGTGAAATGGGTGACTCACACCTCCAACGCAAGGGCGAGGGTTGTCGGGATAAATGCAATTGAAGCAATCCTCGACGGAAATCCGCACCACCGCCTGGTCCGGGGATTTGAGGACTTAATTTCAGATTTACATGAAACCCAAGAGGCGGTGCAAGCTCGGGAATTGGCGGAGTCTGCCCAGCAACAGCAGTCTATGGCCGTCCCCGAGCAGCCGCGTCAACTTCGCCCACCAGAGGTTTCGGCCAGCCCGTCGGAGCCGTCAGCGCCATTGAAGCGACGAACCGGCCGCCGGCGCGTCACTCCACAGCCGGATTCCGGGACAGTCAAGCTACCGGCTGTGCCACCGACACTACAGTCAGCCACTCAGGCTTCAACCCCCTCATCCGTCTCCTCCCCTCGAACGCCAGCACCTCAGTCTCACGGAAAATGCTCTAAACGGTACCAAGAGGAGTATTATGAGCCTGCGAGCAGCCAGCTTACGCCTGCCCAGGCGTTCTACAAGATGTTGGGGATTACTATCGTGCCACCCGGCTCAACTAGTGTTTCCACGCCGCAGCCGGAGTTTGGGACTTCAACGCGCCCGGCTGTGGTGAGTGTACAGGACACTGATCGGGTTGTTTCTGGCTTTGGAACTTTGTACTCAGGGGCTGAGTGTTTTGTGATAGGGGACAGTACTACCAGTGATTTCCTTACTTCACCTGCTCCACTTCGGTCAGTGCAACCTGTTCAGCCATCAATTCAGTTAGCTTCTCGGCAGCCATTAGCTCAGTCTACACCTCCACCACAATCCGCTCCGCTGCCTGTAGCTCAGTCAGTAGTTCAGTTCACTGCTCAGTCACAGTCTGCACTTGCCTCTCTTCAGGAGGCTGTGCCTACGCTGCCCGTTTTGGACTGTTTTTCTAGCACTCCCTCAGATCAGAGAGACAAACCTGTTAACAATGGAAAGGTTCCTCTGAAGCTGGCTGTGATGCACTCCAGGGCCTCCCCAGAGGCTGAGTTTCAACCCTCAGCCCACTCTGGACCCCTGGAGGCTAAGAACCCAGCTGAGGACTGCACCCGGCTGTCGCTGCCTGAGCAGGGTCGGTGCTCCGCGCAGCTGCAGTCTGCTCTGTGTTTGCTAGAGGCCCGCGTGCCTGCTGGTTCTGTTCTGTCCCTGCCAGAGGCCCGCGTGCCTGCTGGTTCTGTTCTGTCCCTGCCAGAGGCCCGCGTGCCTGCTGGTCCTGTTCTGTCACTGCCAGAGGCCCACGTGCCTGCTGGTTCAGCCCTGCATGTGCCAGGGGCCCTGGTGCCCGCTGGTTTTGGGACTGTTTTCGCTGGGGGGCCCGAGGAGCCCGTCCAGCAACCTGCCTCGTCAGCTGGAGGGCCCGAGGAGCCCATCCAGCAACCTTCCTCGTCAGCTGGGGCGCCCGAGGAGCCCGTCCAGCCACCAGCTGCTCCACCACCAGCTTCATCCACACCGCCTGCAGCAGCAGCAGCTTCATCCGCTTCGCCATCGCCTGGTCCAGCTTCATCCTCTTCTGCCTCGCCTGGTCCAGCGCCAGCCTCTTCAGCTTCGCCTGGGCGAGCCTCTGCCTCAGCTTCATCAGCTTCGCCTGGTCCAGCCTCTGCCTCAGCTTCATCAGCTTCGTCTGGTCCAGCCTCTGCATCAGCTTCGCCTGGTCCAGCTTTGCCGTCGCCTGGTCCAGCCCATGCATCAGCTTCAGCGTCGCCTGGTCCAGCCCATGCATCAGCTTCATCAGCTTCATCTGGTCCAGCCTCTGCATCAGCTTCGCCTGGTCCAGCTTCGCCTTCGCCTGGTCCAGCCTCCGCTTCAGCTTCAGCGTCGCCTGGTCCAGCCCATGCATCAGCTTCAGCGCCACCTGGTCCAGCCACCGCATCAGCTTCAGCGCCGCCTGGTCCAGCCTCCTCATCCGCTTCAGCGTCGCCTGCAGCAGCCTCATCCGCTTCAGCTTCGTCTGCATCGGCTTCGGCTTTAGCTTCGTCTGGTCCAGCCTCTGCCTCGTCTGGTCCAGCCTCTGCCTCGGCCTCGTCTGGTCCAGCCTCTGCCTCTGCCTCGTCTGGTCCAGCCTCTGCCTCGGCCTCGTCTGGTGCTGCAGGGATCACGCCACCTTCAGTTCCCAACTGCCGCCTCAACATCATCGGTCATTTGTCAGGCCGCTTGTTGGGCATCATCACCACCGTGGCCGGCCTCCGGACTTCTGTTGCCGCCACCGCCTCCCGCATGGCCGCCCTCCGGACTTCTGTTGCCGCCTCCCGCGTGGCCGGCCTCCGGACTTCTGTTGCCGCCACTGCCTTCCTCATGGCCGGCCCCCTGAACTGTCTTACCCTGGCCTTCTGTGCTATCGGCCCCCAGGCAGGCCACTTGAACTATGTGTCGGACTCTGCTCCTCTGTGTGCGTTTTGGACATTTGGTTTGCATTCCTGGGGGGCTCTCGTTTTGCTCTGTTCCTCATGTCCTCCCTTTGTGTTAGTTTTCCCAGTTTAGGTTCATGTTCTGTTCTGCCCTCACCTTGGTTTTCTCTCTGTAAATAAATTTCCACTTGCATCTCCACTGCCATCTGCATCTTGGGTCCTCATTCATTCCACCACACGACTGCTGCCCCAGCCGTGACACTAGCATCCCAAGTGCCAACTTGCTTGAGCAACGTAGCGGACCGTATGTCGGGTGGCAAGAAAACTGCTAGAAGGTTGTCAGAATTCGGCTTCTCGGAAGCTCAAAAACAAACAGACTTTAAAATATATTTTTAAAAATATTATCTGAAATCAAATTGTAACACTAAATTTTAAATTGCTTTTCTTTTAAACTAATGACATTAAATAGTGAATTATTACATTTAAAAAAAAATGTTTATTAAGATTTAAGATTTCAATTTAGGTTTTTTTTGTAAATTATTACATTTAAGTGACAGACTTTTAATATTCAGATATTTTTTAAAATATATTTCAGATCGTGTATTTGATGAGGAATCCAAAGGACAACATGGTGTCTTTTTATCACTTCAGCAATGGTCTAGCAGACCTGGAGACTCCCGAGAGCTTTGACCAGTTTTTTGAGTGGTACATAACAGGAAACGGTAAGTTTCCTCACCTTTAATCCCCATAATGATATATCAATTACTGATTACTATAAAGTAATATTTTAATTTATATATATATATATATATTAGGGGTGCAACGATACACAAAATTCACGGTTCGGTTCGATACTTTGGTGTCACGGTTCGATATTTTTTCGATACAAAAAAAAATGTTCATGCCTTTTTAATTTGTCATTTATTAAAATTATAAATATATATTTTAACTCAAAAGTACAGTTTTTAAATTTAATGTTGCTGAAACAAAAAAGTAATAAAAAAAATAAATATATCTCAGGGCTCGCAAAATTTCAAAATCCCTGGTAGCCCTTCGGGCAGCCCAAAATAAATTTAAGTAGCCCGAATAAAAAAGAGAGCAATTTTTTGATTGATGTTTTGTTTCCTGTTTTGTTTCCGTTACAATATTATACATTAAAGTATAATATTGTAAAGGAAACAAAACATTAATCAAAAAATTGTTGAAAAACAAATTACAACATTGTATAAAAATTACAATCATCAACTCAAATACTTGGTTCTTATTGAACAGAAATTGCTATGAACTTGTAAGAACTGTGTAGAACATGAATCAGTCTGTGTCAGATCATGAATTTGAAATTTCCACTGAAGTCACGGGTAAGAGGCAAGTGGAACCAAGATCTAGGCCATTTGCTTTTTGAAGTTTGCAAAGACTGCTAAATTTTGCCAGTGGTAGTTCACTCTTTGCAACATAGTACGCTGTTTTAAACTGATTTTCAGGTTTATTTTTAGTATGTTATTTGCAATTGGTGTTTGTTCTGGGAAAGATATTGCAGACTGAGCAATAATGCATTTCTTGCATTTCTCATGGGTTCTAATGGGGGCCTTTCTTAAAATGACTGGTCCCAGTAACAAAGGCGCTTGTCGACTCAGAAACCAAGGGAATTATTTACACGGGTGCACAAAAGTGGTCCGCATGTGCGCATTCGCTGTCAAAATAAAAGACGCGCACCAGATAAGAAGTTGCAACGCGTGTTTGTGTCCATATAAAAGGCACTGTTTTTGTCCGCTAGAGTGGGATTTTCACGGCACATTCCGCACCACATCTCTGTGCGTTCATCATTTGTTTGAAGCCAGCTCACCTCCTGCAACCACTTTTCCGAGAATACGCGCTTCTTTTGTGGTTCGGACTCCTTCTGACATTTCTTTGGAGGTGGAGGAAAACCAAAGTAATTGCTTAAAGGAGCTTCTTCGACATCTTTAAGAGTTCTAAACAAATGTCTGTCCTCCTCCAGAAAATCTTATGTACGCAAACACGCGTTGCAACTTCTTATCTTGTGCGCGTTTTTTATTTTGACAGCGAATGCGCACCTGCGGACCACTTATGTGCACCCCTGGTTGTATATCTCGTCATATTGCAGCCACAGAAATGATTTTGTCCATGAAACCATAAAGCTGCACTTTCTTTTTGCCTTATAGTCTGATTTGCCATAACTTTTCCGTTTTGTGGTAAGCTTTTCTTTGGCTGTCACTTCTTCACCCTGACCTGTTTTATTTGGCTCAGCAGAACTAAAATATATATCCTGCTGCTTTTACACATGCACTCACATAACGCTCAGCGATTCTCTGCGCGATCAACCTCTCACATGTTTAAGCTTGCTGCGGGAGATTTCACTTGTCATGTTTGCATAGTAAGCTAACGATTGATAAGACGATGTCAGAGGAATTGGTGCGCAAATTATCGTCACTCACCAATCAGTACTGTCGCTCTCTATACACAGTTCGCACGATTGCAAAGTGAAAGCAAAAAACAAGCGCAATTTCAAACGCGATTTCAATATGTCACATATTGACAGTGGCTCACCGATGCCAATGACATAATTACCCAGCTACATTTCCGAAAGAATGCAAAAGCATTGACATATATTTTTCCTTCCTACGATAGCCCGATGGGCAGGGCAGAGATAGATTTTGGTAGCCCGACTGGAAAAATCGCTAGCCCCGGGACGTTGGGCTAGCAATTTTGCGAGCCCTGTATCTGATTGAAGAATCACTCATCTTTGGAAAAGAGAGTTTATTACAGAGAAATGGCTCTTTCCAAAATAAAAGCTATACTATACGCTTCTTCTGGGCTATATTCTCATCAGCATATTAAACATATCAGGTCCCCATAACAAGAATCATGTGCTAACGGCTGTCTAAATGACTCAGGTAAAGTTTGTAGCATGCGTGCTTGTTGTTTTTGTCTGCTTCCACTTGTCTTTGCACTAGGATGCTGTCGGAGTAAATGTGCAGTCATATTCGTTGTGTTCCCACTAGTGCTGTCAGCGTTAATCTCGTTGAAATGACGTTAACGCCACAACACGGCAAATCTCCGTTAACGAGCTACTGCGGATCGCCCCGTGCGTGGGGCTGGACGGCCAACACGTTAACGAGCTAACTGCGCTAATGCACTAGTTCCCACCAATGTAATTGAGTATTGCGTGGCACATCCGACATACTGTTTTACTTTTGTCCATGATGCGCTTACCTTCAGGGTCATACGTCACATGAAAACCAAAATAGTTCCAAACGCCAGATCTGAATGAGGGTGGGGGAGGTTCAATTTGCCATGTTGCAAGGAGAGCTTAACTTCTGTCTCGCTAGCTTGCCCTGTGCTCAGTGAATCTGCGTTCGACTACTCCGCCTAGGCTGCACTGTCGAGCGCAGATCCACTGAGCGCTCAACACAGACAGCATCGTCAGAAGGAAAGTTGATAAAATAAATTAAAAATTTTGTATTGTTCGATACATATGCGTACCGAACCGAAAGCACTGTATCGAACGGTTCAATATCGATACGAGTATCGGTGCATCCCTAATATATATATATATATATTAGGGATGCACCGATACTGGTATCGGGTATCGGGGCCGATACTGTAAAATATGTGTGTACTCATACTCATAAAAGTTAACCGATACCATGAACCGATACCAACTTATTTCATTAATCAGAGGGTGGCTTGTCATTTCTGTTGTAGTTTTTTAGATTGGCCACTAGGGGGACATCCCGCGCTAAACAGGCACAGGGTTAGGCGAGTGAGACTGGCGGCTCCAGATAAAAAAGAGAAACTGGAGGCTTCTGTAGCTAGGCTAAACAAAATGTCAGCAGTGTGGACCGGAACAGCCAACTTTAACTCAGGTTTTGGAAAAGCGATGAAAAATGTCAAGAGAAAATCCACAGGCAGTTAAAATAACAGAGGCTCTGACTCATTTTATCGCTCTGGATGACCAGCCAATGCCGGTCGTGGAAAACATAGGATTGCATCGTCTTCTCAGCATACTCGAGCTGCGATATGAAATTCCCATACATCAGAGAGATAATAGTGCCAAAACTTTCTGAAGAGGTAAAGACAAGCAGTGTGTGCGCGATGTCAGTCCTACGGTTTAACGGCACAGTGGACTGATGATCCACGGGCAGATGAGGAGTTTATTCGTCAATGCCAAATACTTTTGTTATTTTGTTTGTTTGTGTACAATATGGACACTCTGCAATAATTTAAAAGTTTATTTTACTCTCAAACCTAATTTGTATTTATTTTATTCCAAACAGAAGTGTTTATTTATTATTCTGAAACCTCGAGGCAATAGTCCAGTGATATTTTGGTAAATTACAATGTGGAGACTGCAATAATTTAACAGAAGTGCTCATTTTTCACTTGAAATTTTTTTGTGGTCATTTTTATTAAGACTTAATTTTTTATCGGCAGAGAATAAAATAAAACCTGTCTTCCAATTCATTGCATTTGTGTGTGTGTGTGTGTGTGTGTGTGTGTGTGTGTGGTAGAAGTATCGGTTTTTGTACTCTGTATCGGCAAGTACTCAGATCCAAGTATCGGTATCGTATCGGTTTGAAAAAATTGGTATCGTTGGATCCCTAATATATATATATATATATATATATATATTTATACATATACATATAAATATATATACATATATATAAATATATATATATATACACGTATATATATATATGTATATATATGTTTATATATATATGTGTATATATATATATGTGTGTATATATATGTATATATATATATATATGTATATATATGTATATGTATATATATATATATGTGTGTACACACGTGTGTATATATGTGTGTATATATATATATACATATATACATGTATATGTATGTATAAAAATATATGAAGTAACATGTTGACATATATTAATAAATTGAATGTAATATAAATGTACTGTTTCTTCATTAGTTACTTTTAGTAACAGATTTTGCGTTAAAAATTCTAATTATTTGGCTTGTTTGGCTTAACTGCAGATTTCAGTTGTTTGTAGACACATTTGATCTCTAAGGTTATTTTTCATTCAAATGGCAATACCTTTTGCCTTTAGGTGACTATACAAATAGAACTGAATTGATTCTCTAATCCTGTCATACCTTTATTCACATAAATATTTGAGAATCGTCGAGGAAGAATTATTGATAGATTATCATGACCATGGGCCATGCACCATAGACAGCAGACAGAAACAAATAAAACTGTTTATTATCATCATCATCATCATCATCATCATCGTTTATTTGTATAACACTTTAAGAACACACCAGGCAGACCAAAGTGCTGAACAACACAGCTCAAAACAACTACCAAATTAAAAATACCATAAAATCATTACATACAATAAAATAAATAAGAAGGTGTCAGTTTCCTACAGATTTAAAAGCCAGGGAATAAAAATAGGTTTTCAATCTGGACTTAAAGACCTGCACTGATGACGCTTGTCTAATTTGGAGGGGAAGGTTATTCCAGAGCATCGGAGCCGCAATTGAAAATGCTCGGTCTCCTCTGCATTTCAGCCGCGACTTAGGGACCACAGCAACAGCTGCTCAGCTGAACGGAGCGAGCAAGGAGGAACATGTGGCTTCAGCAAGTCAGATAAGTAGACAGGAGCCAGACCATTTAAAGATTTAAAAACCAATAAAAGGACTTTAAAATGGACCCTAAATTCAATGGGAAGCCAATGCAAGGAAGCGAGAACCGGAGTGATGTGATCGAATTTCCTACTACCAGTTAAAAATCGTGCTGCCGCATTTTGCACTAACTGCAGGCGTGACAAGGTGCCCGACCCGACCCCTATTAAAAGGGAATTACAATAGTCCAGACGTGAGGTGATAAAAGCATGAATAAGAGTTTCCAAATTGGGTTTGGAAAGGAAAGGCTTAACCTTCGACAGGCGTCTGAAGTGATAAAAAGCTGATTTTACCACCCCATTTACATGACCTTCAAAAGTAAGCGCAGAATCAAGTTTAACACCAAGATTAGTGATTGAACTTTTCAGATGAGAGGTCAAATCACCAAAATCAACATCTGGAGAATCAGTAGAGCGATGTGGGCCATATAAAATTGCTTCCGTTTTGCGACCATTAAAATTCAAAAAATTATTTGCCATCCATAATTTTATATCGCTGAGACAGTCAAGCAGTGATTGACATGGGGAGATATCCAAATGACTAAAAGGTAAATAAAGCTGACAGTCATCGGCATACAAATGAAATGACACTCCGTGTTTACGAAAAATCGCACCAAGGGGGAGTAAATACAGCGAGAAAAATAATGGCCCAAGGATAGATCCCTGGGGCACAGAGGGGCCACAGAGGAAGCGGCCAGCCCCAGCTTGACACAAAAACTCCTTTCGGAAAGATATGATTTTATCCATGATAATGCCAAATCAGAAATTCCCACACAGTGGTGTAAGCGGGAGATCAGCAGGTCGTGGTCCACTGTGTCAAATGCAGCTGTCATGTCCAATAACACAAGCACAGCATATTTACCACGATCAGTAGCAACAAGAATGTCATTCATAACTTTAACAAGAGCTGTCTCCGTACTGTGAAAGGGCTTAAAACCAGATTGGAAGACAGTTGCGAGTCATTCAAATAATCCAACAGCAGGGTATGTACAATCCTCTCTGCTTAAAAAGGGAAGCTTGGAGATAGGTCTAAAATTTGACATAATAGAACTATCAAGGCCAGGTTTCTTAAGTAAGGGGTGTATGACTGCATGTTTAAACCCACTAGGAACTTGACCGGTTAACAGACTAGTATTGATAATTTTCAGGATATAAGGTCCAATGATGGGAAATACTTTTTGGAGAAAACGGAGAGTAACAACATCGTTCGGGGAGCCACAGGGCTTAGCATGTAGCACCAACTCCTCTAAATCACGCAGAGTAATCGGTGCAAAAGCAGAGGCTTGAGCAAGGAGCATGCATGGCCAGATCAACAATAGGTGGGATCAGCGGCCTCAGGCTAGCAATCTTGTCCACAAAACAGGTAATAAACTTATTGCACATAGCCTCAGAGGACGGCAACAGGTCATAACTCTCCAAGTTAAGTACAGAATTTATAGTATTGTATAAAACACGAGGGTTATGAGAGTTGGCCGAAATAAGTTGAGAAAAGTAGGAGTGTTTATCGGCCTTAACTGCACTCTGATAAGTTTTCCAACTAATCTTTAGGGCTTCCAGGGAGACATGCAATCTATCTTTTTTCCACTGTCTTTCACATTTCCTACATTGTCTTCTAATAACTCGGGTACGATCTGTTAACCATGGACTAATCTTAGATTTACATTTTCTTAGTCTCAAAGGGGCAACAAGAGGGCTTTTATTTATGCTGCCCCTTTCACATGGAACATGATGCAAAAAGACTGGAAGATAGCAGATCTTATTTCATTAAATGCTTTTAAGTCCAGATTGAGAGAGCCAGAGAAAAATGTTTTTAAAATGTAATTGTTACTTATAATATGTATGTAACTTTGTAATTTCAACATGTTGTCGCCTCTTGGCCAGGACTCCCTTGAAAAAGAGGTTTTTAATCTCAATGGGACTTTTCCTGGTTAAATAAAGGTTAAAATAAAAAAAAACAACATCAAGCACAGATTAACAAGCAAAGTCAAAATACAAAAGTAGGTCATCTGCAGTGGACAAGTCAGGGGCATAAGACATTAATTTTTCAAACAGTATAGAAAACCGTTCAGCAGAATCAGAGCCAAAGGCACGATAACATCGAACAGCATCTTCAACACGTACATTGCAAACAGATAAACCATGAGATAAAACTAAGTCCAGTGTGTGACCACCAGAGATGGGCAGTAACGCGTTACTGTAATCTGATTACTTTTTTCAAGTAACGAGTAAAGTAAGGGATTACTATTGCAAAAACGGTAATTAGATTACCGTTACTTTCCCGTAAGAACGCTGCGTTACTAAAACCGTGATTTTTTTGCGAGAATGTCTCATTACAATGACGCAAGCGAGTGCGACGTTCGTGACAACAGCTGTGTGCAGATCAACAATGGATCATATATCGAGTGCAGGAGAGAGTATGAGCGTGCAGCGTTTAAAGCGTGGAAGTACTGACTACTTACTTTGAGTTTGATTCCATAAAAAGTGACAAAAACATTAGCGTCCGTTGTGCGTGGGAAGAAAACTTCTTTTTACAGCGAAAAAAAACCCTAAACAAGCACCGAGTGCGCAACGACGTAATGGGAAATTCACATAGAAACTCACGGATTCTTCCACTGACTGCTGCGGCACACCTGCACCAGGGCAAACCTCCGCCTACGCCACTCCTGCTTTACAGGTGAAAATAGAGCAACAGGACCGCTAGTCTTTGATTTTATTTATTTTCTGCTGTGTTTTACTTGTATCTATTTGAAAGATTGAGTGTAAACACAGAAAATAGGTTTAAATGTTAAACTAATTTCTTCAAGTCAGAGAATGTTGCATATAATTTAATTTTTGCTTGATGCATAAAGTTAAAAGATTAAAACTGTTAAAACAAGTTTTAAAAAAGGAGACTTTTCCCTTGATTACATTTGGTATGATGGATTATGCAGAAAAAGTAGAATTGGGCTGAAAGATCTATCGCTTTTTCACCTATTCAGGTTGTAAATCGTGTTTTTAAAAAGTAACTAAGTAACTAAGTAATTAATTACTTTTGAAAATAAGTAATCAGTAAAGTAACGGGATTACTTTTTGGGGAAGTAATCAGTAATTAGTTACTGATTACTATTTTCAAGTAACTTGACCAACACTGGTGACCACGTTCTTGAGTTGCACCACTAACAGATTGGACAAAATTAAAAGAGTTCACTAAGGCAAGGAAGTCCTTGGCCAGGGGCTTCCCCGGACAGCAAACGTGTATGTTAAAATCAAAAGCAGGAGGATCTGGTCATACCGTGATGCACAGTCAGCAAGAAACTCTGAGAACTCGGATAAGAACACCTTGTTATATTTCGGGGGGCGATAAACAATCGCACATAACAACGAAGGCGAGTGGCCCAGTTTACATAAACAGAGTTCAAAACTGGTGTAGCGAGACGAAGGGAAAAGCTGCTTCAAGTCCAAGTGAGCCTTAAAAACAGCAGCAAGCCCTCTTCCGTGACCAGAAGCTCTCGGAACATTAAAAAAGGTACAGTCACCAGGTACTAGTTCAATGAAAGCGCTCAACTCACCGGGAGAAATCCAGGTTTCAGTCAGGAAGAGCAAATCCAGAAAACGAGAAAGAAAAAAATCCTTCAATATGAAGGTCTTATTTGCCACCGACCTGGTATTTATTAGACCCAGCCTGAGAGGAACTGGGTCCAAAACTTCCAAGGCATTAGCAAGCAGATCCACCGGTCGAAGGTTTTTCTTGTAATCAACCAGGAATCCACCGGGTCCAAGGCACGCAATGGCACCAAGAGTTGCGGACAAAAACGGCGGATGTAGCGGAGCTCATGGGGAAAATGAGAAATCCAGGATTTCAGCTTCACAAGACGACCTCCACGGTTACCCCATCTCCTGTGTCGCTTCCGCAGATCTGGTGACGGTGGTAGGGAACGCCAGTACGGTGGTATTGGTTCCAGATAGGAAGGAAAAAAGCCTTGGTTGTCATATTCAGGCCGGTCAGACATCCGGATGGATAAACCTATCTCCAATAGTGTCTGGCGATCATAGGAAAAAGTACAACAGACATGTAACGCAAAGTTAATTAAAAACAATAAAAAAATCAAATAAAGGAGAGTGATAGACGGCGTGCCGAACACACAGGTGCCATTTTGTTCTTTCTTGTTATTAGACTATGCAAGGCTCAGAGTATTTGATAAGCTAGAGTGGAAAAAAATTGCTGCCACTCCTCCCGCTCCTGTGCTTTGAAAAATGTAATGTAAATGTAAAGTGTTACCTTTGTTCCATAATTTTTTGGAGGAAATTTACTGATTCATTACAGTTTAAATTCCAAATCCCGGACAACTCAGGTTCAGTGGACTGTGAGGCAAGGTTTTTATTCTGAGTTAATATTTACTGACTTAACTTGACAAATGTGTCAAAACACCTGCTTTTCTTGGGATGCACCAGCTTGAAGGTCATGTGCACTCTATGCCCATGCAGTCCACCATGTTTCAATGTTTAAAGAAATCTATGTTGCTAAATGTTTTGTCTTTTCTGTCATGTGATTCATCTCACAGCTCTACATACTTGAAAGACTTGACCTGAAGGTTTCAGTGTGAGACAACAGTGGTACCACTTTAGTGACTTTGTGGTGCTGTGCTAGTATGTTAGCACAGGCACCATTTTGTGTGTGTGTGTGTGTGTGTGTGTGTGTGTGTGTGTGTGTGTGTGTAAACTCAATTAAATGAGAATGCCAAATAACTGGATGCATTATGCCAATATACAGTTTTTGGGTCATCCTGGTTTGACCACGTCAGGGAGTGGTATTTAATCAGGGACCAGTACAACATCCTCTTCCTGACCTACGAGGAAATGATTTTGGTAAGATGTTTCTTCACACTTTTGTTGTTCCTAAGGAAACTCAAATAAAATATCTGGCAGAGTTTAAGGTTCTTTTTCTGTTGCGTTCCTGCTTTTCTTTCAGGACCTGAAAGGATCAGTGAAGAAGATCTGCAACTTCTTAGGGATAAACCTGACTGAAGCCGCCATCAGTCAAGTTGTGGAAAAAGCTAAGTTTGAGAACATGAAGAAGGACTCGAAAGCAAACTATGAGCACATTCCACCAGAGCAGTTCAGTGGAAAATTCTTGCGCAAAGGTAACATAACAGACCTGCAGCCGTTGTGCAGAAAAATTTGATATCAGGGTTTCAGGTGTTGTGTTTTTGTCTTCATTACAGGTCAGATTGGAGACTGGAAGAACACACTGACTGTTGCACAGAGTGAAAGAGTGGATCAAGTCCTTCAGGAGAAACTTGGTGATTTGCCTTTGAGGTTCATCTGGGAATAAGCAGAGCAGCTCTTCAGGGTCTCCCAGGAGTTTTAAAAGCATTGATTTCATTCATTGGAAAGCCTTAAAATGTGTTTTTCTGCTATATAAATTTTCAAAAAAACAACAAATGATAAATGTTTGTTTACCCAAGATTGATTCATGTTACGTAGATCATGATTCCAGGAATCAACAGTAAAATGTAAATCAGTCAACATGTCTGAAACCAGTACATGGCACTTTGGATTCTCATAATTTCTGAATAGTCATTAACTATTGATTTTTTTTAATCACATCACTTTTGACAGTATGTCCTGACCTTCAAATATAAGAAATTTCTTGAAATAAATGTACTTTTGCCATGAAGACAGACTGACCTTTGATTAACCTACAAGTGATTTCTCCTCCCATGAGTCAGCAGCCAAGACAGAAGTATCTTATTCATTTGTGTAGAAGAATTAAAAGGAAAGGATCCTACTTTGGTAACAAACAAAACATTACAAAAAGAAATGGTGCAATTGCAGTGTTATTTTGGTTAAAGTGTGGTTCAGCATGACATTCTTCCTTTATTTAATCCTATACAGAATCAAACCTCAGACCTGTAAATGGCATCCACTGAATATCATTTAATTAATATGTGAAATACAGCTTGTTAACACATGTTAGTGTAAGATAATAGTCTATTAAAAATAACAATCTTATTTCTTTAATGGGACTTCTTTTTCTGAACATTACTGAAGATTTTCACACAACAACGCTCTGATCCGTGATCCAAGAGTAACATTTGGATTTATCTGTGAGAAACTCTTCTTACACAAGTAAACTGATCCAAAGATGGACTAAACTCCACATTATTCATCTTTATATAGCTGTCTGGAATAAAATTTCATGTTTCAAACACAGGTATGTCACGTTTTGAGAGTCTTTTAATGTCACTCCATTTGTGGTTTTAAATGAGAACAGCCTTCTATCGTCAAGCCAATCTTCCAGCAGCAGCATTATAATGCAGTAGTCGGGGCACAGCATAGGTCAAACGAACACATTTTCTAGTAAAAGTAAAACATAAATGCTTAACACTTTAGTTTAACATTAACTATAGTACCTCTAAAAGAATGTACATTCACATTCATTCATTCACATGGGGTGAAGAACAACACAAATGGTGTCTCTTCCCCTTATCCGTTTGTGTGATTCACAACTAAGATCGAGTTGATCAGTGATCGTCTGTGCAGGTATAATAACTTCAACTTCCTGGCCAGTCACACAACTCCCGAGCACATAGACTCTCTTCAGAGTTTTGAAATAAAAGATGTGTTCCTTGTGTCTTATCCAAAGTCAGGTCAGTGAGAAATCTCTGTAGCATCCCATTATTTTGCAGTTTTATTCTGTCCAGACTGATCTGCTGGTTACATATAATATCCCATAAATCTTCCCTCAAAAGGCACCATATGAGCTCAGCAGATCATCACTTCTATCTATGAGTTGGACGGGCATCTGAATCAATATTCTATAAACTCGCATGAAGATGCCATGGCTGGAGTTCACAGGGGTGCATACACTCATCCACAGCTCTTCAGATCACATCTGTCTCAGGCTCTAATGCTTCCAGGACTGATGGACAAGAAGGGAAAGGTCAGAGCTGTATAGATGCTCAAGCCAGCCTGAAGAAAGAGCAGGTTTTGAGATATAGTATGACAAAGTTCTTTAAGTGGTTAAAAAATAATTTGCTCATAATTTTTGTGTTTAATTGTATGAAATAAAAGATAACTTTGTTGCCGAAAAGCAGAGTTCTATTGAAGTTTTATTGTTAAGGAAAGGCATTCAAGGATTAGAGGCTTTGTATTTGTAACAAGTTCATATGAAAATTCAGATTTTCTTCTTAGTCAGTTACATAGCACTATCATCATATATCAATCAAATTGCTGATAACTTAGCACACAGCTTTTTGAAACATAAACACTCCTGAATGGAAACAATAAACATAGTGGCAGCTTAAAACTTCAAATGGGTCACTTTATGGTGACAACATCTAGCTTTTATATACAGCCAATGAAAACAAATTGTTTATACATTTATATAAAACAATTCTCAAAACTATCACTTCAGCAAAACACTGCAGACCTTGAGACTCCTCAGAGCTTCGATCAGTTTTTTGAGTGGTACCTGACGGGAAACAGTACGTGTCCTCATCTCCACTATCTGCCTAATGATGATGACGAAGAAGAGTCCAGGTCTGATAAATGATAACAGATATCAATGTGATCAGTAAGAACTGAAATTGATTATTTCAAACTGAACTGTGTTTGACATACTTACCCAGTTATTATCCAGTGGATAATAACACATCCATATAAAAGAATTGGGTTGAAGAGATAGTAATCATTGACAGGTTATTAGGTTGTAGTGCTTTATTGATAGAAAGTGTGCTTTATTGATAGAAAGTGTGGTTGGTTGGTTTGTTTGATCTGTTGTACCAAGCGTGAAATAAATAAATAAATGAAATGAAAATGAAATGAAATGAAATGAAAATGTCATAATAACCTGTCATAAAAATGTCAAAGGATGTTCTACCCACTTACGCAGTGTACCTGCACCGTTCCAAAGCAAACAAAGATTGGTTACACAATAAACAAAGCCAACGCTCAAAAACAGCTTGTAATCTTTTGAAATCATTCTCCTTTTCAACCTTTAAATCAGTGCTATTCTTGTACCATCTCAGGTTTAAATACATCTTAATTTTAAAAACTCAAACACAATTTAATCCAAAGAAAATTAAAGTGAAAGATTTCCTGAAGAACTGACTTTGTTCTGTTTTTCCCCTTTTTTTTCTTTCTTTACTTTTGATAAGATTTAACTGACTTGCTTCAAATTAGCTTCTAACATGCTAAGTGGACCACTTGCGAAGAGGACAGTGTAGTTCCACATCTATTGCTATAATAAAAACTGCAAAAAGTTATTTGTTTGTCTAGCATAAACTTTTTTCTTCCTCCACCTGTTATCGTGCTGTTTGTACTTGAGTGATAGTGGGGTAAATATAATCAACAGACACTTGATTTTAATTGAAAATGCCAAATGAGATTTTAGCTCATGGAGGAACTATAAGATCGATGGCTCAGTGAAAAAGAATCACAACTCGCCATAATTTCTGTTGTGAGCTCTGGTAGATTTTCTTTGTGTACAGGCTGTGATCAGCTGACCCGTGCTGCTGCTGCTTTGATGTTTGCTGCTTTTTGTGGATTTGCACAAGTTTATTGGTTGAGAACCCGATGTTCCCACCTCTGTAAAGGATGGGATTTTTATGTAAATGTCAATTTGACAAGCTGAACGCATTCTGTACTGTACAGGAGACACGGCACGAGATTGATTGACAATGCGCTGTAAAAATGCGCTGTAAAAATGTGCTGTAAAAAAAAAAAAGCATGCAAAATTGCACACAAAAAAAATCTGCGAAACAGCGAGGCCACGAAAGGCGAACCACATTATAGCGAGGGACCACTGTACTTCATAATTACCATCACACATTTGTTTTATCCTTTACTGCACATCGTTCATACAGGACTGACCGGAGGGCAAGAGATGGTTGCCATGGTAATGGGAGTGTGTTAAGAAATAGAGAGATATTTTTTAATGCGTATCTGCTCGTTTGATTGTTTTATGAGAGGCCCAGACTTGACTAGGTCACAGGCCGACCAGAAACTGCATGTTTTTGCAGAATATGGAGAACAGACAGAGTGAGACTAAGTTTAGACAGGTTGCCCTGGCAACAGACCTCAGAAAGGGGAAGTTATTGCAAGCTGCACAGGACGTTTTAGTGCACAGGCATATTAATAAATCAGACAGAAAAGAGGAACTTGTACCATATAAGGAATGTTTGTATTGAAACTGTAACGTGTAAAGTACCGAAATAACACCATATAAGACACATGTTGAGCTTCAAATGTTAGAGATCCTGCAACTGGCGTTTTGGGCTGTGCAGGGGTCTCTCTCTTCCGGAAGATGATTGAATAAAAAGAAATATAAATGTTTTAACACACTATGAGTCTGTTTTCTCTGTTCTATCACGGGGACAAAAGAATCGGGGTTAATATTTGGTGTTTCCGCCCGGTTCTCCAGAGAGAACAAATGTGGCCGAAAGTTGGATCTGATATGAGGCGAACAGAAGACCGGTCTAAAAAGGTAGGCACAAACCTGTTCAGAGAAAAAGCAAATCTGTGCATATTGGATGAATTCTAAATTATCTGTTCGCTGAGTTGACGATCTTAACTATTAAATTGACTCAGTAGTGGTAAAACTAAAGTCTTGAGAATAAAGTAAAACTTTGAAGTAATGATAATGAAACTTGGAGAATGACAGTACTGAGTTAAAAGGGATATGATATTTCATGGTAAATGAGAAAAAGAAGTTATGTGTGTTTAGGATATTAGGTAATTGGTCATTTTTATGGGTTTGAGTCCCTATTGATCATAAGGTTGGACCTGCATCGGTCAAATAGTTCTGGTGGACTTTTGGTTGTTGTTTCAAATTATTATAAAGTATCCTAGGACGGAAGTTTGACTTCTAAGAAGTGCATAAGCTTCGAGGTGGAGACCTCCCGCTTTTTACAGACGTGTAAAAAGACCCTCCGGTGTGGGGAATTACTCCAGGTGGCACCTGCCAAGATTTGGGGCCTTGGGCTAAAATAGCCAGTGATTGGATCACTTTGCCGTTTGGAACGGTATCTGCACTTTTTTGGGCAGCAAAGGTTGGATCTTGGGCGTTGGACGCTTTTAAAATTAAAATAGGGTGTTTAGAAATTGGGCCAGGCACAGTTTGGAACTGATACTGGTTAATTGATCACAAAAAGGTTGGACCTTAGCATTGGACACTTGTTAAATTTGTCAAAATTGTGTAGGATTTTGTGTTGAGTATGTCAAGGATCCCTGTGTTTGTTGTAATGACTATAAGACGTCTTTGTAATATAAAATAAGTATTTTTGGCATTTAAAAGAACTTTGCAATTTAACAGTGATTTAAAGGCTGAAAGGATGTTGAGTGTGTGTGGCTGTGTGTGTGTTTCAGCAAGGAAGAAGCAGGAAACTGTGAGCTTGTGACGTTGCAACATGAAAACAGAGAAATTAGAGACTGAATGTCTTAAAAAAGTAATAAAATGATATTAATTACATGTTTTAGTGTGTCAATACAGGTGGACTCTTTTCAACCTAAAAACATGAGTACAGCGGCAAAAGGATAGATTAACAGAATTGGGACGCGGAACCTCTCATTCTGTCCCCATCCTAAGAAGAAGCTTGAAGGACAGTCAATCTCCTGATGAAGACAGAAGACAGACAGAACACCGTGGACTTGAAGAGTTAACAGCAGGCAAAAGACAGTGCAACTGACCTATAACACTGAAGGGTCAAGCAGCAGCATGTATGAATACCACTGATGGAACATGAGCTTTGAATCACAAGCTGGAAACTTGACAAGTGACACGACTGTTTGAAGGCACCGGACGTGATATTTGCCATGCTGGGAGTTAACCTACAAGAAAAGACTGAAAGATCAACAGAGAAGAAACAGAGAAGAAGAAACAGCTGAGTTGGGCCTGTGTTTGCTGGAGATTTGAAGGCCACACAGGACACTGTGAGAAGAGGGACAGGGACCAGTGAAAGGTCAAGCCCGAACGAGTTCGAGTGAGAGAGTACAGGATATAATTGGATTGAAAATGGAGGCTGAAATCATGAAGGTTTAGGATTGTCCACCACATCACAAAAAAGAAAAAAGAAAAGAAAAAGACCGAGAAAAATAAATACATGAACTAACAATTACGTGAATGAATAGAAAACACACATATACAAATTGTTACATGTGAAATTATTTTTGGAAAGAATCAGAAGTGAGACAGTTTGAATCCACAGCTCAGTGCAAAGAGGCATGAATTACACTTGATTATAAAACACACATGCAATGAAGAATCAGCTTACACTCAATTAATATGACCACATAACATAAATGCAATGAACACGCTTACACTTAGGAATGAGAATACTTTTAGGTGCAAAGCAGACCTGGATCAATTTTTTACATGCAGCAGTCGGAAGAAAGTTATAGGTTAACATCACTGGAAACGTTCAGGCCAAGTTTCTGGTTGAATTGTTCACAGCGCCACGTGTTACTAAACCTCACCAGCGAGCTCTCACTTCTGGCTGAACACAAGGAATGCAGTTCCAAAGAGCAATAACATGGATGAGAAAAAGAAATCTAAGCTCAAAAGCTCTTTGCCCGAAAATCAAACTTGCAGCGTAACATCTCACAGTCCATGTCCACACTGGGGACGCTGCCTGAGAAGAATTCATTTCTGAGTGGCAGCCGCCGATGTGGTCTCAATGTCAACTCTCCTGATGTTAAGAAGAAATTCAAATTGGGACACAAACAAACCAGCAGCTCTGATAGCAAGGTGTCTTTGGGTCCTTTCTCCCTGATGGGATATCACTGTAGAAAGAAATAAAAATAATTTAATAAGGTGGTAATGTTTAAACATGCATTCCTCTTTTCACTGCAACTTCTTGAGAGATGACTCAGTATGCAAATTAGTCGAATGACTCGGGACAGGAAAAGAAAAAGAGGAACTTGGGTTTCCTGTCTGACTGTAGGAGTGAAGCTTGCACTGGAAGAGACACTGTGACTGTGTGGCGTTTAACAAGATTTTCTGTGTATTGAGCAGGTGAAATTATGTCAGTTGACCTCAGAGTCTCAGGATGCTGAAGAACCTGAGAACCCTATTGACTGGGGTTAGATTATGGTACTAGATTATATTGTTGGGAAAATGCCAAATGCTAAAGGGGAGAAAATTTTTGATATAACTCATGTTACCATTAACCGAAGAAACATATGACTGATAACTGTTCTGTTTTAAGTTTTCTTTCTTATAACACAGATTGGATCATATGTGGGGAAAACTGAGTATGAAATGTGAAGTTCAGGTTAACACACAGGTTTTGTTTCTATGAAGTTCCAAGAATGCAGGCTCTGGATGGAGCCAGGAGTTCGAAAAGATTTGACATGATGATTAAATTGATTTCATCCCTTAAACACATGTTTGCAGGCCCGGAGCAGATATACCCGAGAGGAGGATCGCTGAGGTGTTTTGAGAAATAATATGACTAACCTTTTTCTTTTAAATTCCTAAGCTCTGGTGAAACATTTTCAGTTGGACACAAGAGGTGTCAAAAAGGGGGAATTTCAGGTTTAATTTGAGAGCATTGAGATTAAGTAAGTTAAGATCAAGTAAAGATTAAGTAAAGTTAATATAAAGGAGCCCAGAACATGATATTTTGAACCAACTTTTTTGGGCTGTGCAGGGGTCTCTCTCTTCCAGAAGATGATTGAATAAAAAGAAATATAAATGTTTTAACACACTATGAGTCGGTTTTCTCTGTTCTATCATGGGGACAAAAGAATCGGGGTTAATAAGTGTTACCTGCAATTGCAACCAATCATGTTAACATTCTGTTTCTGTGACCGCAATAAAAGTGTTTACTGGCTGGGTGTGGTGCTCTTTCTTTGTTTGGGTCTCCCGAGTGAGCAAAGAGACACAGAAGCCCCTTTTAACATAAACCTTTAACTGCGTAATAAATGTATTAAGCAGTTTATTAAGAAAATGCCCTTTGAACATTAGTGTCTTCTCTCTCATAAAATGTACCTAACATTTCCCATAAGAAATTCTGGAGTGGCGCAAGGTCCTGTTCCCCATTCAGACGTTTGCGCTGTGGGCCAGCTCTACGTAGATAGACAGCATTACTGCAATTCAATCACCAACTGTAGTTGTATTAATGCCACTCCAGATAAAAAATCCACAACATTTTTTTCTCCTCCTCTTCCATTAACATCTATATAGCTTATTCATTCCAATTCAGTAATTTAACATGATGTCATAACAGATATATCACCATTTGTCTCCAGAGCATAAAAGTGTGGATTACAATGTTCTCCTTGTCTTCTAAGGTTTTACTTTCTTTCCACCCGCTTCTCTTTTTCCCATGTTTTTCTTCTTTCTCTTTTCTATCACTGCACTGATCAGCTGTTTTCCTGAGCAATTGTACAAAACACCCTTGATCCTTTCACATTTTTCCTCATTCATTTGAGAGTCGGCCACACACACACACACACACACGCACACACACACACACACACACACGTGCTTTTTTCACTAAGGTATTTTACATGGAATGTGCATGGAGCGTGCTCCAGAGAGAAAAGGTTAAAGATATTTAACCAGCTTAAAAAACTACAGGCAGATGTTTTATTACAAGAGACTCAAAGACCTGTCACAGCTACAGAAGAACTTAAAACACCTAATGTGTTCCCAGCGCACTATAACCCTAGGCAAAGGGGATTCTCAATTTTAATACATAAAACTGTTAATTTTACAGTACTTAACACAGTTATAGATACAGAGGGTAGATTTCTAATCATCAAATTATCTATACTTAACAAAAAGTTATGTATGTGTATGTGTGTGGCCCAAATATTGATGACCCCTCATTCTTCTGTGCTTTTTTTCTGCACCCTCTGATCACCTAGACTGCTCACTTGTTGTTGGGGGAGACCTCAACTTTGGACTAAATAAAGAAATGGACAGGCTCAGTACAGCTGGAACTCAGCGTAACTGGCAATCCCCAAATATAGTTAAACAGTATTTGAGCGAGTATTGACTTTGCGACGCATGGCGTGGCCTTCATCTCAATAGTGGGGAATATACTTTCTTCTTACATATTGTTAACCCCGCACCCCACCCCCACCACCATGATGGGGGCTAAGGCAGAGAGGAGACAGCAACACCAAACAACCAAAATTAATGAGTGAGGGGGCAAACAGCAAGTTTAATAGTCAGGCAGGATTTATTCATCATTTACCATGCCTTGACAATAATAAACTTGACAAAAGAAAAAATGACAAAATGTGGGAAAGTTCAAGGGGGCCGAATACTTTTGAAAGCCACTGTATATATGTTCCCCCAGCCCTACAAGCTGTTCATTCTCGTTTACGTGTCCCGCTCTCCCTCCCCTTTCAATTCTTTAACTTTTTCACTTCTATTTAGTACACGGGGATCTGCCAGGCCCGGGAGCTGCCGCCAGACCCCTTCGAGACCTTCCCCAAACCGCAGCTTAATTCATGTCCAAGCCATTCACCTTTACCTACTAAAACACTGTCAAACATAAATGACGACGTGGGCCCAGCTAGTGAAATAAAACAATATGCAAAACAAAAGGCCTGCCTAGCTGCTCAACAAAACAGGTCAGTCAAAACATAAAAGTGACATCAACCGCATAAGCTAGTGTCTCTAACAATCAAAACTCTGCTACCAGTGTATAGGGCACCCCAAGCTTACCTGTCCAGCGTCCCACCAAAACACTCTGTTAACATACACAGAAGCCTACAAACAAAAAGTTCAGCGAGACTCAGATTCCACCCAGCTGGCCAGGGAGCTGCTCTTTTGTAATGATACCTGGCAAGGTAGGTATCAAGGATTGGTCTAATAGCCAATAGACACGTGCCAATAATTTTTGAATTGGCCAATAGGTTGAGGCTTTTCACCTGAAAGATAAGAGCAACAGAAAAACAGAGCAACGTATCTTGGCATGTAACATATGTCCATCTGGATGATTTCCTAGTGAGCAGCTCTGTTGAGTGACATTTCAACAGTGTTGGGAAGGTTACTTTTAAAATGTATCCAACTACAGATTACAGAATACATGCCCCAAAATGTATTTGTAACGTATTCCGTTACATTACTCAATTCTGAATACTTTGGATTACTTAATATGTTATATGTAGTTGTAATATGCTTTTTACAACTACATCAATGTAGTTGTAAAAAATTGCTGTTTGATTTATTACTTTTACTGAAGGTTATTCGCAATACCAATACCAACTAGATTTTTAAATCTTAATATAAAATGAGTAACAGTAGGGTGGACATTAAGCAAGGCTGCACTTTTTGCATGGATCTTGTATAGAAAACTATTCCACGTGTATATAAAACAGGTCTGCGGTAAAGGGACCTCTGGCTAATACATCGGGTTCCGTGTCTGGCTTGTAGCCGAAAACTAGCTTTACTTTGTTGTTTGGGTCAACTTTGCTAGCGAGAGACAGAGAGAGGCGTTGAAAGGCTGCTCCAACACGTACTTTTCGACTCTCCTTTTTCTCCCTCCCTCGTGCTCACAGACACATAGTGGGTATGGCAGTCCATTCTCCCTACAGCATGAACACTCTGCCTATTGCCTTCATATTAAATAATTTTTTGAATAATAATTTTTTAAAATATTTCTTCACATCATTATGCAGGCTGCAAGTAGGAGTGACATGGACTGTGAGATTGTGATACAGGCATTAGAGCAGAGGTCTCGAACTCCAGGCCTCGAGGGCCAGTGTCCTGCAGGTTTTAGATCTCACCCTGGGTCAAAAAACCTGAATCAAATGATCAGTTCATTACCAAGCCTCTGGAGAACTTCAAGACATGTTGAGGAGATAATTTAGCCATTTAAATCAACTGTGTTGGATCAAGGACACATCTAAAGCCTGCAGGACACCGGCCCCCAAGGCCTGGAGTTTGAGACCTCTGCATTAGAGCCTCTTAATGCGTATTGTGAGAGAATTCAACATTAATGAATCAATGGTAGGGAAGTAGAGAAAGCAAGAAGAATGAGTTGAGTAAAGTTAGAATTATCTGACTGTTCTTTTTTCGCTTAATGCGTCTTAAAATCCGGTGTGCCTTGTTGTCCGAAAAATACAGTAACTTCTACCTTCCTTTAGCATGTCCAGAAGTCCAACTTTTTGTGCGATGGTTAGCATCTTTCTCTGCCTTTTGGTTGCTAGCGCAGGTGCCTTTCACAGTGCAAAACATTTTGTCGACATTGTTGTGTTTGTTGGGGATACAGTACAGCACTTCAGAGTCACACTGCTAGCGATTGAAGATTTACGCAAATTTGACAAACTGAAGGCATTCTGTACTGTACAGGAGACACGGCGCGAGATTGATTGACAATGGTCTACAGCCAATCAGGACACAGAACACAATACGCTGTAAAGAAAAAAAAATACAAAATTGCACCAAAAAAATCCGCGAAACAGCTAGGCCGCGAACGGTGAACTGCGTTATAGTGAGGACACTGTACATTTGTCTGGTCCCACACATACCGAAGGACACACACTGGACCTCTTTTTACTTTATTTTTGATTTTATTTGTTCTGAGGACATATTTAGTATGGATCAATACTGTATTCTATTTAACTTCTCTTTCCATCTGTCCCTCTCTCCTGTTTGACGAGATTAGCTCTCGCAGCTTAAATTCCTCTACTGCTGTTAAATTTTCTGATGCTTTTAATTTAGTTTTACCTCCTTATAATGATGTTCTTCTTCTAAGAATTTTTTTTAATAATTCTTGTCTTTCTATTTTAGACAATGTATATCCTGTCAAAACCAGACTAGCTGTCCCCTCTGGATAAATGACAGCATTCGCTGTTTAAAGCATTGTTATCGTTTAGTTGAGCGATTATGGAGGAAAACTCGTTTACATGTCCATCTCCCTCATTTAAAAGACCATTTAGTTTCTTTTATTGCTTCAGTCCGTGATGTGAGGGCTGTCTAATTCTCAGACCTAGTTTCAAAGAGCAGAGGTAACCCCAAGGTACTATTTGACACCATTAGTGTCAGGGTTCATTGGGTATAATTTGGACTGTTATATGATATTGGATATATGCTTAGTTCTTGTGTTGACATTATTAATTAGGTTTCGGTTGAGTTTTATTCTACAGGGTGGGCCATTTACAGCGTAATAATATGGGAAAGGTTGGTGATATTAAAGTCCTGTTTGTGGCACATTAGTATATGTGAGGGGGCAAACTCCTCAAGATGGGTGGTGACCATGGTGGCCATTTAGAAGTCGGCCATCTTGGATACAACTTTTGTTTTTTCAATAGGAAGAGGGCCATGTGACACATCAAACTAATTTGTAATGTCACAAGAAAAACAATGGTGTGCTTGGTTTCAACGTAACTTTATTAGTTCATGAGTTATTTACAAGTTTCTCTTTGTTCACAGCCATTGACATGTCGAAGAGGTTAACACAAATGGCACCCTTACAAACTCCAGCTACTGCAGCATCTCAATGAGGATGACCCAGATCGGCGCACAGAATTTGTAGAATGGGCAAAACAAAAATTGAAACAGGACCCTCAGTTCACGCAGAAGATTTTGTTCAGTGATGACGCAAACTTTTATGTGAATGGTGAAGTTAACAAACAAAACCACCGCTATTGGTCCGACACTAACCCACATTGGATGTATCCCTCCAAGACTATGGTGTGAAGATACGAGATGTGCAGCACCTGAAACTACGGATACTGGATACTGTGCTGGCATTTCTCCTGCGGTGTTGCTATCAGTGTGTGAAGAGTGGGAGAAGAGGGTTGCATTGACAATCCAACACAATGGGCAGCACATTGAACACATTTTATAAGTGGTCAGAAACTTGTAAATAACTCATGATAGAATAAAGTTACATTGAAACCAAGCACACCATTGTTTTTCTTGTGACATTACCAACATTACCAATGTGCCACAAACAGGACTTTAATATCACCAACCATTCCCATTTTATTACGGTGTATCCATATAATTGGCCCACCCTGTAGTTTAGGTTTTCATCTATGTCCCCTTCTGTGAGTCCTGTCTTCTTGTCTTCTGTGTTAGTTGTCATGTCTATATTTCTCAGCGCTTCCTGGTTTATTTTGAAAGAGTCTTGTATTTCGTTGTTCATTGTGTTTAGTTTTGCTTCCTCTGTGGCGTCATTGGGTTCATTTCAGTCAGCTGTTTCCCCTTGTGTTTCCACTTCCCCTTATCACCTCTTGCGTGTATTTAAGTCCTCTGTCATCCTTTGTTCAGTGTCAGGTTGTCTGTGTTACCACCCAACCTGTCTCGTCACGGTTCCAAGGTTTTTTTTCATGATTTTAGTTCTGGGCATGTTCGTGTTTTTTTTCATAGTTTCTCTCATGGTCCAGTTCATTTGTAGGCAATGACGTTGACGAAGGCTGTCCAAATTCGACGAGTCCTCCAAATGTGGCGACAAACGCGTCCTTCATTTCCCCGAATTTGAAGGATCGGTGTATCCTTCGTGTCCTACCATATCCCAGGGTTCATTGCGGACCATACATTTTCTGATATCTATGGTGGTCAAAGAGAGGAAAACACTTTCAAATCTAAGTATGCATCATGAATTGCTGCTTACATACAGCCAATTCTGATTTTTGCAAATTAACCTTTTGTCAGGGCCTGGGTCTAGGCTCACGTATCTTTGTATATATATTTATTTTTCCATATGTGGTGTTTTATTTTCTCTCCTTTTTCTCCTCGTCTCTCCGTGTGGGCTTCCGGATGTTTCGGGTCACCTGAGGGATTGCGCCCCCGGAAGTGTTTCTGCGCTAGAGGCAGCCACACCTGCCTGTGTTTTTCCACCCTCTGTCAATAAATCCACTGTCCATTATAAAGAGTCCTGCATTTTGGGTTCTACTTTCACTGCTACTCGATGGTCTGCCGTCGCAGCCCGTGACACCTTTTGGTGATATGTTTTAGGGAACAAAGACCAAACAGCACAATTTATTAAAATGATCACCTCTTCACTGGGGTGAAGAATTCGGCCACTCTGGCATGGAGGTACAAGAATAAATCATTTGCACATCATATTCATGTGTATAGTTTTATTAACCCTCATGCTGTGCAGAACCTGTGATGTCCAGACAGTATTCCTCTTGTGTTCTGCTGTGAAAACTGTTGGATTTAGAGATTAACATAGTGGCCATGGTTTTCTCTCTTCTCTTGTTATGTGTGATCAGAACAATTCTGGAGAAGATAGGCCTGCAGGGGAAAGTCACCCCCTTGCAGGCTAGAAAGAAATAGGATAACTTACTTAAACTTAACTTATTTTTTTTATTTAAACAAAAATAAAATGTATGTGTGTTATCAAAGGATAATTCTTAAGAGCACAAGTTAATAAAATCATAATTAATAAGAGTTGTGTTGTTTTTATTTGTCTATTGTCTTTTCTTTGTTTTTATTTCCTCCGCCTTTAGGATTGCAAGTATCCAGGGTCAGGAGAGGGAGTCAGTGGGAAGCCCGCTGCTGCTACTTGGCCCTGGTTTGCCCTCATGGATGAGGTGATAGGACAGAGGCCTTCCATTAGGCCTCATGTCCTAATTTCCTCGCTCCCTGAGGACACTCCAGGGCCAAGCACAGCAGTGGGTGACCAAAATGACAGCGATGAGGGAAAGTGTTGTCAGCCAACCACAACAGGGAAAGAGGGGAAAAGAGACAGGGACGATGGGCTGCTAGACCTCATCAGAGAGGACATGAGGCAACAAAGAGAGGCTGAGGAGAGGAGAGGGCAGGAGAGCAGGGAGAGGATGGACAGACTGTTTTCACTCCTTGAAAGATTAGTTTCAAAATGAGAAATGCATTTATTTGAATATATTTGTTACATTGTTATATGTGTTGTGTTAGTTCAAAATTTTATGTTATGAATAAGTTGATTGAAACAAACAGTAATTGTCATTGTAACTCATTTTATTTACAGGTATTTGTAACATATGTGAACATAACGCTAACTTTGAACAATTTTACATGGATATTTATTTAATGAAAATAAAGTAAATAACAATAACAATTAAACAAGAATATTTCTAATACACCAACAATATTTAAAGAAGGAAAAACAACAATATTTACAGTTGTTCACATAGGATTAACCTGAGTGACCTGTTCCTGGACCGTTTCTTTAACAACTTTAAGAGATTACAGGAAGTCTCTGGCAGTGTTGCTGAATCTGCTGAAGCAAGATCAGACGTGGATGGGGTGCTGCAAATGAGACCTATGGTCTGTCTTTTCTGGTTGGCGAGTGAAGAATCACACAGGGTGGTCTGCAAAGAGAGCTTTAGGATGCTTCCTCCCACTGTCCACTGCATCGTCCATCCACAGGGTAGGCAGGGTGGCCTCAATCGACGGCTGCCACACCACTAAGATGTTTTCAGAAATATGCAAGCAGGAGATGGTGGATGCTATATTACTATTAGCATAATACTTGTTACGATGTAGCAGACAACAGTTTGATACAGTGCTATGTAAAAAAAGAAACCAAAATATTAGATTCTATAAGTTTCAAAGACATTTTGTTTATATATTTTATATAATACAGTAAATGTGTACGAATGACCGGTAATAATTCAGTCACTGAAATTATCCATGAAATTAGCAAAGAAATTCCTAAATGCGTGTAGATACAGAAAGTAATTTTACCAGGATTTGATTGTCTCTGATGAGCCTAAGGTACAAAACATGTCGGCGATGATGATAACGTTTTTCTAGCTCCTGGAGAATTAAAAATGTACAAAAAAAACTAGCTCGCGACTAGAAAAATGCGGAAGTCAGGGGAGACTTGAACGAAGGCTAAAAGGCTGTCCAATTTCACAACCTCTCACTTCCGTCCTACCCAGCCGTCGAAGAATCCTACCTACGTGGAGCAGGTAGGTAGGATCCTTTGAAGCATCCTTCCTCTGAATTTGGACACGGCATATGTGTCAGGTCAGGTCTTAGACTCCACCTCTTTTACAACATCTCAGGCTCCCCCAGCTATGGGAGCCTATTTCTACCACACTCGCTTTAAGTGGCTGGTGCCCCCATCCGCCAGTGCATTGGTGGGGGCACCAGTGTTCTGGTTTAAGTACTTGGGTGTGTAGTTGCTCATTCCCGGCTGCTGCTGCTTTGGCGTATACTGCTCTTTGTCGATTTTCACAAGTTTATTCAATGAGAACCCAATGTTGCCACTTCTGTAAAGGATGGGAGGGACACAATAGCAGGCCTGCATACAATTTGAATGGTCTACAAGACTAAAAGCAAAAACGTGAGTGGTGAGAAGGTGACAACTGCGCCATTATTTGGAAATCATTATTTGGAAATCATTATTTGGAAAGCATCTTTGATTCTTCTAGAGACATCGACTCATGTTCAGGTATGGCTTACTAAATTGTATCTCTTACACTGCTACTGATTGCACACTACCTAATTTGTGTGTGAATCCATTAAAACAAGGTGCCAGCAGCAGCAGTATAGTGCACAAAAATAGTCTAGGAAATGTTTTTCCTTGAAGTAAAAACTAATTGTTTAACTTTTTAGTTTAACATTAACTATAGTTGTACCCTGCAGAATACTGTCACGTTGGATGAAGAGCAATATATACTGTGTCTCTTCCCCCGTATCCGTCTGTGTGATTCAGAACTGAGATGGAGCAGATCAGTGACCGTCTGTGCAGGTATAAGAACTACATCTTTCTGGCCAGTCACACAACTCCAGAGTACATAGACTCTCTTAAGAGTTTTGAAATAAGAGACAGTGACGTCTTCCTCGTCACTTATCCAAAGTCAGGTCGGTGAGGAATCTTACGCATTATTTATATTTGCAGTTTTGTTGCTGGCCAGACTGATCCACTGATCAGCTCTAACGTCTTTCCCCACATCAGGCACTGTGTGGGCTCAGCAGATCATCATTTCCATCTACGAGCTGGACAGGCACCCGAATAAATATTCAACTAACATGGAGAGGATGCCGTGGCTGGAGTACAAGATGGCTGATTACACTTTTCTTCCCTCTCCACGGCTCTTTGCCTCACATCTCCTCGAATATCTCATGCCTTCAGGAGTGAAGAAGAATAAGACAAAAGTTAGTACTTTATAAAAGCTCAATTCTTCTTGAAGAAAGAGGCATTCTTAAAGTTTGAGAAAGTGAAAAGTATTTGATTGCTTGTTGTTGAAAATATAAAGCAAGTTCAAATTTTTACTTTTTACTTCTGTCATGTTACCTATTGGTTACTGAAGTCCAGTTTTTTGTTCATACTGAACAGAGGTTTATCAAATCAAGAAGAAACAGGAAAAAGAGCTATAAAACAGGAATGACAGCCCAAACTCCAGTTATCATTAAATAGTGAAATATTACATTTAAGTGGCAAGTGTGACAGACTATACACTGAATTCTGGGGTTCTTTGTTTTGTTTTTTGTTTGTTTTTTAATATATACCAGATCGTGTATTTGATGAGGAATCCAAAGGACAACGTGGTGTCTTTTTATCACTTCACCAAAGCACATATAGCCTTGGGGTCTCCAGAAAGCTTTGAGCAGTTTTTTAAGTGGTACATAGCAGGAAATGGTAAGTTTGTCATTTCTGCCATCTGCATAATGATGACTACCTGCTAGATTCCATTGCTGACTACTAAAAAAATAATTTTTTTATAGTTAAACAATTTAATTTAATGTGTCTATAAGGTGACATGTTGACAGAAGTTGAAATATTGATATATATTGTATATTCATTGATTGCTTATAGACTTTGCATGAAAAATTATTTGTAAATGCAGCACAATCTGTAAATTTAAATCAGTGGTCCTTGTATTGTTTAAACTGTGACATTACCAAATGCTTTGCAGATTTCAGCGGTCAGTGGACACATTTCATCTTTAAGGCGATTTTTTGGTCAAATCACAATAACTGTCTATGCAAATAGAACTGAACTGATTCAATTCAATTCAATTTTATTCATGCAGCGGCAAATTAAAATAGAATCGCTTCAAGGCATTTTACATTGTAGGGTAGACCCTACAATAACACAAATCCCCAACAATCATATGAACCCCTTTGAGCAAGCACTTTGGTGACAGTGGGAAGGAAAAACTATCTTTTAACAGCCATCTGCCATGACCGGTCGGGGTGAGAGAAGGGATTCTCTGATCATGTCCTGTCTTTGGTCACATAATTGCTTGAGAATTGTAGAGGTAGAATTATTGATAGATGACCTTGAGCCATGGACAGCATTATTAGCATGATTAATAATAGACTGAGTGTTAAATTATTATTGAGTTTTGTCCATCAGAACCAAAAGGGTGGATTGATCATGCCTGCAGTCATGCTGTAGGTAACAACTGACTGTGACATGTGGGTTGTATCTGAGCTCAATAAAATGACAATGCCAAATAACTGGATGCATTATACCACTATACAGTTTTAGCATCATCCTGGTTTGACCATGTCAGGGAGTGGTATTTAAACAGAGACCAGTACAACATCCTCTTCCTGACCTACGAGGAAATGATTTTGGTAAGATGTTTCTTCACACTTCTGTTGTTCCTAAGGAAACACTCAAAACTGGCAGAGTTTAAGGTTCTTTTTCTGTTGCGTTCTTGCTTTTATTTCAGGACCTGAAAGGATCAGTGAAGAAGATCTGCAACTTCTTAGGGAAAAACCTGACTGAAGCCGCCATCAGTCATGTTGTGGAAAAAGCTAAGTTTGAGAACATGAAGAATGACTCGAAAGCAAACTATGAGCACATTCCACCAGAGCAGTTCAGTGGAAAATTCCTGCGCAAAGGTAACATAACAGACCTGCAGCTGCTGTGCAGACAAATGTGATATCAGGGTATCAGGTGTTGTGTTTTTCTCTTCATTACAGGTCAGATTGGAGACTGGAAGAACACACTGACTGTTGCACAGAGTGAAAGAGTGGATCAAGTCCTTCAGGAGAAACTTGGTGATTTGCCTTTGAGGTTCATCTGGGAATAAGCAGAGCAGCTCTTCAGGGTCTTCCAGGAGTTTTAAAAGCATTGATCTGAAAGCCTTAAAATGTTTTTTTTTCCTGCTATTTAAATACAATAAATAAATAAAAAAACAAGAAAAGATTAATGTTTGTTTACCCAAGATGGAGTCATGTCACGTAGATCATGATTCCAAAATCAACAACAGTGTTTAAAATGTTCAGTCAACATATCTCACATGCCTAAACCCAGTACACGGTGCTTTGGATTCTCATAATTTCTGAATAGTCATTAACTGTTAATTGTGTTTTTTAATCACATCACTTTTAAAGTATTCTATGACCTTGAAATATAAGAAATTTCTTGAAATAAATGTACTTTTGCCATGCCATATCTCCTTTGGTTAACCCACATGTGATTTCTCCTCCCATTATTTAACAGTTAAGACACAAGTATCTAATTTATTTGTGTAGAAGAATCAAAAGGAAATGATTCTACTTTGGTAACAAACAACACATTACAAAAG
The DNA here is from genome assembly GCF_051167445.1 of Perissodus microlepis. Classification (NCBI taxonomy): domain Eukaryota; kingdom Metazoa; phylum Chordata; class Actinopteri; order Cichliformes; family Cichlidae; genus Perissodus; species Perissodus microlepis. The sequence goes on along the minus strand of NC_140464.1, from coordinate 4,588,274 downwards.
GAAATGGTGCAATGGCAGTGTTATTTTGGTTAAAGTGTGGTTCAGCATGACAGTCTTCCTTTATTTAATCTGATACTGTCACAAGGATGGAACGGGCTCAGGCGCAGACCATCAGGTCTAGTATTAACAGAAATACTTTTGATATGACATACTGTGTATCTATTAGTTACTTTACAAATTAA